>NW_028188198.1:0-1379000 GCF_964204655.1 Triturus cristatus | reverse complement strand
AGAGTTAGGACCTTAGCTATTAGGCCAGAGTAAGAGTTAAGACCTTAACCATTAGGCCAGAGTATGAGTCTAAGACCTTAGCTATTAGGCCAGAGTAAAAGTTAAGACCTTAACCAGTAGGCCAGAGTAAGAGTTAAGACCTCAGCTATTAGGCCAGAGTAAGAGTTAAGACCTTAACTAGAAGGCCCGAGTAAGAGTTAAGACCTTAATGTGCAGGCCAGAGTACGAGTCTAAGACCTTAGCTATTAGGCCAGAGTAAGAGTTAAGACCCTAACCAGTAGGCCAGAGTCAGAGTTAAAAACTTAGCTATTAGGCCAGAGTAAGAGTTAAGACCTTATCCATTAGGCCAGAGTACGAGTCTAAGACCTTACCTATTAGGCCAGAATACGAGTCTAATACCTTAGCTATTAGGCCAGAGTAAGAGTTAAGACCTTAACCAGTAGGCCAGAGTAAGAGTTAAGACCTTAGCTATTAGGCCAGAGTACGAGTCTAAGACCTTAGCTATTAGGCCAGAGTAAGAGTTAAGACCTTAACCCGTAGGCCAGAGTACGAGTCTCAGACCCTAGCTATTGGGGCAGAGTAAGAGTTAAGACCTTAACCAGTAGGCCAGAGTAAGAGTTAAGACCTTAACCATTAAGCCAGAGTACGAGTCTAAGACCTTAACCATTAGGCCAGAGTACGAGTCTAAGACCTTAGCTATTAGGCCAGAATAAGAGTTAAGACCTTAGCTATTAGGCCAGAGTAAGAGTTAAGACCTTAACCTTTAGGCCAGAGTACGAGTCTAAGACCTTAGCTATTAGGCCAGAGTAAGAGTTAAGACCTTAACCTGTAGGCCATAGTACGAGTCTAAGACCTTAGCTATTAGGCCAGAGTAAGATTTAAGACCTTAGCTATTAGGCCAGAGTAAGAGTTAAGACCTTAACCAGTAGGCCAGAGTACGAGTCTAAGACCTTAGCTATTAGGCCAGAGTACGAGTTAAGACCTTAGCTATTAGGCCAGAGTAAGAGTTAAGACCTTAGCTATTAGGCTAGAGTAAGAGTTAAGACCTTAACCAGTAGGCCAGAGTAAGAGTTAAGACCTTAACCTGTAGGCCAGAGTAAGAGTCTAAGACCTTAACTAGTAGGCCAGAGTAAGAGTTAAGACCTTAACCTGTAGGCCAGAGTAAGAGGCTAAGAACTTTACCAGTAGGCCAGAGTAATAGTTAAGACCTTAACCATTAGGCCAGAGTAAGAGTTAAGACCTTAACCATTAGGCCAGAGTAAGAGTCTAAGACCTTAGCTATTAGGCCAGAGTAAGAGTAAAGACCTTAACCAGTAGGCCAGAGTAAGAGTTAAGACCTTTGCTATTAGGCCAGAGTACGAGTCTAAGACCTTAGCTATTAGGCCAGAGTAAGAGTTAAGACCTTAACCAGTAGGCCAGAGAAAGAGTTAAGACCTTAACCTGTAGGCCATAGTACGAGTCTAAGACCTTAGCTATTAGGCCAGAGTAAGAGTTAAGACCTTAATCATTAGGCCAGAGTACAAGTCTAAAACCTTAGCTATTAGGCCACAGTACGAGTCTAAGACCTTAGCTATTAGGCCAGAGTAAGAGTTAAGACCTTAGCTATTAGGTCAGAGTACGAGTCTAAGACCTTAGCTATTAGGCCAGAGTAAGAGTTAAGACCTTAACCATTAGGCCAGAGTACGAGTCTAAGACCTTAACCATTAGGCCAGAGTACGAGTCTAAGACCTTAGCTATTAGGCCAGAGTAAGAGTTAAGACCTTAGTTATTAGGCCAGAGTAAGAGTTAAGACCTTAGCTATTTAGCCAGAGTAAGAGTTAAGACCTTAACCCTTAGGCCAGATTAAGAGTTAAGACCTTAACCTGTAAGCCAGAGTAAGAGTTAAGACCTTAACAAGTAGGCCAGAGTAAGAGTTAAGACCTTAGCTATTAGGCCAGAGTAAGAGTTAAGACCTTAACCATTAGGCCAGAGTAAGAGTTAAGACCTTAACCAGTAGGCCAGAGTAAGAGTTAAGACCTTAACCAGTAGGCCAGAGTAAGAGTCTAAGACCTTAACCATTAGGCCAGAGTACGAGTCTAAGACCTTAGCTATTAGGCCAGAGTAAGAGTTAAGACCTTAACCAGTAGGCCAGAGTAAGAGTTAAGACCTTAACCAGTAGGCCAGAGTACGAGTCTAAGACCTTAGCTATTAGGCCAGAGTAAGAGTTAAGACCTTAGCTATTAGGCCAGAGTAAGAGTTAAGACCTTAACCAGTAGGCCAGAGTAAGAGTTAAGACCTTAGCTATTAGGCCAAAGTAAGAGTTAAGACCTTAACCAGTAGTCCAAAGTACGAGTCTAATACCTTAGCTATTAGGCCAGAGTAGTAGTTAAGACCTTAACGAGTGGGCCAGAGTACGAGTCTAAGACCTTAGCTATTAGGCCAGAGTAAGAGTTAAGACCTTAACCAGTAGGCCAGAGTAAGAGTTAAGACCTTAAGAAGTAGGCCAGAGTAAGATTTAAGACCTCAGCTATTAGGCCAGAGTAAGAGTTAAGACCTTAACCATTAGGCCAGAGTAAGAGTTAAGACCTTAACCAGTAGGCCAGAGTAAGAGTCTAAGACCTTAACCATGAGGCCAGAGTACGAGTGTAAGACCTTAGCTATTAGGCCAGAGTAAGAGTTAAGACCTTAACCAGTAGGCCAGAGTAAGAGTTAAGACCTTAACCAGTAGGCCAGAGTACGAGTCTAAGACCTTAGCTAATAGGCCAGAGTAAGAGTTAAGACCTTAGCTATTAGGCCAGAGTAAGAGTTAAGACCTTAACCAGTAGGCCAGAGTAAGAGTTAAGACCTTAGCTATTAGGCCAGAGTAAGAGTTAAGACCTTAACCAGTAGGCCAAAGTACGAGTCTAAGACCTTAGCTATTAGGCCAGAGTAAGAGTTAAGACCTTAACCAGTAGGCCAGAGTACGAGTCTAAGACCTTAGCTATTAGGCCAGAGTAAGAGTTAAGACCTTAACCAGTAGGCCAGAGTGAGAGTTAAGACCTTAACCATTAGGCCAGAGTACGAGTCTAAGACCTTAACCATTAGGCCAGAGTACGAGTCTAAGACCTTAGCTATTAGGCCAGAATAAGAGTTAAGACCTTAGCTATTAGGCCAGAGTAAGAGTTAAGACCTTAACCTTTAGGCCAGAGTACGAGTCTAAGACCTTAGCTATTAGGCCAGAGTAAGAGTTAAGACCTTAACCTGTAGGCCATAGTACAAGTCTAAGACCTTAGCTATTAGGCCAGAGTAAGACTTAAGACCTTAGCTATTAGGCCAGAGTAAGAGTTAAGACCAAAACCAGTAGGCTAGAGTACGAGTCTAAGACCTTAGCTATTAGGCCAGAGTACAAGTTAAGACCTTAGCTATTAGGCCAGAGTAAGAGTTAAGACCTTAGCTATTAGGCTAGAGTAAGAGATAAGACCTTAACCAGTAGGCCAGAGTAAGAGTTAAGACCTTAACCTGTAGGCCAGAGTAAGAGTCTAAGACCTTAACCAGTAGGCCAGAGTAAGAGTCTAAGACCTTAACCATTAGGCCAGAGTACGAGTCTAAGACCTTAGCTATTAGGCCAGAGTAAGAGTTAAGACCTTAACCAGTAGGCCAGAGTAAGAGTTAAGACCTTAACCAGTAGGCCAGAGTACGAGTCTAAGACCTTAGCTATTAGGCCAGAGTAAGAGTTAAGACCTTAGCTATTAGGCCAGAGTAAGAGTTAAGACCTTAACCAGTAGGCCAGAGTAAGAGTTAAGACCTTAGCTATAAGGCCAGAGTAAGAGTTAAGACCTTAACCAGTAGGCCAAAATATGAGTCTAAGACCTTAGCTATTAGGCCAGAGTAAGAGTTAAGACCTTAACCAGTAGGCCAGAGTACAAGTTAAGACCTTAGCTATTAGGCTAGAGTAAGAGTTAAGACCTTAACCAGCAGGCCCGAGTAAGACTTAAGACCTTAACCTGTAGGCCAGAGTAAGGGTCTAAGACCTTAACCAGTAGGCCAGAGTAAGAGTTAAGACCTTAACCTGTAGGCCAGAGTAAGAGTCTAAGACGTTTACCAGTAGGCCAGAGTAAGAGTTAAGACCTTAACCAGTAGGCCAAAGTACGAGTCTAAGACCTTAGCTATTAGGCCAGAGTAAGAGTTAAGACCTTAACCAGTAGGCCAGAGTAAGAGTTAAGACCTTAGCTATTAGACCAGAGTAAGTGTTAAGACCTTAACCATTAGGCCAGAGTACGAGTCTAAGACCTTAACCATTAGGCCAGAGTACGAGTCTAAGACCTTAGCTATTAGGCCAGAATAAGAGTTAAGACCTTAGCTATTAGGCCAGAGTAAGAGTTAAGACCTTAACCTTTAGGCCAGTGTACGAGTCTAAGACTTTAGCTATTAGGCCAGAGTAAGAGTTAAGACCTTAACCTGTAGGCCATAGTATGAGTCTAAGACCTTAGCTATTAGGCCAGAGTAAGAGTTAAGACCTTAGCTATTAGGCCAGAGTAAGAGTTAAGACCTTAACCAGTAGGCCAGAGTGCGAGTCTAAGACCTTAGCTATTGGGCCAGAGTACGAGTTAAGACCTTAGCTATTAAGCCAGAGTAAGAGTTAAGACCTTAACCATTAGGCCAGAGTCAGAGTTAAGACCTTAACCTGTAGGCCAGAGTAAGAGTTAAGACCTTAACAAGTAGGCCAGAGTAAGAGTTAAGACCTTAGCTATTAGGCCAGAGTAAGAGTTAAGACCTAACCATTAGGCCAGAGTAAGAGTTAAGACCTTAACCAGTAGGCCAGAGTAAGAGTTAAGACCTTAACCAGTAGGCCACAGTAAGAGTCTAAGACCTTAACCATTAGGCCAGAGTATGAGTCTAAGACCTTAGCTATTAGGCCAGAGTAAGAGTTAAGACCTTAGCTATTAGGCCAGAGTGAGAGTTAAGACCTTAACCAGTAGGCCAGAGTAAGAGTTAAGACCTTAGCTATTAGGCCAGAGTAAGAGTTAAGACCTTAACCAGTAGGCCAAAGTACGAGTTAAGACCTTAGCTATTAGGCCAGAGTAAGAGTTAAGACCTTAACCAGTAGTCCAAAGTACGAGTCTAAGACCTTAGCTATTAGGCCAGAGTAAGAGTTAAGACCTTAACCATTAGGCCAGAGTATGAGTCTAAGACCTTAGATATTAGGCCAGAGTAAGAGTTAGGACCTTAGCTATTAGGCCAGAGTAAGAGTTAAGACCTTAACCATTAGGCCAGAGTATGAGTCTAAGACCTTAGCTATTAGGCCAGAGTAAAAGTTAAGACCTTAACCAGTAGGCCAGAGTAAGAGTTAAGACCTCAGCTATTAGGCCAGAGTAAGAGTTAAGACCTTAACTAGAAGGCCCGAGTAAGAGTTAAGACCTTAATGTGCAGGCCAGAGTACGAGTCTAAGACCTTAGCTATTAGGCCAGAGTAAGAGTTAAGACCCTAACCAGTAGGCCAGAGTCAGAGTTAAGAACTTAGCTATTAGGCCAGAGTAAGAGTTAAGACCTTAACCATTAGGCCAGAGTACGAGTCTAAGACCTTACCTATTAGGCCAGAATACGAGTCTAATACCTTAGCTATTAGGCCAGAGTAAGAGTTAAGACCTTAACCAGTAGGCCAGAGTAAGAGTTAAGACCTTAGCTATTAGGCCAGAGTACGAGTCTAAGACCTTAGCTATTAGGCCAGAGTAAGAGTTAAGACCTTAACCCGTAGGCCAGAGTACGAGTCTCAGACCCTAGCTATTGGGGCAGAGTAAGAGTTAAGACCTTAACCAGTAGGCCAGAGTAAGAGTTAAGACCTTAACCATTAAGCCAGAGTACGAGTCTAAGACCTTAACCATTAGGCCAGAGTACGAGTCTAAGACCTTAGCTCTTAGGCCAGAATAAGAGTTAAGACCTTAGCTATTAGGCCAGAGTAAGAGTTAAGACCTTAACCTTTAGGCCAGAGTACGAGTCTAAGACCTTAGCTATTAGGCCAGAGTAAGAGTTAAGACCTTAACCTGTAGGCCATAGTACGAGTCTAAGACCTTAGCTATTAGGCCAGAGTAAGATTTAAGACCTTAGCTATTAGGCCAGAGTAAGAGTTAAGACCTTAACCAGTAGGCCAGAGTACGAGTCTAAGACCTTAGCTATTAGGCCAGAGTACGAGTTAAGACCTTAGCTATTAGGCCAGAGTAAGAGTTAAGACCTTAGCTATTAGGCTAGAGTAAGAGTTAAGACCTTAACCAGTAGGCCAGAGTAAGAGTTAAGACCTTAACCTGTAGGCCAGAGTAAGAGTCTAAGACCTTAACTAGTAGGCCAGAGTAAGAGTTAAGACCTTAACCTGTAGGCCAGAGTAAGAGGCTAAGAACTTTACCAGTAGGCCAGAGTAATAGTTAAGACCTTAACCATTAGGCCAGAGTAAGAGTTAAGACCTTAACCATTAGGCCAGAGTAAGAGTCTAAGACCTTAGCTATTAGGCCAGAGTAAGAGTAAAGACCTTAACCAGTAGGCCAGAGTAAGAGTTAAGACCTTAGCTATTAGGCCAGAGTACGAGTCTAAGACCTTAGCTATTAGGCCAGAGTAAGAGTTAAGACCTTAACCAGTAGGCCAGAGAAAGAGTTAAGACCTTAACCTGTAGGCCATAGTACGAGTCTAAGACCTTAGCTATTAGGCCAGAGTAAGAGTTAAGACCTTAATCATTAGGCCAGAGTACAAGTCTAAAACCTTAGCTATTAGGCCACAGTACGAGTCTAAGACCTTAGCTATTAGGCCAGAGTAAGAGTTAAGACCTTAGCTATTAGGTCAGAGTACGAGTCTAAGACCTTAGCTATTAGGCCAGAGTAAGAGTTAAGACCTTAACCATTAGGCCAGAGTACAAGTCTAAGACCTTAACCATTAGCCCAGAGTACGAGTCTAAGACCTTAGCTATTAGGCCAGAGTAAGAGTTAAGACCTTAGTTATTAGGCCAGAGTAAGAGTTAAGACCTTAGCTATTTAGCCAGAGTAAGAGTTAAGACCTTAACCCTTAGGCCAGATTAAGAGTTAAGACCTTAACCTGTAAGCCAGAGTAAGAGTTAAGACCTTAACAAGTAGGCCAGAGTAAGAGTTAAGACCTTAGCTATTAGGCCAGAGTAAGAGTTAAGACCTTAACCATTAGGCCAGAGTAAGAGTTAAGACCTTAACCAGTAGGCCAGAGTAAGAGTTAAGACCTTAACCAGTAGGCCAGAGTAAGAGTCTAAGACCTTAACCATTAGGCCAGAGTACGAGTCTAAGACCTTAGCTATTAGGCCAGAGTAAGAGTTAAGACCTTAACCAGTAGGCCAGAGTAAGAGTTAAGACCTTAACCAGTAGGCCAGAGTACGAGTCTAAGACCTTAGCTATTAGGCCAGAGTAAGAGTTAAGACCTTAGCTATTAGGCCAGAGTAAGAGTTAAGACCTTAACCAGTAGGCCAGAGTAAGAGTTAAGACCTTAGCTATTAGGCCAGAGTAAGAGTTAAGACCTTAACCAGTAGTCCAAAGTACGAGTCTAATACCTTAGCTATTAGGCCAGAGTAGTAGTTAAGACCTTAACGAGTGGGCCAGAGTACGAGTCTAAGACCTTAGCTATTAGGCCAGAGTAAGAGTTAAGACCTTAACCAGTAGGCCAGAGTAAGAGTTAAGACCTTAACCTGTAGGCCAGAGTAAGTGTTAAGACCTTAACCTGTAGGCCAGAGTAAGAGTTAAGACCTTAAGAAGTAGGCCAGAGGAAGATTTAAGACCTCAGCTATTAGGCCAGAGTAAGAGTTAAGACCTTAACCATTAGGCCAGAGTAAGAGTTAAGACCTTAACCAGTAGGCCAGAGTAAGAGTCTAAGACCTTAACCATGAGGCCAGAGTACGAGTGTAAGACCTTAGCTATTAGGCCAGAGTAAGAGTTAAGACCTTAACCAGTAGGCCAGAGTAAGAGTTAAGACCTTAACCAGTAGGCCAGAGTACGAGTCTAAGACCTTAGCTAATAGGCCAGAGTAAGAGTTAAGACCTTAGCTATTAGGCCAGAGTAAGAGTTAAGACCTTAACCAGTAGGCCAGAGTAAGAGTTAAGACCTTAGCTATTAGGCCAGAGTAAGAGTTAAGACCTTAACCAGTAGGCCAAAGTACGAGTCTAAGACCTTAGCTATTAGGCCAGAGTAAGAGTTAAGACCTTAACCAGTAGGCCAGAGTACGAGTCTAAGACCTTAGCTATTAGGCCAGAGTAAGAGTTAAGACCTTAACCAGTAGGCCAGAGTGAGAGTTAAGACCTTAACCATTAGGCCAGAGTACGAGTCTAAGACCTTAACCATTAGGCCAGAGTACGAGTCTAAGACCTTAGCTATTAGGCCAGAATAAGAGTTAAGACCTTAGCTATTAGGCCAGAGTAAGAGTTAAGACCTTAACCTTTAGGCCAGAGTACGAGTCTAAGACCTTAGCTATTAGGCCAGAGTAAGAGTTAAGACCTTAACCTGTAGGCCATAGTACAAGTCTAAGACCTTAGCTATTAGGCCAGAGTAAGACTTAAGACCTTAGCTATTAGGCCAGAGTAAGAGTTAAGACCAAAACCAGTAGGCCAGAGTACGAGTCTAAGACCTTAGCTATTAGGCCAGAGTACGAGTTAAGACCTTAGCTATTAGGCCAGAGTAAGAGTTAAGACCTTAGCTATTAGGCTAGAGTAAGAGATAAGACCTTAACCAGTAGGCCAGAGTAAGAGTTAAGACCTTAACCTGTAGGCCAGAGTAAGAGTCTAAGACCTTAACCAGTAGGCCAGAGTAAGAGTCTAAGACCTTAACCATTAGGCCAGAGTACGAGTCTAAGACCTTAGCTATTAGGCCAGAGTAAGAGTTAAGACCTTAACCAGTAGGCCAGAGTAAGAGTTAAGACCTTAACCAGTAGGCCAGAGTACGAGTCTAAGACCTTAGCTATTAGGCCAGAGTAAGAGTTAAGACCTTAGCTATTAGGCCAGAGTAAGAGTTAAGACCTTAACCAGTAGGCCAGAGTAAGAGTTAAGACCTTAGCTATAAGGCCAGAGTAAGAGTTAAGACCTTAACCAGTAGGCCAAAATATGAGTCTAAGACCTTAGCTATTAGGCCAGAGTAAGAGTTAAGACCTTAACCAGTAGGCCAGAGTACAAGTCTAAGACCTTAGCTATTAGGCCAGAGTAAGAGTTAAGACCGTAACCAGTAGGCCAGAGTAAGAGTTAAGACCTTAACCATTAGGCCAGAGTACGAGTCTAAGACCTTAACCATTAGGCCAGAGTACGAGTCTAAGACCTTAGCTATTAGGCCAGAATAGGAGTTAAGTCCTTAGCTATTAGGCCAGAGTAAGAGTTAAGACCTTAACCTTTAGGCCAGAGTACGAGTCTAAGACCTTAGCTATTAGACCAGAGTAAGAGTTAAGACCTTAACCTGTAGGCCATAGTACAAGTCTAAGACCTTAGCTATTAGGCCAGAGTAAGAGTTAAGACCAAAACCAGTAGGCCAGAGTACGAGTCTAAGACCTTAGCTATTAGGCGAGAGTACGAGTTAAGACCTTAGCTATTAGGCGAGAGTAAGAGTTAAGACCTTAGCTATTAGGCCAGAGTAAAAGTTAAGACCTTAGCTATTAGGCTAGAGTAAGAGTTAAGACCTTAACCAGTAGGCCCGAGTAAGACTTAAGACCTTAACCTGTAGGCCAGAGTAAGGGTCTAAGACCTTAACCAGTAGGCCAGAGTAAGAGTTAAGACCTTAACCTGTAGGCCAGAGTAAGAGTCTAAGACGTTTACCAGTAGGCCAGAGTAAGAGTTAAGACCTTAACCAGTAGGCCAAAGTACGAGTCTAAGACCTTAGCTATTAGGCCAGAGTAAGAGTTAAGACCTTAACCAGTAGGCCAGAGTAAGAGTTAAGACCTTAGCTATTAGACCAGAGTAAGTGTTAAGACCTTAACCATTAGGCCAGAGTACGAGTCTAAGACCTTAACCATTAGGCCAGAGTACGAGTCTAAGACCTTAGCTATTAGGCCAGAATAAGAGTTAAGACCTTAGCTATTAGGCCAGAGTAAGAGTTAAGACCTTAACCTTTAGGCCAGTGTACGAGTCTAAGACTTTAGCTATTAGGCCAGAGTAAGAGTTAAGACCTTAACCTGTAGGCCATAGTATGAGTCTAAGACCTTAGCTATTAGGCCAGAGTAAGAGTTAAGACCTTAGCTATTAGGCCAGAGTAAGAGTTAAGACCTTAACCAGTAGGCCAGAGTGCGAGTCTAAGACCTTAGCTATTGGGCCAGAGTACGAGTTAAGACCTTAGCTATTAAGCCAGAGTAAGAGTTAAGACCTTAACCATTAGGCCAGAGTCAGAGTTAAGACCTTAACCTGTAGGCCAGAGTAAGAGTTAAGACCTTAACAAGTAGGCCAGAGTAAGAGTTAAGACCTTAGCTATTAGGCCAGAGTAAGAGTTAAGACCTAACCATTAGGCCAGAGTAAGAGTTAAGACCTTAACCAGTAGGCCAGAGTAAGAGTTAAGACCTTAACCAGTAGGCCACAGTAAGAGTCTAAGACCTTAACCATTAGGCCAGCGTATGAGTCTAAGACCTTAGCTATTAGGCCAGAGTAAGAGTTAAGACCTTAGCTATTAGGCCAGAGTGAGAGTTAAGACCTTAACCAGTAGGCCAGAGTAAGAGTTAAGACCTTAGCTATTAGGCCAGAGTAAGAGTTAAGACCTTAACCAGTAGGCCAAAGTACGAGTTAAGACCTTAGCTATTAGGCCAGAGTAAGAGTTAAGACCTTAACCAGTAGTCCAAAGTACGAGTCTAAGACCTTAGCTATTAGGCCAGAGTAAGAGTTAAGACCTTAACCATTAGGCCAGAGTATGAGTCTAAGACCTTAGATATTAGGCCAGAGTAAGAGTTAGGACCTTAGCTATTAGGCCAGAGTAAGAGTTAAGACCTTAACCATTAGGCCAGAGTATGAGTCTAAGACCTTAGCTATTAGGCCAGAGTAAAAGTTAAGACCTTAACCAGTAGGCCAGAGTAAGAGTTAAGACCTCAGCTATTAGGCCAGAGTAAGAGTTAAGACCTTAACTAGAAGGCCCGAGTAAGAGTTAAGACCTTAATGTGCAGGCCAGAGTACGAGTCTAAGACCTTAGCTATTAGGCCAGAGTAAGAGTTAAGACCCTAACCAGTAGGCCAGAGTCAGAGTTAAGAACTTAGCTATTAGGCCAGAGTAAGAGTTAAGACCTTAACCATTAGGCCAGAGTACGAGTCTAAGACCTTACCTATTAGGCCAGAATACGAGTCTAATACCTTAGCTATTAGGCCAGAGTAAGAGTTAAGACCTTAACCAGTAGGCCAGAGTAAGATTTAAGACCTTAGCTATTAGGCCAGAGTACGAGTCTAAGACCTTAGCTATTAGGCCAGAGTAAGAGTTAAGACATTAGCTATTAGGCCCGAGTAAGAGTTAAGACCTTAGCTATTAGGCCAGAGTACGAGTCTAAGACCTTAGCTATTATCCCAGAATAAGAGTTATGACCTTAACCAGTAGGCCAGAGTACGAGTCTAAAACCTTAGCTATTAGGCCAGAGTAAGAGTTAAGACCTTAATCAGTAGGCCAGAGTAAGAGTTAAGATCTTAACCATTAGGCCAGTGTATGAGTCTAAGACCTTAGCTATTAGGCCAGAGTAAGAATTAAGACCTCAGCTATTAGGCCAGAGTAAGAGTTAAGACCTTAACCATTAGGCCAGGGTAAGAGTTAAGACCTTAACCAGTAGGCCAGAGTAAGAGTCTAAGACCTTAACCATTAGGCCAGAGTACGAGTCTAAGACCTTAGCTATTAGGCCAGAGTAAGAGTTAAGACCTTAACCAGTAGGCCAGAGTAAGAGTTAAGACCTTAACCAGTAGGCCAGAGTACGAGTCTAAGACCTTAGCTAATAGGCCAGAGTAAGAGTTAAGACCTTAGCTATTAGGCCAGAGTAAGAGTTAAGACCTTAACCAGTAGGCCAGAGTAAGAGTTAAGACCTTAGCTATTAGGCCAGAGTAAGAGTTAAGACCTTAACCAGTAGGCCAAAGTACGAGTCTAAGACCTTAGCTATTAGGCCAGAGTAAGAGTTAAGACCTTAACCAGTAGGCCAGAGTACGAGTCTAAGACCTTAGCTATTAGGCCAGAGTAAGAGTTAAGACCTTAACCAGTAGGCCAGAGTGAGAGTTAAGACCTTAACCATTAGGCCAGAGTACGAGTCTAAGACCTTAACCATTAGGCCAGAGTACGAGTCTAAGACCTTAGCTATTAGGCCAGAATAAGAGTTAAGACCTTAGCTATTAGGCCAGAGTAAGAGTTAAGACCTTAACCTTTAGGCCAGAGTACGAGTCTAAGACCTTAGCTATTAGGCCAGAGTAAGAGTTAAGACCTTAACCTGTAGGCCATAGTACAAGTCTAAGACCTTAGCTATTAGGCCAGAGTAAGACTTAAGACCTTAGCTATTAGGCCAGAGTAAGAGTTAAGACCAAAACCAGTAGGCCAGAGTACGAGTCTAAGACCTTAGCTATTAGGCCAGAGTACGAGTTAAGACCTTAGCTATTAGGCCAGAGTAAGAGTTAAGACCTTAGCTATTAGGCTAGAGTAAGAGATAAGACCTTAACCAGTAGGCCAGAGTAAGAGTTAAGACCTTAACCTGTAGGCCAGAGTAAGAGTCTAAGACCTTAACCAGTAGGCCAGAGTACGAGTCTAAGACCTTAGCTATTAGGCCAGAGTAAGAGTTAAGACCTTAACCAGTAGGCCAGAGTAAGAGTTAAGACCTTAACCAGTAGGCCAGAGTACAAGTCTAAGACCTTAGCTATTAGGCCAGAGTAAGAGTTAAGACCTTAGCTATTAGGCCAGAGTAAGAGTTAAGACCTTAACCAGTAGGCCAGAGTAAGAGTTAAGACCTTAGCTAGAAGGCCAGAGTAAGAGTTAAGACCTTAACCTGTAGGCCAAAATATGAGTCTAAGACCTTAGCTATTAGGCCAGAGTAAGAGTTAAGACCTTAACCAGTAGGCCAGAGTACGAGTCTAAGACCTTAGCTATTAGGCCAGAGTAAGAGTTAAGACCTTAACCAGTAGGCCAGAGTAAGAGTTAAGACCTTAACCATTAGGCCAGAGTACGAGTCTAAGACCTTAACCATTAGGCCAGAGTACGAGTCTAAGACCTTAGCTATTAGGCCAGAATAAGAGTTAAGTCCTTAGCTATTAGGCCAGAGTAAGAGTTAAGACCTTAACCTTTAGGCCAGAGTACGAGTCTAAGACCTTAGCTATTAGGCCAGAGTAAGAGTTAAGACCTTAACCTGTAGGCCATAGTACAAGTCTAAGACCTTAGTTATTAGGCCAGAGTAAGAGTTAAGACCAAAACCAGTAGGCCAGAGTACGAGTCTAAGACCTTAGCTATTAGGCGAGAGTACGAGTTAAGACCTTAGCTATTAGGCCAGAGTAAAAGTTAAGACCTTAGCTATTGGGCTAGAGTAAGAGTTAAGACCTTAACCAGTAGGCCAGAGTAAGACTTAAGACCTTAACCTGTAGGCCAGAGTAAGAGTCTAAGACCTTAACCAGTAGGCCAGAGTAAGAGTTAAGACCTTAACCTGTAGGCCAGAGTAAGAGTCTAAGACGTTTACCAGTAGGCCAGAGTAAGAGTTAAGACCTTAACCAGTAGGCCAAAGTACGAGTTTAAGACCTTAGCTATTAGGCCAGCATAAGAGTTAAGACCTTAACCAGTGGGCCAGTGTAAGAGTTAAGACCTTAGCTATTAGACCAGAGTAAGTGTTAAGACCTTAACCATTAGGCCAGAGTACGAGTCTAAGACCTTAACCATTAGGCCAGAGTACGAGTCTAAGACCTTAGCTATTAGGCCAGAATAAGAGTTAAGACCTTAGCTATTAGGCCAGAGTAAGAGTTAAGACCTTAACCTTTAGGCCAGTGTACGAGTCTAAGACTTTAGCTATTAGGCCAGAGTAAGAGTTAAGACCTTAACCTGTAGGCCATAGTATGAGTCTAAGACCTTAGCTATTAGGCCAGAGTAAGAGTTAAGACCTTAGCTATTAGGCCAGAGTAAGAGTTAAGACCTTAACCAGTAGGCCAGAGTACGAGTCTAAGACCTTAGCTATTAGGCCAGAATAAGAGTTAAGACCTTAGCTATTAGGCCAGAGTAAGAGTTAAGACCTTAACCTTTAGGCCAGTGTACGAGTCTAAGACTTTAGCTATTAGGCCAGAGTAAGAGTTAAGACCTTAACCTGTAGGCCATAGTATGAGTCTAAGACCTTAGCTATTAGGCCAGAGTAAGAGTTAAGACCTTAGCTATTAGGCCAGAGTAAGAGTTAAGACCTTAACCAGTAGGCCAGAGTAAGAGTCTAAGACCTTAGCTATTAGGCCAGAGTACGAGTTAAGACCTTAGCTATTAAGCCAGAGTAAGAGTTAAGACCTTAGCTATTAGGCCAGAGTAAGAGTTAAGACCTTAACCAGTAGGCCAGAGTAAGAGTTAAGACATTAACCTGTAGGCCAGAGTAAGTGTTAAGACCTTAACCTGTAGGCCAGAGTAAGAGTTAAGACCTTAACAAGTAGGCCAGAGTAAGATTTAAGACCTCAGCTATTAGGCCAGAGTAAGAGTTAAGACCTTAACCATTAGGCCAGAGTAAGAGTTAAGACCTTAACCAGTAGGCCAGAGTAAGAGTCTAAGACCTTAACCATTAGGGCAGAGTACGAATCTAAGACCTTAGCTATTAGGCCAGAGTAAGAGTTAAGACCTTAACCAGTAGGCCAGAGTAAGAGTTAAGACCTTAACCAGTAGGCCAGAGTACGAGTCTAAGACCTTAGCTAATAGGCCAGAGTAAGAGTTAAGACCTTAGCTATTAGGCCAGAGTAAGAGTTAAGACCTTAACCAGTAGGCCAGAGTAAGAGGTAAGACCTTAGCTATTAGGCCAGAGTAAGAGTTAAGACCTTAACCAGTAGGCCAAAGTACGAGTCCAAGACCTTAGCTATTAGGCCAGAGTAAGAGTTAAGACCTTAACCAGTAGGCCAGAGTACGAGTCTAAGACCTTAGCTATTAGGCCAGAGTAAGAGTTAAGACCTTAACCAGTAGGCCAGAGTACGAGTCTAAGACCTTAGCTATTAGGCCAGAGTAAGAGTTAAGACCTTAACCTGTAGGCCATAGTACAAGTCTAAGACCTTAGTTATTAGGCCAGAGTAAGAGTTAAGACCAAAACCAGTAGGCCAGAGTACGAGTCTAAGACCTTAGCTATTAGGCGAGAGTACGAGTTAAGACCTTAGCTATTAGGCGAGAGTACGAGTTAAGACCTTAGCTATTAGGCCAGAGTAAAAGTTAAGACCTTAGCTATTGGGCTAGAGTAAGAGTTAAGACCTTAACCAGTAGGCCAGAGTAAGACTTAAGACCTTAACCTGTAGGCCAGAGTAAGAGTCTAAGACCTTAACCAGTAGGCCAGAGTAAGAGTTAAGACCTTAACCTGTAGGCCAGAGTAAGAGTCTAAGACGTTTACCAGTAGGCCAGAGTAAGAGTTAAGACCTTAACCAGTAGGCCAAAGTACGAGTTTAAGACCTTAGCTATTAGGCCAGCATAAGAGTTAAGACCTTAACCAGTGGGCCAGTGTAAGAGTTAAGACCTTAGCTATTAGACCAGAGTAAGTGTTAAGACCTTAACCATTAGGCCAGAGTACGAGTCTAAGACCTTAACCATTAGGCCAGAGTACGAGTCTAAGACCTTAGCTATTAGGCCAGAATAAGAGTTAAGACCTTAGCTATTAGGCCAGAGTAAGAGTTAAGACCTTAACCTTTAGGCCAGTGTACGAGTCTAAGACTTTAGCTATTAGGCCAGAGTAAGAGTTAAGACCTTAACCTGTAGGCCATAGTATGAGTCTAAGACCTTAGCTATTAGGCCAGAGTAAGAGTTAAGACCTTAGCTATTAGGCCAGAGTAAGAGTTAAGACCTTAACCAGTAGGCCAGAGTACGAGTCTAAGACCTTAGCTATTAGGCCAGAATAAGAGTTAAGACCTTAGCTATTAGGCCAGAGTAAGAGTTAAGACCTTAACCTTTAGGCCAGTGTACGAGTCTAAGACTTTAGCTATTAGGCCAGAGTAAGAGTTAAGACCTTAACCTGTAGGCCATAGTATGAGTCTAAGACCTTAGCTATTAGGCCAGAGTAAGAGTTAAGACCTTAGCTATTAGGCCAGAGTAAGAGTTAAGACCTTAACCAGTAGGCCAGAGTAAGAGTCTAAGACCTTAGCTATTAGGCCAGAGTACGAGTTAAGACCTTAGCTATTAAGCCAGAGTAAGAGTTAAGACCTTAGCTATTAGGCCAGAGTAAGAGTTAAGACCTTAACCAGTAGGCCAGAGTAAGAGTTAAGACCTTAACCTGTAGGCCAGAGTAAGTGTTAAGACCTTAACCTGTAGGCCAGAGTAAGAGTTAAGACCTTAACAAGTAGGCCAGAGTAAGATTTAAGACCTCAGCTATTAGGCCAGAGTAAGAGTTAAGACCTTAACCATTAGGCCAGAGTAAGAGTTAAGACCTTAACCAGTAGGCCAGAGTAAGAGTCTAAGACCTTAACCATTAGGGCAGAGTACGAATCTAAGACCTTAGCTATTAGGCCAGAGTAAGAGTTAAGACCTTAACCAGTAGGCCAGAGTAAGAGTTAAGACCTTAACCAGTAGGCCAGAGTACGAGTCTAAGACCTTAGCTAATAGGCCAGAGTAAGAGTTAAGACCTTAGCTATTAGGCCAGAGTAAGAGTTAAGACCTTAACCAGTAGGCCAGAGTAAGAGGTAAGACCTTAGCTATTAGGCCAGAGTAAGAGTTAAGACCTTAACCAGTAGGCCAAAGTACGAGTCCAAGACCTTAGCTATTAGGCCAGAGTAAGAGTTAAGACCTTAACCAGTAGGCCAGAGTACGAGTCTAAGACCTTAACCATTAGGCCAGAGTACGAGTCTAAGACCTTAGCTATTAGGCCAGAATAAGAGTTAAGACCTTAGCTATTAGGCCAGAGTAAGAGTTAAGACCTTAACCTTTAGGCCAGAGTACGAGTCTAAGACCTTAGCTATTAGGCCAGAGTAAGAGTTAAGACCTTAACCTGTAGGCTATAGTACAAGTCTAAGACCTTAGCTATTAGGCCAGAGTAAGACTTAAGACCTTAGCTATTAGGCCAGAGTAAGAGTTAAGACCAAAACCAGTAGACCAAAGTACGAGTCTAAGACCTTAGCTATTAGGCCAGAGTACGAGTTAAGACCTTAGCTATTAGGCCAGAGTAAGAGTTAAGACCTTAGCTATTAGGCTAGAGTAAGAGATAAGACCTTAACCAGTAGGCCAGAGTAAGAGTTAAGACCTTAACCTGTAGGCCAGAGTAAGAGTCTAAGACCTTAACCAGTAGGCCAGAGTACGAGTCTAAGACCTTAGCTATTAGGCCAGAGTAAGAGTTAAGACCTTAACCAGTAGGCCAGAGTAAGAGTTAAGACCTTAACCAGTAGGCCAGAGTACAAGTCTAAGACCTTAGCTATTAGGCCAGAGTAAGAGTTAAGACCTTAGCTATTAGGCCAGAGTAAGAGTTAAGACCTTAACCAGTAGGCCAGAGTAAGAGTTAAGACCTTAGCTAGAAGGCCAGAGTAAGAGTTAAGACCTTAACCTGTAGGCCAAAATATGAGTCTAAGACCTTAGCTATTAGGCCAGAGTAAGAGTTAAGACCTTAACCAGTAGGCCAGAGTACGAGTCTAAGACCTTAGCTATTAGGCCAGAGTAAGAGTTAAGACCTTAACCAGTAGGCCAGAGTAAGAGTTAAGACCTTAACCATTAGGCCAGAGTACGAGTCTAAGACCTTAACCATTAGGCCAGAGTACGAGTCTAAGACCTTAGCTATTAGGCCAGAATAAGAGTTAAGTCCTTAGCTATTAGGCCAGAGTAAGAGTTAAGACCTTAACCTTTAGGCCAGAGTACGAGTCTAAGACCTTAGCTATTAGGCCAGAGTAAGAGTTAAGACCTTAACCTGTAGGCCATAGTACAAGTCTAAGACCTTAGTTATTAGGCCAGAGTAAGAGTTAAGACCAAAACCAGTAGGCCAGAGTACGAGTCTAAGACCTTAACCATTAGGCCAGAGTACGAGTCTAAGACCTTAGCTATTAGGCCAGAATAAGAGTTAAGACCTTAGCTATTAGGCCAGAGTAAGAGTTAAGACCTTAACCTTTAGGCCAGAGTACGAGTCTAAGACCTTAGCTATTAGGCCAGAGTAAGAGTTAAGACCTTAACCTGTAGGCCATAGTACAAGTCTAAGACCTTAGCTATTAGGCCAGAGTAAGACTTAAGACCTTAGCTATTAGGCCAGAGTAAGAGTTAAGACCAAAACCAGTAGGCCAGAGTACGAGTCTAAGACCTTAGCTATTAGGCCAGAGTAAGAGTTAAGACCTTAGCTATTAGGCCAGAGTAAGAGTTAAGACCTTAGCTATTAGGCTAGAGTAAGAGATAAGACCTTAACCAGTAGGCCAGAGTAAGAGTTAAGACCTTAACCTGTAGGCCAGAGTAAGAGTCTAAGACCTTAACCAGTAGGCCAGAGTACGAGTCTAAGACCTTAGCTATTAGGCCAGAGTAAGAGTTAAGACCTTAACCAGTAGGCCAGAGTAAGAGTTAAGACCTTAACCAGTAGGCCAGAGTACAAGTCTAAGACCTTAGCTATTAGGCCAGAGTAAGAGTTAAGACCTTAGCTATTAGGCCAGAGTAAGAGTTAAGACCTTAACCAGTAGGCCAGAGTAAGAGTTAAGACCTTAGCTAGAAGGCCAGAGTAAGAGTTAAGACCTTAACCTGTAGGCCAAAATATGAGTCTAAGACCTTAGCTATTAGGCCAGAGTAAGAGTTAAGACCTTAACCAGTAGGCCAGAGTACGAGTCTAAGACCTTAGCTATTAGGCCAGAGTAAGAGTTAAGACCTTAACCAGTAGGCCAGAGTAAGAGTTAAGACCTTAACCATTAGGCCAGAGTACGAGTCTAAGACCTTAACCATTAGGCCAGAGTACGAGTCTAAGACCTTAGCTATTAGGCCAGAATAAGAGTTAAGTCCTTAGCTATTAGGCCAGAGTAAGAGTTAAGACCTTAACCTTTAGGCCAGAGTACGAGTCTAAGACCTTAGCTATTAGGCCAGAGTAAGAGTTAAGACCTTAACCTGTAGGCCATAGTACAAGTCTAAGACCTTAGTTATTAGGCCAGAGTAAGAGTTAAGACCAAAACCAGTAGGCCAGAGTACGAGTCTAAGACCTTAGCTATTAGGCGAGAGTACGAGTTAAGACCTTAGCTATTAGGCGAGAGTACGAGTTAAGACCTTAGCTATTAGGCCAGAGTAAAAGTTAAGACCTTAGCTATTGGGCTAGAGTAAGAGTTAAGACCTTAACCAGTAGGCCAGAGTAAGACTTAAGACCTTAACCTGTAGGCCAGAGTAAGAGTCTAAGACCTTAACCAGTAGGCCAGAGTAAGAGTTAAGACCTTAACCTGTAGGCCAGAGTAAGAGTCTAAGACGTTTACCAGTAGGCCAGAGTAAGAGTTAAGACCTTAACCAGTAGGCCAAAGTACGAGTTTAAGACCTTAGCTATTAGGCCAGCATAAGAGTTAAGACCTTAACCAGTGGGCCAGTGTAAGAGTTAAGACCTTAGCTATTAGACCAGAGTAAGTGTTAAGACCTTAACCATTAGGCCAGAGTACGAGTCTAAGACCTTAACCATTAGGCCAGAGTACGAGTCTAAGACCTTAGCTATTAGGCCAGAATAAGAGTTAAGACCTTAGCTATTAGGCCAGAGTAAGAGTTAAGACCTTAACCTTTAGGCCAGTGTACGAGTCTAAGACTTTAGCTATTAGGCCAGAGTAAGAGTTAAGACCTTAACCTGTAGGCCATAGTATGAGTCTAAGACCTTAGCTATTAGGCCAGAGTAAGAGTTAAGACCTTAGCTATTAGGCCAGAGTAAGAGTTAAGACCTTAACCAGTAGGCCAGAGTACGAGTCTAAGACCTTAGCTATTAGGCCAGAATAAGAGTTAAGACCTTAGCTATTAGGCCAGAGTAAGAGTTAAGACCTTAACCTTTAGGCCAGTGTACGAGTCTAAGACTTTAGCTATTAGGCCAGAGTAAGAGTTAAGACCTTAACCTGTAGGCCATAGTATGAGTCTAAGACCTTAGCTATTAGGCCAGAGTAAGAGTTAAGACCTTAGCTATTAGGCCAGAGTAAGAGTTAAGACCTTAACCAGTAGGCCAGAGTAAGAGTCTAAGACCTTAGCTATTAGGCCAGAGTACGAGTTAAGACCTTAGCTATTAAGCCAGAGTAAGAGTTAAGACCTTAGCTATTAGGCCAGAGTAAGAGTTAAGACCTTAACCAGTAGGCCAGAGTAAGAGTTAAGACCTTAACCTGTAGGCCAGAGTAAGTGTTAAGACCTTAACCTGTAGGCCAGAGTAAGAGTTAAGACCTTAACAAGTAGGCCAGAGTAAGATTTAAGACCTCAGCTATTAGGCCAGAGTAAGAGTTAAGACCTTAACCATTAGGCCAGAGTAAGAGTTAAGACCTTAACCAGTAGGCCAGAGTAAGAGTCTAAGACCTTAACCATTAGGGCAGAGTACGAATCTAAGACCTTAGCTATTAGGCCAGAGTAAGAGTTAAGACCTTAACCAGTAGGCCAGAGTAAGAGTTAAGACCTTAACCAGTAGGCCAGAGTACGAGTCTAAGACCTTAGCTAATAGGCCAGAGTAAGAGTTAAGACCTTAGCTATTAGGCCAGAGTAAGAGTTAAGACCTTAACCAGTAGGCCAGAGTAAGAGGTAAGACCTTAGCTATTAGGCCAGAGTAAGAGTTAAGACCTTAACCAGTAGGCCAAAGTACGAGTCCAAGACCTTAGCTATTAGGCCAGAGTAAGAGTTAAGACCTTAACCAGTAGGCCAGAGTACGAGTCTAAGACCTTAGCTATTAGGCCAGAGTAAGAGTTAAGACCTTAACCAGTAGGCCAGAGTGAGAGTTAAGACCTTAACCATTAGGCCAGAGTACGAGTCTAAGACCTTAACCATTAGGCCAGAGTACGAGTCTAAGACCTTAGCTATTAGGCCAGAATAAGTGTTAAGACCTTAGCTATTAGGCCAGAGTAAGAGTTAAGACCTTAACCTGTAGGCCATAGTACAAGTCTAAGACCTTAGCTATTAGGCCAGAGTAAGACTTAAGACCTTAGCTATTAGGCCAGAGTAAGAGTTAAGACCAAAACCAGTAGGCCAGAGTACGAGTCTAAGACCTTAGCTATTAGGCCAGAGTACGAGTTAAGACCTTAGCTATTAGGCCAGAGTAAGAGTTAAGACCTTAGCTATTAGGCTAGAGTAAGAGATAAGACCTTAACCAGTAGGCCAGAGTAAGAGTTAAGACCTTAACCTGTAGGCCAGAGTAAGAGTCTAAGACCTTAACCAGTAGGCCAGAGTAAGAGTCTAAGACCTTAACCATTAGGCCAGAGTACGAGTCTAAGACCTTAGCTATTAGGCCAGAGTAAGAGTTAAGACCTTAACCAGTAGGCCAGAGTAAGAGTTAAGACCTTAACCAGTAGGCCAGAGTACGAGTCTAAGACCTTAGCTATTAGGCCAGAGTAAGAGTTAAGACCTTAGCTATTAGGCCAGAGTAAGAGTTAAGACCTTAACCAGTAGGCCAGAGTAAGAGTTAAGACCTTAGCTAGAAGGCCAGAGTAAGAGTTAAGACCTTAACCTGTAGGCCAAAATATGAGTCTAAGACCTTAGCTATTAGGCCAGAGTAAGAGTTAAGACCTTAACCAGTAGGCCAGAGTACGAGTCTAAGACCTTAGCTATTAGGCCAGAGTAAGAGTTAAGACCTTAACCAGTAGGCCAGAGTAAGAGTTAAGACCTTAACCATTAGGCCAGAGTACGAGTCTAAGACCTTAACCATTAGGCCAGAGTACGAGTCTAAGACCTTAGCTATTAGGCCAGAATAAGAGTTAAGTCCTTAGCTATTAGGCCAGAGTAAGAGTTAAGACCTTAACCTTTAGGCCAGAGTACGAGTCTAAGACCTTAGCTATTAGGCCAGAGTAAGAGTTAAGACCTTAACCTGTAGGCCATAGTACAAGTCTAAGACCTTAGCTATTAGGCCAGAGTAAGAGTTAAGACCAAAACCAGTAGGCCAGAGTACGAGTCTAAGACCTTAGCTATTAGGCGAGAGTACGAGTTAAGACCTTAGCTATTAGGCGAGAGTACGAGTTAAGACCTTAGCTATTAGGCCAGAGTAAAAGTTAAGACCTTAGCTATTAGGCTAGAGTAAGAGTTAAGACCTTAACCAGTAGGCCAGAGTAAGACTTAAGACCTTAACCTGTAGGCCAGAGTAAGAGTCTAAGACCTTAACCAGTAGGCCAGAGTAAGAGTTAAGACCTTAACCTGTAGGCCAGAGTAAGAGTCTAAGACGTTTACCAGTAGGCCAGAGTAAGAGTTAAGACCTTAACCAGTAGGCCAAAGTACGAGTCTAAGACCTTAGCTATTAGGCCAGAGTAAGAGTTAAGACCTTAACCAGTGGGCCAGAGTAAGAGTTAAGACCTTAGCTATTAGACCAGAGTAAGTGTTAAGACCTTAACCATTAGGCCAGAGTACGAGTCTAAGACCTTAACCATTAGGCCAGAGTACGAGTCTAAGACCTTAGCTATTAGGCCAGAATAAGAGTTAAGACGTTAGCTATTAGGCCAGAGTAAGAGTTAAGACCTTAACCTTTAGGCCAGTGTACGAGTCCAAGACTTTAGCTATTAGGCCAGAGTAAGAGTTAAGACCTTAACCTGTAGGCCATAGTATGAGTCTAAGACCTTAGCTATTAGGCCAGAGTAAGAGTTAAGACCTTAGCTATTAGGCCAGAGTAAGAGTTGAGACCTTAACCTGTAGGCCATAGTATGAGTCTAAGACCTTAGCTATTAGGCCAGAGTACGAGTTAAGACCTTAGCTATTAAGCCAGAGTAAGAGTTAAGACCTTAACCATTAGGCCAGAGTAAGAGTTAAGACCTTAACAAGTAGGCCAGAGTAAGAGTTAAGACCTTAGCTATTAGGCCAGAGTAAGAGTTAAGACCTAACCATTAGGCCAGAGTAAGAGTTAAGACCTTAACCAGTAGGCCAGAGTAAGAGTTAAGACCTTAACCAGTAGGCCAGAGTAAGAGTCTAAGACCTTAACCATTAGGCCAGAGTATGAGTCTAAGACCTTAGCTATTAGGCCAGAGTAAGAGTTAAGACCTTAACCAGTAGGCCAGAGTAAGAGTTAAGACCTTAACCAGTAGGCCAGAGTACGAGTCTAAGACCTTAGCTATTAGGCCAGAGTAAGAGTTAAGACCTTAGCTATTAGGCCAGAGTGAGAGTTAAGACCTTAACCAGTAGGCCAGAGTAAGAGTTAAGACCTTAGCTATTAGGCCAGAGTAAGAGTTAAGACCTTAACCAGTAGGCCAAAGTACGAGTCTAAGACCTTAGCTATTAGGCCAGAGTAAGAGTTAAGACCTTAACCCGTAGGCCAGAGTACGAGTCTCAGACCCTAGCTATTAGTCCAGAGTAAGAGTTAAGACCTTAACCAGTAGGCCAGAGTAAGAGTTAAGACCTTAACCATTAAGCCAGAGTACGAGTCTAAGACCTTAAACATTAGGCCAGAGTACGAGTCTAAGACCTTAGCTATTAGGCCAGAATAAGAGTTAAGACCTTAGCTATTAGGCCAGAGTAAGAGTTAAGACCTTAACCTTTAGGCCAGAGTACGAGTCTAAGACCTTAGCTATTAGGCCAGAGTAAGAGTTAAGACCTTAGCTATTAGGCAAGAGTAAGAGTTAAGACCTTAACCAGTAGGCCAGAGTACGAGTCTAAGACCTTAGCTATTAGGCCAGAGTAAGAGTTAAGACCTTAACCAGTAGGCCAGAGTAAGAGTTAAGACCTTAGCTATTAGACCAGAGTAAGTGTTAAGACCTTAACCATTAGGCCAGAGTACGAGTCTAAGACCTTAACCATTAGGCCAGAGTACGAGTCTAAGACCTTAGCTATTAGGCCAGAATAAGAGTTAAGACCTTAGCTATTAGGCCAGAGTAAGAGTTAAGACCTTAACCTTTAGGCCAGTGTACGAGTCTAAGACTTTAGCTATTAGGCCAGAGTAAGAGTTAAGACCTTAACCTGTAGGCCATAGTATGAGTCTAAGACCTTAGCTATTAGGCCAGAGTAAGAGTTAAGACCTTAGCTATTAGGCCAGAGTAAGAGTTAAGACCTTAACCAGTAGGCCAGAGTGCAAGTCTAAGACCTTAGCTATTAGGCCAGAGTACGAGTTAAGACCTTAACCATTAGGCCAGAGTAAGAGTTAAGACCTTAACCTGTAGGCCAGAGTAAGAGTTAAGACCTTAACAAGTAGGCCAGAATAAGAGTTAGGACCTTAGCTATTAGGCCAGAGTAAGAGTTAAGACCTAACCATTAGGCCAGAGTAAGAGTTAAGACCTTAACCAGTAGCCCAGAGTAAGAGTTAAGACCTTAACCAGTAGGCCAGAGTAAGAGTCTAAGACCTTAACCATTAGGCCAGAGTATGAGTCTAAGACCTTAGCTATTAGGCCAGAGTAAGAGTTAAGACCTTAACCAGTAGGCCAGAGTAAGAGTTAAGACCTTAACCAGTAGGCCAGAGTACGAGTCTAAGACCTTAGCTATTAGGCCAGAGTAAGAGTTACGACCTTAGCTATTAGGCCAGAGTGGGAGTTAAGACCTTAACCAGTAGGCCAGAGTAAGAGTTAAGACCTTAGCTATTAGGCCAGAGTAAGAGTTAAGACCTTAACCAGTAGGCCAAAGTACGAGTCTAAGACCTTAGCTATTAGGCCAGAGTAAGAGTTAAGACCTTAACCCGTAGGCCAGAGTACGAGTCTCAGACCCTAGCTATTAGGCCAGAGTAAGAGTTAAGACCTTAACCAGTAGGCCAGAGTAAGAGTTAAGACGTTAACCATTAAGCCAGAGTACGAGTCTAAGACCTTAACCATTAGGCCAGAGTACGAGTCTAAGACCTTAGCTATTAGGCCAGAATAAGAGTTAAGACCTTAGCTATTAGGCCAGAGTAAGAGTTAAGACCTTAACCTGTAGGCCATATTACGAGTCTAAGACCTTAGCTATTAGGCCAGAGTAAGAGTTAAGACCTTAGCTATTAGGCCAGAGTAAGAGTTAAGACCTTAACCAGTAGGCCAGAGTACGAGTCTAAAACCTTAGCTATTAGGCCAGAGTACGAGTTAAGACCTTAGTTATTAGGCCAGAGTAAGAGTTAAGACCTTAGCTATTAGGCTAGAGTAAGAGTTAAGACCTTAACCAGTAGGCCAGAGTAAGAGTTAAGACCTTAACCTGTAGGCCAGAGTAAGAGTCTAAGACCTTAACTAGTAGGCCAGAGTAAGAGTTAAGATCTTAACCTGTAGGCCAGAGTAAGAGGCTAAGAACTTTACCAGTAGGCCAGAGTAATAGTTAAGACCTTAACCATTAGGCCAGAGTAAGAGTTAGGACCTTAACCATTAGGCCAGAGTAAGAGTCTAAGACCTTAGCTATTAGGCCAGAGTAAGAGTAAAGACCTTAACCAGTAGGCCAGAGTAAGAGTTAAGACCTTAGCTATTAGGCCAGAGTACGAGTCTAAGACCTTAGCTATTAGGCCAGAGTAAGAGTTAAGACCTTAACCAGTAGGCCAGAGAAAGAGTTAAGACCTTAACCTGTAGGCCATAGTACGAGTCTAAGACCTTAGCTATTAGGCCAGAGTAAGAGTTAAGACCTTAATCATTAGGCCAGAGTACGAGTCTAAAACCTTAGCTATTAGGCCACAGTACGAGTCTAAGACCTTAGCTATTAGGCCAGAGTAAGAGTTAAGACCTTAGCTATTAGGCCAGAGTACGAGTCTAAGACCTTAGCTATTAGGCCAGAGTAAGAGTTAAGACCTTAACCATTAGGCCAGAGTACGAGTCTAAGACCTTAACCATTAGGCCAGAGTACGAGTCTAAGACCTTAGCTATTAGGCCAGAGTAAGAGTTAAGACCTTAGTTATTAGGCCAGAGTAAGAGTTAAGACCTTAGCTATTAAGCCAGAGTAGGAGTTAAGACCTTAACCCTTAGGCCAGATTAAGAGTTAAGACCTTAACCTGTAAGCCAGAGTAAGAGTTAAGACCTTAACAAGTAGGCCAGAGTAAGAGTTAAGACCTTAGCTATTAGGCCAGAGTAAGAGTTAAGACCTTAACCATTAGGCCAGAGTAAGAGTTAAGACCTTAACCAGTAGGCCAGAGTAAGGGTTAAGACCTTAACCAGTAGGCCAGAGTAAGAGTCTAAGACCTTAACCATTAGGCCAGAGTGCGAGTCTAAGACCTTAGCTATTATGCCAGAGTAAGAGTTAAGACCTTAACCAGTAGGCCAGAGTAAGAGTTAAGACCTTAACCAGTAGGCCAGAGTACGAGTCTAAGACCTTAGCTATTAGGCCAGAGTAAGAGTTAAGACCTTAGCTATTAGGCCAGAGTAAGAGTTAAGACCTTAACCAGTAGGACAGAGTAAGAGTTAAGACCTTAGCTATTAGGCCAGAGTAAGAGTTAAGACCTTAACCAGTAGTCCAAAGTACGAGTCTAAGACCTTAGCTATTTGGCCAGAGTAAGAGTTAAGACCTTAACCAGTGGGCCAGAGTACGAGTCTAAGACCTTAGCTATTAGGCCAGAGTAAGAGTTAAGACCTTAACCAGTAGGCCAGAGTAAGAGTTAAGACCTTAACCATTAGGCCAGAGTACGAGTCTAAGACCTTAACCATTAGGCCAGAGTACGAGTCTAAGACCTTAGCTATTAGGCCAGAATAAGAGTTAAGACCTTAGCTATTAGGCCAGAGTAAGAGTTAAGACCTTAACCTTTAGGCCAGAGTACGAGTCTAAGACCTTAGCTATTAGGCCAGAGTAAGAGTTAAGACCTTAACCTGTAGGCCATAGTACGAGTCTAAGACCTTAGCTATTAGGCCAGAGTAAGAGTTAAGACCTTAGCCATTAGGCCAGAGTAAGAGTTAAGACCTTAACCTGTAGGCCAGAGTACGAGTCTAAGACCTTAGCTATTAGGCCAGAGTAAGAGTTAAGACCTTAATCATTAGGCCAGAGTACGAGTCTAAAACCTTAGCTATTAGGCCACAGTACGAGTCTAAGACCTTAGCTATTAAGCCAGAGTAAGAGTTAAGACCTTAGCTATTAGGCCAGAGTAAGAGTTAAGACCTTAGCTATTAAGCCAGAGTAAGAGTTAAGACCTTAACCCTTAGGCCAGATTAAGAGTTAAGACCTTAACCTGTAAGCCAGAGTAAGAGTTAAGACCTTAACAAGTAGGCCAGAGTAAGAGTTAAGACCTTAGCTATTAGGCCAGAGTACAAGTTAAGACCTTAACCATTAGGCCAGAGTAAGAGTTAAGACCTTAACCAGTAGGCCAGAGTAAGAGTTAAGACCTTAACCAGTAGGCCAGAGTAAGAGTCTAAGACCTTAACCATTAGGCCAGAGTACGAGTCTAAGACCTTAGCTATTAGGCCAGAGTAAGAGTTAAGACCTTAACCAGTAGGCCAGAGTAAGAGTTAAGACCTTAACCAGTGGGCCAGAGTACGAGTCTAAGACCTTAGCTATTAGGCCAGAGTAAGAGTTAAGACCTTAGCTATTAGGCCAGAGTAAGAGTTAAGACCTTAACCAGTAGGCCAGAGTAAGAGTTAAGACCTTAGCTATTAGGCCAGAGTAAGAGTTAAGACCTTAACCTGTAGTCCAAAGTACGAGTCTAAGACCTTAGCTATTAGGCCAGAGTAAGAGTTAAGACCTTAACCAGTGGGCCAGAGTACGAGTCTAAGACCTTAGCTATTAGGCCAGAGTAAGAGTTAAGAACTTAACCAGTAGGCCAGAGTAAGAGTTAAGACCTTAACCATTAGGCCAGAGTACGAGTCTAAGACCTTAACCATTAGGCCAGAGTACGAGTCTAAGACCTTAGCTATTAGGCCAGAATAAGAGTTAAGACCTTAGCTATTAGGCCAGAGTAAGAGTTAAGACCTTAATCTTTAGGCCAGAGTACGAGTCTAAGACCTTAGCTATTAGGCCAGAGTAAGAGTTAAGACCTTAACCTGTAGGCCATAGTACGAGTCTAAGACCTTAGCTATTAGGCCAGAGTAAGAGTTAAGACCTTAGCTATTAGTCCAGAGTAAGAGTTAAGACCTTAACCTGTAGGCCAGAGTACGAGTCTAAGACCTTAGCTATTAGGCCAGAGTACGAGTTAAGACCTTAGCTATTAGGCCAGAGTAAGAGTTAAGACCTTAGCTATTAGGCTAGAGTAAGAGTTAAGACCTTAACCAGTAGGCCAGAGTAAGAGTTAAGACCTTAACCTGTAGGCCAGAGTAAGAGTTAAGACCTTAACCTGTAGGCCAGAGTAAGAGTCTAAGACCTTTACCAGTAGGCCAGAGTAAGAGTTAAGACCTTAACCATTAGGCCAGAGTAAGAGTCTAAGACCTTAGCTATTAGGCCAGAGTAAGAGTTAAGACCTTAACCAGTAGGCCAGAGTAAGAGTTAAGACCTTAGCTATTAGGCCAGAGTACGAGTCTAAGACCTTAGCTATTAGGCCAGAGTAAGTGTTAAGACCTTAACCAGTAGGCCAGAGAAAGAGTTAAGACCTTAACCTGTAGGCCATAGTACGAGTCTAAGACCTTAGCTATTAGGCCAGAGTAAGAGTTAAGACCTTAATCATTAGGCCAGAGTACGAGTCTAAAACCTTAGCTATTAGGCCAGAGTACGAGTCTAAGACCTTAGCTATTAGGCCAGAGTAAGAGTTAAGACCTTAGCTATTAGGCCAGAGTATGAGTCTAAAACCTTAGCTATTAGGCCAGAGTAAGAGTTAGGACCTTAACCATTAGGCCAGAGTACGAGTCTAAGACCTTAACCATTAGGCCAGAGTACGAGTCTAAGACCTTAGCTATTAGGCCAGAGTATGAGTTAAGACCTTAGCTATTAGGCCAGAGTAAGAGTTAAGACCTTAGCTATTAAGCCAGAGTAAGAGTTAAGACCTTAACCATTAGGCCAGAGTAAGAGTTAAGACCTTAACCTGTAGGCCAGAGTAAGAGTTAAGACCTTAACAAGTAGGCCAGAGTAAGAGTTAAGACCTTAGCTATTAGGCCAGAGTAAGAGTTAAGACCTTAACCACTAGGCCAGAGTAAGAGTTAAGATCTTAACCAGCAGGCCAGAGTAAGAGTTAAGACCCTAACCAGTAGGGCAGAGTAAGAGTCTAAGACCTTAACCATTAGGCCAGAGTAAGAGTCTAAGACCTTAGCTATTAGGCCAGAGAAAGAGTTAAGACCTTAACCAGTAGGCCAGAGTAAGAGTTAAGACCTTAACCAGTAGGCCAGAGTACGAGTCTAAGACCTTAGCTATTAGGCCAGAGTAAGAGTTAAGACCTTAACCAGTAGGCCAGAGTAAGAGTTAAGACCTTAGCTATTAGGCCAGAGTAAGAGTTAAGACCTTAACCAGTAGGCCAAAGTACGAGTCTAAGACCTTAGCTATTAGGCCAGAGTAAGAGTTAAGACCTTAACCAGTAGGCCAGAGTACGAGTCTAAGACCTTAGCTATTAGGCCAGAGTAAGAGTTAAGACCTTAACCAGTAGGCCAGAGTACAAGTCTAAGACCTTAACCATTAGGCCAGAGTACGAGTCTAAGACCTTAGCTATTAGGCCAGAATAAGTGTTAAGACCTTAGCTATTAGGCCAGAGTAAGAGTTAAGACCTTAACCTTTAGGCCAGAGTACGAGTCTAAGACCTTAGCTATTAGGCCAGAGAAAGAGTTAAGACCTTAACCTGTAGGCCATAGTACGAGTCTAAGACCTTAGCTATTAGGCCAGAGTACTAGTTAAGATCTTAGCTATTAGGCCAGAGTAAGAGTTAAGACCTTAGCTATTAGGTTAGAGTAAGAGTTAAGACCTTAACCAGTAGGCCAGAGTAAGATTTAAGACCTTAACCTGTAGGCCAGAGTAAGAGTCTAAGACCTTAACCAGTAGGCCAGAGTAAGAGTTAAGACCTTAACCTGTAGGCCAGAGTAAGAGTCTAAGACCTTTACCAGTAGGCCAGAGTAAGAGTTAAGACCTTAACCATTAGGCCAGAGTAAGAGTTAAGACCTTAACTATTAGGCCAGAGTAAGAGTCTAAGACCTTAGCTATTAGGCCAGAGAAAGAGTTAAGACCTTAACCAGTAGGCCAGAGTAAGAGTTAAGACCTTAGCTATTAGGCCAGAGTACGAGTCTAAGACCTTAGCTATTATGCCAGAGTAAGAGTTAAGACCTTAACCAGTTGACCAGAGAAAGAGTTAAGACCTTAACCTGTAGGCCATTGTACGAGTCTAAGACCTTAGCTATTAGGCCAGAGTAAGTGTTAAGACCTTAACCAGTAGGCCAGAGTAAGAGATAAGACCTTAACCAGTAGGCCAGAGTAAGAGTTAAGACCTTAACAAGTAGGCCAGAGTACGAGTCTAAGACCTTAGCTATTAGGCCAGAGTAAGAGTTAAGACCTTAGCTATTAGGCCAAAGTAAGAGTTAAGACCTTAACCATTAGGCCAGAGTAAGAGTTAAGACCTTAACCAGTAGGCCAGAGTACGAGTCTAAGACCATAGCTATTAGGCCAGAATAAGAGTTAAGACCTTAGCTATTAGGCCAGAGTAAGAGTTAAGACCTTAACCAGTAGGCCAGAGTAAGAGTTAAGACCTTTGCTATTAGGCCAGAGTAAGAGTTAAGACCTTAACCATTAGGCCAGAGTACGAGTCTAAGACCTTAGCAATTAGGCCAGAGTAAGAGTTAAGACCTTAACCAGTAGGCCAGAGCAAGAGTTAAGACCTTAACCAGTAGGCCAGAATACGAGTCTAAGACCTTAGCAATTAGGCCAGAGTAAGAGTTAAGACCTTAACCATTAGGCCAGAGTACGAGTCTAAGACCTTAGCTATTAGGCCAGAGTAAGAGTCTAAGACCTTAGCTATTAGGCCAGAGTAAGAGTTAAGACCTTAGCTATTAGGCCAGAGTAAGAGTTAAGACCTTAAGCAGTAGGCCAGAGTAAGAGTTAAGACCTTAACCAGTAGGCCAGAGTAAGAGTTAAGACCTTAACCAGTAGGCCAGAGTACGAGTCTAAGACCTTAGCTATTAGGCCAGAGTAAGAGTTAAGACCTTAACCAGTAGGCCAGAGTAAGAGTTAAGACCTTAACCAGTTGGCCATAGTACGAGTCTAAGACCTTAGCTATTAGGCCAGAGTAAGAGTTAAGACCTTAACCAGTAGGCCAGAGTATGAGTCTAAGACCTTAGCTATTAGGCCAGAGTAAGAGTCTAAGACCTTAGCTATTAGGCCAGAGTAAGAGTTAAGACCTTAGCTATTAGGCCAGAGTAAGAGTTAAAACCTTAACCAGTAGGCCAGAGTAAGAGTTAAGACCTTAACTAGTAGGCCTTAGTAAGAGTTAAGACCTTAACCTGTAGGCCATAGTACGAGTCTAAGACCTTAGCTATTAGGCCAGAGTAAGAGTTAAGACCTTAACCAGTAGGCCAGAGTATGAGTCTAAGACCTTAGCTATTAGGCCAGAGTAAGAGTCTAAGACCTTAGCTATTAGGCCAGAGTAAGAGTTAAGACCTTAGCTATTAGGCCAGAGTAAGAGTTAAGACCTTAACCAGTAGGCCAGAGTAAGAGTTAAGACCTTAACCAGTAGGCCAGAGTAAGAGTTAAGACCTTAACCTGTAGGCCATAGTACGAGTCTAAGACCTTAGCTATTAGGCCAGAGTAAGAGTTAAGACCTTAGCTATTAGGCCAGAGTAAGAGTTAAGACCTTAACCAGTAGGCCAGAGTAAGAGTTAAGACCTTAAACTGTTGGCCAGAGTACGAGTCTAAGACCTTAGCTATTAGGCCAGAGTAAGAGTTAAGACCTTAGCTATTAGGCCAGAGTAAGAGTTAAGACCTTAACCAGTAGGCCAGAGTAAGAGTTAAGACCTTAGCTATTAGGCCAGAGTAAGAGTTAAGACCTTAACCAGTAGGCCAAAGTACGAGTCTAAGACCTTAGCTATTAGGCCAGAGTAAGAGTTAAGACCTTAACCAGTAGGCCAGAGTACGAGTCTAAGACCTTAGCTATTAGGCCAGAGTAAGAGTTAAGACCTTAGCTATTAGGCCAGAGTAAGAGTTAAGACCTTAGCTATTAAGCCAGAGTAAGAGTTAAGACCTTAACCAGTAGGCCAGAGTAAGAGTTCAGACCTTAACCAGTAGGCCAGAGTAGGAGTCTAAGACGTTAACCATTAGGCCAGAATACGAGTCTAAGACCTTAGCTATTAGGCCAGAGTAAGAGTTAAGACCTTAACCTGTAGGCCAGAGTAAGAGTTAAGACCTTAACAAGTAGGCCAGAGTAAGAGTTCAGACCTTAGCTATTAGGCCAGAGTAAGAGTTAAGACCTTAACCATGAGGCCAGAGTAAGAGTTAAGACCTTAACCTGTAGGCCAGAGTAAGAGTCTAAGACATTAACCAGTAGGCCAGAGTAAGAGTTAAGACCTTAACCTGTAGGCCAGAGTAAGAGTCTAAGACCTTTAACCAGTAGGCCAGAGTAAGAGTTAAGACCTTAACCATTAGGCCAGAGTAAGAGTTAAGACCTTAACTATTAGGCCAGAGTAAGAGTCTAAGACCTTAGCTATTAGGCCAGAGAAAGAGTTAAGACCTTAACCAGTAGGCCAGAGTAAGAGTTAAGACCTTAGCTATTAGGCCAGAGTATGAGTCTAAGACCTTAGCTATTAGACCAGAGTAAGAGTTAAGACCTTAACCAGTTGGCCAGAGAAAGAGTTAAGACCTTAACCCGTAGGCCATAGTACGAGTCTAAGACCTTAGCTATTAGGCCAGAGTAAGTGTTAAGACCTTAACCAGTAGGCCAGAGTAAGAGATAAGACCTTAACCAGTAGGCCAGAGTAAGAGTCAAGACCTTAACCAGTAGGCCAGAGTACGAGTCTAAGACCTTAGCTATTAGGCCAGAGTAAGAGTTAAGACCTTAGCTATTAGGCCAAAGTAAGAGTTAAGACCTTAACCATTAGGCCAGAGTAAGAGTTAAGACCTTAACCAGTAGGCCAGAGTATGAGTCTAAGACCGTAGCTATTAGGCTAGAGTAAGAGTTAAGACCTTAGCTATTAGGCCAGAGTAAGAGTTAAGACCTTAACCAGTAGGCCAGAGTAAGAGTTAAGACCTTTGCTATTAGGCCAGAGTAGGAGTTAAGACCTTAACCATTAGGCCAGAGTACGAGTCTAAGACCTTAGCAATTAGGCCAGAGTAAGAGTTAAGACCTTAACCAGTAGGCCAGAGCAAGAGTTAAGACCTTAACCAGTAGGCCAGAATACGAGTCTAAGACCTTAGCTATTAGGCCAGAGTAAGAGTTAAGACCTTAACCATTAGGCCATAGTATGAGTCTAAGACCTTAGCTATTAGGCCAGAGTAAGAGTTAAGACCTTAGCTATTAGGCCAGAGTAAGAGTTAAGACCTTAACCAGTAGGCCAGAGTAAGAGTTAAGACCTTAAACTGTAGGCCAGAGTATGAGTCTAAGACCTTAGCTATTAGGCCAGAGTAAGAGTTAAGACCTTAGCTATTAGGCCAGAGTAAGAGTTAAGACCTTAACCAGTAGGCCAGAGTAAGAGTTAAGACCTTAGCTATTAGGCCAGAGTAAGAGTTAAGACCTTAACCAGTAGGCCAAAGTACGAGTCTAAGACCTTAGCTATTAGGCCAGAGTAAGTGTTAAGACCTTAACCAGTAGGCCAGAGTAAGAGATAAGACCTTAACCAGTAGGCCAGAGTAAGAGTTAAGACCTTAACAAGTAGGCCAGAGTACGAGTCTAAGACCTTAGCTATTAGGCCAGAGTAAGAGTTAAGACCTTAGCTATTAGGCCAAAGTAAGAGTTAAGACCTTAACCATTAGGCCAGAGTAAGAGTTAAGACCTTAACCAGTAGGCCAGAGTACGAGTCTAAGACCATAGCTATTAGGCCAGAATAAGAGTTAAGACCTTAGCTATTAGGCCAGAGTAAGAGTTAAGACCTTAACCAGTAGGCCAGAGTAAGAGTTAAGAACTTAACCATTAGGCCAGAGTACGAGACTAAGACGTTAGCTATTAGGCCAGAGTAAGAGGTAAGACCATAACCAGTAGGCCAGAGTAAGAGTTAAGACCTTAACCAGTAGGCCAGAGCACGAGTCTAAGACCTTAACTATTAGTACAGAGTAAGAGTTAAGACCTTAGCTATTAGGCCAGAGTACGAGTCTAAGACCTTAGCTATTAGGCCATAGTAAGAGTTAAGACCTTAACCAGTAGGCCAGAGTAAGAGGTAAGACCTTAACCAGTAGGCCAGATTAAGAGTTAAGACCTTAGCTATTAGGCCAGAGTAAGAGTTAAGACCTTAACCATTAGGCCAGAGTACGAGTCTAAGACCTTAGCTATTAGGCCAAGGTAAGAGTTAAGACCTTAACCAGTAGGCCAGAGTAAGAGTTAAGACCTTAACCAGTAGGCCAGAGTTTGAGTCTAAGACGTTAGCTATTAGGCCAGAGTAAGAGTTAAGACCTTAGCTATCAGGCCAGAGTACAAGTCTAAGACCTTAGCTATTAGGCCATAGTAAGAGTTAAGACCTTAACCAGTAGGACAGAGTAAGAGCTAAGACCTTAACCATTAGGCCAGAGTACGGGTCTTAGACCTTAGCTATTAGGCCAGAGTAAGAGTTAGGACCTTAACCATTAGGCCAGAGTACGAGTCTAAGACCTTAGCTATTAGGCCAGAGTAAGAGTTAAGACCTTAACCAGTAGGCCAGAGTAAGAGTTAAGACCTTAACCAGAAGGCCAGAGTACAAGTCTAAGACCTTAGCTATTAGGCCAGAGTAAGAGTTAAGACCTTAGCTATTAGGCCAGAGGAAGAGTTAAGACCTTAACCAGTAGTCCAGAGTAAGAGTTAGGACCTTAACCAGTAGGACAGAGTAAGAGCTAAGACCTTAACCATTAGGCAAGAGTACGGGTCTTAGACCTTAGCTATTAGGCCAGAGTAAGAGTTAAGACCTTAACCATTAGGCCAGAGTAAGAGTCTAAGACCTTAGCTATTAGGCCAGAGTAAGAGTTAAGACCTTAGCTATTAGGCCAGAGTAAGAGTTAAGACCTTAACCAGTAGGCCAGAGTAAGAGTTAGGACCTTAACCATTAGGCCAGAGTACGGGTCTAAGACCTTGGCTATTAGGCCAGAGTACGAGTCTAAGACCTTAACGAGTAGGCCAGAGTAAGAGTTAAGACCTTAACCATTAGGCCAGAGTATGAGTCTAAGACCTTAGTTATTAGGCAGGAGTAAGAGTTAAGACCTTAGCTATTAGGCCAGAGTAAGTGTTAAGACCTTAAACAGTAGGCCAGAGTACGAGTTTAAGACCTTAGCTATTAGGCCATAGTACGAGTCTAAGACCTTAGCTATTAGGCCAGAGTAAGAGTTAAGACCTTAGCTATTAGGCCTGACTAAGAGTTAAGACCTTAACCAGTAGGCCAGAGTAAGAGTTAAGACCTTAACCATTAGGGCAGAGTACGAGTCTAAGACCTTAGCTATTAGGCCAGAGTAAGAGTTACAACTTTAACCAGTAGGCCAGAGTAAGAGTTAAGACCTTAACCATTAGGCCAGAGTACGAGTCTAAGACCTTAGCTATTAAGCCAGAGTAAGAGTTAAGACCTTAACCAGTAGGCCAGAGTAAGAGATAAGACCTTAACCTTTAGGCCAGAGTACGAGTCTAAGACCTTAGCTATTAGGCCAGAGTAAGAGTTAAGACCTTAACCAGTAGGCCAGAGTAAGAGTTAAGACCTTAGCTATTAGGCCAGAGTAAGAGTTAAGACCTTAACCAGTAGGCCAAAGTACGAGTCTAAGACCTTAGCTATTAGGCCAGAGTAAGAGTTAAGACCTTAACCAGTAGGCCAGAGTACGAGTCTAAGACCTTAGCTATTAGGCCAGAGTAAGAGTTAAGACCTTAACCAGTAGGCCAGAGTGAGAGTTAAGACCTTAACCATTAGGCCAGAGTACGAGTCTAAGACCTTAACCATTAGGCCAGAGTACGAGTCTAAGACCTTAGCTATTAGGCCAGAATAAGAGTTAAGACCTTAGCTATTAGGCCAGAGTAAGAGTTAAGACCTTAACCTTTAGGCCAGAGTACGAGTCTAAGACCTTAGCTATTAGGCCAGAGTAAGAGTTAAGACCTTAACCTGTAGGCCATAGTACAAGTCTAAGACCTTAGCTATTAGGCCAGAGTAAGACTTAAGACCTTAGCTATTAGGCCAGAGTAAGAGTTAAGACCAAAACCAGTAGGCCAGAGTACGAGTCTAAGACCTTAGCTATTAGGCCAGAGTACGAGTTAAGACCTTAGCTATTAGGCCAGAGTAAGAGTTAAGACCTTAGCTATTAGGCTAGAGTAAGAGATAAGACCTTAACCAGTAGGCCAGAGTAAGAGTTAAGACCTTAACCTGTAGGCCAGAGTAAGAGTCTAAGACCTTAACCAGTAGGCCAGAGTACGAGTCTAAGACCTTAGCTATTAGGCCAGAGTAAGAGTTAAGACCTTAACCAGTAGGCCAGAGTAAGAGTTAAGACCTTAACCAGTAGGCCAGAGTACAAGTCTAAGACCTTAGCTATTAGGCCAGAGTAAGAGTTAAGACCTTAGCTATTAGGCCAGAGTAAGAGTTAAGACCTTAACCAGTAGGCCAGAGTAAGAGTTAAGACCTTAGCTAGAAGGCCAGAGTAAGAGTTAAGACCTTAACCTGTAGGCCAAAATATGAGTCTAAGACCTTAGCTATTAGGCCAGAGTAAGAGTTAAGACCTTAACCAGTAGGCCAGAGTACGAGTCTAAGACCTTAGCTATTAGGCCAGAGTAAGAGTTAAGACCTTAACCAGTAGGCCAGAGTAAGAGTTAAGACCTTAACCATTAGGCCAGAGTACGAGTCTAAGACCTTAACCATTAGGCCAGAGTACGAGTCTAAGACCTTAGCTATTAGGCCAGAATAAGAGTTAAGTCCTTAGCTATTAGGCCAGAGTAAGAGTTAAGACCTTAACCTTTAGGCCAGAGTACGAGTCTAAGACCTTAGCTATTAGGCCAGAGTAAGAGTTAAGACCTTAACCTGTAGGCCATAGTACAAGTCTAAGACCTTAGTTATTAGGCCAGAGTAAGAGTTAAGACCAAAACCAGTAGGCCAGAGTACGAGTCTAAGACCTTAGCTATTAGGCGAGAGTACGAGTTAAGACCTTAGCTATTAGGCGAGAGTACGAGTTAAGACCTTAGCTATTAGGCCAGAGTAAAAGTTAAGACCTTAGCTATTGGGCTAGAGTAAGAGTTAAGACCTTAACCAGTAGGCCAGAGTAAGACTTAAGACCTTAACCTGTAGGCCAGAGTAAGAGTCTAAGACCTTAACCAGTAGGCCAGAGTAAGAGTTAAGACCTTAACCTGTAGGCCAGAGTAAGAGTCTAAGACGTTTACCAGTAGGCCAGAGTAAGAGTTAAGACCTTAACCAGTAGGCCAAAGTACGAGTTTAAGACCTTAGCTATTAGGCCAGCATAAGAGTTAAGACCTTAACCAGTGGGCCAGTGTAAGAGTTAAGACCTTAGCTATTAGACCAGAGTAAGTGTTAAGACCTTAACCATTAGGCCAGAGTACGAGTCTAAGACCTTAACCATTAGGCCAGAGTACGAGTCTAAGACCTTAGCTATTAGGCCAGAATAAGAGTTAAGACCTTAGCTATTAGGCCAGAGTAAGAGTTAAGACCTTAACCTTTAGGCCAGTGTACGAGTCTAAGACTTTAGCTATTAGGCCAGAGTAAGAGTTAAGACCTTAACCTGTAGGCCATAGTATGAGTCTAAGACCTTAGCTATTAGGCCAGAGTAAGAGTTAAGACCTTAGCTATTAGGCCAGAGTAAGAGTTAAGACCTTAACCAGTAGGCCAGAGTACGAGTCTAAGACCTTAGCTATTAGGCCAGAATAAGAGTTAAGACCTTAGCTATTAGGCCAGAGTAAGAGTTAAGACCTTAACCTTTAGGCCAGTGTACGAGTCTAAGACTTTAGCTATTAGGCCAGAGTAAGAGTTAAGACCTTAACCTGTAGGCCATAGTATGAGTCTAAGACCTTAGCTATTAGGCCAGAGTAAGAGTTAAGACCTTAGCTATTAGGCCAGAGTAAGAGTTAAGACCTTAACCAGTAGGCCAGAGTAAGAGTCTAAGACCTTAGCTATTAGGCCAGAGTACGAGTTAAGACCTTAGCTATTAAGCCAGAGTAAGAGTTAAGACCTTAGCTATTAGGCCAGAGTAAGAGTTAAGACCTTAACCAGTAGGCCAGAGTAAGAGTTAAGACATTAACCTGTAGGCCAGAGTAAGTGTTAAGACCTTAACCTGTAGGCCAGAGTAAGAGTTAAGACCTTAACAAGTAGGCCAGAGTAAGATTTAAGACCTCAGCTATTAGGCCAGAGTAAGAGTTAAGACCTTAACCATTAGGCCAGAGTAAGAGTTAAGACCTTAACCAGTAGGCCAGAGTAAGAGTCTAAGACCTTAACCATTAGGGCAGAGTACGAATCTAAGACCTTAGCTATTAGGCCAGAGTAAGAGTTAAGACCTTAACCAGTAGGCCAGAGTAAGAGTTAAGACCTTAACCAGTAGGCCAGAGTACGAGTCTAAGACCTTAGCTAATAGGCCAGAGTAAGAGTTAAGACCTTAGCTATTAGGCCAGAGTAAGAGTTAAGACCTTAACCAGTAGGCCAGAGTAAGAGGTAAGACCTTAGCTATTAGGCCAGAGTAAGAGTTAAGACCTTAACCAGTAGGCCAAAGTACGAGTCCAAGACCTTAGCTATTAGGCCAGAGTAAGAGTTAAGACCTTAACCAGTAGGCCAGAGTACGAGTCTAAGACCTTAGCTATTAGGCCAGAGTAAGAGTTAAGACCTTAACCAGTAGGCCAGAGTACGAGTCTAAGACCTTAGCTATTAGGCCAGAGTAAGAGTTAAGACCTTAACCTGTAGGCCATAGTACAAGTCTAAGACCTTAGTTATTAGGCCAGAGTAAGAGTTAAGACCAAAACCAGTAGGCCAGAGTACGAGTCTAAGACCTTAGCTATTAGGCGAGAGTACGAGTTAAGACCTTAGCTATTAGGCGAGAGTACGAGTTAAGACCTTAGCTATTAGGCCAGAGTAAAAGTTAAGACCTTAGCTATTGGGCTAGAGTAAGAGTTAAGACCTTAACCAGTAGGCCAGAGTAAGACTTAAGACCTTAACCTGTAGGCCAGAGTAAGAGTCTAAGACCTTAACCAGTAGGCCAGAGTAAGAGTTAAGACCTTAACCTGTAGGCCAGAGTAAGAGTCTAAGACGTTTACCAGTAGGCCAGAGTAAGAGTTAAGACCTTAACCAGTAGGCCAAAGTACGAGTTTAAGACCTTAGCTATTAGGCCAGCATAAGAGTTAAGACCTTAACCAGTGGGCCAGTGTAAGAGTTAAGACCTTAGCTATTAGACCAGAGTAAGTGTTAAGACCTTAACCATTAGGCCAGAGTACGAGTCTAAGACCTTAACCATTAGGCCAGAGTACGAGTCTAAGACCTTAGCTATTAGGCCAGAATAAGAGTTAAGACCTTAGCTATTAGGCCAGAGTAAGAGTTAAGACCTTAACCTTTAGGCCAGTGTACGAGTCTAAGACTTTAGCTATTAGGCCAGAGTAAGAGTTAAGACCTTAACCTGTAGGCCATAGTATGAGTCTAAGACCTTAGCTATTAGGCCAGAGTAAGAGTTAAGACCTTAGCTATTAGGCCAGAGTAAGAGTTAAGACCTTAACCAGTAGGCCAGAGTACGAGTCTAAGACCTTAGCTATTAGGCCAGAATAAGAGTTAAGACCTTAGCTATTAGGCCAGAGTAAGAGTTAAGACCTTAACCTTTAGGCCAGTGTACGAGTCTAAGACTTTAGCTATTAGGCCAGAGTAAGAGTTAAGACCTTAACCTGTAGGCCATAGTATGAGTCTAAGACCTTAGCTATTAGGCCAGAGTAAGAGTTAAGACCTTAGCTATTAGGCCAGAGTAAGAGTTAAGACCTTAACCAGTAGGCCAGAGTAAGAGTCTAAGACCTTAGCTATTAGGCCAGAGTACGAGTTAAGACCTTAGCTATTAAGCCAGAGTAAGAGTTAAGACCTTAGCTATTAGGCCAGAGTAAGAGTTAAGACCTTAACCAGTAGGCCAGAGTAAGAGTTAAGACCTTAACCTGTAGGCCAGAGTAAGTGTTAAGACCTTAACCTGTAGGCCAGAGTAAGAGTTAAGACCTTAACAAGTAGGCCAGAGTAAGATTTAAGACCTCAGCTATTAGGCCAGAGTAAGAGTTAAGACCTTAACCATTAGGCCAGAGTAAGAGTTAAGACCTTAACCAGTAGGCCAGAGTAAGAGTCTAAGACCTTAACCATTAGGGCAGAGTACGAATCTAAGACCTTAGCTATTAGGCCAGAGTAAGAGTTAAGACCTTAACCAGTAGGCCAGAGTAAGAGTTAAGACCTTAACCAGTAGGCCAGAGTACGAGTCTAAGACCTTAGCTAATAGGCCAGAGTAAGAGTTAAGACCTTAGCTATTAGGCCAGAGTAAGAGTTAAGACCTTAACCAGTAGGCCAGAGTAAGAGGTAAGACCTTAGCTATTAGGCCAGAGTAAGAGTTAAGACCTTAACCAGTAGGCCAAAGTACGAGTCCAAGACCTTAGCTATTAGGCCAGAGTAAGAGTTAAGACCTTAACCAGTAGGCCAGAGTACGAGTCTAAGACCTTAACCATTAGGCCAGAGTACGAGTCTAAGACCTTAGCTATTAGGCCAGAATAAGAGTTAAGACCTTAGCTATTAGGCCAGAGTAAGAGTTAAGACCTTAACCTTTAGGCCAGAGTACGAGTCTAAGACCTTAGCTATTAGGCCAGAGTAAGAGTTAAGACCTTAACCTGTAGGCTATAGTACAAGTCTAAGACCTTAGCTATTAGGCCAGAGTAAGACTTAAGACCTTAGCTATTAGGCCAGAGTAAGAGTTAAGACCAAAACCAGTAGACCAAAGTACGAGTCTAAGACCTTAGCTATTAGGCCAGAGTACGAGTTAAGACCTTAGCTATTAGGCCAGAGTAAGAGTTAAGACCTTAGCTATTAGGCTAGAGTAAGAGATAAGACCTTAACCAGTAGGCCAGAGTAAGAGTTAAGACCTTAACCTGTAGGCCAGAGTAAGAGTCTAAGACCTTAACCAGTAGGCCAGAGTACGAGTCTAAGACCTTAGCTATTAGGCCAGAGTAAGAGTTAAGACCTTAACCAGTAGGCCAGAGTAAGAGTTAAGACCTTAACCAGTAGGCCAGAGTACAAGTCTAAGACCTTAGCTATTAGGCCAGAGTAAGAGTTAAGACCTTAGCTATTAGGCCAGAGTAAGAGTTAAGACCTTAACCAGTAGGCCAGAGTAAGAGTTAAGACCTTAGCTAGAAGGCCAGAGTAAGAGTTAAGACCTTAACCTGTAGGCCAAAATATGAGTCTAAGACCTTAGCTATTAGGCCAGAGTAAGAGTTAAGACCTTAACCAGTAGGCCAGAGTACGAGTCTAAGACCTTAGCTATTAGGCCAGAGTAAGAGTTAAGACCTTAACCAGTAGGCCAGAGTAAGAGTTAAGACCTTAACCATTAGGCCAGAGTACGAGTCTAAGACCTTAACCATTAGGCCAGAGTACGAGTCTAAGACCTTAGCTATTAGGCCAGAATAAGAGTTAAGTCCTTAGCTATTAGGCCAGAGTAAGAGTTAAGACCTTAACCTTTAGGCCAGAGTACGAGTCTAAGACCTTAGCTATTAGGCCAGAGTAAGAGTTAAGACCTTAACCTGTAGGCCATAGTACAAGTCTAAGACCTTAGTTATTAGGCCAGAGTAAGAGTTAAGACCAAAACCAGTAGGCCAGAGTACGAGTCTAAGACCTTAACCATTAGGCCAGAGTACGAGTCTAAGACCTTAGCTATTAGGCCAGAATAAGAGTTAAGACCTTAGCTATTAGGCCAGAGTAAGAGTTAAGACCTTAACCTTTAGGCCAGAGTACGAGTCTAAGACCTTAGCTATTAGGCCAGAGTAAGAGTTAAGACCTTAACCTGTAGGCCATAGTACAAGTCTAAGACCTTAGCTATTAGGCCAGAGTAAGACTTAAGACCTTAGCTATTAGGCCAGAGTAAGAGTTAAGACCAAAACCAGTAGGCCAGAGTACGAGTCTAAGACCTTAGCTATTAGGCCAGAGTACGAGTTAAGACCTTAGCTATTAGGCCAGAGTAAGAGTTAAGACCTTAGCTATTAGGCTAGAGTAAGAGATAAGACCTTAACCAGTAGGCCAGAGTAAGAGTTAAGACCTTAACCTGTAGGCCAGAGTAAGAGTCTAAGACCTTAACCAGTAGGCCAGAGTACGAGTCTAAGACCTTAGCTATTAGGCCAGAGTAAGAGTTAAGACCTTAACCAGTAGGCCAGAGTAAGAGTTAAGACCTTAACCAGTAGGCCAGAGTACAAGTCTAAGACCTTAGCTATTAGGCCAGAGTAAGAGTTAAGACCTTAGCTATTAGGCCAGAGTAAGAGTTAAGACCTTAACCAGTAGGCCAGAGTAAGAGTTAAGACCTTAGCTAGAAGGCCAGAGTAAGAGTTAAGACCTTAACCTGTAGGCCAAAATATGAGTCTAAGACCTTAGCTATTAGGCCAGAGTAAGAGTTAAGACCTTAACCAGTAGGCCAGAGTACGAGTCTAAGACCTTAGCTATTAGGCCAGAGTAAGAGTTAAGACCTTAACCAGTAGGCCAGAGTAAGAGTTAAGACCTTAACCATTAGGCCAGAGTACGAGTCTAAGACCTTAACCATTAGGCCAGAGTACGAGTCTAAGACCTTAGCTATTAGGCCAGAATAAGAGTTAAGTCCTTAGCTATTAGGCCAGAGTAAGAGTTAAGACCTTAACCTTTAGGCCAGAGTACGAGTCTAAGACCTTAGCTATTAGGCCAGAGTAAGAGTTAAGACCTTAACCTGTAGGCCATAGTACAAGTCTAAGACCTTAGTTATTAGGCCAGAGTAAGAGTTAAGACCAAAACCAGTAGGCCAGAGTACGAGTCTAAGACCTTAGCTATTAGGCGAGAGTACGAGTTAAGACCTTAGCTATTAGGCGAGAGTACGAGTTAAGACCTTAGCTATTAGGCCAGAGTAAAAGTTAAGACCTTAGCTATTGGGCTAGAGTAAGAGTTAAGACCTTAACCAGTAGGCCAGAGTAAGACTTAAGACCTTAACCTGTAGGCCAGAGTAAGAGTCTAAGACCTTAACCAGTAGGCCAGAGTAAGAGTTAAGACCTTAACCTGTAGGCCAGAGTAAGAGTCTAAGACGTTTACCAGTAGGCCAGAGTAAGAGTTAAGACCTTAACCAGTAGGCCAAAGTACGAGTTTAAGACCTTAGCTATTAGGCCAGCATAAGAGTTAAGACCTTAACCAGTGGGCCAGTGTAAGAGTTAAGACCTTAGCTATTAGACCAGAGTAAGTGTTAAGACCTTAACCATTAGGCCAGAGTACGAGTCTAAGACCTTAACCATTAGGCCAGAGTACGAGTCTAAGACCTTAGCTATTAGGCCAGAATAAGAGTTAAGACCTTAGCTATTAGGCCAGAGTAAGAGTTAAGACCTTAACCTTTAGGCCAGTGTACGAGTCTAAGACTTTAGCTATTAGGCCAGAGTAAGAGTTAAGACCTTAACCTGTAGGCCATAGTATGAGTCTAAGACCTTAGCTATTAGGCCAGAGTAAGAGTTAAGACCTTAGCTATTAGGCCAGAGTAAGAGTTAAGACCTTAACCAGTAGGCCAGAGTACGAGTCTAAGACCTTAGCTATTAGGCCAGAATAAGAGTTAAGACCTTAGCTATTAGGCCAGAGTAAGAGTTAAGACCTTAACCTTTAGGCCAGTGTACGAGTCTAAGACTTTAGCTATTAGGCCAGAGTAAGAGTTAAGACCTTAACCTGTAGGCCATAGTATGAGTCTAAGACCTTAGCTATTAGGCCAGAGTAAGAGTTAAGACCTTAGCTATTAGGCCAGAGTAAGAGTTAAGACCTTAACCAGTAGGCCAGAGTAAGAGTCTAAGACCTTAGCTATTAGGCCAGAGTACGAGTTAAGACCTTAGCTATTAAGCCAGAGTAAGAGTTAAGACCTTAGCTATTAGGCCAGAGTAAGAGTTAAGACCTTAACCAGTAGGCCAGAGTAAGAGTTAAGACCTTAACCTGTAGGCCAGAGTAAGTGTTAAGACCTTAACCTGTAGGCCAGAGTAAGAGTTAAGACCTTAACAAGTAGGCCAGAGTAAGATTTAAGACCTCAGCTATTAGGCCAGAGTAAGAGTTAAGACCTTAACCATTAGGCCAGAGTAAGAGTTAAGACCTTAACCAGTAGGCCAGAGTAAGAGTCTAAGACCTTAACCATTAGGGCAGAGTACGAATCTAAGACCTTAGCTATTAGGCCAGAGTAAGAGTTAAGACCTTAACCAGTAGGCCAGAGTAAGAGTTAAGACCTTAACCAGTAGGCCAGAGTACGAGTCTAAGACCTTAGCTAATAGGCCAGAGTAAGAGTTAAGACCTTAGCTATTAGGCCAGAGTAAGAGTTAAGACCTTAACCAGTAGGCCAGAGTAAGAGGTAAGACCTTAGCTATTAGGCCAGAGTAAGAGTTAAGACCTTAACCAGTAGGCCAAAGTACGAGTCCAAGACCTTAGCTATTAGGCCAGAGTAAGAGTTAAGACCTTAACCAGTAGGCCAGAGTACGAGTCTAAGACCTTAGCTATTAGGCCAGAGTAAGAGTTAAGACCTTAACCAGTAGGCCAGAGTGAGAGTTAAGACCTTAACCATTAGGCCAGAGTACGAGTCTAAGACCTTAACCATTAGGCCAGAGTACGAGTCTAAGACCTTAGCTATTAGGCCAGAATAAGTGTTAAGACCTTAGCTATTAGGCCAGAGTAAGAGTTAAGACCTTAACCTGTAGGCCATAGTACAAGTCTAAGACCTTAGCTATTAGGCCAGAGTAAGACTTAAGACCTTAGCTATTAGGCCAGAGTAAGAGTTAAGACCAAAACCAGTAGGCCAGAGTACGAGTCTAAGACCTTAGCTATTAGGCCAGAGTACGAGTTAAGACCTTAGCTATTAGGCCAGAGTAAGAGTTAAGACCTTAGCTATTAGGCTAGAGTAAGAGATAAGACCTTAACCAGTAGGCCAGAGTAAGAGTTAAGACCTTAACCTGTAGGCCAGAGTAAGAGTCTAAGACCTTAACCAGTAGGCCAGAGTAAGAGTCTAAGACCTTAACCATTAGGCCAGAGTACGAGTCTAAGACCTTAGCTATTAGGCCAGAGTAAGAGTTAAGACCTTAACCAGTAGGCCAGAGTAAGAGTTAAGACCTTAACCAGTAGGCCAGAGTACGAGTCTAAGACCTTAGCTATTAGGCCAGAGTAAGAGTTAAGACCTTAGCTATTAGGCCAGAGTAAGAGTTAAGACCTTAACCAGTAGGCCAGAGTAAGAGTTAAGACCTTAGCTAGAAGGCCAGAGTAAGAGTTAAGACCTTAACCTGTAGGCCAAAATATGAGTCTAAGACCTTAGCTATTAGGCCAGAGTAAGAGTTAAGACCTTAACCAGTAGGCCAGAGTACGAGTCTAAGACCTTAGCTATTAGGCCAGAGTAAGAGTTAAGACCTTAACCAGTAGGCCAGAGTAAGAGTTAAGACCTTAACCATTAGGCCAGAGTACGAGTCTAAGACCTTAACCATTAGGCCAGAGTACGAGTCTAAGACCTTAGCTATTAGGCCAGAATAAGAGTTAAGTCCTTAGCTATTAGGCCAGAGTAAGAGTTAAGACCTTAACCTTTAGGCCAGAGTACGAGTCTAAGACCTTAGCTATTAGGCCAGAGTAAGAGTTAAGACCTTAACCTGTAGGCCATAGTACAAGTCTCAGACCTTAGCTATTAGGCCAGAGTAAGAGTTAAGACCAAAACCAGTAGGCCAGAGTACGAGTCTAAGACCTTAGCTATTAGGCGAGAGTACGAGTTAAGACCTTAGCTATTAGGCGAGAGTACGAGTTAAGACCTTAGCTATTAGGCCAGAGTAAAAGTTAAGACCTTAGCTATTAGGCTAGAGTAAGAGTTAAGACCTTAACCAGTAGGCCAGAGTAAGACTTAAGACCTTAACCTGTAGGCCAGAGTAAGAGTCTAAGACCTTAACCAGTAGGCCAGAGTAAGAGTTAAGACCTTAACCTGTAGGCCAGAGTAAGAGTCTAAGACGTTTACCAGTAGGCCAGAGTAAGAGTTAAGACCTTAACCAGTAGGCCAAAGTACGAGTCTAAGACCTTAGCTATTAGGCCAGAGTAAGAGTTAAGACCTTAACCAGTGGGCCAGAGTAAGAGTTAAGACCTTAGCTATTAGACCAGAGTAAGTGTTAAGACCTTAACCATTAGGCCAGAGTACGAGTCTAAGACCTTAACCATTAGGCCAGAGTACGAGTCTAAGACCTTAGCTATTAGGCCAGAATAAGAGTTAAGACGTTAGCTATTAGGCCAGAGTAAGAGTTAAGACCTTAACCTTTAGGCCAGTGTACGAGTCCAAGACTTTAGCTATTAGGCCAGAGTAAGAGTTAAGACCTTAACCTGTAGGCCATAGTATGAGTCTAAGACCTTAGCTATTAGGCCAGAGTAAGAGTTAAGACCTTAGCTATTAGGCCAGAGTAAGAGTTGAGACCTTAACCTGTAGGCCATAGTATGAGTCTAAGACCTTAGCTATTAGGCCAGAGTACGAGTTAAGACCTTAGCTATTAAGCCAGAGTAAGAGTTAAGACCTTAACCATTAGGCCAGAGTAAGAGTTAAGACCTTAACAAGTAGGCCAGAGTAAGAGTTAAGACCTTAGCTATTAGGCCAGAGTAAGAGTTAAGACCTAACCATTAGGCCAGAGTAAGAGTTAAGACCTTAACCAGTAGGCCAGAGTAAGAGTTAAGACCTTAACCAGTAGGCCAGAGTAAGAGTCTAAGACCTTAACCATTAGGCCAGAGTATGAGTCTAAGACCTTAGCTATTAGGCCAGAGTAAGAGTTAAGACCTTAACCAGTAGGCCAGAGTAAGAGTTAAGACCTTAACCAGTAGGCCAGAGTACGAGTCTAAGACCTTAGCTATTAGGCCAGAGTAAGAGTTAAGACCTTAGCTATTAGGCCAGAGTGAGAGTTAAGACCTTAACCAGTAGGCCAGAGTAAGAGTTAAGACCTTAGCTATTAGGCCAGAGTAAGAGTTAAGACCTTAACCAGTAGGCCAAAGTACGAGTCTAAGACCTTAGCTATTAGGCCAGAGTAAGAGTTAAGACCTTAACCCGTAGGCCAGAGTACGAGTCTCAGACCCTAGCTATTAGTCCAGAGTAAGAGTTAAGACCTTAACCAGTAGGCCAGAGTAAGAGTTAAGACCTTAACCATTAAGCCAGAGTACGAGTCTAAGACCTTAAACATTAGGCCAGAGTACGAGTCTAAGACCTTAGCTATTAGGCCAGAATAAGAGTTAAGACCTTAGCTATTAGGCCAGAGTAAGAGTTAAGACCTTAACCTTTAGGCCAGAGTACGAGTCTAAGACCTTAGCTATTAGGCCAGAGTAAGAGTTAAGACCTTAGCTATTAGGCAAGAGTAAGAGTTAAGACCTTAACCAGTAGGCCAGAGTACGAGTCTAAGACCTTAGCTATTAGGCCAGAGTAAGAGTTAAGACCTTAACCAGTAGGCCAGAGTAAGAGTTAAGACCTTAGCTATTAGACCAGAGTAAGTGTTAAGACCTTAACCATTAGGCCAGAGTACGAGTCTAAGACCTTAACCATTAGGCCAGAGTACGAGTCTAAGACCTTAGCTATTAGGCCAGAATAAGAGTTAAGACCTTAGCTATTAGGCCAGAGTAAGAGTTAAGACCTTAACCTTTAGGCCAGTGTACGAGTCTAAGACTTTAGCTATTAGGCCAGAGTAAGAGTTAAGACCTTAACCTGTAGGCCATAGTATGAGTCTAAGACCTTAGCTATTAGGCCAGAGTAAGAGTTAAGACCTTAGCTATTAGGCCAGAGTAAGAGTTAAGACCTTAACCAGTAGGCCAGAGTGCAAGTCTAAGACCTTAGCTATTAGGCCAGAGTACGAGTTAAGACCTTAACCATTAGGCCAGAGTAAGAGTTAAGACCTTAACCTGTAGGCCAGAGTAAGAGTTAAGACCTTAACAAGTAGGCCAGAATAAGAGTTAGGACCTTAGCTATTAGGCCAGAGTAAGAGTTAAGACCTAACCATTAGGCCAGAGTAAGAGTTAAGACCTTAACCAGTAGCCCAGAGTAAGAGTTAAGACCTTAACCAGTAGGCCAGAGTAAGAGTCTAAGACCTTAACCATTAGGCCAGAGTATGAGTCTAAGACCTTAGCTATTAGGCCAGAGTAAGAGTTAAGACCTTAACCAGTAGGCCAGAGTAAGAGTTAAGACCTTAACCAGTAGGCCAGAGTACGAGTCTAAGACCTTAGCTATTAGGCCAGAGTAAGAGTTACGACCTTAGCTATTAGGCCAGAGTGGGAGTTAAGACCTTAACCAGTAGGCCAGAGTAAGAGTTAAGACCTTAGCTATTAGGCCAGAGTAAGAGTTAAGACCTTAACCAGTAGGCCAAAGTACGAGTCTAAGACCTTAGCTATTAGGCCAGAGTAAGAGTTAAGACCTTAACCCGTAGGCCAGAGTACGAGTCTCAGACCCTAGCTATTAGGCCAGAGTAAGAGTTAAGACCTTAACCAGTAGGCCAGAGTAAGAGTTAAGACCTTAACCATTAAGCCAGAGTACGAGTCTAAGACCTTAACCATTAGGCCAGAGTACGAGTCTAAGACCTTAGCTATTAGGCCAGAATAAGAGTTAAGACCTTAGCTATTAGGCCAGAGTAAGAGTTAAGACCTTAACCTGTAGGCCATATTACGAGTCTAAGACCTTAGCTATTAGGCCAGAGTAAGAGTTAAGACCTTAGCTATTAGGCCAGAGTAAGAGTTAAGACCTTAACCAGTAGGCCAGAGTACGAGTCTAAAACCTTAGCTATTAGGCCAGAGTACGAGTTAAGACCTTAGTTATTAGGCCAGAGTAAGAGTTAAGACCTTAGCTATTAGGCTAGAGTAAGAGTTAAGACCTTAACCAGTAGGCCAGAGTAAGAGTTAAGACCTTAACCTGTAGGCCAGAGTAAGAGTCTAAGACCTTAACTAGTAGGCCAGAGTAAGAGTTAAGACCTTAACCTGTAGGCCAGAGTAAGAGGCTAAGAACTTTACCAGTAGGCCAGAGTAATAGTTAAGACCTTAACCATTAGGCCAGAGTAAGAGTTAGGACCTTAACCATTAGGCCAGAGTAAGAGTCTAAGACCTTAGCTATTAGGCCAGAGTAAGAGTAAAGACCTTAACCAGTAGGCCAGAGTAAGAGTTAAGACCTTAGCTATTAGGCCAGAGTACGAGTCTAAGACCTTAGCTATTAGGCCAGAGTAAGAGTTAAGACCTTAACCAGTAGGCCAGAGAAAGAGTTAAGACCTTAACCTGTAGGCCATAGTACGAGTCTAAGACCTTAGCTATTAGGCCAGAGTAAGAGTTAAGACCTTAATCATTAGGCCAGAGTACGAGTCTAAAACCTTAGCTATTAGGCCACAGTACGAGTCTAAGACCTTAGCTATTAGGCCAGAGTAAGAGTTAAGACCTTAGCTATTAGGCCAGAGTACGAGTCTAAGACCTTAGCTATTAGGCCAGAGTAAGAGTTAAGACCTTAACCATTAGGCCAGAGTACGAGTCTAAGACCTTAACCATTAGGCCAGAGTACGAGTCTAAGACCTTAGCTATTAGGCCAGAGTAAGAGTTAAGACCTTAGTTATTAGGCCAGAGTAAGAGTTAAGACCTTAGCTATTAAGCCAGAGTAGGAGTTAAGACCTTAACCCTTAGGCCAGATTAAGAGTTAAGACCTTAACCTGTAAGCCAGAGTAAGAGTTAAGACCTTAACAAGTAGGCCAGAGTAAGAGTTAAGACCTTAGCTATTAGGCCAGAGTAAGAGTTAAGACCTTAACCATTAGGCCAGAGTAAGAGTTAAGACCTTAACCAGTAGGCCAGAGTAAGGGTTAAGACCTTAACCAGTAGGCCAGAGTAAGAGTCTAAGACCTTAACCATTAGGCCAGAGTGCGAGTCTAAGACCTTAGCTATTATGCCAGAGTAAGAGTTAAGACCTTAACCAGTAGGCCAGAGTAAGAGTTAAGACCTTAACCAGTAGGCCAGAGTACGAGTCTAAGACCTTAGCTATTAGGCCAGAGTAAGAGTTAAGACCTTAGCTATTAGGCCAGAGTAAGAGTTAAGACCTTAACCAGTAGGACAGAGTAAGAGTTAATACCTTAGCTATTAGGCCAGAGTAAGAGTTAAGACCTTAACCAGTAGTCCAAAGTACGAGTCTAAGACCTTAGCTATTTGGCCAGAGTAAGAGTTAAGACCTTAACCAGTGGGCCAGAGTACGAGTCTAAGACCTTAGCTATTAGGCCAGAGTAAGAGTTAAGACCTTAACCAGTAGGCCAGAGTAAGAGTTAAGACCTTAACCATTAGGCCAGAGTACGAGTCTAAGACCTTAACCATTAGGCCAGAGTACGAGTCTAAGACCTTAGCTATTAGGCCAGAATAAGAGTTAAGACCTTAGCTATTAGGCCAGAGTAAGAGTTAAGACCTTAACCTTTAGGCCAGAGTACGAGTCTAAGACCTTAGCTATTAGGCCAGAGTAAGAGTTAAGACCTTAACCTGTAGGCCATAGTACGAGTCTAAGACCTTAGCTATTAGGCCAGAGTAAGAGTTAAGACCTTAGCCATTAGGCCAGAGTAAGAGTTAAGACCTTAACCTGTAGGCCAGAGTACGAGTCTAAGACCTTAGCTATTAGGCCAGAGTAAGAGTTAAGACCTTAATCATTAGGCCAGAGTACGAGTCTAAAACCTTAGCTATTAGGCCACAGTACGAGTCTAAGACCTTAGCTATTAAGCCAGAGTAAGAGTTAAGACCTTAGCTATTAGGCCAGAGTAAGAGTTAAGACCTTAGCTATTAAGCCAGAGTAAGAGTTAAGACCTTAACCCTTAGGCCAGATTAAGAGTTAAGACCTTAACCTGTAAGCCAGAGTAAGAGTTAAGACCTTAACAAGTAGGCCAGAGTAAGAGTTAAGACCTTAGCTATTAGGCCAGAGTAAGAGTTAAGACCTTAACCATTAGGCCAGAGTAAGAGTTAAGACCTTAACCAGTAGGCCAGAGTAAGAGTTAAGACCTTAACCAGTAGGCCAGAGTAAGAGTCTAAGACCTTAACCATTAGGCCAGAGTACGAGTCTAAGACCTTAGCTATTAGGCCAGAGTAAGAGTTAAGACCTTAACCAGTAGGCCAGAGTAAGAGTTAAGACCTTAACCAGTGGGCCAGAGTACGAGTCTAAGACCTTAGCTATTAGGCTAGAGTAAGAGTTAAGACCTTAGCTATTAGGCCAGAGTAAGAGTTAAGACCTTAACCAGTAGGCCAGAGTAAGAGTTAAGACCTTAGCTATTAGGCCAGAGTAAGAGTTAAGACCTTAACCTGTAGTCCAAAGTACGAGTCTAAGACCTTAGCTATTAGGCCAGAGTAAGAGTTAAGACCTTAACCAGTGGGCCAGAGTACGAGTCTAAGACCTTAGCTATTAGGCCAGAGTAAGAGTTAAGAACTTAACCAGTAGGCCAGAGTAAGAGTTAAGACCTTAACCATTAGGCCAGAGTACGAGTCTAAGACCTTAACCATTAGGCCAGAGTACGAGTCTAAGACCTTAGCTATTAGGCCAGAATAAGAGTTAAGACCTTAGCTATTAGGCCAGAGTAAGAGTTAAGACCTTAATCTTTAGGCCAGAGTACGAGTCTAAGACCTTAGCTATTAGGCCAGAGTAAGAGTTAAGACCTTAACCTGTAGGCCATAGTACGAGTCTAAGACCTTAGCTATTAGGCCAGAGTAAGAGTTAAGACCTTAGCTATTAGTCCAGAGTAAGAGTTAAGACCTTAACCTGTAGGCCAGAGTACGAGTCTAAGACCTTAGCTATTAGGCCAGAGTACGAGTTAAGACCTTAGCTATTAGGCCAGAGTAAGAGTTAAGACCTTAGCTATTAGGCTGGAGTAAGAGTTAAGACCTTAACCAGTAGGCCAGAGTAAGAGTTAAGACCTTAACCTGTAGGCCAGAGTAAGAGTTAAGACCTTAACCTGTAGGCCAGAGTAAGAGTCTAAGACCTTTACCAGTAGGCCAGAGTAAGAGTTAAGACCTTAACCATTAGGCCAGAGTAAGAGTCTAAGACCTTAGCTATTAGGCCAGAGTAAGAGTTAAGACCTTAACCAGTAGGCCAGAGTAAGAGTTAAGACCTTAGCTATTAGGCCAGAGTACGAGTCTAAGACCTTAGCTATTAGGCCAGAGTAAGTGTTAAGACCTTAACCAGTAGGCCAGAGAAAGAGTTAAGACCTTAACCTGTAGGCCATAGTACGAGTCTAAGACCTTAGCTATTAGGCCAGAGTAAGAGTTAAGACCTTAATCATTAGGCCAGAGTACGAGTCTAAAACCTTAGCTATTAGGCCAGAGTACGAGTCTAAGACCTTAGCTATTAGGCCAGAGTAAGAGTTAAGACCTTAGCTATTAGGCCAGAGTATGAGTCTAAAACCTTAGCTATTAGGCCAGAGTAAGAGTTAGGACCTTAACCATTAGGCCAGAGTACGAGTCTAAGACCTTAACCATTAGGCCAGAGTACGAGTCTAAGACCTTAGCTATTAGGCCAGAGTATGAGTTAAGACCTTAGCTATTAGGCCAGAGTAAGAGTTAAGACCTTAGCTATTAAGCCAGAGTAAGAGTTAAGACCTTAACCATTAGGCCAGAGTAAGAGTTAAGACCTTAACCTGTAGGCCAGAGTAAGAGTTAAGACCTTAACAAGTAGGCCAGAGTAAGAGTTAAGACCTTAGCTATTAGGCCAGAGTAAGAGTTAAGACCTTAACCACTAGGCCAGAGTAAGAGTTAAGATCTTAACCAGCAGGCCAGAGTAAGAGTTAAGACCCTAACCAGTAGGGCAGAGTAAGAGTCTAAGACCTTAACCATTAGGCCAGAGTAAGAGTCTAAGACCTTAGCTATTAGGCCAGAGTAAGAGTTAAGACCTTAACCAGTAGGCCAGAGTAAGAGTTAAGACCTTAACCAGTAGGCCAGAGTACGAGTCTAAGACCTTAGCTATTAGGCCAGAGTAAGAGTTAAGACCTTAACCAGTAGGCCAGAGTAAGAGTTAAGACCTTAGCTATTAGGCCAGAGTAAGAGTTAAGACCTTAACCAGTAGGCCAAAGTACGAGTCTAAGACCTTAGCTATTAGGCCAGAGTAAGAGTTAAGACCTTAACCAGTAGGCCAGAGTACGAGTCTAAGACCTTAGCTATTAGGCCAGAGTAAGAGTTAAGACCTTAACCAGTAGGCCAGAGTACAAGTCTAAGACCTTAACCATTAGGCCAGAGTACGAGTCTAAGACCTTAGCTATTAGGCCAGAATAAGTGTTAAGACCTTAGCTATTAGGCCAGAGTAAGAGTTAAGACCTTAACCTTTAGGCCAGAGTACGAGTCTAAGACCTTAGCTATTAGGCCAGAGTAAGAGTTAAGACCTTAACCTGTAGGCCATAGTACGAGTCTAAGACCTTAGCTATTAGGCCAGAGTACTAGTTAAGATCTTAGCTATTAGGCCAGAGTAAGAGTTAAGACCTTAGCTATTAGGTTAGAGTAAGAGTTAAGACCTTAACCAGTAGGCCAGAGTAAGATTTAAGACCTTAACCTGTAGGCCAGAGTAAGAGTCTAAGACCTTAACCAGTAGGCCAGAGTAAGAGTTAAGACCTTAACCTGTAGGCCAGAGTAAGAGTCTAAGACCTTTACCAGTAGGCCAGAGTAAGAGTTAAGACCTTAACCATTAGGCCAGAGTAAGAGTTAAGACCTTAACTATTAGGCCAGAGTAAGAGTCTAAGACCTTAGCTATTAGGCCAGAGAAAGAGTTAAGACCTTAACCAGTAGGCCAGAGTAAGAGTTAAGACCTTAGCTATTAGGCCAGAGTACGAGTCTAAGACCTTAGCTATTATGCCAGAGTAAGAGTTAAGACCTTAACCAGTTGGCCAGAGAAAGAGTTAAGACCTTAACCTGTAGGCCATTGTACGAGTCTAAGACCTTAGCTATTAGGCCAGAGTAAGTGTTAAGACCTTAACCAGTAGGCCAGAGTAAGAGATAAGACCTTAACCAGTAGGCCAGAGTAAGAGTTAAGACCTTAACAAGTAGGCCAGAGTACGAGTCTAAGACCTTAGCTATTAGGCCAGAGTAAGAGTTAAGACCTTAGCTATTAGGCCAAAGTAAGAGTTAAGACCTTAACCATTAGGCCAGAGTAAGAGTTAAGACCTTAACCAGTAGGCCAGAGTACGAGTCTAAGACCATAGCTATTAGGCCAGAATAAGAGTTAAGACCTTAGCTATTAGGCCAGAGTAAGAGTTAAGACCTTAACCAGTAGGCCAGAGTAAGAGTTAAGACCTTTGCTATTAGGCCAGAGTAAGAGTTAAGACCTTAACCATTAGGCCAGAGTACGAGTCTAAGACCTTAGCAATTAGGCCAGAGTAAGAGTTAAGACCTTAACCAGTAGGCCAGAGCAAGAGTTAAGACCTTAACCAGTAGGCCAGAATACGAGTCTAAGACCTTAGCAATTAGGCCAGAGTAAGAGTTAAGACCTTAACCATTAGGCCAGAGTACGAGTCTAAGACCTTAGCTATTAGGCCAGAGTAAGAGTCTAAGACCTTAGCTATTAGGCCAGAGTAAGAGTTAAGACCTTAGCTATTAGGCCAGAGTAAGAGTTAAGACCTTAAGCAGTAGGCCAGAGTAAGAGTTAAGACCTTAACCAGTAGGCCAGAGTAAGAGTTAAGACCTTAACCAGTAGGCCAGAGTACGAGTCTAAGACCTTAGCTATTAGGCCAGAGTAAGAGTTAAGACCTTAACCAGTAGGCCAGAGTAAGAGTTAAGACCTTAACCAGTTGGCCATAGTACGAGTCTAAGACCTTAGCTATTAGGCCAGAGTAAGAGTTAAGACCTTAACCAGTAGGCCAGAGTATGAGTCTAAGACCTTAGCTATTAGGCCAGAGTAAGAGTCTAAGACCTTAGCTATTAGGCCAGAGTAAGAGTTAAGACCTTAGCTATTAGGCCAGAGTAAGAGTTAAAACCTTAACCAGTAGGCCAGAGTAAGAGTTAAGACCTTAACTAGTAGGCCTTAGTAAGAGTTAAGACCTTAACCTGTAGGCCATAGTACGAGTCTAAGACCTTAGCTATTAGGCCAGAGTAAGAGTTAAGACCTTAACCAGTAGGCCAGAGTATGAGTCTAAGACCTTAGCTATTAGGCCAGAGTAAGAGTCTAAGACCTTAGCTATTAGGCCAGAGTAAGAGTTAAGACCTTAGCTATTAGGCCAGAGTAAGAGTTAAGACCTTAACCAGTAGGCCAGAGTAAGAGTTAAGACCTTAACCAGTAGGCCAGAGTAAGAGTTAAGACCTTAACCTGTAGGCCATAGTACGAGTCTAAGACCTTAGCTATTAGGCCAGAGTAAGAGTTAAGACCTTAGCTATTAGGCCAGAGTAAGAGTTAAGACCTTAACCAGTAGGCCAGAGTAAGAGTTAAGACCTTAAACTGTTGGCCAGAGTACGAGTCTAAGACCTTAGCTATTAGGCCAGAGTAAGAGTTAAGACCTTAGCTATTAGGCCAGAGTAAGAGTTAAGACCTTAACCAGTAGGCCAGAGTAAGAGTTAAGACCTTAGCTATTAGGCCAGAGTAAGAGTTAAGACCTTAACCAGTAGGCCAAAGTACGAGTCTAAGACCTTAGCTATTAGGCCAGAGTAAGAGTTAAGACCTTAACCAGTAGGCCAGAGTACGAGTCTAAGACCTTAGCTATTAGGCCAGAGTAAGAGTTAAGACCTTAGCTATTAGGCCAGAGTAAGAGTTAAGACCTTAGCTATTAAGCCAGAGTAAGAGTTAAGACCTTAACCAGTAGGCCAGAGTAAGAGTTCAGACCTTAACCAGTAGGCCAGAGTAGGAGTCTAAGACGTTAACCATTAGGCCAGAATACGAGTCTAAGACCTTAGCTATTAGGCCAGAGTAAGAGTTAAGACCTTAACCTGTAGGCCAGAGTAAGAGTTAAGACCTTAACAAGTAGGCCAGAGTAAGAGTTCAGACCTTAGCTATTAGGCCAGAGTAAGAGTTAAGACCTTAACCATGAGGCCAGAGTAAGAGTTAAGACCTTAACCTGTAGGCCAGAGTAAGAGTCTAAGACATTAACCAGTAGGCCAGAGTAAGAGTTAAGACCTTAACCTGTAGGCCAGAGTAAGAGTCTAAGACCTTTACCAGTAGGCCAGAGTAAGAGTTAAGACCTTAACCATTAGGCCAGAGTAAGAGTTAAGACCTTAACTATTAGGCCAGAGTAAGAGTCTAAGACCTTAGCTATTAGGCCAGAGAAAGAGTTAAGACCTTAACCAGTAGGCCAGAGTAAGAGTTAAGACCTTAGCTATTAGGCCAGAGTATGAGTCTAAGACCTTAGCTATTAGACCAGAGTAAGAGTTAAGACCTTAACCAGTTGGCCAGAGAAAGAGTTAAGACCTTAACCCGTAGGCCATAGTACGAGTCTAAGACCTTAGCTATTAGGCCAGAGTAAGTGTTAAGACCTTAACCAGTAGGCCAGAGTAAGAGATAAGACCTTAACCAGTAGGCCAGAGTAAGAGTCAAGACCTTAACCAGTAGGCCAGAGTACGAGTCTAAGACCTTAGCTATTAGGCCAGAGTAAGAGTTAAGACCTTAGCTATTAGGCCAAAGTAAGAGTTAAGACCTTAACCATTAGGCCAGAGTAAGAGTTAAGACCTTAACCAGTAGGCCAGAGTATGAGTCTAAGACCGTAGCTATTAGGCTAGAGTAAGAGTTAAGACCTTAGCTATTAGGCCAGAGTAAGAGTTAAGACCTTAACCAGTAGGCCAGAGTAAGAGTTAAGACCTTTGCTATTAGGCCAGAGTAGGAGTTAAGACCTTAACCATTAGGCCAGAGTACGAGTCTAAGACCTTAGCAATTAGGCCAGAGTAAGAGTTAAGACCTTAACCAGTAGGCCAGAGCAAGAGTTAAGACCTTAACCAGTAGGCCAGAATACGAGTCTAAGACCTTAGCTATTAGGCCAGAGTAAGAGTTAAGACCTTAACCATTAGGCCATAGTATGAGTCTAAGACCTTAGCTATTAGGCCAGAGTAAGAGTTAAGACCTTAGCTATTAGGCCAGAGTAAGAGTTAAGACCTTAACCAGTAGGCCAGAGTAAGAGTTAAGACCTTAAACTGTAGGCCAGAGTATGAGTCTAAGACCTTAGCTATTAGGCCAGAGTAAGAGTTAAGACCTTAGCTATTAGGCCAGAGTAAGAGTTAAGACCTTAACCAGTAGGCCAGAGTAAGAGTTAAGACCTTAGCTATTAGGCCAGAGTAAGAGTTAAGACCTTAACCAGTAGGCCAAAGTACGAGTCTAAGACCTTAGCTATTAGGCCAGAGTAAGTGTTAAGACCTTAACCAGTAGGCCAGAGTAAGAGATAAGACCTTAACCAGTAGGCCAGAGTAAGAGTTAAGACCTTAACAAGTAGGCCAGAGTACGAGTCTAAGACCTTAGCTATTAGGCCAGAGTAAGAGTTAAGACCTTAGCTATTAGGCCAAAGTAAGAGTTAAGACCTTAACCATTAGGCCAGAGTAAGAGTTAAGACCTTAACCAGTAGGCCAGAGTACGAGTCTAAGACCATAGCTATTAGGCCAGAATAAGAGTTAAGACCTTAGCTATTAGGCCAGAGTAAGAGTTAAGACCTTAACCAGTAGGCCAGAGTAAGAGTTAAGAACTTAACCATTAGGCCAGAGTACGAGACTAAGACGTTAGCTATTAGGCCAGAGTAAGAGGTAAGACCATAACCAGTAGGCCAGAGTAAGAGTTAAGACCTTAACCAGTAGGCCAGAGCACGAGTCTAAGACCTTAACTATTAGTACAGAGTAAGAGTTAAGACCTTAGCTATTAGGCCAGAGTACGAGTCTAAGACCTTAGCTATTAGGCCATAGTAAGAGTTAAGACCTTAACCAGTAGGCCAGAGTAAGAGGTAAGACCTTAACCAGTAGGCCAGATTAAGAGTTAAGACCTTAGCTATTAGGCCAGAGTAAGAGTTAAGACCTTAACCATTAGGCCAGAGTACGAGTCTAAGACCTTAGCTATTAGGCCAAGGTAAGAGTTAAGACCTTAACCAGTAGGCCAGAGTAAGAGTTAAGACCTTAACCAGTAGGCCAGAGTTTGAGTCTAAGACGTTAGCTATTAGGCCAGAGTAAGAGTTAAGACCTTAGCTATCAGGCCAGAGTACAAGTCTAAGACCTTAGCTATTAGGCCATAGTAAGAGTTAAGACCTTAACCAGTAGGACAGAGTAAGAGCTAAGACCTTAACCATTAGGCCAGAGTACGGGTCTTAGACCTTAGCTATTAGGCCAGAGTAAGAGTTAGGACCTTAACCATTAGGCCAGAGTACGAGTCTAAGACCTTAGCTATTAGGCCAGAGTAAGAGTTAAGACCTTAACCAGTAGGCCAGAGTAAGAGTTAAGACCTTAACCAGAAGGCCAGAGTACAAGTCTAAGACCTTAGCTATTAGGCCAGAGTAAGAGTTAAGACCTTAGCTATTAGGCCAGAGGAAGAGTTAAGACCTTAACCAGTAGTCCAGAGTAAGAGTTAGGACCTTAACCAGTAGGACAGAGTAAGAGCTAAGACCTTAACCATTAGGCAAGAGTACGGGTCTTAGACCTTAGCTATTAGGCCAGAGTAAGAGTTAAGACCTTAACCATTAGGCCAGAGTAAGAGTCTAAGACCTTAGCTATTAGGCCAGAGTAAGAGTTAAGACCTTAGCTATTAGGCCAGAGTAAGAGTTAAGACCTTAACCAGTAGGCCAGAGTAAGAGTTAGGACCTTAACCATTAGGCCAGAGTACGGGTCTAAGACCTTGGCTATTAGGCCAGAGTACGAGTCTAAGACCTTAACGAGTAGGCCAGAGTAAGAGTTAAGACCTTAACCATTAGGCCAGAGTATGAGTCTAAGACCTTAGTTATTAGGCAGGAGTAAGAGTTAAGACCTTAGCTATTAGGCCAGAGTAAGTGTTAAGACCTTAAACAGTAGGCCAGAGTACGAGTTTAAGACCTTAGCTATTAGGCCATAGTACGAGTCTAAGACCTTAGCTATTAGGCCAGAGTAAGAGTTAAGACCTTAGCTATTAGGCCTGACTAAGAGTTAAGACCTTAACCAGTAGGCCAGAGTAAGAGTTAAGACCTTAACCATTAGGGCAGAGTACGAGTCTAAGACCTTAGCTATTAGGCCAGAGTAAGAGTTACAACTTTAACCAGTAGGCCAGAGTAAGAGTTAAGACCTTAACCATTAGGCCAGAGTACGAGTCTAAGACCTTAGCTATTAAGCCAGAGTAAGAGTTAAGACCTTAACCAGTAGGCCAGAGTAAGAGATAAGACCTTAACCTTTAGGCCAGAGTACGAGTCTAAGACCTTAGCTATTAGGCCAGAGTAAGAGTTAAGACCTTAACCTGTAGGCCATAGTACGAGTCTAAGACCTTAGCTATTAGGCCAGAGTACTAGTTAAGACCTTAGCTATTAGGCCAGAGTAAGAGTTAAGACCTTAGCTATTAGGTTAGAGTAAGAGTTAAGACCTTAACCAGTAGGCCAGAGTAAGATTTAAGACCTTAACCTGTAGGCCAGAGTAAGAGTCTAAGACCTTAACCAGTAGGCCAGAGTAAGAGTTAAGACCTTAACCTGTAGGCCAGAGTAAGAGTCTAAGACTTTTACCAGTAGGCCAGAGTAAGAGTTAAGACCTTAACCATTAGGCCAGAGTAAGAGTTAAGACCATAACTATTAGGCCAGAGTAAGAGTCTAAGACCTTAGCTATTAGGCCAGAGAAAGAGTTAAGACCTTAACCAGTAGGCCAGAGTAAGAGTTAAGACCTTAGCTATTAGGCCAGAGTACGAGTCTAAGACCTTAGCTATTATGCCAGAGTAAGAGTTAAGACCTTAACCAGTTGGCCAGAGAAAGAGTTAAGACCTTAACCTGTAGGCCATTGTACGAGTCTAAGACCTTAGCTATTAGGCCAGAGTAAGTGTTAAGACCTTAACCAGTAGGCCAGAGTAAGAGATAAGACCTTAACCAGTAGGCCAGAGTAAGAGTTAAGACCTTAACAAGTAGGCCAGAGTACGAGTCTAAGACCTTAGCTATTAGGCCAGAGTAAGAGTTAAGACCTTAGCTATTAGGCCAAAGTAAGAGTTAAGACCTTAACCATTAGGCCAGAGTAATTGTTAAGACCTTAACCAGTAGGCCAGAGTACGAGTCTAAGACCATAGCTATTAGGCCAGAATAAGAGTTAAGACCTTAGCTATTAGGCCAGAGTAAGAGTTAAGACCTTAACCAGTAGGCCAGAGTAAGAGTTAAGACCTTTGCTATTAGGCCAGAGTAAGAGTTAAGACCTTAACCATTAGGCCAGAGTACGAGTCTAAGACCTTAGCAATTAGGCCAGAGTAAGAGTTAAGACCTTAACCAGTAGGCCAGAGCAAGAGTTAAGACCTTAACCAGTAGGCCAGAATACGAGTCTAAGACCTTAGCTATTAGGCCAGAGTAAGAGTTAAGACCTTAACCATTATGCCAGAGTACGAGTCTCAGACCTTAGCTATTAGGCCAGAGTAAGAGTCTAAGACCTTAGCTATTAGGCCAGAGTAAGAGTTAAGACCTTAGCTATTAGGCCAGAGTAAGAGTTAAGACCTTAGCTATTAGGCCAGAGTAAGAGTTAAGACCTTAAGCAGTAGGCCAGAGTAAGAGTTAAGACCTTAACCAGTAGGCCAGAGTAAGAGTTAAGACCTTAACCAGTAGGCCAGAGTACGAGTCTAAGACCTTAGCTATTAGGCCAGAGTAAGAGTTAAGACCTTAACCAGTAGGCCAGAGTAAGAGTTAAGACCTTAACCAGTTGGCCATAGTACGAGTCTAAGACCTTAGCTATTAGGCCAGAGTAAGAGTTAAGACCTTAACCAGTAGGCCAGAGTATGAGTCTAAGACCTTAGCTATTAGGCCAGAGTAAGAGTCTAAGACCTTAGCTATTTGGCCAGAGTAAGAGTTAAGACCTTAGCTATTAGGCCAGAGTAAGAGTTAAAACCTTAACCAGTAGGCCAGAGTAAGAGTTAAGACCTTAACTAGTAGGCCTGAGTAAGAGTTAAGACCTTAACCTGTAGGCCATAGTACGAGTCTAAGACCTTAGCTATTAGGCCAGAGTAAGAGTTAAGACCTTAACCAGTAGGCCAGAGTACGAGTCTAAGACCTTAGCTATTAGGCCAGAGTAAGAGTCTAAGACCTTAGCTATTAGGCCAGAGTAAGAGTTAAGACCTTAGCTATTAGGCCAGAGTAAGAGTTAAGACCTTAACCAGTAGGCCAGAGTAAGAGTTAAGACCTTAACCAGTAGGCCAGAGTAAGAGTTAAGACCTTAACCTGTAGGCCATAGTACGAGTCTAAGACCTTAGCTATTAGGCCAGAGTAAGAGTTAAGACCTTAGCTATTAGGCCAGAGTAAGAGTTAAGACCTTAACCAGTAGGCCAGAGTAAGAGTTAAGACCTTAAACTGTTGGCCAGAGTACGAGTCTAAGACCTTAGCTATTAGGCCAGAGTAAGAGTTAAGACCTTAGCTATTAGGCCAGAGTAAGAGTTAAGACCTTAACCAGTAGGCCAGAGTAAGAGTTAAGACCTTAGCTATTAGGCCAGAGTAAGAGTTAAGACCTTAACCAGTAGGCCAAAGTACGAGTCTAAGACCTTAGCTATTAGGCCAGAGTAAGAGTTAAGACCTTAACCAGTAGGCCAGAGTACGAGTCTAAGACCTTAGCTATTAGGCCAGAGTAAGAGTTAAGACCTTAGCTATTAGGCCAGAGTAAGAGTTAAGACCTTAGCTATTAAGCCAGAGTAAGAGTTAAGACCTTAACCAGTAGGCCAGAGTAGGAGTCTAAGACGTTAACCATTAGGCCAGAATACGAGTCTAAGACCTTAGCTATTAGGCCAGAGTAAGAGTTAAGACCTTAACCTGTAGGCCAGAGTAAGAGTTAAGACCTTAACAAGTAGGCCAGAGTAAGAGTTCAGACCTTAGCTATTAGGCCAGAGTAAGAGTTAAGACCTTAACCATGAGGCCAGAGTAAGAGTTAAGACCTTAACCTGTAGGCCAGAGTAAGAGTCTAAGACATTAACCAGTAGGCCAGAGTAAGAGTTAAGACCTTAACCTGTAGGCCAGAGTAAGAGTCTAAGACCTTTACCAGTAGGCCAGAGTAAGAGTTAAGACCTTAACCATTAGGCCAGAGTAAGAGTTAAGATCTTAACTATTAGGCCAGAGTAAGAGTCTAAGACCTTAGCTATTAGGCCAGAGAAAGAGTTAAGACCTTAACCAGTAGGCCAGAGTAAGAGTTAAGACCGTAGCTATTAGGCCAGAGTATGAGTCTAAGACCTTAGCTATTAGACCAGAGTAAGAGTTAAGACCTTAACCAGTTGGCCAGAGAAAGAGTTAAGACCTTAACCCGTAGGCCATAGTACGAGTCTAAGACCTTAGCTATTAGGCCAGAGTAAGTGTTAAGACCTTAACCAGTAGGCCAGAGTAAGAGATAAGACCTTAACCAGTAGGCCAGAGTAAGAGTTAAGACCTTAACCAGTAGGCCAGAGTACGAGTCTAAGACCTTAGCTATTAGGCCAGAGTAAGAGTTAAGACCTTAGCTATTAGGCCAAAGTAAGAGTTAAGACCTTAACCATTAGGCCAGAGTAAGAGTTAAGACCTTAACCAGTAGGCCAGAGTATGAGTCTAAGACCGTAGCTATTAGGCCAGAGTAAGAGTTAAGACCTTAGCTATTAGGCCAGAGTAAGAGTTAAGACCTTAACCAGTAGGCCAGAGTAAGAGTTAAGACCTTTGCTATTAGGCCAGAGTAGGAGTTAAGACCTTAACCATTAGGCCAGAGTACGAGTCTAAGACCTTAGCAATTAGGCCAGAGTAAGAGTTAAGACCTTAACCAGTAGGCCAGAGCAAGAGTTAAGACCTTAACCAGTAGGCCAGAATACGAGTCTAAGACCTTAGCTATTAGGCCAGAGTAAGAGTTAAGACCTTAACCATTAGGCCATAGTATGAGTCTAAGACCTTAGCTATTAGGCCAGAGTAAGAGTTAAGACCTTAGCAATTAGGCCAGAGTAAGAGTTAAGACCTTAACCAGTAGGCCAGAGCAAGAGTTAAGACCTTAACCAGTAGGCCAGAATACGAGTCTAAGACCTTAGCTATTAGGCCAGAGTAAGAGTTAAGACCTTAACCATTAGGCCATAGTATGAGTCTAAGACCTTAGCTATTAGGCCAGAGTAAGAGTTAAGACCTTAGCTATTAGGCCAGAGTAAGAGTTAAGACCTTAACCAGTAGGCCAGAGTAAGAGTTAAGACCTTAAACTGTAGGCCAGAGTACGAGTCTAAGACCTTAGCTATTAGGCCAGAGTAAGAGTTAAGACCTTAGCTATTAGGCCAGAGTAAGAGTTAAGACCTTAACCAGTAGGCCAGAGTAAGAGTTAAGACCTTAGCTATTAGGCCAGAGTAAGAGTTAAGAACTTAACCAGTAGGCCAAGGTACGAGTCTAAGACCTTAGCTATTAGGCCAGAGTAAGTGTTAAGACCTTAACCAGTAGGCCAGAGTAAGAGATAAGACCTTAACCAGTAGGCCAGAGTAAGAGTTAAGACCTTAACAAGTAGGCCAGAGTACGAGTCTAAGACCTTAGCTATTAGGCCAGAGTAAGAGTTAAGACCTTAGCTATTAGGCCAAAGTAAGAGTTAAGACCTTAACCATTAGGCCAGAGTAAGAGTTAAGACCTTAACCAGTAGGCCAGAGTACGAGTCTAAGACCATAGCTATTAGGCCAGAATAAGAGTTAAGACCTTAGCTATTAGGCCAGAGTAAGAGTTAAGACCTTAACCAGTAGGCCAGAGTAAGAGTTAAGACCTTTGCTATTAGGCCAGAGTAAGAGTTAAGACCTTAACCATTAGGCCAGAGTACGAGTCTAAGACCTTAGCAATTAGGCCAGAGTAAGAGTTAAGACCTTAACCAGTAGGCCAGAGCAAGAGTTAAGACCTTAACCAGTAGGCCAGAATACGAGTCTAAGACCTTAGCTATTAGGCCAGAGTAAGAGTTAAGACCTTAACCATTAGGCCAGAGTACGAGTCTAAGACCTTAGCTATTAGGCCAGAGTAAGAGTCTAAGACCTTAGCTATTAGGCCAGAGTAAGAGTTAAGACCTTAGCTATTAGGCCAGAGTAAGAGTTAAGACCTTAGCTATTAGGCCAGAGTAAGAGTTAAGACCTTAAGCAGTAGGCCAGAGTAAGAGTTAAGACCTTAACCAGTAGGCCAGAGTAAGAGTTAAGACCTTAACCAGTAGGCCAGAGTACGAGTCTAAGACCTTAGCTATTAGGCCAGAGTAAGAGTTAAGACCTTAACCAGTAGGCCAGAGTAAGAGTTAAGACCTTAACCAGTAGGCCATAGTACGAGTCTAAGACCTTAGCTATTAGGCCAGAGTAAGAGTTAAGACCTTAACCAGTAGGCCAGAGTATGAGTCTAAGACCTTAGCTATTAGGCCAGAGTAAGAGTCTAAGACCTTAGCTATTAGGCCAGAGTAAGAGTTAAGACCTTAGCTATTAGGCCAGAGAAAGAGTTAAGACCTTAACCAGTAGGCCAGAGTAAGAGTTAAGACCTTAGCTATTAGGCCAGAGTACGAGTCTAAGACCTTAGCTATTATGCCAGAGTAAGAGTTAAGACCTTAACCAGTTGGCCAGAGAAAGAGTTAAGACCTTAACCTGTAGGCCATTGTACGAGTCTAAGACCTTAGCTATTAGGCCAGAGTAAGTGTTAAGACCTTAACCAGTAGGCCAGAGTAAGAGATAAGACCTTAACCAGTAGGCCAGAGTAAGAGTTAAGACCTTAACAAGTAGGCCAGAGTACGAGTCTAAGACCTTAGCTATTAGGCCAGAGTAAGAGTTAAGACCTTAGCTATTAGGCCAAAGTAAGAGTTAAGACCTTAACCATTAGGCCAGAGTAAGAGTTAAGACCTTAACCAGTAGGCCAGAGTACGAGTCTAAGACCATAGCTATTAGGCCAGAATAAGAGTTAAGACCTTAGCTATTAGGCCAGAGTAAGAGTTAAGACCTTAACCAGTAGGCCAGAGTAAGAGTTAAGACCTTTGCTATTAGGCCGGAGTAAGAGTTAAGACCTTAACCATTAGGCCAGAGTACGAGTCTAAGACCTTAGCAATTAGGCCAGAGTAAGAGTTAAGACCTTAACCAGTAGGCCAGAGCAAGAGTTAAGACCTTAACCAGTAGGCCAGAATACGAGTCTAAGACCTTAGCTATTAGGCCAGAGTAAGAGTTAAGACCTTAACCATTAGGCCAGAGTACGAGTCTAAGACCTTAGCTATTAGGCCAGAGTAAGAGTCTAAGACCTTAGCTATTAGGCCAGAGTAAGAGTTAAGACCTTAGCTATTAGGCCAGAGTAAGAGTTAAGACCTTAGCTATTAGGCCAGAGTAAGAGTTAAGACCTTAACCAGTAGGCCAGAGTACGAGTCTAAGACCTTAGCTATTAGGCCAGAGTAAGAGTCTAAGACCTTAGCTATTAGGCCAGAGTAAGAGTTAAGACCTTAGCTATTAGGCCAGAGTAAGAGTTAAGACCTTAACCAGTAGGCCAGAGTAAGAGTTAAGACCTTAACCAGTAGGCCAGAGTAAGAGTTAAGACCTTAACCTGTAGGCCATAGTACGAGTCTAAGACCTTAGCTATTAGGCCAGAGTAAGAGTTAAGACCTTAGCTATTAGGCCAGAGTAAGAGTTAAGACCTTAACCAGTAGGCCAGAGTAAGAGTTAAGACCTTAAACTGTTGGCCAGAGTACGAGTCTAAGACCTTAGCTATTAGGCCAGAGTAAGAGTTAAGACCTTAGCTATTAGGCCAGAGTAAGAGTTAAGACCTTAACCAGTAGGCCAGAGTAAGAGTTAAGACCTTAGCTATTAGGCCAGAGTAAGAGTTAAGACCTTAACCAGTAGGCCAAAGTACGAGTCTAAGACCTTAGCTATTAGGCCAGAGTAAGAGTTAAGACCTTAACCAGTAGGCCAGAGTACGAGTCTAAGACGTTAGCTATTAGGCCAGAGTAAGAGTTAAGACCTTAGCTATTAGGCCAGAGTAAGAGTTAAGACCTTAGCTATTAAGCCAGAGTAAGAGTTAAGACCTTAACCAGTAGGCCAGAGTAAGAGTTCAGACCTTAACCAGTAGGCCAGAGTAGGAGTCTAAGACGTTAACCATTAGGCCAGAATACGAGTCTAAGACCTTAGCTATTAGGCCAGAGTAAGAGTTAAGACCTTAACCTGTAGGCCAGAGTAAGAGTTAAGACCTTAACAAGTAGGCCAGAGTAAGAGTTCAGACCTTAGCTATTAGGCCAGAGTAAGAGTTAAGACCTTAACCATGAGGCCAGAGTAAGAGTTAAGACCTTAACCTGTAGGCCAGAGTAAGAGTCTAAGACATTAACCAGTAGGCCAGAGTAAGAGTTAAGACCTTTGCTATTAGGCCAGAGTAGGAGTTAAGACCTTAACCATTAGGCCAGAGTACGAGTCTAAGACCTTAGCAATTAGGCCAGAGTAAGAGTTAAGACCTTAACCAGTAGGCCAGAGCAAGAGTTAAGACCTTAACCAGTAGGCCAGAATACGAGTCTAAGACCTTAGCTATTAGGCCAGAGTAAGAGTTAAGACCTTAACCATTAGGCCATAGTATGAGTCTAAGACCTTAGCTATTAGGCCAGAGTAATAGTTAAGACCTTAGCTATTAGGCCAGAGTAAGAGTTAAGACCTTAACCAGTAGGCCAGAGTAAGAGTTAAGACCTTAAACTGTAGGCCAGAGTATGAGTCTAAGACCTTAGCTATTAGGCCAGAGTAAGAGTTAAGACCTTAGCTATTAGGCCAGAGTAAGAGTTAAGACCTTAACCAGTAGGCCAGAGTAAGAGTTAAGACCTTAGCTATTAGGCCAGAGTAAGAGTTAAGACCTTAACCAGTAGGCCAAAGTACGAGTCTAAGACCTTAGCTATTAGGCCAGAGTAAGTGTTAAGACCTTAACCAGTAGGCCAGAGTAAGAGATAAGACCTTAACCAGTAGGCCAGAGTAAGAGTTAAGACCTTAACAAGTAGGCCAGAGTACGAGTCTAAGACCTTAGCTATTAGGCCAGAGTAAGAGTTAAGACCTTAGCTATTAGGCCAAAGTAAGAGTTAAGACCTTAACCATTAGGCCAGAGTAAGAGTTAAGACCTTAACCAGTAGGCCAGAGTACGAGTCTAAGACCATAGCTATTAGGCCAGAATAAGAGTTAAGACCTTAGCTATTAGGCCAGAGTAAGAGTTAAGACCTTAACCAGTAGGCCAGAGTAAGAGTTAAGACCTTAACCAGTAGGCCAGAGTAAGAGTTAAGACCTTAACCTGTAGGCCATAGTACGAGTCTAAGACCTTAGCTATTAGGCCAGAGTAAGAGTTAAGACCTTAGCTATTAGGCCAGAGTAAGAGTTAAGACCTTAACCAGTAGGCCAGAGTAAGAGTTAAGACCTTAAACTGTTGGCCAGAGTACGAGTCTAAGACCTTAGCTATTAGGCCAGAGTAAGAGTTAAGACCTTAGCTATTAGGCCAGAGTAAGAGTTAAGACCTTAACCAGTAGGCCAGAGTAAGAGTTAAGACCTTAGCTATTAGGCCAGAGTAAGAGTTAAGACCTTAACCAGTAGGCCAAAGTACGAGTCTAAGACCTTAGCTATTAGGCCAGAGTAAGAGTTAAGACCTTAACCAGTAGGCCAGAGTACGAGTCTAAGACGTTAGCTATTAGGCCAGAGTAAGAGTTAAGACCTTAGCTATTAGGCCAGAGTAAGAGTTAAGACCTTAGCTATTAAGCCAGAGTAAGAGTTAAGACCTTAACCAGTAGGCCAGAGTAAGAGTTCAGACCTTAACCAGTAGGCCAGAGTAGGAGTCTAAGACGTTAACCATTAGGCCAGAATACGAGTCTAAGACCTTAGCTATTAGGCCAGAGTAAGAGTTAAGACCTTAACCTGTAGGCCAGAGTAAGAGTTAAGACCTTAACAAGTAGGCCAGAGTAAGAGTTCAGACCTTAGCTATTAGGCCAGAGTAAGAGTTAAGACCTTAACCATGAGGCCAGAGTAAGAGTTAAGACCTTAACCTGTAGGCCAGAGTAAGAGTCTAAGACATTAACCAGTAGGCCAGAGTAAGAGTTAAGACCTTAACCTGTAGGCCAGAGTAAGAGTCTAAGACCTTTACCAGTAGGCCAGAGTAAGAGTTAAGACCTTAACCATTAGGCCAGAGTAAGAGTTAAGACCTTAACTATTAGGCCAGAGTAAGAGTCTAAGACCTTAGCTATTAGGCCAGAGAAAGAGTTAAGACCTTAACCAGTAGGCCAGAGTAAGAGTTAAGACCTTAGCTATTAGGCCAGAGTATGAGTCTAAGACCTTAGCTATTAGACCAGAGTAAGAGTTAAGACCTTAACCAGTTGGCCAGAGAAAGAGTTAAGACCTTAACCCGTAGGCCATAGTACGAGTCTAAGACCTTAGCTATTAGGCCAGAGTAAGTGTTAAGACATTACCCAGTAGGCCAGAGTAAGAGATAAGACCTTAACCAGTAGGCCAGAGTAAGAGTCAAGACCTTAACCAGTAGGCCAGAGTACGAGTCTAAGACCTTAGCTATTAGGCCAGAGTAAGAGTTAAGACCTTAGCTATTAGGCCAAAGTAAGAGTTAAGACCTTAACCATTAGGCCAGAGTAAGAGTTAAGACCTTAACCAGTAGGCCAGAGTATGAGTCTAAGACCGTAGCTATTAGGCCAGAGTAAGAGTTAAGACCTTAGCTATTAGGCCAGAGTAAGAGTTAAGACCTTAACCAGTAGGCCAGAGTAAGAGTTAAGACCTTTGCTATTAGGCCAGAGTAGGAGTTAAGACCTTAACCATTAGGCCAGAGTACGAGTCTAAGACCTTAGCAATTAGGCCAGAGTAAGAGTTAAGACCTTAACCAGTAGGCCAGAGCAAGAGTTAAGACCTTAACCAGTAGGCCAGAATACGAGTCTAAGACCTTAGCTATTAGGCCAGAGTAAGAGTTAAGACCTTAACCATTAGGCCATAGTATGAGTCTAAGACCTTAGCTATTAGGCCAGAGTAATAGTTAAGACCTTAGCTATTAGGCCAGAGTAAGAGTTAAGACCTTAACCAGTAGGCCAGAGTAAGAGTTAAGACCTTAAACTGTAGGCCAGAGTATGAGTCTAAGACCTTAGCTATTAGGCCAGAGTAAGAGTTAAGACCTTAGCTATTAGGCCAGAGTAAGAGTTAAGACCTTAACCAGTAGGCCAGAGTAAGAGTTAAGACCTTAGCTATTAGGCCAGAGTAAGAGTTAAGACCTTAACCAGTAGGCCAAAGTACGAGTCTAAGACCTTAGCTATTAGGCCAGAGTAAGTGTTAAGACCTTAACCAGTAGGCCAGAGTAAGAGATAAGACCTTAACCAGTAGGCCAGAGTAAGAGTTAAGACCTTAACAAGTAGGCCAGAGTACGAGTCTAAGACCTTAGCTATTAGGCCAGAGTAAGAGTTAAGACCTTAGCTATTAGGCCAAAGTAAGAGTTAAGACCTTAACCATTAGGCCAGAGTAAGAGTTAAGACCTTAACCAGTAGGCCAGAGTACGAGTCTAAGACCATAGCTATTAGGCCAGAATAAGAGTTAAGACCTTAGCTATTAGGCCAGAGTAAGAGTTAAGACCTTAACCAGTAGGCCAGAGTAAGAGTTAAGACCTTAACCAGTAGGCCAGAGTAAGAGTTAAGAACTTAACCATTAGGCCAGAGTACGAGACTAAGACGTTAGCTATTAGGCCAGAGTAAGAGGTAAGACCATAACCAGTAGGCCAGAGTAAGAGTTAAGACCTTAACCAGTAGGCCAGAGCACGAGTCTAAGACCTTAACTATTAGTACAGAGTAAGAGTTAAGACCTTAGCTATTAGGCCAGAGTACGAGTCTAAGACCTTAGCTATTAGGCCATAGTAAGAGTTAAGACCTTAACCAGTAGGCCAGAGTAAGAGGTAAGACCTTAACCAGTAGGCCAGATTAAGAGTTAAGACCTTAGCTATTAGGCCAGAGTAAGAGTTAAGACCTTAACCATTAGGCCAGAGTACGAGTCTAAGACCTTAGCTATTAGGCCAAGGTAAGAGTTAAGACCTTAACCAGTAGGCCAGAGTAAGAGTTAAGACCTTAACCAGTAGGCCAGAGTTTGAGTCTAAGACGTTAGCTATTAGGCCAGAGTAAGAGTTAAGACCTTAGCTATCAGGCCAGAGTACGAGTCTAAGACCTTAGCTATTAGGCCATAGTAAGAGTTAAGACCTTAACCAGTAGGACAGAGTAAGAGCTAAGACCTTAACCATTAGGCCAGAGTACGGGTCTTAGACCTTAGCTATTAGGCCAGAGTAAGAGTTAGGACCTTAACCATTAGGCCAGAGTACGAGTCTAAGACCTTAGCTATTAGGCCAGAGTAAGAGTTAAGACCTTAACCAGTAGGCCAGAGTAAGAGTTAAGACCTTAACCAGAAGGCCAGAGTACAAGTCTAAGACCTTAGCTATTAGGCCAGAGTAAGAGTTAAGACCTTAGCTATTAGGCCAGAGGAAGAGTTAAGACCTTAACCAGTAGTCCAGAGTAAGAGTTAGGACCTTAACCAGTAGGACAGAGTAAGAGCTAAGACCTTAACCATTAGGCAAGAGTACGGGTCTTAGACCTTAGCTATTAGGCCAGAGTAAGAGTTAAGACCTTAACCATTAGGCCAGAGTAAGAGTCTAAGACCTTAGCTATTAGGCCAGAGTAAGAGTTAAGACCTTAGCTATTAGGCCAGAGTAAGAGTTAAGACCTTAACCAGTAGGCCAGAGTAAGAGTTAGGACCTTAACCAGTAGGACAGAGTAAGAGTTAAGACCTTAACCATTAGGCCAGAGTACGGGTCTAAGACCTTGGCTATTAGGCCAGAGTACGAGTCTAAGACCTTAACGAGTAGGCCAGAGTAAGAGTTAAGACCTTAACCATTAGGCCAGAGTATGAGTCTAAGACCTTAGCTATTAGGCAGGAGTAAGAGTTAAGACCTTAGCTATTAGGCCAGAGTAAGTGTTAAGACCTTAAACAGTAGGCCAGAGTACGAGTTTAAGACCTTAGCTATTAGGCCATAGTACGAGTCTAAGACCTTAGCTATTAGGCCAGAGTAAGAGTTAAGACCTTAGCTATTAGGCCTGACTAAGAGTTAAGACCTTAACCAGTAGGCCAGAGTAAGAGTTAAGACCTTAACCATTAGGGCAGAGTACGAGTCTAAGACCTTAGCTATTAGGCCAGAGTAAGAGTTACAACTTTAACCAGTAGGCCAGAGTAAGAGTTAAGACCTTAACCATTAGGCCAGAGTACGAGTCTAAGACCTTAGCTATTAAGCCAGAGTAAGAGTTAAGACCTTAACCAGTAGGCCAGAGTAAGAGATAAGACCTTAACCTTTAGGCCAGAGTACGAGTCTAAGACCTTAGCTATTAGGCCAGAGTAAGAGTTAAGACCTTAACCTGTAGGCCATAGTACGAGTCTAAGACCTTAGCTATTAGGCCAGAGTACTAGTTAAGACCTTAGCTATTAGGCCAGAGTAAGAGTTAAGACCTTAGCTATTAGGTTAGAGTAAGAGTTAAGACCTTAACCAGTAGGCCAGAGTAAGATTTAAGACCTTAACCTGTAGGCCAGAGTAAGAGTCTAAGACCTTAACCAGTAGGCCAGAGTAAGAGTTAAGACCTTAACCTGTAGGCCAGAGTAAGAGTCTAAGACCTTTACCAGTAGGCCAGAGTAAGAGTTAAGACCTTAACCATTAGGCCAGAGTAAGAGTTAAGACCATAACTATTAGGCCAGAGTAAGAGTCTAAGACCTTAGCTATTAGGCCAGAGAAAGAGTTAAGACCTTAACCAGTAGGCCAGAGTAAGAGTTAAGACCTTAGCTATTAGGCCAGAGTACGAGTCTAAGACCTTAGCTATTATGCCAGAGTAAGAGTTAAGACCTTAACCAGTTGGCCAGAGAAAGAGTTAAGACCTTAACCTGTAGGCCATTGTACGAGTCTAAGACCTTAGCTATTAGGCCAGAGTAAGTGTTAAGACCTTAACCAGTAGGCCAGAGTAAGAGATAAGACCTTAACCAGTAGGCCAGAGTAAGAGTTAAGACCTTAACAAGTAGGCCAGAGTACGAGTCTAAGACCTTAGCTATTAGGCCAGAGTAAGAGTTAAGACCTTAGCTATTAGGCCAAAGTAAGAGTTAAGACCTTAACCATTAGGCTAGAGTAATTGTTAAGACCTTAACCAGTAGGCCAGAGTACGAGTCTAAGACCATAGCTATTAGGCCAGAATAAGAGTTAAGACCTTAGCTATTAGGCCAGAGTAAGAGTTAAGACCTTAACCAGTAGGCCAGAGTAAGAGTTAAGACCTTTGCTATTAGGCCAGAGTAAGAGTTAAGACCTTAACCATTAGGCCAGAGTACGAGTCTAAGACCTTAGCAATTAGGCCAGAGTAAGAGTTAAGACCTTAACCAGTAGGCCAGAGCAAGAGTTAAGACCTTAACCAGTAGGCCAGAATACGAGTCTAAGACCTTAGCTATTAGGCCAGAGTAAGAGTTAAGACCTTAACCATTAGGCCAGAGTACGAGTCTAAGACCTTAGCTATTAGGCCAGAGTAAGAGTCTAAGACCTTAGCTATTAGGCCAGAGTAAGAGTTAAGACCTTAGCTATTAGGCCAGAGTAAGAGTTAAGACCTTAGCTATTAGGCCAGAGTAAGAGTTAAGACCTTAAGCAGTAGGCCAGAGTAAGAGTTAAGACCTTAACCAGTAGGCCAGAGTAAGAGTTAAGACCTTAACCAGTAGGCCAGAGTACGAGTCTAAGACCTTAGCTATTAGGCCAGAGTATGAGTTAAGACCTTAACCAGTAGGCCAGAGTAAGAGTTAAGACCTTAACCGGTTGGCCATAGTACGAGTCTAAGACCTTAGCTATTAGGCCAGAGTAAGAGTTAAGACCTTAACCAGTAGGCCAGAGTATGAGTCTAAGACCTTAGCTATTAGGCCAGAGTAAGAGTCTAAGACCTTAGCTATTAGGCCAGAGTAAGAGTTAAGACCTTAGCTATTAGGCCAGAGTAAGAGTTAAAACCTTAACCAGTAGGCCAGAGTAAGAGTTAAGACCTTAACTAGTAGGCCTGAGTAAGAGTTAAGACCTTAACCTGTAGGCCATAGTACGAGTCTAAGACCTTAGCTATTAGGCCAGAGTAAGAGTTAAGACCTTAACCAGTAGGCCAGAGTACGAGTCTAAGACCTTAGCTATTAGGCCAGAGTAAGAGTCTAAGACCTTAGCTATTAGGCCAGAGTAAGAGTTAAGACCTTAGCTATTAGGCCAGAGTAAGAGTTAAGACCTTAACCAGTAGGCCAGAGTAAGAGTTAAGACCTTAACCTGTAGGCCATAGTACGAGTCTAAGACCTTAGCTATTAGGCCAGAGTAAGAGTTAAGACCTTAGCTATTAGGCCAGAGTAAGAGTTAAGACCTTAACCAGTAGGCCAGAGTAAGAGTTAAGACCTTAAACTGTTGGCCAGAGTACGAGTCTAAGACCTTAGCTATTAGGCCAGAGTAAGAGTTAAGACCTTAGCTATTAGGCCAGAGTAAGAGTTAAGACCTTAACCAGTAGGCCAGAGTAAGAGTTAAGACCTTAGCTATTAGGCCAGAGTAAGAGTTAAGACCTTAACCAGTAGGCCAAAGTACGAGTCTAAGACCTTAGCTATTAGGCCAGAGTAAGAGTTAAGACCTTAACCAGTAGGCCAGAGTACGAGTCTAAGACCTTAGCTATTAGGCCAGAGTAAGAGTTAAGACCTTAGCTATTAGGCCAGAGTAAGAGTTAAGACCTTAGCTATTAAGCCAGAGTAAGAGTTAAGACCTTAACCAGTAGGCCAGAGTAGGAGTCTAAGACGTTAACCATTAGGCCAGAATACGAGTCTAAGACCTTAGCTATTAGGCCAGAGTAAGAGTTAAGACCTTAACCTGTAGGCCAGAGTAAGAGTTAAGACCTTAACAAGTAGGCCAGAGTAAGAGTTCAGACCTTAGCTATTAGGCCAGAGTAAGAGTTAAGACCTTAACCATGAGGCCAGAGTAAGAGTTAAGACCTTAACCTGTAGGCCAGAGTAAGAGTCTAAGACATTAACCAGTAGGCCAGAGTAAGAGTTAAGACCTTAACCTGTAGGCCAGAGTAAGAGTCTAAGACCTTTACCAGTAGGCCAGAGTAAGAGTTAAGACCTTAACCATTAGGCCAGAGTAAGAGTTAAGACCTTAACTATTAGGCCAGAGTAAGAGTCTAAGACCTTAGCTATTAGGCCAGAGAAAGAGTTAAGACCTTAACCAGTAGGCCAGAGTAAGAGTTAAGACCTTAGCTATTAGGCCAGAGTATGAGTCTAAGACCTTAGCTATTAGACCAGAGTAAGAGTTAAGACCTTAACCAGTTGGCCAGAGAAAGAGTTAAGACCTTAACCCGTAGGCCATAGTACGAGTCTAAGACCTTAACTATTAGGCCAGAGTAAGTGTTAAGACCTTAACCAGTAGGCCAGAGTAAGAGATAAGACCTTAACGAGTAGGCCAGAGTAAGAGTTAAGACCTTAACCAGTAGGCCAGAGTACGAGTCTAAGACCTTAGCTATTAGGCCAGAGTAAGAGTTAAGACCTTAGCTATTAGGCCAAAGTAAGAGTTAAGACCTTAACCATTAGGCCAGAGTAAGAGTTAAGACCTTAACCAGTAGGCCAGAGTATGACTCTAAGACCGTAGCTATTAGGCCAGAGTAAGAGTTAAGACCTTAGCTATTAGGCCAGAGTAAGAGTTAAGACCTTAACCAGTAGGCCAGAGTAAGAGTTAAGACCTTTGCTATTAGGCCAGAGTAGGAGTTAAGACCTTAACCATTAGGCCAGAGTACGAGTCTAAGACCTTAGCAATTAGGCCAGAGTAAGAGTTAAGACCTTAACCAGTAGGCCAGAGCAAGAGTTAAGACCTTAACCAGTAGGCCAGAATACGAGTCTAAGACCTTAGCTATTAGGCCAGAGTAAGAGTTAAGACCTTAACCATTAGGCCATAGTATGAGTCTAAGACCTTAGCTATTAGGCCAGAGTAAGAGTTAAGACCTTAGCTATTAGGCCAGAGTAAGAGTTAAGACCTTAACCAGTAGGCCAGAGTAAGAGTTAAGACCTTAAACTGTAGGCCAGAGTACGAGTCTAAGACCTTAGCTATTAGGCCAGAGTAAGAGTTAAGACCTTAGCTATTAGGCCAGAGTAAGAGTTAAGACCTTAACCAGTAGGCCAGAGTAAGAGTTAAGACCTTAGCTATTAGGCCAGAGTAAGAGTTAAGACCTTAACCAGTAGGCCAAAGTACGAGTCTAAGACCTTAGCTATTAGGCCAGAGTAAGTGTTAAGACCTTAACCAGTAGGCCAGAGTAAGAGATAAGACCTTAACCAGTAGGCCAGAGTAAGAGTTAAGACCTTAACAAGTAGGCCAGAGTACGAGTCTAAGACCTTAGCTATTAGGCCAGAGTAAGAGTTAAGACCTTAGCTATTAGGCCAAAGTAAGTGTTAAGACCTTAACCATTAGGCCAGAGTAAGAGTTAAGACCTTAACCAGTAGGCCAGAGTACGAGTCTAAGACCATAGCTATTAGGCCAGAATAAGAGTTAAGACCTTAGCTATTAGGCCAGAGTAAGAGTTAAGACCTTAACCAGTAGGCCAGAGTAAGAGTTAAGACCTTTGCTATTAGGCCAGAGTAAGAGTTAAGACCTTAACCATTAGGCCAGAGTACGAGTCTAAGACCTTAGCAATTAGGCCAGAGTAAGAGTTAAGACCTTAACCAGTAGGCCAGAGCAAGAGTTAAGACCTTAACCAGTAGGCCAGAATACGAGTCTAAGACCTTAGCTATTAGGCCAGAGTAAGAGTTAAGACCTTAACCATTAGGCCAGAGTACGAGTCTAAGACCTTAGCTATTAGGCCAGAGTAAGAGTCTAAGACCTTAGCTATTAGGCCAGAGTAAGAGTTAAGACCTTAGCTATTAGGCCAGAGTAAGAGTTAAGACCTTAGCTATTAGGCCAGAGTAAGAGTTAAGACCTTAAGCAGTAGGCCAGAGTAAGAGTTAAGACCTTAACCAGTAGGCCAGAGTAAGAGTTAGGACCTTAACCAGTAGGCCAGAGTACGAGTCTAAGACCTTAGCTATTAGGCCAGAGTAAGAGTTAAGACCTTAACCAGTAGGCCAGAGTAAGAGTTAAGACCTTAACCAGTAGGCCATAGTACGAGTCTAAGACCTTAGCTATTAGGCCAGAGTAAGAGTTAAGACCTTAACCAGTAGGCCAGAGTATGAGTCTAAGACCTTAGCTATTAGGCCAGAGTAAGAGTCTAAGACCTTAGCTATTAGGCCAGAGTAAGAGTTAAGACCTTAGCTATTAGGCCAGAGTAAGAGTTAAAACCTTAACCAGTAGGCCAGAGTAAGAGTTAAGACCTTAACCAGTAGGCCTGAGTAAGAGTTAAGACCTTAACCTGTAGGCCATAGTACGAGTCTAAGACCTTAGCTATTAGGCCAGAGTAAGAGTTAAGACCTTAACCAGTAGGCCAGAGTACGAGTCTAAGACCTTAGCTATTAGGCCAGAGTAAGAGTCTAAGACCTTAGCTATTAGGCCAGAGTAAGAGTTAAGACCTTAGCTATTAGGCCAGAGTAAGAGTTAAGACCTTAACCAGTAGGCCAGAGTAAGAGTTAAGACCTTAACCAGTAGGCCAGAGTAAGAGTTAAGACCTTAACCTGTAGGCCATAGTACGAGTCTAAGACCTTAGCTATTAGGCCAGAGTAAGAGTTAAGACCTTAGCTATTAGGCCAGAGTAAGAGTTAAGACCTTAACCAGTAGGCCAGAGTAAGAGTTAAGACCTTAAACTGTAGGCCAGAGTACGAGTCTAAGACCTTAGCTATTAGGCCAGAGTAAGAGTTAAGACCTTAGCTATTAGGCCAGAGTAAGAGTTAAGACCTTAACTAGTAGGCCTGAGTAAGAGTTAAGACCTTAACCTGTAGGCCATAGTACGAGTCTAAGACCTTAGCTATTAGGCCAGAGTAAGAGTTAAGACCTTAACCAGTAGGCCAGAGTACGAGTCTAAGACCTTAGCTATTAGGCCAGAGTAAGAGTCTAAGACCTTAGCTATTAGGCCAGAGTAAGAGTTAAGACCTTAGCTATTAGGCCAGAGTAAGAGTTAAGACCTTAACCAGTAGGCCAGAGTAAGAGTTAAGACCTTAACCAGTAGGCCAGAGTAAGAGTTAAGACCTTAACCTGTAGGCCATAGTACGAGTCTAAGACCTTAGCTATTAGGCCAGAGTAAGAGTTAAGACCTTAGCTATTAGGCCAGAGTAAGAGTTAAGACCTTAACCAGTAGGCCAGAGTAAGAGTTAAGACCTTAAACTGTTGGCCAGAGTACGAGTCTAAGACCTTAGCTATTAGGCCAGAGTAAGAGTTAAGACCTTAGCTATTAGGCCAGAGTAAGAGTTAAGACCTTAACCAGTAGGCCAGAGTAAGAGTTAAGACCTTAGCTATTAGGCCAGAGTAAGAGTTAAGACCTTAACCAGTAGGCCAAAGTACGAGTCTAAGACCTTAGCTATTAGGCCAGAGTAAGAGTTAAGACCTTAACCAGTAGGCCAGAGTACGAGTCTAAGACCTTAGCTATTAGGCCAGAGTAAGAGTTAAGACCTTAGCTATTAGGCCAGAGTAAGAGTTAAGACCTTAGCTATTAAGCCAGAGTAAGAGTTAAGACCTTAACCAGTAGGCCAGAGTAAGAGTTCAGACCTTAACCAGTAGGCCAGAGTAGGAGTCTAAGACGTTAACCATTAGGCCAGAATACGAGTCTAAGACCTTAGCTATTAGGCCAGAGTAAGAGTTAAGACCTTAACCTGTAGGCCAGAGTAAGAGTTAAGACCTTAACAAGTAGGCCAGAGTAAGAGTTCAGACCTTAGCTATTAGGCCAGAGTAAGAGTTAAGACCTTAACCATGAGGCCAGAGTAAGAGTTAAGACCTTAACCTGTAGGCCAGAGTAAGAGTCTAAGACATTAACCAGTAGGCCAGAGTAAGAGTTAAGACCTTAACCTGTAGGCCAGAGTAAGAGTCTAAGACCTTTACCAGTAGGCCAGAGTAAGAGTTAAGACCTTAACCATTAGGCCAGAGTAAGAGTTAAGACCTTAACTATTAGGCCAGAGTAAGAGTCTAAGACCTTAGCTATTAGGCCAGAGAAAGAGTTAAGACCTTAACCAGTAGGCCAGAGTAAGAGTTAAGACCTTAGCTATTAGGCCAGAGTATGAGTCTAAGACCTTAGCTATTAGACCAGAGTAAGAGTTAAGACCTTAACCAGTTGGCCAGAGAAAGAGTTAAGACCTTAACCCGTAGGCCATAGTACGAGTCTAAGACCTTAGCTATTAGGCCAGAGTAAGTGTTAAGACCTTAACCAGTAGGCCAGAGTAAGAGATAAGACCTTAACCAGTAGGCCAGAGTAAGAGTTAAGACCTTAACCAGTAGGCCAGAGTACGAGTCTAAGACCTTAGCTATTAGGCCAGATTAAGAGTTAAGACCTTAGCTATTAGGCCAAAGTAAGAGTTAAGACCTTAACCATTAGGCCAGAGTAAGAGTTAAGACCTTAACCAGTAGGCCAGAGTATGAGTCTAAGACCGTAGCTATTAGGCCAGAGTAAGAGTTAAGACCTTAGCTATTAGGCCAGAGTAAGAGTTAAGACCTTAACCAGTAGGCCAGAGTAAGAGTTAAGACCTTTGCTATTAGGCCAGAGTAGGAGTTAAGACCTTAACCATTAGGCCAGAGTACGAGTCTAAGACCTTAGCAATTAGGCCAGAGTAAGAGTTAAGACCTTAACCAGTAGGCCAGAGCAAGAGTTAAGACCTTAACCAGTAGGCCAGAATACGAGTCTAAGACCTTAGCTATTAGGCCAGAGTAAGAGTTAAGACCTTAACCATTAGGCCATAGTATGAGTCTAAGACCTTAGCTATTAGGCCAGAGTAAGAGTTAAGACCTTAGCTATTAGGCCAGAGTAAGAGTTAAGACCTTAACCAGTAGGCCAGAGTAAGAGTTAAGACCTTAAACTGTAGGCCAGAGTACGAGTCTAAGACCTTAGCTATTAGGCCAGAGTAAGAGTTAAGACCTTAGCTATTAGGCCAGAGTAAGAGTTAAGACCTTAACCAGTAGGCCAGAGTAAGAGTTAAGACCTTAGCTATTAGGCCAGAGTAAGAGTTAAGACCTTAACCAGTAGGCCAAAGTACGAGTCTAAGACCTTAGCTATTAGGCCAGAGTAAGTGTTAAGACCTTAACCAGTAGGCCAGAGTAAGAGATAAGACCTTAACCAGTAGGCCAGAGTAAGAGTTAAGACCTTAACAAGTAGGCCAGAGTACGAGTCTAAGACCTTAGCTATTAGGCCAGAGTAAGAGTTAAGACCTTAGCTATTAGGCCAAAGTAAGAGTTAAGACCTTAACCATTAGGCCAGAGTAAGAGTTAAGACCTTAACCAGTAGGCCAGAGTACGAGTCTAAGACCATAGCTATTAGGCCAGAATAAGAGTTAAGACCTTAGCTATTAGGCCAGAGTACGAGTTAAGACCTTAACCAGTAGGCCAGAGTAAGAGTTAAGACCTTTGCTATTAGGCCAGAGTAAGAGTTAAGACCTTAACCATTAGGCCAGAGTACGAGTCTAAGACCTTAGCAATTAGGCCAGAGTAAGAGTTAAGACCTTAACCAGTAGGCCAGAGCAAGAGTTAAGACCTTAACCAGTAGGCCAGAATACGAGTCTAAGACCTTAGCTATTAGGCCAGAGTAAGAGTTAAGACCTTAACCATTAGGCCAGAGTACGAGTCTAAGACCTTAGCTATTAGGCCAGAGTAAGAGTCTAAGACCTTAGCTATTAGGCCAGAGTAAGAGTTAAGACCTTAGCTATTAGGCCAGAGTAAGAGTTAAGACCTTAGCTATTAGGCCAGAGTAAGAGTTAAGACCTTAAGCAGTAGGCCAGAGTAAGAGTTAAGACCTTAACCAGTAGGCCAGATTAAGAGTTAAGACCTTAACCAGTAGGCCAGAGTACGAGTCTAAGACCTTAGCTATTAGGCCAGAGTAAGAGTTAAGACCTTAACCAGTAGGCCAGAGTAAGAGTTAAGACCTTAACCAGTAGGCCATAGTACGAGTCTAAGACCTTAGCTATTAGGCCAGAGTAAGAGTTAAGACCTTAACCAGTAGGCCAGAGTATGAGTCTAAGACCTTAGCTATTAGGCCAGAGTAAGAGTCTAAGACCTTAGCTATTAGGCCAGAGTAAGAGTTAAGACCTTAGCTATTAGGCCAGAGTAAGAGTTAAAACCTTAACCAGTAGGCCAGAGTAAGAGTTAAGACCTTAACCAGTAGGCCTGAGTAAGAGTTAAGACCTTAACCTGTAGGCCATAGTACGAGTCTAAGACCTTAGCTATTAGGCCAGAGTAAGAGTTAAGACCTTAACCAGTAGGCCAGAGTACGAGTCTAAGACCTTAGCTATTAGGCCAGAGTAAGAGTCTAAGACCTTAGCTATTAGGCCAGAGTAAGAGTTAAGACCTTAGCTATTAGGCCAGAGTAAGAGTTAAGACCTTAACCAGTAGGCCAGAGTAAGAGTTAAGACCTTAACCAGTAGGCCAGAGTAAGAGTTAAGACCTTAACCTGTAGGCCATAGTACGAGTCTAAGACCTTAGCTATTAGGCCAGAGTAAGAGTTAAGACCTTAGCTATTAGGCCAGAGTAAGAGTTAAGACCTTAACCAGTAGGCCAGAGTAAGAGTTAAGACCTTAAACTGTAGGCCAGAGTACGAGTCTAAGACCTTAGCTATTAGGCCAGAGTAAGAGTTAAGACCTTAGCTATTAGGCCAGAGTAAGAGTTAAGACCTTAACCAGTAGGCCAGAGTAAGAGTTAAGACCTTAGCTATTAGGCCAGAGTAAGAGTTAAGACCTTAACCAGTAGGCCAAAGTTCGAGTCTAAGACCTTAGCTATTTGGCCAGAGTAAGAGTTAAGACCTTAACCAGTAGGCCAGAGTACGAGTCTAAGACCTTAGCTATTAGGCCAGTTTAAGAGTTAAGACCTTAGCTATTAAGCCAGAGTAAGAGTTAAGACCTTAACCAGTAGGCCAGAGTAAGAGTTCAGACCTTAACCAGTAGGCCAGAGTAGAAGTCTAAGACCTTAACCATTAGGCAGGAATACGAGTCTAAGACCTTAGCTATTAGGCCAGAGTAAGAGTTAAGACCTTAACCTGTAGGCCAGAGTAAGAGTTAAGACCTTAACAAGTAGGCCAGAGTAAGAGTTCAGACCTTAGCTATTAGGCCAGAGTAAGAGTTAAGACCTTAACCAGTAAGCCAGAGTAAGAGTTAAGACCTTAACCTGTAGGCCAGAATAAGAGTCTAAGACCTTTACCAGTAGGCCAGAGTAAGAGTTAAGACCTTAACCATTAGGCCAGAGTAAGAGTTAAGACCTTAACTATTAGGCCAGAGTAAGAGTCTAAGACCTTAGCTATTAGGCCAGAGAAAGAGTTAAGACCTTAACCAGTAGGCCAGAGTAAGAGTTAAGACCTTAGCTATTAGGCCAGAGTATGAGTCTAAGACCTTAGCTATTAGACCAGAGTAAGAGTTAAGACCTTAACCAGTAGGCCAGAGCAAGAGTTAAGACCTTAACCAGTAGGCCAGAATACGAGTCTAAGACCTTAGCTATTAGGCCAGAGTAAGAGTTAAGACCTTAACCATTAGGCCAGAGTACGAGTCTAAGACCTTAGCTATTAGGCCAGAGTAAGAGTCTAAGACCTTAGCTATTAGGCCAGAGTAAGAGTTAAGACCTTAGCTATTAGGCCAGAGTAAGAGTTAAGACCTTAGCTATTAGGCCAGAGTAAGAGTTAAGACCTTAAGCAGTAGGCCAGAGTAGGAGTTAAGACCTTAACCAGTAGGCCAGAGTAAGAGTTAAGACCTTAACCAGTAGGCCAGAGTACGAGTCTAAGACCTTAGCTATTAGGCCAGAGTAAGAGTTAAGACCTTAACCAGTAGGCCAGAGTAAGAGTTAAGACCTTAACCAGTAGGCCATAGTACGAGTCTAAGACCTTAGCTATTAGGCCAGAGTAAGAGTTAAGACCTTAACCAGTAGGCCAGAGTATGAGTCTAAGACCTTAGCTATTAGGCCAGAGTAAGAGTCTAAGACCTTAGCTATTAGGCCAGAGTAAGAGTTAAGACCTTAGCTATTAGGCCAGAGTAAGAGTTAAAACCTTAACCAGTAGGCCAGAGTAAGAGTTAAGACCTTAACCAGTAGGCCTGAGTAAGAGTTAAGACCTTAACCTGTAGGCCATAGTACGAGTCTAAGACCTTAGCTATTAGGCCAGAGTAAGAGTTAAGACCTTAACCAGTAGGCCAGAGTACGAGTCTAAGACCTTAGCTATAAGGCCAGAGTAAGAGTCTAAGACCTTAGCTATTAGGCCAGAGTAAGAGTTAAGACCTTAGCTATTAGGCCAGAGTAAGAGTTAAGACCTTAACCAGTAGGCCAGAGTAAGAGTTAAGACCTTAACCAGTAGGCCAGAGTAAGAGTTAAGACCTTAACCTGTAGGCCATAGTACAAGTCTAAGACCTTAGCTATTAGGCCAGAGTAAGAGTTAAGACCTTAGCTATTAGGCCAGAGTAAGAGTTAAGACCTTAACCAGTAGGCCAGAGTAAGAGTTAAGACCTTAAACTGTAGGCCAGAGTACGAGTCTAAGACCTTAGCTATTAGGCCAGAGTAAGAGTTAAGACCTTAGCTATTAGGCCAGAGTAAGAGTTAAGACCTTAACCAGTAGGCCAGAGTAAGAGTTAAGACCTTAGCTATTAGGCCAGAGTAAGAGTTAAGACCTTAACCAGTAGGCCAAAGTACGAGTCTAAGACCTTAGCTATTTGGCCAGAGTAAGAGTTAAGACCTTAACCAGTAGGCCAGAGTACGAGTCTAAGACCTTAGCTATTAGGCCAGAGTAAGAGTTAAGACCTTAGCTATTAAGCCAGAGTAAGAGTTAAGACCTTAACCAGTAGGCCAGAGTAAGAGTTCAGACCTTAACCAGTTGGCCAGAGTAGAAGTCTAAGACCTTAACCATTAGGCAGGAATACGAGTCTAAGACCTTAGCTATTAGGCCAGAGTAAGAGTTAAGACCTTAACCTGTAGGCCAGAGTAAGAGTTAAGACCTTAACAAGTAGGCCAGAGTAAGAGTTCAGACCTTAGCTATTAGGCCAGAGTAAGAGTTAAGACCTTAACCAGTAGGCCAGAGTAAGAGTTAAGACCTTAACCTGTAGGCCAGAGTAAGAGTCTAAGACCTTTACCAGTAGGCCAGAGTAAGAGTTAAGACCTTAACCATTAGGCCAGAGTAAGAGTTAAGACCTTAACTATTAGGCCAGAGTAAGAGTCTAAGACCTTAGCTATTAGGCCAGAGAAAGAGTTAAGACCTTAACCAGTAGGCCAGAGTAAGAGTTAAGACCTTAGCTATTAGGCCAGAGTATGAGTCTAAGACCTTAGCTATTAGACCAGAGTAAGAGTTAAGACCTTAACCAGTTGGCCAGAGAAAGAGTTAAGACCTTAACCTGTAGGCCATAGTACGAGTCTAAGACCTTAGCTATTAGGCCAGAGTAAGTGTTAAGACCTTAACCAGTAGGCCAGAGTAAGAGATAAGACCTTAACCAGTAGGCCAGAGTAAGAGTTAAGACCTTAACCAGTAGGCCAGAGTACGAGTCTAAGACATTAGCTATTAGGCCAGAGTAAGAGTTAAGACCTTAGCTATTAGGCCAAAGTAAGAGTTAAGACCTTAACCATTAGGCCAGAGTAAGAGTTAAGACCTTAACCAGTAGGCCAGAGTACGAGTCTAAGACCGTAGCTATTAGGCCAGAGTAAGAGTTAAGACCTTAGCTATTAGGCCAGAGTAAGAGTTAAGACCTTAACCAGTAGGCCAGAGTAAGAGTTAAGACCTTTGCTATTAGGCCAGAGTAGGAGTTAAGACCTTAACCATTAGGCCAGAGTACGAGTCTAAGACCTTAGCAATTAGGCCAGAGTAAGAGTTAAGACCTTAACCAGTAGGCCAGAGCAAGAGTTAAGACCTTAACCAGTAGGCCAGAATACGAGTCTAAGACCTTAGCTATTAGGCCAGAGTAAGAGTTAAGACCTTAACCATTAGGCCATAGTACAAGTCTAAGACCTTAGCTATTAGGCCAGAGTAAGAGTTAAGACCTTAGCTATTAGGCCAGAGTAAGAGTTAAGACCTTAACCAGTAGGCCAGAGTAAGAGTTAAGACCTTAGCTATTAGTCCAGAGTAAGAGTTAAGACCTTAGCTATTAGGCCAGAGTAAGAGTTAAGACCTTAACCAGTAGGCCAGAGTAAGAGTTAAGACCTTAGCTATTAGGCCAGAGTAAGAGTTAAGACCTTAACCAGTAGGCCAAAGTACGAGTCTAAGACCTTAGCTATTAGGCCAGAGTAAGAGTTAAGACCTTAACCAGTAGGCCAGAGTACGAGTCTAAGACCTTAGCTATTAGGCCAGAGTAAGAGTTAAGACCTTAGCTATTAGGCCAGAGTAAGAGTTAAGACCTTAGCTATTAAGCCAGAGTAAGAGTTAAGACCTTAACCAGTAGGCCAGAGTAAGAGTTCAGACCTTAACCAGTAGGCCAGAGTAAGAGTCTAAGACCTTAACCATCAGGCCAGAATACAAGTCTAAGACCTTAGCTATTAGGCCAGAGTAAGAGTTAAGACCTTAACCTGTAGGCCAGAGTAAGAGTTAACACCTTAACCAGTAGGCCAGAGTACGAGTCTAAGACCTTAGCTATTAGGCCAGAGTAAGAGTTAAGACCTTAGCTATTAGGCCAGAGTAAGAGTTAAGACCTTAACCAGTAGGCCAGAGTAAGAGTTAAGACCTTAACCAGTAGGCCATAGTACGAGTCTAAGACCTTAGCTATTAGGCCAGAGTAAGAGTTAAGACCTTAACCAGTAGGCCAGAGTATGAGTCTAAGACCTTAGCTATTAGGCCAGAGTAAGAGTCTAAGACCTTAGCTATTAGGCCAGAGTAAGAGTTAAGACCTTAGCTATTAGGCCAGAGTAAGAGTTAAAACCTTAACCAGTAGGCCAGAGTAAGAGTTAAGACCTTAACCAGTAGGCCTGAGTAAGAGTTAAGACCTTAACCTGTAGGCCATAGTACGAGTCTAAGACCTTAGCTATTAGGTCAGAGTAAGAGTTAAGACCTTAACCAGTAGGCCAGAGTACGTGTCTAAGACCTTAGCTATTAGGCCAGAGTAAGAGTCTAAGACCTTAGCTATTAGGCCAGAGTTAGAGTTAAGACCTTAGCTATTAGGCCAGAGTAAGAGTTAAGACCTTAACCAGTAGGCCAGAGTAAGAGTTAAGACCTTAACCAGTAGGCCAGAGTAAGAGTTAAGACCTTAACCTGTAGGCCATAGTACGAGTCTAAGACCTTAGCTATTAGGCCAGAGTAAGAGTTAAGACCTTAGCTATTAGGCCAGAGTAAGAGTTAAGACCTTAACCAGTAGGCCAGAGTAAGAGTTAAGACCTTAAACTGTAGGCCAGAGTACGAGTCTAAGACCTTAGCTATTAGGCCAGAGTAAGAGTTAAGACCTTAGCTATTAGGCCATAGTAAGAGTTAAGACCTTAACCAGTAGGCCAGAGTAAGAGTTAAGACCTTAGCTATTAGGCCAGAGTAAGAGTTAAGACCTTAACCAGTAGGCCAAAGTACTAGTCTAAGACCTTAGCTATTAGGCCAGAGTAAGAGTTAAGACCTTAACCAGTAGGCCAGAGTACGAGTCTAAGACCTTAGCTATTAGGCCAGAGTAAGAGTTAAGACCTTAGCTATTAGGCCAGAGTAAGAGTTAAGACCTTAACCAGTAGGCCAGAGTAAGAGTTAAGACCTTAAACTGTAGGCCAGAGTACGAGTCTAAGACCTTAGCTATTAGGCCAGAGTAAGAGTTAAGACCTTAGCTATTAGGCCAGAGTAAGAGTTAAGACCTTAACCAGTAGGCCAGAGTACGAGTCTAAGACCTTAGCTATTAGGCCAGAGTAAGAGTTAAGACCTTAACCAGTAGGCCAGAGTACGAGTCTAAGACCTTAGCTATTAGGCCAGAGTAAGAGTTAAGACCTTAGCTATTAGGCCAAAGTAAGAGTTAAGACCTTAGCTATTAAGCCAGAGTTAGAGTTAAGACCTTAACCAGTAGGCCAGAGTAAGAGTTCAGACCTTAACCAGTAGGCCAGAGTAAGAGTCTAAGACCTTAACCATTAGGCCAGAATACAAGTCTAAAACCTTAGCTATTAGGCCAGAGTAAGAGTTAAGACCTTAACCTGTAGGCCAGAGTAAGAGTTAAGACCTTAACCAGTAGGCCAGAGTACGAGTCTAAGACCTTAGCTATTAGGCCAGAGTAAGAGTTAAGACCTTAGTAATTAGGCCAGAGTAAGAGTTAAGACCTTAACCAGTAGGCCAGAGTAAGAGTTAAGACCTTAACCAGTAGGCCATAGTACGAGTCTAAGACCTTAGCTATTAGGCCAGAGTAAGAGTTAAGACCTTAACCAGTAGGCCAGAGTATGAGTCTAAGACCTTAGCTATTAGGCCAGAGTAAGAGTCTAAGACCTTAGCTATTAGGCCAGAGTAAGAGTTAAGACCTTAGCTATTAGGCCAGAGTAAGAGTTAAAACCTTAACCAGTAGGCCAGAGTAAGAGTTAAGACCTTAACCAGTAGGCCTGAGTAAGAGTTAAGACCTTAACCTGTAGGCCATAGTACGAGTCTAAGACCTTAGCTATTAGGTCAGAGTAAGAGTTAAGACCTTAACCAGTAGGCCAGAGTACGTGTCTAAGACCTTAGCTATTAGGCCAGAGTAAGAGTCTAAGACCTTAGCTATTAGGCCAGAGTAAGAGTTAAGACCTTAGCTATTAGGCCAGAGTAAGAGTTAAGACCTTAACCAGTAGGCCAGAGTAAGAGTTAAGACCTTAACCAGTAGGCCAGAGTAAGAGTTAAGACCTTAACCTGTAGGCCATAGTACGAGTCTAAGACCTTAGCTATTAGGCCAGAGTAAGAGTTAAGACCTTAGCTATTAGGCCAGAGTAAGAGTTAAGACCTTAACCAGTAGGCCAGAGTAAGAGTTAAGACCTTAAACTGTAGGCCAGAGTACGAGTCTAAGACCTTAGCTATTAGGCCAGAGTAAGAGTTAAGACCTTAGCTATTAGGCCATAGTAAGAGTTAAGACCTTAACCAGTAGGCCAGAGTAAGAGTTAAGACCTTAGCTATTAGGCCAGAGTAAGAGTTAAGACCTTAACCAGTAGGCCAAAGTACGAGTCTAAGACCTTAGCTATTAGGCCAGAGTAAGAGTTAAGACCTTAACCAGTAGGCCAGAGTACGAGTCTAAGACCTTAGCTATTAGGCCAGAGTAAGAGTTAAGACCTTAGCTATTAGGCCAGAGTAAGAGTTAAGACCTTAACCAGTAGGCCAGAGTAAGAGTTAAGACCTTAAACTGTAGGCCAGAGTACGAGTCTAAGACCTTAGCTATTAGGCCAGAGTAAGAGTTAAGACCTTAGCTATTAGGCCAAAGTAAGAGTTAAGACCTTAACCAGTAGGCCAGAGTACGAGTCTAAGACCTTAGCTATTAGGCCAGAGTAAGAGTTAAGACCTTAACCAGTAGGCCAGAGTACGAGTCTAAGACCTTAGCTATTAGGCCAGAGTAAGAGTTAAGACCTTAGCTATTAGGCCAAAGTAAGAGTTAAGACCTTAGCTATTAAGCCAGAGTAAGAGTTAAGACCTTAACCAGTAGGCCAGAGTAAGAGTTCAGACCTTAACCAGTAGGCCAGAGTAAGAGTCTAAGACCTTAACCATTAGGCCAGAATACAAGTCTAAGACCTTAGCTATTAGGCCAGAGTAAGAGTTAAGACCTTAACCTGTAGGCCAGAGTAAGAGTTAAGACCTTAACCAGTAGGCCAGAGTACGAGTCTAAGACCTTAGCTATTAGGCCAGAGTAAGAGTTAAGACCTTAGTAATTAGGCCAGAGTAAGAGTTAAGACCTTAACCAGTAGGCCAGAGTAAGAGTTAAGACCTTAACCAGTAGGCCATAGTACGAGTCTAAGACCTTAGCTATTAGGCCAGAGTTAGAGTTAAGACCTTAACCAGTAGGCCAGAGTATGAGTCTAAGACCTTAGCTATTAGGCCAGAGTAAGAGTCTAAGACCTTAGCTATTAGGCCAGAGTAAGAGTTAAGACATTAGCTATTAGGCCAGAGTAAGAGTTAAAACCTTAACCAGTAGGCCAGAGTAAGAGTTAAGACCTTAACCAGTAGGCCTGAGTAAGAGTTAAGACCTTAACCTGTAGGCCATAGTACGAGTCTAAGACCTTAGCTATTAGGCCAGAGTAAGAGTTAAGACCTTAACCAGTAGGCCAGAGTACGAGTCTAAGACCTTAGCTATTAGGCCAGAGTAAGAGTCTAAGACCTTAGCTATTAGGCCAGAGTAAGAGTTAAGACCTTAGCTATTAGGCCAGAGTAAGAGTTAAGACCTTAACCAGTAGGCCAGAGTAAGAGTTAAGACCTTAACCAGTAGGCCAGAGTAAGAGTTAAGACCTTAACCTGTAGGCCATAGTACGAGTCTAAGACCTTAGCTATTAGGCCAGAGTAAGAGTTAAGACCTTAGCTATTAGGCCAGAGTAAGAGTTAAGACCTTAACCAGTAGGCCAGAGTAAGAGTTAAGACCTTAGCTATTAGGCCAGAGTAAGAGTTAAGACCTTAACCAGTATGCCAAAGTACGAGTCTAAGACCTTAGCTATTAGGCCAGAGTAAGAGTTAAGACCTTAACCAGTAGGCCAGAGTACGAGTCTAAGACCTTAGCTATTAGGCCAGAGTAAGAGTTAAGACCTTAGCTATTAGGCCAGAGTAAGAGTTAAGACCTTAACCAGTAGGCCAGAGTAAGAGTTAAGACCTTAAACTGTAGGCCAGAGTACGAGTCTAAGACCTTAGCTATTAGGCCAGAGTAAGAGTTAAGACCTTAGCTATTAGGCCAGAGTAAGAGTTAAGACCTTAACCAGTAGGCCAGAGTAAGAGTTAAGACCTTAACCTGTAGGCCATAGTACGAGTCTAAGACCTTAGCTATTAGGCCAGAGTAAGAGTTAAGACCTTAGCTATTAGGCCAGAGTAAGAGTTAAGACCTTAACCAGTAGGCCAGAGTAAGAGTTAAGACCTTAGCTATTAGGCCAGAGTAAGAGTTAAGACCTTAACCAGTATGCCAAAGTACGAGTCTAAGACCTTAGCTATTAGGCCAGAGTAAGAGTTAAGACCTTAACCAGTAGGCCAGAGTACGAGTCTAAGACCTTAGCTATTAGGCCAGAGTAAGAGTTAAGACCTTAGCTATTAGGCCAGAGTAAGAGTTAAGACCTTAACCAGTAGGCCAGAGTAAGAGTTAAGACCTTAAACTGTAGGCCAGAGTACGAGTCTAAGACCTTAGCTATTAGGCCAGAGTAAGAGTTAAGACCTTAGCTATTAGGCCAGAGTAAGAGTTAAGACCTTAACCAGTAGGCCAGAGTAAGAGTTAAGACCTTAGCTATTAGGCCAGAGTAAGAGTTAAGAACTTAACCAGTAGGCCAAAGTACGAGTCTAAGACCTTAGCTATTAGGCCAGAGTAAGAGTTAAGACCTTAACCAGTAGGCCAGAGTACGAGTCTAAGACCTTAGCTATTAGGCCAGAGTAAGAGTTAAGACCTTAGCTATTAGGCCAGAGTAAGAGTTAAGACCTTAACCAGTAGGCCAGAGTAAGAGTTAAGACCTTAACCAGTAGGCCATAGTACGAGTCTAAGACCTTAGCTATTAGGCCAGAGTAAGAGTTAAGACCTTAACCAGTAGGCCAGAGTATGAGTCTAAAACCTTAGCTATTAGGCCAGAGTAAGAGTCTAAGACCTTAACTATTAGGCCAGAGTAAGAGTTAAGACCTTAGCTATTAGGCCAGAGTAAGAGTTAAAACCTTAACCAGTAGGCCAGAGTAAGAGTTAAGACCTTAACCAGTAGGCCTGAGTAAGAGTTAAGACCTTAACCTGTAGGCCATAGTACGAGTCTAAGACCTTAGCTATTAGGCCAGAGTAAGAGTCTAAGACCTTAGCTATTAGGCCAGAGTAAGAGTTAAGACCTTAGCTATTAGGCCAGAGTAAGAGTTAAGACCTTAACCAGTAGGCCAGAGTAAGAGTTAAGACCTTAACCAGTAGGCCAGAGTAAGAGTTAAGACCTTGACCTGTAGGCCATAGTACGAGTCTAAGACCTTAGCTATTAGGCCAGAGTGAGGGTTAAGACCTTTGCTATTAGGCCAGAGTAAGTGTTAAGACCTTAACCAGTAGGCCAGAGTAAGAGTTAAGACCTTAAACTGTAGGCCAGAGTACGAGTCTAAGACCTTAGCTATTAGGCCAGAGTAAGAGTTAAGACCTTAGCTATTAGGCCAGAGTAAGAGTTTAGACCTTAACCAGTAGGCCAGAGTAAGAGTTAAGACCTTAGCTATTAGGCCAGAGTAAGAGTTAAGACCTTAACCAGTAGGCCAAAGTACGAGTCTAAGACCTTAGCTATTAGGCCAGAGTAAGAGTTAAGACCTTAACCAGTAGGCCAGAGTACGAGTCTAAGACCTTAGCTATTAGGCCAGAGTAAGAGTTAAGACCTTAGCTATTAGGCCAAAGTAAGAGTTAAGACCTTAGCTATTAAGCCAGAGTAAGAGTTAAGACCTTAACCAGTAGGCCAGAGTAAGAGTTCAGACCTTAACCAGTAGGCCAGAGTAAGAGTCTAAGACCTTAATCATTAGGCCAGAATACGAGTCTAAGACCTTAGCTATTAGGCCAGAGTAAGAGTTAAGACCTTAACCAGTAGGCCAGAGTAAGAGTTAAGACCTTAACCAGTAGGCCAGAGTAAGAGTTAAGACCTTGACCTGTAGGCCATAGTACGAGTCTAAGACCTTAGCTATTAGGCCAGAGTAAGAGTTAAGACCTTAGCTATTAGGCCAGAGTAAGTGTTAAGACCTTAACCAGTAGGCCAGAGTAAGAGTTAAGACCTTAACCAGTAGGCCAGAGTACGAGTCTAAGACCTTAGCTATTAGGCCAGAGTAAGAGTTAAGACCTTAGCTATTAGGCCAGAGTAAGAGTTTAGACCTTAACCAGTAGGCCAGAGTAAGAGTTAAGACCTTAGCTATTAGGCCAGAGTAAGAGTTAAGACCTTAACCAGTAGGCCAGAGTAAGAGTCTAAGACCTTAACCATTAGGCCAGAGTACGAGTCTAAGACCTTAGCTATTAGGCCAGAGTAAGAGTTAAGACCTTAACCAGTAGGCAGAGTAAGAGTTAAGACCTTAACCAGTAGGCCAGAGTACGAGTCTAAGACCTTAGCTATTAGGCCAGAGTAAGAGTTAAGACCTTAGCTATTAGGCCAAAGTAAGAGTTAAGACCTTAGCTATTAAGCCAGAGTAAGAGTTAAGACCTTAACCTGTAGGCCAGAGTAAGAGTTAAGACCTTAACAAGTAGGCCAGAGTAAGAGTTCAGACCTTAGCTATTAGGCCAGAGTAAGAGTTAAGACCTTAACCATGAGGCCAGAGTAAGAGTTAAGACCTTAACCTGTAGGCCAGAGTAAGAGTCTAAGACCTTAACCAGTAGGCCAGAGTAAGAGTTAAGACCTTAACCTGTAGGCCAGAGTAAGAGTCTAAGACCTTTACCAGTAGGCCAGAGTAAGAGTTAAGACCTTAACCATTAGGCCAGAGTAAGAGTTAAGACCTTAACTATTAGGCCAGAGTAAGAGTCTAAGACCTTAGCTATTAGGCCAGAGAAAGAGTTAAGACCTTAACCAGTAGGCCAGAGTAAGAGTTAAGACCTTAGCTATTAGGCCAGAGTACGAGACTAAGACCTTAGCTATTAGGCCAGAGTAAGAGTTAAGACCTTAACCAGTTGGCCAGAGAAAGAGTTAAGACCTTAACCTGTAGGCCATAGTACGAGTCTAAGACCTTAGCTATTAGGCCAGAGTAAGTGTTAAGACCTTAACCAGTAGGCCAGAGTAAGAGTTAAGACCTTAACCAGTAGGCCAGAGTAAGAGTTAAGACCTTAGCTATTAGGCCAGAGTAAGAGTTAAGACCTTAACCAGTATGCCAAAGTGCGAGTCTAAGACCTTAGCTATTAGGCCAGAGTAAGAGTTAAGACCTTAACCAGTAGGCCAGAGTACGAGTCTAAGACCTTAGCTATTAGGCCAGAGTAAGAGTTAAGACCTTAGCTATTAGGCCAGAGTAAGAGTTAAGACCTTAACCAGTAGGCCAGAGTAAGAGTTAAGACCTTAAACTGTAGGCCAGAGTACGAGTCTAAGACCTTAGCTATTAGGCCAGAGTAAGAGTTAAGACCTTAGCTATTAGGCCAGAGTAAGAGTTAAGACCTTAACCAGTAGGCCAGAGTAAGAGTTAAGACCTTAACCAGTAGGCCAGAGTAAGAGTTAAGACCTTAACCTGTAGGCCATAGTACGAGTCTAAGACCTTAGCTATTAGGCCAGAGTAAGAGTTAAGACCTTAGCTATTAGGCCAGAGTAAGAGTTAAGACCTTAACCAGTAGGCCAGAGTAAGAGTTAAGACCTTAGCTATTAGGCCAGAGTAAGAGTTAAGACCTTAACCAGTATGCCAAAGTACGAGTCTAAGACCTTAGCTATTAGGCCAGAGTAAGAGTTAAGACCTTAACCAGTAGGCCAGAGTACGAGTCTAAGACCTTAGCTATTAGGCCAGAGTAAGAGTTAAGACCTTAGCTATTAGGCCAGAGTAAGAGTTAAGACCTTAACCAGTAGGCCAGAGTAAGAGTTAAGACCTTAAACTGTAGGCCAGAGTACGAGTCTAAGACCTTAGCTATTAGGCCAGAGTAAGAGTTAAGACCTTAACCAGTAGGCCAGAGTAAGAGTTAAGACCTTAGCTATTAGGCCAGAGTAAGAGTTAAGAACTTAACCAGTAGGCCAAAGTACGAGTCTAAGACCTTAGCTATTAGGCCAGAGTAAGAGTTAAGACCTTAACCAGTAGGCCAGAGTACGAGTCTAAGACCTTAGCTATTAGGCCAGAGTAAGAGTTAAGACCTTAGCTATTAGGCCAGAGTAAGAGTTAAGACCTTAACCAGTAGGCCAGAGTAAGAGTTAAGACCTTAACCAGTAGGCCATAGTACGAGTCTAAGACCTTAGCTATTAGGCCAGAGTAAGAGTTAAGACCTTAACCAGTAGGCCAGAGTATGAGTCTAAAACCTTAGCTATTAGGCCAGAGTAAGAGTCTAAGACCTTAACTATTAGGCCAGAGTAAGAGTTAAGACCTTAGCTATTAGGCCAGAGTAAGAGTTAAAACCTTAACCAGTAGGCCAGAGTAAGAGTTAAGACCTTAACCAGTAGGCCTGAGTAAGAGTTAAGACCTTAACCTGTAGGCCATAGTACGAGTCTAAGACCTTAGCTATTAGGCCAGAGTAAGAGTCTAAGACCTTAGCTATTAGGCCAGAGTAAGAGTTAAGACCTTAGCTATTAGGCCAGAGTAAGAGTTAAGACCTTAACCAGTAGGCCAGAGTAAGAGTTAAGACCTTAACCAGTAGGCCAGAGTAAGAGTTAAGACCTTGACCTGTAGGCCATAGTACGAGTCTAAGACCTTAGCTATTAGGCCAGAGTAAGAGTTAAGACCTTTGCTATTAGGCCAGAGTAAGTGTTAAGACCTTAACCAGTAGGCCAGAGTAAGAGTTAAGACCTTAAACTGTAGGCCAGAGTACGAGTCTAAGACCTTAGCTATTAGGCCAGAGTAAGAGTTAAGACCTTAGCTATTAGGCCAGAGTAAGAGTTTAGACCTTAACCAGTAGGCCAGAGTAAGAGTTAAGACCTTAGCTATTAGGCCAGAGTAAGAGTTAAGACCTTAACCAGTAGGCCAAAGTACGAGTCTAAGACCTTAGCTATTAGGCCAGAGTAAGAGTTAAGACCTTAACCAGTAGGCCAGAGTACGAGTCTAAGACCTTAGCTATTAGGCCAGAGTAAGAGTTAAGACCTTAGCTATTAGGCCAAAGTAAGAGTTAAGACCTTAGCTATTAAGCCAGAGTAAGAGTTAAGACCTTAACCAGTAGGCCAGAGTAAGAGTTCAGACCTTAACCAGTAGGCCAGAGTAAGAGTCTAAGACCTTAATCATTAGGCCAGAATACGAGTCTAAGACCTTCGCTATTGGGCCAGAGTAAGAGTTAAGACCTTAACCAGTAGGCCAGAGTAAGAGTTAAGACCTTAACCAGTAGGCCAGAGTAAGAGTTAAGACCTTGACCTGTAGGCCATAGTACGAGTCTAAGACCTTAGCTATTAGGCCAGAGTAAGAGTTAAGACCTTAGCTATTAGGCCAGAGTAAGTGTTAAGACCTTAACCAGTAGGCCAGAGTAAGAGTTAAGACCTTAACCAGTAGGCCAGAGTACGAGTCTAAGACCTTAGCTATTAGGCCAGAGTAAGAGTTAAGACCTTAGCTATTAGGCCAGAGTAAGAGTTTAGACCTTAACCAGTAGGCCAGAGTAAGAGTTAAGACCTTAGCTATTAGGCCAGAGTAAGAGTTAAGACCTTAACCAGTAGGCCAGAGTAAGAGTCTAAGACCTTAACCATTAGGCCAGAGTACGAGTCTAAGACCTTAGCTATTAGGCCAGAGTAAGAGTTAAGACCTTAACCAGTAGGCCAGAGTAAGAGTTAAGACCTTAACCAGTAGGCCAGAGTACGAGTCTAAGACCTTAGCTATTAGGCCAGAGTAAGAGTTAAGACCTTAGCTATTAGGCCAAAGTAAGAGTTAAGACCTTAGCTATTAAGCCAGAGTAAGAGTTAAGACCTTAACCTGTAGGCCAGAGTAAGAGTTAAGACCTTAACAAGTAGGCCAGAGTAAGAGTTCAGACCTTAGCTATTAGGCCAGAGTAAGAGTTAAGACCTTAACCATGAGGCCAGAGTAAGAGTTAAGACCTTAACCTGTAGGCCAGAGTAAGAGTCTAAGACCTTAACCAGTAGGCCAGAGTAAGAGTTAAGACCTTAACCTGTAGGCCAGAGTAAGAGTCTAAGACCTTTACCAGTAGGCCAGAGTAAGAGTTAAGACCTTAACCATTAGGCCAGAGTAAGAGTTAAGACCTTAACTATTAGGCCAGAGTAAGAGTCTAAGACCTTAGCTATTAGGCCAGAGAAAGAGTTAAGACCTTAACCAGTAGGCCAGAGTAAGAGTTAAGACCTTAGCTATTAGGCCAGAGTACGAGACTAAGACCTTAGCTATTAGGCCAGAGTAAGAGTTAAGACCTTAACCAGTTGGCCAGAGAAAGAGTTAAGACCTTAACCTGTAGGCCATAGTACGAGTCTAAGACCTTAGCTATTAGGCCAGAGTAAGTGTTAAGACCTTAACCAGTAGGCCAGAGTAAGAGATAAGACCTTAACCAGTAGACCAGAGTAAGAGTTAAGACCTTAACCAGTAGGCCAGAGTACGAGTCTAAGACCTTAGCTATTAGGCCAGAGTAAGAGTTAAGACCTTAGCTATTAGGCCAAAGTAAGAGTTAAGACCTTAACCATTAGGCCAGAGTAAGAGTTAAGACCTTAACCAGTAGGCCAGAGTACGAGTCTAAGACCGTAGCTATTAGGCCAGAGTAAGAGTTAAGACCTTAGCTATTAGGCCAGAGTAAGAGTTAAGACCTTAACCAGTAGGCCAGAGTGAGAGTTAAGACCTTTGCTATTAGGCCAGAGTAGGAGTTAAGACCTTAACCATTAGGCCAGAGTACGAGTCTAAGACCTTAGCAATTAGGCCAGAGTAAGAGTTAAGACCTTAACCAGTAGGCCAGAGCAAGAGTTAAGACCTTAACCAGTAGGCCAGAATACGAGTCTAAGACCTTAGCTATTAGGCCAGAGTAAGAGTTAAGACCTTAACCATTAGGCCATAGTACGAGTCTAAGACCTTAGCTATTAGGCCAGAGTAAGAGTTAAGACCTTAGCTATTAGGCCAGAGTAAGAGTTAAGACCTTAACCAGTAGGCCAGAGTAAGAGTTAAGACCTTAAACTGTAGGCCAGAGTACGAGTCTAAGACCTTAGCTATTAGGCCAGAGTAAGAGTTAAGACCTTAGCTATTAGGCCAGAGTAAGAGTTAAGACCTTAACCAGTAGGCCAGAGTAAGAGTTAAGACCTTAGCTATTAGGCCAGAGTAAGAGTTAAGACCTTAACCAGTAGGCCAAAGTTCGAGTCTAAGACCTTAGCTATTAGGCCAGAGTAAGAGTTAAGACCTTAACCAGTAGGCCAGAGTACGAGTCTAAGACCTTAGCTATTAGGCCAGAGTAAGAGTTAAGACCTTAGCTATTAGGCCAGAGTAAGAGTTAAGACCTTAGCTATTAAGCCAGAGTAAGAGTTAAGACCTTAACCAGTAGGCCAGAGTAAGAGTTCAGACCTTAACCAGTAGGCCAGAGTAAGAGTCTAAGACCTTAACCATTAGGCCAGAATACAAGTCTAAGACCTTAGCTATTGGGCCAGAGTAAGAGTTAAGACCTTAACCATGAGGCCAGAGTAAGAGTTAAGACCTTAACCAGTAGACCAGAGTAAGAGTTCAGACCTTAACCAGTAGGCCAGAGTAAGAGTCTTAGACCTTAACCATTAGGCCAGAGTACGAGTCTAAGACCTTAGCTATTAGGCCAGAGTAAGAGTTAAGACCTTAAGCAGTAGGCCAGAGTACGAGTCTAAGACCTTAGCTATTAGGCCAGAGTAAGAGTTAAGACCTTAACCTGTAGGCCATAGTACGAGTCTAAGACCTTAGCTATTAGGACAGAGTAAGAGTTAAGACCTTAACCAGTAGGCCAGAGTACGAGTCTAAGACCTTAGTAATAGCTAAGGTCTTAGACTCGTACTCTGGCCTACTGGTTAAGGTCTTAACTCTTACTCTGTCCTAATAGCTAAGGTCTTAGACTCGTACTATGGCCTACAGGTTAAGGTCTTAACTCTTACTCTGGCCTACTTCTTAAGGTCTTAACTCATACTCTGGTCTAAGAGGACCATAGTACGAGTCTAAGACCTTAGCTATTAGGCCAGAGTAAGAGTTAAGACCTTAGCTATTAGGCCAGAGTAAGAGTTAAGACCTTAACCAGTAGGCCAGAGTAAGAGTCTAAGACCTTAACCATTAGGCCAGAGTACGAGTCTAAGACCTTAGCTATTAGGCCAGAGTAAGAGTTAAGACCTTAACCAGTAGGCCAGAGTAAGAGTTAAGACCTTAACCAGTGGGCCAGAGTACGAGTCTAAGACCTTAGCTATTAGGCCAGAGTAAGAGTTAAGACCTTAGCTATTAGGCCAGAATAAGAGTTAAGACCTTAACCAGTAGGCTAGAGTAAGAGTTAAGACCTTAGCTATTAGGCCAGAGTAAGAGTTAAGACCTTAACCTGTAGTCCAAAGTACGAGTCTAAGACCTTAGCTATTAGGCCAGAGTAAGAGTTAAGACCTTAACCAGTGGGCCAGAGTACGAGTCTAAGACCTTAGCTATTAGGCCAGAGTAAGAGTTAAGACCTTAACCAGTAGGCCAGAGTAAGAGTTAAGACCTTAACCATTAGGCCAGAGTACGAGTCTAAGACCTTAACCATTAGGCCAGAGTACGAGTCTAAGACCTTAGCTATTAGGCCAGAATAAGAGTTAAGACCTTAGCTATTAGGCCAGAGTAAGAGTTAAGACCTTAACCTTTAGGCCAGAGTACGAGTCTAAGACCTTAGCTATTAGGCCAGAGTAAGAGTTAAGACCTTAACCTGTAGGCCATAGTACGAGTCTAAGACCTTAGCTATTAGGCCAGAGTAAGAGTTAAGACCTTAGCTATTAGTCCAGAGTAAGAGTTAAGACCTTAACCTGTAGGCCAGAGTACGAGTCTAAGACCTTAGCTATTAGGCCAGAGTATGAGTTAAGACCTTAGCTATTAGGCCAGAGTAAGAGTTAAGACCTTAGCTATTAGGCTAGAGTAAAAGTTAAGACCTTAACCAGTAGGCCAGAGTAAGAGTTAAGACCTTAACCTGTAGGCCAGAGTAAGAGTTAAGACCTTAACCTGTAGGCCAGAGTAAGAGTCTAAGACCTTTACCAGTAGGCCAGAGTAAGAGTTAAGACCTTAACCATTAGGCCAGAGTAAGAGTCTAAGACCTTAGCTATTAGGCCAGAGTAAGAGTTAAGACCTTAACCAGTAGGCCAGAGTTAGAGTTAAGACCTTAGCTATTAGGCCAGAGTACGAGTCTAAGACCTTAGCTATTAGGCCAGAGTAAGTGTTAAGACCTTAACCAGTAGGCCAGAGAAAGAGTTAAGACCTTAACCTGTAGGCCATAGTACGAGTCTAAGACCTTAGCTATTAGGCCAGAGTAAGAGTTAAGACCTTAATCATTAGGCCAGAGTACGAGTCTAAAACCTTAGCTATTAGGCCAGAGTACGAGTCTAAGACCTTAGCTATTAGGCCAGAGTAAGAGTTAAGACCTTAGCTATTAGGCCAGAGTATGAGTCTAAGACCTTAGCTATTAGGCCAGAGTAAGAGTTAGGACCTTAACCATTAGGCCAGAGTACGAGTCTAAGACCTTAACCATTAGGCCAGAGTACGAGTCTAAGACCTTAGCTATTAGGCCAGAGTATGAGTTAAGACCTTAGCTATTAGGCCAGAGTAAGAGTTAAGACCTTAGCTATTAAGCCAGAGTAAGAGTTAAGACCTTAACCATTAGGCCAGAGTAAGAGTTAAGACCTTAACCTGTAGGCCAGAGTAAGAGTTAAGACCTTAACAAGTAGGCCAGAGTAAGAGTTAAGACCTTAGCTATCAGGCCAGAGTAAGAGTTAAGACCTTAACCACTAGGTTAGAGTAAGAGTTAAGACCTTAACCAGTAGGCCAGAGTAAGAGTTAAGACCTTAACCAGTAGGGCAGAGTAAGAGTCTAAGACCTTAACCATTAGGCCAGAGTACGAGTCTAAGACCTTAGCTATTAGGCCAGAGTAAGAGTTAAGACCTTAACCAGTAGGCCAGAGTAAGAGTTAAGACCTTAACCAGTAGGCCAGAGTATGAGTCTAAGACCTTAGCTATTAGGCCAGAGTAAGTGTTAAGACCTTAACCAGTAGGCCAGAGTAAGAGTTAAGACCTTAGCTATTAGGCCAGAGTAAGAGTTAAGACCTTAACCAGTAGGCCAAAGTACGAGTCTAAGACCTTAGCTATTAGGCCAGAGTAAGAGTTAAGACCTTAACCAGTAGGCCAGAGTACGAGTCTAAGACCTTAGCTATTAGGCCAGAGTAAGAGTTAAGACCTTAACCAGTAGGCCAGAGTACGAGTCTAAGACCTTAACCATTAGGCCAGAGTACGAGTCTAAGACCTTAGCTATTAGGCCAGAATAAGTGTTAAGACCTTAGCTATTAGGCCAGAGTAAGAGTTAAGACCTTAACCTTTAGGCCAGAGTACGAGTCTAAGACCTTAGCTATTAGGCCAGAGTAAGAGTTAAGACCTTAACCTGTAGGCCATAGTACGAGTCTAAGACCTTAGCTATTAGGCCAGAGTACTAGTTAAGACCTTAGCTATTAGGCCAGAGTAAGAGTTAAGACCTTAGCTATTAGGTTAGAGTAAGAGTTAAGACCTTAACCAGTAGGCCAGAGTAAGATTTAAGACCTTAACCTGTAGGCCAGAGTAAGAGTCTAAGACCTTAACCAGTAGGCCAGAGTAAGAGTTAAGACCTTAACCTGTAGGCCAGAGTAAGAGTCTAAGACCTTTACCAGTAGGCCAGAGTAAGAGTTACGACCTTAACCATTAGGCCAGAGTAAGAGTTAAGACCTTAACTATTAGGCCAGAGTAAGAGTCTAAGACCTTAGCTATTAGGCCAGAGAAAGAGTTAAGACCTTAACCAGTAGGCCAGAGTAAGAGTTAAGACCTTAGCTATTAGGCCAGAGTACGAGTCTAAGACCTTAGCTATTATGCCAGAGTAAGAGTTAAGACCTTAACCAGTTGGCCAGAGAAAGAGTTAAGACCTTATCCTGTAGGCCATTGTACGAGTCTAAGACCTTAGCTATTAGGCCAGAGTAAGTGTTAAGACCTTAACCAGTAGGCCAGAGTAAGAGATAAGACCTTAACAAGTAGGCCAGAGTAAGAGTTAAGACCTTAACAAGTAGGCCAGAGTACGAGTCTAAGACCTTAGCTATTAGGCCAGAGTAAGAGTTAAGACCTTAGCTATTAGGCCAAAGTAAGAGTTAAGACCTTAACCATTAGGCCAGAGTAAGAGTTAAGACCTTAACCAGTAGGCCAGAGTACGAGTCTAAGACCATAGCTATTAGGCCAGAATAAGAGTTAAGACCTTAGCTATTAGGCCAGAGTAAGAGTTAAGACCTTAACCAGTAGGCCAGAGTAAGAGTTAAGACCTTTGCTATTAGGCCAGAGTAAGAGTTAAGACCTTAACCATTAGGCCAGAGTACGAGTCTAAGACCTTAGCAATTAGGCCAGAGTAAGAGTTAAGACCTTAACCAGTAGGCCAGAGCAAGAGTTAAGACCTTAACCAGTAGGCCAGAATACGAGTCTAAGACCTTAGCTATTAGGCCAGAGTAAGAGTTAAGACCTTAACCATTAGGCCAGAGTACGAGTCTAAGACCTTAGCTATTAGGCCAGAGTAAGAGTCTAAGACCTTAGCTATTAGGCCAGAGTAAGAGTTAAGACCTTAGCTATTAGGCCAGAGTAAGAGTTAAGACCTTAGCTATTAGGCCAGAGTAAGAGTTAAGACCTTAAGCAGTAGGCCAGAGTAAGAGTTAAGACCTTAACCAGTAGGCCAGAGTAAGAGTTAAGACCTTAACCAGTAGGCCAGAGTACGTGTCTAAGACCTTAGCTATTAGGCCAGAGTAAGAGTTAAGACCTTAACCAGTAGGCCAGAGTAAGAGTTAAGACCTTAACCAGTAGGCCATAGTACGAGTCTAAGACCTTAGCTATTAGGCCAGAGTAAGAGTTAAGACCTTAACCAGTAGGCCAGAGTATGAGTCTAAGACCTTAGCTATTAGGCCAGAGTAAGAGTCTAAGACCTTAGCTATTAGGCCAGAGTAAGAGTTAAGACCTTAGCTATTAGGCCAGAGTAAGAGTTAAAACCTTAACCAGTAGGCCAGAGTAAGAGTTAAGACCTTAACTAGTAGGCCTGAGTAAGAGTTAAGACCTTAACCTGTAGGCCATAGTACGAGTCTAAGACCTTAGCTATTAGGCCAGAGTAAGAGTTAAGACCTTAACCAGTAGGCCAGAGTACGAGTCTAAGACCTTAGCTATTAGGCCAGAGTAAGAGTCTAAGACCTTAGCTATTAGGCCAGAGTAAGAGTTAAGACCTTAGATATTAGGCCAGAGTAAGTGTTAAGACCTTAACCAGTAGGCCAGAGTAAGAGTTAAGACCTTAACCAGTAGGCCAGAGTAAGAGTTAAGACCTTAACCTGTAGGCCATAGTACGAGTCTAAGACCTTAGCTATTAGGCCAGAGTAAGAGTTAAGACCTTAGCTATTAGGCCAGAGTAAGAGTTAAGACCTTAACCAGTAGGCCAGAGTAAGAGTTAAGACCTTAAACTGTAGGCCAGAGTACGAGTCTAAGACCTTAGCTATTAGGCCAGAGTAAGAGTTAAGACCTTAGCTATTAGGCCAGAGTAAGAGTTAAGACCTTAACCAGTAGGCCAGAGTAAGAGTTAAGACCTTAACCAGTAGGCCAAAGTACGAGTCTAAGACCTTAGCTATTAGGCCAGAGTAAGAGTTAAGACCTTAACCAGTAGGCCAGAATACGAGTCTAAGACCTTAGCTATTAGGCCAGAGTAAGAGTTAAGACCTTAGCTATTAGGCCAGAGTAAGAGTTAAGACCTTAGCTATTAAGCCAGAGTAAGAGTTAAGACCTTAACCAGTAGGCCAGAGTAAGAGTTCAGACCTTAACCAGTAGGCCAGAGTAGGAGTCTAAGACGTTAACCATTAGGCCAGAATACGAGTCTAAGACCTTAGCTATTAGGCCAGAGTAAGAGTTAAGACCTTAACCTGTAGGCCAGAGTAAGAGTTAAGACCTTAACAAGTAGGCCAGAGTAAGAGTTCAGACCTTAGCTATTAGGCCAGAGTAAGAGTTAAGACCTTAACCATGAGGCCAGAGTAAGAGTTAAGACCTTAACCTGTAGGCCAGAGTAAGAGTCTAAGACATTAACCAGTAGGCCAGAGTAAGAGTTAAGACCTTAACCTGTAGGCCAGAGTAAGAGTCTAAGACCTTTACCAGTAGGCCAGAGTAAGAGTTAAGACCTTAACCATTAGGCCAGAGTAAGAGTTAAGACCTTAACTATTAGGCCAGAGTAAGAGTCTAAGACCTTAGCTATTAGGCCAGAGAAAGAGTTAAGACCTTAACCAGTAGGCCAGAGTAAGAGTTAAGACCTTAGCTATTAGGCCAGAGTATGAGTCTAAGACCTTAGCTATTAGACCAGAGTAAGAGTTAAGACCTTAACCAGTTGGCCAGAGAAAGAGTTAAGACCTTAACCTGTAGGCCATAGTACGAGTCTAAGACCTTAGCTATTAGGCCAGAGTAAGTGTTAAGACCTTAACCAGTAGGCCAGAGTAAGAGATAAGACCTTAACCAGTAGGCCAGAGTAAGAGTTAAGACCTTAACCAGTAGGCCAGAGTACGAGTCTAAGACCTTAGCTATTAGGCCAGAGTAAGAGTTAAGACCTTAGCTATTAGGCCAAAGTAAGAGTTAAGACCTTAACCATTAGGCCAGAGTAAGAGTTAAGACCTTAACCAGTCGGCCAGAGTATGAGTCTAAGACCATAGCTATTAGGCCAGAATAAGAGTTAAGACCTTAGCTATTAGGCCATAGTAAGAGTTAAGACCTTAACCAGTAGGCCAGAGTAAGAGTTAAGACCTTTGCTATTAGGCCAGAGTAAGAGTTAAGACCTTAACCATTAGGCCAGAGTACGAGTCTAAGACCTTAGCAATTAGGCCAGAGTAAGAGTTAAGACCTTAACCAGTAGGCCAGAGCAAGAGTTAAGACCTTAACCAGTAGGCCAGAGTACGAGTCTAAGACCTTAGCTATTAGGCCAGAGTAAGAGTTAAGACCTTAGCTATTAGGCCAGAGTAAGAGTTAAGACCTTAACCAGTAGGCCAGAGTAAGAGTTAAGACCTTAGCTATTAGGCCAGAGTAAGAGTTAAGACCTTAACCAGTAGGCCAAAGTACGAGTCTAAGACCTTAGCTATTAGGCCAGAGTAAGTGTTAAGACCTTAACCAGTAGGCCAGAGTAAGAGATAAGACCTTAACCAGTAGGCCAGAGTAAGAGTTAAGACCTTAACAAGTAGGCCAGAGTACGAGTCTAAGACCTTAGCTATTAGGCCAGAGTAAGAGTTAAGACCTTAGCTATTAGGCCAAAGTAAGAGTTAAGACCTTAACCATTAGGCCAGAGTAAGAGTTAAGACCTTAACCAGTCGGCCAGAGTACGAGTCTAAGACCATAGCTATTAGGCCAGAATAAGAGTTAAGACCTTAGCTATTAGGCCATAGTAAGAGTTAAGACCTTAACCAGTAGGCCAGAGTAAGAGTTAAGACCTTTGCTATTAGGCCAGAGTAAGAGTTAAGACCTTAACCATTAGGCCAGAGTACGAGTCTAAGACCTTAGCAATTAGGCCAGAGTAAGAGTTAAGACCTTAACCAGTAGGCCAGAGCAAGAGTTAAGACCTTAACCAGTAGGCCAGAATACGAGTCTAAGACCTTAGCTATTAGGCCAGAGTAAGAGTTAAGACCTTAACCATTAGGCCAGAGTACGAGTCTAAGACCTTAGCTATTAGGCCAGAGTAAGAGTCTAAGACCTTAGCTATTAGGCCAGAGTAAGAGTTAAGACCTTAGCTATTAGGCCAGAGTAAGAGTTAAGACCTTAGCTATTAGGCCAGAGTAAGAGTTAAGACCTTAAGCAGTAGGCCAGAGTAAGAGTTAAGACCTTAACCAGTAGGCCAGAGTACGAGTCTAAGACCTTAGCTATTAGGCCAGAGTAAGAGTTAAGACCTTAACCAGTAGGCCAGAGTAAGAGTTAAGACCTTAACCAGTAGGCCATAGTACGAGTCTAAGACCTTAGCTATTAGGCCAGAGTAAGAGTTAAGACCTTAACCAGTAGGCCAGAGTATGAGTCTAAGACCTTAGCTATTAGGCCAGAGTAAGAGTCTAAGACCTTAGCTATTAGGCCAGAGTAAGAGTTAAGACCTTAGCTATTAGGCCAGAGTAAGAGTTAAAACCTTAACCAGTAGGCCAGAGTAAGAGTTAAGACCTTAACCAGTAGGCCTGAGTAAAAGTTAAGACCTTAACCTGTAGGCCATAGTACGAGTCTAAGACCTTAGCTATTAGGCCAGAGTAAGAGTTAAGACCTTAACCAGTAGGCCAGAGTACGAGTCTAAGACCTTAGCTATTAGGCCAGAGTAAGAGTCTAAGACCTTAGCTATTAGGCAAGAGTAAGAGTTAAGACCTTAGCTATTAGGCCAGAGTAAGAGTTAAGACCTTAACCAGTAGGCCAGAGTAAGAGTTAAGACCTTAACCAGTAGGCCAGAGTAAGAGTTAAGACCTTAACCTGTAGGCCATAGTACGAGTCTAAGACCTTAGCTATTAGGCCAGAGTAAGAGTTAAGACCTTAGCTATTAGGCCAGAGTAAGAGTTAAGACCTTAACCAGTAGGCCAGAGTAAGAGTTAAGACCTTAAACTGTAGGCCAGAGTACGAGTCTAAGACCTTAGCTATTAGGCCAGAGTAAGAGTTAAGACCTTAGCTATTAGGCCAGAGTAAGAGTTAAGACCTTAACCAGTAGGCCAGAGTAAGAGTTAAGACCTTAGCTATTTGGCCAGAGTAAGAGTTAAGACCTTAACCAGTAGGCCAAAGTACGAGTCTAAGACCTTAGCTATTTAGCCAGAGTAAGAGTTAAGACCTTAACCAGTAGGCCAGAGTACGAGTCTAAGACCTTAGCTATTAGGCCAGAGTACGAGTCTAAGACCTTAGCTATTAGGCCAGAGTAAGAGTTAAGACCTTAGCTATTAGGCCAGAGTAAGAGTTAAGACCTTAGCTATTAAGCCAGAGTAAGAGTTAAGACCTTAACCAGTAGGCCAGAGTAAGAGTTCAGACCTTAACCAGTAGGCCAGAGTAGGAGTCTAAGACCTTAACCATTAGGCCAGAGTACGAGTCTAAGACCTTAGCTATTAGGCCAGAGTAAGAGTTAAGACCTTAGCTATTAGGCCAGAGTAAGAGTTAAGACCTTAGCTATTAAGCCAGAGTAAGAGTTAAGACCTTAACCAGTAGGCCAGAGTAAGAGTTAAGACCTTAACAAGTAGGCCAGAGTAAGAGTTCAGACCTTAGCTATTAGGCCAGAGTAAGAGTTAAGACCTTAACCATGAGGCCAGAGTAAGAGTTAAGACCTTAACCTGAAGGCCAGAGTAAGAGTCTAAGACATTAACCAGTAGGCCAGAGTAAGAGTTAAGACCTTAACCTGTAGGCCAGAGTAAGAGTCTAAGACCTTTACCAGTAGGCCAGAGTAAGAGTTAAGACCTTAACCATTAGGCCAGAGTAAGAGTTAAGACCTTAACTATTAGGCCAGAGTAAGAGTCTAAGACCTTAGCTATTAGGCCAGAGAAAGAGTTAAGACCTTAACCAGTAGGCCAGAGTAAGAGTTAAGACCTTAGCTATTAGGCCAGAGTACGAGTCTAAGACCTTAGCTATTATGCCAGAGTAAGAGTTAAGACCTTAACCAGTTGGCCAGAGAAAGAGTTAAGACCTTATCCTGTAGGCCATTGTACGAGTCTAAGACCTTAGCTATTAGGCCAGAGTAAGTGTTAAGACCTTAACCAGTAGGCCAGAGTAAGAGATAAGACCTTAACAAGTAGGCCAGAGTAAGAGTTAAGACCTTAACAAGTAGGCCAGAGTACGAGTCTAAGACCTTAGCTATTAGGCCAGAGTAAGAGTTAAGACCTTAGCTATTAGGCCAAAGTAAGAGTTAAGACCTTAACCATTAGGCCAGAGTAAGAGTTAAGACCTTAACCAGTAGGCCAGAGTACGAGTCTAAGACCATAGCTATTAGGCCAGAATAAGAGTTAAGACCTTAGCTATTAGGCCAGAGTAAGAGTTAAGACCTTAACCAGTAGGCCAGAGTAAGAGTTAAGACCTTTGCTATTAGGCCAGAGTAAGAGTTAAGACCTTAACTATTAGGCCAGAGTACGAGTCTAAGACCTTAGCAATTAGGCCAGAGTAAGAGTTAAGACCTTAACCAGTAGGCCAGAGCAAGAGTTAAGACCTTAACCAGTAGGCCAGAATACGAGTCTAAGACCTTAGCTATTAGGCCAGAGTAAGAGTTAAGACCTTAACCATTAGGCCAGAGTACGAGTCTAAGACCTTAGCTATTAGGCCAGAGTAAGAGTCTAAGACCTTAGCTATTAGGCCAGAGTAAGAGTTAAGACCTTAGCTATTAGGCCAGAGTAAGAGTTAAGACCTTAGCTATTAGGCCAGAGTAAGAGTTAAGACCTTAAGCAGTAGGCCAGAGTAAGAGTTAAGACCTTAACCAGTAGGCCAGAGTAAGAGTTAAGACCTTAACCAGTAGGCCAGAGTACGTGTCTAAGACCTTAGCTATTAGGCCAGAGTAAGAGTTAAGACCTTAACCAGTAGGCCAGAGTAAGAGTTAATACCTTAACCAGTAGGCCATAGTACGAGTCTAAGACCTTAGCTATTAGGCCAGAGTAAGAGTTAAGACCTTAACCAGTAGGCCAGAGTACGAGTCTAAGACCTTAGCTATTAGGCCAGAGTAAGAGTTAAGACCTTAGCTATTAGGCCAAAGTAAGAGTTAAGACCTTAACCATTAGGCCAGAGTAAGAGTTAAGACCTTAACCAGTCGGCCAGAGTACGAGTCTAAGACCATAGCTATTAGGCCAGAATAAGAGTTAAGACCTTAGCTATTAGGCCATAGTAAGAGTTAAGACCTTAACCAGTAGGCCAGAGTAAGAGTTAAGACCTTTGCTATTAGGCCAGAGTAAGAGTTAAGACCTTAACCATTAGGCCAGAGTACGAGTCTAAGACCTTAGCAATTAGGCCAGTGTAAGAGTTAAGACCTTAACCAGTAGGCCAGAGCAAGAGTTAAGACCTTAACCAGTAGGCCAGAGTACGAGTCTAAGACCTTAGCTATTAGGCCAGAGTAAGAGTTAAGACCTTAGCTATTAGGCCAGAGTAAGAGTTAAGACCTTAACCAGTAGGCCAGAGTAAGAGTTAAGACCTTAGCTATTAGGCCAGAGTAAGAGTTAAGACCTTAACCAGTAGGCCAAAGTACGAGTCTAAGACCTTAGCTATTAGGCCAGAGTAAGTGTTAAGACCTTAACCAGTAGGCCAGAGTAAGAGATAAGACCTTAACCAGTAGGCCAGAGTAAGAGTTAAGACCTTAACAAGTAGGCCAGAGTACGAGTCTAAGACCTTAGCTATTAGGCCAGAGTAAGAGTTAAGACCTTAGCTATTAGGCCAAAGTAAGAGTTAAGACCTTAACCATTAGGCCAGAGTAAGAGTTAAGACCTTAACCAGTCGGCCAGAGTACGAGTCTAAGACCATAGCTATTAGGCCAGAAAAAGAGTTAAGACCTTAGCTATTAGGCCATAGTAAGAGTTAAGACCTTAACCAGTAGGCCAGAGTAAGAGTTAAGACCTTTGCTATTAGGCCAGAGTAAGAGTTAAGACCTTAACCATTAGGCCAGAGTACGAGTCTAAGACCTTAGCAATTAGGCCAGAGTAAGAGTTAAGACCTTAACCAGTAGGCCAGAGCAAGAGTTAAGACCTTAACCAGTAGGCCAGAATACGAGTCTAAGACCTTAGCTATTAGGCCAGAGAAAGAGTTAAGACCTTAACCAGTAGGCCAGAGTAAGAGTTAAGACCTTAGCTATTAGGCCAGAGTATGAGTCTAAGACCTTAGCTATTAGACCAGAGTAAGAGTTAAGACCTTAACCAGTTGGCCAGAGAAAGAGTTAAGACCTTAACCTGTAGGCCATAGTACGAGTCTAAGACCTTAGCTATTAGGCCAGAGTAAGTGTTAAGACCTTAACCAGTAGGCCAGAGTAAGAGATAAGACCTTAACCAGTAGGCCAGAGTAAGAGTTAAGACCTTAACCAGTAGGCCAGAGTACGAGTCTAAGACCTTAGCTATTAGGCCAGAGTAAGAGTTAAGACCTTAGCTATTAGGCCAAAGTAAGAGTTAAGACCTTAACCATTAGGCCAGAGTAAGAGTTAAGACCTTAACCAGTAGGCCAGAGTACGAGTCTAAGACCGTAGCTATTAGGCCAGAGTAAGAGTTAAGACCTTAGCTATTAGGCCAGAGTAAGAGTTAAGACCTTAACCAGTAGGCCAGAGTAAGAGTTAAGACCTTTGCTATTAGGCCAGAGTAGGAGTTAAGACCTTAACCATTAGGCCAGAGTACGAGTCTAAGACCTTAGCAATTAGGCCAGAGTAAGAGTTAAGACCTTAACCAGTAGGCCAGAGCAAGAGTTAAGACCTTAACCAGTAGGCCAGAATACGAGTCTAAGACCTTAGCTATTAGGCCAGAGTAAGAGTTAAGACCTTAACCATTAGGCCATAGTACGAGTCTAAGACCTTAGCTATTAGGCCAGAGTAAGAGTTAAGACCTTAGCTATTAGGCCAGAGTAAGAGTTAAGACCTTAACCAGTAGGCCAGAGTAAGAGTTAAGACCTTAAACTGTAGGCCAGAGTACGAGTCTAAGACCTTAGCTATTAGGCCAGAGTAAGAGTTAAGACCTTAGCTATTAGGCCAGAGTAAGAGTTAAGACCTTAACCAGTAGGCCAGAGTAAGAGTTAAGACCTTAGATATTAGGCCAGAGTAAGAGTTAAGACCTTAACCAGTAGGCCAAAGTACGAGTCTAAGACCTTAGCTATTAGGCCAGAGTAAGAGTTAAGACCTTAACCAGTAGGCCAGAGTACGAGTCTAAGACCTTAGCTATTAGGCCAGAGTAAGAGTTAAGACCTTAGCTATTAGGCCAGAGTAAGAGTTAAGACCTTAGCTATTAAGCCAGAGTAAGAGTTAAGACCTTAACCAGTAGGCCAGAGTAAGAGTTCAGACCTTAACCAGTAGGCCAGAGTAAGAGTCTAAGACCTTAACCATTAGGCCAGAATACAAGTCTAAGACCTTAGCTATTAGGCCAGAGTAAGAGTTAAGACCTTAACCTGTAGGCCAGAGTAAGAGTTAAGACCTTAACCAGTAGGCCAGAGTACGAGTCTAAGACCTTAGCTATTAGGCCAGAGTAAGAGTTAAGACCTTAGCTATTAGGCCAGAGTAAGAGTTAAGACCTTAACCAGTAGGCCAGAGTAAGAGTTAAGACCTTAACCAGTAGGCCATAGTACAAGTCTAAGACCTTAGCTATTAGGCCAGAGTAAGAGTTAAGACCTTAACCAGTAGGCCAGAGTATGAGTCTAAGACCTTAGCTATTAGGCCAGAGTAAGAGTCTAAGGCCTTAGCTATTAGGCCAGAGTAAGAGTTAAGACCTTAGCTATTAGGCCAGAGTAAGAGTTAAAACCTTAACCAGTAGGCCAGAGTAAGAGTTAAGACCTTAACCAGTAGGCCTGAGTAAGAGTTAAGACCTTAACCTGTAGGCCATAGTACGAGTCTAAGACCTTAGCTATTAGGTCAGAGTAAGAGTTAAGACCTTAACCAGTAGGCCAGAGTAAGAGTTAAGACCTTAACCTGTAGGCCATAGTACGAGTCTAAGACCTTAGCTATTAGGCCAGAGTAAGAGTTAAGACCTTAGCTATTAGGCCAGAGTAAGAGTTAAGACCTTAACCAGTAGGCCAGAGTAAGAGTTAAGACCTTAAACTGTAGGCCAGAGTACGAGTCTAAGACCTTAGCTATTAGGCCAGAGTAAGAGTTAAGACCTTAGCTATTAGGCCAGAGTAAGAGTTAAGACCTTAACCAGTAGGCCAGAGTAAGAGTTAAGACCTTAGCTATTAGGCCAGAGTAAGAGTTAAGACCTTAACCAGTAGGCCAAAGTACGAGTCTAAGACCTTAGCTATTAGGCCAGAGTAAGAGTTAAGACCTTAACCAGTAGGCCAGAGTACGAGTCTAAGACCTTAGCTATTAGGCCAGAGTAAGAGTTAAGACCTTAGCTATTAGGCCAGAGTAAGAGTTAAGACCTTAACCAGTAGGCCAGAGTAAGAGTTAAGACCTTAGCTATTAGGCCAGAGTAAGAGTTAAGACCTTAACCAGTAGGCCAAAGTACGAGTCTAAGACCTTAGCTATTAGGCCAGAGTAAGAGTTAAGACCTTAACCAGTAGGCCAGAGTACGAGTCTAAGACCTTAGCTATTAGGCCAGAGTAAGAATTAAGACCTTAGCTATTAGGCCACAGTAAGAGTTAAGACCTTAGCTATTAAGCCAGAGTAAGAGTTAAGACCTTAACCAGTAGGCCAGAGTAAGAGTTCAGACCTTAACCAGTAGGCCAGAGTAAGAGTCTAAGACCTTAACCATTAGGCCAGAATACAAGTCTAAGACCTTAGCTATTAGGCCAGAGTAAGAGTTAAGACCTTAACCTGTAGGCCAGAGTAAGAGTTAAGACCTTAACCAGTAGGCCAGAGTACGAGTCTAAGACCTTAGCTATTAGGCCAGAGTAAGAGTTAAGACCTTAGCTATTAGGCCAGAGTAAGAGTTAAGACCTTAACCAGTAGGCCAGAGTAAGAGTTAAGACCTTAACCAGTAGGCCATAGTACGAGTCTAAGACCTTAGCTATTAGGCCAGAGTAAGAGTTAAGACCTTAACCAGTAGGCCAGAGTATGAGTCTAAGACCTTAGCTATTAGGCCAGAGTAAGAGTCTAAGACCTTAACTATTAGGCCAGAGTAAGAGTTAAGACCTTAGCTATTAGGCCAGAGTAAGAGTTAAAACCTTAACCAGTAGGCCAGAGTAAGAGTTAAGACCTTAACCAGTAGGCCTGAGTAAGAGTTAAGACCCTAACCTGTAGGCCATAGTACGAGTCTAAGACCTTAGCTATTAGGCCAGAGTAAGAGTTAAGACCTTAACCAGTAGGCCAGAGTACGAGTCTAAGACCTTAGCTATTAGGCCAGAGTAAGAGTCTAAGACCTTAGCTATTAGGCCAGAGTAAGAGTTAAGACCTTAGCTATTAGGCCAGAGTAAGAGTTAAGACCTTAACCAGTAGGCCAGAGTAAGAGTTAGGACCTTAACCAGTAGGCCAGAGTAAGAGTTAAGACCTTGACCTGTAGGCCATAGTACGAGTCTAAGACCTTAGCTATTAGGCCAGAGTAAGAGTTAAGACCTTAGCTATTAGGCCAGAGTAAGAGTTAAGACCTTAACCAGTAGGCCAGAGTAAGAGTTAAGACCTTAAACTGTAGGCCAGAGTACGAGTCTAAGACCTTAGCTATTAGGCCAGAGTAAGAGTTAAGACCTTAGCTATTAGGCCAGAGTAAGAGTTAAGACCTTAACCAGTAGGCCAGAGTAAGAGTTAAGACCTTAGCTATTAGGCCAGAGTAAGAGTTAAGACCTTAACCAGTAGGCCAAAGAACGAGTCTAAGACCTTAGCTATTAGGCCAGAGTAAGAGTTAAGACCTTAACCAGTAGGCCAGAGTACGAGTCTAAGACCTTAGCTATTAGGCCAGAGTAAGAGTTAAGACCTTAGCTATTAGGCCAGAGTAAGAGTTAAGACCTTAACCAGTAGGCCAGAGTAAGAGTTAAGACCTTAACCAGTAGGCCAGAGTAAGAGTTAAGACCTTGACCTGTAGGCCATAGTAGGAGTCTAAGACCTTAGCTATTAGGCCAGAGTAAGAGTTAAGACCTTAGCTATTAGGCCAGAGTAAGAGTTAAGACCTTAACCAGTAGGCCAGAGTAAGAGTTAAGACCTTAAACTGTAGGCCAGAGTACGAGTCTAAGACCTTAGCTATTAGGCCAGAGTAAGAGTTAAGACCTTAGCTATTAGGCCAGAGTAAGAGTTAAGACCTTAACCAGTAGGCCAGAGTAAGAGTTAAGACCTTAGCTATTAGGCCAGAGTAAGAGTTAAGACCTTAACCAGTAGGCCAAAGAACGAGTCTAAGACCTTAGCTATTAGGCCAGAGTAAGAGTTAAGACCTTAGCTATTAGGCCAAAGTAAGAGTTAAGACCTTAGCTATTAAGCCAGAGTAAGAGTTAAGACCTTAACCAGTAGGCCAGAGTAAGAGTTCAGACCTTAGCCAGTAGGCCAGAGTAAGAGTCTAAGACCTTAACCATTAGGCCAGAATACGAGTCTAAGACCTTAGCTATTAGGCCAGAGTAAGAGTTAAGACCTTAACCTGTAGGCCAGAGTAAGAGTTAAGACCTTAACAAGTAGGCCAGAGTAAGAGTTCAGACCTTAGCTATTAGGCCAGAGTAAGAGTTAAGACCTTAACCATGAGGCCAGAGTAAGAGTTAAGACCTTAACCTGTAGGCCAGAGTAAGAGTCTAAGACCTTAACCAGTAGGCCAGAGTAAGAGTTAAGACCTTAACCTGTAGGCCAGAGTAAGAGTCTAAGACCTTTACCAGTAGGCCAGAGTAAGAGTTAAGACCTTAACCATTAGGCCAGAGTAAGAGTTAAGACCTTAACTATTAGGCCAGAGTAAGAGTCTAAGACCTTAGCTATTAGGCCAGAGAAAGAGTTAAGACCTTAACCAGTAGGCCAGAGTAAGAGTTAAGACCTTAGCTATTAGGCCAGAGTACGAGTCTAAGACCTTAGCTATTAGGCCAGAGTAAGAGTTAAGACCTTAACCAGTTGGCCAGAGAAAGAGTTAAGACCTTAACCTGTAGGCCATAGTACGAGTCTAAGACCTTAGCTATTAGGCCAGAGTAAGTGTTAAGACCTTAACCAGTAGGCCAGAGTAAGAGATAAGACCTTAACCAGTTGGCCAGAGTAAGAGTTAAGACCTTAACCAGTAGGCCAGAGTACGAGTCTAAGACCTTAGCTATTAGGCCAGAGTAAGAGTTAAGACCTTAGCTATTAGGCCAAAGTAAGAGTTAAGACCTTAACCATTAGGCCAGAGTAAGAGTTAAGACCTTAACCAGTAGGCCAGAGTACGAGTCTAAGACCGTAGCTATTAGGCCAGAGTAAGAGTTAAGACCTTAGCTATTAGGCCAGAGTAAGAGTTAAGACCTTAACCAGTAGGCCAGAGTGAGAGTTAAGACCTTTGCTATTAGGCCAGAGTAAGAGTTAAGACCTTAACCATTAGGCCAGAGTACGAGTCTAAGACCTTAGCAATTAGGCCAGAGTAAGAGTTAAGACCTTAACCAGTAGGCCAGAGCAAGAGTTAAGACCTTAACCATTAGGCCATAGTACGAGTCTAAGACCTTAGCTATTAGGCCAGAGTAAGAGTTAAGACCTTAGCTATTAGGCCAGAGTAAGAGTTAAGACCTTAACCAGTAGGCCAGAGTAAGAGTTAAGACCTTAAACTGTAGGCCAGAGTACGAGTCTAAGACCTTAGCTATTAGGCCAGAGTAAGAGTTAAGACCTTAGCTATTAGGCCAGAGTAAGAGTTAAGACCTTAACCAGTAGGCCAGAGTAAGAGTTAAGACCTTAGCTATTAGGCCAGAGTAAGAGTTAAGACCTTAACCAGTAGGCCAAAGTACGAGTCTAAGACCTTAGCTATTAGGCCAGAGTAAGAGTTAAGACCTTAACCAGTAGGCCAGAGTACTAGTCTAAGACCTTAGCTATTAGGCCAGAGTAAGAGTTAAGACCTTAGCTATTAGGCCAGAGTAAGAGTTAAGACCTTAGCTATTAAGCCAGAGTAAGAGTTAAGACCTTAACCAGTAGGCCAGAGTAAGAGTTCAGACCTTAACCAGTAGGCCAGAGTAAGAGTCTAAGACCTTAACCATTAGGCCAGAATACAAGTCTAAGACCTTAGCTATTGGGCCAGAGTAAGAGTTAATACCTTAACCATGAGGCCAGAGTAAGAGTTAAGACCTTAACCAGTAGGCCAGAGTAAGAGTTCAGACCTTAACCAGTAGGCCAGAGTAAGAGTCTTAGACCTTAACCATTAGGCCAGAGTACGAGTCTAAGACCTTAGCTATTAGGCCAGAGTAAGAGTTAAGACCTTAAGCAGTAGGCCAGAGTACGAGTCTAAGACCTTAGCTATTAGGCCAGAGTAAGAGTTAAGACCTTAACCTGTAGGCCATAGTACGAGTCTAAGACCTTAGCTATTAGGACAGAGTAAGAGTTAAGACCTTAACCAGTAGGCCAGAGTACGAATCTAAGACCTTAGTAATAGCTAAGGTCTTAGACTCGTACTCTGGCCTACTGGTTAAGGTCTTAACTCTTACTCTGTCCTAATAGCTAAGGTCTTAGACTCGTACTATGGCCTACAGGTTAAGGTCTTAACTCTTACTCTGGCCTACTTGTTAAGGTCTTAACTCATACTCTGGTCTAATAGGACCATAGTACGAGTCTAAGACCTTAGCTATTAGGCCAGAGTAAGAGTTAAGACCTTAGCTATTAGGCCAGAGTAAGAGTTAAGACCTTAACCAGTAGGCCAGAGTAAGAGTTAAGACCTTAAACTGTAGGCCAGAGTACGAGTCTAAGACCTTAGCTATTAGGCCAGAGTAAGAGTTAAGACCTTAGCTATTAGGCCAGAGTAAGAGTTAAGACCTTATCCAGTAGGCCAGAGTAAGAGTTAAGACCTTAGCTATTAGGCCAGAGTAAGAGTTAAGACCTTAACCAGTAGGCCAAAGTACGAGTCTAAGACCTTAGCTATTAGGCCAGAGTAAGAGTTAAGACCTTAACCAGTAGGCCAGAGTACGAGTCTAAGACCTTAGCTATTAGGCCAGAGTAAGAGTTAAGACCTTAGCTATTAGGCCAGAGTAAGAGTTAAGACCTTAACCAGTAGGCCAGAGTAAGAGTTAAGACCTTAAACTGTAGGCCAGAGTACGAGTCTAAGACCTTAGCTATTAGGCCAGAGTAAGAGTTAAGACCTTAGTGTGAGAAGTTGGCCTGGCATATGCTGTTCCTAGTTATAGGGACACCTTGCACCAGTCCAATTCGACTCCTATTGATGGTAGGTTTAAGACAACCTTTAAAGAAAGCTATCCTAGTGGTAGCTGTGGAGAGCAGCCTTCAGGCTAAGTCTTGAAGGAGTGTTAAGCTTATTGTTTTACCATAATAACCTCTTGAATAACCAAATGAAAGAGTAGCCCACACAGGTATATATATAAAATATATGTATTTATTCTAGACAGAATCCCACAGTCACTTTATGTGGCTAGTGGCAAAGTTACACGTCAAACAAGCATTTATAAACACAATAAATAGCACAGAAATCAATGGGCCCCAGGGGGGGACCAAACCATATACTAAAATAGTGGTATAAGAACCACGACAATTCTACAGGCAATGCCTAGGGCATTCAGGATCGCTGGCCCCTTAAGAATCCACCCACAGTTAAGAGGAAGGGGACCCACGGGAGGCGTGTGCAGTGCGAGAAGCTGCTGTCGGGATCGCAATGTTAGCCTATGGAGAATGTCGCGGTTGAATATTTAAGGTTTAAGGACACTTCTAACAACAGTACAAAGTTAAGGCTTGAGACTTAAGGCTTTGGAGAGCCCACCACCACGGGAGTACCGAAGTACCACTGTTACCTGCCCCAGGGAAGCCGGGTGCATAGGTCGATTCTGGTGTCGGGTCGCGGGCTGATTTTCTATGGAAAAGGAGTCCAAACTGCTGCTAGCTGGAAGTGTCGCTGAAGTCGTGAAGATTGAAGTTGAAGAAAAGACAAAGATGAACCTGAAAGCAGAGGGGACAGAGTCTGGGTCACAGCACAGTGACCAGGGAGCTCACAGGAAGGAGCTCGTGGATGTCGGGTGCTTCAGGTGTGGAAGGTACAGCTGGGCTCTGCAGTCACGGGCTCCAGGAGGCTTCAAGGAAGGCTAGCTTCTGGAGGGCGACTGTCCCACGTCGGCTGAGGGTCGCTGCGGTGTTAGTGTCCCGATTGGATCCACTAAGCATTGGCAACCGCAACCCACGCAAGATGAACAAAGCAGCTTCTGGTGCAGACCCACGTGGTCTGAGGGTGCTCTCCTTTGCAGGGAGCGTAGAGCAGGCCTGGATCAACCAGGGGAACTCTTAGAAAAGAAGATTGTCCTCCGTCAGGGCCCACAAGTCGAGGGACAAGGGACCGCGGAAGGCAGCAAAATGGAGTGCGTAAAAGGGCTCCCACGGGCCACCGGAGCGGGCCAGGGAGCTGAGGGTCGGCACAAATGCTGCTTGAAGGTTGGCTCAAGAATGGGCCAAAGCACAACTTCCCCACTGGTCGGGGTCGTGTGCTGGACAAGAGGTGGCCGGTGTCTCGGGGTATGCGGGGATCTCGACACCCACGTGGTCCAGGGTGCTCAGACTTGCTGGGCACACTCACAGGACGCTGGGATGCACTGGAGACCCACCTCAAGGTTGCTGGAAGGCGTCGAAGGTCGTGAGAGCAACGAAGTTCCAACCGGGTATCTTGTAGTCTTTTAGGTGCCTGCCAAGCAGGGGGATAACTCCTTTATCCCAAGGGAGATTTCTTCAGTCAGCTGGGCAGCAGCTCGTCGAAGGTCAGTTCTGTGAAGTCCTGTACGAATCTAAGGCTCTAGGGCAAAGTTATTCCCATATATCCCCAAGATTAGGGGATGGTCCAAAATAGAGCCTACCAATCAGAGTAGAGGCGGGAAAGGGTGGCTACACCCACTCCCCTTTGTGTGTTTCCCGCCTGGGCGAGGGGCAGGATGCCCCTGAACCGGTTCCAGGCGGTGTATGCAGAATTGGGGCTCTGCAGCTGCCTACGTGCAACTCTGAAAGGACATTTGGTGCACCCACCCTGTTCCAATCCACATATCCTGTCTGGGGAGGTGCTGGCACCTCCCTGCCACAGGAGCCCTATTGTCCAGATGGCGAGGCTGGGGTTTTCCCCAGCAACAGCCAGCCAGAGTCGTGTAGGTGGCGAACAGTAGCCATTTTGTGGTACATGTGCACTTTTAACTTGGTTTCCAAATTCTACCGCTTTTCCCATATCACCCTCCTAGCAAGGGGGAATCGTGCCCCCATGCCCATGGCTGGAATGGGGGTATGATTCCTTCGTGTTTGACACCAAACACGATATGGTTCTGTGTAGCCATTCCTAAGTTACAGCGATGACGCAATAACTTATAATGCGGTTAAGAGTATATGGTATGGCTACCCTACAAACAACCCAGTAACGATTTTACGAAGGTTGCAGAGAGGTCCTACTCACGTAGGGGTCCCCCCTCACACATACCTCAGCACCCAGCCCTGTAGGATTACCAGGGCCTGCCATAGGGGTGACCTATGAGAGTATATGTGTTGTATGGTATGGGACATAGGGTACCTACATCCCTGTAAGGGGTGCTAGCACCACCTTACCCAGGCTACAGTAGTGGCCTGGTGGTGTCAGTTTGGGTGGCTGTCCCAGGGTGGCTCAATCAGTGCTGCAGCCCTGGTAGGCCTACTGGGGGACCCATGCCCTGGGTACCTAGGGTACCATCTACAAGGGACTGGTAGGGCATGCCCAGCATCCAATTATGTTTGTACCTAGAGTACTCACAACAGTTTTAGGGAGAAAGCAGATAGGCTGGGGTCCTGGATAGCAGGATCCCAGCCAGACTAGTCAAAAACCACTTAAATACCAGGCAAAAAGTTGGGGGCAACCATTAGTCAGATTCCACTCTCCTACATAACCCCCCCCCCCAAACGAAAGGAGATAAGGCAAACCTTGTCCAGATAAGCCTTTATTTCCTGAGTGGCCATATAAGGAAGAACCTGTACTAACATGGTTGCTCCCTGTGTCATGGTCCACTTGGGAAATCCTACCCCAAGGGGTTCTAGAGTTTCTCCAAAGTCTAGGGAAATTACCTGTATTGGTTTTTGGGTCAGAGGTGGGCTGGTGGGGTGTCTGAGTCTGGAAGTGAGACCCTACTTGGGTTGGTCTCAACCTCCTCAGATCACTGGCCACTATGGAAGCCTTTCTGCCCAGGACTGTGTCATATCTGGCCCTAAGGGTCAACCTCTGGCTGCCTACAGCTGGGGGTTGGATCCCTTTGGCTGGAATAGTGGAGGGCACTGGAAGGTTTGGGGCAGCTAGGCCCCATGTTTCCCTGTGCTCAACAACATCCATTTGAGGGGTGCCTATACCTAGGGGTAAGGGGGATCCCTCAGTTTGTAGAGGAATATTCACCTGGCTGAAACTACTCTGCTGGGTGTCCCTAATCTGTTGATGAGGGGGTTCCTCTGGGCAGGGGCCCAATAAGGGTCCACTGACCTCCCTGACCTCTGCAGCCCTGGGCTGACTGAGGCAGGGTAGAGAGGGGCAGGATACCTGCTCCAGACTGGGTACCACCTTGGAAGGATCCCCTGCCATCAGAGAGTTGGGCAGGTCAGGCCTGTCCACTTCTGGGGCAGTTACTTCACAAGGGGCAGGATCAGTTCCCTGAGAAACTTGACCCTTACCTGTAATCTGGTGGGGGGAGGACTGTTCCTCTTCCCCTATGCTCTCTGTTTGGGTAGAGTTATCCATAGTTTCAGGCTTCACTCTTTCTATTTTCTCCTGGGGTGGAGGTGAGGCCCTCAGGGTCTCATCCACTCTCTCAGGGATTCCTACCATTTTCAAATGGGCCTTGTGGTCAACCTCAGCCCAGGCTGAGATTTCTAGATCATTCCCCAGTAGACAATCTACAGGCAAGTTTGGGGACACTGCCACTCTCTTGGGGCCAGTGACCCCTCCCCAGCTGAGATTTATCACTGCCATGGGATGATCTGTCCTGATTCCATCTATATTGGTCACCTGGTAGCTAAACCCAGGTAAAAGCTGATCTAGGGGCACTAGTCTCTTGGTCACCATGGTGACACTGGCCCCTGTGTCCTTATAGGCCACAGCCTTCTGACCATTGATTATTGGTTCTTGTCTGTACCTGCCCAGAATACTGGGACTCATGGTAAAGTTGGCAAACCCCATGCCACCATCACAGACCATAGTTGCTAATGCAGGGGACCTGGCTAGGCCAGAGTCCACTGGTGTCCCCAAAGAGAACCCAACTAAGTTTTTGGGTGCACTCCCACCACCTGGGGGATTACTACTAGTAGTAACAGGAGGTGTTGGAGCTGGTTTTGGAGGAACATTCTCTTTATTGCCATTCTTTGGACAGCTGGAGTCAGTTTTCCAGTGGCCAGGTTTCTTACACACATGGCAATATGGTTTCTTGTTATTAGAGGAAGTATTTTGGGACCCACCCCCAGCACTGGGTTGTTGGGGCCCTTCAGAGGACTTTTCTTGTTTATCATCCCCACCTTTCTCTTTGGGCTTAGTGGAATCCTTCTTCTGGTCACCAACTTGGTTCTTAGGCCTAATCCTGGTTCTGACCCATTTGTCTGCCTTCTTTCCCAATTCTTGGGGAGAGGTCAGATCAGAGTCCAACAGGTGCTGGTGTAAAAGTTGGTTCTGACAATTATTAAGAATCTGCTCCCTCATAATGAGATTATACAATCCTTGATAATCATTAACTTTACTGCCATTTAACCAACCTTCCAGTGCCTTGGTTGCACAATCCACAAAGTCTACCCAATCCTGATTCTGTGCTTTCTGGGTGTCTCTGAACTTAAGTCTGTATTGATCAGTGGTTAAGCCAAACCCATCTATTAAAGCAGCTTTCAGGATATAATAATCATCAGCATCCTCTTCTCTTACAGAGAGGAGCTTGTCTCTACCTTTATCTGAAAAGGAGAGCCACAGGATTGCTGCCCACTGCTCTACAGGGACCCTCTGTACTCTACAGGCCCTTTCAAGAGCAGATATCCATTTGTGGATATCATCCCCATTCTGATAGGGGGGCACAATCTTGTGGAGGTTCCTATTGTCAGGGACTCTCTCTCTAACTCTAGGGGTTTCATCACTGCCACCAGGGATCTCTAGACCCCATTTCTTTGAAGCTTTCTGAAGCTCCAGGGTTTCCCTGTCCAATGCTAACTGTTCTCTTTTAAGCTCAAGCTTAGCCTGCTCAAATTTGATCAGTCTGCATTTCCTCTCATGAGAGGTTTCTCTTCTCTGAGAAGAGGCAGAGGACCCTTTGGATCTCCTAGAATGGTTGGATCCCACTGAGGGGGATCTGTTCCTTCTTGGATCCACCACTCTCCTTTTAAGGGTGGAGGGAGTGCCTCTTGGGCCATCACCTCCATGCTGTGAGTGGTCTGTTTCTTCCAGGTCAGGATTTTCATCCTCTTCCTGTTCCTCTTCAGATTCCACTATGGGAGTGTCCTCTTCTGAGGGGTGCCCACCCACTCTGTCCGTCCCTCTGGATCCTATGGACTCCATAAAGTCTGCTATGAGCAGGATCTCCTTGAGACGTTTTGTGTTGGCACCTCTTTCTGTCTTCAGTCTCCTAAGGGTGCACATTTCCCTGAGCTCTGCAAAGGTGAAATTATCATACTTATCTATAGGGACCCTCTGGGGTCCTTCCATAGCCTTAGTGCTACCTGAAGACATGTTTAGTGTAGTGATGTATCTACCTACACTAAGTGTGGCCTACTGAACCCTCTCTTGAGTTGTAGTCAAGGTGTGCTAAACCCTCTACACACAACTCCAAGTTCAGTAGAACTTATTGTATTCTAGCTTGAATTTATATGTACCTTTGGTACCTTGTGGCTTTCACTTTAGAAATTCAATTTGTTATCTGGTAAAACAATGGCAAGCTTGAATCCAACCGCTGCACACCAATGTGAGAAGTTGGCCTGGCATATGCTGTTCCTAGTTATAGGGACACCTTGCACCAGTCCAATTCGACTCCTATTGATGGTAGGTTTAAGACAACCTTTAAAGAAAGCTATCCTAGTGGTAGCTGTGGAGAGCAGCCTTCAGGCTAAGTCTTGAAGGAGTGTTAAGCTTATTGTTTTACCATAATAACCTCTTGAATAACCAAATGAAAGAGTAGCCCACACAGGTATATATATAAAATATATGTATTTATTCTAGACAGAATCCCACAGTCACTTTATGTGGCTAGTGGCAAAGTTACACGTCAAACAAGCATTTATAAACACAATAAATAGCACAGAAATCAATGGGCCCCAGGGGGGGACCAAACCATATACTAAAATAGTGGTATAAGAACCACGACAATTCTACAGGCAATGCCTAGGGCATTCAGGATCGCTGGCCCCTTAAGAATCCACCCACAGTTAAGAGGAAGGGGACCCACGGGAGGCGTGTGCAGTGCGAGAAGCTGCTGTCGGGATCGCAATGTTAGCCTATGGAGAATGTCGCGGTTGAATATTTAAGGTTTAAGGACACTTCTAACAACAGTACAAAGTTAAGGCTTGAGACTTAAGGCTTTGGAGAGCCCACCACCACGGGAGTACCGAAGTACCACTGTTACCTGCCCCAGGGAAGCCGGGTGCATAGGTCGATTCTGGTGTCGGGTCGCGGGCTGATTTTCTATGGAAAAGGAGTCCAAACTGCTGCTAGCTGGAAGTGTCGCTGAAGTCGTGAAGATTGAAGTTGAAGAAAAGACAAAGATGAACCTGAAAGCAGAGGGGACAGAGTCTGGGTCACAGCACAGTGACCAGGGAGCTCACAGGAAGGAGCTCGTGGATGTCGGGTGCTTCAGGTGTGGAAGGTACAGCTGGGCTCTGCAGTCACGGGCTCCGGGAGGCTTCAAGGAAGGCCAGCTTCTGGAGGGCGACTGTCCCACGTTGGGTGAGGGTCGCTGCGGTGTTAGTGTCCCGATTGGATCCACTAAGCATTGGCAACCGCAACCCACGCAAGATGAACAAAGCAGCTTCTGGTGCAGACCCACGTGGTCTGAGGGTGCTCTCCTTTGCAGGGAGCGTAGAGCAGGCCTGGAGCAACCAGGGGAACTCTTAGAAAAGAAGATTGTCCTCCGTCAGGGCCCACAAGTCGAGGGACAAGGGACCGCAGAAGGCAGCAAAATGGAGTGCGTAAAAGGGCTCCCACGGGCCACCGGAGCGGGCCAGGGAGCTGAGGGTCGGCACAAATGCTGCTTGAAGGTTGGCTCAAGAATGGGCCAAAGCACAACTTCCCCACTGGTCGGGGTCGTGTGCTGGACAAGAGGTGGCCGGTGTCTCGGGGTATGCGGGGATCTCAACACCCACGTGGTCCAGGGTGCTCAGACTTGCTGGGCACACTCACAGGACGCTGGGATGCACTGGAGACCCACCTCGAGGTTGCTGGAAGGCGTCAAAGGTCGTGAGAGCAACGAAGTTCCAACCGGGTATCTTGTAGTCTTTTAGGTGCCTGCCAAGCAGGGGGATAACTCCTTTATCCCAAGGGAGATTTCTTCAGTCAGCTGGGCAGCAGCTCGTCGAAGGTCAGTTCTGTGAAGTCCTGTACGAATCTAAGGCTCTAGGGCAAAGTTATTCCCATATATCCCCAAGATTAGGGGATGGTCCAAAATAGAGCCTACCAATCAGAGTAGAGGCGGGAAAGGGTGGCTACACCCACTCCCCTTTGTGTGTTTCCCGCCTGGGCGAGGGGCAGGATGCCCCTGAACCGGTTCCAGGCGGTGTATGCAGAATTGGGGCTCTGCAGCTGCCTACGTGCAACTCTGAAAGGACATTTGGTGCACCCACCCTGTTCCAATCCACATATCCTGTCTGGGGAGGTGCTGGCACCTCCCTGCCACAGGAGCCCTATTGTCCAGATGGCGAGGCTGGGGTTTTCCCCAGCAACAGCCAGCCAGAGTCGTGTAGGTGGCGAACAGTAGCCATTTTGTGGTACATGTGCACTTTTAACTTGGTTTCCAAATTCTACCGCTTTTCCCATATCACCCTCCTAGCAAGGGGGAATCGTGCCCCCATGCCCATGGCTGGACTGGGGGTATGATTCCTTCGTGTTTGACACCAAACACGATATGGTTCTGTGTAGCCATTCCTAAGTTACAGCGATGACGCAATAACTTATAATGCGGTTAAGAGTATATGGTATGGCTACCCTACAAACAACCCAGTAATGATTTTACAAAGGTTGCAGAGAGGTCCTACTCACGTAGGGGTCCCCCCTCACACATACCTCAGCACCCAGCCCTGTAGGATTACCAGGGCCTGCCATAGGGGTGACCTATGAGAGTATATGTGTTGTATGGTATGGGACATAGGGTACCTACATCCCTGTAAGGGGTGCTAGCACCACCTTACCCAGGCTACAGTAGTGGCCTGGTGGTGTCAGTTTGGGTGGCTGTCCCAGGGTGGCACAATCAGTGCTGCAGCCCTGGTAGGCCTACTGGGGGACCCATGCCCTGGGTACCTAGGGTACCATCTACAAGGGACTGGTAGGGCATGCCCAGCATCCAATTATGTTTGTACCTAGAGTACTCACAACAGTTTTAGGGAGAAAGCAGATAGGCTGGGGTCCTGGATAGCAGGATCCCAGCCAGACTAGTCAAAAACCACTTAAATACCAGGCAAAAAGTTGGGGGCAACCATTAGTCAGATTCCACTCTCCTACACTTAGCTATTAGGCCAGAGTAAGAGTTAAGACCTTAACCAGTAGGCCAGAGTAAGAGTTAAGACCTTAGCTATTAGGCCAGAGTAAGAGTTAAGACCTTAACCAGTAGGCCAAAGTACGAGTCTAAGACCTTAGCTATTAGGCCAGAGTAAGAGTTAAGACCTTAACCAGTAGGCCAGAGTACGAGTCTAAGACCTTAGCTATTAGGCCAGAGTAAGAGTTAAGACCTTAGCTATTAAGCCAGAGTAAGAGTTAAGACCTTAACCAGTAGGCCAGAGTAAGAGTTCAGACCTTAACCAGTAGGCCAGAGTAAGAGTCTAAGACCTTAACCATTAGGCCAGAATACAAGTCTAAGACCTTAGCTATTAGGCCAGAGTAAGAGTTAAGACCTTAACCTGTAGGCCAGAGTAAGAGTTAAGACCTTAACCAGTAGGCCAGAGTACGAGTCTAAGACCTTAGCTATTAGGCCAGAGTAAGAGTTAAGACCTTAGCTATTAGGCCAGAGTAAGAGTTAAGACCTTAACCAGTAGGCCAGAGTAAGAGTTAAGACCTTAACCAGTAGGCCATAGTACGAGTCTAAGACCTTAGCTATTAGGCCAGAGTAAAAGTTAAGACCTTAACCAGTAGGCCAGAGTATGAGTCTAAGACCTTAGCTATTAGGCCAGAGTAAGAGTCTAAGACCTTAACTATTAGGCCAGAGTAAGAGTTAAGACCTTAGCTATTAGGCCAGAGTAAGAGTTAAAACCTTAACCAGTAGGCCAGAGTAAGAGTTAAGACCTTAACCAGTAGGCCTGAGTAAGAGTTAAGACCTTAACCTGTAGGCCATAGTACGAGTCTACGACCTTAGCTATTAGGCCAGAGTAAGAGTTAAGACCTTAACCAGTAGGCCAGAGTACGAGTCTAAGACCTTAGCTATTAGGCCAGAGTAAGAGTCTAATACCTTAGCTATTAGGCCAGAGTAAGAGTTAAGACCTTAGCTATTAGGCCACAGTAAGAGTTAAGACCTTAACCAGTAGGCCAGAGTAAGAGTTAAGACCTTAACCAGTAGGCCAGAGTAAGAGTTAAGACCTTGACCTGTAGGCCATAGTACGAGTCTAAGACCTTAGCTATTAGGCCAGAGTAAGAGTTAAGACCTTAGCTATTATGCCAGAGTAAGAGTTAAGACCTTAACCAGTAGGCCAGAGTAAGAGTTAAGACCTTAAACTGTAGGCCAGAGTACGAGTCTAAGACCTTAGCTATTAGGCCAGAGTAAGAGTTAAGACCTTAGCTATTAGGCCAGAGTAAGAGTTAAGACCTTAACCAGTAGGCCAGAGTAAGAGTTAAGACCTTAGCTATTAGGCCACAGTAAGAGTTAAGACCTTAACCAGTAGGCCAAAGTACGAGTCTAAGACCTTAGCTATTAGGCCAGAGTAAGAGTTAAGACCTTAACCAGTAGGCCAGAGTACGAGTCTAAGACCTTAGCTATTAGGCCAGAGTAAGAGTTAAGACCTTAGCTATTAGGCCAAAGTAAGAGTTAAGACCTTAGCTATTAAGCCAGAGTAAGAGTTAAGACCTTAACCAGTAGGCCAGAGTAAGAGTTCAGACCTTAACCAGTAGGCCAGAGTAAGAGTCTAAGACCTTAACCATTAGGCCAGAATACGAGTCTAAGACCTTAGCTATTAGGCCAGAGTAAGAGTTAAGACCTTAACCTGTAGGCCAGAGTAAGAGTTAAGACCTTAACAAGTAGGCCAGAGTAAGAGTTCAGACCTTAGCTATTAGGCCAGAGTAAGAGTTAAGACCTTAACCATGAGGCCAGAGTAAGAGTTAAGACCTTAACCTGTAGGCCAGAGTAAGAGTCTAAGACCTTAACCAGTAGTCCAGAGTAAGAGTTAAGACCTTAACCTGTAGGCCAGAGTAAGAGTCTAAGACCTTTACCAGTAGGCCAGAGTAAGAGTTAAGACCTTAACCATTAGGCCAGAGTAAGAGTTAAGACCTTAACTATTAGGCCAGAGTAAGAGTCTAAGACCTTAGCTATTAGGCCAGAGAAAGAGTTAAGACCTTAACCAGTAGGCCAGAGTAAGAGTTAAGACCTTAGCTATTAGGCCAGAGTACGAGTCTAAGACCTTAGCTATTAGGCCAGAGTAAGAGTTAAGACCTTAACCAGTTGGCCAGAGAAAGAGTTAAGACCTTAACCTGTAGGCCATAGTACGAGTCTAAGACCTTAGCTATTAGGCCAGAGTAAGTGTTAAGACCTTAACCAGTAGGCCAGAGTAAGAGATAAGACCTTAACCAGTAGGCCAGAGTAAGAGTTAAGACCTTAACCAGTAGGCCAGAGTACGAGTCTAAGACCTTAGCTATTAGGCCAGAGTAAGAGTTAAGACCTTAGCTATTAGGCCAAAGTAAGAGTTAAGACCTTAACCATTAGGCCAGAGTAAGAGTTAAGACCTTAACCAGTAGGCCAGAGTACGAGTCTAAGACCGTAGCTATTAGGCCAGAGTAAGAGTTAAGACCTTAGCTATTAGGCCAGAGTAAGAGTTAAGACCTTAACCAGTAGGCCAGAGTGAGAGTTAAGACCTTTGCTATTAGGCCAGAGTAAGAGTTAAGACCTTAACCATTAGGCCAGAGTACGAGTCTAAGACCTTAGCAATTAGGCCAGAGTAAGAGTTAAGACCTTAACCAGTAGGCCAGAGCAAGAGTTAAGACCTTAACCAGTAGGCCAGAATACGAGTCTAAGACCTTAGCTATTAGGCCAGAGTAAGAGTTAAGACCTTAACCATTAGGCCATAGTACGAGTCTAAGACCTTAGCTATTAGGCCAGAGTAAGAGTTAAGACCTTAGCTATTAGGCCAGAGTAAGAGTTAAGACCTTAACCAGTAGGCCAGAGTAAGAGTTAAGACCTTAAACTGTAGGCCAGAGTACGAGTCTAAGACCTTAGCTATTAGGCCAGAGTAAGAGTTAAGACCTTAGCTATTAGGCCAGAGTAAGAGTTAAGACCTTAACCAGTAGGCCAGAGTAGGAGTTAAGACCTTAGCTATTAGGCCAGAGTAAGAGTTAAGACCTTAACCAGTAGGCCAAAGTACGAGTCTAAGACCTTAGCTATTAGGCCAGAGTAAGAGTTAAGACCTTAACCAGTAGGCCAGAGTACGAGTCTAAGACCTTAGCTATTAGGCCAGAGTAAGAGTTAAGACCTTAGCTATTAGGCCAGAGTAAGAGTTAAGACCTTAGCTATTAAGCCAGAGTAAGAGTTAAGACCTTAACCAGTAGGCCAGAGTAAGAGTCTAAGACCTTAACCATTAGGCCAGAATTCAAGTCTAAGACCTTAGCTATTGGGCCAGAGTAAGAGTTAAGACCTTAACCATGAGGCCAGAGTAAGAGTTAAGACCTTAACCAGTAGGCCAGAGTAAGAGTTCAGACCTTAACCAGTAGGCCAGAGTAAGAGTCTTAGACCTTAACCATTAGGCCAGAGTACGAGTCTAAGACCTTAGCTATTAGGCCAGAGTAAGAGTTAAGACCTTAAGCAGTAGGCCAGAGTACGAGTCTAAGACCTTAGCTATTAGGCCAGAGTAAGAGTTAAGACCTTAACCTGTAGGCCATAGTACGAGTCTAAGACCTTAGCTATTAGGACAGAGTAAGAGTTAAGACCTTAACCAGTAGGCCAGAGTACGAGTCTAAGACCTTAGTAATAGCTAAGGTCTTAGACTCGTACTCTGGCCTACTGGTTAAGGTCTTAACTCTTACTCTGTCCTAATAGCTAAGGTCTTAGACTCGTACTATGGCCTACAGGTTAAGGTCTTAACTCTTACTCTGGCCTACTTGTTAAGGTCTTAACTCATACTCTGGTCTAATAGGACCAGAGTATGAGTTAAGACCTTAACAAGTAGGCCAGAGTAAGAGTTAAGACCTTAGCTATTAGGCCAGAGTAAGAGTTAAGACCTTAACCACTAGGCCAGAGTAAGAGTTAAGACCTTAACCAGTAGGCCAGAGTAAGAGTCTAAGACCTTAACCATTAGGCCAGAGTACGAGTCTAAGACCTTAGCTATTAGGCCAGAGTAAGAGTTAAGACCTTAACCAGTAGGTCAGAGTAAGAGTTAAGACCTTAGCTATTAAGCCAGAGTAAGAGTTAAGACCTTAAACAGTAGGCCAAAGTACGAGTCTAAGACCTTAGCTATTAGGCCAGAGTAAGAGTTAAGACCTTAACCAGTAGGCCAGAGTACGAGTCTAAGACCTTAGCTATTAGGCCAGAGTAAGAGTTAAGACCTTAACCAGTAGGCCAGAGTAAGAGTTAAGACCTTAAGCATTAGGCCAGAGTACGAGTCTAAGACCTTAGCTATTAGGCCAGAATAAGAGTTAAGACCTTAGCTATTAGGCCAGAGTAAGAGTTAAGACCTTAACCTTTAGGCCAGAGTACGAGTCTAAGACCTTAGCTTTTAGGCCAGAGTAAGAGTTAAGACCTTAACCTGTAGGCCATAGTACAAGTCTAAGACCATAGCTATTAGGACAGAGTAAGAGTTAAGACCTTAACCAGTAGGCCAGAGTACGAGTCTAAGACCTTAGTAATAGCTAAGGTCTTAGACTCGTACTCTGGCTTTCTGGTTAAGGTCTTAACTCTTACTCTGTCCTAATAGCTAAGGTCTTAGACTCGTACTATGGCCTACAGGTTAAGGTCTTAACTCTTACTCTGGCCTACTTGTTAAGGTCTTAACTCATACTCTGGTCTAATAGGACCAGAGTATGAGTTAAGACCTTAACAAGTAGGCCAGAGTAAGAGTTAAGACCTTAGCTATTAGGCCAGAGTAAGAGTTAAGACCTTAACCACTAGGCCAGAGTAAGAGTTAAGACCTTAACCAGTAGGCCAGAGTAAGAGTCTAAGACCTTAACCATTAGGCCAGAGTACGAGTCTAAGACCTTAGCTATTAGGCCAGAGTAAGAGTTAAGACCTTAACCAGTAGGTCAGAGTAAGAGTTAAGACCTTAGCTATTAAGCCAGAGTAAGAGTTAAGACCTTAAACAGTAGGCCAAAGTACGAGTCTAAGACCTTAGCTATTAGGCCAGAGTAAGAGTTAAGACCTTAACCAGTAGGCCAGAGTACGAGTCTAAGACCTTAGCTATTAGGCCAGAGTAAGAGTTAAGACCTTAACCAGTAGGCCAGAGTAAGAGTTAAGACCTTAAGCATTAGGCCAGAGTACGAGTCTAAGACCTTAACCATTAGGCCAGAGTACGAGTCTAAGACCTTAGCTATTAGGCCAGAATAAGAGTTAAGACCTTAGCTATTAGGCCAGAGTAAGAGTTAAGACCTTAACCTTTAGGCCAGAGTACGAGTCTAAGACCTTAGCTTTTAGGCCAGAGTAAGAGTTAAGACCTTAACCTGTAGGCCATAGTACGAGTCTAAGACCTTAGCTATTAGGCCAGAGTAAGAGTTAAGACCTTAACCTGTAGGCCATAGTACGAGTCTAAGACCTTAGCTATTAGGACAGAGTAAGAGTTAAGACCTTAACCAGTAGGCCAGAGTACGAGTCTAAGACCTTAGTAATAGCTAAGGTCTTAGACTCGTACTCTGGCCTACTGGTTAAGGTCTTAACTCTTACTCTGTCCTAATAGCTAAGGTCTTAGACTCGTACTAAGGCCTACAGGTTAAGGTCTTAACTCTTACTCTGGCCTACTTGTTAAGGTCTTAACTCATACTCTGGTCTAATAGGACCAGAGTATGAGTTAAGACCTTAACAAGTAGGCCAGAGTAAGAGTTAAGACCTTAGCTATTAGGCCAGAGTAAGAGTTAAGACCTTAACCACTAGGCCAGAGTAAGAGTTAAGACCTTAACCAGTAGGCCAGAGTAAGAGTTAAGACCTTAACCTGTAGGCCATAGTACGAGTCTAAGACCATAGCTATTAGGACAGAGTAAGAGTTAAGACCTTAACCAGTAGGCCAGAGTACGAGTCTAAGACCTTAGTAATAGCTAAGGTCTTAGACTCGTACTCTGGCTTTCTGGTTAAGGTCTTAACTCTTACTCTGTCCTAATAGCTAAGGTCTTAGACTCGTACTATGGCCTACAGGTTAAGGTCTTAACTCTTACTCTGGCCTACTTGTTAAGGTCTTAACTCATACTCTGGTCTAATAGGACCAGAGTATGAGTTAAGACCTTAACAAGTAGGCCAGAGTAAGAGTTAAGACCTTAGCTATTAGGCCAGAGTAAGAGTTAAGACCTTAACCACTAGGCCAGAGTAAGAGTTAAGACCTTAACCAGTAGGCCAGAGTAAGAGTCTAAGACCTTAACCATTAGGCCAGAGTACGAGTCTAAGACCTTAGCTATTAGGCCAGAGTAAGAGTTAAGACCTTAACCAGTAGGTCAGAGTAAGAGTTAAGACCTTAGCTATTAATCCAGAGTAAGAGTTAAGACCTTAAACAGTAGGCCAAAGTACGAGTCTAAGACCTTAGCTATTAGGCCAGAGTAAGAGTTAAGACCTTAACCAGTAGGCCAGAGTACGAGTCTAAGACCTTAGCTATTAGGCCAGAGTAAGAGTTAAGACCTTAACCAGTAGGCCAGAGTAAGAGTTAAGACCTTAAGCATTAGGCCAGAGTACGAGTCTAAGACCTTAACCATTAGGCCAGAGTACGAGTCTAGGACCTTAGCTATTAGGCCAGAATAAGAGTTAAGACCTTAGCTATTAGGCCAGAGTAAGAGTTAAGACCTTAACCTTTAGGCCAGAGTACGAGTCTAAGACCTTAGCTTTTAGGCCAGAGTAAGAGTTAAGACCTTAACCTGTAGGCCATAGTACGAGTCTAAGACCTTAGCTATTAGGCCAGAGTAAGAGTTAAGACCTTAACCTGTAGGCCATAGTACGAGTCTAAGACCTTAGCTATTAGGACAGAGTAAGAGTTAAGACCTTAACCAGTAGGCCAGAGTACGAGTCTAAGACCTTAGTAATAGCTAAGGTCTTAGACTCGTACTCTGGCCTACTGGTTAAGGTCTTAACTCTTACTCTGTCCTAATAGCTAAGGTCTTAGACTCGTACTATGGCCTACAGGTTAAGGTCTTAACTCTTACTCTGGCCTACTTGTTAAGGTCTTAACTCATACTCTGGTCTAATAGGACCAGAGTATGAGTTAAGACCTTAACAAGTAGGCCAGAGTAAGAGTTAAGACCTTAGCTATTAGGCCAGAGTAAGAGTTAAGACCTTAACCACTAGGCCAGAGTAAGAGTTAAGACCTTAACCAGTAGGCCAGAGTAAGAGTCTAAGACCTTAACCATTAGGCCAGAGTACGAGTCTAAGACCTTAGCTATTAGGCCAGAGTAAGAGTTAAGACCTTAACCAGTAGGTCAGAGTAAGAGTTAAGACCTTAGCTATTAAGCCAGAGTAAGAGTTAAGACCTTAAACAGTAGGCCAAAGTACGAGTCTAAGACCTTAGCTATTAGGCCAGAGTAAGAGTTAAGACCTTAACCAGTAGGCCAGAGTACGAGTCTAAGACCTTAGCTATTAGGCCAGAGTAAGAGTTAAGACCTTAACCAGTAGGCCAGAGTAAGAGTTAAGACCTTAAGCATTAGGCCAGAGTACGAGTCTAATACCTTAGCTATTAGGCCAGAATAAGAGTTAAGACCTTAGCTATTAGGCCAGAGTAAGAGTTAAGACCTTAACCTTTAGGCCAGAGTACGAGTCTAAGACCTTAGCTTTTAGGCCAGAGTAAGAGTTAAGACCTTAACCTGTAGGCCATAGTACGAGTCTAAGACCATAGCTATTAGGACAGAGTAAGAGTTAAGACCTTAACCAGTAGGCCAGAGTACGAGTCTAAGACCTTAGTAATAGCTAAGGTCTTAGACTCGTACTCTGGCTTTCTGGTTAAGGTCTTAACTCTTACTCTGTCCTAATAGCTAAGGTCTTAGACTCGTACTATGGCCTACAGGTTAAGGTCTTAACTCTTACTCTGGCCTACTTGTTAAGGTCTTAACTCATACTCTGGTCTAATAGGACCAGAGTATGAGTTAAGACCTTAACAAGTAGGCCAGAGTAAGAGTTAAGACCTTAGCTATTAGGCCAGAGTAAGAGTTAAGACCTTAACCACTAGGCCAGAGTAAGAGTTAAGACCTTAACCAGTAGGCCAGAGTAAGAGTCTAAGACCTTAACCATTAGGCCAGAGTACGAGTCTAAGACCTTAGCTATTAGGCCAGAGTAAGAGTTAAGACCTTAACCAGTAGGTCAGAGTAAGAGTTAAGACCTTAGCTATTAAGCCAGAGTAAGAGTTAAGACCTTAAACAGTAGGCCAAAGTACGAGTCTAAGACCTTAGCTATTAGGCCAGAGTAAGAGTTAAGACCTTAACCAGTAGGCCAGAGTACGAGTCTAAGACCTTAGCTATTAGGCCAGAGTAAGAGTTAAGACCTTAACCAGTAGGCCAGAGTAAGAGTTAAGACCTTAAGCATTAGGCCAGAGTACGAGTCTAAGACCTTAACCATTAGGCCAGAGTACGAGTCTAAGACCTTAGCTATTAGGCCAGAATAAGAGTTAAGACCTTAGCTATTAGGCCAGAGTAAGAGTTAAGACCTTAACCTTTAGGCCAGAGTACGAGTCTAAGACCTTAGCTTTTAGGCCAGAGTAAGAGTTAAGACCTTAACCTGTAGGCCATAGTACGAGTCTAAGACCTTAGCTATTAGGCCAGAGTAGGAGTTAAGACCTTAGCTATTAGGCAAGAGTAAGAGTTAAGACCTTAACCTTTAAGCCAGAGTACGAGTCTAAGACCTTAGCTTTTAGGCCAGAGTAAGAGTTAAGACCTTAACCTGTAGGCCATAGTACGAGTCTAAGACCTTAGCTATTAGGCCAGAGTACGAGTTAAGACCTTAGCTATTAGGCCAGAGTAAGAGTTAAGACCTTAACCAGTAGGCCAGAGTGAGAGTTAAGACCTTAGCTATTAGGCCAGTGTAAGAGTTAAGACCTTAACCAGTAGGCCAAAGTACGAGTCTAAGACCTTAGCTATTAGGCCAGAGTACGAGTTAAGACCTTAGCTATTAAGCCAGAGTAAGATTTAAGACCTTAACCATTAGGCCAGAGTAAGAGTTAAGACCTTAACCTGTAGGCCAGAGTAAGAGTTAAGACCTTAACAAGTAGGCCAGAGTAAGAGTTAAGACCTTAGCTATTAGGCCAGAGTAAGAGTTAAGACCTAACCATTAGGCCAGAGTAAGAGTTAAGACCTTAACCAGTAGGCCAGAGTAAGAGTTAAGACCTTAACCAGTAGGCCAGAGTAAGAGTCTAAGACCTTAACCATTAGGCCAGAGTATGAGTCTAAGACCTTAGCTATTAGGCCAGAGTAAGAGTTAAGACCTTAACCAGTAGGCCAGAGTAAGAGTTAAGACCTTAACCAGTAGGCCAGAGTACGAGTCTAAGACCTTAGCTATTAGGCCAGAGTAAGAGTTAAGACCTTAGCTATTAGGCCAGAGTGAGAGTTAAGACCTTAACCAGTAGGCCACAGTAAGAGTTAAGACCGTAGCTATTAGGCCAGAGTAAGAGTTAAGACCTTACCCAGTAGGCCAAAGTACGAGTCTAAGACCTTAGCTATTAGGCCAGAGTAAGAGTTAAGACCTTAACCCGTAGGCCAGAGTACGAGTCTCAGACCTTAGCTATTAGGCCAGAGTAAGAGTTAAGACCTTAACCATTAGGCCAGAGTACGAGTCTAAGACCTTAACCATTAGGCCAGAGTACGAGTCTAAGACCTTAGCTATTAGGCCAGAATACGAGTTAAGACCTTAGCTATTAGGCCAGAGTAAGAGTTAAGACCTTAACCAGTAGGCCAAAGTACGAGTCTAAGACCTTAGCTATTAGGCCAGAGTAAGAGTTAAGACCTTAACCCGTAGGCCAGAGTACGAGTCTCAGACCTTAGCTATTAGGCCAGAGTAAGAGTTAAGACCTTAACCAGTAGGCCAGAGGAAGAGTTAAGACCTTAACCATTAGGCCAGAGTACGAGTCTAAGACCTTAACCATTAGGCCAGAGTACGAGTCTAAGACCTTAGCTATTAGGCCAGAATAAGAGTTAAGACCTTAGCTATTAGGCCAGAGTAAGAGTTAAGACCTTAACCTTTAGGTCAGAGTACGAGTCTAAGACCTTAGCTATTAGGCCAGAGTAAGAGTTAAGACCTTAACCTGTAGGCCATAGTACGAGTCTAAGACCTTAGCTATTAGGCCAGAGTAAGAGTTAAGACCTTAGCTATTAGGCCAGAGTAAGAGTTAAGACCTTAACCAGTAGGCCAGAGTACGAGTCTAAGACCTTAGCTATTAGGCCAGAGTACGATTTAAGACCTTAGCTATTAGGCCAGAGTAAGAGTTAAGACCTTAGCTATTGGGCTAGAGTAAAAGTTAAGACCTTAACCAGTAGGCCAGAGTAAGAGTTAAGACCTTAACCTGTAGGCCAGAGTAAGAGTCTAAGACCTTAACTAGTAGGCCAGAGTAAGAGTTAAGACCTTAACCTGTAGGCCAGAGTAGGAGGCTAAGAACTTTACCAGTAGGCCAGAGTAATAGTTAAGACCTTAACCATTAGGCCAGAGTAAGAGTTAAGACCTTAACCATTAGGCCAGAGTAAGAGTCTAAGACCTTAGCTATTAGGCCAGAGTAAGAGTAAAGACCTTAACCAGTAGGGCAGAGTAAGAGTTAAGACCTTAGCTATTAGGCCAGAGTACGAGTCTAAGACCTTAGCTATTAGGCCAGAGTAAGAGTTAAGACCTTAACCAGTAGGCCAGAGTACGAGTCTAAGACCTTAAGTATTAGGCCAGAGTACGAGTTAAGACCTTAGCTATTAGGCCAGAGTAAGAGTTAAGACCTTAGCTATTAGGCTAGAGTAAGAGTTAAGACCTTAACCAGTAGGCCAGAGTAAGAGTTAAGACCTTAACCTGTAGGCCAGAGTAAGAGTCTAAGACCTTAACTAGTAGGCCAGAGTAAGAGTTAAGACCTTAACCTGTAGGCCAGAGTAAGAGGCTAAGAACTTTACCAGTGGGCCAGAGTAATAGTTAAGACCTTAACCATTAGGCCAGAGTAAGAGTTAAGACCTTAACCATTAGGCCAGAGTAAGAGTCTAAGACCTTAGCTATTAGGCCAGAGTAAGAGTAAGAGTAAAGACCTTAACCAGTAGGCCAGAGTAAGAGTTAAGACCTTAGCTATTAGGCCAGAGTACGAGTCTAAGACCTTAGCTATTAGGCCAGAGTAAGAGTTAAGACCTTAACCAGTAGGCCAGAGAAAGAGTTAAGACCTTAACCTGTAGGCCATAGTACGAGTCGAAGACCTTAGCTATTAGGCCAGAGTAAGAGTTAAGACCTTAATCATTAGGCCAGAGTACGAGTCTAAAACCTTAGCTATTAGGCCACAGTACGAGTCTAAGACCTTAGCTATTAGGCCAGAGTAAGAGTTAAGACCTTAGCTATTAGGCCAGAGTACGAGTCTAAGACCTTAGCTATTAGGCCAGAGTAAGAGTTAAGACCTTAACCATTAGGCCAGAGTACGAGTCTAAGACCTTAACCATTAGGCCAGAGTACGAGTCTAAGACCTTAGCTATTAGGCCAGAGTAAGAGTTAAGACCTTAGCTATTAGGCCAGAGTAAGAGTTAAGACCTTAGCTATTAAGCCAGAGTAAGAGTTAAGACCTTAACCCTTAGGCCAGATTAAGAGTTAAGACCTTGTGGTAAATAATTTAATTACCGGGTCTTAATTTGATACAGAAACATAATAAAAATAGCTCAGTAAATAAGAGGCAGAATCCGTGGTATTAGAGGTTCGGAATGGGCTTTATTCCAATGGACGATTCGAATCGGTTGCTCCAAGTTCCATCACCACGAGGGTTCAGGAAGTGAAGTACATACTTTATTGATAATTAATCACTTTTATACAATAGGCATTACAGTGAAACAAATGCAAGAGGCGTAACAATTGATAGTGTAGATAAGAGATACATACGTAGCAAAAGTGGGCATAACTGGGTGTGGCTAAAGAACGTCATCAGGTGTGATGTCATAATAGGGTGGTTCCATGAAAGAATTTCGCAATGTCAGCATAAATACTTGGCAGAAATGCGCGCGCAGCAACATGACGTGTGATTGACGTGCAACTAGGGGGTGAAGGGGACTTGACATTTAGCTCTACATGTGGCGACATAAGTCTGGAGGGTCAAGTCAACCTAATCCCAAATCATATCTAACATCCTATGTTTAAAGAACTATGTTATCCAAAAGAGAGGTCTCTTAGAGTAGAATCTTATTCTATACTGACTATACTGACTGTTAGTGCGTGTACAAGCGTCTAAGTGTCTACACTAGATGCGAGGGCGGAAATCTTCCATAATAATAGGGCTATGAATTACTTGCAGAAAGACAGAGAAGCCGGGCCTTTGCTCGGTAGCTGGAAGAATGTTTACTTAAACTACTAGACAGGAATGCATCGGGCAGGGAGCGAAGCAGATAATTTCGAAGGTGAAATACAGTTTTTGGCAGGCAACAGGCTTCGTGAGCCGCGCAGGGAATGAGACAAAGTTCGTGGTCACAGATGCAGGCTCAGACTGGAGCTTTCAGAGGCAGAAGGCAAGAAGAGTTTGACGACAGAATCAGGGCCTACTTGCCTGGACTGTAAAATGGCATAAGTGAACCATATAAAGCCGGTGGCCTTTCATACTTAGGAATGGAATATCCGGCCTATTCATGGCGGATCTGAAAGAGGACATGTTGACGGTGGACGCACATGTGTTTGCGTCTTCATAACTGGAACTGGAGGGAACATACATGTACTTGTGATTCATACATGGAACCGTTGGGGTCCAAGATAGGGGACATAACTGATCAGAAAAATCCACATTTCCACATTCCCTCCTTGTCCCCTACTTGCCCGTTAAGAGATATCAATCTTCATCAATCCATTGATCTGTTCATATAGCATCATTTGTTCTTCTTTCTTCTTCCGTGATGAATGAAATCTTGGTGGTGGAATACACGATGTGGCACACAGACCACAGATCGCTGGTCCACATTGTAGACATAGACAACAACTGAATAGTATGAGAAGGCCAATACCTAGGAAAGATAGGACCTTCCATCCAAAGGTAGATAATACACTCCAAAACCAACCGGACCAAGTCCAGGTGCCTGGATTCTGGTGTATCTGGCTTACAATCTTATGAAGGCGAGTTATGGCTTTATATACAGATGGCGAATTTTCTGGTATGAAAATGCAACAGCTTGATCCGATGACCCTACAGGCTCCGCCCCTATCGGCCAGGATGACGTCAAGGACAAGACGATTTTGAAGCACAACAATCCGCATAGCAGACTGCTCTTCTGTTAAATTGCCTAAGGCGGAAATAGTTTCGTTCACTACTGCTTCAAGGGTTCTAGTTAATCTACGTATCAGCTTACTATTAGTAACGGTACCTATATAAGGAAAGAGACCTTTATTGAAATCTGTATATTTTTCCCATGCTGTTTCAGTGTAATCGACTATTGGGAGATCTCTCCTTACTCTATTGTATACTAAATGAGTATTTCTGTGATAATCAGGAGGAGCTAGGAAAACAGGTGGCAAAAGAAATCCAATGTAGCAGGTACCATCCCAATCTAGAGGCAAACGTACATATGCCGTCTGACCACATGTAAAATAGGAATGGCGGGAAGCTCTAAATGTAGACTTGCCCTGATCACTAAATTCTACTACAGTGGTGCATCTACTATGGCCCATATGTATGGAACCATTCTTTCTTACACATAATTCACCTTTTACTGGAAATATTGACATAGCGGGCAAGATTGGAGTAGCTTCGGATTCGACATTTAGGATCATAAGATTAAGCGTAAAATTACCTAATCCATACACTTCATTTTCTAGATCAGTTCCTGTTCTCTGGGGAAGTCCCTCCTTGTTAGGGTAGCAGACTTTAAGTAAAACTAAGTTCAAATTTCCCCATACCCAGTTATCTTGATAAACTGCAGAATTCGAATCTAGGGAATTAATTAAACTAAACCATGCTCCACAGGAGCCGTTGTGTGTGAACGGGTATGGAAAGAGAGGTAGAATTCCTTTATAATTCTGATAGGGAGGGAGTCGGCCACATATCCAACAATTTGTAGCATTGCTAACCTGATGGGAATGATGTAACATACTAATAAACGTGTTATTGCGCAGCGCAAATCTATAAGACAACTCAAGCGGAGGTAATTCACTAAAAGAATGTTCAGCAGTAATATTATAAACATGTCTAGAAATAGGATAATATATGTGCAACAATATACTTGCAGTAATTATTAAAAGACTTAAGAAAAACAAAATTAATAACGTCACTGTGCAATGACTACGCAGTGATTTACAGTACGCATGTCGTTTCAACATTTTTCGGGTGTGTTCTCTATTCAGGTCTAAGGGATACATGTCAGAGACAATTCAACCGCTTCACCTTGGAGAGGACTTAAACAATCAAATTGCTTGACTGATTAGACCTGAGTTTTAGTTTATAATGTTCGTGAATACTTGTTTCAACCAAAGGAAGTTTTGAGTCAATAGGTGAAGACACACGAGGTGTGGTATTCACATCCGATGGTAGTCCATGAAATTTCTTGATATGACTTGAATGAATCCAGCCTTTTCTGCCCTCGATCTTCACGGCTGTCCTTGTGGTGAGCAAGACAAGTTGCGGCGACTTCCACCTAGGATCCAGCTGAGTCTTTCGATCAAAGTTCCTCACCAGGACCAGGTCCCCCGGAACTACGTCATGGGGTTTCACCTCAGTGTTGTCGGGAAAGGCTGCAGCTACCTGTGAACGACAAGATTGTAGTGCAGACATCAAGGAAGCCAAGTAATCTGTCAGCATATTACAGTCAATATCAGTTATTTTTCGTGGTATAGGCGTCCCCCACATATTTGGTGGTCTGCCAAAGATCACCTCATACGGGGATAGCCCTGTTCGAGAGTGTGCTACCATTCTCATGTAAAAGAGTGCAACTGGTAACGCTACTACCCAGTCGACACCTTTCTCTCTGCATATTTTGGACAGTCTGATTTTCAGGATCTGATTATGTCTTTCTACGAGACCTGCTGCCTCGGGGTGTCGGACACAGTGGAATTTCCACTGATAGCCTAACAAAAGTGAAACGTGTTTCATTAGTTCGGATGAGAACGGCTGGCCGTTATCTGAGTAGACAACACGTGGTAAACCGTACCGTGGGAAGAATTCTCGAACCAACTGTTTGGCAGTAGTCGGGGCAGTGTAATCTGAAACCGGGTATGCCTCTGTCCAACGGGAAAGAGCACAGACAACTACGAGAACATATTTGAATCCTCGACATCGTTCCATCTGGATATAATCCATCTGGAGGACTTCAAAAGGGTGATCAGGAGGCTGAAATCCACCCTGTTCTACAGGTACGCTTTTTCCTGGGTTGAACTGACAACAGATCATACAGGTACGAACTTTTTGTTTAGCTGCTGCTCGTAAATGTTTATTGAACCAAATGTGTTGAATGCTGTCTAGCATAGCTTTTTCTCCTAGATGCGCTGGACTATGTATTGTATTAATGATAACTTGAACCATAGAGTCGGGAAGGAACCATACAGATTTTTCCTTCGTCATCCATCCTTGATCCGTTCGGATCCCTCCTAATTCAGTCCATTTCTTTATTTCGTCTGGTGTAGCATGTGTCTGTATATCAATTACGTCAAGAGTGGGATCTTTAACCGTCATACAATGTGTTGGCGTCGGAACTATTGTCTTTGTCATGTCGGATGTTTGAGTTTGAGCAGTCTGTTTAGCTGTTCTGTCAGCTAGATCATTGCCTTGAGAAATGATATCAGTAACTTTCGTATGAGCTTTACATTTCATAATTGATATTGCAGTGGGTAGATGTATCGCATCTAATAAGGCATGGATGAGGGGTCCGTGCTGAATGTGGGCACCGTGAGAAGTTAAATAACCTCTCTCTCGCCACAGCACGCCGAAGTCATGTACAACTCCGAATGCATAACGTGAATCAGTATATATGTTGACTTTTTTATTTGTGGCTTGAATACAGGCTTGTGTCAGAGCGATTAGCTCTGCGGCTTGAGCTGACAAGGTATTTATGCAATTTGTTTCGATGACTTCAGTGTCTGTTGTGACTGCGTAAGCGGCCACTAACTCTCCTGTATTTGTTCTCATACATGAACCATCTACATACAACGTCAGGTCCGGGTCTGACAATGGGACATCTGTTAAGTATTGTCTGGGTTTCGTCGTGATAGTGATAACTTCAATACAATCATGAGCTAGTGGGTCTGTTCCGATTACAGGTAAAAGTGTGGCAGGATTCAATGTGTTACAACGACTGATTTCTATATGTGGCTGAAACAATGTTAATTCATACCCTGTAAGTCGCGCTATAGTCAAGTGTTGTGTTTGCGTTCGATTCACAAGAACCTCTACTGCATGTGGTACTTGAACTGTCAATGGATGTCCTAACACTATGGCATCGCTTTGTCTGATTGCTAAAGCTGTTGCTGCCACTGATTTTAGGCATGCAGGCAAAGCCTGAGCTACGGGGTCTAATGTACTAGAAAAATAAGCACATGGTTTATGTGATCCTGCTTGTTCCTGTGTGAGTACTGACAAGGCAGTACCTTCGCGTTCTGTAACAAAGAGTGTAAACTGTTTACTGTAACATGGTGTTGCTAAAACAGGTGCTTGGCATAAGGCTTTCTTTAGGCTTTCAAAAGCTTGTGTATGTTCCTGAGTCCAAGGGAGAACAGTCGATGTGGCTGCCTCCTGTGTTGTCAATTGAATGAGTGGTTTGCTAGAAATGCATACTGAGGGATCCACTGCCTACAATATGAAGTGAGGCCTATGAAAGCCCGCACCTCCTTTTGTGTCTTGGGTATTGGCATGTTAGCTATTAACTGAATGCGGTCGGGTGTAAGCTGCCTTCCCTCCTTGGACAGCGAGTGTCCAAGATAAACAACTCGCTGGACACAGAATTGCAGCTTAGAAGGGGACACCTTGTGCCCCTTTTCGGCTAGAAATTGTAAAACTGTCAGTGATGCTTTCTCACATTCGGGTTCGCTTCTAGCGGTGATCAGCAGATCATCGACATATTGAAGCAAGGCAGTGTTAACTGGCATGTGGATACTGTCGAGTTCTCGTTTCAGTGCTTGGCTATAGATGCTGGGGCTTTCTGTAAATCCTTGAGGTGCGCGTGAGAATTTAAAGCTACGTCCATTTAAACTAAATCCGAACAAGTATTGGCTTTCCGGATCTATTGGGACGCTGAAAAAGGCATTCTTGAGATCAATTACAGTAAAGAATGTTGCTTCGGAATCAATAGCTGTCAATAACGACGAGATATCTGGGACCACAGGGAATTGTGGCACAATGCATTTGTTTAATTCGCGCAGATCAATAACCAATCGATATACTGGCGGGGCCTTTGGATCTGTTCGTTTAAGAATCGGAATTATCGGTGAATTACATACATTGGAGTCCGTTTCCACAACCACTCCTTGGGCAATGAGCTCGTCAATGATTTGCAGTAAAGCCACTACAGCATCTGGTGGTAACTTGTATTGTCGCATTCGTGGTAGTACCACTCCTGCCTTTAGTGTAACTCGATATGGTGTAATATTCATGCAACCAACATCAGTAGGGCCTTGTGCCCATAGATGTGTAGGTAAAGTCTGCAATCGGGGATCCATGTCTCGAGACACATAGTGACCTTTAAAATCACGTAAAAACAATCTTACTCCTTCCGGAGAACAACATATTATAGCTCCTAGAGCTTTCAGTGTTTTTATACCTAACAAGTTTTCTGGACATGATTTAGTAAGCAATAAATCTGTAGTTCGGGTCAAAGGTCCTATCGTAAGTGGAAGAGGCTGTGATACTTCATTAACAATAGGTTTTCCTGAAAAACCAAGGGAAATATTCTGTGAGCCTGAGAGGGGTGCCCCTGGAACTTCACTACGTTTTATGGTTGTTCGACTTGCCCCTGTATCGAGTAAAAAATTTCTATCTTGGCCTAATAATTCACTATGTACATAAGGTCCTTCTTGGTCTACAGGGACCTCAATAAGGGGTAAGTCAACTTCCCTCTCTAGGCTGGTTCATGCATATCGTTGATAATCAGGATAGTCATACTGTGCGGTCTGGTACAGCTGTCGTGTCGTGGTTTGTGTGGCAGCAACAGGCAGCGCTGGTGCAGCTGGCACAAACTGTATAGACTGTGGTGGAGCTGGAATGGACTGTGCATGCTGCGGGGCTCCTTGTTCATTCTGATCCTGTCTAGGTGGTCGTGGTCTTTCTTTTGTATTACCTATCGCGATATTATGTTTTAAAACTGGACAATCGTGTACGTAATGACCTGGCTGTTTACAATAGTTGCATGTCCCTTTTACAGGACCTGCCGAAACACTGGACTGTGTCGTACCCTTTTTATGTCCTTCAGCTGGAACTGTCTGGGAGACTAGCATTTTCATTTTCGTGTCTTTCATGCGTCTTTGTTCATGTTCTTGTTCCTCTCTAATTCTATTGTGATGATACTGTAACATTTGTAACATTTGTGATGGGGTGTTACCTTGCCAGGTACTCTCGAATTTTAATACTCTATTCTTCACTTGGGGTAAGGAGTTTTCAACTAATTTTGTCACAAACAGATGTGGGTATGATTCGCTACTTGCTTTTATGCCACTATTTATACCAAAACATTTTTCAAATCGGGCATAGAAATCACTAGTGTCTTCATCTTGCTTTTGTTTACAGGCTGAAATTGTACCCCAGTCTTCCTTTTTCGTAGTCAATAAACGTGGCAGTACCTGTACTAGTAAACCTGGTAGTGCTTTAGTTTTATCCCCAAGTCCTGCTCCTGCAGTTCGGGCCTTTTCTTCTGCTTCTAATGCTGACCATTCTATCTTTTGGTCTCCCACCTCCCACTCTTTTTCCTTGAGTTTTTCATAGATGCCAGCAGGCATCAATACCTTTAATATTGTCATAATGTCGGGATAGGTATACTCTCCCATGAGTAACATGTCTTTAATTTCTCGGTGGAAACCCGCTGGGTCTTTGTCATGACTGGGTACTACTTTCTTCATTTGTAACAATTCTATTTTCGATATTGGCGTATATACAAATACACGTTTAAACTCATTGTCCTCGCCTTTTATTGGGTGTACTTCTCGTAAGGGATTCTGTCTGTCCATGTAATACGTCGTTCTTTCCTTGATGGGCAGTGAGACATGTTCTGGGCATACAAAAAGAATGTACTGCTTTCTTGATTCTAGTATTTCTTTAATTAATTTAGTACCTGAACCTTTCCATCTATTCGTGAGTAATTCAGTCAATATATCAGGTAAGGGACCAGGATCTGAGTGTTGACTCTTATATAGTATAAGGAGTTGTTGAATCATATAAATCCCAGCTAAACGCTGTTCATCTGGGGTGAGATTCAAAAATGTGTGTGCTACTGTATCATCACCATACTTTCCGGGACTGTCAACCCAATGAACGGCTGACCTGGCTAATTCTTGTTCATCCATAGAATCGAGAAAATGATAACCCCTTCGTTCTCGGAGTAATTTGTCAGCGGCTTGGAACGAATGCTCGGGGGACCTTATATTTATTATAGGTGTTTGGAAATTCCTGTTATTATCTGAACATATCGGACGTATCGGGTCAATAAAACATCTAGTACTATTACAAGATCTTCCTCTACCTACATAGGCTATGGTGTCTGACTGTCCTGTGGGCAGTCCTGATCCTTCCTCCTCGCTTTGTTCGAACTGGTCTACCGCTAATCTCTCTTCGTGTAGGCGTTCTATTTCTTTACGGATCTTTCGGCACATGGCTATTATACAATTTTGTTTATCATGTCTCCCTTCTGATATATTCTGGCTCCATCTGGTAAGAATTTGCATTGCTTCCGGGTCTACCCCCGGTCGGTCTTGATTTCTGATCACACAATTTATGAGGAAACGTAACAGTTCCCCCTGTATCTCCACTTTCTGGTATTCCATAGTTCTGTTAATACATTCAGAATCTCGCCCTGTCTGGACAAAATGATATATATTATCTAGATGCACAGTCATTCCTGGTATCTTCCCTAGATACACCGCGGCTCGTCTGATACGTAATGATGCCATGATCATTTCGTCCTCTTTGCCGGGCACAGGGTCATATCTACAATCTATAAGAAGTTCCTTAAGCGTGCGGGCATTTATGAGTTTGGGGGTACGTGAATGTGCTGATTCTTGAAAGGTAAGTTTATTTACTCTGGGTGGCGTAGAAAAAATATTGGTAGCACCTCCGGTAGCCCCGTCTGGGGTATCGGGCGTGAAAGGATTCGTTGAACGCGATACAGCAACTATAGGTGTGGACACAGCTATAGAAGTAGCTGTAGGAACAGATGTAGAAACAGATGTGCTTGCCGGAACTTGTGTCAGGATTTGTTGCTGTAGAGATACAGATACAGGATCTTGGCGTTGAACCACCCCAGCAGACGGTCTATGTGGGGCGGTGTTAGCATACTCGGGAGCTGCGTCATCTAAGTATGAGGAAAGAAAAACATCTTCTGCTGTTCTAGGATGCCCCTTAGGATGCATTTTTATTGGGAATAATGGGGTTGGCAAGTCTTTTGGTATTTCCGGAGTAGCCTTAGGTAATCCCTCGGCCAGGAGGGGATACATACCATTCATAAGGGCATTTCTTTGTCTGTCTATTTGTTCTGATTTCACTCGTGTACCTTCTTCAATTAATAGATTTTCTCGGACTTTATTTGAATTCTCTTTATTTTTCTCTTCCTGTCGGAGTGCTTTTTCTGTACGTCTATGAGATTCTTTACGCCATAACTCAACGGCGTCTTTCTGTGACTGTCTGACTTTCCTTTTCCATAACTCTTCCTCTACTTTCATGATGCACTCTGCATCCCAGGTCCCAGCTGCGGGCCACCTCTGACTTTCTGGTAATTCCTTGGTGTAGTCTACCCATAAATCAAGAAATAATATAGCGTCTAAGCCATGTTTATGATACATGAAGTACCCTGGATTGTCCCTAGGAGGAATAGGAACAGCTTCTTCGAGTACTCCTTTTCTTGTTGTGATCTGTCTTAATTTCGAAAAGAGCGGCATATTGAGAACTGGTCTGATACTTGATCTTGAACAAACTTAATACAAATAAACACAATAATGAACAGTCATTCACACCACAATATGCAGAACGTATTTAAAACATTTAACATTTAACATTTAACTGAGCAACAATGATGATGACGATCTAAGGAAAACTTAATCACTAAACATAATACTCAGCATTATCTGGATTATTCTGAATTTATATATTTGATAAACTAGATATACTGCTAAACAGTACAGATACACTGCTGAAACAGTGCAGACCGGATTTGTGTACCCAAACCTGTCTTGACCGGCACAACCTATGTGCACGTCAGAACGCCTCCCCAGTAATGGTACTCACCGGGTAGCTCGGAACGGAAGGCCTCGGAACGGAACTGAACTGGACCGGACTGGACTCGACTCGAAAACTTCGGACACTTCGGACACTTGGTGGGCCTCTGTATACCTCGGATCTTGCTCTCTCAGCTAGGCTCTGGTCGGGATACTTCGCACTTCTCACCGCCTCGTCTGGGTGTTGATCGCAGCCTCAGTCGCCCCCGCTTGACCGGAGGGAGATACAGGAAATCCTGCTGGTACGCGTTGTTGTCCGTCCAGCTGTGGCAGGAGACCGGGCCTGCAACGCACCGCCGGCGCGTGAGATGAGAAAGTGTCCCTGTTCGGGTGCCATTCATGTGGTAAATAATTTAATTACTGGGTCTTAATTTGATACAGAAACATAATAAAAATAGCTCAGTAAATAAGAGGCAGAATCCGTGGTATTAGAGGTTCGGAATGGGCTTTATTCCAATGGACGATTCGAATCGGTTGCTCCAAGTTCCATCACCACGAGGGTTCAGGAAGTGAAGTACATAATTTATTGATAATTAATCACTTTTATACAATAGGCATTACAGTGAAACAAATGCAAGAGGCGTAACAATTGATAGTGTAGATAAGAGATACATACGTAGCAAAAGTGGGCATCACTGGGTGTGGCTAAAGAACGTCATCAGGTGTGATGTCATAATAGGGTGGTTCCATGAAAGAATTTCGCAATGTCAGCAGAAATACTTGGCAGAAATGCGCGCGCAGCAACATGACTTGTGATTGACGTGCAACTAGGGGGTGAAGGGGACTTGACATTTAGCTCTACATGTGGCGACAGAAGTCTGGAGGGTCAAGTCAACCTAATCCCAAATCATATCTAACATCCTATGTTTAAAGAACTATGTTATCCAAAAGAGAGGTCTCTTAGAGTAGAATCTTATTCTATACTGACTATACTGACTGTTAGTGCGTGTACAAGCGTCTAAGTGTCTACACTAGATGCGAGGGCGGAAATCTTCCATAATAATAGGGCTATGAATTACTTGCAGAAAGACAGAGAAGCCGGGCCTTTGCTCGGTAGCTGGAAGAATGTTTACTTAAACTACTAGACAGGAATGCATCGGGCAGGGAGCGAAGCAGATAATTTCGAAGGTGAAATACAGTTTTTGGCAGGCAACAGGCTTCGTGAGCCGCGCAGGGAATGAGACAAAGTTCGTGGTCACAGATGCAGGCTCAGACTGGAGCTTTCAGAGGCAGAAGGCAAGAAGAGTTTGACGACAGAATCAGGGCCTACTTGCCTGGACTGTAAAATGGCATAAGTGAACCATATAAAGCCGGTGGCCTTTCATACTTAGGAATGGAATATGCGGCCTATTCATGGCGGACCTGAAAGAGGACATGTTGACGGTGGACGCACATGTGTTTGCGTCTTCATAACTGGAACTGGAGGGAACATACATGTACTTGTGATTCATACATGGAACCGTTGGGGTCCAAGATAGGGGACATAACTGATCAGAAAAATCCACATTTCCACAACCTTAACCTGTAAGCCAGAGTAAGAGTTAAGACCTTAACAAGTAGGCCAGAGTAAGAGTTAAGACCTTAGCTATTAGGCCAGAGTAAGAGTTAAGACCTTAACCATTAGGCCAGAGTAAGAGTTAAGACCTTAACCAGTAGGCCAGAGTAAGAGTTAAGACCTTAACCAGTAGGCCAGAGTAAGAGTCTAAGACCTTAACCATTAGGCCAGAGTACGAGTCTAAGACCTTAGCTATTAGGCCAGAGTAAGAGTTAAGACCTTAACCAGTAGGCCAGAGTAAGAGTTAAGACCTTAACCAGTAGGCCAGAGTACGAGTCTAAGACCTTAGCTATTAGGCCAGAGTAAGAGTTAAGACCTTAGCTATTAGGCCAGAGTAAGAGTTAGGACCTTAACCAGTAGGCCAGAGTAAGAGTTAAGACCTTAGCTATTAGGCCAGAGTAAGAGTTAAGACCTTAACCAGTAGTCCAAAGTACGAGTGTAAGACCTTAGCTATTAGGCCAGAGTAAGAGTTAAGACCTTAACCAGTGGGCCAGAGTACGAGTCTAAGACCTTAGCTATTAGGCCAGAGTAAGAGTTAAGACCTTAACCAGTAGGCCAGAGTAAGAGTTAAGACCTTAACCATTAGGCCAGAGTACGAGTCTAAGACCTTAACCATTAGGCCAGAGTACGAGTCTAAGACCTTAGCTATTAGGCCAGAATAAGAGTTAAGACCTTAGCTATTAGGCCAGAGTAAGAGTTAAGACCTTAACTTTTAGGCCAGAGTATGAGTCTAAGACCTTAGCTATTAGGCCAGAGTAAGAGTTAAGACCTTAGCTATTAGGCCAGAGTAAGAGTTAAGACCTTAACCTGTAGGCCAGAGTACGAGTCTAAGACCTTAGCTATTAGGCCAGAGTACGAGTTAAGACCTTAGCTATTAGGCCAGAGTAAGAGTTAAGACCTTAGCTATTAGGCTAGAGTAAGAGTTAAGACCTTAACCAGTAGGCCAGAGTAAGAGTTAAGACCTTAACCTGTAGGCCAGAGTAAGAGTTAAGACCTTAACCTGTAGGCCAGAGTAAGAGTCTAAGACCTTTACCAGTAGGCCAGAGTAAGAGTTAAGACCTTAACCATTAGGCCAGAGTAAGAGTCTAAGACCTTAGCTATTAGGCCAGAGTAAGAGTTAAGACCTTAACCAGTAGGCCAGAGTAAGAGTTAAGACCTTAGCTATTAGGCCAGAGTACGAGTCTAAGACCTTAGCTATTAGGCCAGAGTAAGTGTTAAGACCTTAACCAGTAGGCCAGAGAAAGAGTTAAGACCTTAACCTGTAGGCCATAGTACGAGTCTAAGACATTAGCCATTAGGCCAGAGTAAGAGTTAAGACCTTAATCATGAGGCCAGAGTACGAGTCTAAAACCTTAGCTATTAGGCCAGAGTACGAGTCTCAGACCTTAGCTATTAGGCCAGAGTAAGAGTTAGGACCTTAACCAGTAGGCCAGAGTAAGAGTTAAGACCTTAGCTATTAGGCCAGAGTAAGAGTTAAGACCTTAACCAGTAGTCCAAAGTACGAGTGTAAGACCTTAGCTATTAGGCCAGAGTAAGAGTTAAGACCTTAACCAGTGGGCCAGAGTACGAGTCTAAGACCTTAGCTATTAGGCCAGAGTAAGAGTTAAGACCTTAACCAGTAGGCCAGAGTAAGAGTTAAGACCTTAACCATTAGGCCAGAGTACGAGTCTAAGACCTTAACCATTAGGCCAGAGTACGAGTCTAAGACCTTAGCTATTAGGCCAGAATAAGAGTTAAGACCTTAGCTATTAGGCCAGAGTAAGAGTTAAGACCTTAACTTTTAGGCCAGAGTATGAGTCTAAGACCTTAGCTATTAGGCCAGAGTAAGAGTTAAGACCTTAGCTATTAGGCCAGAGTAAGAGTTAAGACCTTAACCTGTAGGCCAGAGTACGAGTCTAAGACCTTAGCTATTAGGCCAGAGTAAGAGTTAAGACCTTAATCATGAGGCCAGAGTACGAGTCTAAAACCTTAGCTATTAGGCCAGAGTACGAGTCTCAGACCTTAGCTATTAGGCCAGAGTAAGAGTTAGGACCTTAACCAGTAGGCCAGAGTAAGAGTTAAGACCTTAGCTATTAGGCCAGAGTAAGAGTTAAGACCTTAACCAGTAGTCCAAAGTACGAGTGTAAGACCTTAGCTATTAGGCCAGAGTAAGAGTTAAGACCTTAACCAGTGGGCCAGAGTACGAGTCTAAGACCTTAGCTATTAGGCCAGAGTAAGAGTTAAGACCTTAACCAGTAGGCCAGAGTAAGAGTTAAGACCTTAACCATTAGGCCAGAGTACGAGTCTAAGACCTTAACCATTAGGCCAGAGTACGAGTCTAAGACCTTAGCTATTAGGCCAGAATAAGAGTTAAGACCTTAGCTATTAGGCCAGAGTAAGAGTTAAGACCTTAACTTTTAGGCCAGAGTATGAGTCTAAGACCTTAGCTATTAGGCCAGAGTAAGAGTTAAGACCTTAGCTATTAGGCCAGAGTAAGAGTTAAGACCTTAACCTGTAGGCCAGAGTACGAGTCTAAGACCTTAGCTATTAGGCCAGAGTACGAGTTAAGACCTTAGCTATTAGGCCAGAGTAAGAGTTAAGACCTTAGCTATTAGGCTAGAGTAAGAGTTAAGACCTTAACCAGTAGGCCAGAGTAAGAGTTAAGACCTTAACCTGTAGGCCACAGTAAGAGTTAAGACCTTAACCTGTAGGCCAGAGTAAGAGTCTAAGACCTTTACCAGTAGGCCAGAGTAAGAGTTAAGACCTTAACCATTAGGCCAGAGTAAGAGTCTAAGACCTTAGCTATTAGGCCAGAGTAAGAGTTAAGACCTTAACCAGTAGGCCAGAGTAAGAGTTAAGACCTTAGCTATTAGGCCAGAGTACGAGTCTAAGACCTTAGCTATTAGGCCAGAGTAAGTGTTAAGACCTTAACCAGTAGGCCAGAGAAAGAGTTAAGACCTTAACCTGTAGGCCATAGTACGAGTCTAAGACATTAGCCATTAGGCCAGAGTAAGAGTTAAGACCTTAATCATGAGGCCAGAGTACGAGTCTAAAACCTTAGCTATTAGGCCAGAGTACGAGTCTCAGACCTTAGCTATTAGGCCAGAGTGAGAGTTAGGACCTTAACCAGTAGGCCAGAGTAAGAGTTAAGACCTTAGCTATTAGGCCAGAGTAAGAGTTAAGACCTTAACCAGTAGTCCAAAGTACGAGTGTAAGACCTTAGCTATTAGGCCAGAGTAAGAGTTAAGACCTTAACCAGTGGGCCAGAGTACGAGTCTAAGACCTTAGCTATTAGGCCAGAGTAAGAGTTAAGACCTTAACCAGTAGGCCAGAGTAAGAGTTAAGACCTTAACCATTAGGCCAGAGTACGAGTCTAAGACCTTAACCATTAGGCCAGAGTACGAGTCTAAGACCTTAGCTATTAGGCCAGAATAAGAGTTAAGACCTTAGCTATTAGGCCAGAGTAAGAGTTAAGACCTTAACTTTTAGGCCAGAGTATGAGTCTAAGACCTTAGCTATTAGGCCAGAGTAAGAGTTAAGACCTTAGCTATTAGGCCAGAGTAAGAGTTAAGACCTTAACCTGTAGGCCAGAGTACGAGTCTAAGACCTTAGCTATTAGGCCAGAGTACGAGTTAAGACCTTAGCTATTAGGCCAGAGTAAGAGTTAAGACCTTAGCTATTAGGCTAGAGTAAGAGTTAAGACCTTAACCAGTAGGCCAGAGTAAGAGTTAAGACCTTAACCTGTAGGCCAGAGTAAGAGTTAAGACCTTAACCTGTAGGCCAGAGTAAGAGTCTAAGACATTTACCAGTAGGCCAGAGTAAGAGTTAAGACCTTAACCATTAGGCCAGAGTAAGAGTCTAAGACCTTAGCTATTAGGCCAGAGTAAGAGTTAAGACCTTAACCAGTAGGCCAGAGTAAGAGTTAAGACCTTAGCTATTAGGCCAGAGTACGAGTCTAAGACCTTAGCTATTAGGCCAGAGTAAGTGTTAAGACCTTAACCAGTAGGCCAGAGAAAGAGTTAAGACCTTAACCTGTAGGCCATAGTAAGAGTCTAAGACATTAGCCATTAGGCCAGAGTAAGAGTTAAGACCTTAATCATGAGGCCAGAGTACGAGTCTAAAACCTTAGCTATTAGGCCAGAGTACGAGTCTAAGACCTTAGCTATTAGGCCAGAGTAAGAGTTAAGACCTTAGCTATTAGACCAGAGTATGAGTCTAAGACCTTAGCTATTAGGCCAGAGTAAGAGTTAAGACCTTAACCATTAGGCCAGAGTACGAGTCTAAGACCTTAACCATTAGGCCAGAGTACGAGTCTAAGACCTTAGCTATTAGGCCAGAGTATGAGTTAAGACCTTAGCTATTAGGCCAGAGTAAGAGTTAAGACCTTAGCTATTAAGCCAGAGTAAGAGTTAAGACCTTAACCATTAGGCCAGAGTAAGAGTTAAGACCTTAACCTGTAGGCCAGAGTAAGAGTTAAGACCTTAACAAGTAGGCCAGAGTAAGAGTCTAAGACCTTAACCATTAGGCCAGAGTACGAGTCTAAGACCTTAGCTATTAGGCCAGAGTAAGAGTTAAGACCTTAACCAGTAGGCCAGAGTAAGAGTTAAGACCTTAGCTATTAGGCCAGAGTAAGAGTTAAGACCTTAACCAGTAGGCCAAAGTACGAGTCTAAGACCTTAGCTATTAGGCCAGAGTAAGAGTTAAGACCTTAACCAGTAGGCCAGAGTACGAGTCTAAGACCTTAGCTATTAGGCCAGAGTAAGAGTTAAGACCTTAACCAGTAGGCCAGAGTACGAGTCTAAGACCTTAGCTATTAGGCCAGAATAAGTGTTAAGACCTGAGCTATTAGGCCAGAGTAAGAGTTAAGACCTTAACGTTTAGGCCAGAGTACGAGTCTAAGACCTTAGCTATTAGGCCAGAGTAAGAGTTAAGACCTTAACCTGTAGGCCATAGTACGAGTCTAAGACCTTAGCTATTAGGCCAGAGTACTAGTTAAGACCTTAGCTATTAGGACAGAGTAAGAGTTAAGACCTTAGCTATTAGGCTAGAGTAAGAGTTAAGACCTTAACCAGTACGCCAGAGTAAGATTTAAGACCTTAACCTGTAGGCCAGAGTAAGAGTTAAGACCTTAACCTGTAGGCCAGAGTAAGAGTCTAAGACCTTTACCAGTAGGCCAGAGTAAGAGTTAAGACCTTAACCATTAGGCCAGAGTAAGAGTTAAGACCTTAACTATTAGGCCAGAGTAAGAGTCTAAGACCTTAGCTATTAGGCCAGAGAAAGAGTTAAGACCTTAACCAGTAGGCCAGAGTAAGAGTTAAGACCTTAGCTATTAGGCCAGAGTACGAGTCTAAGACCTTAGCTATTAGGCCAGAGTAAGAGTTAAGACCTTAACCAGTTGGCCAGAGAAAGAGTTAAGACCTTAACCTGTAGGCCATAGTACGAGTCTAAGACCTTAGCTATTAGGCCAGAGTAAGTGTTAAGACCTTAACCAGTAGGCCAGAGTAAGAGATAAGACCTTAACCAGTAGGCCAGAGTACGAGTCTAAGACCTTAGCTATTAGGCCAGAGTAAGAGTTAAGACCTTAGCTATTAGGCCAGAGTAAGAGTTAAGACCTTAACCAGTAGGCCAGAGTAAGAGTTAAGACCTTAAACTGTAGGCCAGAGTACGAGTCTAAGACCTTAGCTATTAGGCCAGAGTAAGAGTTAAGACCTTAGCTATTAGGCCAGAGTAAGAGTTAAGACCTTAACCAGTAGGCCAGAGTAAGAGTTAAGACCTTAGCTATTAGGCCAGAGTAAGAGTTAAGACCTTAACCAGTAGGCCAAAGTACGAGTCTAAGACCTTAGCTATTAGGCCAGAGTAAGAGTTAAGACCTTAACCAGTAGGCCAGAGTACGAGTCTAAGACCTTAGCTATTAGGCCAGAGTAAGAGTTAAGACCTTAGCTATTAGGCCAGAGTAAGAGTTAAGACCTTAACAAGTAGGCCAGAGTAAGAGTTCAGACCTTAGCTATTAGGCCAGAGTAAGAGTTAAGACATTAACCATGAGGCCAGAGTAAGAGTTAAGACCTTAACCAGTAGGCCAGAGTAAGAGTTAAGACCTTAACCAGTAGGCCAGAGTAAGAGATCAGACCTTAACCAGTAGGCCAGAGTAAGAGTCTAAGACCTTAACCATTAGGCCAGAATACGAGTCTAAGACCTTAGCTATTAGGCCAAAGTAAGAGTTAAGACCTTAACCTTTAGGCCAGAGTAAGAGTTAAGACCTTAACAAGTAGGCCAGAGTAAGAGTTCAGACCTTAGCTATTAGGCCAGAGTAAGAGTTAAGACATTAACCATGAGGCCAGAGTAAGAGTTAAGACCTTAACCAGTAGGCCAGAGTAAGAGTTCAGACCTTAACCAGTAGGCCAGAGTAAGAGTCTTAGACCTTAACCATTAGGCCAGAGTACGAGTCTAAGACCTTAACCATTAGGCCAGAGTACGAGTCTAAGACCTTAGCTATTAGGCCAGAATAAGAGTTAAGACCTTAGCTATTAGGCCAGAGTAAGAGTTAAGACCTTAACTTTTAGGCCAGAGTATGAGTCTAAGACCTTAGCTATTAGGCCAGAGTAAGAGTTAAGACCTTAGCTATTAGGCCAGAGTAAGAGTTAAGACCTTAACCTGTAGGCCAGAGTACGAGTCTAAGACCTTACCTATTAGGCCAGAGTACGAGTTAAGACCTTAGCTATTAGGCCAGAGTAAGAGTTAAGACCTTAGCTATTAGGCTAGAGTAAGAGTTAAGACCTTAACCAGTAGGCCAGAGTAAGAGTTAAGACCTTAACCTGTAGGCCAGAGTAAGAGTTAAGACCTTAACCTGTAGGCCAGAGTAAGAGTCTAAGACCTTTACCAGTAGGCCAGAGTAAGAGTTAAGACCTTAACCATTAGGCCAGAGTAAGAGTCTAAGACCTTAGCTATTAGGCCAGAGTAAGAGTTAAGACCTTAACCAGTAGGCCAGAGTAAGAGTTAAGACCTTAGCTATTAGGCCAGAGTACGAGTCTAAGACCTTAGCTATTAGGCCAGAGTAAGTGTTAAGACCTTAACCAGTAGGCCAGAGAAAGAGTTAAGACCTTAACCTGTAGGCCATAGTACGAGTCTAAGACATTAGCCATTAGGCCAGAGTAAGAGTTAAGACCTTAATCATGAGGCCAGAGTACGAGTCTAAAACCTTAGCTATTAGGCCAGAGTACGAGTCTCAGACCTTAGCTATTAGGCCAGAGTAAGAGTTAGGACCTTAACCAGTAGGCCAGAGAAAGAGTTAAGACCTTAACCTGTAGGCCATAGTAAGAGTCTAAGACATTAGCCATTAGGCCAGAATAAGAGTTAAGACCTTAATCATGAGGCCAGAGTACGAGTCTAAAACCTTAGCTATTAGGCCAGAGTACGAGTCTAAGACCTTAGCTATTAGGCCAGAGTAAGAGTTAAGACCTTAGCTATTAGACCAGAGTATGAGTCTAAGACCTTAGCTATTAGGCCAGAGTAAGAGTTAAGACCTTAACCATTAGGCCAGAGTACGAGTCTAAGACCTTAACCATTAGGCCAGAGTACGAGTCTAAGACCTTAGCTATTAGGCCAGAGTATGAGTTAAGACCTTAGCTATTAGGCCAGAGTAAGAGTTAAGACCTTAGCTATTAAGCCAGAGTAAGAGTTAAGACCTTAACCATTAGGCCAGAGTAAGAGTTAAGACCTTAACCTGTAGGCCAGAGTAAGAGTTAAGACCTTAACAAGTAGGCCAGAGTAAGAGTCTAAGACCTTAACCATTAGGCCAGAGTACGAGTCTAAGACCTTAGCTATTAGGCCAGAGTAAGAGTTAAGACCTTAACCAGTAGGCCAGAGTAAGAGTTAAGACCTTAGCTATTAGGCCAGAGTAAGAGTTAAGACCTTAACCAGTAGGCCAAAGTACGAGTCTAAGACCTTAGCTATTAGGCCAGAGTAAGAGTTAAGACCTTAACCAGTAGGCCAGAGTACGAGTCTAAGACCTTAGCTATTAGGCCAGAGTAAGAGTTAAGACCTTAACCAGTAGGCCAGAGTACGAGTCTAAGACCTTAGCTATTAGGCCAGAATAAGTGTTAAGACCTGAGCTATTAGGCCAGAGTAAGAGTTAAGACCTTAACGTTTAGGCCAGAGTACGAGTCTAAGACCTTAGCTATTAGGCCAGAGTAAGAGTTAAGACCTTAACCTGTAGGCCATAGTACGAGTCTAAGACCTTAGCTATTAGGCCAGAGTACTAGTTAAGACCTTAGCTATTAGGACAGAGTAAGAGTTAAGACCTTAGCTATTAGGCTAGAGTAAGAGTTAAGACCTTAACCGGTACGCCAGAGTAAGATTTAAGACCTTAACCTGTAGGCCAGAGTAAGAGTTAAGACCTTAACCTGTAGGCCAGAGTAAGAGTCTAAGACCTTTACCAGTAGGCCAGAGTAAGAGTTAAGACCTTAACCATTAGGCCAGAGTAAGAGTTAAGACCTTAACTATTAGGCCAGAGTAAGAGTCTAAGACCTTAGCTATTAGGCCAGAGAAAGAGTTAAGACCTTAACCAGTAGGCCAGAGTAAGAGTTAAGACCTTAGCTATTAGGCCAGAGTACGAGTCTAAGACCTTAGCTATTAGGCCAGAGTAAGAGTTAAGACCTTAACCAGTTGGCCAGAGAAAGAGTTAAGACCTTAACCTGTAGGCCATAGTACGAGTCTAAGACCTTAGCTATTAGGCCAGAGTAAGTGTTAAGACCTTAACCAGTAGGCCAGAGTAAGAGATAAGACCTTAACCAGTAGGCCAGAGTACGAGTCTAAGACCTTAGCTATTAGGCCAGAGTAAGAGTTAAGACCTTAGCTATTAGGCTAGAGTAAGAGTTAAGACCTTAACCAGTAGGCCAGAGTAAGAGTTAAGACCTTAACCTGTAGGCCAGAGTAAGAGTTAAGACCTTAACCTGTAGGCCAGAGTAAGAGTCTAAGACCTTTACCAGTAGGCCAGAGTAAGAGTTAAGACCTTAACCATTAGGCCAGAGTAAGAGTCTAAGACCTTAGCTATTAGGCCAGAGTAAGAGTTAAGACCTTAACCAGTAGGCCAGAGTAAGAGTTAAGACCTTAGCTATTAGGCCAGAGTACGAGTCTAAGACCTTAGCTATTAGGCCAGAGTAAGTGTTAAGACCTTAACCAGTAGGCCAGAGAAAGAGTTAAGACCTTAACCTGTAGGCCATAGTACGAGTCTAAGACATTAGCCATTAGGCCAGAGTAAGAGTTAAGACCTTAATCATGAGGCCAGAGTACGAGTCTAAAACCTTAGCTATTAGGCCAGAGTACGAGTCTCAGACCTTAGCTATTAGGCCAGAGTAAGAGTTAGGACCTTAACCAGTAGGCCAGAGAAAGAGTTAAGACCTTAACCTGTAGGCCATAGTAAGAGTCTAAGACATTAGCCATTAGGCCAGAGTAAGAGTTAAGACCTTAATCATGAGGCCAGAGTACGAGTCTAAAACCTTAGCTATTAGGCCAGAGTACGAGTCTAAGACCTTAGCTATTAGGCCAGAGTAAGAGTTAAGACCTTAGCTATTAGACCAGAGTATGAGTCTAAGACCTTAGCTATTAGGCCAGAGTAAGAGTTAAGACCTTAACCATTAGGCCAGAGTACGAGTCTAAGACCTTAACCATTAGGCCAGAGTACGAGTCTAAGACCTTAGCTATTAGGCCAGAGTATGAGTTAAGACCTTAGCTATTAGGCCAGAGTAAGAGTTAAGACCTTAGCTATTAAGCCAGAGTAAGAGTTAAGACCTTAACCATTAGGCCAGAGTAAGAGTTAAGACCTTAACCTGTAGGCCAGAGTAAGAGTTAAGACCTTAACAAGTAGGCCAGAGTAAGAGTCTAAGACCTTAACCATTAGGCCAGAGTACGAGTCTAAGACCTTAGCTATTAGGCCAGAGTAAGAGTTAAGACCTTAACCAGTAGGCCAGAGTAAGAGTTAAGACCTTAGCTATTAGGCCAGAGTAAGAGTTAAGACCTTAACCAGTAGGCCAAAGTACGAGTCTAAGACCTTAGCTATTAGGCCAGAGTAAGAGTTAAGACCTTAACCAGTAGGCCAGAGTACGAGTCTAAGACCTTAGCTATTAGGCCAGAGTAAGAGTTAAGACCTTAACCAGTAGGCCAGAGTACGAGTCTAAGACCTTAGCTATTAGGCCAGAATAAGTGTTAAGACCTGAGCTATTAGGCCAGAGTAAGAGTTAAGACCTTAACGTTTAGGCCAGAGTACGAGTCTAAGACCTTAGCTATTAGGCCAGAGTAAGAGTTAAGACCTTAACCTGTAGGCCATAGTACGAGTCTAAGACCTTAGCTATTAGGCCAGAGTACTAGTTAAGACCTTAGCTATTAGGACAGAGTAAGAGTTAAGACCTTAGCTATTAGGCTAGAGTAAGAGTTAAGACCTTAACCGGTACGCCAGAGTAAGATTTAAGACCTTAACCTGTAGGCCAGAGTAAGAGTTAAGACCTTAACCTGTAGGCCAGAGTAAGAGTCTAAGACCTTTACCAGTAGGCCAGAGTAAGAGTTAAGACCTTAACCATTAGGCCAGAGTAAGAGTTAAGACCTTAACTATTAGGCCAGAGTAAGAGTCTAAGACCTTAGCTATTAGGCCAGAGAAAGAGTTAAGACCTTAACCAGTAGGCCAGAGTAAGAGTTAAGACCTTAGCTATTAGGCCAGAGTACGAGTCTAAGACCTTAGCTATTAGGCCAGAGTAAGAGTTAAGACCTTAACCAGTTGGCCAGAGAAAGAGTTAAGACCTTAACCTGTAGGCCATAGTACGAGTCTAAGACCTTAGCTATTAGGCCAGAGTAAGTGTTAAGACCTTAACCAGTAGGCCAGAGTAAGAGATAAGACCTTAACCAGTAGGCCAGAGTACGAGTCTAAGACCTTAGCTATTAGGCCAGAGTAAGAGTTAAGACCTTAGCTATTAGGCCAGAGTAAGAGTTAAGACCTTAACCAGTAGGCCAGAGTAAGAGTTAAGACCTTAAACTGTAGGCCAGAGTACGAGTCTAAGACCTTAGCTATTAGGCCAGAGTAAGAGTTAAGACCTTAGCTATTAGGCCAGAGTAAGAGTTAAGACCTTAACCAGTAGGCCAGAGTAAGAGTTAAGACCTTAGCTATTAGGCCAGAGTAAGAGTTAAGACCTTAACCAGTAGGCCAAAGTACGAGTCTAAGACCTTAGCTATTAGGCCAGAGTAAGAGTTAAGACCTTAACCAGTAGGCCAGAGTACGAGTCTAAGACCTTAGCTATTAGGCCAGAGTAAGAGTTAAGACCTTAGCTATTAGGCCAGAGTAAGAGTTAAGACCTTAGCTATTAAGCCAGAGTAAGAGTTAAGACCTTAACCAGTAGGCCAGAGTAAGAGTTCAGACCTTAACCAGTAGGCCAGAGTAAGAGTCTAAGACCTTAACCATTAGGCCAGAATACGAGTCTAAGACCTTAGCTATTAGGCCAAAGTAAGAGTTAAGACCTTAACCTTTAGGCCAGAGTAAGAGTTAAGACCTTAACAAGTAGGCCAGAGTAAGAGTTCAGACCTTAGCTATTAGGCCAGAGTAAGAGTTAAGACATTAACCATGAGGCCAGAGTAAGAGTTAAGACCTTAACCAGTAGGCCAGAGTAAGAGTTCAGACCTTAACCAGTAGGCCAGAGTAAGAGTCTTAGACCTTAACCATTAGGCCAGAGTACGAGTCTAAGACCTTAACCATTAGGCCAGAGTACGAGTCTAAGACCTTAGCTATTAGGCCAGAATAAGAGTTAAGACCTTAGCTATTAGGCCAGAGTAAGAGTTAAGACCTTAACTTTTAGGCCAGAGTATGAGTCTAAGACCTTAGCTATTAGGCCAGAGTAAGAGTTAAGACCTTAGCTATTAGGCCAGAGTAAGAGTTAAGACCTTAACCTGTAGGCCAGAGTACGAGTCTAAGACCTTAGCTATTAGGCCAGAGTACGAGTTAAGACCTTAGCTATTAGGCCAGAGTAAGAGTTAAGACCTTAGCTATTAGGCTAGAGTAAGAGTTAAGACCTTAACCAGTAGGCCAGAGTAAGAGTTAAGACCTTAACCTGTAGGCCAGAGTAAGAGTTAAGACCTTAACCTGTAGGCCAGAGTAAGAGTCTAAGACCTTTACCAGTAGGCCAGAGTAAGAGTTAAGACCTTAACCATTAGGCCAGAGTAAGAGTCTAAGACCTTAGCTATTAGGCCAGAGTAAGAGTTAAGACCTTAACCAGTAGGCCAGAGTAAGAGTTAAGACCTTAGCTATTAGGCCAGAGTACGAGTCTAAGACCTTAGCTATTAGGCCAGAGTAAGTGTTAAGACCTTAACCAGTAGGCCAGAGAAAGAGTTAAGACCTTAACCTGTAGGCCATAGTACGAGTCTAAGACATTAGCCATTAGGCCAGAGTAAGAGTTAAGACCTTAATCATGAGGCCAGAGTACGAGTCTAAAACCTTAGCTATTAGGCCAGAGTACGAGTCTCAGACCTTAGCTATTAGGCCAGAGTGAGAGTTAGGACCTTAACCAGTAGGCCAGAGTAAGAGTTAAGACCTTAGCTATTAGGCCAGAGTAAGAGTTAAGACCTTAACCAGTAGTCCAAAGTACGAGTGTAAGACCTTAGCTATTAGGCCAGAGTAAGAGTTAAGACCTTAACCAGTGGGCCAGAGTACGAGTCTAAGACCTTAGCTATTAGGCCAGAGTAAGAGTTAAGACCTTAACCAGTAGGCCAGAGTAAGAGTTAAGACCTTAACCATTAGGCCAGAGTACGAGTCTAAGACCTTAACCATTAGGCCAGAGTACGAGTCTAAGACCTTAGCTATTAGGCCAGAATAAGAGTTAAGACCTTAGCTATTAGGCCAGAGTAAGAGTTAAGACCTTAACTTTTAGGCCAGAGTATGAGTCTAAGACCTTAGCTATTAGGCCAGAGTAAGAGTTAAGACCTTAGCTATTAGGCCAGAGTAAGAGTTAAGACCTTAACCTGTAGGCCAGAGTACGAGTCTAAGACCTTAGCTATTAGGCCAGAGTACGAGTTAAGACCTTAGCTATTAGGCCAGAGTAAGAGTTAAGACCTTAGCTATTAGGCTAGAGTAAGAGTTAAGACCTTAACCAGTAGGCCAGAGTAAGAGTTAAGACCTTAACCTGTAGGCCAGAGTAAGAGTTAAGACCTTAACCTGTAGGCCAGAGTAAGAGTCTAAGACATTTACCAGTAGGCCAGAGTAAGAGTTAAGACCTTAACCATTAGGCCAGAGTAAGAGTCTAAGACCTTAGCTATTAGGCCAGAGTAAGAGTTAAGACCTTAACCAGTAGGCCAGAGTAAGAGTTAAGACCTTAGCTATTAGGCCAGAGTACGAGTCTAAGACCTTAGCTATTAGGCCAGAGTAAGTGTTAAGACCTTAACCAGTAGGCCAGAGAAAGAGTTAAGACCTTAACCTGTAGGCCATAGTAAGAGTCTAAGACATTAGCCATTAGGCCAGAGTAAGAGTTAAGACCTTAATCATGAGGCCAGAGTACGAGTCTAAAACCTTAGCTATTAGGCCAGAGTACGAGTCTAAGACCTTAGCTATTAGGCCAGAGTAAGAGTTAAGACCTTAGCTATTAGACCAGAGTATGAGTCTAAGACCTTAGCTATTAGGCCAGAGTAAGAGTTAAGACCTTAACCATTAGGCCAGAGTACGAGTCTAAGACCTTAACCATTAGGCCAGAGTACGAGTCTAAGACCTTAGCTATTAGGCCAGAGTATGAGTTAAGACCTTAGCTATTAGGCCAGAGTAAGAGTTAAGACCTTAGCTATTAAGCCAGAGTAAGAGTTAAGACCTTAACCATTAGGCCAGAGTAAGAGTTAAGACCTTAACCTGTAGGCCAGAGTAAGAGTTAAGACCTTAACAAGTAGGCCAGAGTAAGAGTCTAAGACCTTAACCATTAGGCCAGAGTACGAGTCTAAGACCTTAGCTATTAGGCCAGAGTAAGAGTTAAGACCTTAACCAGTAGGCCAGAGTAAGAGTTAAGACCTTAGCTATTAGGCCAGAGTAAGAGTTAAGACCTTAACCAGTAGGCCAAAGTACGAGTCTAAGACCTTAGCTATTAGGCCAGAGTAAGAGTTAAGACCTTAACCAGTAGGCCAGAGTACGAGTCTAAGACCTTAGCTATTAGGCCAGAGTAAGAGTTAAGACCTTAACCAGTAGGCCAGAGTACGAGTCTAAGACCTTAGCTATTAGGCCAGAATAAGTGTTAAGACCTGAGCTATTAGGCCAGAGTAAGAGTTAAGACCTTAACGTTTAGGCCAGAGTACGAGTCTAAGACCTTAGCTATTAGGCCAGAGTAAGAGTTAAGACCTTAACCTGTAGGCCATAGTACGAGTCTAAGACCTTAGCTATTAGGCCAGAGTACTAGTTAAGACCTTAGCTATTAGGACAGAGTAAGAGTTAAGACCTTAGCTATTAGGCTAGAGTAAGAGTTAAGACCTTAACCAGTACGCCAGAGTAAGATTTAAGACCTTAACCTGTAGGCCAGAGTAAGAGTTAAGACCTTAACCTGTAGGCCAGAGTAAGAGTCTAAGACCTTTACCAGTAGGCCAGAGTAAGAGTTAAGACCTTAACCATTAGGCCAGAGTAAGAGTTAAGACCTTAACTATTAGGCCAGAGTAAGAGTCTAAGACCTTAGCTATTAGGCCAGAGAAAGAGTTAAGACCTTAACCAGTAGGCCAGAGTAAGAGTTAAGACCTTAGCTATTAGGCCAGAGTACGAGTCTAAGACCTTAGCTATTAGGCCAGAGTAAGAGTTAAGACCTTAACCAGTTGGCCAGAGAAAGAGTTAAGACCTTAACCTGTAGGCCATAGTACGAGTCTAAGACCTTAGCTATTAGGCCAGAGTAAGTGTTAAGACCTTAACCAGTAGGCCAGAGTAAGAGATAAGACCTTAACCAGTAGGCCAGAGTACGAGTCTAAGACCTTAGCTATTAGGCCAGAGTAAGAGTTAAGACCTTAGCTATTAGGCCAGAGTAAGAGTTAAGACCTTAACCAGTAGGCCAGAGTAAGAGTTAAGACCTTAAACTGTAGGCCAGAGTACGAGTCTAAGACCTTAGCTATTAGGCCAGAGTAAGAGTTAAGACCTTAGCTATTAGGCCAGAGTAAGAGTTAAGACCTTAACCAGTAGGCCAGAGTAAGAGTTAAGACCTTAGCTATTAGGCCAGAGTAAGAGTTAAGACCTTAACCAGTAGGCCAAAGTACGAGTCTAAGACCTTAGCTATTAGGCCAGAGTAAGAGTTAAGACCTTAACCAGTAGGCCAGAGTACGAGTCTAAGACCTTAGCTATTAGGCCAGAGTAAGAGTTAAGACCTTAGCTATTAGGCCAGAGTAAGAGTTAAGACCTTAACAAGTAGGCCAGAGTAAGAGTTCAGACCTTAGCTATTAGGCCAGAGTAAGAGTTAAGACATTAACCATGAGGCCAGAGTAAGAGTTAAGACCTTAACCAGTAGGCCAGAGTAAGAGTTAAGACCTTAACCAGTAGGCCAGAGTAAGAGTTCAGACCTTAACCAGTAGGCCAGAGTAAGAGTCTAAGACCTTAACCATTAGGCCAGAATACGAGTCTAAGACCTTAGCTATTAGGCCAAAGTAAGAGTTAAGACCTTAACCTTTAGGCCAGAGTAAGAGTTAAGACCTTAACAAGTAGGCCAGAGTAAGAGTTCAGACCTTAGCTATTAGGCCAGAGTAAGAGTTAAGACATTAACCATGAGGCCAGAGTAAGAGTTAAGACCTTAACCAGTAGGCCAGAGTAAGAGTTCAGACCTTAACCAGTAGGCCAGAGTAAGAGTCTTAGACCTTAACCATTAGGCCAGAGTACGAGTCTAAGACCTTAACCATTAGGCCAGAGTACGAGTCTAAGACCTTAGCTATTAGGCCAGAATAAGAGTTAAGACCTTAGCTATTAGGCCAGAGTAAGAGTTAAGACCTTAACTTTTAGGCCAGAGTATGAGTCTAAGACCTTAGCTATTAGGCCAGAGTAAGAGTTAAGACCTTAGCTATTAGGCCAGAGTAAGAGTTAAGACCTTAACCTGTAGGCCAGAGTACGAGTCTAAGACCTTAGCTATTAGGCCAGAGTACGAGTTAAGACCTTAGCTATTAGGCCAGAGTAAGAGTTAAGACCTTAGCTATTAGGCTAGAGTAAGAGTTAAGACCTTAACCAGTAGGCCAGAGTAAGAGTTAAGACCTTAACCTGTAGGCCAGAGTAAGAGTTAAGACCTTAACCTGTAGGCCAGAGTAAGAGTCTAAGACCTTTACCAGTAGGCCAGAGTAAGAGTTAAGACCTTAACCATTAGGCCAGAGTAAGAGTCTAAGACCTTAGCTATTAGGCCAGAGTAAGAGTTAAGACCTTAACCAGTAGGCCAGAGTAAGAGTTAAGACCTTAGCTATTAGGCCAGAGTACGAGTCTAAGACCTTAGCTATTAGGCCAGAGTAAGTGTTAAGATCTTAACCAGTAGGCCAGAGAAAGAGTTAAGACCTTAACCTGTAGGCCATAGTACGAGTCTAAGACATTAGCCATTAGGCCAGAGTAAGAGTTAAGACCTTAATCATGAGGCCAGAGTACGAGTCTAAAACCTTAGCTATTAGGCCAGAGTACGAGTCTCAGACCTTAGCTATTAGGCCAGAGTAAGAGTTAGGACCTTAACCAGTAGGCCAGAGAAAGAGTTAAGACCTTAACCTGTAGGCCATAGTAAGAGTCTAAGACATTAGCCATTAGGCCAGAGTAAGAGTTAAGACCTTAATCATGAGGCCAGAGTACGAGTCTAAAACCTTAGCTATTAGGCCAGAGTACGAGTCTAAGACCTTAGCTATTAGGCCAGAGTAAGAGTTAAGACCTTAGCTATTAGACCAGAGTATGAGTCTAAGACCTTAGCTATTAGGCCAGAGTAAGAGTTAAGACCTTAACCATTAGGCCAGAGTACGAGTCTAAGACCTTAACCATTAGGCCAGAGTACGAGTCTAAGACCTTAGCTATTAGGCCAGAGTATGAGTTAAGACCTTAGCTATTAGGCCAGAGTAAGAGTTAAGACCTTAGCTATTAAGCCAGAGTAAGAGTTAAGACCTTAACCATTAGGCCAGAGTAAGAGTTAAGACCTTAACCTGTAGGCCAGAGTAAGAGTTAAGACCTTAACAAGTAGGCCAGAGTAAGAGTCTAAGACCTTAACCATTAGGCCAGAGTACGAGTCTAAGACCTTAGCTATTAGGCCAGAGTAAGAGTTAAGACCTTAACCAGTAGGCCAGAGTAAGAGTTAAGACCTTAGCTATTAGGCCAGAGTAAGAGTTAAGACCTTAACCAGTAGGCCAAAGTACGAGTCTAAGACCTTAGCTATTAGGCCAGAGTAAGAGTTAAGACCTTAACCAGTAGGCCAGAGTACGAGTCTAAGACCTTAGCTATTAGGCCAGAGTAAGAGTTAAGACCTTAACCAGTAGGCCAGAGTACGAGTCTAAGACCTTAGCTATTAGGCCAGAATAAGTGTTAAGACCTGAGCTATTAGGCCAGAGTAAGAGTTAAGACCTTAACGTTTAGGCCAGAGTACGAGTCTAAGACCTTAGCTATTAGGCCAGAGTAAGAGTTAAGACCTTAACCTGTAGGCCATAGTACGAGTCTAAGACCTTAGCTATTAGGCCAGAGTACTAGTTAAGACCTTAGCTATTAGGACAGAGTAAGAGTTAAGACCTTAGCTATTAGGCTAGAGTAAGAGTTAAGACCTTAACCGGTACGCCAGAGTAAGATTTAAGACCTTAACCTGTAGGCCAGAGTAAGAGTTAAGACCTTAACCTGTAGGCCAGAGTAAGAGTCTAAGACCTTTACCAGTAGGCCAGAGTAAGAGTTAAGACCTTAACCATTAGGCCAGAGTAAGAGTTAAGACCTTAACTATTAGGCCAGAGTAAGAGTCTAAGACCTTAGCTATTAGGCCAGAGAAAGAGTTAAGACCTTAACCAGTAGGCCAGAGTAAGAGTTAAGACCTTAGCTATTAGGCCAGAGTACGAGTCTAAGACCTTAGCTATTAGGCCAGAGTAAGAGTTAAGACCTTAACCAGTTGGCCAGAGAAAGAGTTAAGACCTTAACCTGTAGGCCATAGTACGAGTCTAAGACCTTAGCTATTAGGCCAGAGTAAGTGTTAAGACCTTAACCAGTAGGCCAGAGTAAGAGATAAGACCTTAACCAGTAGGCCAGAGTACGAGTCTAAGACCTTAGCTATTAGGCCAGAGTAAGAGTTAAGACCTTAGCTATTAGGCTAGAGTAAGAGTTAAGACCTTAACCAGTAGGCCAGAGTAAGAGTTAAGACCTTAACCTGTAGGCCAGAGTAAGAGTTAAGACCTTAACCTGTAGGCCAGAGTAAGAGTCTAAGACCTTTACCAGTAGGCCAGAGTAAGAGTTAAGACCTTAACCATTAGGCCAGAGTAAGAGTCTAAGACCTTAGCTATTAGGCCAGAGTAAGAGTTAAGACCTTAACCAGTAGGCCAGAGTAAGAGTTAAGACCTTAGCTATTAGGCCAGAGTACGAGTCTAAGACCTTAGCTATTAGGCCAGAGTAAGTGTTAAGACCTTAACCAGTAGGCCAGAGAAAGAGTTAAGACCTTAACCTGTAGGCCATAGTACGAGTCTAAGACATTAGCCATTAGGCCAGAGTAAGAGTTAAGACCTTAATCATGAGGCCAGAGTACGAGTCTAAAACCTTAGCTATTAGGCCAGAGTACGAGTCTCAGACCTTAGCTATTAGGCCAGAGTAAGAGTTAGGACCTTAACCAGTAGGCCAGAGAAAGAGTTAAGACCTTAACCTGTAGGCCATAGTAAGAGTCTAAGACATTAGCCATTAGGCCAGAGTAAGAGTTAAGACCTTAATCATGAGGCCAGAGTACGAGTCTAAAACCTTAGCTATTAGGCCAGAGTACGAGTCTAAGACCTTAGCTATTAGGCCAGAGTAAGAGTTAAGACCTTAGCTATTAGACCAGAGTATGAGTCTAAGACCTTAGCTATTAGGCCAGAGTAAGAGTTAAGACCTTAACCATTAGGCCAGAGTACGAGTCTAAGACCTTAACCATTAGGCCAGAGTACGAGTCTAAGACCTTAGCTATTAGGCCAGAGTATGAGTTAAGACCTTAGCTATTAGGCCAGAGTAAGAGTTAAGACCTTAGCTATTAAGCCAGAGTAAGAGTTAAGACCTTAACCATTAGGCCAGAGTAAGAGTTAAGACCTTAACCTGTAGGCCAGAGTAAGAGTTAAGACCTTAACAAGTAGGCCAGAGTAAGAGTCTAAGACCTTAACCATTAGGCCAGAGTACGAGTCTAAGACCTTAGCTATTAGGCCAGAGTAAGAGTTAAGACCTTAACCAGTAGGCCAGAGTAAGAGTTAAGACCTTAGCTATTAGGCCAGAGTAAGAGTTAAGACCTTAACCAGTAGGCCAAAGTACGAGTCTAAGACCTTAGCTATTAGGCCAGAGTAAGAGTTAAGACCTTAACCAGTAGGCCAGAGTACGAGTCTAAGACCTTAGCTATTAGGCCAGAGTAAGAGTTAAGACCTTAACCAGTAGGCCAGAGTACGAGTCTAAGACCTTAGCTATTAGGCCAGAATAAGTGTTAAGACCTGAGCTATTAGGCCAGAGTAAGAGTTAAGACCTTAACGTTTAGGCCAGAGTACGAGTCTAAGACCTTAGCTATTAGGCCAGAGTAAGAGTTAAGACCTTAACCTGTAGGCCATAGTACGAGTCTAAGACCTTAGCTATTAGGCCAGAGTACTAGTTAAGACCTTAGCTATTAGGACAGAGTAAGAGTTAAGACCTTAGCTATTAGGCTAGAGTAAGAGTTAAGACCTTAACCGGTACGCCAGAGTAAGATTTAAGACCTTAACCTGTAGGCCAGAGTAAGAGTTAAGACCTTAACCTGTAGGCCAGAGTAAGAGTCTAAGACCTTTACCAGTAGGCCAGAGTAAGAGTTAAGACCTTAACCATTAGGCCAGAGTAAGAGTTAAGACCTTAACTATTAGGCCAGAGTAAGAGTCTAAGACCTTAGCTATTAGGCCAGAGAAAGAGTTAAGACCTTAACCAGTAGGCCAGAGTAAGAGTTAAGACCTTAGCTATTAGGCCAGAGTACGAGTCTAAGACCTTAGCTATTAGGCCAGAGTAAGAGTTAAGACCTTAACCAGTTGGCCAGAGAAAGAGTTAAGACCTTAACCTGTAGGCCATAGTACGAGTCTAAGACCTTAGCTATTAGGCCAGAGTAAGTGTTAAGACCTTAACCAGTAGGCCAGAGTAAGAGATAAGACCTTAACCAGTAGGCCAGAGTACGAGTCTAAGACCTTAGCTATTAGGCCAGAGTAAGAGTTAAGACCTTAGCTATTAGGCCAGAGTAAGAGTTAAGACCTTAACCAGTAGGCCAGAGTAAGAGTTAAGACCTTAAACTGTAGGCCAGAGTACGAGTCTAAGACCTTAGCTATTAGGCCAGAGTAAGAGTTAAGACCTTAGCTATTAGGCCAGAGTAAGAGTTAAGACCTTAACCAGTAGGCCAGAGTAAGAGTTAAGACCTTAGCTATTAGGCCAGAGTAAGAGTTAAGACCTTAACCAGTAGGCCAAAGTACGAGTCTAAGACCTTAGCTATTAGGCCAGAGTAAGAGTTAAGACCTTAACCAGTAGGCCAGAGTACGAGTCTAAGACCTTAGCTATTAGGCCAGAGTAAGAGTTAAGACCTTAGCTATTAGGCCAGAGTAAGAGTTAAGACCTTAGCTATTAAGCCAGAGTAAGAGTTAAGACCTTAACCAGTAGGCCAGAGTAAGAGTTCAGACCTTAACCAGTAGGCCAGAGTAAGAGTCTAAGACCTTAACCATTAGGCCAGAATACGAGTCTAAGACCTTAGCTATTAGGCCAAAGTAAGAGTTAAGACCTTAACCTTTAGGCCAGAGTAAGAGTTAAGACCTTAACAAGTAGGCCAGAGTAAGAGTTCAGACCTTAGCTATTAGGCCAGAGTAAGAGTTAAGACATTAACCATGAGGCCAGAGTAAGAGTTAAGACCTTAACCAGTAGGCCAGAGTAAGAGTTCAGACCTTAACCAGTAGGCCAGAGTAAGAGTCTTAGACCTTAACCATTAGGCCAGAGTACGAGTCTAAGACCTTAACCATTAGGCCAGAGTACGAGTCTAAGACCTTAGCTATTAGGCCAGAATAAGAGTTAAGACCTTAGCTATTAGGCCAGAGTAAGAGTTAAGACCTTAACTTTTAGGCCAGAGTATGAGTCTAAGACCTTAGCTATTAGGCCAGAGTAAGAGTTAAGACCTTAGCTATTAGGCCAGAGTAAGAGTTAAGACCTTAACCTGTAGGCCAGAGTACGAGTCTAAGACCTTAGCTATTAGGCCAGAGTACGAGTTAAGACCTTAGCTATTAGGCCAGAGTAAGAGTTAAGACCTTAGCTATTAGGCTAGAGTAAGAGTTAAGACCTTAACCAGTAGGCCAGAGTAAGAGTTAAGACCTTAACCTGTAGGCCAGAGTAAGAGTTAAGACCTTAACCTGTAGGCCAGAGTAAGAGTCTAAGACCTTTACCAGTAGGCCAGAGTAAGAGTTAAGACCTTAACCATTAGGCCAGAGTAAGAGTCTAAGACCTTAGCTATTAGGCCAGAGTAAGAGTTAAGACCTTAACCAGTAGGCCAGAGTAAGAGTTAAGACCTTAGCTATTAGGCCAGAGTACGAGTCTAAGACCTTAGCTATTAGGCCAGAGTAAGTGTTAAGACCTTAACCAGTAGGCCAGAGAAAGAGTTAAGACCTTAACCTGTAGGCCATAGTACGAGTCTAAGACATTAGCCATTAGGCCAGAGTAAGAGTTAAGACCTTAATCATGAGGCCAGAGTACGAGTCTAAAACCTTAGCTATTAGGCCAGAGTACGAGTCTCAGACCTTAGCTATTAGGCCAGAGTAAGAGTTAGGACCTTAACCAGTAGGCCAGAGTAAGAGTTAAGACCTTAGCTATTAGGCCAGAGTAAGAGTTAAGACCTTAACCAGTAGTCCAAAGTACGAGTGTAAGACCTTAGCTATTAGGCCAGAGTAAGAGTTAAGACCTTAACCAGTGGGCCAGAGTACGAGTCTAAGACCTTAGCTATTAGGCCAGAGTAAGAGTTAAGACCTTAACCAGTAGGCCAGAGTAAGAGTTAAGACCTTAACCATTAGGCCAGAGTACGAGTCTAAGACCTTAACCATTAGGCCAGAGTACGAGTCTAAGACCTTAGCTATTAGGCCAGAATAAGAGTTAAGACCTTAGCTATTAGGCCAGAGTAAGAGTTAAGACCTTAACTTTTAGGCCAGAGTATGAGTCTAAGACCTTAGCTATTAGGCCAGAGTAAGAGTTAAGACCTTAGCTATTAGGCCAGAGTAAGAGTTAAGACCTTAACCTGTAGGCCAGAGTACGAGTCTAAGACCTTAGCTATTAGGCCAGAGTACGAGTTAAGACCTTAGCTATTAGGCCAGAGTAAGAGTTAAGACCTTAGCTATTAGGCTAGAGTAAGAGTTAAGACCTTAACCAGTAGGCCAGAGTAAGAGTTAAGACCTTAACCTGTAGGCCAGAGTAAGAGTTAAGACCTTAACCTGTAGGCCAGAGTAAGAGTCTAAGACATTTACCAGTAGGCCAGAGTAAGAGTTAAGACCTTAACCATTAGGCCAGAGTAAGAGTCTAAGACCTTAGCTATTAGGCCAGAGTAAGAGTTAAGACCTTAACCAGTAGGCCAGAGTAAGAGTTAAGACCTTAGCTATTAGGCCAGAGTACGAGTCTAAGACCTTAGCTATTAGGCCAGAGTAAGTGTTAAGACCTTAACCAGTAGGCCAGAGAAAGAGTTAAGACCTTAACCTGTAGGCCATAGTAAGAGTCTAAGACATTAGCCATTAGGCCAGAGTAAGAGTTAAGACCTTAATCATGAGGCCAGAGTACGAGTCTAAAACCTTAGCTATTAGGCCAGAGTACGAGTCTAAGACCTTAGCTATTAGGCCAGAGTAAGAGTTAAGACCTTAGCTATTAGGCCAGAGTATGAGTCTAAGACCTTAGCTATTAGGCCAGAGTAAGAGTTAAGACCTTAACCATTAGGCCAGAGTACGAGTCTAAGACCTTAACCATTAGGCCAGAGTACGAGTCTAAGACCTTAGCTATTAGGCCAGAGTATGAGTTAAGACCTTAGCTATTAGGCCAGAGTAAGAGTTAAGACCTTAGCTATTAAGCCAGAGTAAGAGTTAAGACCTTAACCATTAGGCCAGAGTAAGAGTTAAGACCTTAACCTGTAGGCCAGAGTAAGAGTTAAGACCTTAACAAGTAGGCCAGAGTAAGAGTCTAAGACCTTAACCATTAGGCCAGAGTACGAGTCTAAGACCTTAGCTATTAGGCCAGAGTAAGAGTTAAGACCTTAACCAGTAGGCCAGAGTAAGAGTTAAGACCTTAGCTATTAGGCCAGAGTAAGAGTTAAGACCTTAACCAGTAGGCCAAAGTACGAGTCTAAGACCTTAGCTATTAGGCCAGAGTAAGAGTTAAGACCTTAACCAGTAGGCCAGAGTACGAGTCTAAGACCTTAGCTATTAGGCCAGAGTAAGAGTTAAGACCTTAACCAGTAGGCCAGAGTACGAGTCTAAGACCTTAGCTATTAGGCCAGAATAAGTGTTAAGACCTGAGCTATTAGGCCAGAGTAAGAGTTAAGACCTTAACGTTTAGGCCAGAGTACGAGTCTAAGACCTTAGCTATTAGGCCAGAGTAAGAGTTAAGACCTTAACCTGTAGGCCATAGTACGAGTCTAAGACCTTAGCTATTAGGCCAGAGTACTAGTTAAGACCTTAGCTATTAGGACAGAGTAAGAGTTAAGACCTTAGCTATTAGGCTAGAGTAAGAGTTAAGACCTTAACCAGTACGCCAGAGTAAGATTTAAGACCTTAACCTGTAGGCCAGAGTAAGAGTTAAGACCTTAACCTGTAGGCCAGAGTAAGAGTCTAAGACCTTTACCAGTAGGCCAGAGTAAGAGTTAAGACCTTAACCATTAGGCCAGAGTAAGAGTTAAGACCTTAACTATTAGGCCAGAGTAAGAGTCTAAGACCTTAGCTATTAGGCCAGAGAAAGAGTTAAGACCTTAACCAGTAGGCCAGAGTAAGAGTTAAGACCTTAGCTATTAGGCCAGAGTACGAGTCTAAGACCTTAGCTATTAGGCCAGAGTAAGAGTTAAGACCTTAACCAGTTGGCCAGAGAAAGAGTTAAGACCTTAACCTGTAGGCCATAGTACGAGTCTAAGACCTTAGCTATTAGGCCAGAGTAAGTGTTAAGACCTTAACCAGTAGGCCAGAGTAAGAGATAAGACCTTAACCAGTAGGCCAGAGTAAGAGTTAAGACCTTAACCAGTAGGCCAGAGTACGAGTCTAAGACCTTAGCTATTAGGCCAGAGTAAGAGTTAAGACCTTAGCTATTAGGCCAAAGTAAGAGTTAAGACCTTAACCATTAGGCCAGAGTAAGAGTTAAGACCTTAACCAGTAGGCCAGAGTACGAGTCTAAGACCGTAGCTATTAGGCCAGAGTAAGAGTTAAGACCTTAGCTATTAGGCCAGAGTAAGAGTTAAGACCTTAACCAGTAGGCCAGAGTAAGAGTTAAGACCTTTGCTATTAGGCCAGAGTAAGAGTTAAGACCTTAACCATTAGGCCAGAGTACGAGTCTAAGACCTTAGCAATTAGGCCAGAGTAAGAGTTAAGACCTTAACCAGTAGGCCAGAGCAAGAGTTAAGACCTTAACCAGTAGGCCAGAATACGAGTCTAAGACCTTAGCTGTTAGGCCAGAGTAAGAGTTAAGACCTTAACCATTAGGCCAGAGTACGAGTCTAAGACCTTAGCTATTAGGCCAGAGTAAGAGTCTAAGACCTTAGCTATTAGGCCAGAGTAAGAGTTAAGACCTTAGCTATTAGGCCAGAGTAAGAGTTAAGACCTTAGCTATTAGGCCAGAGTAAGAGTTAAGACCTTAACCAGTAGGCCAGAGTAAGAGTTAAGACCTTAACAAGTAGGCCATAGTACGAGTCTAAGACCTTAGCTATTAGGCCAGAGTAAGAGTTAAGACCTTAACCAGTAGGCCAGAGTATGAGTCTAAGACCTTAGCTATTAGGCCAGAGTAAGAGTCTAAGACCTTAGCTATTAGGCCAGAGTAAGAGTTAAGACCTTAGCTATTAGGCCAGAATAAGAGTTAAAACCTTAACCAGTAGGCCAGAGTAAGAGTTAAGACCTTAACCAGTAGGCCTGAGTAAGAGTTAAGACCTTAACCTGTAGGCCATAGTACGAGTCTAAGACCTTAGCTATTTGGCCAGAGTAAGAGTTAAGACCTTAACCAGTAGGCCAGAGTACGAGTCTAAGACCTTAGCTATTAGGCCAGAGTAAGAGTCTAAGACCTTAGCTATTAGGCCAGAGTAAGAGTTAAGACCTTAGCTATTAGGCCAGAGTAAGAGTTAAGACCTTAACCAGTAGGCCAGAGTAAGAGTTAAGACCTTAACCAGTAGGCCAGAGTAAGAGTTAAGACCTTAAACTGTAGGCCAGAGTACGAGTCTAAGACCTTAGCTATTAGGCCAGAGTAAGAGTTAAGACCTTAGCTATTAGGCCAGAGTAAGAGTTAAGACCTTAACCAGTAGGCCAGAGTAAGAGTTAAGACCTTAGCTATTAGGCCAGAGTAAGAGTTAAGACCTTAACCAGTAGGCCAAAGTACGAGTCTAAGACCTTAGCTATTAGGCCAGAGTAAGAGTTAAGACCTTAACCAGTAGGCCAGAGTACGAGTCTAAGACCTTAGCTATTAGGCCAGAGTAAGAGTTAACACCTTAGCTATTAGGCCAGAGTAAGAGTTAAGACCTTAGCTATTAAGCCAGAGTAAGAGTTAAGACCTTAACCAGTAGGCCAGAGTAAGAGTTCAGACCTTAACCAGTAGGCCAGAGTAAGAGTCTAAGACCTTAACCATTAGGCCAGAATACGAGTCTAAGACCTTAGCTATTAGGCCAAAGTAAGAGTTAAGACCTTAACCTTTAGGCCAGAGTAAGAGTTAAGACCTTAACCAGTAGGCCAGAGTAAGAGTTCAGACCTTAACCAGTAGGCCAGAGTAAGAGTCTTAGACCTTAACCATTAGGCCAGAGTACGAGTCTAAGACCTTAGCTATTAGGCCAGAGTAAGAGTTAAGACCTTAAGCAGCAGGCCAGAGTACGAGTCTAAGACCTTAGCTATTAGGCCAGAGTAAGAGTTCAGACCTTAACCTGTAGGCCATAGTACGAGTCTAAGACCTTAGCTATTAGGACAGAGTAAGAGTTAAGACCTTAACCTGTAGGCCATAGTACGAGTCTAAGACCTTAGCTATTGGGCCAGAGTACTAATTAAGACCTTAGCTATTAGGACAGAGTAATAGTTAAGACCTTAGCTATTAGGCTAGAGTAAGAGTTAAGACCTTAACCAGTACGCCAGAGTAAGATTTAAGACCTTAACCTGTAGGCCAGAGTAAGAGTCTAAGACCTTAACCAGTAGGCCAGAGTAAGAGTTAAGACCTTAACCTGTAGGCCCGAGTAAGAGTCTAAGACCTTTACCAGTAGGCCAGAGTAAGACTTAAGACCTTAACCATTAGGCCAGAGTAAGAGTTAAGACCTTAACTATTAGGCCAGAGTAAGAGTCTAAGACCTTAGCTATTAGGCCAGAGAAAGAGTTAAGACCTTAACCAGTAGGCCAGAGTAAGAGTTAAGACCTTAGCTATTAGGCCAGAGTACGAGTCTAAGACCTTAGCTATTAGGCCAGAGTAAGAGTTAAGACCTTAACCAGTTGGCCAGAGAAAGAGTTAAGACCTTAACCTGTAGGCCATAGTACGAGTCTAAGACCTTAGCTATTAGGCCAGAGTAAGTGTTAAGACCTTAACCAGTAGGCCAGAGTAAGAGATAAGACCTTAACCAGTAGGCCAGAGTAAGAGTTAAGACCTTAACCAGTAGGCCAGAGTACGAGTCTAAGACCTTAGCTATTAGGCCAGAGTAAGAGTTAAGACCTTAGCTATTAGGCCAAAGTAAGAGTTAAGACCTTAACCATTAGGCCAGAGTACGAGTCTAAGACCGTAGCTATTAGGCCAGAGTAAGAGTTAAGACCTTAGCTATTAGGCCAGAGTAAGAGTTAAGACCTTTGCTATTAGGCCAGAGTAAGAGTTAAGACCTTAACCATTAGGCCAGAGTACGAGTCTAAGACCTTAGCAATTAGGCCAGAGTAAGAGTTAAGACCTTAACCAGTAGGCCAGAGCAAGAGTTAAGACCTTAACCAGTAGGCCAGAATACGAGTCTAAGACCTTAGCTATTAGGCCAGAGTAAGAGTTAAGACCTTAACCATTAGGCCAGAGTACGAGTCTAAGACCTTAGCTATTAGGCCAGAGTAAGAGTCTAAGACCTTAGCTAAAAGGCCAGAGTAAGAGTTAAGACCTTAGATATTAGGCCAGAGTAAGAGTTAAGACCTTAACCAGTAGTCCAGAGTAAGAGTTAAGACCTTAACCAGTAGGCCATAGTACGAGTCTAAGACCTTAGCTATTAGGCCAGAGTAAGAGTTAAGACCTTAACCAGTAGGCCAGAGTATGAGTCTAAGACCTTAGCTATTAGGCCAGAGTAAGAGTCTAAGACCTTAGCTATTAGGCCAGAGTAAGAGTTAAGACCTTAGCTATTAGGCCAGAATAAGAGTTAAAACCTTAACCAGTAGGCCAGAGTAAGAGTTAAGACCTTAACCAGTAGGCCTGAGTAAGAGTTAAGACCTTAACCTGTAGGCCATAGTACGAGTCTTAGACCTTAGCTATTTGGCCAGAGTAAGAGTTAAGACCTTAACCAGTAGGCCAGAGTACGAGTCTAAGACCTTAGCTATTAGGCCAGAGTAAGAGTCTAAGACCTTAGCTATTAGGCCAGAGTAAGAGTTAAGACCTTAGCTATTAGGCCAGAGTAAGAGTTAAGACCTTAACCAGTAGGCCAGAGTAAGAGTTAAGACCTTAACCAGTAGGCCAGAGTAAGAGTTAAGACCTTAAACTGTAGGCCAGAGTACGAGTCTAAGACCTTAGCTATTAGGCCAGAGTAAGAGTTAAGACCTTAGCTATTAGGCCAGAGTAAGAGTTAAGACCTTAACCAGTAGGCCAGAGTAAGAGTTAAGACCTTAGCTATTAGGCCAGAGTAAGAGTTAAGACCTTAACCAGTAGGCCAAAGTACGAGTCTAAGACCTTAGCTATTAGGCCAGAGTAAGAGTTAAGACCTTAACCAGTAGGCCAGAGTACGAGTCTAAGACCTTAGCTATTAGGCCAGAGTAAGAGTTAAGACCTTAGCTATTAGGCCAGAGTAAGAGTTAAGACCTTAGCTATTAAGCCAGAGTAAGAGTTAAGACCTTAACCAGTAGGCCAGAGTAAGAGTTCAGACCTTAACCAGTAGGCCAGAGTAAGAGTCTAAGACCTTAACCATTAGGCCAGAATACGAGTCTAAGACCTTAGCTATTAGGCCAGAGTAAGAGTTAAGACCTTAACCTGTAGGCCAGAGTAAGAGTTAAGACCTTAACAAGTAGGCCAGAGTAAGAGTTCAGACCTTAGCTATTAGGCCAGAGTAAGAGTTAAGACATTAACCATGAGGCCAGAGTAAGAGTTAAGACCTTAACCAGTAGGCCATAGTACGAGTCTAAGACCTTAGCTATTAGGCCAGAGTAAGAGTTAAGACCTTAACCAGTAGGCCAGAGTATGAGTCTAAGACCTTAGCTATTAGGCCAGAGTAAGAGTCTAAGACCTTAGCTATTAGGCCAGAGTAAGAGTTAAGACCTTAGCTATTAGGCCAGAATAAGAGTTAAAACCTTAACCAGTAGGCCAGAGTAAGAGTTAAGACCTTAACCAGTAGGCCTGAGTAAGAGTTAAGACCTTAACCTGTAGGCCATAGTACGAGTCTAAGACCTTAGCTATTTGGCCAGAGTAAGAGTTAAGACCTTAACCAGTAGGCCAGAGTACGAGTCTAAGACCTTAGCTATTAGGCCAGAGTAAGAGTCTAAGACCTTAGCTATTAGGCCAGAGTAAGAGTTAAGACCTTAGCTATTAGGCCAGAGTAAGAGTTAAGACCTTAACCAGTAGGCCAGAGTAAGAGTTAAGACCTTAAACTGTAGGCCAGAGTACGAGTCTAAGACCTTAGCTATTAGGCCAGAGTAAGAGTTAAGACCTTAGCTATTAGGCCAGAGTAAGAGTTAAGACCTTAACCAGTAGGCCAGAGTAAGAGTTAAGACCTTAGCTATTAGGCCAGAGTAAGAGTTAAGACCTTAACCAGTAGGCCAAAGTACGAGTCTAAGACCTTAGCTATTAGGCCAGAGTAAGAGTTAAGACCTTAACCAGTAGGCCAGAGTACGAGTCTAAGACCTTAGCTATTAGGCCAGAGTAAGAGTTAAGACCTTAGCTATTAGGCCAGAGTAAGAGTTAAGACCTTAGCTATTAAGCCAGAGTAAGAGTTAAGACCTTAACCAGTAGGCCAGAGTAAGAGTTCAGACCTTAACCAGTAGGCCAGAGTAAGAGTCTAAGACCTTAACCATTAGGCCAGAATACGAGTCTAAGACCTTAGCTATTAGGCCAGAGTAAGAGTTAAGACCTTAACCTGTAGGCCAGAGTAAGAGTTAAGACCTTAACAAGTAGGCCAGAGTAAGAGTTCAGACCTTAGCTATTAGGCCAGAGTAAGAGTTAAGACATTAACCATGAGGCCAGAGTAAGAGTTAAGACCTTAACCAGTAGGCCAGAGTAAGAGTTCAGACCTTAACCAGTAGGCCAGAGTAAGAGTCTTAGACCTTAACCATTAGGCCAGAGTACGAGTCTAAGACCTTAGCTATTAGGCCAGAGTAAGAGTTAAGACCTTAAGCAGCAGGCCAGAGTACGAGTCTAAGACCTTAGCTATTAGGCCAGAGTAAGAGTTAAGACCTTAACCTGTAGGCCATAGTACGAGTCTAAGACCTTAGCTATTAGGACAGAGTAAGAGTTAAGACCTTAACCAGTAGGCCAGAGTACGAGTCTAAGACCTTAGCTATTATACCAGAGTAAGAGTTAAGACCTTAACAAGTAGGCCAGAGTAAGAGTTAAGACCTTAGCTATTAGGCCAGAGTAAGAGTTAAGACCTTAACCTGTAGGCCATAGTACGAGTCTAAGACCTTAGCTATTTGGCCAGAGTAAGAGTTAAGACCTTAACCAGTAGGCCAGAGTACGAGTCTAAGACCTTAGCTATTAGGCCAGAGTAAGAGTCTAAGACCTTAGCTATTAGGCCAGAGTAAGAGTTAAGACCTTAGCTATTAGGCCAGAGTAAGAGTTAAGACCTTAACCAGTAGCCCAGAGTAAGAGTTAAGACCTTAACCAGTAGGCCAGAGTAAGAGTTAAGACCTTAACCTGTAGGCCATAGTACGAGTCTAAGACCTTAGCTATTAGGCCAGAGTAAGAGTTAAGACCTTAGCTATTAGGCCAGAGTAAGAGTTAAGACCTTAACCAGTAGGCCAGAGTAAGAGTTAAGACCTTAAACTGTAGGCCAGAGTACGAGTCTAAGACCTTAGCTATTAGGCCAGAGTAAGAGTTAAGACCTTAGCAATTAGGCCAGAGTAAGAGTTAAGACCTTAACCAGTAGGCCAGAGTAAGAGTTAAGACCTTAGCTATTAGGCCAGAGTAAGAGTTAAGACCTTAACCAGTAGGCCAAAGTACGAGTCTAAGACCTTAGCTATTAGGCCAGAGTAAGAGTTAAGACCTTAGCTATTAAGCCAGAGTAAGAGTTAAGACCTTAACCACTAGGCCAGCGTAAGAGTTAAGACCTTAACCAGTAGGCCAGAGTAAGAGTCTAAGACCTTAACCATTAGGCCAGAGTACGAGTCTAAGGCCTTAGCTATTAGGCCAGAGTAAGAGTTAAGACCTTAACCAGTAGGTCAGAGTAAGAGTTAAGACCTTAGCTATTAAGCCAGAGTAAGAGTTAAGACCTTAAACAGTAGGCCAAAGTACAAGTCTAAGACCTTAGCTATTAGGCCAGAGTAAGAGTTAAGACCTTAACCAGTAGGCCAGAGTACGAGTCTAAGACCTTAGCTATTAGGCCAGAGTAAGAGTTAAGACCTTAACCAGTAGGCCAGAGTAAGAGTTAAGACCTTAAGCATTAGGCCAGAGTACGAGTCTAAGACCTTAACCATTAGGCCAGAGTACGAGTCTAAGACCTTAGCTATTAGGCCAGAATAAGAGTTAAGACCTTAGCTATTAGGCCAGAGTAAGAGTTAAGACCTTAACCTTTAGGCCAGAGTACGAGTCTAAGACTTTAGCTTTTAGGCCAGAGTAAGAGTTAAGACCTTAACCTGTAGGCCATAGTACGAGTCTAAGACCTTAGCTATTAGGCCAGAGTAAGAGTTAAGACCTTAGCTATTAGGCAAGAGTAAGAGTTAAGACCTTAACCTTTAGGCCAGAGTACGAGTCTAAGACCTTAGCTTTTAGGCCAGAGTAAGAGTTAAGACCTTAACCTGTAGGCCATAGTACGAGTCTAAGACCTTAGCTATTAGGCCAGAGTATGAGTTAAGACCTTAGCTATTAGGCCAGAGTAAGAGTTAAGACCTTAACCAGTAGGCGAGAGTAAGAGTTAAGACCTTAACCAGTAGGCCAGAGTAAGAGTTAAGACCTTAGCTATTAGGCCAGTGTAAGAGTTAAGACCTTAACCAGTAGGCCAAAGTACGAGTCTAAGACCTTAGCTATTAGGCCAGAGTAAGAGTTAAGACCTTAACCAGTAGGCCAGAGTACGAGTCTAAGACCTTAGCTATTAAGCCAGAGTAAGTGTTATGACCTTAGCTATTAGGCCAGAGTAAGAGTTAAGACCTTAACCAGTAGGCCAGAGTGCGAGTCTAAGACCTTAGCTATTAGGCCAGAGTACAAGTTAAGACCTTAGCTATTAAGCCAGAGTAAGAGTTAAGACCTTAACCATTAGGCCAGAGTAAGAGTTAAGGCCTTAACCTGTAGGCCAGAGTAAGAGTTAAGACCTTAACAAGTAGGCCAGAGTAAGAGTTAAGACCTTAGCTATTAGGCCAGAGTAAGAGTTAAGACCTAACCATTAGGCCAGAGTAAGAGATAAGACCTTAACCAGTAGGCCAGAGTACGAGTCTAAGACCTTAGCTATTAGGCCAGAGTAAGAGTTAAGACCTTAACCAGTAGGCCAGAGTAAGAGTTAAGACCTTAACCATTAGGCCAGAGTACGAGTCTAAGACCTTAACCATTAGGCCAGAGTACGAGTCTAAGACCTTAGCTATTAGGCCAGAATAAGAGTTAAGACCTTAGCTATTAGGCCAGAGTAAGAGTTAAGACCTTAACTTTTAGGCCAGAGTACGAGTCTAAGACCTTAGCTATTAGGCCAGAGTAAGAGTTAAGACCTTAGCTATTAGGCCAGAGTAAGAGTTAAGACCTTAACCTGTAGGCCAGAGTACGAGTCTAAGACCTTAGCTATTAGGCCAGAGTACGAGTTAAGACCTTAGCTATTAGGCCAGAGTAAGAGTTAAGACCTTAGCTATTAGGCTAGAGTAAGAGTTAAGACCTTAACCAGTAGGCCAGAGTAAGAGTTAAGACCTTAACCTGTAGGCCAGAGTAAGAGTTAAGACCTTAACCTGTAGGCCAGAGTAAGAGTCTAAGACCTTTACCAGTAGGCCAGAGTAAGAGTTAAGACCTTAACCATTAGGCCAGAGTAAGAGTCTAAGACCTTAGCTATTAGGCCAGAGTAAGAGTTAAGACCTTAACCAGAAGGCCAGAGTAAGAGTCTAAGACCTTAACCATTAGGCCAGAGTATGAGTCTAAGACCTTAGCTATTAGGCCAGAGTAAGAGTTAAGACCTTAACCAGTAGGCTAGAGTAAGAATTAAGACCTTAACCAGTAGGCCAGAGTACGAGTCTAAGACCTTAGCTATTAGGCCAGAGTAAGAGTTAAGACCTTAGCTATTAGGCCAGAGTGAGAGTTAAGACCTTAACCAGTAGGCCAGAGTACGAGTCTAAGACCTTAGCTATTAGGCCAGAGTAAGAGTTAAGACCTTAACCTGTAGGCCATAGTACAAGTCTAAGACCTTAGCTATTAGGACAGAGTAAGAGTTAAGACCTTAACCAGTAGGCCAGAGTACGAGTCTAAGACCTTAGCTATTAGGCCAGAGTAAGAGTTAAGACCTTAACAAGTAGGCCAGAGTAAGAGTTAAGACCTTAGCTATTAGGCCAGAGTAAGAGTTAAGACCTTAACCACTAGGCCAGAGTAAGAGTTAAGACCTTAACCAGTATGCCAGAGTAAGAGTCTAAGACCTTAACCATTAGGCCAGAGTATGAGTCTAAGACCTTAGCTATTAGGCCAGAGTAAGAGTTAAGACCTTAACCAGTAGGTCAGAGTAAGAGTTAAGACCTTAGCTATTAAGCCAGAGTAAGAGTTAAGACCTTAAACAGTAGGCCAAAGTACGAGTCTAAGACCTTAGCTATTAGGCCAGAGTAAGAGTTAAGACCTTAACCAGTAGGCCAGAGTACGAGTCTAAGACCTTAGCTATTAGGCCAGAGTAAGAGTTAAGACCTTAACCAGTAGGTCAGAGTAAGAGTTAAGACCTTAGCTATTAAGCCAGAGTAAGAGTTAAGACCTTAAACAGTAGGCCAAAGTACGAGTCTAAGACCTTAGCTATTAGGCCAGAATAAGAGTTAAGACCTTAGCTATTAGGCCAGAGTAAGAGTCTAAGACCTTAGCTATTAGGCCAGAGTAAGAGTTAAGACCTTAGCTATTAGGCAAGAGTGAGAGTTAAGACCTTAACCTATAGGCCTGAGTACGAGTCTAAGACCTTAGCTTTTAGGCCAGAGTAAGAGTTAAGACCTTAACCTGTAGGCCATAGTACGAGTCTAAGACCTTAGCTATTAGGCCAGAGTTCGAGTTAAGACCTTAGCTATTAGGCCAGAGTAAGAGTTAAGACCTTAACCAGCAGGCGAGAGTAAGAGTTAAGACCTTAACCAGTAGGCCAGAGTAAGAGTTAAGACCTTAGCTATTAGGCCAGTGTAAGAGTTAAGACCTTAACCAGTAGGCCAAAGTACGAGTCTAAGACCTTAGCTATTAGGCCAGAGTAAGAGTTAAGACCTTAACCAGTAGGCCAGAGTACGAGTCTAAGACCTTAGCTATTAGGCCAGAGTAAGAGTTAAGACCTTAGCTATTAGGCCAGAGTAAGAGTTAAGACCTTAACCAGTAGGCCAGAGTGCGAGTCTAAGACCTTAGCTATTAGGCCAGAGTACGAGTTAAGACCTTAGCTATTAAGCCAGAGTAAGAGTTAAGACCTTAACCATTAGGCCAGAGTAAGAGTTAAGACCTTAACCTGTAGGCCAGAGTAAGAGTTAAGACCTTAACAAGTAGGCCAGAGTAAGAGTTAAGACCTTAGCTATTAGGCCAGAGTAAGAGTTAAGACCTTAACCAGTAGGCCGGAGTAAGAGTTAAGACCTTAACCAGTAGGCCAGAGTAAGAGTCTAAGACCTTAACCATTAGGTCAGAGTATGAGTCTAAGACCTTAGCTATTAGGCCAGAGTAAGAGTTAAGACCTTAACCAGTTGGCCAGAGTAAGAGTTAAGACCTTAACCAGTAGGCCAGAGTACGAGTCTAAGACCTTAGCTATTAGGCCAGAGTAAGAGTTAAGACCTTAGCTATTAGCCCAGAGTGAGAGTTAAGACCTTAACCAGTAGGCCAGAGTAAGAGTTAAGACCTTAGCTATTAGGCCAGAGTAAGAGTTAAGACCTTAACCAGTAGGCCAAAGTACGAGTCTAAGACCTTAGCTATTAGGCCAGAGTAAGAGTTAAGACATTAACCCGTAGGCCAGAGTACGAGTCTCAGACCTTAGCTATTAGGCCAGAGTAAGAGTTAAGACCTTAACCAGTAGGCCAGAGTAAGAGTCTAAGACCTTAACCATTAGGCCAGAGTACGAGTCTAAGACCTTAGCTATTAGGCCAGAATAAGAGTTAAGACCTTAGCTATTAGGCCAGAGTAAGAGTTAAGACCTTAACCTTTAGGCCAGAGTACGAGTCTAAGACCTTAGCTATTAGGCCAGAGTAAGAGTTAAGACCTTAACCTGTAGGCCATAGTACAAGTCTAAGACCTTAGCTATTAGGACAGAGTAAGAGTTAAGACCTTAACCAGTAGGCCAGAGTACGAGTCTAAGACCTTAGCTATTAGGCCAGAGTAAGAGTTAAGACCTTAACAAGTAGGCCAGAGTAAGAGTTAAGACCTTAGCTATTAGGCCAGAGTAAGAGTTAAGACCTTAACCACTAGGCCAGAGTAAGAGTTAAGACCTTAACCAGTATGCCAGAGTAAGAGTCTAAGACCTTAACCATTAGGCCAGAGTATGAGTCTAAGACCTTAGCTATTAGGCCAGAGTAAGAGTTAAGACCTTAACCAGTAGGTCAGAGTAAGAGTTAAGACCTTAGCTATTAAGCCAGAGTAAGAGTTAAGACCTTAAACAGTAGGCCAAAGTACGAGTCTAAGACCTTAGCTATTAGGCCAGAATAAGAGTTAAGACCTTAGCTATTAGGCCAGAGTAAGAGTTAAGACCTTAACCTTTAGGCCAGTGTACGAGTCTAAGACCTTAGCTTTTAGGCCAGAGTAAGAGTTAAGACCTTAACCTGTAGGCCATAGTATGAGTCTAAGACCTTAGCTATTAGGCCAGAGTAAGAGTTAAGACCTTAGCTATTAGGCAAGAGTAAGAGTTAAGACCTTAACCTATAGGCCTGAGTACGAGTCTAAGACCTTAGCTTTTAGGCCAGAGTAAGAGTTAAGACCTTAACCTGTAGGCCATAGTACGAGTCTAAGACCTTAGCTATTAGGCCAGAGTTCGAGTTAAGACCTTAGCTATTAGGCCAGAGTAAGAGTTAAGACCTTAACCAGCAGGCGAGAGTAAGAGTTAAGACCTTAACCAGTAGGCCAGAGTAAGAGTTAAGACCTTAGCTATTAGGCCAGTGTAAGAGTTAAGACCTTAACCAGTAGGCCAAAGTACGAGTCTAAGACCTTAGCTATTAGGCCAGAGTAAGAGTTAAGACCTTAACCAGTAGGCCAGAGTACGAGTCTAAGACCTTAGCTATTAGGCCAGAGTAAGAGTTAAGACCTTAGCTATTAGGCCAGAGTAAGAGTTAAGACCTTAACCAGTAGGCCAGAGTGCGAGTCTAAGACCTTAGCTATTAGGCCAGAGTACGAGTTAAGACCTTAGCTATTAAGCCAGAGTAAGAGTTAAGACCTTAACCATTAGGCCAGAGTAAGAGTTAAGACCTTAACCTGTAGGCCAGAGTAAGAGTTAAGACCTTAACAAGTAGGCCAGAGTAAGAGTTAAGACCTTAGCTATTAGGCCAGAGTAAGAGTTAAGACCTTAACCAGTAGGCCGGAGTAAGAGTTAAGACCTTAACCAGTAGGCCAGAGTAAGAGTCTAAGACCTTAACCATTAGGTCAGAGTATGAGTCTAAGACCTTAGCTATTAGGCCAGAGTAAGAGTTAAGACCTTAACCAGTTGGCCAGAGTAAGAGTTAAGACCTTAACCAGTAGGCCAGAGTACGAGTCTAAGACCTTAGCTATTAGGCCAGAGTAAGAGTTAAGACCTTAGCTATTAGCCCAGAGTGAGAGTTAAGACCTTAACCAGTAGGCCAGAGTAAGAGTTAAGACCTTAGCTATTAGGCCAGAGTAAGAGTTAAGACCTTAACCAGTAGGCCAAAGTACGAGTCTAAGACCTTAGCTATTAGGCCAGAGTAAGAGTTAAGACATTAACCCGTAGGCCAGAGTACGAGTCTCAGACCTTAGCTATTAGGCCAGAGTAAGAGTTAAGACCTTAACCAGTAGGCCAGAGTAAGAGTCTAAGACCTTATCCATTAGGCCAGAGTACGAGTCTAAGACCTTAGCTATTAGGCCAGAATAAGAGTTAAGACCTTAGCTATTAGGCCAGAGTAAGAGTTAAGACCTTAACCTTTAGGCCAGAGTACGAGTCTAAGACCTTAGCTATTAGGCCAGAGTAAGAGTTAAGACCTTAACCTGTAGGCCATAGTACGAGTCTAAGACCTTAGCTCTTAGGCCAGAGTAAGAGTTAAGACCTTAGCTATTAGGCCAGAGTAAGAGTTGAGACCTTAACCAGTAGGCCAGAGTACGAGTCTAAGACCTTAGCTATTAGGCCAGAGTACGAGTTAAGACCTTAGCTATTAGGCCAGAGTAAGAGTTAAGACATTAGCTATTAGGCTAGTGTAAGAGTTAAGACCTTAACCAGTAGGCCAGAGTAAGAGTTAAGACCTTAACCTGTAGGCCAGAGTAAGAGTCTAAGACCTTAACTAGTAGGCCACAGTAAGAGTTAAGACCTTAACCTGTAGGCCAGAGTAAGAGGCTAAGAACTTTACCAGTAGGCCAGAGTAATAGTTAAGACCTTAACCATTAGTCCAGAGTAAGAGTTAAGACCTTAACCATTAGGCCAGAGTAAGAGTCTAAGACCTTAGCTATTAGGCCAGAGTAAGAGTAAAGACCTTAACCAGTAGGCCAGAGTAAGAGTTAAGACCTTAGCTATTAGGCCAGAGTACGAGTCTAAGACCTTAGCTATTAGGCCAGAGTAAGAGTTAAGACCTTAACCAGTAGGCCAGAGAAAGAGTTAAGACCTTAACCTGTAGGCCATAGTACGAGTCTAAGACCTTAGCTATTAGGCCAGAGTAAGAGTTAAGACCTTAATCATTAGGCCAGAGTACGAGTCTAAAACCTTAGCTATTAGGCCAGAGTAAGAGTTAAGACCTTAACCATTAGGCCAAAGTACGAGTCTAAGACCTTAGCTATTAGGCCAGAGTAAGAGTTAAGACCTTAACCATTAGGCCAGAGTACGAGTCTAAGACCTTAACCATTAGGCCAGAGTACGAGTCTAAGACCTTAGCTATTAGGCCAGAGTAAGAGTTAAGACCTTAGCTATTAGGCCAGAGTAAGAGTTAAGACCTTAGCTATTAAGCCAGAGTAAGAGTTAAGACCTTAACCCTTAGGCCAGATTAAGAGTTAAGACCTTAACCTGTAGGCCAGAGTAAGAGTTAAGACCTTAACAAGTAGGCCAGAGTAAGAGTTAAGACCTTAGCTATTAGGCCAGAGTAAGAGTTAAGACCTTAACCATTAGGCCAGAGTAAGAGTTAAGACCTTAACCAGTAGGCCAGAGTAAGAGTTAAGACCTTAACCAGTAGGCCAGAGTACGAGTCTAAGACCTTAACTATTAGGCCAGAGTAAGAGTTAAGACCTTAACCAGTAGGCCAGAGTAAGAGTTAAGACCTTAACCAGTAGGCCAGAGTATGAGTCTAAGACCTTAGCTATTAGGCCAGAGTAAGAGTTAAGACCTTAGCTATTAGGCCAGAGTAAGAGTTAAGACCTTAACCAGTAGGCCAGAGTAAGAGTTAAGACCTTAGCTATTAGGCCAGAGTAAGAGTTAAGACCTTAACCAGTAGGCCAAAGTATGAGTCTAAGACCTTAGCTATCAGGCCAGAGTAAGAGTTAAGACCTTAGCCAGTGGGCCAGAGTACGAGTCTAAGACCTTAGCTATTAGGCCAGAGTAAGAGTTAAGACCTTAACCATTAGGTCAGAGTACGAGTCTAAGACCTTAACCATTAGGCCAGAGTACGAGTCTAAGACCTTAGCTATTAGGCCAGAATAAGAGTTAAGACCTTAGCTATTAGGCCAGAGTAAGAGTTGAGACCTTAACCTTTAGGCCAGAGTACGAGTCTAAGACCTTAGCTATTAGGCCAGAGTAAGAGTTAAGACCTTAACCTGTAGGCCATAGTACGAGTCTAAGACCTTAGCTATTAGGCCAGAGTAAGAGTTAAGACCTTAGCTATTAGGCCAGAGTAAGAGTTAAGACCTTAACCTGTAGGCCAGAGTACGAGTCTAAGACCTTAGCTATTAGGCCAGAGTACGAGTTAAGACCTTAGCTATTAGGCCAGAGTAAGAGTTAAGACCTTAGCTATTAGGCTAGAGTAAGAGTTAAGACCTTAACCAGTAGGCCAGAGTAAGAGTTAAGACCTTAACCTGTAGGCCAGAGAAAGAGTCTAAGACCTTAACCAGTAGGCCAGAGTAAGAGTTAAGACCTTAACCTGTAGGCCAGAGTAAGAGTCTAAGACCTTTACCAGTAGGCCAGAGTAAGAGTTAAGACCTTAACCATTAGGCCAGAGTAAGAGTCTAAGACCTTAGCTATTAGGCCAGAGTAAGAGTTAAGACCTTAACCAGTAGGCCAGAGTAAGAGTTAAGACCTTAGCTATTAGGCCAGAGTACGAGTCTAAGACCTTAGCTATTAGGCCAGAGTAAGTGTTAAGACCTTAGCTATTAGGCCAGAGTAAGAGTTAAGACATTAACCCGTAGGCCAGAGTACGAGTCTCAGACCTTAGCTATTAGGCCAGAGTAAGAGTTAAGACCTTAACCAGTAGGCCAGAGTAAGAGTCTAAGACCTTATCCATTAGGCCAGAGTACGAGTCTAAGACCTTAGCTATTAGGCCAGAATAAGAGTTAAGACCTTAGCTATTAGGCCAGAGTAAGAGTTAAGACCTTAACCTTTAGGCCAGAGTACGAGTCTAAGACCTTAGCTATTAGGCCAGAGTAAGAGTTAAGACCTTAACCTGTAGGCCATAGTACGAGTCTAAGACCTTAGCTCTTAGGCCAGAGTAAGAGTTAAGACCTTAGCTATTAGGCCAGAGTAAGAGTTGAGACCTTAACCAGTAGGCCAGAGTACGAGTCTAAGACCTTAGCTATTAGGCCAGAGTACGAGTTAAGACCTTAGCTATTAGGCCAGAGTAAGAGTTAAGACATTAGCTATTAGGCTAGTGTAAGAGTTAAGACCTTAACCAGTAGGCCAGAGTAAGAGTTAAGACCTTAACCTGTAGGCCAGAGTAAGAGTCTAAGACCTTAACTAGTAGGCCACAGTAAGAGTTAAGACCTTAACCTGTAGGCCAGAGTAAGAGGCTGAGAACTTTACCAGTAGGCCAGAGTAATAGTTAAGACCTTAACCATTAGTCCAGAGTAAGAGTTAAGACCTTAACCATTAGGCCAGAGTAAGAGTCTAAGACCTTAGCTATTAGGCCAGAGTAAGAGTAAAGACCTTAACCAGTAGGCCAGAGTAAGAGTTAAGACCTTAGCTATTAGGCCAGAGTACGAGTCTAAGACCTTAGCTATTAGGCCAGAGTAAGAGTTAAGACCTTAACCAGTAGGCCAGAGAAAGAGTTAAGACCTTAACCTGTAGGCCATAGTACGAGTCTAAGACCTTAGCTATTAGGCCAGAGTAAGAGTTAAGACCTTAATCATTAGGCCAGAGTACGAGTTAAGACCTTAACCAGTAGGCCAGAGTATGAGTCTAAGACCTTAGCTATTAGGCCAGAGTAAGAGTTAAGACCTTAGCTATTAGGCCAGAGTAAGAGTTAAGACCTTAACCAGTAGGCCAGAGTAAGAGTTAAGACCTTAGCTATTAGGCCAGAGTAAGAGTTAAGACCTTAACCAGTAGGCCAAAGTATGAGTCTAAGACCTTAGCTATCAGGCCAGAGTAAGAGTTAAGACCTTAGCCAGTGGGCCAGAGTACGAGTCTAAGACCTTAGCTATTAGGCCAGAGTAAGAGTTAAGACCTTAACCATTAGGTCAGAGTACGAGTCTAAGACCTTAACCATTAGGCCAGAGTACGAGTCTAAGACCTTAGCTATTAGGCCAGAATAAGAGTTAAGACCTTAGCTATTAGGCCAGAGTAAGAGTTGAGACCTTAACCTTTAGGCCAGAGTACGAGTCTAAGACCTTAGCTATTAGGCCAGAGTAAGAGTTAAGACCTTAACCTGTAGGCCATAGTACGAGTCTAAGACCTTAGCTATTAGGCCAGAGTAAGAGTTAAGACCTTAGCTATTAGGCCAGAGTAAGAGTTAAGACCTTAACCTGTAGGCCAGAGTACGAGTCTAAGACCTTAGCTATTAGGCCAGAGTACGAGTTAAGACCTTAGCTATTAGGCCAGAGTAAGAGTTAAGACCTTAGCTATTAGGCTAGAGTAAGAGTTAAGACCTTAACCAGTAGGCCAGAGTAAGAGTTAAGACCTTAACCTGTAGGCCAGAGTAAGAGTCTAAGACATTAACCAGTAGGCCAGAGTAAGAGTTAAGACCTTAACCTGTAGGCCAGAGTAAGAGTCTAAGACCTTTACCAGTAGGCCAGAGTAAGAGTTAAGACCTTAACCATTAGGCCAGAGTAAGAGTCTAAGACCTTAGCTATTAGGCCAGAGTAAGAGTTAAGACCTTAACCAGTAGGCCAGAGTAAGAGTTAAGACCTTAGCTATTAGGCCAGAGTACGAGTCTAAGACCTTAGCTATTAGGCCAGAGTAAGTGTTAAGACCTTAACCAGTAGGCCAGAGAAAGAGTTAAGACCTTAACCTGTAGGCCATAGTACGAGTCTAAGACCTTAGCTATTAGGCCAGAGTAAGAGTTAAGACCTTAATCATTAGGCCAGAGTACGAGTCTAAAACCTTAGCTATTAGGCCAGAGTACGAGTCTAAGACCTTAGCTATTAGGCCAGAGTAAGAGTTAAGACCTTAATCATTAGGCCAGAGTACGAGTCTAAAACCTTAGCTATTAGGCCAGAGTAAGAGTTAAGACCTTAACCATTAGGCCAAAGTACGAGTCTAAGACCTTAGCTATTAGGCCAGAGTAAGAGTTAAGACCTTAACCATTAGGCCAGAGTACGAGTCTAAGACCTTAACCATTAGGCCAGAGTACGAGTCTAAGACCTTAGCTATTAGGCCAGAGTAAGAGTTAAGACCTTAGCTATTAGGCCAGAGTAAGAGTTAAGACCTTAGCTATTAAGCCAGAGTAAGAGTTAAGACCTTAACCCTTAGGCCAGATTAAGAGTTAAGACCTTAACCTGTAGGCCAGAGTAAGAGTTAAGACCTTAACAAGTAGGCCAGAGTAAGAGTTAAGACCTTAGCTATTAGGCCAGAGTAAGAGTTAAGACCTTAACCATTAGGCCAGAGTAAGAGTTAAGACCTTAACCAGTAGGCCAGAGTACGAGTCTAAAACCTTAGCTATTAGGCCAGAGTAAGAGTTAAGACCTTAACCATTAGGCCAAAGTACGAGTCTAAGACCTTAGCTATTAGGCCAGAGTAAGAGTTAAGACCTTAACCATTAGGCCAGAGTACGAGTCTAAGACCTTAACCATTAGGCCAGAGTACGAGTCTAAGACCTTAGCTATTAGGCCAGAGTAAGAGTTAAGACCTTAGCTATTAGGCCAGAGTAAGAGTTAAGACCTTAGCTATTAAGCCAGAGTAAGAGTTAAGACCTTAACCCTTAGGCCAGATTAAGAGTTAAGACCTTAACCTGTAGGCCAGAGTAAGAGTTAAGACCTTAACAAGTAGGCCAGAGTAAGAGTTAAGACCTTAGCTATTAGGCCAGAGTAAGAGTTAAGACCTTAACCATTAGGCCAGAGTAAGAGTTAAGACCTTAACCAGTAGGCCAGAGTAAGAGTTAAGACCTTAACCAGTAGGCCAGAGTACGAGTCTAAGACCTTAGCTATTAGGCCAGAGTAAGAGTTAAGACCTTAACCAGTAGGCCAGAGTAAGAGTTAAGACCTTAACCAGTAGGCCAGAGTACGAGTCTAAGACCTTAACCATTAGGCCAGAGTACGAGTCTAAGAACTTAGCTATTAGGCCAGAGTATGAGTTAAGACCTTAGCTATTAGGCCAGAGTAAGAGTTAAGACCTTAACCATTAGGCCAGAGTAAGAGTTAAGACCTTAACCTGTAGGCCAGAGTAAGAGTTAAGACCTTAACAAGTAGGCCAGAGTAAGAGTTAAGACCTTAGCTATTAGGCCAGAGTAAGAGTTAAGACCTTAACCACTAGGCCAGAGTAAGAGTTAAGACCTTAACCAGTAGGCCAGAGTAAGAGTTAAGACCTTAACCAGTAGGCCAGAGTAAGAGTCTAAGACCTTAACCATTAGGCCAGAGTACGAGTCTAAGACCTTAGCTATTAGGCCAGAGTAAGAGTTAAGACCTTAACCAGTAGGCCAGAGTAAGAGTTAAGACCTTAACCAGTAGGCCAGAGTAAGAGTTAAGACCTTAACCAGTAGGCCAGAGTATGAGTCTAAGACCTTAGCTATTAGGCCAGAGTAAGTGTTAAGACCTTAGCTATTAGGCCAGAGTAAGAGTTAAGACCTTAACCAGTAGGCCAGAGTAAGAGTTAATACCTTAGCTATTAGGCCAGAGTAAGAGTTAAGACCTTAACCAGTAGGCCAAAGTACGAGTCTAAGACCTTAGCTATTAGGCCAGAGTAAGAGTTAAGACCTTAACCAGTAGGCCAGAGTACGAGTCTAAGACCTTAGCTATTAGGCCAGAGTAAGAGTTAAGACCTTAACCAGTAGGCCAGAGTACGAGTCTAAGACCTTAACCATTAGGCCAGAGTACGAGTCTAAGACCTTAGCTATTAGGCCAGAATAAGTGTTAAGACCTTAGCTATTAGGCCAGAGTAAGAGTTAAGACCTTAACCAGTAGGTCAGAGTAAGAGTTAAGACCTTAGCTATTAAGCCAGAGTAAGAGTTAAGACCTTAAACAGTAGGCCAAAGTACGAGTCTAAGACCTTAGCTATTAGGCCAGAGTAAGAGTTAAGACCTTAACCAGTAGGCCAGAGTACGAGTCTAAGACCTTAGCTATTAGGCCAGAGTAAGAGTTAAGACCTTAACCAGTAGGCCAGAGTAAGAGTTAAGACCTTAAGCATTAGGCAAGAGTACGAGTCTAAGACCTTAACCATTAGGCCAGAGTACGAGTCTAAGACCTTAGCTATTAGGCCAGAATAAGAGTTAAGACATTAGCTATTAGGCCAGAGTAAGAGTTAAGACCTTAACCTGTAGGCCAGAGTACGAGTCTAAGATCTTAGCTATTAGGACAGAGTAAGAGTTAAGACCTTAACCAGTAGGCCAGAGTACGAGTCTAAGACCTTAGCTATTAGGCCAGAGTAAGAGTTAAGACCTTAACAAGTAGGCCAGAGTAAGAGTTAAGACCTTAGCTATTAGGCCAGAGTAAGAGTTAAGACCTTAACCACTAGGCCAGAGTAAGAGTTAAGACCTTAACCAGTAGGCCAGAGTAAGAGTCTAAGACCTTAACCATTAGGCCAGAGTATGAGTCTAAGACCTTAGCTATTAGGCCAGAGTAAGAGTTAAGACCTTAACCAGTAGGTCAGAGTAAGAGTTAAGACCTTAGCTATTAAGCCAGAGTAAGAGTTAAGACCTTAAACAGTAGGCCAAAGTACGAGTCTAAGACCTTAGCTATTAGGCCAGAGTAAGAGTTAAGACCTTAACCAGTAGGCCAGAGTACGAGTCTAAGACCTTAGCTATTAGGCCAGAGTAAGAGTTAAGACCTTAACCAATAGGCCAGAGTAAGATTTAGGACCTTAAGCATTAGGCCAGAGTACGAGTCTAAGACCTTAACCATTAGGCCAGAGTATGAGTCTAAGACCTTAGCTATTAGGCCAGAATAAGAGTTAAGACCTTAGCTATTAGGCCAGAGTAAGAGTTAAGACCTTAAACTGTAGGCCAGAGTACGAGTCTAAGACCTTAGCTATTAGGCCAGAGTAAGAGTTAAGACCTTAGCTATTAGGCCAGAGTAAGAGTTAAGACCTTAACCAGTAGGCCAAAGTACGAGTCTAAGACCTTAGCTATTAGGCCAGAGTAAGAGTTAAGACCTTAACCAGTAGGCCAGAGTACGAGTCTAAGACCTTAGCTATTAGGCCAGAGTAAGAGTTAAGACCTTAGCTATTAGGCCAGAGTAAGAGTTAAGACCTTAGCTATTAAGCCAGAGTAAGAGTTAAGACCTTAACCAGTAGGCCAGAGTAAGAGTTCAGACCTTAACCAGTAGGCCAGAGTAAGAGTCTAAGACCTTAACCATTAGGCCAGAATACGAGTCTAAGACCTTAGCTATTAGGCCAGAGTAAGAGTTAAGACCTTAACCTGTAGGCCAGAGTAAGAGTTAAGACCTTAACAAGTAGGCCAGAGTAAGAATTCAGACCTTAGCTATTAGGCCAGAGTAAGAGTTAAGACCTTAACCATGAGGCCAGAGTAAGAGTTAAGACCTTAATTAGTAGGCCAGAGTACGAGTCTAAGACCGTAGCTATTAGGCCAGAGTAAGAGTTAAGACCTTAGATATTAGGCCAGAGTAAGAGTTAATACCTTAACCAATAGGCCAGAGTAAGAGTTAAGACCTTAACCAGTAGGCCATAGTACGAGTCTAAGACCTTAGCTATTAGGCCAGAGTAAGAGTTAAGACCTTAACCAGTAGGCCAGAGTACGAGTCTAAGACTTTAGTTATTAGGCCAGAGTAAGAGTCTAAGACCTTAACTATTAGGCCAGAGTAAGAGTTAAGATGTTAGCTATTAGGCCAGAGTAAGAGTTAAGACCTTAACCAGTAGGCCAGAGTAAGAGTTAAGACCTTAACCAGTGGGCCAGAGTAAGAGTTAAGACCTTAACCTGTAGGCCATGGTACGAGTCTAAGACCTTAGCTATTAGGCCAGAGTAAGAGTTAAGACCTTAGCTATTAGGCCAGAGTATGAGTCTAAGACCTTAGCTATTAGGCCAGAGTAAGAGTTAAGACCTTAGCTATTAGGCCAGAGTAAGAGTTAAGACCTTAAGCCGTAGGCCAGAGTACGAGTCTAAGACCTTAGCTATTAGGCCAGAGTAAGAGTTAAGACCTTAACCTGTAGGCCATAGTACAAGTCTAAGACCTTAGCTATTAGGACAGAGTAAGAGTTAAGACCTTAACCAGTAGGCCAGAGTACGAGTCTAAGACCTTAGCTATTAGGCCAGAGTAAGAGTTAAGACCTTAACAAGTAGGCCAGAGTAAGAGTTAAGACCTTAGCTATTAGGCCAGAGTAAGAGTTAAGACCTTAACCACTAGGCCAGAGTAAGAGTTAAGACCTTAACCAGTATGCCAGAGTAAGAGTCTAAGACCTTAACCATTAGGCCAGAGTATGAGTCTAAGACCTTAGCTATTAGGCCAGAGTAAGAGTTAAGACCTTAACCAGTAGGTCAGAGTAAGAGTTAAGACCTTAGCTATTAAGCCAGAGTAAGAGTTAAGACCTTAAACAGTAGGCCAAAGTACGAGTCTAAGACCTTAGCTATTAGGCCAGAATAAGAGTTAAGACCTTAGCTATTAGGCCAGAGTAAGAGTTAAGACCTTAACCTTTAGGCCAGAGTACGAGTCTAAGACCTTAGCTTTTAGGCCAGAGTAAGAGTTAAGACCTTAACCTGTAGGCCATAGTATGAGTCTAAGACCTTAGCTATTAGGCCAGAGTAAGAGTTAAGACCTTAGCTATTAGGCAAGAGTAAGAGTTAAGACCTTAACCTATAGGCCTGAGTACGAGTCTAAGACCTTAGCTTTTAGGCCAGAGTAAGAGTTAAGACCTTAACCTGTAGGCCATAGTACGAGTCTAAGACCTTAGCTATTAGGCCAGAGTTTGAGTTAAGACCTTAGCTATTAGGCCAGAGTAAGAGTTAAGACCTTAACCAGCAGGCGAGAGTAAGAGTTAAGACCTTAACCAGTAGGCCAGAGTAAGAGTTAAGACCTTAGCTATTAGGCCAGTGTAAGAGTTAAGACCTTAACCAGTAGGCCAAAGTACGAGTCTAAGACCTTAGCTATTAGGCCAGAGTAAGAGTTAAGACCTTAACCAGTAGGCCAGAGTACGAGTCTAAGACCTTAGCTATTAGGCCAGAGTAAGAGTTAAGACCTTAGCTATTAGGCCAGAGTAAGAGTTAAGACCTTAACCAGTAGGCCAGAGTGCGAGTCTAAGACCTTAGCTATTAGGCCAGAGTACGAGTTAAGACCTTAGCTATTAAGCCAGAGTAAGATTTAAGACCTTAACCATTAGGCCAGAGTAAGAGTTAAGACCTTAACCTGTAGGCCAGAGTAAGAGTTAAGACCTTAACAAGTAGGCCAGAGTAAGAGTTAAGACCTTAGCTATTAGGCCAGAGTAAGAGTTAAGACCTTAACCAGTAGGCCGGAGTAAGAGTTAAGACCTTAACCAGTAGGCCAGAGTAAGAGTCTAAGACCTTAACCATTAGGTCAGAGTATGAGTCTAAGACCTTAGCTATTAGGCCAGAGTAAGAGTTAAGACCTTAACCAGTTGGCCAGAGTAAGAGTTAAGACCTTAACCAGTAGGCCAGAGTACGAGTCTAAGACCTTAGCTATTAGGCCAGAGTAAGAGTTAAGACCTTAGCTATTAGCCCAGAGTGAGAGTTAAGACCTTAACCAGTAGGCCAGAGTAAGAGTTAAGACCTTAGCTATTAGGCCAGAGTAAGAGTTAAGACCTTAACCAGTAGGCCAAAGTACGAGTCTAAGACCTTAGCTATTAGGCCAGAGTAAGAGTTAAGACATTAACCCGTAGGCCAGAGTACGAGTCTCAGACCTTAGCTATTAGGCCAGAGTAAGAGTTAAGACCTTAACCAGTAGGCCAGAGTAAGAGTCTAAGACCTTAACCATTAGGCCAGAGTACGAGTCTAAGACCTTAGCTATTAGGCCAGAATAAGAGTTAAGACCTTAGCTATTAGGCCAGAGTAAGAGTTAAGACCTTAACCTTTAGGCCAGAGTACGAGTCTAAGACCTTAGCTATTAGGCCAGAGTAAGAGTTAAGACCTTAACCTGTAGGCCATAGTACAAGTCTAAGACCTTAGCTATTAGGCCAGAGTAAGAGTTAAGACCTTAGCTATTAGGCCAGAGTAAGAGTTGAGACCTTAACCAGTAGGCCAGAGTACGAGTCTAAGACCTTAGCTATTAGGCCAGAGTACGAGTTAAGACCTTAGCTATTAGGCCAGAGTAAGAGTTAAGACGTTAGCTATTAGGCTAGAGTAAGAGTTAAGACCTTAACCAGTAGGCCAGAGTAAGAGTTAAGACCTTAACCTGTAGGCCAGATTAAGAGTCTAAGACCTTAACTAGTAGGCCACAGTAAGAGTTAAGACCTTAACCTGTAGGCCAGAGTAAGAGGCTAGGAACTTTACCAGTAGGCCAGAGTAATAGTTAAGACCTTAACCATTAGTCCAGAGTAAGAGTTAAGACCTTAACCATTAGGCCAGAGTAAGAGTCTAAGACCTTAGCTATTAGGCCAGAGTAAGAGTAAAGACCTTAACCAGTAGGCCAGAGTAAGAGTTAAGACCTTAGCTATTAGGCCAGAGTACGAGTCTAAGACCTTAGCTATTAGGCCAGAGTAAGAGTTAAGACCTTAACCAGTAGGCCAGAGAAAGAGTTAAGACCTTAACCTGTAGGCCATAGTACGAGTCTAAGACCTTAGCTATTAGGCCAGAGTAAGAGTTAAGACCTTAATCATTAGGCCAGAGTACGAGTCTAAAACCTTAGCTATTAGGCCAGAGTAAGAGTTAAGACCTTAACCATTAGGCCAAAGTACGAGTCTAAGACCTTAGCTATTAGGCCAGAGTAAGAGTTAAGACCTTAACCATTAGGCCAGAGTACGAGTCTAAGACCTTAACCATTAGGCCAGAGTACGAGTCTAAGACCTTAGCTATTAGGCCAGAGTAAGAGTTAAGACCTTAGCTATTAGGCCAGAGTAAGAGTTAAGACCTTAGCTATTAAGCCAGAGTAAGAGTTAAGACCTTAACCCTTAGGCCAGATTAAGAGTTAAGACCTTAACCTGTAGGCCAGAGTAAGAGTTAAGACCTTAACAAGTAGGCCAGAGTAAGAGTTAAGACCTTAGCTATTAGGCCAGAGTAAGAGTTAAGACCTTAACCATTAGGCCAGAGTAAGAGTTAAGACCTTAACCAGTAGGCCAGAGTAAGAGTTAAGACCTTAACCAGTAGGCCAGAGTACGAGTCTAAGACCTTAGCTATTAGGCCAGAGTAAGAGTTAAGACCTTAACCAGTATGCCAGAGTAAGAGTTAAGACCTTAACCAGTAGGCCAGAGTATGAGTCTAAGACCTTAGCTATTAGGCCAGAGTAAGAGTTAAGACCTTAGCTATTAGGCCAGAGTAAGAGTTAAGACCTTAACCAGTAGGCCAGAGTAAGAGTTAAGACCTTAGCTATTAGGCCAGAGTAAGAGTTAAGACCTTAACCAGTAGGCCAAAGTACGAGTCTAAGACCTTAGCTATTAGGCCAGAGTAAGAGTTAAGACCTTAGCCAGTGGGCCAGAGTACGAGTCTAAGACCTTAGCTATTAGGCCAGAGTTAGAGTTAAGACCTTAACCATTAGGCCAGAGTACGAGTCTAAGACCTTAACCATTAGGCCAGAGTACGAGTCTAAGACCTTAGCTATTAGGCCAGAATAAGAGTTAAGACCTTAGCTATTAGGCCAGAGTAAGAGTTGAGACCTTAACCTTTAGGCCAGAGTACGAGTCTAAGACCTTAGCTATTAGGCCAGAGTAAGAGTTAAGACCTTAACCTGTAGGCCATAGTACGAGTCTAAGACCTTAGCTATTAGGCCAGAGTAAGAGTTAAGACCTTAGCTATTAGGCCAGAGTAAGAGTTAAGACCTTAACCTGTAGGCCAGAGTACGAGTCTAAGACCTTAGCTATTAGGCCAGAGTACGAGTTAAGACCTTAGCTATTAGGCCAGAGTAAGAGTTAAGACCTTAGCTATTAGGCTAGAGTAAGAGTTAAGACCTTAACCAGTAGGCCAGAGTAAGAGTTAAGACCTTAACCTGTAGGCCAGAGTAAGAGTCTAAGACCTTAACCAGTAGGCCAGAGTAAGAGTTAAGACCTTAACCTGTAGGCCAGAGTAAGAGTCTAAGACCTTTACCAGTAGGCCAGAGTAAGAGTTAAGACCTTAACCATTAGGCCAGAGTAAGAGTCTAAGACCTTAGCTATTAGGCCAGAGTAAGAGTTAAGACCTTAACCAGTAGGCCAGAGTAAGAGTTAAGACCTTAGCTATTAGGCCAGAGTACGAGTCTAAGACCTTAGCTATTAGGCCAGAGTAAGTGTTAAGACCTTAACCAGTAGGCCAGAGAAAGAGTTAAGACCTTAACCTGTAGGCCATAGTACGAGTCTAAGACCTTAGCTATTAGGCCAGAGTAAGAGTTAAGACCTTAATCATTAGGCCAGAGTACGAGTCTAAAACCTTAGCTATTAGGCCAGAGTACGAGTCTAAGACCTTAGCTATTAGGCCAGAGTAAGAGTTAAGACCTTAATCATTAGGCCAGAGTACGAGTCTAAAACCTTAGCTATTAGGCCAGAGTAAGAGTTAAGACCTTAACCATTAGGCCAAAGTACGAGTCTAAGACCTTAGCTATTAGGCCAGAGTAAGAGTTAAGACCTTAACCATTAGGCCAGAGTACGAGTCTAAGACCTTAACCATTAGGCCAGAGTACGAGTCTAAGACCTTAGCTATTAGGCCAGAGTAAGAGTTAAGACCTTAGCTATTAGGCCAGAGTAAGAGTTAAGACCTTAGCTATTAAGCCAGAGTAAGAGTTAAGACCTTAACCCTTAGGCCAGATTAAGACTTAAGACCTTAACCTGTAGGCCAGAGTAAGAGTTAAGACCTTAACAAGTAGGCCAGAGTAAGAGTTAAGACCTTAGCTATTAGGCCAGAGTAAGAGTTAAGACCTTAACCATTAGGCCAGAGTAAGAGTTAAGACCTTAACCAGTAGGCCAGAGTAAGAGTTAAGACCTTAACCAGTAGGCCAGAGTACGAGTCTAAAACCTTAGCTATTAGGCCAGAGTAAGAGTTAAGACCTTAACCATTAGGCCAAAGTACGAGTCTAAGACCTTAGCTATTAGGCCAGAGTAAGAGTTAAGACCTTAACCATTAGGCCAGAGTACGAGTCTAAGACCTTAACCATTAGGCCAGAGTACGAGTCTAAGACCTTAGCTATTAGGCCAGAGTAAGAGTTAAGACCTTAGCTATTAGGCCAGAGTAAGAGTTAAGACCTTAGCTATTAAGCCAGAGTAAGAGTTAAGACCTTAACCCTTAGGCCAGATTAAGAGTTAAGACCTTAACCTGTAGGCCAGAGTAAGAGTTAAGACCTTAACAAGTAGGCCAGAGTAAGAGTTAAGACCTTAGCTATTAGGCCAGAGTAAGAGTTAAGACCTTAACCATTAGGCCAGAGTAAGAGTTAAGACCTTAACCAGTAGGCCAGAGTAAGAGTTAAGACCTTAACCAGTAGGCCAGAGTACGAGTCTAAGACCTTAGCTATTAGGCCAGAGTAAGAGTTAGGACCTTAACCAGTAGGCCAGAGTAAGAGTTAAGACCTTAACCAGTAGGCCAGAGTACGAGTCTAAGACCTTAACCATTAGGCCAGAGTACGAGTCTAAGAACTTAGCTATTAGGCCAGAGTATGAGTTAAGACCTTAGCTATTAGGCCAGAGTAAGAGTTAAGACCTTAACCATTAGGCCAGAGTAAGAGTTAAGACCTTAACCTGTAGGCCAGAGTAAGAGTTAAGACCTTAACAAGTAGGCCAGAGTAAGAGTTAGGACCTTAGCTATTAGGCCAGAGTAAGAGTTAAGACCTTAACCACTAGGCCAGAGTAAGAGTTAAGACCTTAACCAGTAGGCCAGAGTAAGAGTTAAGACCTTAACCAGTAGGCCAGAGTAAGAGTCTAAGACCTTAACCATTAGGCCAGAGTACGAGTCTAAGACCTTAGCTATTAGGCCAGAGTAAGCGTTAAGACCTTAACCAGTAGGCCAGAGTAAGAGTTAAGACCTTAACCAGTAGGCCAGAGTATGAGTCTAAGACCTTAGCTATTAGGCCAGAGTAAGTGTTAAGACCTTAGCTATTAGGCCAGAGTAAGAGTTAAGACCTTAACCAGTAGGACAGAGTAAGAGTTAAGACCTTAGCTATTAGGCCAGAGTAAGAGTTAAGACCTTAACCAGTAGGCCAAAGTACGAGTCTAAGACCTTAGCTATTAGGCCAGAGTAAGAGTTAATACCTTAGCCAGTAGGCCAGAGTACGAGTCTAAGACCTTAGCTATTAAGCCAGAGTAAGAGTTAAGACCTTAACCAGTAGGCCAGAGTACGAGTCTAAGACCTTAACCATTAGGCCAGAGTACGAGTCTAAGACCTTAGCTATTAGGCCAGAATAAGTGTTAAGACCTTAGCTATTAGGCCAGAGTAAGAGTAAAGACCTTAACCTTTAGGCCAGAGTACGAGTCTAAGACCTTAGCTATGAGGCCAGAGTAAGAGTTAAGACCTTAACCAGTAGGCCAGAGTAAGAGTTAAGACCTTACCTATTAGGCCAGAGTACGAGTCTAAGACCTTAGCTATTAGGCCAGAGTAAGTGTTAAGACCTTAACCAGTAGGCCAGAGAAAGAGTTAAGACCTTAACCTGTAGGCCATAGTACGAGTCTAAGACCTTAGCTATTAGGCCAGAGTAAGAGTTAAGACCTTAATCATTAGGCCAGAGTACGAGTCTAAAACCTTAGCTATTAGGCCAGAGTACGAGTCTAAGACCTTAGCTATTAGGCCAGAGTAAGAGTTAAGACCTTAGCTATTAGGCCAGAGTATGAGTCTAAGACCTTAGCTATTAGGCCAGAGTAAGAGTTAAGACCTTAACCATTAGGCCAGAGTACGAGTCTAAGACCTTAACCATTAGGCCAGAGTACGAGTCTAAGACCTTAGCTATTAGGCCAGAGTATGAGTTAAGACCTTAGCTATTAGGCCAGAGTAAGAGTTAAGACCTTAACCAGTAGGCCAGAGTAAGAGTTAGGACCTTAACCAGTAGGACAGAGTAAGAGCTAAGACCTTAACCATTAGGCCAGAGTACGGGTCTTAGACCTTAGCTATTAGGCCAGAGTAAGAGTTAAGACCTTAACGTGTAGGCCATAGTACGAGTCTAAGACCTTAGCTATTAGGCCAGAGTAAGAGTTAAGACCTTAGCTATTAGGCCAGAGTAAGAGTTAAGACCTTAACCAGTAGGCCAGAGTACTAGTCTAAGACCTTAGCTATTAGGCCAGAGTAAGAGTTAAGACCTTAACCTGTAGGCCATAGTACGAGTCTAAGACCTTAGCTATTAGGCCAGAGTAAGAGTTAAGATCTTAGCTATTAGGCCAGAGTAAGACTTAATATCAAAACCGGTAGGCCAGAGTACGAGTCTAAGACCTTAGCTATTAGGGCAGAGTACTAGTTAAGACCTTAGCTATTAGGCCAGAGTAAGAGTTAAGACCTTAGCTATTAGGCTAGAGTAAGAGTTAAGACCTTAACCAGTAGGCCAAAGTACGAGTCTAAGACCTTAGCTATTAGGCCAGAGTAACAGTTAAGACCTTAACCCGTAGGCCAGAGTACGAGTCTCAGACCTTAGCTATTAGGCCAGAGTAAGAGTTAAGACCTTAACCAGTAGGCCAGAGTAAGAGTTAAGACCTTAACCATTAGGCCAGAGTACGAGTCTAAGACCTTAACCATTAGGCCAGAGAACGAGTCTAAGACCTTAGCTATTAGGCCAGAATAAGAGTTAAGACCTTAGCTATTAGGCCAGAGTAAGAGTTAAGACCTTAACCTTTAGGCCAGAGTACGAGTCTAAGACCTTAGCTATTAGGCCAGAGTAAGAGTTAAGACCTTAACCTGTAGGCCATAGTACAAGTCTAAGACCTTAGCTATTAGGCCAGAGTAAGAGTTAAGACCTTAGCTGTTAGGCCAGAGTAAGAGTTAAGACCTTAACCAGTAGGCCAGAGTACGAGTCTAAGACCTTAGCTATTAGGCCAGAGTACGAGTTAAGACCTTAGCTATTAGGCCAGAGTAAGAGTTAAGACCTTAGCTATTAGGCTAGAGTAAGAGTTAAGACCTTAACCAGTAGGCCAGAGTAAGAGTTAAGACCTTAACCTGTAGGCCAGAGTAAGAGTCTAAGACCTTAACTAGTAGGCCAGAGTAAGAGTTAAGACCTTAACCTGTAGGCCAGAGTAAGAGCATAAGAACTTTACCAGTAGGCCAGAGTAATAGTTAAGACCTTAACCATTAGGCCAGAGTAAGAGTTAAGACCTTAACCATTAGGCCAGAGTAAGAGTCTAAGACCTTAGCTTTTAGGCCAGAGTAAGAGTAAAGACCTTAACCAGTAGGCCAGAGTAAGAGTTAAGACCTTAGCTATTAGGCCAGAGTACGAGTCTAAGACCTTAGCTATTAGGCCAGAGTAAGAGTTAAGACCTTAACCAGTAGGCCAGAGAAAGAGTTAAGACCTTAACCAGTAGTCCAAAGTACGAGTCTAAGACCTTAGCTATTAGGCCAGAGTAAGAGTTAAGACCTTAACCAGTGGGCCAGAGTACGAGTCTAAGACCTTAGCTATTAGGCCAGAGTAAGAGTTAAGACCTTAACCAGTAGGCCAGAGTAAGAGTTAAGACCTTAACCTGTAGGCCAGAGTAAGTGTTAAGACCTTAACCTGTAGGCCAGAGTAAGAGTTAAGACCTTAACAAGTAGGCCAGAGTAAGATTTAAGACCTCAGCTATTAGGCCAGAGTAAGAGTTAAGACCTTAACCATTAGGCCAGAGTAAGAGTTAAGACCTTAACCAGTATGCCAGAGTAAGAGTCTAAGACCTTAACCATTAGGCCAGAGTATGAGTCTAAGACCTTAGCTATTAGGCCAGAGTAAGAGTTAAGACCTTAACCAGTAGGTCAGAGTAAGAGTTAAGACCTTAGCTATTAAGCCAGAGTAAGAGTTAAGACCTTAACCTTTAGGCCAGAGTACGAGTCTAAGACCTTAGCTTTAAGGCCAGAGTAAGAGTTAAGACCTTAACCTGTAGGCCATAGTATGAGTCTAAGACCTTAGCTATTAGGCCAGAGTAAGAGTTAAGACCTTAGCTATTAGGCAAGAGTAAGAGTTAAGACCTTAACCTATAGGCCTGTGTACGAGTCTAAGACCTTAGCTTTTAGGCCAGAGTAAGAGTTAAGACCTTAACCTGTAGGCCATAGTACGAGTCTAAGACCTTAGCTATTAGGCCAGAGTTCGAGTTAAGACCTTAGCTATTAGGCCAGAGTAAGAGTTAAGACCTTAACCAGCAGGCGAGAGTAAGAGTTAAGACCTTAACCAGTAGGCCAGAGTAAGAGTTAAGACCTTAGCTATTAGGCCAGTGTAAGAGTTAAGACCTTAACCAGTAGGCCAAAGTACGAGTCTAAGACCTTAGCTATTAGGCCAGAGTAAGAGTTAAGACCTTAACCAGTAGGCCAGAGAAAGAGTTAAGACCTTAACCAGTAGTCCAAAGTACGAGTCTAAGACCTTAGCTATTAGGCCAGAGTAAGAGTTAAGACCTTAACCAGTGGGCCAGAGTACGAGTCTAAGACCTTAGCTATTAGGCCAGAGTAAGAGTTAAGACCTTAACCAGTAGGCCAGAGTAAGAGTTAAGACCTTAACCTGTAGGCCAGAGTAAGTGTTAAGACCTTAACCTGTAGGCCAGAGTAAGAGTTAAGACCTTAACAAGTAGGCCAGAGTAAGATTTAAGACCTCAGCTATTAGGCCAGAGTAAGAGTTAAGACCTTAACCATTAGGCCAGAGTAAGAGTTAAGACCTTAACCAGTATGCCAGAGTAAGAGTCTAAGACCTTAACCATTAGGCCAGAGTATGAGTCTAAGACCTTAGCTATTAGGCCAGAGTAAGAGTTAAGACCTTAACCAGTAGGTCAGAGTAAGAGTTAAGACCTTAGCTATTAAGCCAGAGTAAGAGTTAAGACCTTAAACAGTAGGCCAAAGTACGAGTCTAAGACCTTAGCTATTAGGCCAGAATAAGAGTTAAGACCTTAGCTATTAGGCCAGAGTAAGAGTTAAGACCTTAACCTTTAGGCCAGAGTACGAGTCTAAGACCTTAGCTTTAAGGCCAGAGTAAGAGTTAAGACCTTAACCTGTAGGCCATAGTATGAGTCTAAGACCTTAGCTATTAGGCCAGAGTAAGAGTTAAGACCTTAGCTATTAGGCAAGAGTAAGAGTTAAGACCTTAACCTATAGGCCTGTGTACGAGTCTAAGACCTTAGCTTTTAGGCCAGAGTAAGAGTTAAGACCTTAACCTGTAGGCCATAGTACGAGTCTAAGACCTTAGCTATTAGGCCAGAGTTCGAGTTAAGACCTTAGCTATTAGGCCAGAGTAAGAGTTAAGACCTTAACCAGCAGGCGAGAGTAAGAGTTAAGACCTTAACCAGTAGGCCAGAGTAAGAGTTAAGACCTTAGCTATTAGGCCAGTGTAAGAGTTAAGACCTTAACCAGTAGGCCAAAGTACGAGTCTAAGACCTTAGCTATTAGGCCAGAGTAAGAGTTAAGACCTTAACCAGTAGGCCAGAGTACGAGTCTAAGACCTTAGCTATTAGGCCAGAGTAAGAGTTAAGACCTTAGCTATTAGGCCAGAGTAAGAGTTAAGACCTTAACCAGTAGGCCAGAGTGCGAGTCTAAGACCTTAGCTATTAGGCCAGAGTACGAGTTAAGACCTTAGCTATTAAGCCAGAGTAAGAGTTAAGACCTTAACCATTAGGCCAGAGTAAGAGTTAAGACCTTAACCTGTAGGCCAGAGTAAGAGTTAAGACCTTAACAAGTAGGCCAGAGTAAGAGTTAAGACCTTAGCTATTAGGCCAGAGTAAGAGTTAAGACCTTACCCAGTAGGCCGGAGTAAGAGTTAAGACCTTAACCAGTAGGCCAGAGTAAGAGTCTAAGACCTTAACCAATAGGTCAGAGTATGAGTCTAAGACCTTAGCTATTAGGCCAGAGTAAGAGTTAAGACCTTAACCAGTTGGCCAGAGTAAGAGTTAAGACCTTAACCAGTAGGCCAGAGTACGAGTCTAAGACCTTAGCTATTAGGCCAGAGTAAGAGTTAAGACCTTAGCTATTAGCCCAGAGTGAGAGTTAAGACCTTAACCAGTAGGCCAGAGTAAGAGTTAAGACCTTAGCTATTAGGCCAGAGTAAGAGTTAAGACCTTAACCAGTAGGCCAAAGTACGAGTCTAAGACCTTAGCTATTAGGCCAGAGTAAGAGTTAAGACATTAACCCGTAGGCCAGAGTACGAGTCTCAGACCTTAGCTATTAGGCCAGAGTAAGAGTTAAGACCTTAACCAGTAGGCCAGAGTAAGAGTTAAGACCTTAACCATTAGGCCAGAGTATGAGTCTAAGACCTTAACCATTAGGCCAGAGTACGAGTCTAAGACCTTAGCTATTAGGCCAGAATAAGAGTTAAGACCTTAGCTATTAGGCCAGAGTAAGAGTTAAGACCTTAACCTTTAGGCCAGAGTACGAGTCTAAGACCTTAGCTATTAGGCCAGAGTAAGAGTTAAGACCTTAACCTGTAGGCCATAGTACGAGTCTAAGACCTTAGCTATTAGGCCAGAGTAAGAGTTAAGACCTTAGCTATTAGGCCAGAGTAAGAGTTAAGACCTTAACCAGTAGGCCAGAGTACGAGTCTAAGACCTTAGCTATTAGGCCAGAGTACGAGTTAAGACCTTAGCTATTAGGCCAGAGTAAGAGTTAAGACGTTAGCTATTAGGCTAGAGTAAGAGTTAAGACCTTAACCAGTAGGCCAGAGTAAGAGTTAAGACCTTAACCTGTAGGCCAGAGTAAGAGTCTAAGACCTTAACTAGTAGGCCACAGTAAGAGTTAAGACCTTAACCTGTAGGCCAGAGTAAGAGGCTAAGAACTTTACCAGTAGGCCAGAGTAATAGTTAAGACCTTAACCATTAGTCCAGAGTAAGAGTTAAGACCTTAACCATTAGGCCAGAGTAAGAGTCTAAGACCTTAGCTATTAGGCCAGAGTAAGAGTAAAGACCTTAACCAGTAGGCCAGAGTAAGAGTTAAGACCTTAGCTATTTACGCCAGAGTACGAGTCTAAGACCTTAGCTATTAGGCCAGAGTAAGAGTTAAGACCTTAACCAGTAGGCCAGAGAAAGAGTTAAGACCTTAACCTGTAGGCCATAGTACGAGTCTAAGACCTTAGCTATTAGGCCAGAGTAAGAGTTAAGACCTTAATCATTTGGCCAGAGTACGAGTCTAAAACCTTAGCTATTAGGCCACAGTACAAGTCTAAGACCTTAGCTATTAGGCCAGAGTAAGAGTTAAGACCTTAGCTATTAGGCCAAAGTACGAGTCTAAGACCTTAGCTATTAGGCCAGAGTAAGAGTTAAGACCTTAACCATTAGGCCAGAGTACGAGTCTAAGACCTTAACCATTAGGCCAGAGTACGAGTCTAAGACCTTAGCTATTAGGCCAGAGTAAGAGTTAAGACCTTAGCTATTAGGCCAGAGTAAGAGTTAAGACCTTAGCTATTAAGCCAGAGTAAGAGTTAAGACCTTAACCCTTAGGCCAGATTAAGAGTTAAGACCTTAACCTGTAGGCCAGAGTAAGAGTTAAGACCTTAACAAGTAGGCCAGAGTAAGAGTTAAGACCTTAGCTATTAGGCCAGAGTAAGAGTTAAGACCTTAACCATTAGGCCAGAGTAAGAGTTAAGACCTTAACCAGTAGGCCAGAGTAAGAGTTAAGACCTTAACCAGTAGGCCAGAGTACGAGTCTAAGACCTTAGCTATTAGGCCAGAGTAAGAGTTAAGACCTTAACCAGTAGGCCAGAGTAAGAGTTAAAACCTTAACCAGTAGGCCAGAGTATGAGTCTAAGACCTTAGCTATTAGGCCAGAGTAAGAGTTAAGACCTTAGCTATTAGGCCAGAGTAAGAGTTAAGACCTTAACCAGTAGGCCAGAGTAAGAGTTAAGACCTTAGCTATTAGGCCAGAGTAAGAGTTAACCCCTTCGGTGCTCATGACGGAACGGTTCCGTCATGAGCCACGGTTGAGCTGTGCTCATGACGGAACCGTTCCGTCATGACCACGCCCGCGCAAGATTCCGTCAGCACAGCGGCGGAATTTGCGCAGCATGGAAGGGGTTAAGACCTTAACCAGTAAGCCAAAGTACGAGTCTAAGACCTTAGCTATTAGGCCAGAGTAAGAGTTAAGACCTTAGCCAGTGGGCCAGAGTACGAGTCTAAGACCTTAGCTATTAGGCCAGAGTAAGAGTTAAGACCTTAACCAGTAGGCCAGAGTAAGAGTTAAGACCTTAACCATTAGGCCAGAGTACGAGTCTAAGACCTTAACCATTAGGCCAGAGTACGAGTCTAAGACGTTAGCTATTAGGCCAGAATAAGAGTTAAGACCTTAGCTATTAGGCCAGAGTAAGAGTTGAGACCTTAACCTTTAGGCCAGAGTACGAGTCTAAGACCTTAGCTATTAGGCCAGAGTAAGAGTTAAGACCTTAACCTGTAGGCCATAGTACGAGTCTAAGACCTTAGCTATTAGGCCAGAGTAAGAGTTAAGACCTTAGCTATTAGGCCAGAGTAAGAGTTAAGACCTTAACCTGTAGGCCAGAGTACGAGTCTAAGACCTTAGCTATTAGGCCAGAGTACGAGTTAAGACCTTAGCTATTAGGCCAGAGTAAGAGTTAAGACCTTAGCTATTAGGCTAGAGTAAGAGTTAAGACCTTAACCAGTAGGCCAGAGTAAGAGTTAAGACCTTAACCTGTAGGCCAGAGTAAGAGTCTAAGACCTTAACCAGTAGGCCAGAGTAAGAGTTAAGACCTTAACCTGTAGGCCAGAGTAAGAGTCTAAGACCTTTACCAGTAGGCCAGAGTAAGAGTTAAGACCTTAACCATTAGGCCAGAGTAAGAGTCTAAGACCTTAGCTATTAGGCCAGAGTAAGAGTTAAGACCTTAACCAGTAGGCCAGAGTAAGAGTTAAGACCTTAGCTATTAGGCCAGAGTACGAGTCTAAGACCTTAGCTATTAGGCCAGAGTAAGTGTTAAGACCTTAACCAGTAGGCCAGAGAAAGAGTTAAGACCTTAACCTGTAGGCCATAGTACGAGTCTAAGACCTTAGCTATTAGGCCAGAGTAAGAGTTAAGACCTTAATCATTAGGCCAGAGTACGAGTCTAAAACCTTAGCTATTAGGCCAGAGTACGAGTCTAAGACCTTAGCTATTAGGCCAGAGTAAGAGTTAAGACCTTAGCTATTAGGCCAGAGTATGAGTCTAAGACCTTAGCTATTAGGCCAGAGTAAGAGTTAAGACCTTAACCATTAGGCCAGAGTACGAGTCTAAGACCTTAACCATTAGGCCAGAGTACGAGTCTAAGAACTTAGCTATTAGGCCAGAGTATGAGTTAAGACCTTAGCTATTAGGCCAGAGTAAGAGTTAAGACCTTAACCATTAGGCCAGAGTAAGAGTTAAGACCTTAACCTGTAGGCCAGAGTAAGAGTTAAGACCTTAACAAGTAGGCCAGAGTAAGAGTTAAGACCTTAGCTATTAGGCCAGAGTAAGAGTTAAGACCTTAACCACTAGGCCAGAGTAAGAGTTAAGACCTTAACCAGTAGGCCAGAGTAAGAGTTAAGACCTTAACCAGTAGGCCAGAGTAAGAGTCTAAGACCTTAGCTATTAGGCCAGAGTAAGAGTTAAGACCTTAACCAGTAGGCCAGAGTAAGAGTTAATACCTTAGCTATTAGGCCAGAGTACGAGTCTAAGACCTTAGCTATTAGGCCAGAGTAAGTGTTAAGACCTTAACCAGTAGGCCAGAGAAAGAGTTAAGACCTTAACCTGTAGGCCATAGTACGAGTCTAAGACCTTAGCTATTAGGCCAGAGTAAGAGTTAAGACCTTAATCAATAGGCCAGAGTACGAGTCTAAAACCTTAGCTATTAAGCCAGAGTACGAGTCTAAGACCTTAGCTATTAGGCCAGAGTAAGAGTTAAGACCTTAGCTATTAGGCCAGAGTAAGTGTTAAGACCTTAGCTATTAGGCCAGAGTAAGAGTTAAGACCTTAACCAGTAGGCCAGAGTAAGAGTTAAGACCTTAGCTATTAGGCCAGAGTAAGAGTTAAGACCTTAACCAGTAGGCCAAAGTACGAGTCTAAGACCTTAGCTATTAGGCCAGAGTAAGAGTTAAGACCTTAACCAGTAGGCCAGAGTACGAGTCTAAGACCTTAGCTATTAGGCCAGAGTAAGAGTTAAGACCTTAACCAGTAGGCCAGAGTACGAGTCTAAGACCTTAACCATTAGGCCAGAGTACGAGTCTAAGACCTTAGCTATTAGGCCAGAATAAGTGTTAAGACCTTAGCTATTAGGCCAGAGTAAGAGTAAAGACCTTAACCTTTAGGCCAGAGTACGAGTCTAAGACCTTAGCTATTAGGCCAGAGTAAGAGTTAAGACCTTAACCAGTAGGCCAGAGTAAGAGTTAAGACCTTAGCTATTAGGCAAGAGTACGAGTCTAAGACCTTAGCTATTAGGCCAGAGTAAGTGTTAAGACCTCAACCAGTAGGCCAGAGAAAGAGTTAAGACCTTAACCTGTAGGCCATAGTACGAGTCTAAGACCTTAGCTATTAGGCCAGAGTAAGAGTTAAGACCTTAATCATTAGGCCAGAGTACGAGTCTAAAACCTTAGCTATTAGGCCAGAGTACGAGTCTAAGACCTTAGCTATTAGGCCAGAGTAAGAGTTAAGACCTTAGCTATTAGGCCAGAGTATGAGTCTAAGACCTTAGCTATTAGGCCAGAGTAAGAGTTAAGACCTTAGCTATTAGGCCAGAGTATGAGTCTAAGACCTTAGCTATTAGGCCAGAGTATGAGTTAAGACCTTAGCTATTAGGCCAGAGTAAGAGTTAAGACCTTAACCTGTAGGCCAGAGTAAGAGTTAAGACCTTAACAAGTAGGCCAGAGTAAGAGTTAAGACCTTAGCTATTAGGCCAGAGTAAGAGTTAAGACCTTAACCAGTAGGCCAGAGTAAGAGTCTAAGACCTTAACCATTAGGCCAGAGTACGAGTCTAAGACCTTAGCTATTAGGCCAGAGTAAGAGTTAAGACCTTAACCAGTAGGCCAGAGTAAGAGTTAAGACCTTAACCAGTAGGCCAGAGTACGAGTCTAAGACCTTAGCTATTAGGCCAGAGTAAGTGTTAAGACCTTAGCTATTAGGCCAGAGTAAGAGTTAAGACCTTAATCAGTAGGCCAGAGTAAGAGTTAAGACCTTAGCTATTAGGCCAGAGTAAGAGTTAAGACCTTAACCAGTAGGCCAAAGTACGAGTCTAAGACCTTAGCTATTAGGCCAGAGTAAGAGTTAAGACCTTAACCAGTAGGCCAGAGTACGAGTCTTAGACCTTAGCTATTAGGCCAGAGTAAGAGTTAAGACCTTGACCAGTAGGCCAGAGTACGAGTCTAAGACCTTAACCATTAGGCCAGAGTACGAGTCTAAGACCTTAGCTATTAGGCCAGAATAAGTGTTAAGACCTTATCTATTAGGCCAGAGTAAGAGTTAAGACCTTAGCTATTAGGCCAGAATAAGTGTTAAGACCTTATCTATTAGGCCAGAGTAAGAGTTAAGACCTTAACCTTTAGGCCAGAGTACGAGTCTAAGACCTTAGCTATTAGGCCAGAGTAAGAGTTAAGACCTTAACCTGTAGGCCATAGTACGAGTCTAAGACCTTAGCTATTAGGCCAGAGTAAGAGTTAAGACCTTAGCTATTAGGCCAGAGTAAGAGTTAATATCAAAACCGGTAGGCCAGAGTACGAGTCTAAGACCTTAGCTATTAGGGCAGAGTACTAGTTAAGACCTTAGCTATTAGGCCAGAGTAAGAGTTAAGACCTTAGCTATTAGGCCAGAGTAAGAGTTAAGACCTTAACCTGTAGGCCATAGTACGAGTCTAAGACCTTAGCTATTAGGCCAGAGTAAGAGTTAAGACCTTAGCTATTAGGCCAGAGTAAGAGTTAATATCAAAACCGGTAGGCCAGAGTACGAGTCTAAGACCTTAGCTATTAGGGCAGAGTACTAGTTAAGACCTTAGCTATTAGGCCAGAGTAAGAGTTAAGACCTTAGCTATTAGGCTAGAGTAAGAGTTAAGACCTTAACCAGTAGGCCAAAGTACGAGTCTAAGACCTTAGCTATTAGGCCAGAGTAAGAGTTAAGACCTTAACCCGTAGGCCAGAGTACGAGTCTCAGACCTTAGCTATTAGGCCAGAGTAAGAGTTAAGACCTTAACCATTAGGCCAGAGTACGAGTCTAAGACCTTAACCATTAGGCCAGAGAACGAGTCTAAGACCTTAGCTATTAGGCCAGAATAAGAGTGAAGACCTTAGCTATTAGGCCAGAGTAAGAGTTAAGACCTTAACCTTTAGGCCAGAGTACGAGTCTAAGACCTTAGCTATTAGGCCAGAGTAAGAGTTAAGACCTTAACCTGTAGGCCATAGTACGAGTCTAAGACCTTAGCTATTAGGCCAGAGTAAGAGTTAAGACCTTAGCTATTAGGCCAGAGTAAGAGTTAAGACCTTAACCAGTAGGCCAGAGTACGAGTCTAAGACCTTAGCTATTAGGCCAGAGTACGAGTTAAGACCTTAGCTATTAGGCCAGAGTAAGAGTTAAGACCTTAGCTATTAGGCTAGAGTAAGAGTTAAGACCTTAACCAGTAGGCCAGAGTAAGAGTTAAGACCTTAACCTGTAGGCCAGAGTAAGAGTCTAAGACCTTAACTAGTAGGCCAGAGTAAGAGTTAAGACCTTAACCTGTAGGCCAGAGTAAGAGGCTAAGAACTTTACCAGTAGGCCAGAGTAATAGTTAAGACCTTAACCATTAGGCCAGAGTAAGAGTTAAGACCTTAACCATTAGGCCAGAGTAAGAGTCTAAGACCTTAGCTTTTAGGTCAGAGTAAGAGTAAAGACCTTAACCAGTAGGCCAGAGTAAGAGTTAAGACCTTAGCTATTAGGCCAGAGTACGAGTCTAAGACCTTAGCTATTAGGCCAGAGTAAGAGTTAAGACCTTAACCAGTAGGCCAGAGAAAGAGTTAAGACCTTAACCTGTAGGCCATAGTACGAGTCTAAGACCTTAGCTATTAGGCCAGAGTAAGAGTTAAGACCTTAATCATTAGGCCAGAGTACGAGTCTAAAACCTTAGCTATTAGGCCACAGTACGAGTCTAAGACCTTAGCTATTAGGCCAGAGTAAGAGTTAAGACCTTAGCTATTAGGCCAGAGTACGAGTCTAAGACCTTAGCTATTAGGCCAGAGTAAGAGTTAAGACCTTAACCATTAGGCCAGAGTACGAGTCTAAGACCTTAACCATTAGGCCAGAGTACGAGTCTAAGACCTTAGCTATTAGGCCAGAGTAAGAGTTAAGACCTTAGCTATTAGGCCAGAGTAAGAGTTAAGACCTTAGCTATTAAGCCAGAGTAAGAGTTAAGACCTTAACCCTTAGGCCAGATTAAGAGTTAAGACCTTAACCTGTAGGCCAGAGTAAGAGGTAAGACCTTAACAAGTAGGCCAGAGTAAGAGTTAAGACCTTAGCTATTAGGCCAGAGTAAGAGTTAAGACCTTAACCATTAGGCCAGAGTAAGAGTTAAGACCTTAACCAGTAGGCCAGAGTAAGAGTTAAGACCTTAACCAGTAGGCCAGAGTGAGAGTCTAAGACCTTAACCATTAGGCCAGAGTACGAGTCTAAGACCTTAGCTATTAGGCCAGAGTAAGAGTTAAGACCTTAACCAGTAGGCCAGAGTATGAGTCTAAGACCTTAGCTATTAGGCCAGAGTAAGAGTTAAGACCTTAAACAGTAGGCCAGAGTACGAGTCTAAGACCTTAGCTATTAGGCCAGAGTAAGAGTCTAAGACCTTAGCTATTAAGCCAGAGTAAGAGTTAAGACCTTAGCTATTAGGCCAGAGTAAGAGTTAAGACCTTAACCAGTAGGCCAGAGTAAGAGTTAAGACCTTAGCTATTAGGCCAGAGTAAGAGTTAAGACCTTAACCAGTAGGCCAAAGTACGAGTCTAAGACCTTAGCTATTAGGCCAGAGTAAGAGTTAAGACCTTGACCAGTAGGCCAGAGTACGAGTCTAAGACCTTAGCTATTAGGCCAGAGTAAGAGTTAAGACCTTAACCAGTAGGCCAGAGTACGAGTCTAAGACCTTAACCATTAGGCCAGAGTACGAGTCTAAGACCTTAGCTATTAGGCCAGAATAAGTGTTAAGACCTTAGCTATTAGGCCAGAGTAAGAGTAAAGACCTTAACCTTTAGGCCAGAGTACGAGTCTAAGACCTTAGCTATTAGGCCAGAGTAAGAGTTAAGACCTTAACCAGTAGGTCAGAGTAAGAGTTAAGACCTTAGCTATTAGGCCAGAGTACGAGTCTAAGACCTTAGCTATTAGGCCAGAGTAAGTGTTAAGACCTTAACCAGTAGGCCAGAGTAAGAGTTAAGACCTTAACAAGTAGGCCAGAGTAAGAGTTAAGACCTTAGCTATTAGGCCAGAGTAAGAGTTAAGACCTAACCATTAGGCCAGAGTAAGAGTTAAGACCTTAACTAGTAGGCCAGAGTAAGAGTTAAGACCTTAACCATTAGGCCAGAGTAAGAGTCTAAGACCTTAACCATTAGGCCAGAGTATGAGTCTAAGACCTTAGCTATTAGGCCAGAGTAAGAGTTAAGACCTTAACCAGTAGGCCAGAGTAAGAGTTAAGACCTTAACCATTAGGCCAGAGTATGAGTCTAAGACCTTAACCATTAGGCCAGAGTACGAGTCTAAGACCTTAGCTATTAGGCCAGAATAAGAGTTAAGACCTTAGCTATTAGGCCAGAGTAAGAGTTAAGACCTTAACCAGTAGGCCAGAGTAAGAGTTAAGACCTTAACCAGTAGGCCAGAGTACGAGTCTAAGACCTTAGCTATTAGGCCAGAGTAAGAGTTAAGACCTTAACCAGTAGGCCAGAGTAAGAGTTAAGACCTTAACCAGTAGGCCAGAGTATGAGTCTAAGACCTTAGCTATTAGGCCAGAGTAAGAGTTAAGACCTTAGCTATTAGGCCAGAGTAAGAGTTAAGACCTTAACCAGTAGGCCAGAGTAAGAGTTAAGACCTTAGCTATTAGGCCAGAGTAAGAGTTAAGACCTTAACCAGTAGGCCAAAGTACGAGTCTAAGACCTTAGCTATTAGGCCAGAGTAAGAGTTAAGACCTTAGCCAGTGGGCCAGAGTACGAGTCTAAGACCTTAGCTATTAGGCCAGAGTAAGAGTTAAGACCTTAACCATTAGGCCAGAGTACGAGTCTAAGACCTTAACCATTAGGCCAGAGTACGAGTCTAAGACCTTAGCTATTAGGCCAGAATAAGAGTTAAGACCTTAGCTATTAGGCCAGAGTAAGAGTTGAGACCTTAACCTTTAGGCCAGAGTACGAGTCTAAGACCTTAGCTATTAGGCCAGAGTAAGAGTTAAGACCTTAACCTGTAGGCCATAGTACGAGTCTAAGACCTTAGCTATTAGGCCAGAGTAAGAGTTAAGACCTTAGCTATTAGGCCAGAGTAAGAGTTAAGACCTTAACCTGTAGGCCAGAGTACGAGTCTAAGACCTTAGCTATTAGGCCAGAGTACGAGTTAAGACCTTAGCTATTAGGCCAGAGTAAGAGTTAAGACCTTAGCTATTAGGCTAGAGTAAGAGTTAAGACCTTAACCAGTAGGCCAGAGTAAGAGTTAAGACCTTAACCTGTAGGCCAGAGTAAGAGTCTAAGACCTTAACCAGTAGGCCAGAGTAAGAGTTAAGACCTTAACCTGTAGGCCAGAGTAAGAGTCTAAGACCTTTACCAGTAGGCCAGAGTAAGAGTTAAGACCTTAACCATTAGGCCAGAGTAAGAGTCTAAGACCTTAGCTATTAGGCCAGAGTAAGAGTTAAGACCTTAACCAGTAGGCCAGAGTAAGAGTTAAGACCTTAGCTATTAGGCCAGAGTACGAGTCTAAGACCTTAGCTATTAGGCCAGAGTAAGTGTTAAGACCTTAACCAGTAGGCCAGAGAAAGAGTTAAGACCTTAACCTGTAGGCCATAGTACGAGTCTAAGACCTTAGCTATTAGGCCAGAGTAAGAGTTAAGACCTTAATCATTAGGCCAGAGTACGAGTCTAAAACCTTAGCTATTAGGCCAGAGTACGAGTCTAAGACCTTAGCTATTAGGCCAGAGTAAGAGTTAAGACCTTAATCATTAGGCCAGAGTACGAGTCTAAAACCTTAGCTATTAGGCCAGAGTAAGAGTTAAGACCTTAACCATTAGGCCAAAGTACGAGTCTAAGACCTTAGCTATTAGGCCAGAGTAAGAGTTAAGACCTTAACCATTAGGCCAGAGTACGAGTCTAAGACCTTAACCATTAGGCCAGAGTACGAGTCTAAGACCTTAGCTATTAGGCCAGAGTAAGAGTTAAGACCTTAGCTATTAGGCCAGAGTAAGAGTTAAGACCTTAGCTATTAAGCCAGAGTAAGAGTTAAGACCTTAACCCTTAGGCCAGATTAAGAGTTAAGACCTTAACCTGTAGGCCAGAGTAAGAGTTAAGACCTTAACAAGTAGGCCAGAGTAAGAGTTAAGACCTTAGCTATTAGGCCAGAGTAAGAGTTAAGACCTTAACCATTAGGCCAGAGTAAGAGTTAAGACCTTAACCAGTAGGCCAGAGTAAGAGTTAAGACCTTAACCAGTAGGCCAGAGTACGAGTCTAAAACCTTAGCTATTAGGCCAGAGTAAGAGTTAAGACCTTAACCATTAGGCCAAAGTATGAGTCTAAGACCTTAGCTATTAGGCCAGAGTAAGAGTTAAGACCTTAACCATTAGGCCAGAGTACGAGTCTAAGACCTTAACCATTAGGCCAGAGTACGAGTCTAAGACCTTAGCTATTAGGCCAGAGTAAGAGTTAAGACCTTAGCTATTAGGCCAGAGTAAGAGTTAAGACCTTAACCCTTAGGCCAGATTAAGAGTTAAGACCTTAACCTGTAGGCCAGAGTAAGAGTTAAGACCTTAACAAGTAGGCCAGAGTAAGAGTTAAGACCTTAGCTATTAGGCCAGAGTAAGAGTTAAGACCTTAACCATTAGGCCAGAGTAAGAGTTAAGACCTTAACCAGTAGGCCAGAGTAAGAGTTAAGACCTTAACCAGTAGGCCAGAGTATGAGTCTAAGACCTTAGCTATTAGGCCAGAGTAAGAGTTAAGACCTTAACCAGTAGGCCAGAGTAAGAGTTAAGACCTTAACCAGTAGGCCAGAGTACGAGTCTAAGACCTTAACCATTAGGCCAGAGTACGAGTCTAAGAACTTAGCTATTAGGCCAGAGTATGAGTTAAGACCTTAGCTATTAGGCCAGAGTAAGAGTTAAGACCTTAACCATTAGGCCAGAGTAAGAGTTAAGACCTTAACCTGTAGGCCAGAGTAAGAGTTAAGACCTTAACAAGTAGGCCAGAGTAAGAGTTAAGACCTTAGCTATTAGGCCAGAGTAAAAGTTAAGACCTTAACCACTAGGCCAGAGTAAGAGTTAAGACCTTAACCAGTAGGCCAGAGTAAGAGTTAAGACCTTAACCAGTAGGCCAGAGTAAGAGTCTAAGACCTTAACCATTAGGCCAGAGTACGAGTCTAAGACCTTAGCTATTAGGCCAGAGTAAGAGTTAAGACCTTAACCAGTAGGCCAGAGTAAGAGTTAAGACCTTAACCAGTAGGCCAGAGTATGAGTCTAAGACCTTAGCTATTAGGCCAGAGTAAGTGTTAAGACCTTAGCTATTAGGCCAGAGTAAGAGTTAAGACCTTAACCAGTAGGACAGAGTAAGAGTTAAGACCTTAGCTATTAGGCCAGAGTAAGAGTTAAGACCTTAACCAGTAGGCCAAAGTACGAGTCTAAGACCTTAGCTATTAGGCCAGAGTAAGAGTTAAGACCTTAACCAGTAGGCCAGAGTACGAGTCTAAGACCTTAGCTATTAGGCCAGAGTAAGAGTTAAGACCTTAACCAGTAGGCCAGAGTACGAGTCTAAGACCTTAACCATTAGGCCAGAGTACGAGTCTAAGACCTTAGCTATTAGGCCAGAATAAGTGTTAAGACCTTAGCTATTAGGCCAGAGTAAGAGTAAAGACCTTAACCTTTAGGCCAGAGTACGAGTCTAAGACCTTAGCTATTAGGCCAGAGTAAGAGTTAAGACCTTAACCAGTAGGCCAGAGTAAGAGTTAAGACCTTACCTATTAGGCCAGAGTACGAGTCTAAGACCTTAGCTATTAGGCCAGAGTAAGTGTTAAGACCTTAACCAGTAGGCCAGAGAAAGAGTTAAGACCTTAACCTGTAGGCCATAGTACGAGTCTAAGACCTTAGCTATTAGGCCAGAGTAAGAGTTAAGACCTTAATCATTAGGCCAGAGTACGAGTCTAAAACCTTAGCTATTAGGCCAGAGTACGAGTCTAAGACCTTAGCTATTAGGCCAGAGTAAGAGTTAAGACCTTAGCTATTAGGCCAGAGTATGAGTCTAAGACCTTAGCTATTAGGCCAGAGTAAGAGTTAAGACCTTAACCATTAGGCCAGAGTACGAGTCTAAGACCTTAACCATTAGGCCAGAGTACGAGTCTAAGACCTTAGCTATTAGGCCAGAGTATGAGTTAAGACCTTAGCTATTAGGCCAGAGTAAGAGTTAAGACCTTAACCAGTAGGCCAGAGTAAGAGTTAGGACCTTAACCAGTAGGACAGAGTAAGAGCTAAGACCTTAACCATTAGGCCAGAGTACGGGTCTTAGACCTTAGCTATTAGGCCAGAGTAAGAGTTAAGACCTTAACGTGTAGGCCATAGTACGAGTCTAAGACCTTAGCTATTAGGCCAGAGTAAGAGTTAAGACCTTAGCTATTAGGCCAGAGTAAGAGTTAAGACCTTAACCAGTAGGCCAGAGTAAGAGTTAAGACCTTAACCAGTAGGCCAGAGTATGAGTCTAAGACCTTAGCTATTAGGCCAGAGTAAGTGTTAAGACCTTAGCTATTAGGCCAGAGTAAGAGTTAAGACCTTAACCAGTAGGCCAGAGAAAGAGTTAAGACCTTAGCTATTAGGCCAGAGTAAGAGTTAAGACCTTAACCAGTAGGCCAAAGTACGAGTCTAAGACCTTAGCTATTAGGCCAGAGTAAGAGTTAAGACCTTAACCAGTAGGCCAGAGTACGAGTCTAAGACCTTAGCTATTAGGCCAGAGTAAGAGTTAAGACCTTAACCAGTAGGCCAGAGTACGAGTCTAAGACCTTAACCATTAGGCCAGAGTACGAGTCTAAGACCTTAGCTATTAGGCCAGAATAAGTGTTAAGACCTTAGCTATTAGGCCAGAGTAAGAGTAAAGACCTTAACCTTTAGGCCAGAGTACGAGTCTAAGACCTTAGCTATTAGGCCAGAGTAAGAGTTAAGACCTTAACCAGTAGGCCAGAGTAAGAGTTAAGACCTTAGCTATTAGGCCAGAGTACGAGTCTAAGACCTTAGCTATTAGGCCAGAGTAAGTGTTAAGACCTCAACCAGTAGGCCAGAGAAAGAGTTAAGACCTTAACCTGTAGGCCATAGTACGAGTCTAAGACCTTAGCTATTAGGCCAGAGTAAGAGTTAAGACCTTAATCATTAGGCCAGAGTACGAGTCTAAAACCTTAGCTATTAGGCCAGAGTACGAGTCTAAGACCTTAGCTATTAGGCCAGAGTAAGAGTTAAGACCTTAGCTATTAGGCCAGAGTATGAGTCTAAGACCTTAGCTATTAGGCCAGAGTAAGAGTTAAGACCTTAGATATTAGGCCAGAGTATGAGTCTAAGACCTTAGCTATTAGGCCAGAGTATGAGTTAAGACCTTAGCTATTAGGCCAGAGTAAGAGTTAAGACCTTAACCTGTAGGCCAGAGTAAGAGTTAAGACCTTAACAAGTAGGCCAGAGTAAGAGTTAAGACCTTAGCTATTAGGCCAGAGTAAGAGTTAAGACCTTAACCAGTAGGCCAGAGTAAGAGTCTAAGACCTTAACCATTAGGCCAGAGTACGAGTCTAAGACCTTAGCTATTAGGCCAGAGTAAGAGTTAAGACCTTAACCAGTAGGCCAGAGTAAGAGTTAAGACCTTAACCAGTAGGCCAGAGTACGAGTCTAAGACCTTAGCTATTAGGCCAGAGTAAGTGTTAAGACCTTAGCTATTAGGCCAGAGTAAGAGTTAAGACCTTAACCAGTAGGCCAGAGTAAGAGTTAAGACCTTAGCTATTAGGCCAGAGTAAGAGTTAAGACCTTAACCAGTAGGCCAAAGTACGAGTCTAAGACCTTAGCTATTAGGCCAGAGTAAGAGTTAAGACCTTAACCAGTAGGCCAGAGTACGAGTCTAAGACCTTAGCTATTAGGCCAGAGTAAGAGTTAAGACCTTGACCAGTAGGCCAGAGTACGAGTCTAAGACCTTAACCATTAGGCCAGAGTACGAGTCTAAGACCTTAGCTATTAGGCCAGAATAAGTGTTAAGACCTTATCTATTAGGCCAGAGTAAGAGTTAAGACCTTAGCTATTAGGCCAGAATAAGTGTTAAGACCTTATCTATTAGGCCAGAGTAAGAGTTAAGACCTTAACCTTTAGGCCAGAGTACGAGTCTAAGACCTTAGCTATTAGGCCAGAGTAAGAGTTAAGACCTTAACCTGTAGGCCATAGTACGAGTCTAAGACCTTAGCTATTAGGCCAGAGTAAGAGTTAAGACCTTAGCTATTAGGCCAGAGTAAGAGTTAATATCAAAACCGGTAGGCCAGAGTACGAGTCTAAGACCTTAGCTATTAGGGCAGAGTACTAGTTAAGACCGTAGCTATTAGGCCAGAGTAAGAGTTAAGACCTTAGCTATTAGGCCAGAGTAAGAGTTAAGACCTTAACCTGTAGGCCATAGTACTAGTCTAAGACCTTAGCTATTAGGCCAGAGTAAGAGTTAAGACCTTAGCTATTAGGCCAGAGTAAGAGTTAATATCAAAACCGGTAGGCCAGAGTACGAGTCTAAGACCTTAGCTATTAGGGCAGAGTACTAGTTAAGACCTTAGCTATTAGGCCAGAGTAAGAGTTAAGACCTTAGCTATTAGGCTAGAGTAAGAGTTAAGACCTTAACCAGTAGGCCAAAGTACGAGTCTAAGACCTTAGCTATTAGGCCAGAGTAAGAGTTAAGACCTTAACCCGTAGGCCAGAGTACGAGTCTCAGACCTTAGCTATTAGGCCAGAGTAAGAGTTAAGACCTTAACCAGTAGGCCAGAGTAAGAGTTAAGACCTTAACCATTAGGCCAGAGTACGAGTCTAAGACCTTAACCATTAGGCCAGAGAACGAGTCTAAGACCTTAGCTATTAGGCCAGAATAAGAGTTAAGACCTTAGCTATTAGGCCAGAGTAAGAGTTAAGACCTTAACCTTTAGGCCAGAGTACGAGTCTAAGACCTTAGCTATTAGGCCAGAGTAAGAGTTAAGACCTTAACCTGTAGGCCATAGTACGAGTCTAAGACCTTAGCTATTAGGCCAGAGTAAGAGTTAAGACCTTAGCTATTAGGCCAGAGTAAGAGTTAAGACCTTAACCAGTAGGCCAGAGTACGAGTCTAAGACCTTAGCTATTAGGCCAGAGTACGAGTTAAGACCTTAGCTATTAGGCCAGAGTAAGAGTTAAGACCTTAGCTATTAGGCTAGAGTAAGAGTTAAGACCTTAACCAGTAGGCCAGAGTAAGAGTTAAGACCTTAACCTGTAGGCCAGAGTAAGAGTCTAAGACCTTAACTAGTAGGCCAGAGTAAGAGTTAAGACCTTAAACTGTAGGCCAGAGTAAGAGGCTAAGAACTTTACCAGTAGGCCAGAGTAATAGTTAAGACCTTAACCATTAGGCCAGAGTAAGAGTTAAGACCTTAATCATTAGGCCAGAGTAAGAGTCTAAGACCTTAGCTTTTAGGTCAGAGTAAGAGTAAAGACCTTAACCAGTAGGCCAGAGTAAGAGTTAAGACCTTAGCTATTAGGCCAGAGTACGAGTCTAAGACCTTAGCTATTAGGCCAGAGTAAGAGTTAAGACCTTAACCAGTAGGCCAGAGAAAGAGTTAAGACCTTAACCTGTAGGCCATAGTACGAGTCTAAGACCTTAGCTATTAGGCCAGAGTAAGAGTTAAGACCTTAATCATTAGGCCAGAGTACGAGTCTAAAACCTTAGCTATTAGGCCACAGTACGAGTCTAAGACCGTAGCTATTAGGCCAGAGTAAGAGTTAAGACCTTAGCTATTAGGCCAGAGTACGAGTCTAAGACCTTAGCTATTAGTCCAGAGTAAGAGTTAAGACCTTAACCATTAGGCCAGAGTACGAGTCTAAGACCTTAACCATTAGGCCAGAGTACGAGTCTAAGACCTTAGCTATTAGGCCAGAGTAAGAGTTAAGACCTTAGCTATTAGGCCAGAGTAAGAGTTAAGACCTTAGCTATTAAGCCAGAGTAAGAGTTAAGACCTTAACCCTTAGGCCAGATTAAGAGTTAAGACCTTAACCTGTAGGCCAGAGTAAGAGGTAAGACCTTAACAAGTAGGCCAGAGTAAGAGTTAAGACCTTAGCTATTAGGCCAGAGTAAGAGTTAAGACCTTAACCATTAGGCCAGAGTAAGAGTTAAGACCTTAACCAGTAGGCCAGAGTAAGAGTTAAGACCTTAACCAGTAGGCCAGAGTGAGAGTCTAAGACCTTAACCATTAGGCCAGAGTACGAGTCTAAGACCTTAGCTATTAGGCCAGAGTAAGAGTTAAGACCTTAACCAGTAGGCCAGAGTATGAGTCTAAGACCTTAGCTATTAGGCCAGAGTAAGAGTTAAGACCTTAAACAGTAGGCCAGAGTACGAGTCTAAGACCTTAGCTATTAGGCCAGAGTAAGAGTCTAAGACCTTAGCTATTAAGCCAGAGTAAGAGTTAAGACCTTAGCTATTAGGCCAGAGTAAGAGTTAAGACCTTAACCAGTAGGCCAGAGTAAGAGTTAAGACCTTAGCTATTAGGCCAGAGTAAGAGTTAAGACCTTAACCAGTAGGCCAAAGTACGAGTCTAAGACCTTAGCTATTAGGCCAGAGTAAGAGTTAAGACCTTGACCAGTAGGCCAGAGTACGAGTCTAAGACCTTAGCTATTAGGCCAGAGTAAGAGTTAAGACCTTAACCAGTAGGCCAGAGTACGAGTCTAAGACCTTAACCATTAGGCCAGAGTACGAGTCTAAGACCTTAGCTATTAGGCCAGAATAAGTGTTAAGACCTTAGCTATTAGGCCAGAGTAAGAGTAAAGACCTTAACCTTTAGGCCAGAGTACGAGTCTAAGACCTTAGCTATTAGGCCAGAGTAAGAGTTAAGACCTTAACCAGTAGGCCAGAGTAAGAGTTAAGACCTTAGCTATTAGGCCAGAGTACGAGTCTAAGACCTTAGCTATTAGGCCAGAGTAAGTGTTAAGACCTTAACCAGTAGGCCAGAGTAAGAGTTAAGACCTTAACAAGTAGGCCAGAGTAAGAGTTAAGACCTTAGCTATTAGGCCAGAGTAAGAGTTAAGACCTAACCATTAGGCCAGAGTAAGAGTTAAGACCTTAACCAGTAGGCCAGAGTAAGAGTTAAGACCTTAACCATTAGGCCAGAGTAAGAGTCTAAGACCTTAACCATTAGGCCAGAGTATGAGTCTAAGACCTTAGCTATTAGGCCAGAGTAAGAGTTAAGACCTTAACCAGTAGGCCAGAGTAAGAGTTAAGACCTTAACCATTAGGCCAGAGTATGAGTCTAAGACCTTAACCATTAGGCCAGAGTACGAGTCTAAGACCTTAGCTATTAGGCCAGAATAAGAGTTAAGACCTTAGCTATTAGGCCAGAGTAAGAGTTAAGACCTTAACCAGTAGGCCAGAGTAAGAGTTAAGACCTTAACCAGTAGGCCAGAGTACGAGTCTAAGACCTTAGCTATTAGGCCAGAGTAAGAGTTAAGACCTTAACCAGTAGGCCAGAGTAAGAGTTAAGACCTTAACCAGTAGGCCAGAGTATGAGTCTAAGACCTTAGCTATTAGGCCAGAGTAAGAGTTAAAACCTTAGCTATTAGGCCAGAGTAAGAGTTAAGACCTTAACCAGTAGGCCAGAGTAAGAGTTAAGACCTTAGCTATTAGGCCAGAGTAAGAGTTAAGACCTTAACCAGTAGGCCAAAGTACGAGTCTAAGACCTTAGCTATTAGGCCAGAGTAAGAGTTAAGACCTTAGCCAGTGGGCCAGAGTACGAGTCTAAGACCTTAGCTATTAGGCCAGAGTAAGAGTTAAGACCTTAACCATTAGGCCAGAGTACGAGTCTAAGACCTTAACCATTAGGCCAGAGTACGAGTCTAAGACCTTAGCTATTAGGCCAGAATAAGAGTTAAGACCTTAGCTATTAGGCCAGAGTAAGAGTTGAGACCTTAACCTTTAGGCCAGAGTACGAGTCTAAGACCTTAGCTATTAGGCCAGAGTAAGAGTTAAGACCTTAACCTGTAGGCCATAGTACGAGTCTAAGACCTTAGCTATTAGGCCAGAGTAAGAGTTAAGACCTTAGCTATTAGGCCAGAGTAAGAGTTAAGACCTTAACCTGTAGGCCAGAGTACGAGTCTAAGACCTTAGCTATTAGGCCAGAGTACGAGTTAAGACCTTAGCTATTAGGCCAGAGTAAGAGTTAAGACCTTAGCTATTAGGCTAGAGTAAGAGTTAAGACCTTAACCAGTAGGCCAGAGTAAGAGTTAAGACCTTAACCTGTAGGCCAGAGTAAGAGTCTAAGACCTTAACCAGTAGGCCAGAGTAAGAGTTAAGACCTTAACCTGTAGGCCAGAGTAAGAGTCTAAGACCTTTACCAGTAGGCCAGAGTAAGAGTTAAGACCTTAACCATTAGGCCAGAGTAAGAGTCTAAGACCTTAGCTATTAGGCCAGAGTAAGAGTTAAGACCTTAACCAGTAGGCCAGAGTAAGAGTTAAGACCTTAGCTATTAGGCCAGAGTACGAGTCTAAGACCTTAGCTATTAGGCCAGAGTAAGTGTTAAGACCTTAACCAGTAGGCCAGAGAAAGAGTTAAGACCTTAACCTGTAGGCCATAGTACGAGTCTAAGACCTTAGCTATTAGGCCAGAGTAAGAGTTAAGACCTTAATCATTAGGCCAGAGTACGAGTCTAAAACCTTAGCTATTAGGCCAGAGTACGAGTCTAAGACCTTAGCTATTAGGCCAGAGTAAGAGTTAAGACCTTAATCATTAGGCCAGAGTACGAGTCTAAAACCTTAGCTATTAGGCCAGAGTAAGAGTTAAGACCTTAACCATTAGGCCAAAGTACGAGTCTAAGACCTTAGCTATTAGGCCAGAGTAAGAGTTAAGACCTTAACCATTAGGCCAGAGTACGAGTCTAAGACCTTAACCATTAGGCCAGAGTACGAGTCTAAGACCTTAGCTATTAGGCCAGAGTAAGAGTTAAGACCTTAGCTATTAGGCCAGAGTAAGAGTTAAGACCTTAGCTATTAAGCCAGAGTAAGAGTTAAGACCTTAACCCTTAGGCCAGATTAAGAGTTAAGACCTTAACCTGTAGGCCAGAGTAAGAGTTAAGACCTTAACAAGTAGGCCAGAGTAAGAGTTAAGACCTTAGCTATTAGGCCAGAGTAAGAGTTAAGACCTTAACCATTAGGCCAGAGTAAGAGTTAAGACCTTAACCAGTAGGCCAGAGTAAGAGTTAAGACCTTAACCAGTAGGCCAGAGTACGAGTCTAAAACCTTTGCTATTAGGCCAGAGTAAGAGTTAAGACCTTAACCATTAGGCCAAAGTACGAGTCTAAGACCTTAGCTATTAGGCCAGAGTAAGAGTTAAGACCTTAACCATTAGGCCAGAGTACGAGTCTAAGACCTTAACCATTAGGCCAGAGTACGAGTCTAAGACCTTAGCTATTAGGCCAGAGTAAGAGTTAAGACCTTAGCTATTAGGCCAGAGTAAGAGTTAAGACCTTAGCTATTAAGCCAGAGTAAGAGTTAAGACCTTAACCCTTAGGCCAGATTAAGAGTTAAGACCTTAACCTGTAGGCCAGAGTAAGAGTTAAGACCTTAACAAGTAGGCCAGAGTAAGAGTTAAGACCTTAGCTATTAGGCCAGAGTAAGAGTTAAGACCTTAACCATTAGGCCAGAGTAAGAGTTAAGACCTTAACCAGTAGGCCAGAGTAAGAGTTAAGACCTTAACCAGTAGGCCAGAGTATGAGTCTAAGACCTTAGCTATTAGGCCAGAGTAAGAGTTAAGACCTTAACCAGTAGGCCAGAGTAAGAGTTAAGACCTTAACCAGTAGGCCAGAGTACGAGTCTAAGACCTTAACCATTAGGCCAGAGTACGAGTCTAAGAACTTAGCTATTAGGCCAGAGTATGAGTTAAGACCTTAGCTATTAGGCCAGAGTAAGAGTTAAGACCTTAACCATTAGGCCAGAGTAAGAGTTAAGACCTTAACCTGTAGGCCAGAGTAAGAGTTAAGACCTTAACAAGTAGGCCAGAGTAAGAGTTAAGACCTTAGCTATTAGGCCAGAGTAAAAGTTAAGACCTTAACCACTAGGCCAGAGTAAGAGTTAAGACCTTAACCAGTAGGCCAGAGTAAGAGTTAAGACCTTAACCAGTAGGCCAGAGTAAGAGTCTAAGACCTTAACCATTAGGCCAGAGTACGAGTCTAAGACCTTAGCTATTAGGCCAGAGTAAGAGTTAAGACCTTAACCAGTAGGCCAGAGTAAGAGTTAAGACCTTAACCAGTAGGCCAGAGTATGAGTCTAAGACCTTAGCTATTAGGCCAGAGTAAGTGTTAAGACCTTAGCTATTAGGCCAGAGTAAGAGTTAAGACCTTAACCAGTAGGACAGAGTAAGAGTTAAGACCTTAGCTATTAGGCCAGAGTAAGAGTTAAGACCTTAACCAGTAGGCCAAAGTACGAGTCTAAGACCTTAGCTATTAGGCCAGAGTAAGAGTTAAGACCTTAACCAGTAGGCCAGAGTACGAGTCTAAGACCTTAGCTATTAGGCCAGAGTAAGAGTTAAGACCTTAACCAGTAGGCCAGAGTACGAGTCTAAGACCTTAACCATTAGGCCAGAGTACGAGTCTAAGACCTTAGCTATTAGGCCAGAATAAGTGTTAAGACCTTAGCTATTAGGCCAGAGTAAGAGTAAAGACCTTAACCTTTAGGCCAGAGTACGAGTCTAAGACCTTAGCTATTAGGCCAGAGTAAGAGTTAAGACCTTAACCAGTAGGCCAGAGTAAGAGTTAAGACCTTACCTATTAGGCCAGAGTACGAGTCTAAGACCTTAGCTATTAGGCCAGAGTAAGTGTTAAGACCTTAACCAGTAGGCCAGAGAAAGAGTTAAGACCTTAACCTGTAGGCCATAGTACGAGTCTAAGACCTTAGCTATTAGGCCAGAGTAAGAGTTAAGACCTTAATCATTAGGCCAGAGTACGAGTCTAAAACCTTAGCTATTAGGCCAGAGTACGAGTCTAAGACCTTAGCTATTAGGCCAGAGTAAGAGTTAAGACCTTAGCTATTAGGCCAGAGTATGAGTCTAAGACCTTAGCTATTAGGCCAGAGTAAGAGTTAAGACCTTAACCATTAGGCCAGAGTACGAGTCTAAGACCTTAACCATTAGGCCAGAGTACGAGTCTAAGACCTTAGCTATTAGGCCAGAGTATGAGTTAAGACCTTAGCTATTAGGCCAGAGTAAGAGTTAAGACCTTAACCAGTAGGCCAGAGTAAGAGTTAGGACCTTAACCAGTAGGACAGAGTAAGAGCTAAGACCTTAACCATTAGGCCAGAGTACGGGTCTTAGACCTTAGCTATTAGGCCAGAGTAAGAGTTAAGACCTTAACGTGTAGGCCATAGTACGAGTCTAAGACCTTAGCTATTAGGCCAGAGTAAGAGTTAAGACCTTAGCTATTAGGCCAGAGTAAGAGTTAAGACCTTAACCAGTAGGCCAGAGTACGAGTCTAAGACCTTAGCTATTAGGCCAGAGTAAGAGTTAAGACCTTAACCTGTAGGCCATAGTACGAGTCTAAGACCTTAGCTATTAGGCCAGAGTAAGAGTTAAGACCTTAGCTATTAGGCCAGAGTAAGAGTTAATATCAAAACCGGTAGGCCAGAGTACGAGTCTAAGACCTTAGCTATTAGGGCAGAGTACTAGTTAAGACCTTAGCTATTAGGCCAGAGTAAGAGTTAAGACCTTAGCTATTAGGCTAGAGTAAGAGTTAAGACCTTAACCAGTAGGCCAAAGTACGAGTCTAAGACCTTAGCTATTAGGCCAGAGTAACAGTTAAGACCTTAACTCGTAGGCCAGAGTACGAGTCTCAGACCTTAGCTATTAGGCCAGAGTAAGAGTTAAGACCTTAACCAGTAGGCCAGAGTAAGAGTTAAGACCTTAACCATTAGGCCAGAGTACGAGTCTAAGACCTTAACCATTAGGCCAGAGAACGAGTCTAAGACCTTAGCTATTAGGCCAGAATAAGAGTTAAGACCTTAGCTATTAGGCCAGAGTAAGAGTTAAGACCTTAACCTTTAGGCCAGAGTACGAGTCTAAGACCTTAGCTATTAGGCCAGAGTAAGAGTTAAGACCTTAACCTGTAGGCCATAGTATGAGTCTAAGACCTTAGCTATTAGGCCAGAGTAAGAGTTAAGACCTTAGCTATTAGGCCAGAGTAAGAGTTAAGACCTTAACCAGTAGGCCAGAGTACGAGTCTAAGACCTTAGCTATTAGGCCAGAGTACGAGTTAAGACCTTAGCTATTAGGCCAGAGTAAGAGTTAAGACCTTAGCTATTAGGCTAGAGTAAGAGTTAAGACCTTAACCAGTAGGCCAGAGTAAGAGTTAAGACCTTAACCTGTAGGCCAGAGTAAGAGTCTAAGACCTTAACTAGTAGGCCAGAGTAAGAGTTAGGACCTTAACCTGTAGGCCAGAGTAAGAGGCTAAGAACTTTACCAGTAGGCCAGAGTAATAGTTAAGACCTTAACCATTAGGCCAGAGTAAGAGTTAAGACCTTAACCATTAGGCCAGAGTAAGAGTCTAAGACCTTAGCTTTTAGGCCAGAGTAAGAGTAAAGACCTTAACCAGTAGGCCAGAGTAAGAGTTAAGACCTTAGCTATTAGGCCAGAGTACGAGTCTAAGACCTTAGCTATTAGGCCAGAGTAAGAGTTAAGACCTTAACCAGTAGGCCAGAGAAAGAGTTAAGACCTTAACCAGTAGTCCAAAGTACGAGTCTAAGACCTTAGCTATTAGGCCAGAGTAAGAGTTAAGACCTTAACCAGTGGGCCAGAGTACGAGTCTAAGACCTTAGCTATTAGGCCAGAGTAAGAGTTAAGACCTTAACCAGTAGGCCAGAGTAAGAGTTAAGACCTTAACCTGTAGGCCAGAGTAAGTGTTAAGACCTTAACCTGTAGGCCAGAGTAAGAGTTAAGACCTTAACAAGTAGGCCAGAGTAAGATTTAAGACCTCAGCTATTAGGCCAGAGTAAGAGTTAAGACCTTAACCATTAGGCCAGAGTAAGAGTTAAGACCTTAACCAGTAGGCCAAAGTACGAGTCTAAGACCTTAGCTATTAGGCCAGAGTAAGAGTTAAGACCTTAACCAGTAGGCCAGAGTACGAGTCTAAGACCTTAGCTATTAGGCCAGAGTAAGAGTTAAGACCTTAACCAGTAGGCCAGAGTACGAGTCTAAGACCTTAACCATTAGGCCAGAGTACGAGTCTAAGACCTTAGCTATTAGGCCAGAATAAGTGTTAAGACCTTAGCTATTAGGCCAGAGTAAGAGTAAAGACCTTAACCTTTAGGCCAGAGTACGAGTCTAAGACCTTAGCTATTAGGCCAGAGTAAGAGTTAAGACCTTAACCAGTAGGCCAGAGTAAGAGTTAAGACCTTACCTATTAGGCCAGAGTACGAGTCTAAGACCTTAGCTATTAGGCCAGAGTAAGTGTTAAGACCTTAACCAGTAGGCCAGAGAAAGAGTTAAGACCTTAACCTGTAGGCCATAGTACGAGTCTAAGACCTTAGCTATTAGGCCAGAGTAAGAGTTAAGACCTTAATCATTAGGCCAGAGTACGAGTCTAAAACCTTAGCTATTAGGCCAGAGTACGAGTCTAAGACCTTAGCTATTAGGCCAGAGTAAGAGTTAAGACCTTAGCTATTAGGCCAGAGTATGAGTCTAAGACCTTAGCTATTAGGCCAGAGTAAGAGTTAAGACCTTAACCATTAGGCCAGAGTACGAGTCTAAGACCTTAACCATTAGGCCAGAGTACGAGTCTAAGACCTTAGCTATTAGGCCAGAGTATGAGTTAAGACCTTAGCTATTAGGCCAGAGTAAGAGTTAAGACCTTAACCAGTAGGCCAGAGTAAGAGTTAGGACCTTAACCAGTAGGACAGAGTAAGAGCTAAGACCTTAACCATTAGGCCAGAGTACGGGTCTTAGACCTTAGCTATTAGGCCAGAGTAAGAGTTAAGACCTTAACGTGTAGGCCATAGTACGAGTCTAAGACCTTAGCTATTAGGCCAGAGTAAGAGTTAAGACCTTAGCTATTAGGCCAGAGTAAGAGTTAAGACCTTAACCAGTAGGCCAGAGTAAGAGTTAAGACCTTAACCAGTAGGCCAGAGTATGAGTCTAAGACCTTAGCTATTAGGCCAGAGTAAGTGTTAAGACCTTAGCTATTAGGCCAGAGTAAGAGTTAAGACCTTAACCAGTAGGCCAGAGAAAGAGTTAAGACCTTAGCTATTAGGCCAGAGTAAGAGTTAAGACCTTAACCAGTAGGCCAAAGTACGAGTCTAAGACCTTAGCTATTAGGCCAGAGTAAGAGTTAAGACCTTAACCAGTAGGCCAGAGTACGAGTCTAAGACCTTAGCTATTAGGCCAGAGTAAGAGTTAAGACCTTAACCAGTAGGCCAGAGTACGAGTCTAAGACCTTAACCATTAGGCCAGAGTACGAGTCTAAGACCTTAGCTATTAGGCCAGAATAAGTGTTAAGACCTTAGCTATTAGGCCAGAGTAAGAGTAAAGACCTTAACCTTTAGGCCAGAGTACGAGTCTAAGACCTTAGCTATTAGGCCAGAGTAAGAGTTAAGACCTTAACCAGTAGGCCAGAGTAAGAGTTAAGACCTTAGCTATTAGGCCAGAGTACGAGTCTAAGACCTTAGCTATTAGGCCAGAGTAAGTGTTAAGACCTCAACCAGTAGGCCAGAGAAAGAGTTAAGACCTTAACCTGTAGGCCATAGTACGAGTCTAAGACCTTAGCTATTAGGCCAGAGTAAGAGTTAAGACCTTAATCATTAGGCCAGAGTACGAGTCTAAAACCTTAGCTATTAGGCCAGAGTACGAGTCTAAGACCTTAGCTATTAGGCCAGAGTAAGAGTTAAGACCTTAGCTATTAGGCCAGAGTATGAGTCTAAGACCTTAGCTATTAGGCCAGAGTAAGAGTTAAGACCTTAGCTATTAGGCCAGAGTATGAGTCTAAGACCTTAGCTATTAGGCCAGAGTATGAGTTAAGACCTTAGCTATTAGGCCAGAGTAAGAGTTAAGACCTTAACCTGTAGGCCAGAGTAAGAGTTAAGACCTTAACAAGTAGGCCAGAGTAAGAGTTAAGACCTTAGCTATTAGGCCAGAGTAAGAGTTAAGACCTTAACCAGTAGGCCAGAGTAAGAGTCTAAGACCTTAACCATTAGGCCAGAGTACGAGTCTAAGACCTTAGCTATTAGGCCAGAGTAAGAGTTAAGACCTTAACCAGTAGGCCAGAGTAAGAGTTAAGACCTTAACCAGTAGGCCAGAGTACGAGTCTAAGACCTTAGCTATTAGGCCAGAGTAAGTGTTAAGACCTTAGCTATTAGGCCAGAGTAAGAGTTAAGACCTTAACCTGTAGGCCAGAGTATGAGTCTAAGACCTTAGCTATTAGGCCAGAGTAAGAGTTAAGACCTTAACCAGTAGGCCAGAGTAAGAGTTAAGACCTTAACCAGTAGGCCAGAGTACGAGTCTAAGACCTTAACCATTAGGCCAGAGTACGAGTCTAAGAACTTAGCTATTAGGCCAGAGTATGAGTTAAGACCTTAGCTATTAGGCCAGAGTAAGAGTTAAGACCTTAACCATTAGGCCAGAGTAAGAGTTAAGACCTTAACCTGTAGGCCAGAGTAAGAGTTAAGACCTTAACAAGTAGGCCAGAGTAAGAGTTAAGACCTTAGCTATTAGGCCAGAGTAAAAGTTAAGACCTTAACCACTAGGCCAGAGTAAGAGTTAAGACCTTAACCAGTAGGCCAGAGTAAGAGTTAAGACCTTAACCAGTAGGCCAGAGTAAGAGTCTAAGACCTTAACCATTAGGCCAGAGTACGAGTCTAAGACCTTAGCTATTAGGCCAGAGTAAGAGTTAAGACCTTAACCAGTAGGCCAGAGTAAGAGTTAAGACCTTAACCAGTAGGCCAGAGTATGAGTCTAAGACCTTAGCTATTAGGCCAGAGTAAGTGTTAAGACCTTAGCTATTAGGCCAGAGTAAGAGTTAAGACCTTAACCAGTAGGACAGAGTAAGAGTTAAGACCTTAGCTATTAGGCCAGAGTAAGAGTTAAGACCTTAACCAGTAGGCCAAAGTACGAGTCTAAGACCTTAGCTATTAGGCCAGAGTAAGAGTTAAGACCTTAACCAGTAGGCCAGAGTACGAGTCTAAGACCTTAGCTATTAGGCCAGAGTAAGAGTTAAGACCTTAACCAGTAGGCCAGAGTACGAGTCTAAGACCTTAACCATTAGGCCAGAGTACGAGTCTAAGACCTTAGCTATTAGGCCAGAATAAGTGTTAAGACCTTAGCTATTAGGCCAGAGTAAGAGTAAAGACCTTAACCTTTAGGCCAGAGTACGAGTCTAAGACCTTAGCTATTAGGCCAGAGTAAGAGTTAAGACCTTAACCAGTAGGCCAGAGTAAGAGTTAAGACCTTACCTATTAGGCCAGAGTACGAGTCTAAGACCTTAGCTATTAGGCCAGAGTAAGTGTTAAGACCTTAACCAGTAGGCCAGAGAAAGAGTTAAGACCTTAACCTGTAGGCCATAGTACGAGTCTAAGACCTTAGCTATTAGGCCAGAGTAAGAGTTAAGACCTTAATCATTAGGCCAGAGTACGAGTCTAAAACCTTAGCTATTAGGCCAGAGTACGAGTCTAAGACCTTAGCTATTAGGCCAGAGTAAGAGTTAAGACCTTAGCTATTAGGCCAGAGTATGAGTCTAAGACCTTAGCTATTAGGCCAGAGTAAGAGTTAAGACCTTAACCATTAGGCCAGAGTACGAGTCTAAGACCTTAACCATTAGGCCAGAGTACGAGTCTAAGACCTTAGCTATTAGGCCAGAGTATGAGTTAAGACCTTAGCTATTAGGCCAGAGTAAGAGTTAAGACCTTAACCAGTAGGCCAGAGTAAGAGTTAGGACCTTAACCAGTAGGACAGAGTAAGAGCTAAGACCTTAACCATTAGGCCAGAGTACGGGTCTTAGACCTTAGCTATTAGGCCAGAGTAAGAGTTAAGACCTTAACGTGTAGGCCATAGTACGAGTCTAAGACCTTAGCTATTAGGCCAGAGTAAGAGTTAAGACCTTAGCTATTAGGCCAGAGTAAGAGTTAAGACCTTAACCAGTAGGCCAGAGTACGAGTCTAAGACCTTAGCTATTAGGCCAGAGTAAGAGTTAAGACCTTAACCTGTAGGCCATAGTACGAGTCTAAGACCTTAGCTATTAGGCCAGAGTAAGAGTTAAGACCTTAGCTATTAGGCCAGAGTAAGAGTTAATATCAAAACCGGTAGGCCAGAGTACGAGTCTAAGACCTTAGCTATTAGGGCAGAGTACTAGTTAAGACCTTAGCTATTAGGCCAGAGTAAGAGTTAAGACCTTAGCTATTAGGCTAGAGTAAGAGTTAAGACCTTAACCAGTAGGCCAAAGTACGAGTCTAAGACCTTAGCTATTAGGCCAGAGTAACAGTTAAGACCTTAACCCGTAGGCCAGAGTACGAGTCTCAGACCTTAGCTATTAGGCCAGAGTAAGAGTTAAGACCTTAACCAGTAGGCCAGAGTAAGAGTTAAGACCTTAACCATTAGGCCAGAGTACGAGTCTAAGACCTTAACCATTAGGCCAGAGAACGAGTCTAAGACCTTAGCTATTAGGCCAGAATAAGAGTTAAGACCTTAGCTATTAGGCCAGAGTAAGAGTTAAGACCTTAACCTTTAGGCCAGAGTACGAGTCTAAGACCTTAGCTATTAGGCCAGAGTAAGAGTTAAGACCTTAACCTGTAGGCCATAGTATGAGTCTAAGACCTTAGCTATTAGGCCAGAGTAAGAGTTAAGACCTTAGCTATTAGGCCAGAGTAAGAGTTAAGACCTTAACCAGTAGGCCAGAGTACGAGTCTAAGACCTTAGCTATTAGGCCAGAGTACGAGTTAAGACCTTAGCTATTAGGCCAGAGTAAGAGTTAAGACCTTAGCTATTAGGCTAGAGTAAGAGTTAAGACCTTAACCAGTAGGCCAGAGTAAGAGTTAAGACCTTAACCTGTAGGCCAGAGTAAGAGTCTAAGACCTTAACTAGTAGGCCAGAGTAAGAGTTAAGACCTTAACCTGTAGGCCAGAGTAAGAGGCTAAGAACTTTACCAGTAGGCCAGAGTAATAGTTAAGACCTTAACCATTAGGCCAGAGTAAGAGTTAAGACCTTAACCATTAGGCCAGAGTAAGAGTCTAAGACCTTAGCTTTTAGGCCAGAGTAAGAGTAAAGACCTTAACCAGTAGGCCAGAGTAAGAGTTAAGACCTTAGCTATTAGGCCAGAGTACGAGTCTAAGACCTTAGCTATTAGGCCAGAGTAAGAGTTAAGACCTTAACCAGTAGGCCAGAGAAAGAGTTAAGACCTTAACCAGTAGTCCAAAGTACGAGTCTAAGACCTTAGCTATTAGGCCAGAGTAAGAGTTAAGACCTTAACCAGTGGGCCAGAGTACGAGTCTAAGACCTTAGCTATTAGGCCAGAGTAAGAGTTAAGACCTTAACCAGTAGGCCAGAGTAAGAGTTAAGACCTTAACCTGTAGGCCAGAGTAAGTGTTAAGACCTTAACCTGTAGGCCAGAGTAAGAGTTAAGACCTTAACAAGTAGGCCAGAGTAAGATTTAAGACCTCAGCTATTAGGCCAGAGTAAGAGTTAAGACCTTAACCATTAGGCCAGAGTAAGAGTTAAGACCTTAACCAGTAGGCCAAAGTACGAGTCTAAGACCTTAGCTATTAGGCCAGAGTAAGAGTTAAGACCTTAACCAGTAGGCCAGAGTACGAGTCTAAGACCTTAGCTATTAGGCCAGAGTAAGAGTTAAGACCTTAACCAGTAGGCCAGAGTACGAGTCTAAGACCTTAACCATTAGGCCAGAGTACGAGTCTAAGACCTTAGCTATTAGGCCAGAATAAGTGTTAAGACCTTAGCTATTAGGCCAGAGTAAGAGTAAAGACCTTAACCTTTAGGCCAGAGTACGAGTCTAAGACCTTAGCTATTAGGCCAGAGTAAGAGTTAAGACCTTAACCAGTAGGCCAGAGTAAGAGTTAAGACCTTACCTATTAGGCCAGAGTACGAGTCTAAGACCTTAGCTATTAGGCCAGAGTAAGTGTTAAGACCTTAACCAGTAGGCCAGAGAAAGAGTTAAGACCTTAACCTGTAGGCCATAGTACGAGTCTAAGACCTTAGCTATTAGGCCAGAGTAAGAGTTAAGACCTTAATCATTAGGCCAGAGTACGAGTCTAAAACCTTAGCTATTAGGCCAGAGTACGAGTCTAAGACCTTAGCTATTAGGCCAGAGTAAGAGTTAAGACCTTAGCTATTAGGCCAGAGTATGAGTCTAAGACCTTAGCTATTAGGCCAGAGTAAGAGTTAAGACCTTAACCATTAGGCCAGAGTACGAGTCTAAGACCTTAACCATTAGGCCAGAGTACGAGTCTAAGACCTTAGCTATTAGGCCAGAGTATGAGTTAAGACCTTAGCTATTAGGCCAGAGTAAGAGTTAAGACCTTAACCAGTAGGCCAGAGTAAGAGTTAGGACCTTAACCAGTAGGACAGAGTAAGAGCTAAGACCTTAACCATTAGGCCAGAGTACGGGTCTTAGACCTTAGCTATTAGGCCAGAGTAAGAGTTAAGACCTTAACGTGTAGGCCATAGTACGAGTCTAAGACCTTAGCTATTAGGCCAGAGTAAGAGTTAAGACCTTAGCTATTAGGCCAGAGTAAGAGTTAAGACCTTAACCAGTAGGCCAGAGTAAGAGTTAAGACCTTAACCAGTAGGCCAGAGTATGAGTCTAAGACCTTAGCTATTAGGCCAGAGTAAGTGTTAAGACCTTAGCTATTAGGCCAGAGTAAGAGTTAAGACCTTAACCAGTAGGCCAGAGAAAGAGTTAAGACCTTAGCTATTAGGCCAGAGTAAGAGTTAAGACCTTAACCAGTAGGCCAAAGTACGAGTCTAAGACCTTAGCTATTAGGCCAGAGTAAGAGTTAAGACCTTAACCAGTAGGCCAGAGTACGAGTCTAAGACCTTAGCTATTAGGCCAGAGTAAGAGTTAAGACCTTAACCAGTAGGCCAGAGTACGAGTCTAAGACCTTAACCATTAGGCCAGAGTACGAGTCTAAGACCTTAGCTATTAGGCCAGAATAAGTGTTAAGACCTTAGCTATTAGGCCAGAGTAAGAGTAAAGACCTTAACCTTTAGGCCAGAGTACGAGTCTAAGACCTTAGCTATTAGGCCAGAGTAAGAGTTAAGACCTTAACCAGTAGGCCAGAGTAAGAGTTAAGACCTTAGCTATTAGGCCAGAGTACGAGTCTAAGACCTTAGCTATTAGGCCAGAGTAAGTGTTAAGACCTCAACCAGTAGGCCAGAGAAAGAGTTAAGACCTTAACCTGTAGGCCATAGTACGAGTCTAAGACCTTAGCTATTAGGCCAGAGTAAGAGTTAAGACCTTAATCATTAGGCCAGAGTACGAGTCTAAAACCTTAGCTATTAGGCCAGAGTACGAGTCTAAGACCTTAGCTATTAGGCCAGAGTAAGAGTTAAGACCTTAGCTATTAGGCCAGAGTATGAGTCTAAGACCTTAGCTATTAGGCCAGAGTAAGAGTTAAGACCTTAGCTATTAGGCCAGAGTTTGAGTCTAAGACCTTAGCTATTAGGCCAGAGTATGAGTTAAGACCTTAGCTATTAGGCCAGAGTAAGAGTTAAGACCTTAACCTGTAGGCCAGAGTAAGAGTTAAGACCTTAACAAGTAGGCCAGAGTAAGAGTTAAGACCTTAGCTATTAGGCCAGAGTAAGAGTTAAGACCTTAACCAGTAGGCCAGAGTAAGAGTCTAAGACCTTAACCATTAGGCCAGAGTACGAGTCTAAGACCTTAGCTATTAGGCCAGAGTAAGAGTTAAGACCTTAACCAGTAGGCCAGAGTAAGAGTTAAGACCTTAACCAGTAGGCCAGAGTACGAGTCTAAGACCTTAGCTATTAGGCCAGAGTAAGTGTTAAGACCTTAGCTATTAGGCCAGAGTAAGAGTTAAGACCTTAACCAGTAGGCCAGAGTAAGAGTTAAGACCTTAGCTATTAGGCCAGAGTAAGAGTTAAGACCTTAACCAGTAGGCCAAAGTACGAGTCTAAGACCTTAGCTATTAGGCCAGAGTAAGAGTTAAGACCTTAACCAGTAGGCCAGAGTACGAGTCTAAGACCTTAGCTATTAGGCCAGAGTAAGAGTTAAGACCTTGACCAGTAGGCCAGAGTACGAGTCTAAGACCTTAACCATTAGGCCAGAGTACGAGTCTAAGACCTTAGCTATTAGGCCAGAATAAGTGTTAAGACCTTATCTATTAGGCCAGAGTAAGAGTTAAGACCTTAGCTATTAGGCCAGAATAAGTGTTAAGACCTTATCTATTAGGCCAGAGTAAGAGTTAAGACCTTAACCTTTAGGCCAGAGTACGAGTCTAAGACCTTAGCTATTAGGCCAGAGTAAGAGTTAAGACCTTAACCTGTAGGCCATAGTACGAGTCTAAGACCTTAGCTATTAGGCCAGAGTAAGAGTTAAGACCTTAGCTATTAGGCCAGAGTAAGAGTTAATATCAAAACCGGTAGGCCAGAGTACGAGTCTAAGACCTTAGCTATTAGGGCAGAGTACTAGTTAAGACCTTAGCTATTAGGCCAGAGTAAGAGTTAAGACCTTAGCTATTAGGCCAGAGTAAGAGTTAAGACCTTAACCTGTAGGCCATAGTACGAGTCTAAGACCTTAGCTATTAGGCCAGAGTAAGAGTTAAGACCTTAGCTATTAGGCCAGAGTAAGAGTTAATATCAAAACCGGTAGGCCAGAGTACGAGTCTAAGACCTTAGCTATTAGGGCAGAGTACTAGTTAAGACCTTAGCTATTAGGCCAGAGTAAGAGTTAAGACCTTAGCTATTAGGCTAGAGTAAGAGTTAAGACCTTAACCAGTAGGCCAAAGTACGAGTCTAAGACCTTAGCTATTAGGCCAGAGTAAGAGTTAAGACCTTAACCCGTAGGCCAGAGTACGAGTCTCAGACCTTAGCTATTAGGCCAGAGTAAGAGTTAAGACCTTAACCAGTAGGCCAGAGTAAGAGTTAAGACCTTAACCATTAGGCCAGAGTACGAGTCTAAGACCTTAACCATTAGGCCAGAGAACGAGTCTAAGACCTTAGCTATTAGGCCAGAATAAGAGTTAAGACCTTAGCTATTAGGCCAGAGTAAGAGTTAAGACCTTAACCTTTAGGCCAGAGTACGAGTCTAAGACCTTAGCTATTAGGCCAGAGTAAGAGTTAAGACCTTAACCTGTAGGCCATAGTACGAGTCTAAGACCTTAGCTATTAGGCCAGAGTAAGAGTTAAGACCTTAGCTATTAGGCCAGAGTAAGAGTTAAGACCTTAGCTATTAGGCCAGAGTACGAGTCTAAGACCTTAGCTATTAGGCCAGAGTACGAGTCTAAGACCTTAGCTATTAGGCCAGAGTAAGAGTTAAGACCTTAGCTATTAGGCTAGAGTAAGAGTTAAGACCTTAACCAGTAGGCCAGAGTAAGAGTTAAGACCTTAACCTGTAGGCCAGAGTAAGAGTCTAAGACCTTAACTAGTAGGCCAGAGTAAGAGTTAAGACCTTAAACTGTAGGCCAGAGTAAGAGGCTAAGAACTTTACCAGTAGGCCAGAGTAATAGTTAAGACCTTAACCATTAGGCCAGAGTAAGAGTTAAGACCTTAATCATTAGGCCAGAGTAAGAGTCTAAGACCTTAGCTTTTAGGTCAGAGTAAGAGTAAAGACCTTAACCAGTAGGCCAGAGTAAGAGTTAAGACCTTAGCTATTAGGCCAGAGTACGAGTCTAAGACCTTAGCTATTAGGCCAGAGTAAGAGTTAAGACCTTAACCAGTAGGCCAGAGAAAGAGTTAAGACCTTAACCTGTAGGCCATAGTACGAGTCTAAGACCTTAGCTATTAGGCCAGAGTAAGAGTTAAGACCTTAATCATTAGGCCAGAGTACGAGTCTAAAACCTTAGCTATTAGGCCACAGTACGAGTCTAAGACCTTAGCTATTAGGCCAGAGTAAGAGTTAAGACCTTAGCTATTAGGCCAGAGTACGAGTCTAAGACCTTAGCTATTAGGCCAGAGTAAGAGTTAAGACCTTAACCATTAGGCCAGAGTACGAGTCTAAGACCTTAACCATTAGGCCAGAGTACGAGTCTAAGACCTTAGCTATTAGGCCAGAGTAAGAGTTAAGACCTTAGCTATTAGGCCAGAGTAAGAGTTAAGACCTTAGCTATTAAGCCAGAGTAAGAGTAAAGACCTTAACCCTTAGGCCAGATTAAGAGTTAAGACCTTAACCTGTAGGCCAGAGTAAGAGGTAAGACCTTAACAAGTAGGCCAGAGTAAGAGTTAAGACCTTAGCTATTAGGCCAGAGTAAGAGTTAAGACCTTAACCATTAGGCCAGAGTAAGAGTTAAGACCTTAACCAGTAGGCCAGAGTAAGAGTTAAGACCTTAACCAGTAGGCCAGAGTGAGAGTCTAAGACCTTAACCATTAGGCCAGAGTACGAGTCTAAGACCTTAGCTATTAGGCCAGAGTAAGAGTTAAGACCTTAACCAGTAGGCCAGAGTATGAGTCTAAGACCTTAGCTATTAGGCCAGAGTAAGAGTTAAGACCTTAAACAGTAGGCCAGAGTACGAGTCTAAGACCTTAGCTATTAGGCCAGAGTAAGAGTCTAAGACCTTAGCTATTAAGCCAGAGTAAGAGTTAAGACCTTAGCTATTAGGCCAGAGTAAGAGTTAAGACCTTAACCAGTAGGCCAGAGTAAGAGTTAAGACCTTAGCTATTAGGCCAGAGTAAGAGTTAAGACCTTAACCAGTAGGCCAAAGTACGAGTCTAAGACCTTAGCTATTAGGCCAGAGTAAGAGTTAAGACCTTGACCAGTAGGCCAGAGTACGAGTCTAAGACCTTAGCTATTAGGCCAGAGTAAGAGTTAAGACCTTAACCAGTAGGCCAGAGTACGAGTCTAAGACCTTAACCATTAGGCCAGAGTACGAGTCTAAGACCTTAGCTATTAGGCCAGAATAAGTGTTAAGACCTTAGCTATTAGGCCAGAGTAAGAGTAAAGACCTTAACCTTTAGGCCAGAGTACGAGTCTAAGACCTTAGCTATTAGGCCAGAGTAAGAGTTAAGACCTTAACCAGTAGGCCAGAGTAAGAGTTAAGACCTTAGCTATTAGGCCAGAGTACGAGTCTAAGACCTTAGCTATTAGGCCAGAGTAAGTGTTAAGACCTTAACCAGTAGGCCAGAGTAAGAGTTAAGACCTTAACAAGTAGGCCAGAGTAAGAGTTAAGACCTTAGCTATTAGGCCAGAGTAAGAGTTAAGACCTAACCATTAGGCCAGAGTAAGAGTTAAGACCTTAACCAGTAGGCCAGAGTAAGAGTTAAGACCTTAACCATTAGGCCAGAGTAAGAGTCTAAGACCTTAACCATTAGGCCAGAGTATGAGTCTAAGACCTTAGCTATTAGGCCAGAGTAAGAGTTAAGACCTTAACCAGTAGGCCAGAGTAAGAGTTAAGACCTTAACCATTAGGCCAGAGTATGAGTCTAAGACCTTAACCATTAGGCCAGAGTACGAGTCTAAGACCTTAGCTATTAGGCCAGAATAAGAGTTAAGACCTTAGCTATTAGGCCAGAGTAAGAGTTAAGACCTTAACCAGTAGGCCAGAGTAAGAGTTAAGACCTTAACCAGTAGGCCAGAGTACGAGTCTAAGACCTTAGCTATTAGGCCAGAGTAAGAGTTAAGACCTTAACCAGTAGGCCAGAGTAAGAGTTAAGACCTTAACCAGTAGGCCAGAGTATGAGTCTAAGACCTTAGCTATTAGGCCAGAGTAAGAGTTAAAACCTTAGCTATTAGGCCAGAGTAAGAGTTAAGACCTTAACCAGTAGGCCAGAGTAAGAGTTAAGACCTTAGCTATTAGGCCAGAGTAAGAGTTAAGACCTTAACCAGTAGGCCAAAGTACGAGTCTAAGACCTTAGCTATTAGGCCAGAGTAAGAGTTAAGACCTTAGCCAGTGGGCCAGAGTACGAGTCTAAGACCTTAGCTATTAGGCCAGAGTAAGAGTTAAGACCTTAACCATTAGGCCAGAGTACGAGTCTAAGACCTTAACCATTAGGCCAGAGTACGAGTCTAAGACCTTAGCTATTAGGCCAGAATAAGAGTTAAGACCTTAGCTATTAGGCCAGAGTAAGAGTTGAGACCTTAACCTTTAGGCCAGAGTACGAGTCTAAGACCTTAGCTATTAGGCCAGAGTAAGAGTTAAGACCTTAACCTGTAGGCCATAGTACGAGTCTAAGACCTTAGCTATTAGGCCAGAGTAAGAGTTAAGACCTTAGCTATTAGGCCAGAGTAAGAGTTAAGACCTTAACCTGTAGGCCAGAGTACGAGTCTAAGACCTTAGCTATTAGGCCAGAGTACGAGTTAAGACCTTAGCTATTAGGCCAGAGTAAGAGTTAAGACCTTAGCTATTAGGCTAGAGTAAGAGTTAAGACCTTAACCAGTAGGCCAGAGTAAGAGTTAAGACCTTAACCTGTAGGCCAGAGTAAGAGTCTAAGACCTTAACCAGTAGGCCAGAGTAAGAGTTAAGACCTTAACCTGTAGGCCAGAGTAAGAGTCTAAGACCTTTACCAGTAGGCCAGAGTAAGAGTTAAGACCTTAACCATTAGGCCAGAGTAAGAGTCTAAGACCTTAGCTATTAGGCCAGAGTAAGAGTTAAGACCTTAACCAGTAGGCCAGAGTAAGAGTTAAGACCTTAGCTATTAGGCCAGAGTACGAGTCTAAGACCTTAGCTATTAGGCCAGAGTAAGTGTTAAGACCTTAACCAGTAGGCCAGAGAAAGAGTTAAGACCTTAACCTGTAGGCCATAGTACGAGTCTAAGACCTTAGCTATTAGGCCAGAGTAAGAGTTAAGACCTTAATCATTAGGCCAGAGTACGAGTCTAAAACCTTAGCTATTAGGCCAGAGTACGAGTCTAAGACCTTAGCTATTAGGCCAGAGTAAGAGTTAAGACCTTAATCATTAGGCCAGAGTACGAGTCTAAAACCTTAGCTATTAGGCCAGAGTAAGAGTTAAGACCTTAACCATTAGGCCAAAGTACGAGTCTAAGACCTTAGCTATTAGGCCAGAGTAAGAGTTAAGACCTTAACCATTAGGCCAGAGTACGAGTCTAAGACCTTAACCATTAGGCCAGAGTACGAGTCTAAGACCTTAGCTATTAGGCCAGAGTAAGAGTTAAGACCTTAGCTATTAGGCCAGAGTAAGAGTTAAGACCTTAGCTATTAAGCCAGAGTAAGAGTTAAGACCTTAACCCTTAGGCCAGATTAAGAGTTAAGACCTTAACCTGTAGGCCAGAGTAAGAGTTAAGACCTTAACAAGTAGGCCAGAGTAAGAGTTAAGACCTTAGCTATTAGGCCAGAGTAAGAGTTAAGACCTTAACCATTAGGCCAGAGTAAGAGTTAAGACCTTAACCAGTAGGCCAGAGTAAGAGTTAAGACCTTAACCAGTAGGCCAGAGTACGAGTCTAAAACCTTAGCTATTAGGCCAGAGTAAGAGTTAAGACCTTAACCATTAGGCCAAAGTACGAGTCTAAGACCTTAGCTATTAGGCCAGAGTAAGAGTTAAGACCTTAACCATTAGGCCAGAGTACGAGTCTAAGACCTTAACCATTAGGCCAGAGTACGAGTCTAAGACCTTAGCTATTAGGCCAGAGTAAGAGTTAAGACCTTAGCTATTAGGCCAGAGTAAGAGTTAAGACCTTAGCTATTAAGCCAGAGTAAGAGTTAAGACCTTAACCCTTAGGCCAGATTAAGAGTTAAGACCTTAACCTGTAGGCCAGAGTAAGAGTTAAGACCTTAACAAGTAGGCCAGAGTAAGAGTTAAGACCTTAGCTATTAGGCCAGAGTAAGAGTTAAGACCTTAACCATTAGGCCAGAGTAAGAGTTAAGACCTTAACCAGTAGGCCAGAGTAAGAGTTAAGACCTTAACCAGTAGGCCAGAGTATGAGTCTAAGACCTTAGCTATTAGGCCAGAGTAAGAGTTAAGACCTTAACCAGTAGGCCAGAGTAAGAGTTAAGACCTTAACCAGTAGGCCAGAGTACGAGTCTAAGACCTTAACCATTAGGCCAGAGTACGAGTCTAAGAACTTAGCTATTAGGCCAGAGTATGAGTTAAGACCTTAGCTATTAGGCCAGAGTAAGAGTTAAGACCTTAACCATTAGGCCAGAGTAAGAGTTAAGACCTTAACCTGTAGGCCAGAGTAAGAGTTAAGACCTTAACAAGTAGGCCAGAGTAAGAGTTAAGACCTTAGCTATTAGGCCAGAGTAAAAGTTAAGACCTTAACCACTAGGCCAGAGTAAGAGTTAAGACCTTAACCAGTAGGCCAGAGTAAGAGTTAAGACCTTAACCAGTAGGCCAGAGTAAGAGTCTAAGACCTTAACCATTAGGCCAGAGTACGAGTCTAAGACCTTAGCTATTAGGCCAGAGTAAGAGTTAAGACCTTAACCAGTAGGCCAGAGTAAGAGTTAAGACCTTAACCAGTAGGCCAGAGTATGAGTCTAAGACCTTAGCTATTAGGCCAGAGTAAGTGTTAAGACCTTAGCTATTAGGCCAGAGTAAGAGTTAAGACCTTAACCAGTAGGACAGAGTAAGAGTTAAGACCTTAGCTATTAGGCCAGAGTAAGAGTTAAGACCTTAACCAGTAGGCCAAAGTACGAGTCTAAGACCTTAGCTATTAGGCCAGAGTAAGAGTTAAGACCTTAACCAGTAGGCCAGAGTACGAGTCTAAGACCTTAGCTATTAGGCCAGAGTAAGAGTTAAGATCTTAACCAGTAGGCCAGAGTACGAGTCTAAGACCTTAACCATTAGGCCAGAGTACGAGTCTAAGACCTTAGCTATTAGGCCAGAATAAGTGTTAAGACCTTAGCTATTAGGCCAGAGTAAGAGTAAAGACCTTAACCTTTAGGCCAGAGTACGAGTCTAAGACCTTAGCTATTAGGCCAGAGTAAGAGTTAAGACCTTAACCAGTAGGCCAGAGTAAGAGTTAAGACCTTACCTATTAGGCCAGAGTACGAGTCTAAGACCTTAGCTATTAGGCCAGAGTAAGTGTTAAGACCTTAACCAGTAGGCCAGAGAAAGAGTTAAGACCTTAACCTGTAGGCCATAGTACGAGTCTAAGACCTTAGCTATTAGGCCAGAGTAAGAGTTAAGACCTTAATCATTAGGCCAGAGTACGAGTCTAAAACCTTAGCTATTAGGCCAGAGTACGAGTCTAAGACCTTAGCTATTAGGCCAGAGTAAGAGTTAAGACCTTAGCTATTAGGCCAGAGTATGAGTCTAAGACCTTAGCTATTAGGCCAGAGTAAGAGTTAAGACCTTAACCATTAGGCCAGAGTACGAGTCTAAGACCTTAACCATTAGGCCAGAGTACGAGTCTAAGACCTTAGCTATTAGGCCAGAGTATGAGTTAAGACCTTAGCTATTAGGCCAGAGTAAGAGTTAAGACCTTAACCAGTAGGCCAGAGTAAGAGTTAGGACCTTAACCAGTAGGACAGAGTAAGAGCTAAGACCTTAACCATTAGGCCAGAGTACGGGTCTTAGACCTTAGCTATTAGGCCAGAGTAAGAGTTAAGACCTTAACGTGTAGGCCATAGTACGAGTCTAAGACCTTAGCTATTAGGCCAGAGTAAGAGTTAAGACCTTAGCTATTAGGCCAGAGTAAGAGTTAAGACCTTAACCAGTAGGCCAGAGTACGAGTCTAAGACCTTAGCTATTAGGCCAGAGTAAGAGTTAAGACCTTAACCTGTAGGCCATAGTACGAGTCTAAGACCTTAGCTATTAGGCCAGAGTAAGAGTTAAGACCTTAGCTATTAGGCCAGAGTAAGAGTTAATATCAAAACCGGTAGGCCAGAGTACGAGTCTAAGACCTTAGCTATTAGGGCAGAGTACTAGTTAAGACCTTAGCTATTAGGCTAGAGTAAGAGTTAAGACCTTAACCAGTAGGCCAAAGTACGAGTCTAAGACCTTAGCTATTAGGCCAGAGTAACAGTTAAGACCTTAACCCGTAGGCCAGAGTACGAGTCTCAGACCTTAGCTATTAGGCCAGAGTAAGAGTTAAGACCTTAACCAGTAGGCCAGAGTAAGAGTTAAGACCTTAACCATTGGGCCAGAGTACGAGTCTAAGACCTTAACCATTAGGCCAGAGAACGAGTCTAAGACCTTAGATATTAGGCCAGAATAAGAGTTAAGACCTTAGCTATTAGGCCAGAGTAAGAGTTAAGACCTTAACCTTTAGGCCAGAGTACGAGTCTAAGACCTTAGCTATTAGGCCAGAGTAAGAGTTAAGACCTTAACCTGTAGGCCATAGTATGAGTCTAAGACCTTAGCTATTAGGCCAGAGTAAGAGTTAAGACCTTAGCTATTAGGCCAGAGTAAGAGTTAAGACCTTAACCAGTAGGCCAGAGTACGAGTCTAAGACCTTAGCTATTAGGCCAGAGTACGAGTTAAGACCTTAGCTATTAGGCCAGAGTAAGAGTTAAGACCTTAGCTATTAGGCTAGAGTAAGAGTTAAGACCTTAACCAGTAGGCCAGAGTAAGAGTTAAGACCTTAACCTGTAGGCCAGAGTAAGAGTCTAAGACCTTAACTAGTAGGCCAGAGTAAGAGTTAAGACCTTAACCTGTAGGCCAGAGTAAGAGGCTAAGAACTTTACCAGTAGGCCAGAGTAATAGTTAAGACCTTAACCATTAGGCCAGAGTAAGAGTTAAGACCTTAACCATTAGGCCAGAGTAAGAGTCTAAGACCTTAGCTTTTAGGCCAGAGTAAGAGTAAAGACCTTAACCAGTAGGCCAGAGTAAGAGTTAAGACCTTAGCTATTAGGCCAGAGTACGAGTCTAAGACCTTAGCTATTAGGCCAGAGTAAGAGTTAAGACCTTAACCAGTAGGCCAGAGAAAGAGTTAAGACCTTAACCAGTAGTCCAAAGTATGAGTCTAAGACCTTAGCTATTAGGCCAGAGTAAGAGTTAAGACCTTAACCAGTGGGCCAGAGTACGAGTCTAAGACCTTAGCTATTAGGCCAGAGTAAGAGTTAAGACCTTAACCAGTAGGCCAGAGTAAGAGTTAAGACCTTAACCTGTAGGCCAGAGTAAGTGTTAAGACCTTAACCTGTAGGCCAGAGTAAGAGTTAAGACCTTAACAAGTAGGCCAGAGTAAGATTTAAGACCTCAGCTATTAGGCCAGAGTAAGAGTTAAGACCTTAACCATTAGGCCAGAGTAAGAGTTAAGACCTTAACCAGTATGCCAGAGTAAGAGTCTAAGACCTTAACCATTAGGCCAGAGTATGAGTCTAAGACCTTAGCTATTAGGCCAGAGTAAGAGTTAAGACCTTAACCAGTAGGTCAGAGTAAGAGTTAAGACCTTAGCTATTAAGCCAGAGTAAGAGTTAAGACCTTAAACAGTAGGCCAAAGTACGAGTCTAAGACCTTAGCTATTAGGCCAGAATAAGAGTTAAGACCTTAGCTATTAGGCCAGAGTAAGAGTTAAGACCTTACCTTTAGGCCAGAGTACGAGTCTAAGACCTTAGCTTTAAGGCCAGAGTAAGAGTTAAGACCTTAACCTGTAGGCCAGAGTATGAGTCTAAGACCTTAGCTATTAGGCCAGAGTAAGAGTTAAGACCTTAGCTATTAGGCAAGAGTAAGAGTTAAGACCTTAACCTATAGGCCTGTGTACGAGTCTAAGACCTTAGCTTTTAGGCCAGAGTAAGAGTTAAGACCTTAACCTGTAGGCCATAGTACGAGTCTAAGACCTTAGCTATTAGGCCAGAGTTCGAGTTAAGACCTTAGCTATTAGGCCAGAGTAAGAGTTAAGACCTTAACCAGCAGGCGAGAGTAAGAGTTAAGACCTTAACCAGTAGGCCAGAGTAAGAGTTAAGACCTTAGCTATTAGGCCAGTGTAAGAGTTAAGACCTTAACCAGTAGGCCAAAGTACGAGTCTAAGACCTTAGCTATTAGGCCAGAGTAAGAGTTAAGACCTTAACCAGTAGGCCAGAGAAAGAGTTAAGACCTTAACCAGTAGTCCAAAGTACGAGTCTAAGACCTTAGCTATTAGGCCAGAGTAAGAGTTAAGACCTTAACCAGTGGGCCAGAGTACGAGTCTAAGACCTTAGCTATTAGGCCAGAGTAAGAGTTAAGACCTTAACCAGTAGGCCAGAGTAAGAGTTAAGACCTTAACCTGTAGGCCAGAGTAAGTGTTAAGACCTTAACCTGTAGGCCAGAGTAAGAGTTAAGACCTTAACAAGTAGGCCAGAGTAAGATTTAAGACCTCAGCTATTAGGCCAGAGTAAGAGTTAAGACCTTAACCATTAGGCCAGAGTAAGAGTTAAGACCTTAACCAGTATGCCAGAGTAAGAGTCTAAGACCTTAACCATTAGGCCAGAGTATGAGTCTAAGACCTTAGCTATTAGGCCAGAGTAAGAGTTAAGACCTTAACCAGTAGGTCAGAGTAAGAGTTAAGACCTTAGCTATTAAGCCAGAGTAAGAGTTAAGACCTTAAACAGTAGGCCAAAGTACGAGTCTAAGACCTTAGCTATTAGGCCAGAATAAGAGTTAAGACCTTAGCTATTAGGCCAGAGTAAGAGTTAAGACCTTAACCTTTAGGCCAGAGTACGAGTCTAAGACCTTAGCTTTAAGGCCAGAGTAAGAGTTAAGACCTTAACCTGTAGGCCATAGTATGAGTCTAAGACCTTAGCTATTAGGCCAGAGTAAGAGTTAAGACCTTAGCTATTAGGCAAGAGTAAGAGTTAAGACCTTAACCTATAGGCCTGTGTACGAGTCTAAGACCTTAGCTTTTAGGCCAGAGTAAGAGTTAAGACCTTAACCTGTAGGCCATAGTACGAGTCTAAGACCTTAGCTATTAGGCCAGAGTTCGAGTTAAGACCTTAGCTATTAGGCCAGAGTAAGAGTTAAGACCTTAACCAGCAGGCGAGAGTAAGAGTTAAGACCTTAACCAGTAGGCCAGAGTAAGAGTTAAGACCTTAGCTATTAGGCCAGTGTAAGAGTTAAGACCTTAACCAGTAGGCCAAAGTACGAGTCTAAGACCTTAGCTATTAGGCCAGAGTAAGAGTTAAGACCTTAACCAGTAGGCCAGAGTACGAGTCTAAGACCTTAGCTATTAGGCCAGAGTAAGAGTTAAGACCTTAGCTATTAGGCCAGAGTAAGAGTTAAGACCTTAACCAGAAGGCCAGAGTGCGAGTCTAAGACCTTAGCTATTAGGCCAGAGTACGAGTTAAGACCTTAGCTATTAAGCCAGAGTAAGAGTTAAGACCTTAACCATTAGGCCAGAGTAAGAGTTAAGACCTTAACCTGTAGGCCAGAGTAAGAGTTAAGACCTTAACAAGTAGGCCAGAGTAAGAGTTAAGACCTTAGCTATTAGGCCAGAGTAAGAGTTAAGACCTTAACCAGTAGGCCGGAGTAAGAGTTAAGACCTTAACCAGTAGGCCAGAGTAAGAGTCTAAGACCTTAACCAATAGGTCAGAGTATGAGTCTAAGACCTTAGCTATTAGGCCAGAGTAAGAGTTAAGACCTTAACCAGTTGGCCAGAGTAAGAGTTAAGACCTTAACCAGTAGGCCAGAGTACGAGTCTAAGACCTTAGCTATTAGGCCAGAGTAAGAGTTAAGACCTTAGCTATTAGCCCAGAGTGAGAGTTAAGACCTTAACCAGTAGGCCAGAGTAAGAGTTAAGACCTTAGCTATTAGGCCAGAGTAAGAGTTAAGACCTTAACCAGTAGGCCAAAGTACGAGTCTAAGACCTTAGCTATTAGGCCAGAGTAAGAGTTAAGACATTAACCCGTAGGCCAGAGTACGAGTCTCAGACCTTAGCTATTAGGCCAGAGTAAGAGTTAAGACCTTAACCAGTAGGCCAGAGTAAGAGTTAAGACCTTAACCATTAGGCCAGAGTATGAGTCTAAGACCTTAACCATTAGGCCAGAGTACGAGTCTAAGACCTTAGCTATTAGGCCAGAATAAGAGTTAAGACCTTAGCTATTAGGCCAGAGTAAGAGTTAAGACCTTAACCTTTAGGCCAGAGTACGAGTCTAAGACCTTAGCTATTAGGCCAGAGTAAGAGTTAAGACCTTAACCTGTAGGCCATAGTACGAGTCTAAGACCTTAGCTATTAGGCCAGAGTAAGAGTTAAGACCTTAGCTATTAGGCCAGAGTAAGAGTTAAGACCTTAACCAGTAGGCCAGAGTACGAGTCTAAGACCTTAGCTATTAGGCCAGAGTACGAGTTAAGACCTTAGCTATTAGGCCAGAGTAAGAGTTAAGACGTTAGCTATTAGGCTAGAGTAAGAGTTAAGACCTTAACCAGTAGGCCAGAGTAAGAGTTAAGACCTTAACCTGTAGGCCAGAGTAAGAGTCTAAGACCTTAACTAGTAGGCCACAGTAAGAGTTAAGACCTTAACCTGTAGGCCAGAGTAAGAGGCTAAGAACTTTACCAGTAGGCCAGAGTAATAGTTAAGACCTTAACCATTAGTCCAGAGTAAGAGTTAAGACCTTAACCATTAGGCCAGAGTAAGAGTCTAAGACCTTAGCTATTAGGCCAGAGTAAGAGTAAAGACCTTAACCAGTAGGCCAGAGTAAGAGTTAAGACCTTAGCTATTTACGCCAGAGTACGAGTCTAAGACCTTAGCTATTAGGCCAGAGTAAGAGTTAAGACCTTAACCAGTAGGCCAGAGAAAGAGTTAAGACCTTAACCTGTAGGCCATAGTACGAGTCTAAGACCTTAGCTGTTAGGCCAGAGTAAGAGTTAAGACCTTAATCATTTGGCCAGAGTACAAGTCTAAAACCTTAGCTATTAGGCCACAGTACAAGTCTAAGACCTTAGCTATTAGGCCAGAGTAAGAGTTAAGACCTTAGCTATTAGGCCAAAGTACGAGTCTAAGACCTTAGCTATTAGGCCAGAGTAAGAGTTAAGACCTTAACCATTAGGCCAGAGTATGAGTCTAAGACCTTAACCATTAGGCCAGAGTACGAGTCTAAGACCTTAGCTATTAGGCCAGAGTAAGAGTTAAGACCTTATCTATTAGGCCAGAGTAAGAGTTAAGACCTTAGCTATTAAGCCAGAGTAAGAGTTAAGACCTTAACCCTTAGGCCAGATTAAGAGTTAAGACCTTAACCTGTAGGCCAGAGTAAGAGTTAAGACCTTAACAAGTAGGCCAGAGTAAGAGTTAAGACCTTAGCTATTAGGCCAGAGTAAGAGTTAAGACCTTAACCATTAGGCCAGAGTAAGAGTTAAGACCTTAACCAGTAGGCCAGAGTAAGAGTTAAGACCTTAACCAGTAGGCCAGAGTACGAGTCTAAGACCTTAGCTATTAGGCCAGAGTAAGAGTTAAGACCTTAACCAGTAGGCCAGAGTAAGAGTTAAAACCTTAACCAGTAGGCCAGAGTATGAGTCTAAGACCTTAGCTATTAGGCCAGAGTAAGAGTTAAGACCTTAGCTATTAGGCCAGAGTAAGAGTTAAGACCTTAACCAGTAGGCCAGAGTAAGAGTTAAGACCTTAGCTATTAGGCCAGAGTAAGAGTTAACCCCTTCGGTGCTCATGACGGAACGGTTCCATCATGAGCCACGGTTGAGCTGTGCTCATGACGGAACCGTTCCGTCATGACCACGCCCGCGCAAGATTCCGTCAGCACAGCGGCGGAATTTGCGCAGCATGGAAGGGGTTAAGACCTTAACCAGTAGGCCAAAGTACGAGTCTAAGATCTTAGCTATTAGGCCAGAGTAAGAGTTAAGACCTTAGCCAGTGGGCCAGAGTACGAGTCTAAGACCTTAGCTATTAGGCCAGAGTAAGAGTTAAGACCTTAACCAGTAGGCCAGAGTAAGAGTTAAGACCTTAACCATTAGGCCAGAGTACGAGTCTAAGACCTTAACCATTAGGCCAGAGTACGAGTCTAAGACGTTAGCTATTAGGCCAGAATAAGAGTTAAGACCTTAGCTATTAGGCCAGAGTAAGAGTTGAGACCTTAACCTTTAGGCCAGAGTACGAGTCTAAGACCTTAGCTATTAGGCCAGAGTAAGAGTTAAGACCTTAACCTGTAGGCCATAGTACGAGTCTAAGACCTTAGCTATTAGGCCAGAGTAAGAGTTAAGACCTTAGCTATTAGGCCAGAGTAAGAGTTAAGACCTTAACCTGTAGGCCAGAGTACGAGTCTAAGACCTTAGCTATTAGGCCAGAGTACGAGTTAAGACCTTAGCTATTAGGCCAGAGTAAGAGCTAAGACCTTAGCTATTAGGCTAGAGTAAGAGTTAAGACCTTAACCAGTAGGCCAGAGTAAGAGTTAAGACCTTAACCTGTAGGCCAGAGTAAGAGTTAAGACCTTATCCTGTAGGCCAGAGTAAAAGTCTAAGACCTTTACCAGTAGGCCAGAGTAAGAGTTAAGACCTTAACCTGTAGGCCAGAGTAAGAGTCTAAGACCTTTACCAGTAGGCCAGAGTAAGAGTTAAGACCTTAACCATTAGGCCAGAGTAAGAGTCTAAGACCTTAGCTATTAGGCCAGAGTAAGAGTTAAGACCTTAACCAGTAGGCCAGAGTAAGAGTTAAGACCTTAGCTATTAGGCCAGAGTACGAGTCTAAGACCTTAGCTATTAGGCCAGAGTAAGTGTTAAGACCTTAACCAGTAGGCCAGAGAAAGAGTTAAGACCTTAACCTGTAGGCCATAGTACGAGTCTAAGACCTTAGCTATTAGGCCAGAGTAAGAGTTAAGACCTTAATCATTAGGCCAGAGTACGAGTCTAAAACCTTAGCTATTAGGCCAGAGTACGAGTCTAAGACCTTAGCTATTAGGCCAGAGTAAGAGTTAAGACCTTAGCTATTAGGCCAGAGTATGAGTCTAAGACCTTAGCTATTAGGCCAGAGTAAGAGTTAAGACCTTAACCATTAGGCCAGAGTACGAGTCTAAGACCTTAACCATTAGGCCAGAGTACGAGTCTAAGAACTTAGCTATTAGGCCAGAGTATGAGTTAAGACCTTAGCTATTAGGCCAGAGTAAGAGTTAAGACCTTAACCATTAGGCCAGAGTAAGAGTTAAGACCTTAACCTGTAGGCCAGAGTAAGAGTTAAGACCTTAACAAGTAGGCCAGAGTAAGAGTTAAGACCTTAGCTATTAGGCCAGAGTAAGAGTTAAGACCTTAACCACTAGGCCAGAGTAAGAGTTAAGACCTTAACCAGTAGGCCAGAGTAAGAGTTAAGACCTTAACCAGTAGGCCAGAGTAATAGTCTAAGACCTTAACCATTAGGCCAGAGTACGAGTCTAAGACCTTAGCTATTAGGCCAGAGTAAGAGTTAAGACCTTAACCAGTAGGCCAGAGTAAGAGTTAAGACCTTAACCAGTAGGCCAGAGTATGAGTCTAAGACCTTAGCTATTAGGCCAGAGTAAGTGTTAAGACCTTAGCTATTAGGCCAGAGTAAGAGTTAAGACCTTAACCAGTAGGCCAGAGTAAGAGTTAAGACCTTAGCTATTAGGCCAGAGTAAGAGTTAAGACCTTAACCAGTAGGCCAAAGTACGAGTCTAAGACCTTAGCTATTAGGCCAGAGTAAGAGTTAAGACCTTAACCAGTAGGCCAGAGTACGAGTCTAAGACCTTAGCTATTAGGCCAGAGTAAGAGTTAAGACCTTAACCAGTAGGCCAGAGTACGACTCTAAGACCTTAACCATTAGGCCAGAGAACGAGTCTAAGACCTTAGCTATTAGGCCAGAATAAGAGTTAAGACCTTAGCTATTAGGCCAGAGTAAGAGTTAAGACCTTAACCTTTAGGCCAGAGTACGAGTCTAAGACCTTAGCTATTAGGCCAGAGTAAGAGTTAAGACCTTAACCTGTAGGCCATAGTACGAGTCTAAGACCTTAGCTATTAGGCCAGAGTAAGAGTTAAGACCTTAGCTATTAGGCCAGAGTAAGAGTTAAGACCTTAACCAGTAGGCCAGAGTACGAGTCTAAGACCTTAGCTATTAGGCCAGAGTACGAGTTAAGACCTTAGCTATTAGGCCAGAGTAAGAGTTAAGACCTTAGCTATTAGGCTAGAGTAAGAGTTAAGACCTTAACCAGTAGGCCAGAGTAAGAGTTAAGACCTTAACCTGTAGGCCAGAGTAAGAGTCTAAGACCTTAACTAGTAGGCCAGAGTAAGAGTTAAGACCTTAACCTGTAGGCCAGAGTAATAGGCTAAGAACTTTACCAGTAGGCCAGAGTAATAGTTAAGACCTTAACCATTAGGCCAGAGTAAGAGTTAAGACCTTAACCATTAGGCCAGAGTAAGAGTCTAAGACCTTAGCTTTTAGGCCAGAGTAAGAGTAAAGACCTTAACCAGTAGGCCAGAGTAAGAGTTAAGACCTTAGCTATTAGGCCAGAGTACGAGTCTAAGACCTTAGCTATTAGGCCAGAGTAAGAGTTAAGACCTTAACCAGTAGGCCAGAGAAAGAGTTAAGACCTTAACCAGTAGTCCAAAGTACGAGTCTAAGACCTTAGCTATTAGGCCAGAGTAAGAGTTAAGACCTTAACCAGTGGGCCAGAGTACGAGTCTAAGACCTTAGCTATTAGGCCAGAGTAAGAGTTAAGACCTTAACCAGTAGGCCAGAGTAAGAGTTAAGACCTTAACCTGTAGGCCAGAGTAAGTGTTAAGACCTTAACCTGTAGGCCAGAGTAAGAGTTAAGACCTTAACAAGTAGGCCAGAGTAAGATTTAAGACCTCAGCTATTAGGCCAGAGTAAGAGTTAAGACCTTAACCATTAGGCCAGAGTAAGAGTTAAGACCTTAACCAGTATGCCAGAGTAAGAGTCTAAGACCTTAACCATTAGGCCAGAGTATGAGTCTAAGACCTTAGCTATTAGGCCAGAGTAAGAGTTAAGACCTTAACCAGTAGGTCAGAGTAAGAGTTAAGACCTTAGCTATTAAGCCAGAGTAAGAGTTAAGACCTTAAACAGTAGGCCAAAGTACGAGTCTAAGACCTTAGCTATTAGGCCAGAATAAGAGTTAAGACCTTAGCTATTAGGCCAGAGTAAGAGTTAAGACCTTAACCTTTAGGCCAGAGTACGAGTCTAAGACCTTAGCTTTAAGGCCAGAGTAAGAGTTAAGACCTTAACCTGTAGGCCATAGTATGAGTCTAAGACCTTAGCTATTAGGCCAGAGTAAGAGTTAAGACCTTAGCTATTAGGCAAGAGTAAGAGTTAAGACCTTAACCTATAGGCCTGTGTACGAGTCTAAGACCTTAGCTTTTAGGCCAGAGTAAGAGTTAAGACCTTAACCTGTAGGCCATAGTACGAGTCTAAGACCTTAGCTATTAGGCCAGAGTTCGAGTTCAGACCTTAGCTATTAGGCCAGAGTAAGAGTTAAGACCTTAACCAGCAGGCGAGAGTAAGAGTTAAGACCTTAACCAGTAGGCCAGAGTAAGAGTTAAGACCTTAGCTATTAGGCCAGTGTAAGAGTTAAGACCTTAACCAGTAGGCCAAAGTACGAGTCTAAGACCTTAGCTATTAGGCCAGAGTAAGAGTTAAGACCTTAACCAGTAGGCCAGAGAAAGAGTTAAGACCTTAACAAGTAGTCCAAAGTACGAGTCTAGGACCTTAGCTATTAGGCCAGAGTAAGAGTTAAGACCTTAACCAGTGGGCCAGAGTACGAGTCTAAGACCTTAGCTATTAGGCCAGAGTAAGAGTTAAGACCTTAACCAGTAGGCCAGAGTAAGAGTTAAGACCTTAACCTGTAGGCCAGAGTAAGTGTTAAGACCTTAACCTGTAGGCCAGAGTAAGAGTTAAGACCTTAACAAGTAGGCCAGAGTAAGATTTAAGACCTCAGCTATTAGGCCAGAGTAAGAGTTAAGACCTTAACCATTAGGCCAGAGTAAGAGTTAAGACCTTACCAGTATGCCAGAGTAAGAGTCTAAGACCTTAACCATTAGGCCAGAGTATGAGTCTAAGACCTTAGCTATTAGGCCAGAGTAAGAGTTAAGACCTTAACCAGTAGGTCAGAGTAAGAGTTAAGACCTTAGCTATTAAGCCAGAGTAAGAGTTAAGACCTTAAACAGTAGGCCAAAGTACGAGTCTAAGAACTTAGCTATTAGGCCAGAGTATGAGTTAAGACCTTAGCTATTAGGCCAGAGTAAGAGTTAAGACCTTAACCATTAGGCCAGAGTAAGAGTTAAGACCTTAACCATTAGGCCAGAGTACGAGTCTAAGACCTTAGCTATTAGGCCAGAGTAAGAGTTAAGACCTTAACCAGTAGGCCAGAGTAAGAGTTAAGACCTTAACCAGTAGGCCAGAGTATGAGTCTAAGACCTTAGCTATTAGGCCAGAGTAAGTGTTAAGACCTTAGCTATTAGGCCAGAGTAAGAGTTAAGACCTTAACCAGTAGGCCAGAGTAAGAGTTAAGACCTTAGCTATTAGGCCAGAGTAAGAGTTAAGACCTTAACCAGTAGGCCAAAGTATGAGTCTAAGACCTTAGCTATTAGGCCAGAGTAAGAGTTAAGACCTTAACCAGTAGGCCAGAGTACGAGTCTAAGACCTTAGCTATTAGGCCAGAGTAAGAGTTAAGACCTTAACCAGTAGGCCAGAGTACGAGTCTAAGACCTTAACCATTAGGCCAGAGAACGAGTCTAAGACCTTAGCTATTAGGCCAGAATAAGAGTTAAGACCTTAGCTATTAGGCCAGAGTAAGAGTTAAGACCTTAACCTTTAGGCCAGAGTACGAGTCTAAGACCTTAGCTATTAGGCCAGAGTAAGAGTTAAGACCTTAACCTGTAGGCCATAGTACGAGTCTAAGACCTTAGCTATTAGGCCAGAGTAAGAGTTAAGACCTTAGCTATTAGGCCAGAGTAAGAGTTAAGACCTTAACCAGTAGGCCAGAGTACGAGTCTAAGACCTTAGCTATTAGGCCAGAGTACGAGTTAAGACCTTAGCTATTAGGCCAGAGTAAGAGTTAAGACCTTAGCTATTAGGCTAGAGTAAGAGTTAAGACCTTAACCAGTAGGCCAGAGTAAGAGTTAAGACCTTAACCTGTAGGCCAGAGTAAGAGTCTAAGACCTTAACTAGTAGGCCAGAGTAAGAGTTAAGACCTTAACCTGTAGGCCAGAGTAAGAGGCTAAGAACTTTACCAGTAGGCCAGAGTAATAGTTAAGACCTTAACCATTAGGCCAGAGTAAGAGTTAAGACCTTAACCATTAGGCCAGAGTAAGAGTCTAAGACCTTAGCTTTTAGGCCAGAGTAAGAGTAAAGACCTTAACCAGTAGGCCAGAGTAAGAGTTAAGACCTTAGCTATTAGGCCAGAGTACGAGTCTAAGACCTTAGCTATTAGGCCAGAGTAAGAGTTAAGACCTTAACCAGTAGGCCAGAGAAAGAGTTAAGACCTTAACCAGTAGTCCAAAGTACGAGTCTAAGACCTTAGCTATTAGGCCAGAGTAAGAGTTAAGACCTTAACCAGTGGGCCAGAGTACGAGTCTAAGACCTTAGCTATTAGGCCAGAGTAAGAGTTAAGACCTTAACCAGTAGGCCAGAGTAAGAGTTAAGACCTTAACCTGTAGGCCAGAGTAAGTGTTAAGACCTTAACCTGTAGGCCAGAGTAAGAGTTAAGACCTTAACAAGTAGGCCAGAGTAAGATTTAAGACCTCAGCTATTAGGCCAGAGTAAGAGTTAAGACCTTAACCATTAGGCCAGAGTAAGAGTTAAGACCTTAACCAGTATGCCAGAGTAAGAGTCTAAGACCTTAACCATTAGGCCAGAGTATGAGTCTAAGACCTTAGCTATTAGGCCAGAGTAAGAGTTAAGACCTTAACCAGTAGGTCAGAGTAAGAGTTAAGACCTTAGCTATTAAGCCAGAGTAAGAGTTAAGACCTTAAACAGTAGGCCAAAGTACGAGACTAAGACCTTAGCTATTAGGCCAGAATAAGAGTTAAGACCTTAGCTATTAGGCCAGAGTAAGAGTTAAGACCTTAACCTTTAGGCCAGAGTACGAGTCTAAGACCTTAGCTTTAAGGCCAGAGTAAGAGTTAAGACCTTTACCTGTAGGCCATAGTATGAGTCTGAGACCTTAGCTATTAGGCCAGAGTAAGAGTTAAGACCTTAGCTATTAGGCAAGAGTAAGAGTTAAGACCTTAACCTATAGGCCTGTGTACGAGTCTAAGACCTTAGCTTTTAGGCCAGAGTAAGAGTTAAGACCTTAACCTGTAGGCCATAGTACGAGTCTAAGACCTTAGCTATTAGGCCAGAGTTCGAGTTAAGACCTTAGCTATTAGGCCAGAGTAAGAGTTAAGACCTTAACCAGCAGGCGAGAGTAAGAGTTAAGACCTTAACCAGTAGGCCAGAGTAAGAGTTAAGACCTTAGCTATTAGGCCAGTGTAAGAGTTAAGACCTTAACCAGTAGGCCAAAGTACGAGTCTAAGACCTTAGCTATTAGGCCAGAGTAAGAGTTAAGACCTTAACCAGTAGGCCAGAGAAAGAGTTAAGACCTTAACCAGTAGTCCAAAGTATGAGTCTAAGACCTTAGCTATTAGGCCAGAGTAAGAGTTAAGACCTTAACCAGTGGGCCAGAGTATGAGTCTAAGACCTTAGCTATTAGGCCAGAGTAAGAGTTAAGACCTTAACCAGTAGGCCAGAGTAAGAGTTAAGACCTTAACCTGTAGGCCAGAGTAAGTGTTAAGACCTTAACGTGTAGGCCAGAGTAAGAGTTAAGACCTTAACAAGTAGGCCAGAGTAAGATTTAAGACCTCAGCTATTAGGCCAGAGTAAGAGTTAAGACCTTAACCATTAGGCCAGAGTAAGAGTTAAGACCTTAACCAGTATGCCAGAGTAAGAGTCTAAGACCTTAACCATTAGGCCAGAGTATGAGTCTAAGACCTTAGCTATTAGGCCAGAGTAAGAGTTAAGACCTTAACCAGTAGGTCAGAGTAAGAGTTAAGACCTTAGCTATTAAGCCAGAGTAAGAGTTAAGACCTTAAACAGTAGGCCAAAGTACGAGTCTAAGACCTTAGCTATTAGGCCAGAATAAGAGTTAAGACCTTAGCTATTAGGCCAGAGTAAGAGTTAAGACCTTAACCTTTAGGCCAGAGTACGAGTCTAAGACCTTAGCTTTAAGGCCAGAGTAAGAGTTAAGACCTTAACCTGTAGGCCATAGTATGAGTCTAAGACCTTAGCTATTAGGCCAGAGTAAGAGTTAAGACCTTAGCAATTAGGCAAGAGTAAGAGTTAAGACCTTAACCTATAGGCCTGTGTACGAGTCTAAGACCTTAGCTTTTAGGCCAGAGTAAGAGTTAAGACCTTAACCTGTAGGCCATAGTACGAGTCTAAGACCTTAGCTATTAGGCCAGAGTTCGAGTTAAGACCTTAGCTATTAGGCCAGAGTAAGAGTTAAGACCTTAACCAGCAGGCGAGAGTAAGAGTTAAGACCTTAACCAGTAGGCCAGAGTAAGAGTTAAGACCTTAGCTATTAGGCCAGTGTAAGAGTTAAGACCTTAACCAGTAGGCCAAAGTACGAGTCTAAGACCTTAGCTATTAGGCCAGAGTAAGAGTTAAGACCTTAACCAGTAGGCCAGAGTACGAGTCTAAGACCTTAGCTATTAGGCCAGAGTAAGAGTTAAGACCTTAGCTATTAGGCCAGAGTAAGAGTTAAGACCTTAACCAGTAGGCCAGAGTGCGAGTCTAAGACCTTAGCTATAAGGCCAGAGTACGAGTTAAGACCTTAGCTATTAAGCCAGAGTAAGAGTTAAGACCTTAACCATTAGGCCAGAGTAAGAGTTAAGACCTTAACCTGTAGGCCAGAGTAAGAGTTAAGACCTTAACAAGTAGGCCAGAGTAAGAGTTAAGACCTTAGCTATTAGGCCAGAGTAAGAGTTAAGACCTTAACCAGTAGGCCGGAGTAAGAGTTAAGACCTTAACCAGTAGGCCAGAGTAAGAGTCTAAGACCTTAACCAATAGGTCAGAGTATGAGTCTAAGACCTTAGCTATTAGGCCAGAGTAAGAGTTAAGACCTTAACCAGTTGGCCAGAGTAAGAGTTAAGACCTTAACCAGTAGGCCAGAGTACGAGTCTAAGACCTTAGCTATTAGGCCAGAGTAAGAGTTAAGACCTTAGCTATTAGCCCAGAGTGAGAGTTAAGACCTTAACCAGTAGGCCAGAGTAAGAGTTAAGACCTTAGCTATTAGGCCAGAGTAAGAGTTAAGACCTTAACCAGTAGGCCAAAGTACGAGTCTAAGACCTTAGCTATTAGGCCAGAGTAAGAGTTAAGACCTTAGCTATTAGGCCAGAGTAAGAGTTAAGACCTTAACCTTTAGGCCAGAGTACGAGTCTAAGACCTTAGCTATTAGGCCAGAGTAAGAGTTAAGACCTTAACCTGTAGGCCATAGTACGAGTCTAAGACCTTAGCTATTAGGCCAGAGTAAGAGTTAAGACCTTAGCTATTAGGCCAGAGTAAGAGTTAAGACCTTAACCAGTAGGCCAGAGTACGAGTCTAAGACCTTAGCTATTAGGCCAGAGTACGAGTTAAGACCTTAGCTATTAGGCCAGAGTAAGAGTTAAGACGTTAGCTATTAGGCTAGAGTAAGAGTTAAGACCTTAACCAGTAGGCCAGAGTAAGAGTTAAGACCTTAACCTGTAGGCCAGAGTAAGAGTCTAAGACCTTAACTAGTAGGCCACAGTAAGAGTTAAGACCTTAACCTGTAGGCCAGAGTAAGAGGCTAAGAACTTTACCAGTAGGCCAGAGTAATAGTTAAGACCTTAACCATTAGTCCAGAGTAAGAGTTAAGACCTTAACCATTAGGCCAGAGTAAGAGTCTAAGACCTTAGCTATTAGGCCAGAGTAAGAGTAAAGACTTTAACCAGTAGGCCAGAGTAAGAGTTAAGACCTTAGCTATTTACGCCAGAGTACGAGTCTAAGACCTTAGCTATTAGGCCAGAGTAAGAGTTAAGACCTTAACCAGTAGGCCAGAGAAAGAGTTAAGACCTTAACCTGTAGGCCATAGTACGAGTCTAAGACCTTAGCTATTAGGCCAGAGTAAGAGTTAAGACCTTAATCATTTGGCCAGAGTACGAGTCTAAAACCTTAGCTATTAGGCCACAGTACAAGTCTAAGACCTTAGCTATTAGGCCAGAGTAAGAGTTAAGACCTTAGCTATTAGGCCAAAGTACGAGTCTAAGACCTTAGCTATTAGGCCAGAGTAAGAGTTAAGACCTTAACCATTAGGCCAGAGTACGAGTCTAAGACCTTAACCATTAGGCCAGAGTACGAGTCTAAGACCTTAGCTATTAGGCCAGAGTAAGAGTTAAGACCTTAGCTATTAGGCCAGAGTAAGAGTTAAGACCTTAGCTATTAAGCCAGAGTAAGAGTTAAGACCTTAACCCTTAGGCCAGATTAAGAGTTAAGACCTTAACCTGTAGGCCAGAGTAAGAGTTAAGACCTTAACAAGTAGGCCAGAGTAAGAGTTAAGACCTTAGCTATTAGGCCAGAGTAAGAGTTAAGACCTTAACCATTAGGCCAGAGTAAGAGTTAAGACCTTAACCAGTAGGCCAGAGTAAGAGTTAAGACCTTAACCAGTAGGCCAGAGTACGAGTCTAAGACCTTAGCTATTAGGCCAGAGTAAGAGTTAAGACCTTAACCAGTAGGCCAGAGTAAGAGTTAAAACCTTAACCAGTAGGCCAGAGTATGAGTCTAAGACCTTAGCTATTAGGCCAGAGTAAGAGTTAAGACCTTAGCTATTAGGCCAGAGTAAGAGTTAAGACCTTAACCAGTAGGCCAGAGTAAGAGTTAAGACCTTAGCTATTAGGCCAGAGTAAGAGTTAACCCCTTCGGTGCTCATGACGGAATGGTTCCGTCATGAGCCACGGTTGAGCTGTGCTCATGACGGAACCGTTCCGTCATGACCACGCCCGCGCAAGATTCCGTCAGCACAGCGGCGGAATTTGCGCAGCATGGAAGGGGTTAAGACCTTAACCAGTAGGCCAAAGTACGAGTCTAAGACCTTAGCTATTAGGCCAGAGTAAGAGTTAAGACCTTAGCCAGTGGGCCAGAGTACGAGTCTAAGACCTTAGCTATTAGGCCAGAGTAAGAGTTAAGACCTTAACCAGTAGGCCAGAGTAAGAGTTAAGACCTTAACCATTAGGCCAGAGTACGAGTCTAAGACCTTAACCATTAGGCCAGAGTACGAGTCTAAGACGTTAGCTATTAGGCCAGAATAAGAGTTAAGACCTTAGCTATTAGGCCAGAGTAAGAGTTGAGACCTTAACCTTTAGGCCAGAGTACGAGTCTAAGACCTTAGCTATTAGGCCAGAGTAAGAGTTAAGACCTTAACCTGTAGGCCATAGTACGAGTCTAAGACCTTAGCTATTAGGCCAGAGTAAGAGTTAAGACCTTAGCTATTAGGCCAGAGTAAGAGTTAAGACCTTAACCTGTAGGCCAGAGTACGAGTCTAAGACCTTAGCTATTAGGCCAGAGTACGAGTTAAGACCTTAGCTATTAGGCCAGAGTAAGAGTTAAGACCTTAGCTATTAGGCTAGAGTAAGAGTTAAGACCTTAACCAGTAGGCCAGAGTAAGAGTTAAGACCTTAACCTGTAGGCCAGAGTAAGAGTTAAGACCTTATCCTGTAGGCCAGAGTAAGAGTCTAAGACATTTACCAGTAGGCCAGAGTAAGAGTTAAGACCTTAACCTGTAGGCCAGAGTAAGAGTCTAAGACCTTTACCAGTAGGCCAGAGTAAGAGTTAAGACCTTAACCATTAGGCCAGAGTAAGAGTCTAAGACCTTAGCTATTAGGCCAGAGTAAGAGTTAAGACCTTAACCAGTAGGCCAGAGTAAGAGTTAAGACCTTAGCTATTAGGCCAGAGTACGAGTCTAAGACCTTAGCTATTAGGCCAGAGTAAGTGTTAAGACCTTAACCAGTAGGCCAGAGAAAGAGTTAAGACCTTAACCTGTAGGCCATAGTACGAGTCTAAGACCTTAGCTATTAGGCCAGAGTAAGAGTTAAGACCTTAACCATTAGGCCAGAGTACGAGTCTAAGACCTTAACCATTAGGCCAGAGTACGAGTCTAAGACCTTAGCTATTAGGCCAGAGTAAGAGTTAAGACCTTAGCTATTAGGCCAGAGTAAGAGTTAAGACCTTAGCTATTAAGCCAGAGTAAGAGTTAAGACCTTAACCCTTAGGCCAGATTAAGAGTTAAGACCTTAACCTGTAGGCCAGAGTAAGAGTTAAGACCTTAACAAGTAGGCCAGAGTAAGAGTTAAGACCTTAGCTATTAGGCCAGAGTAAGAGTTAAGACCTTAACCATTAGGCCAGAGTAAGAGTTAAGACCTTAACCAGTAGGCCAGAGTAAGAGTTAAGACCTTAACCAGTAGGCCAGAGTACGAGTCTAAGACCTTAGCTATTAGGCCAGAGTAAGAGTTAAGACCTTAACCAGTAGGCCAGAGTAAGAGTTAAAACCTTAACCAGTAGGCCAGAGTATGAGTCTAAGACCTTAGCTATTAGGCCAGAGTAAGAGTTAAGACCTTAGCTATTAGGCCAGAGTAAGAGTTAAGACCTTAACCAGTAGGCCAGAGTAAGAGTTAAGACCTTAGCTATTAGGCCAGAGTAAGAGTTAACCCCTTCGGTGCTCATGATGGAACGGTTCCGTCATGAGCCACGGTTGAGCTGTGCTCATGACGGAACCGTTCCGTCATGACCACGCCCGCGCAAGATTCCGTCAGCACAGCGGCGGAATTTGCGCAGCATGGAAGGGGTTAAGACCTTAACCAGTAGGCCAGAGTAAGAGGCTAAGAACTTTACCAGTAGGCCAGAGTAATAGTTAAGACCTTAACCATTAGTCCAGAGTAAGAGTTAAGACCTTAACCATTAGGCCAGAGTAAGAGTCTAAGACCTTAGCTATTAGGCCAGAGTAAGAGTAAAGACCTTAACCAGTAGGCCAGAGTAAGAGTTAAGACCTTAGCTATTTACGCCAGAGTACGAGTCTAAGACCTTAGCTATTAGGCCAGAGTAAGAGTTAAGACCTTAACCAGTAGGCCAGAGAAAGAGTTAAGACCTTAACCTGTAGGCCATAGTACGAGTCTAAGACCTTAGCTATTAGGCCAGAGTAAGAGTTAAGACCTTAATCATTTGGCCAGAGTACGAGTCTAAAACCTTAGCTATTAGGCCACAGTACAAGTCTAAGACCTTAGCTATTAGGCCAGAGTAAGAGTTAAGACCTTAGCTATTAGGCCAAAGTACGAGTCTAAGACCTTAGCTATTAGGCCAGAGTAAGAGTTAAGACCTTAACCATTAGGCCAGAGTACGAGTCTAAGACCTTAACCATTAGGCCAGAGTACGAGTCTAAGACCTTAGCTATTAGGCCAGAGTAAGAGTTAAGACCTTAGCTATTAGGCCAGAGTATGAGTCTAAGACCTTAGCTATTAGGCCAGAGTAAGAGTTAAGACCTTAACCATTAGGCCAGAGTACGAGTCTAAGACCTTAACCATTAGGCCAGAGTACGAGTCTAAGAACTTAGCTATTAGGCCAGAGTATGAGTTAAGACCTTAGCTATTAGGCCAGAGTAAGAGTTAAGACCTTAACCATTAGGCCAGAGTAAGAGTTAAGACCTTAACCTGTAGGCCAGAGTAAGAGTTAAGACCTTAACAAGTAGGCCAGAGTAAGAGTTAAGACCTTAGCTATTAGGCCAGAGTAAGAGTTAAGACCTTAACCACTAGGCCAGAGTAAGAGTTAAGACCTTAACCAGTAGGCCAGAGTAAGAGTTAAGACCTTAACCAGTAGGCCAGAGTAATAGTCTAAGACCTTAACCATTAGGCCAGAGTACGAGTCTAAGACCTTAGCTATTAGGCCAGAGTAAGAGTTAAGACCTTAACCAGTAGGCCAGAGTATGAGTCTAAGACCTTAGCTATTAGGCCAGAGTAAGTGTTAAGACCTTAGCTATTAGGCCAGAGTAAGAGTTAAGACCTTAACCAGTAGGCCAGAGTAAGAGTAAAGACCTTAGCTATTAGGACAGAGTAAGAGTTAAGGCCTTAACCAGTAGGCCAAAGTACGAGTCTAAGACCTTAGCTATTAGGCCAGAGTAAGAGTTAAGACCTTAACCAGTAGGCCAGAGTACGAGTCTAAGACCTTAGCTATTAGGCCAGAGTAAGAGTTAAGACCTTAACCAGTAGGCCAGAGTACGAGTCTAAGACCTTAACCATTAGGCCAGAGTACGAGTCTAAGACCTTAGCTATTAGGCCAGAATAAGTGTTAAGACCTTAGCTATTAGGCCAGAGTAAGAGTAAAGACCTTAACCTTTAGGCCAGAGTACGAGTCTAAGACCTTAGCTATTAGGCCAGAGTAAGAGTTAAGACCTTAGCTATTAGGCCAGAGTAAGAGTTAAGACCTTAACCAGTAGGCCAGAGTGCGAGTCTAAGACCTTAGCTATAAGGCCAGAGTACGAGTTAAGACCTTAGCTATTAAGCCAGAGTAAGAGTTAAGACCTTAACCATTAGGCCAGAGTAAGAGTTAAGACCTTAACCTGTAGGCCAGAGTAAGAGTTAAGACCTTAACAAGTAGGCCAGAGTAAGAGTTAAGACCTTAGCTATTAGGCCAGAGTAAGAGTTAAGACCTTAACCAGTAGGCCGGAGTAAGAGTTAAGACCTTAACCAGTAGGCCAGAGTAAGAGTCTAAGACCTTAACCAATAGGTCAGAGTATGAGTCTAAGACCTTAGCTATTAGGCCAGAGTAAGAGTTAAGACCTTAACCAGTTGGCCAGAGTAAGAGTTAAGACCTTAACCAGTAGGCCAGAGTACGAGTCTAAGACCTTAGCTATTAGGCCAGAGTAAGAGTTAAGACCTTAGCTATTAGCCCAGAGTGAGAGTTAAGACCTTAACCAGTAGGCCAGAGTAAGAGTTAAGACCTTAGCTATTAGGCCAGAGTAAGAGTTAAGACCTTAACCAGTAGGCCAAAGTACGAGTCTAAGACCTTAGCTATTAGGCCAGAGTAAGAGTTAAGACCTTAGCTATTAGGCCAGAGTAAGAGTTAAGACCTTAACCTTTAGGCCAGAGTACGAGTCTAAGACCTTAGCTATTAGGCCAGAGTAAGAGTTAAGACCTTAACCTGTAGGCCATAGTACGAGTCTAAGACCTTAGCTATTAGGCCAGAGTAAGAGTTAAGACCTTAGCTATTAGGCCAGAGTAAGAGTTAAGACCTTAACCAGTAGGCCAGAGTACGAGTCTAAGACCTTAGCTATTAGGCCAGAGTACGAGTTAAGACCTTAGCTATTAGGCCAGAGTAAGAGTTAAGACGTTAGCTATTAGGCTAGAGTAAGAGTTACGACCTTAACCAGTAGGCCAGAGTAAGAGTTAAGACCTTAACCTGTAGGCCAGAGTAAGAGTCTAAGACCTTAACTAGTAGGCCACAGTAAGAGTTAAGACCTTAACCTGTAGGCCAGAGTAAGAGGCTAAGAACTTTACCAGTAGGCCAGAGTAATAGTTAAGACCTTAACCATTAGTCCAGAGTAAGAGTTAAGACCTTAACCATTAGGCCAGAGTAAGAGTCTAAGACCTTAGCTATTAGGCCAGAGTAAGAGTAAAGACCTTAACCAGTAGGCCAGAGTAAGAGTTAAGACCTTAGCTATTTACGCCAGAGTACGAGTCTAAGACCTTAGCTATTAGGCCAGAGTAAGAGTTAAGACCTTAACCAGTAGGCCAGAGAAAGAGTTAAGACCTTAACCTGTAGGCCATAGTACGAGTCTAAGACCTTAGCTATTAGGCCAGAGTAAGAGTTAAGACCTTAATCATTTGGCCAGAGTACGAGTCTAAAACCTTAGCTATTAGGCCACAGTACAAGTCTAAGACCTTAGCTATTAGGCCAGAGTAAGAGTTAAGACCTTAGCTATTAGGCCAAAGTACGAGTCTAAGACCTTAGCTATTAGGCCAGAGTAAGAGTTAAGACCTTAACCATTAGGCCAGAGTACGAGTCTAAGACCTTAACCATTAGGCCAGAGTACGAGTCTAAGACCTTAGCTATTAGGCCAGAGTAAGAGTTAAGACCTTAGCTATTAGGCCAGAGTAAGAGTTAAGACCTTAGCTATTAAGCCAGAGTAAGAGTTAAGACCTTAACCCTTAGGCCAGATTAAGGGTTAAGACCTTAACCTGTAGGCCAGAGTAAGAGTTAAGACCTTAACAAGTAGGCCAGAGTAAGAGTTAAGACCTTAGCTATTAGGCCAGAGTAAGAGTTAAGACCTTAACCATTAGGCCAGAGTAAGAGTTAAGACCTTAACCAGTAGGCCAGAGTAAGAGTTAAGACCTTAACCAGTAGGCCAGAATACGAGTCTAAGACCTTAGCTATTAGGCCAGAGTAAGAGTTAAGACCTTAACCAGTAGGCCAGAGTAAGAGTTAAAACCTTAACCAGTAGGCCAGAGTATGAGTCTAAGACCTTAGCTATTAGGCCAGAGTAAGAGTTAAGACCTTAGCTATTAGGCCAGAGTAAGAGTTAAGACCTTAACCAGTAGGCCAGAGTAAGAGTTAAGACCTTAGCTATTAGGCCAGAGTAAGAGTTAACCCCTTCGGTGCTCATGACGGAACGGTTCCGTCATGAGCCACGGTTGAGCTGTGCTCATGACGGAACCGTTCCGTCATGACCACGCCCGCGCAAGATTCCGTCAGCACAGCGGCGGAATTTGCGCAGCATGGAAGGGGTTAAGACCTTAACCAGTAGGCCAAAGTACGAGTCTAAGACCTTAGCTATTAGGCCAGAGTAAGAGTTAAGACCTTAGCCAGTGGGCCAGAGTACGAGTCTAAGACCTTAGCTATTAGGCCAGAGTAAGAGTTAAGACCTTAACCAGTAGGCCAGAGTAAGAGTTAAGACCTTAACCATTAGGCCAGAGTACGAGTCTAAGACCTTAACCATTAGGCCAGAGTACGAGTCTAAGACGTTAGCTATTAGGCCAGAATAAGAGTTAAGACCTTAGCTATTAGGCCAGAGTAAGAGTTGAGACCTTAACCTTTAGGCCAGAGTACGAGTCTAAGACCTTAGCTATTAGGCCAGAGTAAGAGTTAAGACCTTAACCTGTAGGCCATAGTACGAGTCTAAGACCTTAGCTATTAGGCCAGAGTAAGAGTTAAGACCTTAGCTATTAGGCCAGAGTAAGAGTTAAGACCTTAACCTGTAGGCCAGAGTACGAGTCTAAGACCTTAGCTATTAGGCCAGAGTACGAGTTAAGACCTTAGCTATTAGGCCAGAGTAAGAGTTAAGACCTTAGCTATTAGGCTAGAGTAAGAGTTAAGACCTTAACCAGTAGGCCAGAGTAAGAGTTAAGACCTTAACCTGTAGGCCAGAGTAAGAGTTAAGACCTTATCCTGTAGGCCAGAGTAAGAGTCTAAGACCTTTACCAGTAGGCCAGAGTAAGAGTTAAGACCTTAACCTGTAGGCCAGAGTAAGAGTCTAAGACCTTTACCAGTAGGCCAGAGTAAGAGTTAAGACCTTAACCATTAGGCCAGAGTAAGAGTCTAAGACCTTAGCTATTAGGCCAGAGTAAGAGTTAAGACCTTAACCAGTAGGCCAGAGTAAGAGTTAAGACCTTAGCTATTAGGCCAGAGTACGAGTCTAAGACCTTAGCTATTAGGCCAGAGTAAGTGTTAAGACCTTAACCAGTAGGCCAGAGAAAGAGTTAAGACCTTAACCTGTAGGCCATAGTACGAGTCTAAGACCTTAGCTATTAGGCCAGAGTAAGAGTTAAGACCTTAACCATTAGGCCAGAGTACGAGTCTAAGACCTTAACCATTAGGCCAGAGTACGAGTCTAAGACCTTAGCTATTAGGCCAGAGTAAGAGTTAAGACCTTAGCTATTAGGCCAGAGTAAGAGTTAAGACCTTAGCTATTAAGCCAGAGTAAGAGTTAAGACCTTAACCCTTAGGCCAGATTAAGAGTTAAGACCTTAACCTGTAGGCCAGAGTAAGAGTTAAGACCTTAACAAGTAGGCCAGAGTAAGAGTTAAGACCTTAGCTATTAGGCCAGAGTAAGAGTTAAGACCTTAACCATTAGGCCAGAGTAAGAGTTAAGACCTTAACCAGTAGGCCAGAGTAAGAGTTAAGACCTTAACCAGTAGGCCAGAGTACGAGTCTAAGACCTTAGCTATTAGGCCAGAGTAAGAGTTAAGACCTTAACCAGTAGGCCAGAGTAAGAGTTAAAACCTTAACCAGTAGGCCAGAGTATGAGTCTAAGACCTTAGCTATTAGGCCAGAGTAAGAGTTAAGACCTTAGCTATTAGGCCAGAGTAAGAGTTAAGACCTTAACCAGTAGGCCAGAGTAAGAGTTAAGACCTTAGCTATTAGGCCAGAGTAAGAGTTAACCCCTTCGGTGCTCATGATGGAACGGTTCCGTCATGAGCCACGGTTGAGCTGTGCTCATGACGGAACCGTTCCGTCATGACCACGCCCGCGCAAGATTCCGTCAGCACAGCGGCGGAATTTGCGCAGCATGGAAGGGGTTAAGACCTTAACCAGTAGGCCAGAGTAAGAGGCTAAGAACTTTACCAGTAGGCCAGAGTAATAGTTAAGACCTTAACCATTAGTCCAGAGTAAGAGTTAAGACCTTAACCATTAGGCCAGAGTAAGAGTCTAAGACCTTAGCTATTAGGCCAGAGTAAGAGTAAAGACCTTAACCAGTAGGCCAGAGTAAGAGTTAAGACCTTAGCTATTTACGCCAGAGTACGAGTCTAAGACCTTAGCTATTAGGCCAGAGTAAGAGTTAAGACCTTAACCAGTAGGCCAGAGAAAGAGTTAAGACCTTAACCTGTAGGCCATAGTACGAGTCTAAGACCTTAGCTATTAGGCCAGAGTAAGAGTTAAGACCTTAATCATTTGGCCAGAGTACGAGTCTAAAACCTTAGCTATTAGGCCACAGTACAAGTCTAAGACCTTAGCTATTAGGCCAGAGTAAGAGTTAAGACCTTAGCTATTAGGCCAAAGTACGAGTCTAAGACCTTAGCTATTAGGCCAGAGTAAGAGTTAAGACCTTAACCATTAGGCCAGAGTACGAGTCTAAGACCTTAACCATTAGGCCAGAGTACGAGTCTAAGACCTTAGCTATTAGGCCAGAGTAAGAGTTAAGACCTTAGCTATTAGGCCAGAGTATGAGTCTAAGACCTTAGCTATTAGGCCAGAGTAAGAGTTAAGACCTTAACCATTAGGCCAGAGTACGAGTCTAAGACCTTAACCATTAGGCCAGAGTACGAGTCTAAGAACTTAGCTATTAGGCCAGAGTATGAGTTAAGACCTTAGCTATTAGGCCAGAGTAAGAGTTAAGACCTTAACCATTAGGCCAGAGTAAGAGTTAAGACCTTAACCTGTAGGCCAGAGTAAGAGTTAAGACCTTAACAAGTAGGCCAGAGTAAGAGTTAAGACCTTAGCTATTAGGCCAGAGTAAGAGTTAAGACCTTAACCACTAGGCCAGAGTAAGAGTTAAGACCTTAACCAGTAGGCCAGAGTAAGAGTTAAGACCTTAACCAGTAGGCCAGAGTAATAGTCTAAGACCTTAACCATTAGGCCAGAGTACGAGTCTAAGACCTTAGCTATTAGGCCAGAGTAAGAGTTAAGACCTTAACCAGTAGGCCAGAGTATGAGTCTAAGACCTTAGCTATTAGGCCAGAGTAAGTGTTAAGACCTTAGCTATTAGGCCAGAGTAAGAGTTAAGACCTTAACCAGTAGGCCAGAGTAAGAGTAAAGACCTTAGCTATTAGGACAGAGTAAGAGTTAAGGCCTTAACCAGTAGGCCAAAGTACGAGTCTAAGACCTTAGCTATTAGGCCAGAGTAAGAGTTAAGACCTTAACCAGTAGGCCAGAGTACGAGTCTAAGACCTTAGCTATTAGGCCAGAGTAAGAGTTAAGACCTTAACCAGTAGGCCAGAGTACGAGTCTAAGACCTTAACCATTAGGCCAGAGTACGAGTCTAAGACCTTAGCTATTAGGCCAGAATAAGTGTTAAGACCTTAGCTATTAGGCCAGAGTAAGAGTAAAGACCTTAACCTTTAGGCCAGAGTACGAGTCTAAGACCTTAGCTATTAGGCCAGAGTAAGAGTTAAGACCTTAACCAGTAGGCCAGAGTATGAGTCTAAGACCTTAGCTATTAGGCCAGAGTAAGAGTTAAGACCTTAGCTATTAGGCCAGAGTAAGAGTTAAGACCTTAACCAGTAGGCCAGAGTAAGAGTTAAGACCTTAGCTATTAGGCCAGAGTAAGAGTTAACCCCTTCGGTGCTCATGACGGAACGGTTCCGTCATGAGCCACGGTTGAGCTGTGCTCATGACGGAACCGTTCCGTCATGACCACGCCCGCGCAAGATTCCGTCAGCACAGCGGCGGAATTTGCGCAGCATGGAAGGGGTTAAGACCTTAACCAGTAGGCCAAAGTACGAGTCTAAGACCTTAGCTATTAGGCCAGAGTAAGAGTTAAGACCTTAGCCAGTGGGCCAGAGTACGAGTCTAAGACCTTAGCTATTAGGCCAGAGTAAGAGTTAAGACCTTAACCAGTAGGCCAGAGTAAGAGTTAAGACCTTAACCATTAGGCCAGAGTACGAGTCTAAGACCTTAACCATTAGGCCAGAGTACGAGTCTAAGACGTTAGCTATTAGGCCAGAATAAGAGTTAAGACCTTAGCTATTAGGCCAGAGTAAGAGTTGAGACCTTAACCTTTAGGCCAGAGTACGAGTCTAAGACCTTAGCTATTAGGCCAGAGTAAGAGTTAAGACCTTAACCTGTAGGCCATAGTACGAGTCTAAGACCTTAGCTATTAGGCCAGAGTAAGAGTTAAGACCTTAGCTATTAGGCCAGAGTAAGAGTTAAGACCTTAACCTGTAGGCCAGAGTACGAGTCTAAGACCTTAGCTATTAGGCCAGAGTACGAGTTAAGACCTTAGCTATTAGGCCAGAGTAAGAGTTAAGACCTTAGCTATTAGGCTAGAGTAAGAGTTAAGACCTTAACCAGTAGGCCAGAGTAAGAGTTAAGACCTTAACCTGTAGGCCAGAGTAAGAGTTAAGACCTTATCCTGTAGGCCAGAGTAAGAGTCTAAGACCTTTACCAGTAGGCCAGAGTAAGAGTTAAGACCTTAACCTGTAGGCCAGAGTAAGAGTCTAAGACCTTTACCAGTAGGCCAGAGTAAGAGTTAAGACCTTAACCATTAGGCCAGAGTAAGAGTCTAAGACCTTAGCTATTAGGCCAGAGTAAGAGTTAAGACCTTAACCAGTAGGCCAGAGTAAGAGTTAAGACCTTAGCTATTAGGCCAGAGTACGAGTCTAAGACCTTAGCTATTAGGCCAGAGTAAGTGTTAAGACCTTAACCAGTAGGCCAGAGAAAGAGTTAAGACCTTAACCTGTAGGCCATAGTACGAGTCTAAGACCTTAGCTATTAGGCCAGAGTAAGAGTTAAGACCTTAACCATTAGGCCAGAGTACGAGTCTAAGACCTTAACCATTAGGCCAGAGTAAGAGTTAAGACCTTAACCTGTAGGCCAGAGTAAGAGTTAAGACCTTATCCTGTAGGCCAGAGTAAGAGTCTAAGACCTTTACCAGTAGGCCAGAGTAAGAGTTAAGACCTTAACCTGTAGGCCAGAGTAAGAGTCTAAGACCTTTACCAGTAGGCCAGAGTAAGAGTTAAGACCTTAACCATTAGGCCAGAGTAAGAGTCTAAGACCTTAGCTATTAGGCCAGAGTAAGAGTTAAAACCTTAACCAGTAGGCCAGAGTATGAGTCTAAGACCTTAGCTATTAGGCCAGAGTAAGAGTTAAGACCTTAGCTATTAGGCCAGAGTAAGAGTTAAGACCTTAACCAGTAGGCCAGAGTAAGAGTCAAGACCTTAGCTATTAGGCCAGAGTAAGAGTTAACCCCTTCGGTGCTCATGACGGAACGGTTCCGTCATGAGCCACGGTTGAGCTGTGCTCATGACGGAACCGTTCCGTCATGACCACGCCCGCGCAAGATTCCGTCAGCACAGCGGCGGAATTTGCGCAGCATGGAAGGGGTTAAGACCTTAACCAGTAGGCCAAAGTACGAGTCTAAGACCTTAGCTATTAGGCCAGAGTAAGAGTTAAGACCTTAGCCAGTGGGCCAGAGTACGAGTCTAAGACCTTAGCTATTAGGCCAGAGTAAGAGTTAAGACCTTAACCAGTAGGCCAGAGTAAGAGTTAAGACCTTAACCATTAGGCCAGAGTACGAGTCTAAGACCTTAACCATTAGGCCAGAGTACGAGTCTAAGACGTTAGCTATTAGGCCAGAATAAGAGTTAAGACCTTAGCTATTAGGCCAGAGTAAGAGTTGAGACCTTAACCTTTAGGCCAGAGTACGAGTCTAAGACCTTAGCTATTAGGCCAGAGTAAGAGTTAAGACCTTAACCTGTAGGCCATAGTACGAGTCTAAGACCTTAGCTATTAGGCCAGAGTAAGAGTTAAGACCTTAGCTATTAGGCCAGAGTAAGAGTTAAGACCTTAACCTGTAGGCCAGAGTACGAGTCTAAGACCTTAGCTATTAGGCCAGAGTACGAGTTAAGACCTTAGCTATTAGGCCAGAGTAAGAGTTAAGACCTTAGCTATTAGGCTAGAGTAAGAGTTAAGACCTTAACCAGTAGGCCAGAGTAAGAGTTAAGACCTTAACCTGTAGGCCAGAGTAAGAGTTAAGACCTTATCCTGTAGGCCAGAGTAAGAGTCTAAGACCTTTACCAGTAGGCCAGAGTAAGAGTTAAGACCTTAACCTGTAGGCCAGAGTAAGAGTCTAAGACCTTTACCAGTAGGCCAGAGTAAGAGTTAAGACCTTAACCATTAGGCCAGAGTAAGAGTCTAAGACCTTAGCTATTAGGCCAGAGTAAGAGTTAAGACCTTAACCAGTAGGCCAGAGTAAGAGTTAAGACCTTAGCTATTAGGCCAGAGTACGAGTCTAAGACCTTAGCTATTAGGCCAGAGTAAGTGTTAAGACCTTAACCAGTAGGCCAGAGAAAGAGTTAAGACCTTAACCTGTAGGCCATAGTACGAGTCTAAGACCTTAGCTATTAGGCCAGAGTAAGAGTTAAGACCTTAACCATTAGGCCAGAGTACGAGTCTAAGACCTTAACCATTAGGCCAGAGTACGAGTCTAAGACCTTAGCTATTAGGCCAGAGTAAGAGTTAAGACCTTAGCTATTAGGCCAGAGTAAGAGTTAAGACCTTAGCTATTAAGCCAGAGTAAGAGTTAAGACCTTAACCCTTAGGCCAGATTAAGAGTTAAGACCTTAACCTGTAGGCCAGAGTAAGAGTTAAGACCTTAACAAGTAGGCCAGAGTAAGAGTTAAGACCTTAGCTATTAGGCCAGAGTAAGAGTTAAGACCTTAACCATTAGGCCAGAGTAAGAGTTAAGACCTTAACCAGTAGGCCAGAGTAAGAGTTAAGACCTTAACCAGTAGGCCAGAGTACGAGTCTAAGACCTTAGCTATTAGGCCAGAGTAAGAGTTAAGACCTTAACCAGTAGGCCAGAGTAAGAGTTAAAACCTTAACCAGTAGGCCAGAGTATGAGTCTAAGACCTTAGCTATTAGGCCAGAGTAAGAGTTAAGACCTTAGCTATTAGGCCAGAGTAAGAGTTAAGACCTTAACCAGTAGGCCAGAGTAAGAGTTAAGACCTTAGCTATTAGGCCAGAGTAAGAGTTAACCCCTTCGGTGCTCATGACGGAACGGTTCCGTCATGAGCCACGGTTGAGCTGTGCTCATGACGGAACCGTTCCGTCATGACCACGCCCGCGCAAGATTCCGTCAGCACAGCGGCGGAATTTGCGCAGCATGGAAGGGGTTAAGACCTTAACCAGTAGGCCAGAGTAAGAGGCTAAGAACTTTACCAGTAGGCCAGAGTAATAGTTAAGACCTTAACCATTAGTCCAGAGTAAGAGTTAAGACCTTAACCATTAGGCCAGAGTAAGAGTCTAAGACCTTAGCTATTAGGCCAGAGTAAGAGTAAAGACCTTAACCAGTAGGCCAGAGTAAGAGTTAAGACCTTAGCTATTTACGCCAGAGTACGAGTCTAAGACCTTAGCTATTAGGCCAGAGTAAGAGTTAAGACCTTAACCAGTAGGCCAGAGAAAGAGTTAAGACCTTAACCTGTAGGCCATAGTACGAGTCTAAGACCTTAGCTATTAGGCCAGAGTAAGAGTTAAGACCTTAATCATTTGGCCAGAGTACGAGTCTAAAACCTTAGCTATTAGGCCACAGTACAAGTCTAAGACCTTAGCTATTAGGCCAGAGTAAGAGTTAAGACCTTAGCTATTAGGCCAAAGTACGAGTCTAAGACCTTAGCTATTAGGCCAGAGTAAGAGTTAAGACCTTAACCATTCGGCCAGAGTACGAGTCTAAGACCTTAACCATTAGGCCAGAGTACGAGTCTAAGACCTTAGCTATTAGGCCAGAGTAAGAGTTAAGACCTTAGCTATTAGGCCAGAGTATGAGTCTAAGACCTTAGCTATTAGGCCAGAGTAAGAGTTAAGACCTTAACCATTAGGCCAGAGTACGAGTCTAAGACCTTAACCATTAGGCCAGAGTACGAGTCTAAGAACTTAGCTATTAGGCCAGAGTATGAGTTAAGACCTTAGCTATTAGGCCAGAGTAAGAGTTAAGACCTTAACCATTAGGCCAGAGTAAGAGTTAAGACCTTAACCTGTAGGCCAGAGTAAGAGTTAAGACCTTAACAAGTAGGCCAGAGTAAGAGTTAAGACCTTAACCACTAGGCCAGAGTAAGAGTTAAGACCTTAACCAGTAGGCCAGAGTAAGAGTTAAGACCTTAACCAGTAGGCCAGAGTAATAGTCTAAGACCTTGACCATTAGGCCAGAGTACGAGTCTAAGACCTTAGCTATTAGGCCAGAGTAAGAGTTAAGACCTTAACCAGTAGGCCAGAGTAAGAGTTAAGACCTTAACCAGTAGGCCAGAGTATGAGTCTAAGACCTTAGCTATTAGGCCAGAGTAAGTGTTAAGACCTTAGCTATTAGGCCAGAGTAAGAGTTAAGACCTTAGCTATTAGCCCAGAGTGAGAGTTAAGACCTTAACCAGTAGGCCAGAGTAAGAGTTAAGACCTTAGCTATTAGGCCAGAGTAAGAGTTAAGACCTTAACCAGTAGGCCAAAGTACGAGTCTAAGACCTTAGCTATTAGGCCAGAGTAAGAGTTAAGACCTTAGCTATTAGGCCAGAGTAAGAGTTAAGACCTTAACCTTTAGGCCAGAGTACGAGTCTAAGACCTTAGCTATTAGGCCAGAGTAAGAGTTAAGACCTTAACCTGTAGGCCATAGTACGAGTCTAAGACCTTAGCTATTAGGCCAGAGTAAGAGTTAAGACCTTAGCTATTAGGCCAGAGTAAGAGTTAAGACCTTAACCAGTAGGCCAGAGTACGAGTCTAAGACCTTAGCTATTAGGCCAGAGTACGAGTTAAGACCTTAGCTATTAGGCCAGAGTAAGAGTTAAGACGTTAGCTATTAGGCTAGAGTAAGAGTTAAGACCTTAACCAGTAGGCCAGAGTAAGAGTTAAGACCTTAACCTGTAGGCCAGAGTAAGAGTCTAAGACCTTAACTAGTAGGCCACAGTAAGAGTTAAGACCTTAACCTGTAGGCCAGAGTAAGAGGCTAAGAACTTTACCAGTAGGCCAGAGTAATAGTTAAGACCTTAACCATTAGTCCAGAGTAAGAGTTAAGACCTTAACCATTAGGCCAGAGTAAGAGTCTAAGACCTTAGCTATTAGGCCAGAGTAAGAGTAAAGACCTTAACCAGTAGGCCAGAGTAAGAGTTAAGACCTTAGCTATTTACGCCAGAGTACGAGTCTAAGACCTTAGCTATTAGGCCAGAGTAAGAGTTAAGACCTTAACCAGTAGGCCAGAGAAAGAGTTAAGACCTTAACCTGTAGGCCATAGTACGAGTCTAAGACCTTAGCTATTAGGCCAGAGTAAGAGTTAAGACCTTAATCATTTGGCCAGAGTACGAGTCTAAAACCTTAGCTATTAGGCCACAGTACAAGTCTAAGACCTTAGCTATTAGGCCAGAGTAAGAGTTAAGACCTTAGCTATTAGGCCAAAGTACGAGTCTAAGACCTTAGCTATTAGGCCAGAGTAAGAGTTAAGACCTTAACCATTAGGCCAGAGTACGAGTCTAAGACCTTAACCATTAGGCCAGAGTACGAGTCTAAGACCTTAGCTATTAGGCCAGAGTAAGAGTTAAGACCTTAGCTATTAGGCCAGAGTAAGAGTTAAGACCTTAGCTATTAAGCCAGAGTAAGAGTTAAGACCTTAACCCTTAGGCCAGATTAAGAGTTAAGACCTTAACCTGTAGGCCAGAGTAAGAGTTAAGACCTTAACAAGTAGGCCAGAGTAAGAGTTAAGACCTTAGCTATTAGGCCAGAGTAAGAGTTAAGACCTTAACCATTAGGCCAGAGTAAGAGTTAAGACCTTAACCAGTAGGCCAGAGTAAGAGTTAAGACCTTAACCAGTAGGCCAGAGTACGAGTCTAAGACCTTAGCTATTAGGCCAGAGTAAGAGTTAAGACCTTAACCAGTAGGCCAGAGTAAGAGTTAAAACCTTAACCAGTAGGCCAGAGTATGAGTCTAAGACCTTAGCTATTAGGCCAGAGTAAGAGTTAAGACCTTAGCTATTAGGCCAGAGTAAGAGTTAAGACCTTAACCAGTAGGCCAGAGTAAGAGTTAAGACCTTAGCTATTAGGCCAGAGTAAGAGTTAACCCCTTCGGTGCTCATGACGGAATGGTTCCGTCATGAGCCACGGTTGAGCTGTGCTCATGACGGAACCGTTCCGTCATGACCACGCCCGCGCAAGATTCCGTCAGCACAGCGGCGGAATTTGCGCAGCATGGAAGGGGTTAAGACCTTAACCAGTAGGCCAAAGTACGAGTCTAAGACCTTAGCTATTAGGCCAGAGTAAGAGTTAAGACCTTAGCCAGTGGGCCAGAGTACGAGTCTAAGACCTTAGCTATTAGGCCAGAGTAAGAGTTAAGACCTTAACCAGTAGGCCAGAGTAAGAGTTAAGACCTTAACCATTAGGCCAGAGTACGAGTCTAAGACCTTAACCATTAGGCCAGAGTACGAGTCTAAGACGTTAGCTATTAGGCCAGAATAAGAGTTAAGACCTTAGCTATTAGGCCAGAGTAAGAGTTGAGACCTTAACCTTTAGGCCAGAGTACGAGTCTAAGACCTTAGCTATTAAGCCAGAGTAAGAGTTAAGACCTTAACCTGTAGGCCATAGTACGAGTCTAAGACCTTAGCTATTAGGCCAGAGTAAGAGTTAAGACCTTAGCTATTAGGCCAGAGTAAGAGTTAAGACCTTAACCTGTAGGCCAGAGTACGAGTCTAAGACCTTAGCTATTAGGCCAGAGTACGAGTTAAGACCTTAGCTATTAGGCCAGAGTAAGAGTTAAGACCTTAGCTATTAGGCTAGAGTAAGAGTTAAGACCTTAACCAGTAGGCCAGAGTAAGAGTTAAGACCTTAACCTGTAGGCCAGAGTAAGAGTTAAGACCTTATCCTGTAGGCCAGAGTAAGAGTCTAAGACCTTTACCAGTAGGCCAGAGTAAGAGTTAAGACCTTAACCTGTAGGCCAGAGTAAGAGTCTAAGACCTTTACCAGTAGGCCAGAGTAAGAGTTAAGACCTTAACCATTAGGCCAGAGTAAGAGTCTAAGACCTTAGCTATTAGGCCAGAGTAAGAGTTAAGACCTTAACCAGTAGGCCAGAGTAAGAGTTAAGACCTTAGCTATTAGGCCAGAGTACGAGTCTAAGACCTTAGCTATTAGGCCAGAGTAAGTGTTAAGACCTTAACCAGTAGGCCAGAGAAAGAGTTAAGACCTTAACCTGTAGGCCATAGTACGAGTCTAAGACCTTAGCTATTAGGCCAGAGTAAGAGTTAAGACCTTAACCATTAGGCCAGAGTACGAGTCTAAGACCTTAACCATTAGGCCAGAGTACGAGTCTAAGACCTTAGCTATTAGGCCAGAGTAAGAGTTAAGACCTTAGCTATTAGGCCAGAGTAAGAGTTAAGACCTTAGCTATTAAGCCAGAGTAAGAGTTAAGACCTTAACCCTTAGGCCAGATTAAGAGTTAAGACCTTAACCTGTAGGCCAGAGTAAGAGTTAAGACCTTAACAAGTAGGCCAGAGTAAGAGTTAAGACCTTAGCTATTAGGCCAGAGTAAGAGTTAAGACCTTAACCATTAGGCCAGAGTAAGAGTTAAGACCTTAACCAGTAGGCCAGAGTAAGAGTTAAGACCTTAACCAGTAGGCCAGAGTACGAGTCTAAGACCTTAGCTATTAGGCCAGAGTAAGAGTTAAGACCTTAACCAGTAGGCCAGAGTAAGAGTTAAAACCTTAACCAGTAGGCCAGAGTATGAGTCTAAGACCTTAGCTATTAGGCCAGAGTAAGAGTTAAGACCTTAGCTATTAGGCCAGAGTAAGAGTTAAGACCTTAACCAGTAGGCCAGAGTAAGAGTTAAGACCTTAGCTATTAGGCCAGAGTAAGAGTTAACCCCTTCGGTGCTCATGATGGAACGGTTCCGTCATGAGCCACGGTTGAGCTGTGCTCATGACGGAACCGTTCCGTCATGACCACGCCCGCGCAAGATTCCGTCAGCACAGCGGCGGAATTTGCGCAGCATGGAAGGGGTTAAGACCTTAACCAGTAGGCCAGAGTAAGAGGCTAAGAACTTTACCAGTAGGCCAGAGTAATAGTTAAGACCTTAACCATTAGTCCAGAGTAAGAGTTAAGACCTTAACCATTAGGCCAGAGTAAGAGTCTAAGACCTTAGCTATTAGGCCAGAGTAAGAGTAAAGACCTTAACCAGTAGGCCAGAGTAAGAGTTAAGACCTTAGCTATTTACGCCAGAGTACGAGTCTAAGACCTTAGCTATTAGGCCAGAGTAAGAGTTAAGACCTTAACCAGTAGGCCAGAGAAAGAGTTAAGACCTTAACCTGTAGGCCATAGTACGAGTCTAAGACCTTAGCTATTAGGCCAGAGTAAGAGTTAAGACCTTAATCATTTGGCCAGAGTACGAGTCTAAAACCTTAGCTATTAGGCCACAGTACAAGTCTAAGACCTTAGCTATTAGGCCAGAGTAAGAGTTAAGACCTTAGCTATTAGGCCAAAGTACGAGTCTAAGACCTTAGCTATTAGGCCAGAGTAAGAGTTAAGACCTTAACCATTAGGCCAGAGTACGAGTCTAAGACCTTAACCATTAGGCCAGAGTACGAGTCTAAGACCTTAGCTATTAGGCCAGAGTAAGAGTTAAGACCTTAGCTATTAGGCCAGAGTATGAGTCTAAGACCTTAGCTATTAGGCCAGAGTAAGAGTTAAGACCTTAACCATTAGGCCAGAGTACGAGTCTAAGAGCTTAACCATTAGGCCAGAGTACGAGTCTAAGAACTTAGCTATTAGGCCAGAGTATGAGTTAAGACCTTAGCTATTAGGCCAGAGTAAGAGTTAAGACCTTAACCATTAGGCCAGAGTAAGAGTTAAGACCTTAACCTGTAGGCCAGAGTAAGAGTTAAGACCTTAACAAGTAGGCCAGAGTAAGAGTTAAGACCTTAGCTATTAGGCCAGAGTAAGAGTTAAGACCTTAACCACTAGGCCAGAGTAAGAGTTAAGACCTTAACCAGTAGGCCAGAGTAAGAGTTAAGACCTTAACCAGTAGGCCAGAGTAATAGTCTAAGACCTTAACCATTAGGCCAGAGTACGAGTCTAAGACCTTAGCTATTAGGCCAGAGTAAGAGTTAAGACCTTAACCAGTAGGCCAGAGTATGAGTCTAAGACCTTAGCTATTAGGCCAGAGTAAGTGTTAAGACCTTAGCTATTAGGCCAGAGTAAGAGTTAAGACCTTAACCAGTAGGCCAGAGTAAGAGTAAAGACCTTAGCTATTAGGACAGAGTAAGAGTTAAGGCCTTAACCAGTAGGCCAAAGTACGAGTCTAAGACCTTAGCTATTAGGCCAGAGTAAGAGTTAAGACCTTAACCAGTAGGCCAGAGTACGAGTCTAAGACCTTAGCTATTAGGCCAGAGTAAGAGTTAAGACCTTAACCAGTAGGCCAGAGTACGAGTCTAAGACCTTAACCATTAGGCCAGAGTACGAGTCTAAGACCTTAGCTATTAGGCCAGAATAAGTGTTAAGACCTTAGCTATTAGGCCAGAGTAAGAGTAAAGACCTTAACCTTTAGGCCAGAGTACGAGTCTAAGACCTTAGCTATTAGGCCAGAGTAAGAGTTAAGACCTTAGCTATTAGGCCAGAGTAAGAGTTAAGACCTTAACCAGTAGGCCAGAGTGCGAGTCTAAGACCTTAGCTATAAGGCCAGAGTACGAGTTAAGACCTTAGCTATTAAGCCAGAGTAAGAGTTAAGACCTTAACCATTAGGCCAGAGTAAGAGTTAAGACCTTAACCTGTAGGCCAGAGTAAGAGTTAAGACCTTAACAAGTAGGCCAGAGTAAGAGTTAAGACCTTAGCTATTAGGCCAGAGTAAGAGTTAAGACCTTAACCAGTAGGCCGGAGTAAGAGTTAAGACCTTAACCAGTAGGCCAGAGTAAGAGTCTAAGACCTTAACCAATAGGTCAGAGTATGAGTCTAAGACCTTAGCTATTAGGCCAGAGTAAGAGTTAAGACCTTAACCAGTTGGCCAGAGTAAGAGTTAAGACCTTAACCAGTAGGCCAGAGTACGAGTCTAAGACCTTAGCTATTAGGCCAGAGTAAGAGTTAAGACCTTAGCTATTAGCCCAGAGTGAGAGTTAAGACCTTAACCAGTAGGCCAGAGTAAGAGTTAAGACCTTAGCTATTAGGCCAGAGTAAGAGTTAAGACCTTAACCAGTAGGCCAAAGTACGAGTCTAAGACCTTAGCTATTAGGCCAGAGTAAGAGTTAAGACCTTAGCTATTAGGCCAGAGTAAGAGTTAAGACCTTAACCTTTAGGCCAGAGTACGAGTCTAAGACCTTAGCTATTAGGCCAGAGTAAGAGTTAAGACCTTAACCTGTAGGCCATAGTTCGAGTCTAAGACCTTAGCTATTAGGCCAGAGTAAGAGTTAAGACCTTAGCTATTAGGCCAGAGTAAGAGTTAAGACCTTAACCAGTAGGCCAGAGTACGAGTCTAAGACCTTAGCTATTAGGCCAGAGTACGAGTTAAGACCTTAGCTATTAGGCCAGAGTAAGAGTTAAGACGTTAGCTATTAGGCTAGAGTAAGAGTTAAGACCTTAACCAGTAGGCCAGAGTAAGAGTTAAGACCTTAACCTGTAGGCCAGAGTAAGAGTCTAAGACCTTAACTAGTAGGCCACAGTAAGAGTTAAGACCTTAACCTGTAGGCCAGAGTAAGAGGCTAAGAACTTTACCAGTAGGCCAGAGTAATAGTTAAGACCTTAACCATTAGTCCAGAGTAAGAGTTAAGACCTTAACCATTAGGCCAGAGTAAGAGTCTAAGACCTTAGCTATTAGGCCAGAGTAAGAGTAAAGACCTTAACCAGTAGGCCAGAGTAAGAGTTAAGACCTTAGCTATTTACGCCAGAGTACGAGTCTAAGACCTTAGCTATTAGGCCAGAGTAAGAGTTAAGACCTTAACCAGTAGGCCAGAGAAAGAGTTAAGACCTTAACCTGTAGGCCATAGTACGAGTCTAAGACCTTAGCTATTAGGCCAGAGTAAGAGTTAAGACCTTAATCATTTGGCCAGAGTACGAGTCTAAAACCTTAGCTATTAGGCCACAGTACAAGTCTAAGACCTTAGCTATTAGGCCAGAGTAAGAGTTAAGACCTTAGCTATTAGGCCAAAGTACGAGTCTAAGACCTTAGCTATTAGGCCAGAGTAAGAGTTAAGACCTTAACCATTAGGCCAGAGTACGAGTCTAAGACCTTAACCATTAGGCCAGAGTACGAGTCTAAGACCTTAGCTATTAGGCCAGAGTAAGAGTTAAGACCTTAGCTATTAGGCCAGAGTAAGAGTTAAGACCTTAGCTATTAAGCCAGAGTAAGAGTTAAGACCTTAACCCTTAGGCCAGATTAAGGGTTAAGACCTTAACCTGTAGGCCAGAGTAAGAGTTAAGACCTTAACAAGTAGGCCAGAGTAAGAGTTAAGACCTTAGCTATTAGGCCAGAGTAAGAGTTAAGACCTTAACCATTAGGCCAGAGTAAGAGTTAAGACCTTAACCAGTAGGCCAGAGTAAGAGTTAAGACCTTAACCAGTAGGCCAGAGTACGAGTCTAAGACCTTAGCTATTAGGCCAGAGTAAGAGTTAAGACCTTAACCAGTAGGCCAGAGTAAGAGTTAAAACCTTAACCAGTAGGCCAGAGTATGAGTCTAAGACCTTAGCTATTAGGCCAGAGTAAGAGTTAAGACCTTAGCTATTAGGCCAGAGTAAGAGTTAAGACCTTAACCAGTAGGCCAGAGTAAGAGTTAAGACCTTAGCTATTAGGCCAGAGTAAGAGTTAACCCCTTCGGTGCTCATGACGGAACGGTTCCGTCATGAGCCACGGTTGAGCTGTGCTCATGACGGAACCGTTCCGTCATGACCACGCCCGCGCAAGATTCCGTCAGCACAGCGGCGGAATTTGCGCAGCATGGAAGGGGTTAAGACCTTAACCAGTAGGCCAAAGTACGAGTCTAAGACCTTAGCTATTAGGCCAGAGTAAGAGTTAAGACCTTAGCCAGTGGGCCAGAGTACGAGTCTAAGACCTTAGCTATTAGGCCAGAGTAAGAGTTAAGACCTTAACCAGTAGGCCAGAGTAAGAGTTAAGACCTTAACCATTAGGCCAGAGTACGAGTCTAAGACCTTAACCATTAGGCCAGAGTACGAGTCTAAGACGTTAGCTATTAGGCCAGAATAAGAGTTAAGACCTTAGCTATTAGGCCAGAGTAAGAGTTGAGACCTTAACCTTTAGGCCAGAGTACGAGTCTAAGACCTTAGCTATTAGGCCAGAGTAAGAGTTAAGACCTTAACCTGTAGGCCATAGTACGAGTCTAAGACCTTAGCTATTAGGCCAGAGTAAGAGTTAAGACCTTAGCTATTAGGCCAGAGTAAGAGTTAAGACCTTAACCTGTAGGCCAGAGTACGAGTCTAAGACCTTAGCTATTAGGCCAGAGTACGAGTTAAGACCTTAGCTATTAGGCCAGAGTAAGAGTTAAGACCTTAGCTATTAGGCTAGAGTAAGAGTTAAGACCTTAACCAGTAGGCCAGAGTAAGAGTTAAGACCTTAACCTGTAGGCCAGAGTAAGAGTTAAGACCTTATCCTGTAGGCCAGAGTAAGAGTCTAAGACCTTTACCAGTAGGCCAGAGTAAGAGTTAAGACCTTAACCTGTAGGCCAGAGTAAGAGTCTAAGACCTTTACCAGTAGGCCAGAGTAAGAGTTAAGACCTTAACCATTAGGCCAGAGTAAGAGTCTAAGACCTTAGCTATTAGGCCAGAGTAAGAGTTAAGACCTTAACCAGTAGGCCAGAGTAAGAGTTAAGACCTTAGCTATTAGGCCAGAGTACGAGTCTAAGACCTTAGCTATTAGGCCAGAGTAAGTGTTAAGACCTTAACCAGTAGGCCAGAGAAAGAGTTAAGACCTTAACCTGTAGGCCATAGTACGAGTCTAAGACCTTAGCTATTAGGCCAGAGTAAGAGTTAAGACCTTAACCATTAGGCCAGAGTACGAGTCTAAGACCTTAACCATTAGGCCAGAGTACGAGTCTAAGACCTTAGCTATTAGGCCAGAGTAAGAGTTAAGACCTTAGCTATTAGGCCAGAGTAAGAGTTAAGACCTTAGCTATTAAGCCAGAGTAAGAGTTAAGACCTTAACCCTTAGGCCAGATTAAGAGTTAAGACCTTAACCTGTAGGCCAGAGTAAGAGTTAAGACCTTAACAAGTAGGCCAGAGTAAGAGTTAAGACCTTAGCTATTAGGCCAGAGTAAGAGTTAAGACCTTAACCATTAGGCCAGAGTAAGAGTTAAGACCTTAACCAGTAGGCCAGAGTAAGAGTTAAGACCTTAACCAGTAGGCCAGAGTACGAGTCTAAGACCTTAGCTATTAGGCCAGAGTAAGAGTTAAGACCTTAACCAGTAGGCCAGAGTAAGAGTTAAAACCTTAACCAGTAGGCCAGAGTATGAGTCTAAGACCTTAGCTATTAGGCCAGAGTAAGAGTTAAGACCTTAGCTATTAGGCCAGAGTAAGAGTTAAGACCTTAACCAGTAGGCCAGAGTAAGAGTTAAGACCTTAGCTATTAGGCCAGAGTAAGAGTTAACCCCTTCGGTGCTCATGATGGAACGGTTCCGTCATGAGCCACGGTTGAGCTGTGCTCATGACGGAACCGTTCCGTCATGACCACGCCCGCGCAAGATTCCGTCAGCACAGCGGCGGAATTTGCGCAGCATGGAAGGGGTTAAGACCTTAACCAGTAGGCCAGAGTAAGAGGCTAAGAACTTTACCAGTAGGCCAGAGTAATAGTTAAGACCTTAACCATTAGTCCAGAGTAAGAGTTAAGACCTTAACCATTAGGCCAGAGTAAGAGTCTAAGACCTTAGCTATTAGGCCAGAGTAAGAGTAAAGACCTTAACCAGTAGGCCAGAGTAAGAGTTAAGACCTTAGCTATTTACGCCAGAGTACGAGTCTAAGACCTTAGCTATTAGGCCAGAGTAAGAGTTAAGACCTTAACCAGTAGGCCAGAGAAAGAGTTAAGACCTTAACCTGTAGGCCATAGTACGAGTCTAAGACCTTAGCTATTAGGCCAGAGTAAGAGTTAAGACCTTAATCATTTGGCCAGAGTACGAGTCTAAAACCTTAGCTATTAGGCCACAGTACAAGTCTAAGACCTTAGCTATTAGGCCAGAGTAAGAGTTAAGACCTTAGCTATTAGGCCAAAGTACGAGTCTAAGACCTTAGCTATTAGGCCAGAGTAAGAGTTAAGACCTTAACCATTAGGCCAGAGTACGAGTCTAAGACCTTAACCATTAGGCCAGAGTACGAGTCTAAGACCTTAGCTATTAGGCCAGAGTAAGAGTTAAGACCTTAGCTATTAGGCCAGAGTATGAGTCTAAGACCTTAGCTATTAGGCCAGAGTAAGAGTTAAGACCTTAACCATTAGGCCAGAGTACGAGTCTAAGACCTTAACCATTAGGCCAGAGTACGAGTCTAAGAACTTAGCTATTAGGTCAGAGTATGAGTTAAGACCTTAGCTATTAGGCCAGAGTAAGAGTTAAGACCTTAACCATTAGGCCAGAGTAAGAGTTAAGACCTTAACCTGTAGGCCAGAGTAAGAGTTAAGACCTTAACAAGTAGGCCAGAGTAAGAGTTAAGACCTTAGCTATTAGGCCAGAGTAAGAGTTAAGACCTTAACCACTAGGCCAGAGTAAGAGTTAAGACCTTAACCAGTAGGCCAGAGTAAGAGTTAAGACCTTAACCAGTAGGCCAGAGTAATAGTCTAAGACCTTAACCATTAGGCCAGAGTACGAGTCTAAGACCTTAGCTATTAGGCCAGAGTAAGAGTTAAGACCTTAACCAGTAGGCCAGAGTATGAGTCTAAGACCTTAGCTATTAGGCCAGAGTAAGTGTTAAGACCTTAGCTATTAGGCCAGAGTAAGAGTTAAGACCTTAACCAGTAGGCCAGAGTAAGAGTAAAGACCTTAGCTATTAGGACAGAGTAAGAGTTAAGGCCTTAACCAGTAGGCCAAAGTACGAGTCTAAGACCTTAGCTATTAGGCCAGAGTAAGAGTTAAGACCTTAACCAGTAGGCCAGAGTACGAGTCTAAGACCTTAGCTATTAGGCCAGAGTAAGAGTTAAGACCTTAACCAGTAGGCCAGAGTACGAGTCTAAGACCTTAACCATTAGGCCAGAGTACGAGTCTAAGACCTTAGCTATTAGGCCAGAATAAGTGTTAAGACCTTAGCTATTAGGCCAGAGTAAGAGTAAAGACCTTAACCTTTAGGCCAGAGTACGAGTCTAAGACCTTAGCTATTAGGCCAGAGAAAGAGTTAAGACCTTAACCAGTAGGCCAGAGTATGAGTCTAAGACCTTAGCTATTAGGCCAGAGTAAGAGTTAAGACCTTAGCTATTAGGCCAGAGTAAGAGTTAAGACCTTAACCAGTAGGCCAGAGTAAGAGTTAAGACCTTAGCTATTAGGCCAGAGTAAGAGTTAACCCCTTCGGTGCTCATGACGGAACGGTTCCGTCATGAGCCACGGTTGAGCTGTGCTCATGACGGAACCGTTCCGTCATGACCACGCCCGCGCAAGATTCCGTCAGCACAGCGGCGGAATTTGCGCAGCATGGAAGGGGTTAAGACCTTAACCAGTAGGCCAAAGTACGAGTCTAAGACCTTAGCTATTAGGCCAGAGTAAGAGTTAAGACCTTAGCCAGTGGGCCAGAGTACGAGTCTAAGACCTTAGCTATTAGGCCAGAGTAAGAGTTAAGACCTTAACCAGTAGGCCAGAGTAAGAGTTAAGACCTTAACCATTAGGCCAGAGTACGAGTCTAAGACCTTAACCATTAGGCCAGAGTACGAGTCTAAGACGTTAGCTATTAGGCCAGAATAAGAGTTAAGACCTTAGCTATTAGGCCAGAGTAAGAGTTGAGACCTTAACCTTTAGGCCAGAGTACGAGTCTAAGACCTTAGCTATTAGGCCAGAGTAAGAGTTAAGACCTTAACCTGTAGGCCATAGTACGAGTCTAAGACCTTAGCTATTAGGCCAGAGTAAGAGTTAAGACCTTAGCTATTAGGCCAGAGTAAGAGTTAAGACCTTAACCTGTAGGCCAGAGTACGAGTCTAAGACCTTAGCTATTAGGCCAGAGTACGAGTTAAGACCTTAGCTATTAGGCCAGAGTAAGAGTTAAGACCTTAGCTATTAGGCTAGAGTAAGAGTTAAGACCTTAACCAGTAGGCCAGAGTAAGAGTTAAGACCTTAACCTGTAGGCCAGAGTAAGAGTTAAGACCTTATCCTGTAGGCCAGAGTAAGAGTCTAAGACCTTTACCAGTAGGCCAGAGTAAGAGTTAAGACCTTAACCTGTAGGCCAGAGTAAGAGTCTAAGACCTTTACCAGTAGGCCAGAGTAAGAGTTAAGACCTTAACCATTAGGCCAGAGTAAGAGTCTAAGACCTTAGCTATTAGGCCAGAGTAAGAGTTAAGACCTTAACCAGAAGGCCAGAGTAAGAGTTAAGACCTTAGCTATTAGGCCAGAGTACGAGTCTAAGACCTTAGCTATTAGGCCAGAGTAAGTGTTAAGACCTTAACCAGTAGGCCAGAGAAAGAGTTAAGACCTTAACCTGTAGGCCATAGTACGAGTCTAAGACCTTAGCTATTAGGCCAGAGTAAGAGTTAAGACCTTAACCATTAGGCCAGAGTACGAGTCTAAGACCTTAACCATTAGGCCAGAGTAAGAGTTAAGACCTTAACCTGTAGGCCAGAGTAAGAGTTAAGACCTTATCCTGTAGGCCAGAGTAAGAGTCTAAGACCTTTACCAGTAGGCCAGAGTAAGAGTTAAGACCTTAACCTGTAGGCCAGAGTAAGAGTCTAAGACCTTTACCAGTAGGCCAGAGTAAGAGTTAAGACCTTAACCATTAGGCCAGAGTAAGAGTCTAAGACCTTAGCTATTAGGCCAGAGTAAGAGTTAAAACCTTAACCAGTAGGCCAGAGTATGAGTCTAAGACCTTAGCTATTAGGCCAGAGTAAGAGTTAAGACCTTAACCAGTAGGCCAGAGTAAGAGTCAAGACCTTAGCTATTAGGCCAGAGTAAGAGTTAACCCCTTCGGTGCTCATGACGGAACGGTTCCGTCATGAGCCACGGTTGAGCTGTGCTCATGACGGAACCGTTCCGTCATGACCACGCCCGCGCAAGATTCCGTCAGCACAGCGGCGGAATTTGCGCAGCATGGAAGGGGTTAAGACCTTAACCAGTAGGCCAAAGTACGAGTCTAAGACCTTAGCTATTAGGCCAGAGTAAGAGTTAAGACCTTAGCCAGTGGGACAGAGTACGAGTCTAAGACCTTAGCTATTAGGCCAGAGTAAGAGTTAAGACCTTAACCAGTAGGCCAGAGTAAGAGTTAAGACCTTAACCATTAGGCCAGAGTACGAGTCTAAGACCTTAACCATTAGGCCAGAGTACGAGTCTAAGACGTTAGCTATTAGGCCAGAATAAGAGTTAAGACCTTAGCTATTAGGCCAGAGTAAGAGTTGAGACCTTAACCTTTAGGCCAGAGTACGAGTCTAAGACCTTAGCTATTAGGCCAGAGTAAGAGTTAAGACCTTAACCTGTAGGCCATAGTACGAGTCTAAGACCTTAGCTATTAGGCCAGAGTAAGAGTTAAGACCTTAGCTATTAGGCCAGAGTAAGAGTTAAGACCTTAACCTGTAGGCCAGAGTACGAGTCTAAGACCTTAGCTATTAGGCCAGAGTACGAGTTAAGACCTTAGCTATTAGGCCAGAGTAAGAGTTAAGACCTTAGCTATTAGGCTAGAGTAAGAGTTAAGACCTTAACCAGTAGGCCAGAGTAAGAGTTAAGACCTTAACCTGTAGGCCAGAGTAAGAGTTAAGACCTTATCCTGTAGGCCAGAGTAAGAGTCTAAGACCTTTACCAGTAGGCCAGAGTAAGAATTAAGACCTTAACCTGTAGGCCAGAGTAAGAGTCTAAGACCTTTACCAGTAGGCCAGAGTAAGAGTTAAGACCTTAACCATTAGGCCAGAGTAAGAGTCTAAGACCTTAGCTATTAGGCCAGAGTAAGAGTTAAGACCTTAACCAGTAGGCCAGAGTAAGAGTTAAGACCTTAGCTATTAGGCCAGAGTACGAGTCTAAGACCTTAGCTATTAGGCCAGAGTAAGTGTTAAGACCTTAACCAGTAGGCCAGAGAAAGAGTTAAGACCTTAACCTGTAGGCCATAGTACGAGTCTAAGACCTTAGCTATTAGGCCAGAGTAAGAGTTAAGACCTTAACCATTAGGCCAGAGTACGAGTCTAAGACCTTAACCATTAGGCCAGAGTACGAGTCTAAGACCTTAGCTATTAGGCCAGAGTAAGAGTTAAGACCTTAGCTATTAGGCCAGAGTAAGAGTTAAGACCTTAGCTATTAAGCCAGAGTAAGAGTTAAGACCTTAACCCTTAGGCCAGATTAAGAGTTAAGACCTTAACCTGTAGGCCAGAGTAAGAGTTAAGACCTTAACAAGTAGGCCAGAGTAAGAGTTAAGACCTTAGCTATTAGGCCAGAGTAAGAGTTAAGACCTTAACCATTAGGCCAGAGTAAGAGTTAAGACCTTAACCAGTAGGCCAGAGTAAGAGTTAAGACCTTAACCAGTAGGCCAGAGTACGAGTCTAAGACCTTAGCTATTAGGCCAGAGTAAGAGTTAAGACCTTAACCAGTAGGCCAGAGTAAGAGTTAAAACCTTAACCAGTAGGCCAGAGTATGAGTCTAAGACCTTAGCTATTAGGCCAGAGTAAGAGTTAAGACCTTAGCTATTAGGCCAGAGTAAGAGTTAAGACCTTAACCAGTAGGCCAGAGTAAGAGTTAAGACCTTAGCTATTAGGCCAGAGTAAGAGTTAACCCCTTCGGTGCTCATGACGGAACGGTTCCGTCATGAGCCACGGTTGAGCTGTGCTCATGACGGAACCGTTCCGTCATGACCACGCCCGCGCAAGATTCCGTCAGCACAGCGGCGGAATTTGCGCAGCATGGAAGGGGTTAAGACCTTAACCAGTAGGCCAGAGTAAGAGGCTAAGAACTTTACCAGTAGGCCAGAGTAATAGTTAAGACCTTAACCATTAGTCCAGAGTAAGAGTTAAGACCTTAACCATTAGGCCAGAGTAAGAGTCTAAGACCTTAGCTATTAGGCCAGAGTAAGAGTAAAGACCTTAACCAGTAGGCCAGAGTAAGAGTTAAGACCTTAGCTATTTACGCCAGAGTACGAGTCTAAGACCTTAGCTATTAGGCCAGAGTAAGAGTTAAGACCTTAACCAGTAGGCCAGAGAAAGAGTTAAGACCTTAACCTGTAGGCCATAGTACGAGTCTAAGACCTTAGCTATTAGGCCAGAGTAAGAGTTAAGACCTTAATCATTTGGCCAGAGTACGAGTCTAAAACCTTAGCTATTAGGCCACAGTACAAGTCTAAGACCTTAGCTATTAGGCCAGAGTAAGAGTTAAGACCTTAGCTATTAGGCCAAAGTACGAGTCTAAGACCTTAGCTATTAGGCCAGAGTAAGAGTTAAGACCTTAACCATTCGGCCAGAGTACGAGTCTAAGACCTTAACCATTAGGCCAGAGTACGAGTCTAAGACCTTAGCTATTAGGCCAGAGTAAGAGTTAAGACCTTAGCTATTAGGCCAGAGTATGAGTCTAAGACCTTAGCTATTAGGCCAGAGTAAGAGTTAAGACCTTAACCATTAGGCCAGAGTACGAGTCTAAGACCTTAACCATTAGGCCAGAGTACGAGTCTAAGAACTTAGCTATTAGGCCAGAGTATGAGTTAAGACCTTAGCTATTAGGCCAGAGTAAGAGTTAAGACCTTAACCATTAGGCCAGAGTAAGAGTTAAGACCTTAACCTGTAGGCCAGAGTAAGAGTTAAGACCTTAACAAGTAGGCCAGAGTAAGAGTTAAGACCTTAACCACTAGGCCAGAGTAAGAGTTAAGACCTTAACCAGTAGGCCAGAGTAAGAGTTAAGACCTTAACCAGTAGGCCAGAGTAATAGTCTAAGACCTTGACCATTAGGCCAGAGTACGAGTCTAAGACCTTAGCTATTAGGCCAGAGTAAGAGTTAAGACCTTAACCAGTAGGCCAGAGTAAGAGTTAAGACCTTAACCAGTAGGCCAGAGTATGAGTCTAAGACCTTAGCTATTAGGCCAGAGTAAGTGTTAAGACCTTAGCTATTAGGCCAGAGTAAGAGTTAAGACCTTAACCAGTAGGCCAGAGTAAGAGTAAAGACCTTAGCTATTAGGCCAGAGTAAGAGTTAAGACCTTAACCAGTAGGCCAAAGTACGAGTCTAAGACCTTAGCTATTAGGCCAGAGTAAGAGTTAAGACCTTAACCAGTAGGCCAGAGTACGAGTCTAAGACCTTAGCTATTAGGCCAGAGTAAGAGTTAAGACCTTAACCAGTAGGCCAGAGTACGAGTCTAAGACCTTAACCATTAGGCCAGAGTACGAGTCTAAGACCTTAGCTATTAGGCCAGAATAAGTGTTAAGACCTTAGCTATTATGCCAGAGTAAGAGTAAAGACCTTAACCTTTAGGCCAGAGTACGAGTCTAAGACCTTAGCTATTAGGCCAGAGTAAGAGTTAAGACCTTAACCAGTAGGCCAGAGTAAGAGTTAAGACCTTAGCTATTAGGCCAGAGTACGAGTCTAAGACCTTAGCTATTAGGCCAGAGTAAGTGTTAAGACCTTAACCAGTAGGCCAGAGAAAGAGTTAAGACCTTAACCTGTAGGCCATAGTACGAGTCTAAGACCCTAGCTATTAGGCCAGAGTAAGAGTTAAGACCTTAATCATTAGGCCAGAGTACGAGTCTAAAACCTTAGCTATTAGGCCAGAGTACGAGTCTAAGACCTTAGCTATTAGGCCAGAGTAAGAGTTAAGACCTTAGCTATTAGGCCAGAGTATGAGTCTAAGACCTTAGCTATTAGGCCAGAGTAAGAGTTAAGACCTTAGCTATTAGGCCAGAGTATGAGTCTAAGACCTTAGCTATTAGGCCAGAGTATGAGTTAAGACCTTAGCTATTAGGCCAGAGTAAGAGTTAAGACCTTAACCATTAGGCCAGAGTAAGAGTTAAGACCTTAACCTGTAGGCCAGAGTAAGAGTTAAGACCTTAACAAGTAGGCCAGAGTAAGAGTTAAGACCTTAGCTATTAGGCCAGAGTAAGAGTTAAGACCTTAACCAGTAGGCCAGAGTAAGAGTCTAAGACCTTAACCATTAGGCCAGAGTACGAGTCTAAGACCTTAGCTATTAGGCCAGAGTAAGAGTTAAGACCTTAACCAGTAGGCCAGAGTAAGAGTTAAGACCTTAACCAGTAGGCCAGAGTACGAGTCTAAGACCTTAGCTATTAGGCCAGAGTAAGTGTTAAGACCTTAGCTATTAGGCCAGAGTAAGAGTTAAGACCTTAACCAGTAGGCCAGAGTAAGAGTTAAGACCTTAGCTATTAGGCCAGAGTAAGAGTTAAGACCTTAACCAGTAGGCCAAAGTACGAGTCTAAGACCTTAGCTATTAGGCCAGAGTAAGAGTTAAGACCTTAACCAGTAGGCCAGAGTACGAGTCTAAGACCTTAGCTATTAGGCCAGAGTAAGAGTTAAGACCTTGACCAGTAGGCCAGAGTACGAGTCTAAGACCTTAACCATTAGGCCAGAGTACGAGTCTAAGACCTTAGCTATTAGGCCAGAATAAGTGTTAAGACCTTATCTATTAGGCCAGAGTAAGAGTTAAGACCTTAACCTTTAGGCCAGAGTACGAGTCTAAGACCTTAGCTATTAGGCCAGAGTAAGAGTTAAGACCTTAACCTGTAGGCCATAGTACGAGTCTAAGACCTTAGCTATTAGGCCAGAGTAAGAGTTAAGACCTTAGCTATTAGGCCAGAGTAAGAGTTAATATCAAAACCGGTAGGCCAGAGTACGAGTCTAAGACCTTAGCTATTAGGGCAGAGTACTAGTTAAGACCTTAGCTATTAGGCCAGAGTAAGAGTTAAGACCTTAGCTATTAGGCTAGAGTAAGAGTTAAGACCTTAACCAGTAGGCCAAAGTACGAGTCTAAGACCTTAGCTATTAGGCCAGAGTAAGAGTTAAGACCTTAACCCGTAGGCCAGAGTACGAGTCTCAGACCTTAGCTATTAGGCCAGAGTAAGAGTTAAGACCTTAACCAGTAGGCCAGAGTAAGAGTTAAGACCTTAACCATTAGGCCAGAGTACGAGTCTAAGACCTTAACCATTAGGCCAGAGAATGAGTCTAAGACCTTAGCTATTAGGCCAGAATAAGAGTTAAGACCTTAGCTATTAGGCCAGAGTAAGAGTTAAGACCTTAACCTTTAGGCCAGAGTACGAGTCTAAGACCTTAGCTATTAGGCCAGAGTAAGAGTTAAGACCTTAACCTGTAGGCCATAGTACGAGTCTAAGACCTTAGCTATTAGGCCAGAGTAAGAGTTAAGACCTTAGCTATTAGGCCAGAGTAAGAGTTAAGACCTTAACCAGTAGGCCAGAGTATGAGTCTAAGACCTTAGCTATTAGGCCAGAGTACGAGTTAAGACCTTAGCTATTAGGCCAGAGTAAGAGTTAAGACCTTAGCTATTAGGCTAGAGTAAGAGTTAAGACCTTAACCAGTAGGCCAGAGTAAGAGTTAAGACCTTAACCTGTAGGCCAGAGTAAGAGTCTAAGACCTTAACTAGTAGGCCAGAGTAAGAGTTAAGACCTTAACCTGTAGGCCAGAGTAAGAGGCTAAGAACTTTACCAGTAGGCCAGAGTAATAGTTAAGACCTTAACCATTAGGCCAGAGTAAGAGTTAAGACCTTAACCATTAGGCCAGAGTAAGAGTCTAAGACCTTAGCTTTTAGGTCAGAGTAAGAGTAAAGACCTTAACCAGTAGGCCAGAGTAAGAGTTAAGACCTTAGCTATTAGGCCAGAGTACGAGTCTAAGACCTTAGCTATTAGGCCAGAGTAAGAGTTAAGACCTTAACCAGTAGGCCAGAGAAAGAGTTAAGACCTTAACCTGTAGGCCATAGTACGAGTCTAAGACCTTAGCTATTAGGCCAGAGTAAGAGTTAAGACCTTAATCATTAGGCCAGAGTACGAGTCTAAAACCTTAGCTATTAGGCCACAGTACGAGTCTAAGACCTTAGCTATTAGGCCAGAGTAAGAGTTAAGACCTTAGCTATTAGGCCAGAGTACGAGTCTAAGACCTTAGCTATTAGGCCAGAGTAAGAGTTAAGACCTTAACCATTAGGCCAGAGTACGAGTCTAAGACCTTAACCATTAGGCCAGAGTACGAGTCTAAGACCTTAGCTATTAGGCCAGAGTAAGAGTTAAGACCTTAGCTATTAAGCCAGAGTAAGAGTTAAGACCTTAACCCTTAGGCCAGATTAAGAGTTAAGACCTTAACCTGTAGGCCAGAGTAAGAGGTAAGACCTTAACAAGTAGGCCAGAGTAAGAGTTAAGACCTTAGCTATTAGGCCAGAGTAAGAGTTAAGACCTTAACCATTAGGCCAGAGTAAGAGTTAAGACCTTAACCAGTAGGCCAGAGTAAGAGTTAAGACCTTAACCAGTAGGCCAGAGTGAGAGTCTAAGACCTTAACCATTAGGCCAGAGTACGAGTCTAAGACCTTAGCTATTAGGCCAGAGTAAGAGTTAAGACCTTAACCAGTAGGCCAGAGTATGAGTCTAAGACCTTAGCTATTAGGCCAGAGTAAGAGTTAAGACCTTAAACAGTAGGCCAGAGTACGAGTCTAAGACTTTAGCTATTAGGCCAGAGTAAGAGTCTAAGACCTTAGCTATTAAGCCAGAGTAAGAGTTAAGACCTTAGCTATTAGGCCAGAGTAAGAGTTAAGACCTTAACCAGTAGGCCAGAGTAAGAGTTAAGACCTTAGCTATTAGGCCAGAGTAAGAGTTAAGACCTTAACCAGTAGGCCAAAGTACGAGTCTAAGACCTTAGCTATTAGGCCAGAGTAAGAGTTAAGACCTTGACCAGTAGGCCAGAGTACGAGTCTAAGACCTTAGCTATTAGGCCAGAGTAAGAGTTAAGACCTTAACCAGTAGGCCAGAGTACGAGTCTAAGACCTTAACCATTAGGCCAGAGTACGAGTCTAAGACCTTAGCTATTAGGCCAGAATAAGTGTTAAGACCTTAGCTATTAGGCCAGAGTAAGAGTAAAGACCTTAACCTTTATGCCAGAGTACGAGTCTAAGACCTTAGCTATTAGGCCAGAGTAAGAGTTAAGACCTTAACCAGTAGGCCAGAGTAAGAGTTAAGACCTTAGCTATTAGGCCAGAGTACGAGTCTAAGACCTTAGCTATTAGGCCAGAGTAAGTGTTAAGACCTTAACCAGTAGGCCAGAGTAAGAGTTAAGACCTTAACAAGTAGGCCAGAGTAAGAGTTAAGACCTTAGCTATTAGGCCAGAGTAAGAGTTAAGACCTAACCATTAGGCCAGAGTAAGAGTTAAGACCTTAACCAGTAGGCCAGAGTAAGAGTTAAGACCTTAACCATTAGGCCAGAGTAAGAGTCTAAGACCTTAACCATTAGGCCAGAGTATGAGTCTAAGACCTTAGCTATTAGGCCAGAGTAAGAGTTAAGACCTTAACCAGTAGGCCAGAGTAAGAGTTAAGACCTTAACCAGTAGGCCAGAGTACGAGTCTAAGACCTTAGCTATTAGGCCAGAGTAAGAGTTAAGACCTTAGCTATTAGGCCAGAGTGAGAGTTAAGACCTTAACCAGTAGGCCAGAGTAAGAGTTAAGACCTTAGCTATTAGGCCAGAGTAAGAGTTAAGACCTTAACCAGTAGGCCAAAGTACGAGTCTAAGACCTTAGCTATTAGGCCAGAGTAAGAGTTAAGACCTTAACCCGTAGGCCAGAGTACGAGTCTCAGACCTTAGCTATTAGGCCAGAGTAAGAGTTAAGACCTTAACCAGTAGGCCAGAGTAAGAGTTAAGACCTTAACCATTAGGCCAGAGTACGAGTCTAAGACCTTAACCATTAGGCCAGAGTACGAGTCTAAGACCTTAGCTATTAGGCCAGAATAAGAGTTAAGACCTTAGCTATTAGGCCAGAGTAAGAGTTAGGACCTTAACCAGTAGGCCAGAGTAAGAGTTAAGACCTTAACCAGTAGGCCAGAGTAAGAGTTAAGACCTTAACCAGTAGGCCAGAGTAAGAGTCTAAGACCTTAACCATTAGGCCAGAGTACGAGTCTAAGACCTTAGCTATTAGGCCAGAGTAAGTGTTAAGACCTTAGCTATTAGGCCAGAGTAAGAGTTAAGACCTTAGCTGTTAGGCCAGAGTAAGAGTTAAGACCTTAACCAGTAGGCCAGAGTACGAGTCTAAGACCTTAGCTATTAGGCCAGAGTACGAGTTAAGACCTTAGCTATTAGGCCAGAGTAAGAGTTAAGACCTTAGCTATTAGGCTAGAGTAAGAGTTAAGACCTTAACCAGTAGGCCAGAGTAAGAGTTAAGACCTTAACCTGTAGGCCAGAGTAAGAGTCTAAGACCTTAACTAGTAGGCCAGAGTAAGAGTTAAGACCTTAACCTGTAGGCCAGAGTAAGAGGCTAAGAACTTTACCAGTAGGCCAGAGTAATAGTTAAGACCTTAACCATTAGGCCAGAGTAAGAGTTAAGACCTTAACCATTAGGCCAGAGTAAGAGTCTAAGACCTTAGCTATTAGGCCAAAGTAAGAGTAAAGACCTTAACCAGTAGGCCAGAGTAAGAGTTAAGACCTTAGCTATTAGGCCAGAGTACGAGTCTAAGACCTTAGGTATTAGGCCAGAGTAAGAGTTAAGACCTTAACCAGTAGGCCAGAGAAAGAGTTAAGACCTTAACCTGTAGGCCATAGTACGAGTCTAAGACCTTAGCTATTAGGCCAGAGTAAGAGTTAAGACCTTAATCATTAGGCCAGAGTACGAGTCTAAAACCTGAGCTATTAGGCCACAGTACGAGTCTAAGACCTTAGCTATTAGGCCAGAGTAAGAGTTAAGACCTTAGCTATTAGGCCAGAGTATGAGTCTAAGACCTTAGCTATTAGGCCAGAGTAAGAGTTAAGACCTTAACCATTAGGCAAGAGTACGAGTCTAAGACCTTAACCATTAGGCCAGAGTACGAGTCTAAGACCTTAGCTATTAGGCCAGAGTAAGAGTTAAGACCTTAGCTATTAAGCCAGAGTAAGAGTTAAGACCTTAACCCTTAGGCCAGATAAAGAGTTAAGACCTTAACCTGTAGGCCAGAGTAAGAGTTAAGACCTTAACAAGTAGGCCAGAGTAAGAGTTAAGACCTTAGCTGTTAGGCCAGAGTAAGAGTTAAGACCTTAACCATTAGGCCAGAGTAAGAGTTAAGACCTTAACCAGTAGGCCAGAGTAAGAGTTAAGACCTTAACCAGTAGGCCAGAGTAAGAGTCTAAGACCTTAACCATTAGGCCAGAGTACGAGTCTAAGACCTTAGCTATTAGGCCAGAGTAAGAGTTAAGACCTTAACCAGTAGGCCAGAGTACGAGTCTAAGACCTTAGCTATTAGGCCAGAGTAAGAGTTAAGACCTTAACCATTAGGCCAGAGTACGTGTCTAAGACCTTAGCTATTAGGCCAGACTAAGAGTTGAGACCTTAACCAGTAGGCCAGAGTAAGAGTTAAGACCTTAGCTATTAGGCCAGAGTAAGAGTCTAAGACCTTAACCATTAGGCCAGAGTAAGAGTTAAGACCTTAACCAGTAGGCCAGAGTACGAGTCTAAGACCTTAGCTATTAGGCCAGAGTAAGAGTTAAGACCTTAACCTTTAGGCCAGAGTACAAGTCTAAGACCTTAGCTATTAGGCCAGAGTAAGAGTTAAGACCTTAACCTGTAGGCCATAGTACGAGTCTAAGACCTTAGCTATTAGGCCAGAGTAAGAGTTAAGACCTTAGCTATTAGGCCAGAGTAAGAGTTAAGACCTTAACCAGTAGGCCAGAGTACGAGTCTAAGACCTTAGCTATTAGGCCAGAGTACGAGTTAAGACCTTAGCTATTAGGCCAGAGTAAGTGTTAAGACCTTAGCTATTAGGCTAGAGTAAGAGTTAAGACCTTAACCAGTAGGCCAGAGTAAGAGTTAAGACCTTAACCTGTAGGCCAGAGTAAGAGTCTAAGACCTTAACTAGTAGGCCAGAGTAAGAGTTAAGACCTTAACCTGTAGGCCAGAGTAAGAGGCTAAGAACTTTACCAGTAGGCCAGAGTAATAGTTAAGACCTTAACCATTAGGCCAGAGTAAGAGTTAAGACCTTAACCATTAGGCCAGAGTAAGAGTCTAAGACCTTAGCTATTAGGCCAAAGTAAGAGTAAAGACCTTAACCAGTAGGCCAGAGTAAGAGTTAAGACCTTAGCTATTAGGCCAGAGTATGAGTCTAAGACCTTAGGTATTAAGCCAGAGTAAGAGTTAAGACCTTAACCAGTAGGCCAGAGTAAGAGTTAAGACCTTAGCTATTAGGCCAGAGTACGAGTCTAAGACCTTAGCTATTAGGCCAGAGTAAGAGTTAAGACTTTAACCAGTAGGCCAGAGAAAGAGTTAAGACCTTAACCTGTAGGCCATAGTACGAGTCTAAGACCTTAGCTATTAGGCCAGAGTAAGAGTTAAGACCTTAAGCATTAGGCCAGAGTACGAGTCTAAAACCTTAGCTATTAGGCCACAGTACGAGTCTAAGACCTTAGCTATTAGGCCAGAGTAAGAGTTAAGACCTTAGCTATTAGGCCAGAGTACGAGTCTAAGACCTTAGCTATTAGGCCAGAGTAAGAGTTAAGACCTTAACCATTAGGCCAGAGTACGAGTCTAAGACCTTAACCATTAGGCCAGAGTACGAGTCTAAGACCTTAGCTATTAGGCCAGAGTAAGAGTTAAGACCTTAGCTATTAAGCCAGAGTAAGAGTTAAGACCTTAACCCTTAGGCCAGATTAAGAGTTAAGACCTTAACCTGTAGGCCAGAGTAAGAGTTAAGACCTTAACAAGTAGGCCAGAGTAAGAGTTAAGACCTTAGCTGTTAGGCCAGAGTAAGAGTTAAGACCTTAACCATTAGGCCAGAGTAAGAGTTAAGACCTTAACCAGTAGGCCAGAGTAAGAGTTAAGACCTTAACCAGTAGGCCAGAGTAAGAGTCTAAGACCTTAACCATTAGGCCAGAGTACGAGTCTAAGACCTTAGCTATTAGGCCAGAGTAAGAGTTAAGACCTTAACCAGTAGGCCAGAGTAAGAGTTAAGACCTTAACCAGTAGGCCAGAGTACGAGTCTAAGACCTTAGCTATTAGGCCAGAGTAAGAGTTAAGACCTTAACCATTAGGCCAGAGTACGAGTCTAAGACCTTAGCTATTAGGCCAGACTAAGAGTTGAGACCTTAACCAGTAGGCCAGAGTAAGAGTTAAGACCTTAGCTATTAGGCCAGAGTAAGAGTCTAAGACCTTAACCATTAGGCCAGAGTAAGAGTTAAGACCTTAACCAGTAGGCCAGAGTACGAGTCTAAGACCTTAGCTATTAGGCCAGAGTAAGAGTTAAGACCTTAACCTTTAGGCCAGAGTACGAGTCTAAGACCTTAGCTATTAGGCCAGAGTAAGAGTTAAGACCTTAACCTGTAGGCCATAGTACGAGTCTAAGACCTTAGCTATTAGGCCAGAGTAAGAGTTAAGACCTTAGCTATTAGGCCAGAGTAAGAGTTAAGACCTTAACCAGTAGGCCAGAGTACGAGTCTAAGACCTTAGCTATTAGGCCAGAGTACGAGTTAAGACCTTAGCTATTAGGCCAGAGTAAGAGTTAAGACCTTAGCTATTAGGCTAGAGTAAGAGTTAAGACCTTAACCAGTAGGCCAGAGTAAGAGTTAAGACCTTAACCTGTAGGCCAGAGTAAGAGTCTAAGACCTTAACTAGTAGGCAAGAGTAAGAGTTAAGACCTTAACCTGTAGGCCAGAGTAAGAGGCTAAGAACATTACCAGTAGGCCAGAGTAATAGTTAAGACCTTAACCATTAGGCCAGAGTAAGAGTTAAGACCTTAACCATTAGGCCAGAGTAAGAGTCTAAGACCTTAGCTATTAGGCCAAAGTAAGAGTACAGACCTTAACCAGTAGGCCAGAGTAAGAGTTAAGACCTTAGCTATTAGGCCAGAGTACGAGTCTAAGACCTTAGGTATTAGGCCAGAGTAAGAGTTAAGACCTTAACCAGTAGGCCAGAGTAAGAGTTAAGACCTTAGCTATTAGGCCAGAGTACGAGTCTAAGACCTTAGCTATTAGGCCAGAGTAAGAGTTAAGACCTTAACCAGTAGGCCAGAGAAAGAGTTAAGACCTTAACCTGTAGGCCATAGTACGAGTCTAAGACCTTAGCTATTAGGCCAGAGTAAGAGTTAAGACCTTAATCATTAGGCCAGAGTACGAGTCTAAAACCTTAGCTATTAGGCCACAGTACGAGTCTAAGACCTTAGCTATTAGGCCAGAGTAAGAGTTAAGACCTTAGCTATTAGGCCAGAGTACGAGTCTAAGACCTTAGCTATTAGGCCAGAGTAAGAGTTAAGACCTTAACCATTAGGCCAGAGTACGAGTCTAAGACCTTAACCATTAGGCCAGAGTACGAGTCTAAGACCTTAGCTATTAGGCCAGAGTAAGAGTTAAGACCTTAGCTATTAAGCCAGAGTAAGAGTTAAGACCTTAACCCTTAGGCCAGATTAAGAGTTAAGACCTTAACCTGTAGGCCAGAGTAAGAGGTAAGACCTTAACAAGTAGGCCAGAGTAAGAGTTAAGACCTTAGCTATTAGGCCAGAGTAAGAGTTAAGACCTTAACCATTAGGCCAGAGTAAGAGTTAAGACCTTAACCAGTAGGCCAGAGTAAGAGTTAAGACCTTAACCAGTAGGCCAGAGTGAGAGTCTAAGACCTTAACCATTAGGCCAGAGTACGAGTCTAAGACCTTAGCTATTAGGCCAGAGTAAGAGTTAAGACCTTAACCAGTAGGCCAGAGTATGAGTCTAAGACCTTAGCTATTAGGCCAGAGTAAGAGTTAAGACCTTAAACAGTAGGCCAGAGTACGAGTCTAAGACTTTAGCTATTAGGCCAGAGTAAGAGTCTAAGACCTTAGCTATTAAGCCAGAGTAAGAGTTAAGACCTTAGCTATTAGGCCAGAGTAAGAGTTAAGACCTTAACCAGTAGGCCAGAGTAAGAGTTAAGACCTTAGCTATTAGGCCAGAGTAAGAGTTAAGACCTTAACCAGTAGGCCAAAGTACGAGTCTAAGACCTTAGCTATTAGGCCAGAGTAAGAGTTAAGACCTTGACCAGTAGGCCAGAGTACGAGTCTAAGACCTTAGCTATTAGGCCAGAGTAAGAGTTAAGACCTTAACCAGTAGGCCAGAGTACGAGTCTAAGACCTTAACCATTAGGCCAGAGTACGAGTCTAAGACCTTAGCTATTAGGCCAGAATAAGTGTTAAGACCTTAGCTATTAGGCCAGAGTAAGAGTAAAGACCTTAACCTTTATGCCAGAGTACGAGTCTAAGACCTTAGCTATTAGGCCAGAGTAAGAGTTAAGACCTTAACCAGTAGGCCAGAGTAAGAGTTAAGACCTTAGCTATTAGGCCAGAGTACGAGTCTAAGACCTTAGCTATTAGGCCAGAGTAAGTGTTAAGACCTTAACCAGTAGGCCAGAGTAAGAGTTAAGACCTTAACAAGTAGGCCAGAGTAAGAGTTAAGACCTTAGCTATTAGGCCAGAGTAAGAGTTAAGACCTAACCATTAGGCCAGAGTAAGAGTTAAGACCTTAACCAGTAGGCCAGAGTAAGAGTTAAGACCTTAACCATTAGGCCAGAGTAAGAGTCTAAGACCTTAACCATTAGGCCAGAGTATGAGTCTAAGACCTTAGCTATTAGGCCAGAGTAAGAGTTAAGACCTTAACCAGTAGGCCAGAGTAAGAGTTAAGACCTTAACCAGTAGGCCAGAGTACGAGTCTAAGACCTTAGCTATTAGGCCAGAGTAAGAGTTAAGACCTTAGCTATTAGGCCAGAGTGAGAGTTAAGACCTTAACCAGTAGGCCAGAGTAAGAGTTAAGACCTTAGCTATTAGGCCAGAGTAAGAGTTAAGACCTTAACCAGTAGGCCAAAGTACGAGTCTAAGACCTTAGCTATTAGGCCAGAGTAAGAGTTAAGACCTTAACCCGTAGGCCAGAGTACGAGTCTCAGACCTTAGCTATTAGGCCAGAGTAAGAGTTAAGACCTTAACCAGTAGGCCAGAGTAAGAGTTAAGACCTTAACCATTAGGCCAGAGTACGAGTCTAAGACCTTAACCATTAGGCCAGAGTACGAGTCTAAGACCTTAGCTATTAGGCCAGAATAAGAGTTAAGACCTTAGCTATTAGGCCAGAGTAAGAGTTAGGACCTTAACCAGTAGGCCAGAGTAAGAGTTAAGACCTTAACCAGTAGGCCAGAGTAAGAGTTAAGACCTTAACCAGTAGGCCAGAGTAAGAGTCTAAGACCTTAACCATTAGGCCAGAGTACGAGTCTAAGACCTTAGCTATTAGGCCAGAGTAAGTGTTAAGACCTTAGCTATTAGGCCAGAGTAAGAGTTAAGACCTTAGCTGTTAGGCCAGAGTAAGAGTTAAGACCTTAACCAGTAGGCCAGAGTACGAGTCTAAGACCTTAGCTATTAGGCCAGAGTACGAGTTAAGACCTTAGCTATTAGGCCAGAGTAAGAGTTAAGACCTTAGCTATTAGGCTAGAGTAAGAGTTAAGACCTTAACCAGTAGGCCAGAGTAAGAGTTAAGACCTTAACCTGTAGGCCAGAGTAAGAGTCTAAGACCTTAACTAGTAGGCCAGAGTAAGAGTTAAGACCTTAACCTGTAGGCCAGAGTAAGAGGCTAAGAACTTTACCAGTAGGCCAGAGTAATAGTTAAGACCTTAACCATTAGGCCAGAGTAAGAGTTAAGACCTTAACCATTAGGCCAGAGTAAGAGTCTAAGACCTTAGCTATTAGGCCAAAGTAAGAGTAAAGACCTTAACCAGTAGGCCAGAGTAAGAGTTAAGACCTTAGCTATTAGGCCAGAGTACGAGTCTAAGACCTTAGGTATTAGGCCAGAGTAAGAGTTAAGACCTTAACCAGTAGGCCAGAGAAAGAGTTAAGACCTTAACCTGTAGGCCATAGTACGAGTCTAAGACCTTAGCTATTAGGCCAGAGTAAGAGTTAAGACCTTAATCATTAGGCCAGAGTACGAGTCTAAAACCTGAGCTATTAGGCCACAGTACGAGTCTAAGACCTTAGCTATTAGGCCAGAGTAAGAGTTAAGACCTTAGCTATTAGGCCAGAGTATGAGTCTAAGACCTTAGCTATTAGGCCAGAGTAAGAGTTAAGACCTTAACCATTAGGCAAGAGTACGAGTCTAAGACCTTAACCATTAGGCCAGAGTACGAGTCTAAGACCTTAGCTATTAGGCCAGAGTAAGAGTTAAGACCTTAGCTATTAAGCCAGAGTAAGAGTTAAGACCTTAACCCTTAGGCCAGATAAAGAGTTAAGACCTTAACCTGTAGGCCAGAGTAAGAGTTAAGACCTTAACAAGTAGGCCAGAGTAAGAGTTAAGACCTTAGCTGTTAGGCCAGAGTAAGAGTTAAGACCTTAACCATTAGGCCAGAGTAAGAGTTAAGACCTTAACCAGTAGGCCAGAGTAAGAGTTAAGACCTTAACCAGTAGGCCAGAGTAAGAGTCTAAGACCTTAACCATTAGGCCAGAGTACGAGTCTAAGACCTTAGCTATTAGGCCAGAGTAAGAGTTAAGACCTTAACCAGTAGGCCAGAGTACGAGTCTAAGACCTTAGCTATTAGGCCAGAGTAAGAGTTAAGACCTTAACCATTAGGCCAGAGTACGTGTCTAAGACCTTAGCTATTAGGCCAGACTAAGAGTTGAGACCTTAACCAGTAGGCCAGAGTAAGAGTTAAGACCTTAGCTATTAGGCCAGAGTAAGAGTCTAAGACCTTAACCATTAGGCCAGAGTAAGAGTTAAGACCTTAACCAGTAGGCCAGAGTACGAGTCTAAGACCTTAGCTATTAGGCCAGAGTAAGAGTTAAGACCTTAACCTTTAGGCCAGAGTACAAGTCTAAGACCTTAGCTATTAGGCCAGAGTAAGAGTTAAGACCTTAACCTGTAGGCCATAGTACGAGTCTAAGACCTTAGCTATTAGGCCAGAGTAAGAGTTAAGACCTTAGCTATTAGGCCAGAGTAAGAGTTAAGACCTTAACCAGTAGGCCAGAGTACGAGTCTAAGACCTTAGCTATTAGGCCAGAGTACGAGTTAAGACCTTAGCTATTAGGCCAGAGTAAGTGTTAAGACCTTAGCTATTAGGCTAGAGTAAGAGTTAAGACCTTAACCAGTAGGCCAGAGTAAGAGTTAAGACCTTAACCTGTAGGCCAGAGTAAGAGTCTAAGACCTTAACTAGTAGGCCAGAGTAAGAGTTAAGACCTTAACCTGTAGGCCAGAGTAAGAGGCTAAGAACTTTACCAGTAGGCCAGAGTAATAGTTAAGACCTTAACCATTAGGCCAGAGTAAGAGTTAAGACCTTAACCATTAGGCCAGAGTAAGAGTCTAAGACCTTAGCTATTAGGCCAAAGTAAGAGTAAAGACCTTAACCAGTAGGCCAGAGTAAGAGTTAAGACCTTAGCTATTAGGCCAGAGTACGAGTCTAAGACCTTAGGTATTAAGCCAGAGTAAGAGTTAAGACCTTAACCAGTAGGCCAGAGTAAGAGTTAAGACCTTAGCTATTAGGCCAGAGTACGAGTCTAAGACCTTAGCTATTAGGCCAGAGTAAGAGTTAAGACTTTAACCAGTAGGCCAGAGAAAGAGTTAAGACCTTAACCTGTAGGCCATAGTACGAGTCTAAGACCTTAGCTATTAGGCCAGAGTAAGAGTTAAGACCTTAATCATTAGGCCAGAGTACGAGTCTAAAACCTTAGCTATTAGGCCACAGTACGAGTCTAAGACCTTAGCTATTAGGCCAGAGTAAGAGTTAAGACCTTAGCTATTAGGCCAGAGTACGAGTCTAAGACCTTAGCTATTAGGCCAGAGTAAGAGTTAAGACCTTAACCATTAGGCCAGAGTACAAGTCTAAGACCTTAACCATTAGGCCAGAGTACGAGTCTAAGACCTTAGCTATTAGGCCAGAGTAAGAGTTAAGACCTTAGCTATTAAGCCAGAGTAAGAGTTAAGACCTTAACCCTTAGGCCAGATTAAGAGTTAAGACCTTAACCTGTAGGCCAGAGTAAGAGTTAAGACCTTAACAAGTAGGCCAGAGTAAGAGTTAAGACCTTAGCTGTTAGGCCAGAGTAAGAGTTAAGACCTTAACCATTAGGCCAGAGTAAGAGTTAAGACCTTAACCAGTAGGCCAGAGTAAGAGTTAAGACCTTAACCAGTAGGCCAGAGTAAGAGTCTAAGACCTTAACCATTAGGCCAGAGTACGAGTCTAAGACCTTAGCTATTAGGCCAGAGTAAGAGTTAAGACCTTAACCAGTAGGCCAGAGTAAGAGTTAAGACCTTAACCAGTAGGCCAGAGTACGAGTCTAAGACCTTAGCTATTAGGCCAGAGTAAGAGTTAAGACCTTAACCATTAGGCCAGAGTACGAGTCTAAGACCTTAGCTATTAGGCCAGACTAAGAGTTGAGACCTTAACCAGTAGGCCAGAGTAAGAGTTAAGACCTTAGCTATTAGGCCAGAGTAAGAGTCTAAGACCTTAACCATTAGGCCAGAGTAAGAGTTAAGACCTTAACCAGTAGGCCAGAGTACGAGTCTAAGACCTTAGCTATTAGGCCAGAGTAAGAGTTAAGACCTTAACCTTTAGGCCAGAGTACGAGTCTAAGACCTTAGCTATTAGGCCAGAGTAAGAGTTAAGACCTTAACCTGTAGGCCATAGTACGAGTCTAAGACCTTAGCTATTAGGCCAGAGTAAGAGTTAAGACCTTAACCAGTAGGCCAGAGTACGAGTCTAAGACCTTAGCTATTAGGCCAGAGTAAGAGTTAAGACCTTAACCATTAGGCCAGAGTACGTGTCTAAGACCTTAGCTATTAGGCCAGACTAAGAGTTGAGACCTTAACCAGTAGGCCAGAGTAAGAGTTAAGACCTTAGCTATTAGGCCAGAGTAAGAGTCTAAGACCTTAACCATTAGGCCAGAGTAAGAGTTAAGACCTTAACCAGTAGGCCAGAGTACGAGTCTAAGACCTTAGCTATTAGGCCAGAGTAAGAGTTAAGACCTTAACCTTTAGGCCAGAGTACAAGTCTAAGACCTTAGCTATTAGGCCAGAGTAAGAGTTAAGACCTTAACCTGTAGGCCATAGTACGAGTCTAAGACCTTAGCTATTAGGCCAGAGTAAGAGTTAAGACCTTAGCTATTAGGCCAGAGTAAGAGTTAAGACCTTAACCAGTAGGCCAGAGTACGAGTCTAAGACCTTAGCTATTAGGCCAGAGTACGAGTTAAGACCTTAGCTATTAGGCCAGAGTAAGTGTTAAGACCTTAGCTATTAGGCTAGAGTAAGAGTTAAGACCTTAACCAGTAGGCCAGAGTAAGAGTTAAGACCTTAACCTGTAGGCCAGAGTAAGAGTCTAAGACCTTAACTAGTAGGCCAGAGTAAGAGTTAAGACCTTAACCTGTAGGCCAGAGTAAGAGGCTAAGAACTTTACCAGTAGGCCAGAGTAATAGTTAAGACCTTAACCATTAGGCCAGAGTAAGAGTTAAGACCTTAACCATTAGGCCAGAGTAAGAGTCTAAGACCTTAGCTATTAGGCCAAAGTAAGAGTAAAGACCTTAACCAGTAGGCCAGAGTAAGAGTTAAGAACTTAGCTATTAGGCCAGAGTACGAGTCTAAGACCTTAGGTATTAAGCCAGAGTAAGAGTTAAGACCTTAACCAGTAGGCCAGAGTAAGAGTTAAGACCTTAGCTATTAGGCCAGAGTACGAGTCTAAGACCTTAGCTATTAGGCCAGAGTAAGAGTTAAGACTTTAACCAGTAGGCCAGAGAAAGAGTTAAGACCTTAACCTGTAGGCCATAGTACGAGTCTAAGACCTTAGCTATTAGGCCAGAGTAAGAGTTAAGACCTTAATCATTAGGCCAGAGTACGAGTCTAAAACCTTAGCTATTAGGCCACAGTACGAGTCTAAGACCTTAGCTATTAGGCCAGAGTAAGAGTTAAGACCTTAGCTATTAGGCCAGAGTACGAGTCTAAGACCTTAGCTATTAGGCCAGAGTAAGAGTTAAGACCTTAACCATTAGGCCAGAGTACGAGTCTAAGACCTTAACCATTAGGCCAGAGTACGAGTCTAAGACCTTAGCTATTAGGCCAGAGTAAGAGTTAAGACCTTAGCTATTAAGCCAGAGTAAGAGTTAAGACCTTAACCCTTAGGCCAGATTAAGAGTTAAGACCTTAACCTGTAGGCCAGAGTAAGAGTTAAGACCTTAACAAGTAGGCCAGAGTAAGAGTTAAGACCTTAGCTGTTAGGCCAGAGTAAGAGTTAAGACCTTAACCATTAGGCCAGAGTAAGAGTTAAGACCTTAACCAGTAGGCCAGAGTAAGAGTTAAGACCTTAACCAGTAGGCCAGAGTAAGAGTCTAAGACCTTAACCATTAGGCCAGAGTACGAGTCTAAGACCTTAGCTATTAGGCCAGAGTAAGAGTTAAGACCTTAACCAGTAGGCCAGAGTAAGAGTTAAGACCTTAACCAGTAGGCCAGAGTACGAGTCTAAGACCTTAGCTATTAGGCCAGAGTAAGAGTTAAGACCTTAACCATTAGGCCAGAGTACGAGTCTAAGACCTTAGCTATTAGGCCAGACTAAGAGTTGAGACCTTAACCAGTAGGCCAGAGTAAGAGTTAAGACCTTAGCTATTAGGCCAGAGTAAGAGTCTAAGACCTTAACCATTAGGCCAGAGTAAGAGTTAAGACCTTAACCAGTAGGCCAGAGTACGAGTCTAAGACCTTAGCTATTAGGCCAGAGTAAGAGTTAAGACCTTAACCTTTAGGCCAGAGTACGAGTCTAAGACCTTAGCTATTAGGCCAGAGTAAGAGTTAAGACCTTAACCTGTAGGCCATAGTACGAGTCTAAGACCTTAGCTATTAGGCCAGAGTAAGAGTTAAGACCTTAGCTATTAGGCCAGAGTAAGAGTTAAGACCTTAACCAGTAGGCCAGAGTACGAGTCTAAGACCTTAGCTATTAGGCCAGAGTACGAGTTAAGACCTTAGCTATTAGGCCAGAGTAAGAGTTAAGACCTTAGCTATTAGGCTAGAGTAAGAGTTAAGACCTTAACCAGTAGGCCAGAGTAAGAGTTAAGACCTTAACCTGTAGGCCAGAGTAAGAGTCTAAGACCTTAACTAGTAGGCCAGAGTAAGAGTTAAGACCTTAACCTGTAGGCCAGAGTAAGAGGCTAAGAACATTACCAGTAGGCCAGAGTAATAGTTAAGACCTTAACCATTAGGCCAGAGTAAGAGTTAAGACCTTAACCATTAGGCCAGAGTAAGAGTCTAAGACCTTAGCTATTAGGCCAAAGTAAGAGTACAGACCTTAACCAGTAGGCCAGAGTAAGAGTTAAGACCTTAGCTATTAGGCCAGAGTACGAGTCTAAGACCTTAGGTATTAGGCCAGAGTAAGAGTTAAGACCTTAACCAGTAGGCCAGAGTAAGAGTTAAGACCTTAGCTATTAGGCCAGAGTACGAGTCTAAGACCTTAGCTATTAGGCCAGAGTAAGAGTTAAGACCTTAACCAGTAGGCCAGAGAAAGAGTTAAGACCTTAACCTGTAGGCCATAGTACGAGTCTAAGACCTTAGCTATTAGGCCAGAGTAAGAGTTAAGACCTTAATCATTAGGCCAGAGTACGAGTCTAAAACCTTAGCTATTAGGCCACAGTACGAGTCTAAGACCTTAGCTATTAGGCCAGAGTAAGAGTTAAGACCTTAGCTATTAGGCCAGAGTACGAGTCTAAGACCTTAGCTATTAGGCCAGAGTAAGAGTTAAGACCTTAACCATTAGGCCAGAGTACGAGTCTAAGACCTTAACCATTAGGCCAGAGTACGAGTCTAAGACCTTAGCTATTAGGCCAGAGTAAGAGTTAAGACCTTAGCTATTAAGCCAGAGTAAGAGTTAAGACCTTAACCCTTAGGCCAGATTAAGAGTTAAGACCTTAACCTGTAGGCCAGAGTAAGAGGTAAGACCTTAACAAGTAGGCCAGAGTAAGAGTTAAGACCTTAGCTATTAGGCCAGAGTAAGAGTTAAGACCTTAACCATTAGGCCAGAGTAAGAGTTAAGACCTTAACCAGTAGGCCAGAGTAAGAGTTAAGACCTTAACCAGTAGGCCAGAGTGAGAGTCTAAGACCTTAACCATTAGGCCAGAGTACGAGTCTAAGACCTTAGCTATTAGGCCAGAGTAAGAGTTAAGACCTTAACCAGTAGGCCAGAGTATGAGTCTAAGACCTTAGCTATTAGGCCAGAGTAAGAGTTAAGACCTTAAACAGTAGGCCAGAGTACGAGTCTAAGACCTTAGCTATTAGGCCAGAGTAAGAGTCTAAGACCTTAGCTATTAAGCCAGAGTAAGAGTTAAGACCTTAGCTATTAGGCCAGAGTAAGAGTTAAGACCTTAACCAGTAGGCCAGAGTAAGAGTTAAGACCTTAGCTATTAGGCCAGAGTAAGAGTTAAGACCTTAACCAGTAGGCCAAAGTACGAGTCTAAGACCTTAGCTATTAGGCCAGAGTAAGAGTTAAGACCTTGACCAGTAGGCCAGAGTACGAGTCTAAGACCTTAGCTATTAGGCCAGAGTAAGAGTTAAGACCTTAACCAGTAGGCCAGAGTACGAGTCTAAGACCTTAACCATTAGGCCAGAGTACGAGTCTAAGACCTTAGCTATTAGGCCAGAATAAGTGTTAAGACCTTAGCTATTAGGCCAGAGTAAGAGTAAAGACCTTAACCTTTAGGCCAGAGTACGAGTCTAAGACCTTAGCTATTAGGCCAGAGTAAGAGTTAAGACCTTAACCAGTAGGCCAGAGTAAGAGTTAAGACCTTAGCTATTAGGCCAGAGTACGAGTCTAAGACCTTAGCTATTAGGCCAGAGTAAGTGTTAAGACCTTAACCAGTAGGCCAGAGTAAGAGTTAAGACCTTAACAAGTAGGCCAGAGTAAGAGTTAAGACCTTAGCTATTAGGCCAGAGTAAGAGTTAAGACCTAACCATTAGGCCAGAGTAAGAGTTAAGACCTTAACCAGTAGGCCAGAGTAAGAGTTAAGACCTTAACCATTAGGCCAGAGTAAGAGTCTAAGACCTTAACCATTAGGCCAGAGTATGAGTCTAAGACCTTAGCTATTAGGCCAGAGTAAGAGTTAAGACCTTAACCAGTAGGCCAGAGTACGAGTCTAAGACCTTAGCTATTAGGCCAGAGTAAGAGTTAAGACCTTAGCTATTAGGCCAGAGTGAGAGTTAAGACCTTAACCAGTAGGCCAGAGTAAGAGTTAAGACCTTAGCTATTAGGCCAGAGTAAGAGTTAAGACCTTAACCAGTAGGCCAAAGTACGAGTCTAAGACCTTAGCTATTAGGCCAGAGTAAGAGTTAAGACCTTAACCCGTAGGCCAGAGTACGAGTCTCAGACCTTAGCTATTAGGCCAGAGTAAGAGTTAAGACCTTAACCAGTAGGCCAGAGTAAGAGTTAAGACCTTAACCATTAGGCCAGAGTACGAGTCTAAGACCTTAACCATTAGGCCAGAGTACGAGTCTAAGACCTTAGCTATTAGGCCAGAATAACAGTTAAGACCTTAGCTATTAGGCCAGAGTAAGAGTTAAGACCTTAACCTTTAGGCCAGAGTACGAGTCTAAGACCTTAGCTATTAGGCCAGAGTAAGAGTTAAGACCTTAACCTGTAGGCCATAGTACGAGTCTAAGACCTTAGCTATTAGGCCAGAGTAAGAGTTAAGACCTTAGCTATTAGGCCAGAGTAAGAGTTAAGACCTTAACCAGTAGGCCAGAGTACGAGTCTAAGACCTTAGCTATTAGGCCAGAGTACGAGTTAAGACCTTAGCTATTAGGCCAGAGTAAGAGTTAAGACCTTAGCTATTAGGCTAGAGTAAGAGTTAAGACCTTAACCAGTAGGCCAGAGTAAGAGTTAAGACCTTAACCTGTAGGCCAGAGTAAGAGTCTAAGACCTTAACTAGTAGGCCAGAGTAAGAGTTAAGACCTTAACCTGTAGGCCAGAGTAAGAGGCTAAGAACTTTACCAGTAGGCCAGAGTAATAGTTAAGACCTTAACCATTAGGCCAGAGTAAGAGTTAAGACCTTAACCATTAGGCCAGAGTAAGAGTCTAAGACCTTAGCTATTAGGCCAAAGTAAGAGTAAAGACCTTAACCAGTAGGCCAGAGTAAGAGTTAAGACCTTAGCTATTAGGCCAGAGTACGAGTCTAAGACCTTAGGTATTAGGCCAGAGTAAGAGTTAAGACCTTAACCAGTAGGCCAGAGAAAGAGTGAAGACCTTAACCTGTAGGCCATAGTACGAGTCTAAGACCTTAGCTATTAGGCCAGAGTAAGAGTTAAGACCTTAATCATTAGGCCAGAGTACGAGTCTAAAACCTGAGCTATTAGGCCACAGTACGAGTCTAAGACCTTAGCTATTAGGCCAGAGTAAGAGTTAAGACCTTAGCTATTAGGCCAGAGTATGAGTCTAAGACCTTAGCTATTAGGCCAGAGTAAGAGTTAAGACCTTAACCATTAGGCCAGAGTACGAGTCTAAGACCTTAACCATTAGGCCAGAGTACGAGTCTAAGACCTTAGCTATTAGGCCAGAGTAAGAGTTAAGACCTTAGCTATTAAGCCAGAGTAAGAGTTAAGACCTTAACCCTTAGGCCAGATTAAGAGTTAAGACCTTAACCTGTAGGCCAGAGTAAGAGGTAAGACCTTAACAAGTAGGCCAGAGTAAGAGTTAAGACCTTAGCTATTAGGCCAGAGTAAGAGTTAAGACCTTAACCATTAGGCCAGAGTAAGAGTTAAGACCTTAACCAGTAGGCCAGAGTAAGAGTTAAGACCTTAACCAGTAGGCCAGAGTGAGAGTCTAAGACCTTAACCATTAGGCCAGAGTACGAGTCTAAGACCTTAGCTATTAGGCCAGAGTAAGAGTTAAGACCTTAACCAGTAGGCCAGAGTATGAGTCTAAGACCTTAGCTATTAGGCCAGAGTAAGAGTTAAGACCTTAAACAGTAGGCCAGAGTACGAGTCTAAGACCTTAGCTATTAGGCCAGAGTAAGAGTCTAAGACCTTAGCTATTAAGCCAGAGTAAGAGTTAAGACCTTAGCTATTAGGCCAGAGTAAGAGTTAAGACCTTAACCAGTAGGCCAGAGTAAGAGTTAAGACCTTAGCTATTAGGCCAGAGTAAGAGTTAAGACCTTAACCAGTAGGCCAAAGTACGAGTCTAAGACCTTAGCTATTAGGCCAGAGTAAGAGTTAAGACCTTGACCAGTAGGCCAGAGTACGAGTCTAAGACCTTAGCTATTAGGCCAGAGTAAGAGTTAAGACCTTAACCAGTAGGCCAGAGTACGAGTCTAAGACCTTAACCATTAGGCCAGAGTACGAGTCTAAGACCTTAGCTATTAGGCCAGAATAAGTGTTAAGACCTTAGCTATTAGGCCAGAGTAAGAGTAAAGACCTTAACCTTTAGGCCAGAGTACGAGTCTAAGACCTTAGCTATTAGGCCAGAGTAAGAGTTAAGACCTTAACCAGTAGGCCAGAGTAAGAGTTAAGACCTTAGCTATTAGGCCAGAGTACGAGTCTAAGACCTTAGCTATTAGGCCAGAGTAAGTGTTAAGACCTTAACCAGTAGGCCAGAGTAAGAGTTAAGACCTTAACAAGTAGGCCAGAGTAAGAGTTAAGACCTTAGCTATTAGGCCAGAGTAAGAGTTAAGACCTAACCATTAGGCCAGAGTAAGAGTTAAGACCTTAACCAGTAGGCCAGAGTAAGAGTTAAGACCTTAACCATTAGGCCAGAGTAAGAGTCTAAGACCTTAACCATTAGGCCAGAGTATGAGTCTAAGACCTTAGCTATTAGGCCAGAGTAAGAGTTAAGACCTTAACCAGTAGGCCAGAGTACAAGTCTAAGACCTTAGCTATTAGGCCAGAGTAAAAGTTAAGACCTTAGCTATTAGGCCAGAGTGAGAGTTAAGACCTTAACCAGTAGGCCAGAGTAAGAGTTAAGACCTTAGCTATTAGGCCAGAGTAAGAGTTAAGACCTTAACCAGTAGGCCAAAGTACGAGTCTAAGACCTTAGCTATTAGGCCAGAGTAAGAGTTAAGACCTTAACCCGTAGGCCAGAGTACGAGTCTCAGACCTTAGCTATTAGGCCAGAGTAAGAGTTAAGACCTTAACCAGTAGGCCAGAGTAAGAGTTAAGACCTTAACCATTAGGCCAGAGTACGAGTCTAAGACCTTAACCATTAGGCCAGAGTACGAGTCTAAGACCTTAGCTATTAGGCCAGAATAAGAGTTAAGACCTTAGCTATTAGGCCAGAGTAAGAGTTAAGACCTTAACCTTTAGGCCAGAGTACGAGTCTAAGACCTTAGCTATTAGGCCAGAGTAAGAGTTAAGACCTTAACCTGTAGGCCATAGTACGAGTCTAAGACCTTAGCTATTAGGCCAGAGTAAGAGTTAAGACCTTAGCTATTAGGCCAGAGTAAGAGTTAAGACCTTAACCAGTAGGCCAGAGTACGAGTCTAAGACCTTAGCTATTAGGCCAGAGTACGAGTTAAGACCTTAGCTATTAGGCCAGAGTAAGAGTTAAGACCTTAGCTATTAGGCTAGAGTAAGAGTTAAGACCTTAACCAGTAGGCCAGAGTAAGAGTTAAGACCTTAACCTGTAGGCCAGAGTAAGAGTCTAAGACCTTAACTAGTAGGCCAGAGTAAGAGTTAAGACCTTAACCTGTAGGCCAGAGTAAGAGGCTAAGAACTTTACCAGTAGGCCAGAGTAATAGTTAAGACCTTAACCATTAGGCCAGAGTAAGAGTTAAGACCTTAACCATTAGGCCAGAGTAAGAGTCTAAGACCTTAGCTATTAGGCCAAAGTAAGAGTAAAGACCTTAACCAGTAGGCCAGAGTAAGAGTTAAGACCTTAGCTATTAGGCCAGAGTACGAGTCTAAGACCTTAGGTATTAGGCCAGAGTAAGAGTTAAGACCTTAACCAGTAGGCCAGAGAAAGAGTTAAGACCTTAACCTGTAGGCCATAGTACGAGTCTAAGACCTTAGCTATTAGGCCAGAGTAAGAGTTAAGACCTTAATCATTAGGCCAGAGTACGAGTCTAAAACCTGAGCTATTAGGCCACAGTACGAGTCTAAGACCTTAGCTATTAGGCCAGAGTAAGAGTTAAGACCTTAACCATTAGGCCAGAGTACGAGTCTAAGACCTTAACCATTAGGCCAGAGTACGAGTCTAAGACCTTAGCTATTAGGCCAGAGTAAGAGTTAAGACCTTAGCTATTAAGCCAGAGTAAGAGTTAAGACCTTAACCCTTAGGCCAGATTAAGAGTTAAGACCTTAACCTGTAGGCCAGAGTAAGAGTTAAGACCTTAACAAGTAGGCCAGAGTAAGAGTTAAGACCTTAACCCTTAGGCCAGATTAAGAGTTAAGACCTTAACCTGTAGGCCAGAGTAAGAGTTAAGACCTTAACAAGTAGGCCAGAGTAAGAGTTAAGACCTTAGCTGTTAGGCCAGAGTAAGAGTTAAGACCTTAACCATTAGGCCAGAGTAAGAGTTAAGACCTTAACCAGTAGGCCAGAGTAAGAGTTAAGACCTTAACCAGTAGGCCAGAGTAAGAGTCTAAGACCTTAACCATTAGGCCAGAGTACGAGTCTAAGACCTTAGCTATTAGGCCAGAGTAAGAGTTAAGACCTTAACCAGTAGGCCAGAGTAAGAGTTAAGACCTTAACCAGTAGGCCAGAGTACGAGTCTAAGACCTTAGCTATTAGGCCAGAGTAAGAGTTAAGACCTTAATCATTAGGCCAGAGTACGAGTCTAAGACCTTAGCTATTAGGCCAGACTAAGAGTTGAGACCTTAACCAGTAGGCCAGAGTAAGAGTTAAGACCTTAGCTATTAGGCCAGAGTAAGAGTCTAAGACCTTAACCATTAGGCCAGAGTAAGAGTTAAGACCTTAACCAGTAGGCCAGAGTACGAGTCTAAGACCTTAGCTATTAGGCCAGAGTAAGAGTTAAGACCTTAACCTTTAGGCCAGAGTACGAGTCTAAGACCTTAGCTATTAGGCCAGAGTAAGAGTTAAGACCTTAACCTGTAGGCCATAGTACGAGTCTAAGACCTTAGCTATTAGGCCAGAGTAAGAGTTAAGACCTTAGCTATTAGGCCAGAGTAAGAGTTAAGACCTTAACCAGTAGGCCAGAGTACGAGTCTAAGACCTTAGCTATTAGGCCAGAGTACGAGTTAAGACCTTAGCTATTAGGCCAGAGTAAGAGTTAAGACCTTAGCTATTAGGCTAGAGTAAGAGTTAAGACCTTAACCAGTAGGCCAGAGCAAGAGTTAAGACCTTAACCTGTAGGCCAGAGTAAGAGTCTAAGACCTTAACTAGTAGGCCAGAGTAAGAGTTAAGACCTTAACCTGTAGGCCAGAGTAAGAGGCTAAGAACTTTACCAGTAGGCCAGAGTAATAGTTAAGACCTTAACCATTAGGCCAGAGTAAGAGTTAAGACCTTAACCATTAGGCCAGAGTAAGAGTCTAAGACCTTAGCTATTAGGCCAAAGTAAGAGTAAAGACCTTAACCAGTAGGCCAGAGTAAGAGTTAAGACCTTAGCTATTAGGCCAGAGTACGAGTCTAAGACCTTAGGTATTAGGCCAGAGTAAGAGTTAAGACCTTAACCAGTAGGCCAGAGAAAGAGTTAAGACCTTAACCTGTAGGCCATAGTACGAGTCTAAGACCTTAGCTATTAGGCCAGAGTAAGAGTTAAGACCTTAATCATTAGGCCAGAGTACGAGTCTAAAACCTGAGCTATTAGGCCACAGTACGAGTCTAAGACCTTAGCTATTAGGCCAGAGTAAGAGTTAAGACCTTAGCTATTAGGCCAGAGTATGAGTCTAAGACCTTAGCTATTAGGCCAGAGTAAGAGTTAAGACCTTAACCATTAGGCCAGAGTACGAGTCAAAGACCTTAACCATTAGGCCAGAGTACGAGTCTAAGACCTTAACTATTAGGCCAGAGTAAGAGTTAAGACCTTAGCTATTAAGCCAGAGTAAGAGTTAAGACCTTAACCCTTAGGCCAGATTAAGAGTTAAGACCTTAACCTGTAGGCCAGAGTAAGAGTTAAGACCTTAACAAGTAGGCCAGAGTAAGAGTTAAGACCTTAACCCTTAGGCCAGATTAAGAGTTAAGACCTTAACCTGTAGGCCAGAGTAAGAGTTAAGACCTTAACAAGTAGGCCAGAGTAAGAGTTAAGACCTTAGCTATTAGGCCAGAGTAAGAGTTAAGACCTTAACCATTAGGCCAGAGTAAGAGTTAAGACCTTAACCAGTAGGCCAGAGTAAGAGTTAAGACCTTAACCAGTAGGCCAGAGTAAGAGTCTAAGACCTTAACCATTAGGCCAGAGTACGAGTCTAAGACCTTAGCTATTAGGCCAGAGTAAGAGTTAAGACCTTAACCAGTAGGCCAGAGTAAGAGTTAAGACCTTAACCAGTAGGCCAGAGTATGAGTCTAAGACCTTAGCTATTAGGCCAGAGTAAGAGTTAAGACCTTAACCAGTAGGCCAGAGTACGAGTCTAAGACCTTAGCTATTAGGCCAGAGTAAGAGTTAAGACCTTAACCATTAGGCCAGAGTACGAGTCTAAGACCTTAGCTATTAGGCCAGACTAAGAGTTGAGACCTTAACCAGTAGGCCAGAGTAAGAGTTAAGACCTTAGCTATTAGGCCAGAGTAAGAGTCTAAGACCTTAACCATTAGGCCAGAGTAAGAGTTAAAACCTTAACCAGTAGGCCAGAGTAAGAATTAAGACCTTAACCAGTAGGCCTGGGTAAGAGTTAAGACCTTAACCTGTAGGCCATAGTACGAGTCTAAGACCATAGCTATTAGGCCAGAGTAAGAGTTAAGACCTTAACCAGTAGGCCAGAGTACGAGTCTAAGACCTTAGCTATTAGGCCAGAGTAAGAGTCTAAGACCTTAGCTATTAGGCCAGAGTAAGACTTAAGACCTTAGCTATTAGGCCAGAGTAAGAGTTAATACCTTAACCAGTAGGCCAGAGTAAGAGTTAAGACCATAACCAGTAGGCCAGAGTAAGAGTTAAGACCTTAACCTGTAGGCCATAGTACGAGTCTAAGACCTTAGCTATTAGGCCAGAGTACGAGTTAAGACCTTAGCTATTAGGCTAGAGTAAGAGTTAAGACCTTAACCAGTAGGCCAGAGTAAGAGTTAAGACCTTAACCTGTAGGCCAGAGTAAGAGTCTAAGACCTTAACTAGTAGGCCAGAGTAAGAGTTAAGACCTTAACCTGTACGCCAGAGTAAGAGGCTAAGAACTTTACCAGTAGGCCAGAGTAATAGTTAAGACCTTAACCATTAGGCCAGAGTAAGAGTTAAGACCTTAACCATTAGGCCAGAGTAAGAGTCTAAGACCTTAGCTATTAGGCCAAAGTAAGAGTAAAGACCTTAACCAGTAGGCCAGAGTAAGAGTTAAGACCTTAGCTATTAGGCCAGAGTACGAGTCTAAGACCTTAGGTATTAGGCCAGAGTAAGAGTTAAGACCTTAACCAGTAGGCCAGAGAAAGAGTTAAGACCTTAACCTGTAGGCCATAGTACGAGTCTAAGACCTTAGCTATTAGGCCAGAGTAAGAGTTAAGACCTTAATCATTAGGCCAGAGTACGAGTCTAAAACCTGAGCTATTAGGCCACAGTACGAGTCTAAGACCTTAGCTATTAGGCCAGAGTAAGAGTTAAGACCTTAGCTATTAGGCCAGAGTATGAGTCTAAGACCTTAGCTATTAGGCCAGAGTAAGAGTTAAGACCTTAACCATTAGGCAAGAGTACGAGTCTAAGACCTTAACCATTAGGCCAGAGTACGAGTCTAAGACCTTAGCTATTAGGCCAGAGTAAGAGTTAAGACCTTAACCAGTAGGCCAGAGAAAGAGTTAAGACCTTAACCTGTAGGCCATAGTACGAGTCTAAGACCTTAGCTATTAGGCCAGAGTAAGAGTTAAGACCTTAATCATTAGGCCAGAGTACGAGTCTAAAACCTTAGCTATTAGGCCACAGTACGAGTCTAAGACCTTAGCTATTAGGCCAGAGTAAGAGTTAAGACCTTAGCTATTAGGCCAGAGTACGAGTCTAAGACCTTAGCTATTAGGCCAGAGTAAGAGTTAAGACCTTAACCATTAGGCCAGAGTACGAGTCTAAGACCTTAACCATTAGGCCAGAGTACGAGTCTAAGACCTTAGCTATTAGGCCAGAGTAAGAGTTAAGACCTTAGCTATTAAGCCAGAGTAAGAGTTAAGACCTTAACCCTTAGGCCAGATTAAGAGTTAAGACCTTAACCTGTAGGCCAGAGTAAGAGTTAAGACCTTAACAAGCAGGCCAGAGTAAGAGTTAAGACCTTAGCTGTTAGGCCAGAGTAAGAGTTAAGACCTTAACCATTAGGCCAGAGTAAGAGTTAAGACCTTAACCAGTAGGCCAGAGTAAGAGTTAAGACCTTAACCAGTAGGCCAGAGTAAGAGTCTAAGACCTTAACCATTAGGCCAGAGTACGAGTCTAAGACCTTAGCTATTAGGCCAGAGTAAGAGTTAAGACCTTAACCAGTAGGCCAGAGTAAGAGTTAAGACCTTAACCAGTAGGCCAGAGTACGAGTCTAAGACCTTAGCTATTAGGCCAGAGTAAGAGTTAAGACCTTAACCATTAGGCCAGAGTACGAGTCTAAGACCTTAGCTATTAGGCCAGACTAAGAGTTGAGACCTTAACCAGTAGGCCAGAGTAAGAGTTAAGACCTTAGCTATTAGGCCAGAGTAAGAGTCTAAGACCTTAACCATTAGGCCAGAGTAAGAGTTAAGACCTTAACCAGTAGGCCAGAGTACGAGTCTAAGACCTTAGCTATTAGGCCAGAGTAAGAGTTAAGACCTTAACCTTTAGGCCAGAGTACGAGTCTAAGACCTTAGCTATTAGGCCAGAGTAAGAGTTAAGACCTTAACCTGTAGGCCATAGTACGAGTCTAAGACCTTAGCTATTAGGCCAGAGTAAGAGTTAAGACCTTAGCTATTAGGCCAGAGTAAGAGTTAAGACCTTAACCAGTAGGCCAGAGTACGAGTCTAAGACCTTAGCTATTAGGCCAGAGTACGAGTTAAGACCTTAGCTATTAGGCCAGAGTAAGAGTTAAGACCTTAGCTATTAGGCTAGAGTAAGAGTTAAGACCTTAACCAGTAGGCCAGAGTAAGAGTTAAGACCTTAACCTGTAGGCCAGAGTAAGAGTCTAAGACCTTAACTAGTAGGCCAGAGTAAGAGTTAAGACCTTAACCTGTAGGCCAGAGTAAGAGGCTAAGAACTTTACCAGTAGGCCAGAGTAATAGTTAAGACCTTAACCATTAGGCCAGAGTAAGAGTTAAGACCTTAACCATTAGGCCAGAGTAAGAGTCTAAGACCTTAGCTATTAGGCCAAAGTAAGAGTACAGACCTTAACCAGTAGGCCAGAGTAAGAGTTAAGACCTTAGCTATTAGGCCAGAGTACGAGTCTAAGACCTTAGGTATTAGGCCAGAGTAAGAGTTAAGACCTTAACCAGTAGGCCAGAGTAAGAGTTAAGACCTTAGCTATTAGGCCAGAGTACGAGTCTAAGACCTTAGCTATTAGGCCAGAGTAAGAGTTAAGACCTTAACCAGTAGGCCAGAGTACGAGTCTAAGACCTTAGCTATTAGGCCAGAGTAAGAGTCTAAGACCTTAGCTATTAGGCCAGAGTAAGACTTAAGACCTTAGCTATTAGGCCAGAGTAAGAGTTAATACCTTAACCAGTAGGCCAGAGTAAGAGTTAAGACCATAACCAGTAGGCCAGAGTAAGAGTTAAGACCTTAACCTGTAGGCCATAGTACGAGTCTAAGACCTTAGCTATTAGGCCAGAGTACGAGTTAAGACCTTAGCTATTAGGCTAGAGTAAGAGTTAAGACCTTAACCAGTAGGCCAGAGTAAGAGTTAAGACCTTAACCTGTAGGCCAGAGTAAGAGTCTAAGACCTTAACTAGTAGGCCAGAGTAAGAGTTAAGACCTTAACCTGTAGGCCAGAGTAAGAGGCTAAGAACTTTACCAGTAGGCCAGAGTAATAGTTAAGACCTTAACCATTAGGCCAGAGTAAGAGTTAAGACCTTAACCATTAGGCCAGAGTAAGAGTCTAAGACCTTAGCTATTAGGCCAAAGTAAGAGTAAAGACCTTAACCAGTAGGCCAGAGTAAGAGTTAAGACCTTAGCTATTAGGCCAGAGTACGAGTCTAAGACCTTAGGTATTAGGCCAGAGTAAGAGTTAAGACCTTAACCAGTAGGCCAGAGAAAGAGTTAAGACCTTAACCTGTAGGCCATAGTACGAGTCTAAGACCTTAGCTATTAGGCCAGAGTAAGAGTTAAGACCTTAATCATTAGGCCAGAGTACGAGTCTAAAACCTGAGCTATTAGGCCACAGTACGAGTCTAAGACCTTAGCTATTAGGCCAGAGTAAGAGTTAAGACCTTAGCTATTAGGCCAGAGTATGAGTCTAAGACCTTAGCTATTAGGCCAGAGTAAGAGTTAAGACCTTAACCATTAGGCAAGAGTACGAGTCTAAGACCTTAACCATTAGGCCAGAGTACGAGTCTAAGACCTTAGCTATTAGGCCAGAGTAAGAGTTAAGACCTTAACCAGTAGGCCAGAGAAAGAGTTAAGACCTTAACCTGTAGGCCATAGTACGAGTCTAAGACCTTAGCTATTAGGCCAGAGTAAGAGTTAAGACCTTAATCATTAGGCCAGAGTACGAGTCTAAAACCTTAGCTATTAGGCCACAGTACGAGTCTAAGACCTTAGCTATTAGGCCAGAGTAAGAGTTAAGACCTTAGCTATTAGGCCAGAGTACGAGTCTAAGACCTTAGCTATTAGGCCAGAGTAAGAGTTAAGACCTTAACCATTAGGCCAGAGTACGAGTCTAAGACCTTAACCATTAGGCCAGAGTACGAGTCTAAGACCTTAGCTATTAGGCCAGAGTAAGAGTTAAGACCTTAGCTATTAAGCCAGAGTAAGAGTTAAGACCTTAACCCTTAGGCCAGATTAAGAGTTAAGACCTTAACCTGTAGGCCATAGTAAGAGTTAAGACCTTAACAAGTAGGCCAGAGTAAGAGTTAAGACCTTAGCTGTTAGGCCAGAGTAAGAGTTAAGACCTTAACCATTAGGCCAGAGTAAGAGTTAAGACCTTAACCAGTAGGCCAGAGTAAGAGTTAAGACCTTAACCAGTAGGCCAGAGTAAGAGTCTAAGACCTTAACCATTAGGCCAGAGTACGAGTCTAAGACCTTAGCTATTAGGCCAGAGTAAGAGTTAAGACCTTAACCAGTAGGCCAGAGTACGAGTCTAAGACCTTAACCATTAGGCCAGAGAATGAGTCTAAGACCTTAGCTATTAGGCCAGAATAAGAGTTAAGACCTTAGCTATTAGGCCAGAGTAAGAGTTAAGACCTTAACCTTTAGGCCAGAGTACGAGTCTAAGACCTTAGCTATTAGGCCAGAGTAAGAGTTAAGACCTTAACCTGTAGGCCATAGTACGAGTCTAAGACCTTAGCTATTAGGCCAGAGTAAGAGTTAAGACCTTAGCTATTAGGCCAGAGTAAGAGTTAAGACCTTAACCAGTAGGCCAGAGTATGAGTCTAAGACCTTAGCTATTAGGCCAGAGTACGAGTTAAGACCTTAGCTATTAGGCCAGAGTAAGAGTTAAGACCTTAGCTATTAGGCTAGAGTAAGAGTTAAGACCTTAACCAGTAGGCCAGAGTAAGAGTTAAGACCTTAACCTGTAGGCCAGAGTAAGAGTCTAAGACCTTAACTAGTAGGCCAGAGTAAGAGTTAAGACCTTAACCTGTAGGCCAGAGTAAGAGGCTAAGAACTTTACCAGTAGGCCAGAGTAATAGTTAAGACCTTAACCATTAGGCCAGAGTAAGAGTTAAGACCTTAACCATTAGGCCAGAGTAAGAGTCTAAGACCTTAGCTTTTAGGTCAGAGTAAGAGTAAAGACCTTAACCAGTAGGCCAGAGTAAGAGTTAAGACCTTAGCTATTAGGCCAGAGTACGAGTCTAAGACCTTAGCTATTAGGCCAGAGTAAGAGTTAAGACCTTAACCAGTAGGCCAGAGAAAGAGTTAAGACCCTAACCTGTAGGCCATAGTACGAGTCTAAGACCTTAGCTATTAGGCCAGAGTAAGAGTTAAGACCTTAATCATTAGGCCAGAGTACGAGTCTAAAACCTTAGCTATTAGGCCACAGTACGAGTCTAAGACCTTAGCTATTAGGCCAGAGTAAGAGTTAAGACCTTAGCTATTAGGCCAGAGTACGAGTCTAAGACCTTAGCTATTAGGCCAGAGTAAGAGTTAAGACCTTAACCATTAGGCCAGAGTACGAGTCTAAGACCTTAACCATTAGGCCAGAGTACGAGTCTAAGACCTTAGCTATTAGGCCAGAATAAGTGTTAAGACCTTAGCTATTAGGCCAGAGTAAGAGTAAAGACCTTAACCTTTAGGCCAGAGTACGAGTCTAAGACCTTAACCTGTAGGCCAGAGTAAGAGGTAAGACCTTAACAAGTAGGCCAGAGTAAGAGTTAAGACCTTAGCTATTAGGCCAGAGTAAGAGTTAAGACCTTAACCATTAGGCCAGAGTAAGAGTTAAGACCTTAACCAGTAGGCCAGAGTAAGAGTTAAGACCTTAACCAGTAGGCCAGAGTGAGAGTCTAAGACCTTAACCATTAGGCCAGAGTACGAGTCTAAGACCTTAGCTATTAGGCCAGAGTAAGAGTTAAGACCTTAACCAGTAGGCCAGAGTATGAGTCTAAGACCTTAGCTATTAGGCCAGAGTAAGAGTTAAGACCTTAAACAGTAGGCCAGAGTACGAGTCTAAGACCTTAGCTATTAGGCCAGAGTAAGAGTCTAAGACCTTAGCTATTAAGCCAGAGTAAGAGTTAAGACCTTAGCTATTAGGCCAGAGTAAGAGTTAAGACCTTAACCAGTAGGCCAGAGTAAGAGTTAAGACCTTAGCTATTAGGCCAGAGTAAGAGTTAAGACCTTAACCAGTAGGCCAAAGTACGAGTCTAAGACCTTAGCTATTAGGCCAGAGTAAGAGTTAAGACCTTGACCAGTAGGCCAGAGTACGAGTCTAAGACCTTAGCTATTAGGCCAGAGTAAGAGTTAAGACCTTAACCAGTAGGCCAGAGTACGAGTCTAAGACCTTAACCATTAGGCCAGAGTACGAGTCTAAGACCTTAGCTATTAGGCCAGAATAAGTGTTAAGACCTTAGCTATTAGGCCAGAGTAAGAGTAAAGACCTTAACCTTTATGCCAGAGTACGAGTCTAAGACCTTAGCTATTAGGCCAGAGTAAGAGTTAAGACCTTAACCTGTAGGCCAGAGTAAGAGTTAAGACCTTAGCTATTAGGCCAGAGTACGAGTCTAAGACCTTAGCTATTAGGCCAGAGTAAGTGTTAAGACCTTAACCAGTAGGCCAGAGTAAGAGTTAAGACCTTAACAAGTAGGCCAGAGTAAGAGTTAAGACCTTAGCTATTAGGCCAGAGTAAGAGTTAAGACCTAACCATTAGGCCAGAGTAAGAGTTAAGACCTTAACCAGTAGGCCAGAGTAAGAGTTAAGACCTTAACCATTAGGCCAGAGTAAGAGTCTAAGACCTTAACCATTAGGCCAGAGTATGAGTCTAAGACCTTAGCTATTAGGCCAGAGTAAGAGTTAAGACCTTAACCAGTAGGCCAGAGTAAGAGTTAAGACCTTAACCAGTAGGCCAGAGTACGAGTCTAAGACCTTAGCTATTAGGCCAGAGTAAGAGTTAAGACCTTAGCTATTAGGCCAGAGTGAGAGTTAAGACCTTAACCAGTAGGCCAGAGTAAGAGTTAAGACCTTAGCTATTAGGCCAGAGTAAGAGTTAAGACCTTAACCAGTAGGCCAAAGTACGAGTCTAAGACCTTAGCTATTAGGCCAGAGTAAGAGTTAAGACCTTAACCCGTAGGCCAGAGTACGAGTCTCAGACCTTAGCTATTAGGCCAGAGTAAGAGTTAAGACCTTAACCAGTAGGCCAGAGTAAGAGTTAAGACCTTAACCATTAGGCCAGAGTACGAGTCTAAGACCTTAACCATTAGGCCAGAGTACGAGTCTAAGACCTTAGCTATTAGGCCAGAATAAGAGTTAAGACCTTAGCTATTAGGCCAGAGTAAGAGTTAGGACCTTAACCAGTAGGCCAGAGTAAGAGTTAAGACCTTAACCAGTAGGCCAGAGTAAGAGTTAAGACCTTAACCAGTAGGCCAGAGTAAGAGTCTAAGACCTTAACCATTAGGCCAGAGTACGAGTCTAAGACCTTAGCTATTAGGCCAGAGTAAGTGTTAAGACCTTAGCTATTAGGCCAGAGTAAGAGTTAAGACCTTAGCTGTTAGGCCAGAGTAAGAGTTAAGACCTTAACCAGTAGGCCAGAGTACGAGTCTAAGACCTTAGCTATTAGGCCAGAGTACGAGTTAAGACCTTAGCTATTAGGCCAGAGTAAGAGTTAAGACCTTAGCTATTAGGCTAGAGTAAGAGTTAAGACCTTAACCAGTAGGCCAGAGTAAGAGTTAAGACCTTAACCTGTAGGCCAGAGTAAGAGTCTAAGACCTTAACTAGTAGGCAAGAGTAAGAGTTAAGACCTTAACCTGTAGGCCAGAGTAAGAGGCTAAGAACTTTACCAGTAGGCCAGAGTAATAGTTAAGACCTTAACCATTAGGCCAGAGTAAGAGTTAAGACCTTAACCATTAGGCCAGAGTAAGAGTCTAAGACCTTAGCTATTAGGCCAAAGTAAGAGTAAAGACCTTAACCAGTAGGCCAGAGTAAGAGTTAAGACCTTAGCTATTAGGCCAGAGTACGAGTCTAAGGCCTTAGGTATTAGGCCAGAGTAAGAGTTAAGACCTTAACCAGTAGGCCAGAGAAAGAGTTAAGACCTTAACCTGTAGGCCATAGTACGAGTCTAAGACCTTAGCTATTAGGCCAGAGTAAGAGTTAAGACCTTAATCATTAGGCCAGAGTACGAGTCTAAAACCTGAGCTATTAGGCCACAGTACGAGTCTAAGACCTTAGCTATTAGGCCAGAGTAAGAGTTAAGACCTTAGCTATTAAGCCAGAGTAAGAGTTAAGACCTTAACCCTTAGGCCAGATTAAGAGTTAAGACCTTAACCTGTAGGCCAGAGTAAGAGTTAAGACCTTAACAAGTAGGCCAGAGTAAGAGTTAAGACCTTAACCCTTAGGCCAGATTAAGAGTTAAGACCTTAACCTGTAGGCCAGAGTAAGAGTTAAGACCTTAACAAGTAGGCCAGAGTAAGAGTTAAGACCTTAGCTGTTAGGCCAGAGTAAGAGTTAAGACCTTAACCATTAGGCCAGAGTAAGAGTTAAGACCTTAACCAGTAGGCCAGAGTAAGAGTTAAGACCTTAACCAGTAGGCCAGAGTAAGAGTCTAAGACCTTAACCATTAGGCCAGAGTACGAGTCTAAGACCTTAGCTATTAGGCCAGAGTAAGAGTTAAGACCTTAACCAGTAGGCCAGAGTAAGAGTTAAGACCTTAACCAGTAGGCCAGAGTACGAGTCTAAGACCTTAGCTATTAGGCCAGAGTAAGAGTTAAGACCTTAACCATTAGGCCAGAGTACGAGTCTAAGACCTTAGCTATTAGGCCAGACTAAGAGTTGAGACCTTAACCAGTAGGCCAGAGTAAGAGTTAAGACCTTAGCTATTAGGCCAGAGTAAGAGTCTAAGACCTTAACCATTAGGCCAGAGTAAGAGTTAAGACCTTAACCAGTAGGCCAGAGTACGAGTCTAAGACCTTAGCTATTAGGCCAGAGTAAGAGTTAAGACCTTAGCTATTAGGCCAGAGTAAGAGTTAAGACCTTAACCAGTAGGCCAGAGTACGAGTCTAAGACCTTAGCTATTAGGCCAGAGTACGAGTTAAGACCTTAGCTATTAGGCCAGAGTAAGAGTTAAGACCTTAGCTATTAGGCTAGAGTAAGAGTTAAGACCTTAACCAGTAGGCCAGAGCAAGAGTTAAGACCTTAACCTGTAGGCCAGAGTAAGAGTCTAAGACCTTAACTAGTAGGCCAGAGTAAGAGTTAAGACCTTAACCTGTAGGCCAGAGTAAGAGGCTAAGAACTTTACCAGTAGGCCAGAGTAATAGTTAAGACCTTAACCATTAGGCCAGAGTAAGAGTTAAGACCTTAACCATTAGGCCAGAGTAAGAGTCTAAGACCTTAGCTATTAGGCCAAAGTAAGAGTAAAGACCTTAACCAGTAGGCCAGAGTAAGAGTTAAGACCTTAGCTATTAGGCCAGAGTACGAGTCTAAGACCTTAGGTATTAGGCCAGAGTAAGAGTTAAGACCTTAACCAGTAGGCCAGAGAAAGAGTTAAGACCTTAACCTGTAGGCCATAGTACGAGTCTAAGACCTTAGCTATTAGGCCAGAGTAAGAGTTAAGACCTTAATCATTAGGCCAGAGTACGAGTCTAAAACCTGAGCTATTAGGCCACAGTACGAGTCTAAGACCTTAGCTATTAGGCCAGAGTAAGAGTTAAGACCTTAGCTATTAGGCCAGAGTATGAGTCTAAGACCTTAGCTATTAGGCCAGAGTAAGAGTTAAGACCTTAACCATTAGGCCAGAGTACGAGTCAAAGACCTTAACCATTAGGCCAGAGTACGAGTCTAAGACCTTAACTATTAGGCCAGAGTAAGAGTTAAGACCTTAGCTATTAAGCCAGAGTAAGAGTTAAGACCTTAACCCTTAGGCCAGATTAAGAGTTAAGACCTTAACCTGTAGGCCAGAGTAAGAGTTAAGACCTTAACAAGTAGGCCAGAGTAAGAGTTAAGACCTTAACCCTTAGGCCAGATTAAGAGTTAAGACCTTAACCTGTAGGCCAGAGTAAGAGTCTAAGACCTTAACTAGTAGGCCAGAGTAAGAGTTAAGACCTTAACCTGTAGGCCAGAGTAAGAGGCTAAGAACTTTACCAGTAGGCCAGAGTAATAGTTAAGACCTTAACCATTAGGCCAGAGTAAGAGTTAAGACCTTAACCATTAGGCCAGAGTAAGAGTCTAAGACCTTAGCTATTAGGCCAAAGTAAGAGTAAAGACCTTAACCAGTAGGCCAGAGTAAGAGTTAAGACCTTAGCTATTAGGCCAGAGTACGAGTCTAAGACCTTAGGTATTAGGCCAGAGTAAGAGTTAAGACCTTAACCAGTAGGCCAGAGAAAGAGTTAAGACCTTAACCTGTAGGCCATAGTACGAGTCTAAGACCTTAGCTATTAGGCCAGAGTAAGAGTTAAGACCTTAATCATTAGGCCAGAGTACGAGTCTAAAACCTGAGCTATTAGGCCACAGTACGAGTCTAAGACCTTAGCTATTAGGCCAGAGTAAGAGTTAAGACCTTAGCTATTAGGCCAGAGTATGAGTCTAAGACCTTAGCTATTAGGCCAGAGTAAGAGTTAAGACCTTAACCATTAGGCCAGAGTACGAGTCAAAGACCTTAACCATTAGGCCAGAGTACGAGTCTAAGACCTTAACTATTAGGCCAGAGTAAGAGTTAAGACCTTAGCTATTAAGCCAGAGTAAGAGTTAAGACCTTAACCCTTAGGCCAGATTAAGAGTTAAGACCTTAACCTGTAGGCCAGAGTAAGAGTTAAGACCTTAACAAGTAGGCCAGAGTAAGAGTTAAGACCTTAACCCTTAGGCCAGATTAAGAGTTAAGACCTTAACCTGTAGGCCAGAGTAAGAGTTAAGACCTTAACAAGTAGGCCAGAGTAAGAGTTAAGACCTTAGCTATTAGGCCAGAGTAAGAGTTAAGACCTTAACCATTAGGCCAGAGTAAGAGTTAAGACCTTAACCAGTAGGCCAGAGTAAGAGTTAAGACCTTAACCAGTAGGCCAGAGTAAGAGTCTAAGACCTTAACCATTAGGCCAGAGTACGAGTCTAAGACCTTCGCTATTAGGCCAGAGTAAGAGTTAAGACCTTAACCAGTAGGCCAGAGTAAGAGTTAAGACCTTAACCAGTAGGCCAGAGTATGAGTCTAAGACCTTAGCTATTAGGCCAGAGTAAGAGTTAAGACCTTAACCAGTAGGCCAGAGTACGAGTCTAAGACCTTAGCTATTAGGCCAGAGTAAGAGTTAAGACCTTAACCATTAGGCCAGAGTACGAGTCTAAGACCTTAGCTATTAGGCCAGACTAAGAGTTGAGACCTTAACCAGTAGGCCAGAGTAAGAGTTAAGACCTTAGCTATTAGGCCAGAGTAAGAGTCTAAGACCTTAACCATTAGGCCAGAGTAAGAGTTAAAACCTTAACCAGTAGGCCAGAGTAAGAATTAAGACCTTAACCAGTAGGCCTGGGTAAGAGTTAAGACCTTAACCTGTAGGCCATAGTACGAGTCTAAGACCATAGCTATTAGGCCAGAGTAAGAGTTAAGACCTTAACCAGTAGGCCAGAGTACGAGTCTAAGACCTTAGCTATTAGGCCAGAGTAAGAGTCTAAGACCTTAGCTATTAGGCCAGAGTAAGACTTAAGACCTTAGCTATTAGGCCAGAGTAAGAGTTAATACCTTAACCAGTAGGCCAGAGTAAGAGTTAAGACCATAACCAGTAGGCCAGAGTAAGAGTTAAGACCTTAACCTGTAGGCCATAGTACGAGTCTAAGACCTTAGCTATTAGGCCAGAGTACGAGTTAAGACCTTAGCTATTAGGCTAGAGTAAGAGTTAAGACCTTAACCAGTAGGCCAGAGTAAGAGTTAAGACCTTAACCTGTAGGCCAGAGTAAGAGTCTAAGACCTTAACTAGTAGGCCAGAGTAAGAGTTAAGACCTTAACCTGTACGCCAGAGTAAGAGGCTAAGAACTTTACCAGTAGGCCAGAGTAATAGTTAAGACCTTAACCATTAGGCCAGAGTAAGAGTTAAGACCTTAACCATTAGGCCAGAGTAAGAGTCTAAGACCTTAGCTATTAGGCCAAAGTAAGAGTAAAGACCTTAACCAGTAGGCCAGAGTAAGAGTTAAGACCTTAGCTATTAGGCCAGAGTACGAGTCTAAGACCTTAGGTATTAGGCCAGAGTAAGAGTTAAGACCTTAACCAGTAGGCCAGAGAAAGAGTTAAGACCTTAACCTGTAGGCCATAGTACGAGTCTAAGACCTTAGCTATTAGGCCAGAGTAAGAGTTAAGACCTTAATCATTAGGCCAGAGTACGAGTCTAAAACCTGAGCTATTAGGCCACAGTACGAGTCTAAGACCTTAGCTATTAGGCCAGAGTAAGAGTTAAGACCTTAGCTATTAGGCCAGAGTATGAGTCTAAGACCTTAGCTATTAGGCCAGAGTAAGAGTTAAGACCTTAACCATTAGGCAAGAGTACGAGTCTAAGACCTTAACCATTAGGCCAGAGTACGAGTCTAAGACCTTAGCTATTAGGCCAGAGTAAGAGTTAAGACCTTAACCAGTAGGCCAGAGAAAGAGTTAAGACCTTAACCTGTAGGCCATAGTACGAGTCTAAGACCTTAGCTATTAGGCCAGAGTAAGAGTTAAGACCTTAATCATTAGGCCAGAGTACGAGTCTAAAACCTTAGCTATTAGGCCACAGTACGAGTCTAAGACCTTAGCTATTAGGCCAGAGTAAGAGTTAAGACCTTAGCTATTAGGCCAGAGTACGAGTCTAAGACCTTAGCTATTAGGCCAGAGTAAGAGTTAAGACCTTAACCATTAGGCCAGAGTACGAGTCTAAGACCTTAACCATTAGGCCAGAGTACGAGTCTAAGACCTTAGCTATTAGGCCAGAGTAAGAGTTAAGACCTTAGCTATTAAGCCAGAGTAAGAGTTAAGACCTTAACCCTTAGGCCAGATTAAGAGTTAAGACCTTAACCTGTAGGCCAGAGTAAGAGTTAAGACCTTAACAAGTAGGCCAGAGTAAGAGTTAAGACCTTAGCTGTTAGGCCAGAGTAAGAGTTAAGACCTTAACCATTAGGCCAGAGTAAGAGTTAAGACCTTAACCAGTAGGCCAGAGTAAGAGTTAAGACCTTAACCAGTAGGCCAGTGTAAGAGTCTAAGACCTTAACCATTAGGCCAGAGTACGAGTCTAAGACCTTAGCTATTAGGCCAGAGTAAGAGTTAAGACCTTAACCAGTAGGCCAGAGTAAGAGTTAAGACCTTAACCAGTAGGCCAGAGTACGAGTCTAAGACCTTAGCTATTAGGCCAGAGTAAGAGTTAAGACCTTAACCATTAGGCCAGAGTACGAGTCTAAGACCTTAGCTATTAGGCCAGACTAAGAGTTGAGACCTTAACCAGTAGGCCAGAGTAAGAGTTAAGACCTTAGCTATTAGGCCAGAGTAAGAGTCTAAGACCTTAACCATTAGGCCAGAGTAAGAGTTAAGACCTTAACCAGTAGGCCAGAGTACGAGTCTAAGACCTTAGCTATTAGGCCAGAGTAAGAGTTAAGACCTTAACCTTTAGGCCAGAGTACGAGTCTAAGACCTTAGCTATTAGGCCAGAGTAAGAGTTAAGACCTTAACCTGTAGGCCATAGTACGAGTCTAAGACCTTAGCTATTAGGCCAGAGTAAGAGTTAAGACCTTAGCTATTAGGCCAGAGTAAGAGTTAAGACCTTAACCAGTAGGCCAGAGTACGAGTCTAAGACCTTAGCTATTAGGCCAGAGTACGAGTTAAGACCTTAGCTATTAGGCCAGAGTAAGAGTTAAGACCTTAGCTATTAGGCTAGAGTAAGAGTTAAGACCTTAACCAGTAGGCCAGAGTAAGAGTTAAGACCTTAACCTGTAGGCAAGAGTAAGAGTCTAAGACCTTAACTAGTAGGCCAGAGTAAGAGTTAAGACCTTAACCTGTAGGCCAGAGTAAGAGGCTAAGAACTTTACCAGTAGGCCAGAGTAATAGTTAAGACCTTAACCATTAGGCCAGAGTAAGAGTTAAGACCTTAACCATTAGGCCAGAGTAAGAGTCTAAGACCTTAGCTATTAGGCCAAAGTAAGAGTACAGACCTTAACCAGTAGGCCAGAGTAAGAGTTAAGACCTTAGCTATTAGGCCAGAGTACGAGTCTAAGACCTTAGGTATTAGGCCAGAGTAAGAGTTAAGACCTTAACCAGTAGGCCAGAGTAAGAGTTAAGACCTTAGCTATTAGGCCAGAGTACGAGTCTAAGACCTTAGCTATTAGGCCAGAGTAAGAGTTAAGACCTTAACCAGTAGGCCAGAGTACGAGTCTAAGACCTTAGCTATTAGGCCAGAGTAAGAGTCTAAGACCTTAGCTATTAGGCCAGAGTAAGACTTAAGACCTTAGCTATTAGGCCAGAGTAAGAGTTAATACCTTAACCAGTAGGCCAGAGTAAGAGTTAAGACCATAACCAGTAGGCCAGAGTAAGAGTTAAGACCTTAACCTGTAGGCCATAGTACGAGTCTAAGACCTTAGCTATTAGGCCAGAGTACGAGTTAAGACCTTAGCTATTAGGCTAGAGTAAGAGTTAAGACCTTAACCAGTAGGCCAGAGTAAGAGTTAAGACCTTAACCTGTAGGCCAGAGTAAGAGTCTAAGACCTTAACTAGTAGGCCAGAGTAAGAGTTAAGACCTTAACCTGTAGGCCAGAGTAAGAGGCTAAGAACTTTACCAGTAGGCCAGAGTAATAGTTAAGACCTTAACCATTAGGCCAGAGTAAGAGTTAAGACCTTAACCATTAGGCCAGAGTAAGAGTCTAAGACCTTAGCCATTAGGCCAAAGTAAGAGTACAGACCTTAACCAGTAGGCCAGAGTAAGAGTTAAGACCTTAGCTATTAGGCCAGAGTACGAGTCTAAGACCTTAGGTATTAGGCCAGAGTAAGAGTTAAGACCTTAACCAGTAGGCCAGAGTAAGAGTTAAAACCTTAGCTATTAGGCCAGAGTACGAGTCTAAGACCTTAGCTATTAGGCCAGAGTAAGAGTTAAGACCTTAACCAGTAGGCCAGAGTACGAGTCTAAGACCTTAGCTATTAGGCCAGAGTAAGAGTCTAAGACCTTAGCTATTAGGCCAGAGTAAGACTTAAGACCTTAGCTATTAGGCCAGAGTAAGAGTTAATACCTTAACCAGTAGGCCAGAGTAAGAGTTAAGACCATAACCAGTAGGCCAGAGTAAGAGTTAAGACCTTAACCTGTAGGCCATAGTACGAGTCTAAGACCTTAGCTATTAGGCCAGAGTACGAGTTAAGACCTTAGCTATTAGGCTAGAGTAAGAGTTAAGACCTTAACCAGTAGGCCAGAGTAAGAGTTAAGACCTTAACCTGTAGGCCAGAGTAAGAGTCTAAGACCTTAACTAGTAGGCCAGAGTAAGAGTTAAGACCTTAACCTGTAGGCCAGAGTAAGAGGCTAAGAACTTTACCAGTAGGCCAGAGTAATAGTTAAGACCTTAACCATTAGGCCAGAGTAAGAGTTAAGACCTTAACCATTAGGCCAGAGTAAGAGTCTAAGACCTTAGCTATTAGGCCAAAGTAAGAGTAAAGACCTTAACCAGTAGGCCAGAGTAAGAGTTAAGACCTTAGCTATTAGGCCAGAGTACGAGTCTAAGACCTTAGGTATTAGGCCAGAGTAAGAGTTAAGACCTTAACCAGTAGGCCAGAGAAAGAGTTAAGACCTTAACCTGTAGGCCATAGTACGAGTCTAAGACCTTAGCTATTAGGCCAGAGTAAGAGTTAAGACCTTAATCATTAGGCCAGAGTACGAGTCTAAAACCTGAGCTATTAGGCCACAGTACGAGTCTAAGACCTTAGCTATTAGGCCAGAGTAAGAGTTAAGACCTTAGCTATTAGGCCAGAGTATGAGTCTAAGACCTTAGCTATTAGGCCAGAGTAAGAGTTAAGACCTTAACCATTAGGCAAGAGTACGAGTCTAAGACCTTAACCATTAGGCCAGAGTACGAGTCTAAGACCTTAGCTATTAGGCCAGAGTAAGAGTTAAGACCTTAACCAGTAGGCCAGAGAAAGAGTTAAGACCTTAACCTGTAGGCCATAGTACGAGTCTAAGACCTTAGCTATTAGGCCAGAGTAAGAGTTAAGACCTTAATCATTAGGCCAGAGTACGAGTCTAAAACCTTAGCTATTAGGCCACAGTACGAGTCTAAGACCTTAGCTATTAGGCCAGAGTAAGAGTTAAGAAGACCTTAGCTATTAGGCCAGAGTACGAGTCTAAGACCTTAGCTATTAGGCCAGAGTAAGAGTTAAGACCTTAACCATTAGGCCAGAGTACGAGTCTAAGACCTTAACCATTAGGCCAGAGTACGAGTCTAAGACCTTAGCTATTAGGCCAGAGTAAGAGTTAAGACCTTAGCTATTAAGCCAGAGTAAGAGTTAAGACCTTAACCCTTAGGCCAGATTAAGAGTTAAGACCTTAACCTGTAGGCCATAGTAAGAGTTAAGACCTTAACAAGTAGGCCAGAGTAAGAGTTAAGACCTTAGCTGTTAGGCCAGAGTAAGAGTTAAGACCTTAACCATTAGGCCAGAGTAAGAGTTAAGACCTTAACCAGTAGGCCAGAGTAAGAGTTAAGACCTTAACCAGTAGGCCAGAGTAAGAGTCTAAGACCTTAACCATTAGGCCAGAGTACGAGTCTAAGACCTTAGCTATTAGGCCAGAGTAAGAGTTAAGACCTTAACCAGTAGGCCAGAGTAAGAGTTAAGACCTTAACCAGTAGGCCAGAGTACGAGTCTAAGACCTTAGCTATTAGGCCAGAGTATGAGTCTAAGACCTTAGCTATTAGGCCAGAGTAAGAGTTAAGACCTTAACCATTAGGCAAGAGTACGAGTCTAAGACCTTAACCATTAGGCCAGAGTACGAGTCTAAGACCTTAGCTATTAGGCCAGAGTAAGAGTTAAGACCTTAACCAGTAGGCCAGAGAAAGAGTTAAGACCTTAACCTGTAGGCCATAGTACGAGTCTAAGACCTTAGCTATTAGGCCAGAGTAAGAGTTAAGACCTTAATCATTAGGCCAGAGTACGAGTCTAAGACCTTAGCTATTAGGCCAGAGTACGAGTCTAAGACCTTAGCTATTAGGCCAGAGTAAGAGTTAAGACCTTAACCATTAGGCCAGAGTACGAGTCTAAGACCTTAACCATTAGGCCAGAGTACGAGTCTAAGACCTTAGCTATTAGGCCAGAGTAAGAGTTAAGACCTTAGCTATTAAGCCAGAGTAAGAGTTAAGACCTTAACCCTTAGGCCAGATTAAGAGTTAAGACCTTAACCTGTAGGCCAGAGTAAGAGTTAAGACCTTAACAAGTAGGCCAGAGTAAGAGTTAAGACCTTAGCTGTTAGGCCAGAGTAAGAGTTAAGACCTTAACCATTAGGCCAGAGTAAGAGTTAAGACCTTAACCAGTAGGCCAGAGTAAGAGTTAAGACCTTAACCAGTAGGCCAGAGTAAGAGTCTAAGACCTTAACCATTAGGCCAGAGTACGAGTCTAAGACCTTAGCTATTAGGCCAGAGTAAGAGTTAAGACCTTAACCAGTAGGCCAGAGTAAGAGTTAAGACCTTAACCAGTAGGCCAGAGTACGAGTCTAAGACCTTAGCTATTAGGCCAGAGTAAGAGTTAAGACCTTAACCATTAGGCCAGAGTACGAGTCTAAGACCTTAGCTATTAGGCCAGACTAAGAGTTGAGACCTTAACCAGTAGGCCAGAGTAAGAGTTAAGACCTTAGCTATTAGGCCAGAGTAAGAGTCTAAGACCTTAACCATTAGGCCAGAGTAAGAGTTAAGACCTTAACCAGTAGGCCAGAGTACGAGTCTAAGACCTTAGCTATTAGGCCAGAGTAAGAGTTAAGACCTTAACCTTTAGGCCAGAGTACGAGTCTAAGACCTTAGCTATTAGGCCAGAGTAAGAGTTAAGACCTTAACCTGTAGGCCATAGTACGAGTCTAAGACCTTAGCTATTAGGCCAGAGTAAGAGTTAAGACCTTAGCTATTAGGCCAGAGTAAGAGTTAAGACCTTAACCAGTAGGCCAGAGTACGAGTCTAAGACCTTAGCTATTAGGCCAGAGTACGAGTTAAGACCTTAGCTATTAGGCCAGAGTAAGAGTTAAGACCTTAGCTATTAGGCTAGAGTAAGAGTTAAGACCTTAACCAGTAGGCCAGAGTAAGAGTTAAGACCTTAACCTGTAGGCCAGAGTAAGAGTCTAAGACCTTAACTAGTAGGCCAGAGTAAGAGTTAAGACCTTAACCTGTAGGCCAGAGTAAGAGGCTAAGAACTTTACCAGTAGGCCAGAGTAATAGTTAAGACCTTAACCATTAGGCCAGAGTAAGAGTTAAGACCTTAACCATTAGGCCAGAGTAAGAGTCTAAGACCTTAGCTATTAGGCCAAAGTAAGAGTACAGACCTTAACCAGTAGGCCAGAGTAAGAGTTAAGACCTTAGCTATTAGGCCAGAGTACGAGTCTAAGACCTTAGGTATTAGGCCAGAGTAAGAGTTAAGACCTTAACCAGTAGGCCAGAGTAAGAGTTAAGACCTTAGCTATTAGGCCAGAGTACGAGTCTAAGACCTTAGCTATTAGGCCAGAGTAAGAGTTAAGACCTTAACCAGTAGGCCAGAGTACGAGTCTAAGACCTTAGCTATTAGGCCAGAGTAAGAGTCTAAGACCTTAGCTATTAGGCCAGAGTAAGACTTAAGACCTTAGCTATTAGGCCAGAGTAAGAGTTAATACCTTAACCAGTAGGCCAGAGTAAGAGTTAAGACCATAACCAGTAGGCCAGAGTAAGAGTTAAGACCTTAACCTGTAGGCCATAGTATGAGTCTAAGACCTTAGCTATTAGGCCAGAGTACGAGTTAAGACCTTAGCTATTAGGCTAGAGTAAGAGTTAAGACCTTAACCAGTAGGCCAGAGTAAGAGTTAAGACCTTAACCTGTAGGCCAGAGTAAGAGTCTAAGACCTTAACTAGTAGGCCAGAGTAAGAGTTAATACCTTAACCTGTAGGCCAGAGTAAGAGGCTAAGAACTTTACCAGTAGGCCAGAGTAATAGTTAAGACCTTAACCATTAGGCCAGAGTAAGAGTTAAGACCTTAACCATTAGGCCAGAGTAAGAGTCTAAGACCCTAGCTATTAGGCCAAAGTAAGAGTAAAGACCTTAACCAGTAGGCCAGAGTAAGAGTTAAGACCTTAGCTATTAGGCCAGAGTACGAGTCTAAGACCTTAGGTATTAGGCCAGAGTAAGAGTTAAGACCTTAACCAGTAGGCCAGAGAAAGAGTTAAGACCTTAACCTGTAGGCCATAGTACGAGTCTAAGACCTTAGCTATTAGGCCAGAGTAAGAGTTAAGACCTTAATCATTAGGCCAGAGTACGAGTCTAAAACCTGAGCTATTAGGCCACAGTACGAGTCTAAGACCTTAGCTATTAGGCCAGAGTAAGAGTTAAGACCTTAGCTATTAGGCCAGAGTATGAGTCTAAGACCTTAGCTATTAGGCCAGAGTAAGAGTTAAGACCTTAACCATTAGGCAAGAGTACGAGTCTAAGACCTTAACCATTAGGCCAGAGTACGAGTCTAAGACCTTAGCTATTAGGCCAGAGTAAGAGTTAAGACCTTAACCAGTAGGCCAGAGAAAGAGTTAAGACCTTAACCTGTAGGCCATAGTACGAGTCTAAGACCTTAGCTATTAGGCCAGAGTAAGAGTTAAGACCTTAATCATTAGGCCAGAGTACGAGTCTAAAACCTTAGCTATTAGGCCACAGTACAAGTCTAAGACCTTAGCTATTAGGCCAGAGTAAGAGTTAAGAAGACCTTAGCTATTAGGCCAGAGTACGAGTCTAAGACCTTAGCTATTAGGCCAGAGTAAGAGTTAAGACCTTAACCATTAGGCCAGAGTACGAGTCTAAGACCTTAACCATTAGGCCAGAGTACGAGTCTAAGACCTTAGCTATTAGGCCAGAGTAAGAGTTAAGACCTTAGCTATTAAGCCAGAGTAAGAGTTAAGACCTTAACCCTTAGGCCAGATTAAGAGTTAAGACCTTAACCTGTAGGCCATAGTAAGAGTTAAGACCTTAACAAGTAGGCCAGAGTAAGAGTTAAGACCTTAGCTGTTAGGCCAGAGTAAGAGTTAAGACCTTAACCATTAGGCCAGAGTAAGAGTTAAGACCTTAACCAGTAGGCCAGAGTAAGAGTTAAGACCTTAACCAGTAGGCCAGAGTAAGAGTCTAAGACCTTAACCATTAGGCCAGAGTACGAGTCTAAGACCTTAGCTATTAGGCCAGAGTAAGAGTTAAGACCTTAACCAGTAGGCCAGAGTAAGAGTTAAGACCTTAACCAGTAGGCCAGAGTACGAGTCTAAGACCTTAGCTATTAGGCCAGAGTAAGAGTTAAGACCTTAACCATTAGGCCAGAGTACGAGTCTAAGACCTTAGCTATTAGGCCAGACTAAGAGTTGAGACCTTAACCAGTAGGCCAGAGTAAGAGTTAAGACCTTAGCTATTAGGCCAGAGTAAGAGTCTAAGACCTTAACCATTAGGCCAGAGTAAGAGTTAAGACCTTAACCAGTAGGCCAGAGTACGAGTCTAAGACCTTAGCTATTAGGCCAGAGTAAGAGTTAAGACCTTAACCTTTAGGCCAGAGTACGAGTCTAAGACCTTAGCTATTAGGCCAGAGTAAGAGTTAAGACCTTAACCTGTAGGCCATAGTACGAGTCTAAGACCTTAGCTATTAGGCCAGAGTAAGAGTTAAGACCTTAGCTATTAGGCCAGAGTAAGAGTTAAGACCTTAACCAGTAGGCCAGAGTACGAGTCTAAGACCTTAGCTATTAGGCCAGAGTACGAGTTAAGACCTTAGCTATTAGGCCAGAGTAAGAGTTAAGACCTTAGCTATTAGGCTAGAGTAAGAGTTAAGACCTTAACCAGTAGGCCAGAGTAAGAGTTAAGACCTTAACCTGTAGGCCAGAGTAAGAGTCTAAGACCTTAACTAGTAGGCCAGAGTAAGAGTTAAGACCTTAACCTGTAGGCCAGAGTAAGAGGCTAAGAACTTTACCAGTAGGCCAGAGTAATAGTTAAGACCTTAACCATTAGGCCAGAGTAAGAGTTAAGACCTTAACCATTAGGCCAGAGTAAGAGTCTAAGACCTTAGCTATTAGGCCAAAGTAAGAGTACAGACCTTAACCAGTAGGCCAGAGTAAGAGTTAAGACCTTAGCTATTAGGCCAGAGTACGAGTCTAAGACCTTAGGTATTAGGCCAGAGTAAGAGTTAAGACCTTAACCAGTAGGCCAGAGTAAGAGTTAAGACCTTAGCTATTAGGCCAGAGTACGAGTCTAAGACCTTAGCTATTAGGCCAGAGTAAGAGTTAAGACCTTAACCAGTAGGCCAGAGAAAGAGTTAAGACCTTAACCTGTAGGCCATAGTACGAGTCTAAGACCTTAGCTATTAGGCCAGAGTAAGAGTTAAGACCTTAATCATTAGGCCAGAGTACGAGTCTAAAATCTTAGCTATTAGGCCACAGTACGAGTCTAAGACCTTAGCTATTAGGCCAGAGTAAGAGTTAAGACCTTAGCTATTAGGCCAGAGTACGAGTCTAAGACCTTAGCTATTAGGCCAGAGTAAGAGTTAAGACCTTAACCATTAGGCCAGAGTACGAGTCTAAGACCTTAACCATTAGGCCAGAGTACGAGTCTAAGACCTTAGCTATTAGGCCAGAGTAAGAGTTAAGACCTTAGCTATTAAGCCAGAGTAAGAGTTAAGACCTTAACCCTTAGGCCAGATTAAGAGTTAAGACCTTAACCTGTAGGCCAGAGTAAGAGGTAAGACCTTAACAAGTAGGCCAGAGTAAGAGTTAAGACCTTAGCTATTAGGCCAGAGTAAGAGTTAAGACCTTAACCATTAGGCCAGAGTAAGAGTTAAGACCTTAACCAGTAGGCCAGAGTAAGAGTTAAGACCTTAACCAGTAGGCCAGAGTGAGAGTCTAAGACCTTAACCATTAGGCCAGAGTACGAGTCTAAGACCTTAGCTATTGGGCCAGAGTAAGAGTTAAGACCTTAACCAGTAGGCCAGAGTATGAGTCTAAGACCTTAGCTATTAGGCCAGAGTAAGAGTTAAGACCTTAAACAGTAGGCCAGAGTACGAGTCTAAGACCTTAGCTATTAGGCCAGAGTAAGAGTCTAAGACCTTAGCTATTAAGCCAGAGTAAGAGTTAAGACCTTAGCTATTAGGCCAGAGTAAGAGTTAAGACCTTAACCAGTAGGCCAGAGTAAGAGTTAAGACCTTAGCTATTAGGCCAGAGTAAGAGTTAAGACCTTAACCAGTAGGCCAAAGTACGAGTCTAAGACCTTAGCTATTAGGCCAGAGTAAGAGTTAAGACCTTGACCAGTAGGCCAGAGTACGAGTCTAAGACCTTAGCTATTAGGCCAGAGTAAGAGTTAAGACCTTAACCAGTAGGCCAGAGTACGAGTCTAAGACCTTAACCATTAGGCCAGAGTACGAGTCTAAGACCTTAGCTATTAGGCCAGAATAAGTGTTAAGACCTTAGCTATTAGGCCAGAGTAAGAGTAAAGACCTTAACCTTTAGGCCAGAGTACGAGTCTAAGACCTTAGCTATTAGGCCAGAGTAAGAGTTAAGACCTTAACCAGTAGGCCAGAGTAAGAGTTAAGACCTTAACCCTTAGGCCAGATTAAGAGTTAAGACCTTAACCTGTAGGCCATAGTAAGAGTTAAGACCTTAACAAGTAGGCCAGAGTAAGAGTTAAGACCTTAGCTGTTAGGCCAGAGTAAGAGTTAAGACCTTAACCATTAGGCCAGAGTAAGAGTTAAGACCTTAACCAGTAGGCCAGAGTAAGAGTTAAGACCTTAACCAGTAGGCCAGAGTAAGAGTCTAAGACCTTAACCATTAGGCCAGAGTACGAGTCTAAGACCTTAGCTATTAGGCCAGAGTAAGAGTTAAGACCTTAACCAGTAGGCCAGAGTAAGAGTTAAGACCTTAACCAGTAGGCCAGAGTACGAGTCTAAGACCTTAGCTATTAGGCCAGAGTAAGAGTTAAGACCTTAACCATTAGGCCAGAGTACGAGTCTAAGACCTTAGCTATTAGGCCAGACTAAGAGTTGAGACCTTAACCAGTAGGCCAGAGTAAGAGTTAAGACCTTAGCTATTAGGCCAGAGTAAGAGTCTAAGACCTTAACCATTAGGCCAGAGTAAGAGTTAAGACCTTAACCAGTAGGCCAGAGTACGAGTCTAAGACCTTAGCTATTAGGCCAGAGTAAGAGTTAAGACCTTAACCTTTAGGCCAGAGTACGAGTCTAAGACCTTAGCTATTAGGCCAGAGTAAGAGTTAAGACCTTAACCTGTAGGCCATAGTACGAGTCTAAGACCTTAGCTATTAGGCCAGAGTAAGAGTTAAGACCTTAGCTATTAGGCCAGAGTAAGAGTTAAGACCTTAACCAGTAGGCCAGAGTACGAGTCTAAGACCTTAGCTATTAGGCCAGAGTACGAGTTAAGACCTTAGCTATTAGGCCAGAGTAAGAGTTAAGACCTTAGCTATTAGGCTAGAGTAAGAGTTAAGACCTTAACCAGTAGGCCAGAGTAAGAGTTAAGACCTTAACCTGTAGGCCAGAGTAAGAGTCTAAGACCTTAACTAGTAGGCCAGAGTAAGAGTTAAGACCTTAACCTGTAGGCCAGAGTAAGAGGCTAAGAACTTTACCAGTAGGCCAGAGTAATAGTTAAGACCTTAACCATTAGGCCAGAGTAAGAGTTAAGACCTTAACCATTAGGCCAGAGTAAGAGTCTAAGACCTTAGCTATTAGGCCAAAGTAAGAGTACAGACCTTAACCAGTAGGCCAGAGTAAGAGTTAAGACCTTAGCTATTAGGCCAGAGTACGAGTCTAAGACCTTAGGTATTAGGCCAGAGTAAGAGTTAAGACCTTAACCAGTAGGCCAGAGTAAGAGTTAAGACCTTAGCTATTAGGCCAGAGTACGAGTCTAAGACCTTAGCTATTAGGCCAGAGTAAGAGTTAAGACCTTAACCAGTAGGCCAGAGAAAGAGTTAAGACCTTAACCTGTAGGCCATAGTACGAGTCTAAGACCTTAGCTATTAGGCCAGAGTAAGAGTTAAGACCTTAATCATTAGGCCAGAGTACGAGTCTAAAACCTTAGCTATTAGGCCACAGTACGAGTCTAAGACCTTAGCTATTAGGCCAGAGTAAGAGTTAAGACCTTAGCTATTAGGCCAGAGTACGAGTCTAAGACCTTAGCTATTAGGCCAGAGTAAGAGTTAAGACCTTAACCATTAGGCCAGAGTACGAGTCTAAGACCTTAACCATTAGGCCAGAGTACGAGTCTAAGACCTTAGCTATTAGGCCAGAGTAAGAGTTAAGACCTTAGCTATTAAGCCAGAGTAAGAGTTAAGACCTTAACCCTTAGGCCAGATTAAGAGTTAAGACCTTAACCTGTAGGCCAGAGTAAGAGGTAAGACCTTAACAAGTAGGCCAGAGTAAGAGTTAAGACCTTAGCTATTAGGCCAGAGTAAGAGTTAAGACCTTAACCATTAGGCCAGAGTAAGAGTTAAGACCTTAACCAGTAGGCCAGAGTAAGAGTTAAGACCTTAACCAGTAGGCCAGAGTGAGAGTCTAAGACCTTAACCATTAGGCCAGAGTACGAGTCTAAGACCTTAGCTATTAGGCCAGAGTAAGAGTTAAGACCTTAACCAGTAGGCCAGAGTATGAGTCTAAGACCTTAGCTATTAGGCCAGAGTAAGAGTTAAGACCTTAAACAGTAGGCCAGAGTACGAGTCTAAGACCTTAGCTATTAGGCCAGAGTAAGAGTCTAAGACCTTAGCTATTAAGCCAGAGTAAGAGTTAAGACCTTAGCTATTAGGCCAGAGTAAGAGTTAAGACCTTAACCAGTAGGCCAGAGTAAGAGTTAAGACCTTAGCTATTAGGCCAGAGTAAGAGTTAAGACCTTAACCAGTAGGCCAAAGTACGAGTCTAAGACCTTAGCTATTAGGCCAGAGTAAGAGTTAAGACCTTGACCAGTAGGCCAGAGTACGAGTCTAAGACCTTAGCTATTAGGCCAGAGTAAGAGTTAAGACCTTAACCAGTAGGCCAGAGTACGAGTCTAAGACCTTAACCATTAGGCCAGAGTACGAGTCTAAGACCTTAGCTATTAGGCCAGAATAAGTGTTAAGACCTTAGCTATTAGGCCAGAGTAAGAGTAAAGACCTTAACCTTTAGGCCAGAGTACGAGTCTAAGACCTTAGCTATTAGGCCAGAGTAAGAGTTAAGACCTTAACCAGTAGGCCAGAGTAAGAGTTAAGACCTTAGCTATTAGGCCAGAGTACGAGTCTAAGACCTTAGCTATTAGGCCAGAGTAAGTGTTAAGACCTTAACCAGTAGGCCAGAGTAAGAGTTAAGACCTTAACAAGTAGGCCAGAGTAAGAGTTAAGACCTTAGCTATTAGGCCAGCGTAAGAGTTAAGACCTAACCATTAGGCCAGAGTAAGAGTTAAGACCTTAACCAGTAGGCCAGAGTAAGAGTTAAGACCTTAACCATTAGGCCAGAGTAAGAGTCTAAGACCTTAACCATTAGGCCAGAGTATGAGTCTAAGACCTTAGCTATTAGGCCAGAGTAAGAGTTAAGACCTTAACCAGTAGGCCAGAGTACGAGTCTAAGACCTTAGCTATTAGGCCAGAGTAAGAGTTAAGACCTTAGCTATTAGGCCAGAGTGAGAGTTAAGACCTTAACCAGTAGGCCAGAGTAAGAGTTAAGACCTTAGCTATTAGGCCAGAGTAAGAGTTAAGACCTTAACCAGTAGGCCAAAGTACGAGTCTAAGACCTTAGCTATTAGGCCAGAGTAAGAGTTAAGACCTTAACCCGTAGGCCAGAGTACGAGTCTCAGACCTTAGCTATTAGGCCAGAGTAAGAGTTAAGACCTTAACCAGTAGGCCAGAGTAAGAGTTAAGACCTTAACCATTAGGCCAGAGTACGAGTCTAAGACCTTAACCATTAGGCCAGAGTACGAGTCTAAGACCTTAGCTATTAGGCCAGAATAAGAGTTAAGACCTTAGCTATTAGGCCAGAGTAAGAGTTAAGACCTTAACCTTTAGGCCAGAGTACGAGTCTAAGACCTTAGCTATTAGGCCAGAGTAAGAGTTAAGACCTTAACCTGTAGGCCATAGTACGAGTCTAAGACCTTAGCTATTAGGCCAGAGTAAGAGTTAAGACCTTAGCTATTAGGCCAGAGTAAGAGTTAAGACCTTAACCAGTAGGCCAGAGTACGAGTCTAAGACCTTAGCTATTAGGCCAGAGTACGAGTTAAGACCTTAGGTATTAGGCCAGAGCAAGAGTTAAGACCTTAGCTATTAGGCTAGAGTAAGAGTTAAGACCTTAACCAGTAGGCCAGAGTAAGAGTTAAGACCTTAACCTGTAGGCCAGAGTAAGAGTCTAAGACCTTAACTAGTAGGCCAGAGTAAGAGTTAAGACCTTAACCTGTAGGCCAGAGTAAGAGGCTAAGAACTTTACCAGTAGGCCAGAGTAATAGTTAAGACCTTAACCATTAGGCCAGAGTAAGAGTTAAGACCTTAACCATTAGGCCAGAGTAAGAGTCTAAGACCTTAGCTATTAGGCCAAAGTAAGAGTAAAGACCTTAACCAGTAGGCCAGAGTAAGAGTTAAGACCTTAGCTATTAGGCCAGAGTACGAGTCTAAGACCTTAGGTATTAGGCCAGAGTAAGAGTTAAGACCTTAACCAGTAGGCCAGAGAAAGAGTTAAGACCTTAACCTGTAGGCCATAGTACGAGTCTAAGACCTTAGCTATTAGGCCAGAGTAAGAGTTAAGACCTTAATCATTAGGCCAGAGTACGAGTCTAAAACCTGAGCTATTAGGCCACAGTACGAGTCTAAGACCTTAGCTATTAGGCCAGAGTAAGAGTTAAGACCTTAGCTATTAGGCCAGAGTATGAGTCTAAGACCTTAGCTATTAGGCCAGAGTAAGAGTTAAGACCTTAACCATTAGGCCAGAGTACGAGTCTAAGACCTTAACCATTAGGCCAGAGTACGAGTCTAAGACCTTAGCTATTAGGCCAGAGTAAGAGTTAAGACCTTAGCTATTAAGCCAGAGTAAGAGTTAAGACCTTAACCCTTAGGCCAGATTAAGAGTTAAGACCTTAACCTGTAGGCCAGAGTAAGAGTTAAGACCTTAACAAGTAGGCCAGAGTAAGAGTTAAGACCTTAACCCTTAGGCCAGATTAAGAGTTAAGACCTTAACCTGTAGGCCAGAGTAAGAGTTAAGACCTTAACAAGTAGGCCAGAGTAAGAGTTAAGACCTTAGCTGTTAGGCCAGAGTAAGAGTTAAGACCTTAACCATTAGGCCAGAGTAAGAGTTAAGACCTTAACCAGTAGGCCAGAGTAAGAGTTAAGACCTTAACCAGTAGGCCAGAGTAAGAGTCTAAGACCTTAACCATTAGGCCAGAGTACGAGTCTAAGACCTTAGCTATTAGGCCAGAGTAAGAGTTAAGACCTTAACCAGTAGGCCAGAGTAAGAGTTAAGACCTTAACCAGTAGGCCAGAGTACGAGTCTAAGACCTTAGCTATTAGGCCAGAGTAAGAGTTAAGACCTTAACCATTAGGCCAGAGTACGAGTCTAAGACCTTAGCTATTAGGCCAGACTAAGAGTTGAGACCTTAACCAGTAGGCCAGAGTAAGAGTTAAGACCTTAGCTATTAGGCCAGAGTAAGAGTCTAAGACCTTAACCATTAGGCCAGAGTAAGAGTTAAGACCTTAACCAGTAGGCCAGAGTACGAGTCTAAGACCTTAGCTATTAGGCCAGAGTAAGAGTTAAGACCTTAACCTTTAGGCCAGAGTACGAGTCTAAGACCTTAGCTATTAGGCCAGAGTAAGAGTTAAGACCTTAACCTGTAGGCCATAGTACGAGTCTAAGACCTTAGCTATTAGGCCAGAGTAAGAGTTAAGACCTTAGCTATTAGGCCAGAGTAAGAGTTAAGACCTTAACCAGTAGGCCAGAGTACGAGTCTAAGACCTTAGCTATTAGGCCAGAGTACGAGTTAAGACCTTAGCTATTAGGCCAGAGTAAGAGTTAAGACCTTAGCTATTAGGCTAGAGTAAGAGTTAAGACCTTAACCAGTAGGCCAGAGTAAGAGTTAAGACCTTAACCTGTAGGCCAGAGTAAGAGTCTAAGACCTTAACTAGTAGGCCAGAGTAAGAGTTAAGACCTTAACCTGTAGGCCAGAGTAAGAGGCTAAGAACTTTACCAGTAGGCCAGAGTAATAGTTAAGACCTTAACCATTAGGCCAGAGTAAGAGTTAAGACCTTAACCATTAGGCCAGAGTAAGAGTCTAAGACCTTAGCTATTAGGCCAAAGTAAGAGTAAAGACCTTAACCAGTAGGCCAGAGTAAGAGTTAAGACCTTAGCTATTAGGCCAGAGTACGAGTCTAAGGCCTTAGGTATTAGGCCAGAGTAAGAGTTAAGACCTTAACCAGTAGGCCAGAGAAAGAGTTAAGACCTTAACCTGTAGGCCATAGTACGAGTCTAAGACCTTAGCTATTAGGCCAGAGTAAGAGTTAAGACCTTAATCATTAGGCCAGAGTACGAGTCTAAAACCTGAGCTATTAGGCCACAGTACGAGTCTAAGACCTTAGCTATTAGGCCAGAGTAAGAGTTAAGACCTTAGCTATTAGGCCAGAGTATGAGTCTAAGACCTTAGCTATTAGGCCAGAGTAAGAGTTAAGACCTTAACCATTAGGCCAGAGTACGAGTCTAAGACCTTAACCATTAGGCCAGAGTACGAGTCTAAGACCTTAGCTATTAGGCCAGAGTAAGAGTTAAGACCTTAGCTATTAAGCCAGAGTAAGAGTTAAGACCTTAACCCTTAGGCCAGATTAAGAGTTAAGACCTTAACCTGTAGGCCAGAGTAAGAGGTAAGACCTTAACAAGTAGGCCAGAGTAAGAGTTAAGACCTTAGCTATTAGGCCAGAGTAAGAGTTAAGACCTTAACCATTAGGCCAGAGTAAGAGTTAAGACCTTAACCAGTAGGCCAGAGTAAGAGTTAAGACCTTAACCAGTAGGCCAGAGTGAGAGTCTAAGACCTTAACCATTAGGCCAGAGTACGAGTCTAAGACCTTAGCTATTAGGCCAGAGTAAGAGTTAAGACCTTAACCAGTAGGCCAGAGTATGAGTCTAAGACCTTAGCTATTAGGCCAGAGTAAGAGTTAAGACCTTAAACAGTAGGCCAGAGTACGAGTCTAAGACCTTAGCTATTAGGCTAGAGTAAGAGTCTAAGACCTTAGCTATTAAGCCAGAGTAAGAGTTAAGACCTTAGCTATTAGGCCAGAGTAAGAGTTAAGACCTTAACCAGTAGGCCAGAGTAAGAGTTAAGACCTTAGCTATTAGGCCAGAGTAAGAGTTAAGACCTTAACCAGTAGGCCAAAGTACGAGTCTAAGACCTTAGCTATTAGGCCAGAGTAAGAGTTAAGACCTTGACCAGTAGGCCAGAGTACGAGTCTAAGACCTTAGCTATTAGGCCAGAGTAAGAGTTAAGACCTTAACCAGTAGGCCAGAGTACGAGTCTAAGACCTTAACCATTAGGCCAGAGTACGAGTCTAAGACCTTAGCTATTAGGCCAGAATAAGTGTTAAGACCTTAGCTATTAGGCCAGAGTAAGAGTAAAGACCTTAACCTTTAGGCCAGAGTACGAGTCTAAGACCTTAGCTATTAGGCCAGAGTAAGAGTTAAGACCTTAACCAGTAGGCCAGAGTAAGAGTTAAGACCTTAGCTATTAGGCCAGAGTACGAGTCTAAGACCTTAGCTATTAGGCCAGAGTAAGTGTTAAGACCTTAACCAGTAGGCCAGAGTAAGAGTTAAGACCTTAACAAGTAGGCCAGAGTAAGAGTTAAGACCTTAGCTATTAGGCCAGAGTAAGAGTTAAGACCTAACCATTAGGCCAGAGTAAGAGTTAAGACCTTAACCAGTAGGCCAGAGTAAGAGTTAAGACCTTAACCATTAGGCCAGAGTAAGAGTCTAAGACCTTAACCATTAGGCCAGAGTATGAGTCTAAGACCTTAGCTATTAGGCCAGAGTAAGAGTTAAGACCTTAACCAGTAGGCCAGAGTACGAGTCTAAGACCTTAGCTATTAGGCCAGAGTAAGAGTTAAGACCTTAGCTATTAGGCCAGAGTGAGAGTTAAGACCTTAACCAGTAGGCCAGAGTAAGAGTTAAGACCTTAGCTATTAGGCCAGAGTAAGAGTTAAGACCTTAACCAGTAGGCCAAAGTACGAGTCTAAGACCTTAGCTATTAGGCCAGAGTAAGAGTTAAGACCTTAACCCGTAGGCCAGAGTACGAGTCTCAGACCTTAGCTATTAGGCCAGAGTAAGAGTTAAGACCTTAACCAGTAGGCCAGAGTAAGAGTTAAGACCTTAACCATTAGGCCAGAGTACGAGTCTAAGACCTTAACCATTAGGCCAGAGTACGAGTCTAAGACCTTAGCTATTAGGCCAGAATAAGAGTTAAGACCTTAGCTATTAGGCCAGAGTAAGAGTTAAGACCTTAACCTTTAGGCCAGAGTACGAGTCTAAGACGTTAGCTATTAGGCCAGAGTAAGAGTTAAGACCTTAACCTGTAGGCCATAGTACGAGTCTAAGACCTTAGCTATTAGGCCAGAGTAAGAGTTAAGACCTTAGCTATTAGGCCAGAGTAAGAGTTAAGACCTTAACCAGTAGGCCAGAGTACGAGTCTAAGACCTTAGCTATTAGGCCAGAGTACGAGTTAAGACCTTAGCTATTAGGCCAGAGTAAGAGTTAAGACCTTAGCTATTAGGCTAGAGTAAGAGTTAAGACCTTAACCAGTAGGCCAGAGTAAGAGTTAAGACCTTAACCTGTAGGCCAGAGTAAGAGTCTAAGACCTTAACTAGTAGGCCAGAGTAAGAGTTAAGACCTTAACCTGTAGGCCAGAGTAAGAGGCTAAGAACTTTACCAGTAGGCCAGAGTAATAGTTAAGACCTTAACCATTAGGCCAGAGTAAGAGTTAAGACCTTAACCATTAGGCCAGAGTAAGAGTCTAAGACCTTAGCTATTAGGCCAAAGTAAGAGTAAAGACCTTAACCAGTAGGCCAGAGTAAGAGTTAAGACCTTAGCTATTAGGCCAGAGTACGAGTCTAAGACCTTAGGTATTAGGCCAGAGTAAGAGTTAAGACCTTAACCAGTAGGCCAGAGAAAGAGTTAACACCTTAACCTGTAGGCCATAGTACGAGTCTAAGACCTTAGCTATTAGGCCAGAGTAAGAGTTAAGACCTTAATCATTAGGCCAGAGTACGAGTCTAAAACCTGAGCTATTAGGCCACAGTACGAGTCTAAGACCTTAGCTATTAGGCCAGAGTAAGAGTTAAGACCTTAACCATTAGGCCAGAGTACGAGTCTAAGACCTTAACCATTAGGCCAGAGTACGAGTCTAAGACCTTAGCTATTAGGCCAGAGTAAGAGTTAAGACCTTAGCTATTAAGCCAGAGTAAGAGTTAAGACCTTAACCCTTAGGCCAGATTAAGAGTTAAGACCTTAACCTGTAGGCCAGAGTAAGAGTTAAGACCTTAACAAGTAGGCCAGAGTAAGAGTTAAGACCTTAACCCTTAGGCCAGATTAAGAGTTAAGACCTTAACCTGTAGGCCAGAGTAAGAGTTAAGACCTTAACAAGTAGGCCAGAGTAAGAGTTAAGACCTTAGCTGTTAGGCCAGAGTAAGAGTTAAGACCTTAACCATTAGGCCAGAGTAAGAGTTAAGACCTTAACCAGTAGGCCAGAGTAAGAGTTAAGACCTTAACCAGTAGGCCAGAGTACGAGTCTAAGACCTTAGCTATTAGGCCAGAGTACGAGTTAAGACCTTAGCTATTAGGCCAGAGTAAGAGTTAAGACCTTAGCTATTAGGCTAGAGTAAGAGTTAAGACCTTAACCAGTAGGCCAGAGTAAGAGTTAAGACCTTAACCTGTAGGCCAGAGTAAGAGTCTAAGACCTTAACTAGTAGGCCAGAGTAAGAGTTAAGACCTTAACCTGTAGGCCAGAGTAAGAGGCTAAGAACTTTACCAGTAGGCCAGAGTAATAGTTAAGACCTTAACCATTAGGCCAGAGTAAGAGTTAAGACCTTAACCATTAGGCCAGAGTAAGAGTCTAAGACCTTAGCTATTAGGCCAAAGTAAGAGTAAAGACCTTAACCAGTAGGCCAGAGTAAGAGTTAAGACCTTAGCTATTAGGCCAGAGTACGAGTCTAAGACCTTAGGTATTAGGCCAGAGTAAGAGTTAAGACCTTAACCAGTAGGCCAGAGAAAGAGTTAAGACCTTAATCATTAGGCCAGAGTACGAGTCTAAAACCTGAGCTATTAGGCCACAGTACGAGTCTAAGACCTTAGCTATTAGGCCAGAGTAAGAGTTAAGACCTTAACCATTAGGCCAGAGTACGAGTCTAAGACCTTAACCATTAGGCCAGAGTACGAGTCTAAGACCTTAGCTATTAGGCCAGAGTAAGAGTTAAGACCTTAGCTATTAAGCCAGAGTAAGAGTTAAGACCTTAACCCTTAGGCCAGATTAAGAGTTAAGACCTTAACCTGTAGGCCAGAGTAAGAGTTAAGACCTTAACAAGTAGGCCAGAGTAAGAGTTAAGACCTTAACCCTTAGGCCAGATTAAGAGTTAAGACCTTAACCTGTAGGCCAGAGTAAGAGTTAAGACCTTAACAAGTAGGCCAGAGTAAGAGTTAAGACCTTAGCTGTTAGGCCAGAGTAAGAGTTAAGACCTTAACCATTAGGCCAGAGTAAGAGTTAAGACCTTAACCAGTAGGCCAGAGTAAGAGTTAAGACCTTAACCAGTAGGCCAGAGTAAGAGTCTAAGACCTTAACCATTAGGCCAGAGTACGAGTCTAAGACCTTAGCTATTAGGCCAGAGTAAGAGTTAAGACCTTAACCAGTAGGCCAGAGTAAGAGTTAAGACCTTAACCAGTAGGCCAGAGTACGAGTCTAAGACCTTAGCTATTAGGCCAGAGTAAGAGTTAAGACCTTAACCATTAGGCCAGAGTACGAGTCTAAGACCTTAGCTATTAGGCCAGACTAAGAGTTGAGACCTTAACCAGTAGGCCAGAGTAAGAGTTAAGACCTTAGCTATTAGGCCAGAGTAAGAGTCTAAGACCTTAACCATTAGGCCAGAGTAAGAGTTAAGACCTTAACCAGTAGGCCAGAGTACGAGTCTAAGACCTTAGCTATTAGGCCAGAGTAAGAGTTAAGACCTTAACCTTTAGGCCAGAGTACGAGTCTAAGACCTTAGCTATTAGGCCAGAGTAAGAGTTAAGACCTTAACCTGTAGGCCATAGTACGAGTCTAAGACCTTAGCTATTAGGCCAGAGTAAGAGTTAAGACCTTAGCTATTAGGCCAGAGTAAGAGTTAAGACCTTAACCAGTAGGCCAGAGTACGAGTCTAAGACCTTAGCTATTAGGCCAGAGTACGAGTTAAGACCTTAGCTATTAGGCCAGAGTAAGAGTTAAGACCTTAGCTATTAGGCTAGAGTAAGAGTTAAGACCTTAACCAGTAGGCCAGAGTAAGAGTTAAGACCTTAGCTATTAGGCCAGAGTACGAGTCTAAGACCTTAGGTATTAGGCCAGAGTAAGAGTTAAGACCTTAACCAGTAGGCCAGAGAAAGAGTTAAGACCTTAATCATTAGGCCAGAGTACGAGTCTAAAACCTGAGCTATTAGGCCACAGTACGAGTCTAAGACCTTAGCTATTAGGCCAGAGTAAGAGTTAAGACCTTAACCATTAGGCCAGAGTACGAGTCTAAGACCTTAACCATTAGGCCAGAGTACGAGTCTAAGACCTTAGCTATTAGGCCAGAGTAAGAGTTAAGACCTTAGCTATTAAGCCAGAGTAAGAGTTAAGACCTTAACCCTTAGGCCAGATTAAGAGTTAAGACCTTAACCTGTAGGCCAGAGTAAGAGTTAAGACCTTAACAAGTAGGCCAGAGTAAGAGTTAAGACCTTAACCCTTAGGCCAGATTAAGAGTTAAGACCTTAACCTGTAGGCCAGAGTAAGAGTTAAGACCTTAACAAGTAGGCCAGAGTAAGAGTTAAGACCTTAGCTGTTAGGCCAGAGTAAGAGTTAAGACCTTAACCATTAGGCCAGAGTAAGAGTTAAGACCTTAACCAGTAGGCCAGAGTAAGAGTTAAGACCTTAACCAGTAGGCCAGAGTAAGAGTCTAAGACCTTAACCATTAGGCCAGAGTACGAGTCTAAGACCTTAGCTATTAGGCCAGAGTAAGAGTTAAGACCTTAACCAGTAGGCCAGAGTAAGAGTTAAGACCTTAACCAGTAGGCCAGAGTACGAGTCTAAGACCTTAGCTATTAGGCCAGAGTAAGAGTTAAGACCTTAACCATTAGGCCAGAGTACGAGTCTAAGACCTTAGCTATTAGGCCAGACTAAGAGTTGAGACCTTAACCAGTAGGCCAGAGTAAGAGTTAAGACCTTAGCTATTAGGCCAGAGTAAGAGTCTAAGACCTTAACCATTAGGCCAGAGTAAGAGTTAAGACCTTAACCAGTAGGCCAGAGTACGAGTCTAAGACCTTAGCTATTAGGCCAGAGTAAGAGTTAAGACCTTAACCTTTAGGCCAGAGTACGAGTCTAAGACCTTAGCTATTAGGCCAGAGTAAGAGTTAAGACCTTAACCTGTAGGCCATAGTACGAGTCTAAGACCTTAGCTATTAGGCCAGAGTAAGAGTTAAGACCTTAGCTATTAGGCCAGAGTAAGAGTTAAGACCTTAACCAGTAGGCCAGAGTACGAGTCTAAGACCTTAGCTATTAGGCCAGAGTACGAGTTAAGACCTTAGCTATTAGGCCAGAGTAAGAGTTAAGACCTTAGCTATTAGGCTAGAGTAAGAGTTAAGACCTTAACCAGTAGGCCAGAGTAAGAGTTAAGACCTTAACCTGTAGGCCAGAGTAAGAGTCTAAGACCTTAACTAGTAGGCCAGAGTAAGAGTTAAGACCTTAACCTGTAGGCCAGAGTAAGAGGCTAAGAACTTTACCAGTAGGCCAGAGTAATAGTTAAGACCTTAACCATTAGGCCAGAGTAAGAGTTAAGACCTTAACCATTAGGCCAGAGTAAGAGTCTAAGACCTTAGCTATTAGGCCAAAGTAAGAGTAAAGACCTTAACCAGTAGGCCAGAGTAAGAGTTAAGACCTTAGCTATTAGGCCAGAGTACGAGTCTAAGACCTTAGGTATTAGGCCAGAGTAAGAGTTAAGACCTTAACCAGTAGGCCAGAGAAAGAGTTAAGACCTTAACCTGTAGGCCATAGTACGAGTCTAAGACCTTAGCTATTAGGCCAGAGTAAGAGTTAAGACCTTAATCATTAGGCCAGAGTACGAGTCTAAAACCTGAGCTATTAGGCCACAGTACGAGTCTAAGACCTTAGCTATTAGGCCAGAGTAAGAGTTAAGACCTTAGCTATTAGGCCAGAGTATGAGTCTAAGACCTTAGCTATTAGGCCAGAGTAAGAGTTAAGACCTTAACCATTAGGCCAGAGTACGAGTCAAAGACCTTAACCATTAGGCCAGAGTACGAGTCTAAGACCTTAACTATTAGGCCAGAGTAAGAGTTAAGACCTTAGCTATTAAGCCAGAGTAAGAGTTAAGACCTTAACCCTTAGGCCAGATTAAGAGTTAAGACCTTAACCTGTAGGCCAGAGTAAGAGTTAAGACCTTAACAAGTAGGCCAGAGTAAGAGTTAAGACCTTAACCCTTAGGCCAGATTAAGAGTTAAGACCTTAACCTGTAGGCCAGAGTAAGAGTTAAGACCTTAACAAGTAGGCCAGAGTAAGAGTTAAGACCTTAGCTATTAGGCCAGAGTAAGAGTTAAGACCTTAACCATTAGGCCAGAGTAAGAGTTAAGACCTTAACCAGTAGGCCAGAGTAAGAGTTAAGACCTTAACCAGTAGGCCAGAGTAAGAGTCTAAGACCTTAACCATTAGGCCAGAGTACGAGTCTAAGACCTTAGCTATTAGGCCAGAGTAAGAGTTAAGACCTTAACCAGTAGGCCAGAGTAAGAGTTAAGACCTTAACCAGTAGGCCAGAGTATGAGTCTAAGACCTTAGCTATTAGGCCAGAGTAAGAGTTAAGACCTTAACCAGTAGGCCAGAGTACGAGTCTAAGACCTTAGCTATTAGGCCAGAGTAAGAGTTAAGACCTTAACCATTAGGCCAGAGTACGAGTCTAAGACCTTAGCTATTAGGCCAGACTAAGAGTTGAGACCTTAACCAGTAGGCCAGAGTAAGAGTTAAGACCTTAGCTATTAGGCCAGAGTAAGAGTCTAAGACCTTAACCATTAGGCCAGAGTAAGAGTTAAAACCTTAACCAGTAGGCCAGAGTAAGAATTAAGACCTTAACCAGTAGGCCTGGGTAAGAGTTAAGACCTTAACCTGTAGGCCATAGTACGAGTCTAAGACCATAGCTATTAGGCCAGAGTAAGAGTTAAGACCTTAACCAGTAGGCCAGAGTACGAGTCTAAGACCTTAGCTATTAGGCCAGAGTAAGAGTCTAAGACCTTAGCTATTAGGCCAGAGTAAGACTTAAGACCTTAGCTATTAGGCCAGAGTAAGAGTTAATACCTTAACCAGTAGGCCAGAGTAAGAGTTAAGACCATAACCAGTAGGCCAGAGTAAGAGTTAAGACCTTAACCTGTAGGCCATAGTACGAGTCTAAGACCTTAGCTATTAGGCCAGAGTACGAGTTAAGACCTTAGCTATTAGGCTAGAGTAAGAGTTAAGACCTTAACCAGTAGGCCAGAGTAAGAGTTAAGACCTTAACCTGTAGGCCAGAGCAAGAGTTAAGACCTTAACCTGTAGGCCAGAGTAAGAGGCTAAGAACTTTACCAGTAGGCCAGAGTAATAGTTAAGACCTTAACCATTAGGCCAGAGTAAGAGTTAAGACCTTAACCATTAGGCCAGAGTAAGAGTCTAAGACCTTAGCTATTAGGCCAAAGTAAGAGTAAAGACCTTAACCAGTAGGCCAGAGTAAGAGTTAAGACCTTAGCTATTAGGCCAGAGTACGAGTCTAAGACCTTAGGTATTAGGCCAGAGTAAGAGTTAAGACCTTAACCAGTAGGCCAGAGAAAGAGTTAAGACCTTAACCTGTAGGCCATAGTACGAGTCTAAGACCTTAGCTATTAGGCCAGAGTAAGAGTTAAGACCTTAATCATTAGGCCAGAGTACGAGTCTAAAACCTGAGCTATTAGGCCACAGTACGAGTCTAAGACCTTAGCTATTAGGCCAGAGTAAGAGTTAAGACCTTAGCTATTAGGCCAGAGTATGAGTCTAAGACCTTAGCTATTAGGCCAGAGTAAGAGTTAAGACCTTAACCATTAGGCAAGAGTACGAGTCTAAGACCTTAACCATTAGGCCAGAGTACGAGTCTAAGACCTTAGCTATTAGGCCAGAGTAAGAGTTAAGACCTTAGCTATTAAGCCAGAGTAAGAGTTAAGACCTTAACCCTTAGGCCAGATAAAGAGTTAAGACCTTAACCTGTAGGCCAGAGTAAGAGTTAAGTCCTTAACAAGTAGGCCAGAGTAAGAGTTCAGACCTTAGCTGTTAGGCCAGAGTAAGAGTTAAGACCTTAACCATTAGGCCAGAGTAAGAGTTAAGACCTTAACCAGTAGGCCAGAGTAAGAGTTAAGACCTTAACCAGTAGGCCAGAGTAAGAGTCTAAGACCTTAACCATTAGGCCAGAGTACGAGTCTAAGACCTTAGCTATTAGGCCAGAGTAAGAGTTAAGACCTTAACCAGTAGGCCAGAGTAAGAGTTAAGACCTTAACCAGTAGGCCAGAGTACGAGTCTAAGACCTTAGCTATTAGGCCAGAGTAAGAGTTAAGACCTTAACCATTAGGCCAGAGTACGAGTCTAAGACCTTAGCTATTAGGCCAGACTAAGAGTTGAGACCTTAACCAGTAGGCCAGAGTAAGAGTTAAGACCTTAGCTATTAGGCCAGAGTAAGAGTCTAAGACCTTAACCATTAGGCCAGAGTAAGAGTTAAGACCTTAACCAGTAGGCCAGAGTACGAGTCTAAGACCTTAGCTATTAGGCCAGAGTAAGAGTTAAGACCTTAACCTTTAGGCCAGAGTACAAGTCTAAGACCTTAGCTATTAGGCCAGAGTAAGAGTTAAGACCTTAACCTGTAGGCCATAGTACGAGTCTAAGACCTTAGCTATTAGGCCAGAGTAAGAGTTAAGACCTTAGCTATTAGGCCAGAGTAAGAGTTAAGACCTTAACCAGTAGGCCAGAGTACGAGTCTAAGACCTTAGCTATTAGGCCAGAGTACGAGTTAAGACCTTAGCTATTAGGCCAGAGTAAGAGTTAAGACCTTAGCTATTAGGCTAGAGTAAGAGTTAAGACCTTAACCAGTAGGCCAGAGTAAGAGTTAAGACCTTAACCTGTAGGCCAGAGTAAGAGTCTAAGACCTTAACTAGTACGCCAGAGTAAGAGTTAAGACCTTAACCTGTAGGCCAGAGTAAGAGGCTAAGAACTTTACCAGTAGGCCAGAGTAATAGTTAAGACCTTAACCATTAGGCCAGAGTAAGAGTTAAGACCTTAACCATTAGGCCAGAGTAAGAGTCTAAGACCTTAGCTATTAGGCCAAAGTAAGAGTAAAGACCTTAACCAGTAGGCCAGAGTAAGAGTTAAGACCTTAGCTATTAGGCCAGAGTACGAGTCTAAGACCTTAGGTATTAAGCCAGAGTAAGAGTTAAGACCTTAACCAGTAGGCCAGAGTAAGAGTTAAGACCTTAGCTATTAGGCCAGAGTACGAGTCTAAGACCTTAGCTATTAGGCCAGAGTAAGAGTTAAGACCTTAACCAGTAGGCCAGAGAAAGAGTTAAGACCTTAACCTGTAGGCCATAGTACGAGTCTAAGACCTTAGCTATTAGGCCAGAGTAAGAGTTAAGACCTTAATCATTAGGCCAGAGTACGAGTCTAAAACCTTAGCTATTAGGCCACAGTACGAGTCTAAGACCTTAGCTATTAGGCCAGAGTAAGAGTTAAGACCTTAGCTATTAGGCCAGAGTACGAGTCTAAGACCTTAGCTATTAGGCCAGAGTAAGAGTTAAGACCTTAACCATTAGGCCAGAGTACGAGTCTAAGACCTTAACCATTAGGCCAGAGTACGAGTCTAAGACCTTAGCTATTAGGCCAGAGTAAGAGTTAAGACCTTAGCTATTAAGCCAGAGTAAGAGTTAAGACCTTAACCCTTAGGCCAGATTAAGAGTTAAGACCTTAACCTGTAGGCCAGAGTAAGAGTTAAGACCTTAACAAGTAGGCCAGAGTAAGAGTTAAGACCTTAGCTGTTAGGCCAGAGTAAGAGTTAAGACCTTAACCATTAGGCCAGAGTAAGAGTTAAGACCTTAACCAGTAGGCCAGAGTAAGAGTTAAGACCTTAACCAGTAGGCCAGAGTAAGAGTCTAAGACCTTAACCATTAGGCCAGAGTACGAGTCTAAGACCTTAGCTATTAGGCCAGAGTAAGAGTTAAGACCTTAACCAGTAGGCCAGAGTAAGAGTTAAGACCTTAACCAGTAGGCCAGAGTACGAGTCTAAGACCTTAGCTATTAGGCCAGAGTAAGAGTTAAGACCTTAACCATTAGGCCAGAGTACGAGTCTAAGACCTTAGCTATTAGGCCAGACTAAGAGTTGAGACCTTAACCAGTAGGCCAGAGTAAGAGTTAAGACCTTAGCTATTAGGCCAGAGTAAGAGTCTAAGACCTTAACCATTAGGCCAGAGTAAGAGTTAAGACCTTAACCAGTAGGCCAGAGTACGAGTCTAAGACCTTAGCTATTAGGCCAGAGTAAGAGTTAAGACCTTAACCTTTAGGCCAGAGTACGAGTCTAAGACCTTAGCTATTAGGCCAGAGTAAGAGTTAAGACCTTAACCTGTAGGCCATAGTACGAGTCTAAGACCTTAGCTATTAGGCCAGAGTAAGAGTTAAGACCTTAGCTATTAGGCCAGAGTAAGAGTTAAGACCTTAACCAGTAGGCCAGAGTACGAGTCTAAGACCTTAGCTATTAGGCCAGAGTACGAGTTAAGACCTTAGCTATTAGGCCAGAGTAAGAGTTAAGACCTTAGCTATTAGGCTAGAGTAAGAGTTAAGACCTTAACCAGTAGGCCAGAGTAAGAGTTAAGACCTTAACCTGTAGGCCAGAGTAAGAGTCTAAGACCTTAACTAGTAGGCCAGAGTAAGAGTTAAGACCTTAACCTGTAGGCCAGAGTAAGAGGCTAAGAACTTTACCAGTAGGCCAGAGTAATAGTTAAGACCTTAACCATTAGGCCAGAGTAAGAGTTAAGACCTTAACCATTAGGCCAGAGTAAGAGTCTAAGACCTTAGCTATTAGGCCAAAGTAAGAGTACAGACCTTAACCAGTAGGCCAGAGTAAGAGTTAAGACCTTAGCTATTAGGCCAGAGTACGAGTCTAAGACCTTAGGTATTAGGCCAGAGTAAGAGTTAAGACCTTAACCAGTAGGCCAGAGTAAGAGTTAAGACCTTAGCTATTAGGCCAGAGTACGAGTCTAAGACCTTAGCTATTAGGCCAGAGTAAGAGTTAAGACCTTAACCAGTAGGCCAGAGAAAGAGTTAAGACCTTAACCTGTAGGCCATAGTACGAGTCTAAGACCTTAGCTATTAGGCCAGAGTAAGAGTTAAGACCTTAATCATTAGGCCAGAGTACGAGTCTAAAACCTTAGCTATTAGGCCACAGTACGAGTCTAAGACCTTAGCTATTAGGCCAGAGTAAGAGTTAAGACCTTAGCTATTAGGCCAGAGTACGAGTCTAAGACCTTAGCTATTAGGCCAGAGTAAGAGTTAAGACCTTAACCATTAGGCCAGAGTACGAGTCTAAGACCTTAACCATTAGGCCAGAGTACGAGTCTAAGACCTTAGCTATTAGGCCAGAGTAAGAGTTAAGACCTTAGCTATTAAGCCAGAGTAAGAGTTAAGACCTTAACCCTTAGGCCAGATTAAGAGTTAAGACCTTAACCTGTAGGCCAGAGTAAGAGGTAAGACCTTAACAAGTAGGCCAGAGTAAGAGTTAAGACCTTAGCTATTAGGCCAGAGTAAGAGTTAAGACCTTAACCATTAGGCCAGAGTAAGAGTTAAGACCTTAACCAGTAGGCCAGAGTAAGAGTTAAGACCTTAACCAGTAGGCCAGAGTGAGAGTCTAAGACCTTAACCATTAGGCCAGAGTACGAGTCTAAGACCTTAGCTATTAGGCCAGAGTAAGAGTTAAGACCTTAACCAGTAGGCCAGAGTATGAGTCTAAGACCTTAGCTATTAGGCCAGAGTAAGAGTTAAGACCTTAAACAGTAGGCCAGAGTACGAGTCTAAGACCTTAGCTATTAGGCCAGAGTAAGAGTCTAAGACCTTAGCTATTAAGCCAGAGTAAGAGTTAAGACCTTAGCTATTAGGCCAGAGTAAGAGTTAAGACCTTAACCAGTAGGCCAGAGTAAGAGTTAAGACCTTAGCTATTAGGCCAGAGTACGAGTCTAAGACCTTAGCTATTAGGCCAGAGTAAGAGTTAAGACCTTAACCAGTAGGCCAGAGAAAGAGTTAAGACCTTAACCTGTAGGCCATAGTACGAGTCTAAGACCTTAGCTATTAGGCCAGAGTAAGAGTTAAGACCTTAATCATTAGGCCAGAGTACGAGTCTAAAACCTTAGCTATTAGGCCACAGTACGAGTCTAAGACCTTAGCTATTAGGCCAGAGTAAGAGTTAAGACCTTAGCTATTAGGCCAGAGTACGAGTCTAAGACCTTAGCTATTAGGCCAGAGTAAGAGTTAAGACCTTAACCATTAGGCCAGAGTACGAGTCTAAGACCTTAACCATTAGGCCAGAGTACGAGTCTAAGACCTTAGCTATTAGGCCAGAGTAAGAGTTAAGACCTTAGCTATTAAGCCAGAGTAAGAGTTAAGACCTTAACCCTTAGGCCAGATTAAGAGTTAAGACCTTAACCTGTAGGCCAGAGTAAGAGTTAAGACCTTAACAAGTAGGCAGAGTAAGAGTTAAGACCTTAGCTGTTAGGCCAGAGTAAGAGTTAAGACCTTAACCATTAGGCCAGAGTAAGAGTTAAGACCTTAACCAGTAGGCCAGAGTAAGAGTTAAGACCTTAACCAGTAGGCCAGAGTAAGAGTCTAAGACCTTAACCATTAGGCCAGAGTACGAGTCTAAGACCTTAGCTATTAGGCCAGAGTAAGAGTTAAGACCTTAACCAGTAGGCCAGAGTAAGAGTTAAGACCTTAACCAGTAGGCCAGAGTACGAGTCTAAGACCTTAGCTATTAGGCCAGAGTAAGAGTTAAGACCTTAACCATTAGGCCAGAGTACGAGTCTAAGACCTTAGCTATTAGGCCAGACTAAGAGTTGAGACCTTAACCAGTAGGCCAGAGTAAGAGTTAAGACCTTAGCTATTAGGCCAGAGTAAGAGTCTAAGACCTTAACCATTAGGCCAGAGTAAGAGTTAAGACCTTAACCAGTAGGCCAGAGTACGAGTCTAAGACCTTAGCTATTAGGCCAGAGTAAGAGTTAAGACCTTAACCTTTAGGCCAGAGTACGAGTCTAAGACCTTAGCTATTAGGCCAGAGTAAGAGTTAAGACCTTAACCTGTAGGCCATAGTACGAGTCTAAGACCTTAGCTATTAGGCCAGAGTAAGAGTTAAGACCTTAGCTATTAGGCCAGAGTAAGAGTTAAGACCTTAACCAGTAGGCCAGAGTACGAGTCTAAGACCTTAGCTATTAGGCCAGAGTACGAGTTAAGACCTTAGCTATTAGGCCAGAGTAAGAGTTAAGACCTTAGCTATTAGGCTAGAGTAAGAGTTAAGACCTTAACCAGTAGGCCAGAGTAAGAGTTAAGACCTTAACCTGTAGGCCAGAGTAAGAGTCTAAGACCTTAACTAGTAGGCCAGAGTAAGAGTTAAGACCTTAACCTGTAGGCCAGAGTAAGAGGCTAAGAACTTTACCAGTAGGCCAGAGTAATAGTTAAGACCTTAACCATTAGGCCAGAGTAAGAGTTAAGACCTTAACCATTAGGCCAGAGTAAGAGTCTAAGACCTTAGCTATTAGGCCAAAGTAAGAGTACAGACCTTAACCAGTAGGCCAGAGTAAGAGTTAAGACCTTAGCTATTAGGCCAGAGTACGAGTCTAAGACCTTAGGTATTAGGCCAGAGTAAGAGTTAAGACCTTAACCAGTAGGCCAGAGTAAGAGTTAAGACCTTAGCTATTAGGCCAGAGTACGAGTCTAAGACCTTAGCTATTAGGCCAGAGTAAGAGTTAAGACCTTAACAAGTAGGCCAGAGAAAGAGTTAAGACCTTAACCTGTAGGCCATAGTACGAGTCTAAGACCTTAGCTATTAGGCCAGAGTAAGAGTTAAGACCTTAATCATTAGGCCAGAGTACGAGTCTAAAACCTTAGCTATTAGGCCACAGTACGAGTCTAAGACCTTAGCTATTAGGCCAGAGTAAGAGTTAAGACCTTAGCTATTAGGCCAGAGTACGAGTCTAAGACCTTAGCTATTAGGCCAGAGTAAGAGTTAAGACCTTAACCATTAGGCCAGAGTACGAGTCTAAGACCTTAACCATTAGGCCAGAGTACGAGTCTAAGACCTTAGCTATTAGGCCAGAGTAAGAGTTAAGACCTTAGCTATTAAGCCAGAGTAAGAGTTAAGACCTTAACCCTTAGGCCAGATTAAGAGTTAAGACCTTAACCTGTAGGCCAGAGTAAGAGGTAAGACCTTAACAAGTAGGCCAGAGTAAGAGTTAAGACCTTAGCTATTAGGCCAGAGTAAGAGTTAAGACCTTAACCATTAGGCCAGAGTAAGAGTTAAGACCTTAACCAGTAGGCCAGAGTAAGAGTTAAGACCTTAACCAGTAGGCCAGAGTGAGAGTCTAAGACCTTAACCATTAGGCCAGAGTACGAGTCTAAGACCTTAGCTATTAGGCCAGAGTAAGAGTTAAGACCTTAACCAGTAGGCCAGAGTATGAGTCTAAGACCTTAGCTATTAGGCCAGAGTAAGAGTTAAGACCTTAAACAGTAGGCCAGAGTACGAGTCTAAGACCTTAGCTATTAGGCCAGAGTAAGAGTCTAAGACCTTAGCTATTAAGCCAGAGTAAGAGTTAAGACCTTAGCTATTAGGCCAGAGTAAGAGTTAAGACCTTAACCAGTAGGCCAGAGTAAGAGTTAAGACCTTAGCTATTAGGCCAGAGTAAGAGTTAAGACCTTAACCAGTAGGCCAAAGTACGAGTCTAAGACCTTAGCTATTAGGCCAGAGTAAGAGTTAAGACCTTGACCAGTAGGCCAGAGTACGAGTCTAAGACCTTAGCTATTAGGCCAGAGTAAGAGTTAAGACCTTAACCAGTAGGCCAGAGTACGAGTCTAAGACCTTAACCATTAGGCCAGAGTACGAGTCTAAGACCTTAGCTATTAGGCCAGAATAAGTGTTAAGACCTTAGCTATTAGGCCAGAGTAAGAGTAAAGACCTTAACCTTTAGGCCAGAGTACGAGTCTAAGACCTTAGCTATTAGGCCAGAGTAAGAGTTAAGACCTTAACCATTAGGCCAGAGTAAGAGTTAAGACCTTAGCTATTAGGCCAGAGTACGAGTCTAAGACCTTAGCTATTAGGCCAGAGTAAGTGTTAAGACCTTAACCAGTAGGCCAGAGTAAGAGTTAAGACCTTAACAAGTAGGCCAGAGTAAGAGTTAAGACCTTAGCTATTAGGCCAGAGTAAGAGTTAAGACCTAACCATTAGGCCAGAGTAAGAGTTAAGACCTTAACCAGTAGGCCAGAGTAAGAGTTAAGACCTTAACCATTAGGCCAGAGTAAGAGTCTAAGACCTTAACCATTAGGCCAGAGTATGAGTCTAAGACCTTAGCTATTAGGCCAGAGTAAGAGTTAAGACCTTAACCAGTAGGCCAGAGTACGAGTCTAAGACCTTAGCTATTAGGCCAGAGTAAGAGTTAAGACCTTAGCTATTAGGCCAGAGTGAGAGTTAAGACCTTAACCAGTAGGCCAGAGTAAGAGTTAAGACCTTAGCTATTAGGCCAGAGTAAGAGTTAAGACCTTAACCAGTAGGCCAAAGTACGAGTCTAAGACCTTAGCTATTTGGCCAGAGTAAGAGTTAAGACCTTAACCCGTAGGCCAGAGTACGAGTCTCAGACCTTAGCTATTAGGCCAGAGTAAGAGTTAAGACCTTAACCAGTAGGCCAGAGTAAGAGTTAAGACCTTAACCATTAGGCCATAGTACGAGTCTAAGACCTTAACCATTAGGCCAGAGTACGAGTCTAAGACCTTAGCTATTAGGCCAGAATAAGAGTTAAGACCTTAGCTATTAGGCCAGAGTAAGAGTTAAGACCTTAACCTTTAGGCCAGAGTACGAGTCTAAGACCTTAGCTATTAGGCCAGAGTAAGAGTTAAGACCTTAACCTGTAGGCCATAGTACGAGTCTAAGACCTTAGCTATTAGGCCAGAGTAAGAGTTAAGACCTTAGCTATTAGGCCAGAGTAAGAGTTAAGACCTTAACCAGTAGGCCAGAGTACGAGTCTAAGACCTTAGCTATTAGGCCAGAGTACGAGTTAAGACCTTAGCTATTAGGCCAGAGTAAGAGTTAAGACCTTAGCTATTAGGCTAGAGTAAGAGTTAAGACCTTAACCAGTAGGCCAGAGTAAGAGTTAAGACCTTAACCTGTAGGCCAGAGTAAGAGTCTAAGACCTTAACTAGTAGGCCAGAGTAAGAGTTAAGACCTTAACCTGTAGGCCAGAGTAAGAGGCTAAGAACTTTACCAGTAGGCCAGAGTAATAGTTAAGACCTTAACCATTAGGCCAGAGTAAGAGTTAAGACCTTAACCATTAGGCCAGAGTAAGAGTCTAAGACCTTAGCTATTAGGCCAAAGTAAGAGTAAAGACCTTAACCAGTAGGCCAGAGTAAGAGTTAAGACCTTAGCTATTAGGCCAGAGTACGAGTCTAAGACCTTAGGTATTAGGCCAGAGTAAGAGTTAAGACCTTAACCAGTAGGCCAGAGAAAGAGTTAAGACCTTAACCTGTAGGCCATAGTACGAGTCTAAGACCTTAGCTATTAGGCCAGAGTAAGAGTTAAGACCTTAATCATTAGGCCAGAGTACGAGTCTAAAACCTGAGCTATTAGGCCACAGTACGAGTCTAAGACCTTAGCTATTAGGCCAGAGTAAGAGTTAAGACCTTAGCTATTAGGCCAGAGTATGAGTCTAAGACCTTAGCTATTAGGCCAGAGTAAGAGTTAAGACCTTAACCATTAGGCCAGAGTACGAGTCTAAGACCTTAACCATTAGGCCAGAGTACGAGTCTAAGACCTTAGCTATTAGGCCAGAGTAAGAGTTAAGACCTTAGCTATTAAGCCAGAGTAAGAGTTAAGACCTTAACCCTTAGGCCAGATTAAGAGTTAAGACCTTAACCTGTAGGCCAGAGTAAGAGTTAAGACCTTAACAAGTAGGCCAGAGTAAGAGTTAAGACCTTAACCCTTAGGCCAGATTAAGAGTTAAGACCTTAACCTGTAGGCCAGAGTAAGAGTTAAGACCTTAACAAGTAGGCCAGAGTAAGAGTTAAGACCTTAGCTGTTAGGCCAGAGTAAGAGTTAAGACCTTAACCATTAGGCCAGAGTAAGAGTTAAGACCTTAACCAGTAGGCCAGAGTAAGAGTTAAGACCTTAACCAGTAGGCCAGAGTAAGAGTCTAAGACCTTAACCATTAGGCCAGAGTACGAGTCTAAGACCTTAGCTATTTGGCCAGAGTAAGAGTTAAGACCTTAACCAATAGGCCAGAGTAAGAGTTAAGACCTTAACCAGTAGGCCAGAGTACGAGTCTAAGACCTTAGCTATTAGGCCAGAGTAAGAGTTAAGACCTTAACCATTAGGCCAGAGTACGAGTCTAAGACCTTAGCTATTAGGCCAGACTAAGAGTTGAGACCTTAACCAGTAGGCCAGAGTAAGAGTTAAGACCTTAGCTATTAGGCCAGAGTAAGAGTCTAAGACCTTAACCATTAGGCCAGAGTAAGAGTTAAGACCTTAACCAGTAGGCCAGAGTACGAGTCTAAGACCTTAGCTATTCGGCCAGAGTAAGAGTTAAGACCTTAACCTTTAGGCCAGAGTACGAGTCTAAGACCTTAGCTATTAGGCCAGAGTAAGAGTTAAGACCTTAACCTGTAGGCCATAGTACGAGTCTAAGACCTTAGCTATTAGGCCAGAGTAAGAGTTAAGACCTTAGCTATTAGGCCAGAGTAAGAGTTAAGACCTTAACCAGTAGGCCAGAGTACGAGTCTAAGACCTTAGCTATTAGGCCAGAGTACGAGTTAAGACCTTAGCTATTAGGCCAGAGTAAGAGTTAAGACCTTAGCTATTAGGCTAGAGTAAGAGTTAAGACCTTAACCAGTAGGCCAGAGTAAGAGTTAAGACCTTAACCTGTAGGCCAGAGTAAGAGTCTAAGACCTTAACTAGTAGGCCAGAGTAAGAGTTAAGACCTTAACCTGTAGGCCAGAGTAAGAGGCTAAGAACTTTACCAGTAGGCCAGAGTAATAGTTAAGACCTTAACCATTAGGCCAGAGTAAGAGTTAAGACCTTAACCATTAGGCCAGAGTAAGAGTCTAAGACCTTAGCTATTAGGCCAAAGTAAGAGTAAAGACCTTAACCAGTAGGCCAGAGTAAGAGTTAAGACCTTAGCTATTAGGCCAGAGTACGAGTCTAAGACCTTAGGTATTAGGCCAGAGTAAGAGTTAAGACCTTAAACAGTAGGCCAGAGAAAGAGTTAAGACCTTAACCTGTAGGCCATAGTACGAGTCTAAGACCTTAGCTATTAGGCCAGAGTAAGAGTTAAGACCTTAATCATTAGGCCAGAGTACGAGTCTAAAACCTGAGCTATTAGGCCACAGTACGAGTCTAAGACCTTAGCTATTAGGCCAGAGTAAGAGTTAAGACCTTAGCTATTAGGCCAGAGTATGAGTCTAAGACCTTAGCTATTAGGCCAGAGTAAGAGTTAAGACCTTAACCATTAGGCCAGAGTACGAGTCTAAGACCTTAACCATTAGGCCAGAGTACGAGTCTAAGACCTTAGCTATTAGGCCAGAGTAAGAGTTAAGACCTTAGCTATTAAGCCAGAGTAAGAGTTAAGACCTTAACCCTTAGGCCAGATTAAGAGTTAAGACCTTAACCTGTAGGCCAGAGTAAGAGGTAAGACCTTAACAAGTAGGCCAGAGTAAGAGTTAAGACCTTAGCTATTAGGCCAGAGTAAGAGTTAAGACCTTAACCATTAGGCCAGAGTAAGAGTTAAGACCTTAACCAGTAGGCCAGAGTAAGAGTTAAGACCTTAACCAGTAGGCCAGAGTGAGAGTCTAAGACCTTAACCATTAGGCCAGAGTACGAGTCTAAGACCTTAGCTATTAGGCCAGAGTAAGAGTTAAGACCTTAACCAGTAGGCCAGAGTATGAGTCTAAGACCTTAGCTATTAGGCCAGAGTAAGAGTTAAGACCTTAAACAGTAGGCCAGAGTACGAGTCTAAGACCTTAGCTATTAGGCCAGAGTAAGAGTCTAAGACCTTAGCTATTAAGCCAGAGTAAGAGTTAAGACCTTAGCTATTAGGCCAGAGTAAGAGTTAAGACCTTAACCAGTAGGCCAGAGTAAGAGTTAAGACCTTAGCTATTAGGCCAGAGTAAGAGTTAAGACCTTAACCAGTAGGCCAAAGTACGAGTCTAAGACCTTAGCTATTAGGCCAGAGTAAGAGTTAAGACCTTGACCAGTAGGCCAGAGTACGAGTCTAAGACCTTAGCTATTAGGCCAGAGTAAGAGTTAAGACATTAACCAGTAGGCCAGAGTACGAGTCTAAGACCTTAACCATTAGGCCAGAGTACGAGTCTAAGACCTTAGCTATTAGGCCAGAATAAGTGTTAAGACCTTAGCTATTAGGCCAGAGTAAGAGTAAAGACCTTAACCTTTAGGCCAGAGTACGAGTCTAAGACCTTAGCTATTAGGCCAGAGTAAGAGTTAAGACCTTAACCAGTAGGCCAGAGTAAGAGTTAAGACCTTAGCTATTAGGCCAGAGTACGAGTCTAAGACCTTAGCTATTAGGCCAGAGTAAGTGTTAAGACCTTAACCAGTAGGCCAGAGTAAGAGTTAAGACCTTAACAAGTAGGCCAGAGTAAGAGTTAAGACCTTAGCTATTAGGCCAGAGTAAGAGTTAAGACCTAACCATTAGGCCAGAGTAAGAGTTAAGACCTTAACCAGTAGGCCAGAGTAAGAGTTAAGACCTTAACCATTAGGCCAGAGTAAGAGTCTAAGACCTTAACCATTAGGCCAGAGTATGAGTCTAAGACCTTAGCTATTAGGCCAGAGTAAGAGTTAAGACCTTAACCAGTAGGCCAGAGTACGAGTCTAAGACCTTAGCTATTAGGCCAGAGTAAGAGTTAAGACCTTAGCTATTAGGCCAGAGTGAGAGTTAAGACCTTAACCAGTAGGCCAGAGTAAGAGTTAAGACCTTAGCTATTAGGCCAGAGTAAGAGTTAAGACCTTAACCAGTAGGCCAAAGTACGAGTCTAAGACCTTAGCTATTAGGCCAGAGTAAGAGTTAAGACCTTAACCCGTAGGCCAGAGTACGAGTCTCAGACCTTAGCTATTAGGCCAGAGTAAGAGTTAAGACCTTAACCAGTAGGCCAGAGTAAGAGTTAAGACCTTAACCATTAGGCCAGAGTACGAGTCTAAGACATTAACCATTAGGCCAGAGTACGAGTCTAAGACCTTAGCTATTAGGCCAGAATAAGAGTTAAGACCTTAGCTATTAGGCCAGAGTAAGAGTTAAGACCTTAACCTTTAGGCCAGAGTACGAGTCTAAGACCTTAGCTATTAGGCCAGAGTAAGAGTTAAGACCTTAACCTGTAGGCCATAGTACGAGTCTAAGACCTTAGCTATTAGGCCAGAGTAAGAGTTAAGACCTTAGCTATTAGGCCAGAGTAAGAGTTAAGACCTTAACCAGTAGGCCAGAGTACGAGTCTAAGACCTTAGCTATTAGGCCAGAGTACGAGTTAAGACCTTAGCTATTAGGCCAGAGTAAGAGTTAAGACCTTAGCTATTAGGCTAGAGTAAGAGTTAAGACCTTAACCAGTAGGCCAGAGTAAGAGTTAAGACCTTAACCTGTAGGCCAGAGTAAGAGTCTAAGACCTTAACTAGTAGGCCAGAGTAAGAGTTAAGACCTTAACCTGTAGGCCAGAGTAAGAGGCTAAGAACTTTACCAGTAGGCCAGAGTAATAGTTAAGACCTTAACCATTAGGCCAGAGTAAGAGTTAAGACCTTAACCATTAGGCCAGAGTAAGAGTCTAAGACCTTAGCTATTAGGCCAAAGTAAGAGTAAAGACCTTAACCAGTAGGCCAGAGTAAGAGTTAAGACCTTAGCTATTAGGCCAGAGTACGAGTCTAAGACCTTAGGTATTAGGCCAGAGTAAGAGTTAAGACCTTAACCAGTAGGCCAGAGAAAGAGTTAAGACCTTAACCTGTAGGCCATAGTACGAGTCTAAGACCTTAGCTATTAGGCCAGAGTAAGAGTTAAGACCTTAATCATTAGGCCAGAGTACGAGTCTAAAACCTGAGCTATTAGGCCACAGTACGAGTCTAAGACCTTAGCTATTAGGCCAGAGTAAGAGTTAAGACCTTAGCTATTAGGCCAGAGTATGAGTCTAAGACCTTAGCTATTAGGCCAGAGTAAGAGTTAAGACCTTAACCATTAGGCCAGAGTACGAGTCTAAGACCTTAACCATTAGGCCAGAGTACGAGTCTAAGACCTTAGCTATTAGGCCAGAGTAAGAGTTAAGACCTTAGCTATTAAGCCAGAGTAAGAGTTAAGACCTTAACCCTTAGGCCAGATTAAGAGTTAAGACCTTAACCTGTAGGCCAGAGTAACAGTTAAGACCTTAACAAGTAGGCCAGAGTAAGAGTTAAGACCTTAACCCTTAGGCCAGATTAAGAGTTAAGACCTTAACCTGTAGGCCAGAGTAAGAGTTAAGACCTTAACAAGTAGGCCAGAGTAAGAGTTAAGACCTTAGCTGTTAGGCCAGAGTAAGAGTTAAGACCTTAACCATTAGGCCAGAGTAAGAGTTAAGACCTTAACCAGTAGGCCAGAGTAAGAGTTAAGACCTTAACCAGTAGGCCAGAGTAAGAGTCTAAGACCTTAACCATTAGGCCAGAGTACGAGTCTAAGACCTTAGCTATTAGGCCAGAGTAAGAGTTAAGACCTTAACCAGTAGGCCAGAGTAAGAGTTAAGACCTTAACCAGTAGGCCAGAGTACGAGTCTAAGACCTTAGCTATTAGGCCAGAGTAAGAGTTAAGACCTTAACCATTAGGCCAGAGTACGAGTCTAAGACCTTAGCTATTAGGCCAGACTAAGAGTTGAGACCTTAACCAGTAGGCCAGAGTAAGAGTTAAGACCTTAGCTATTAGGCCAGAGTAAGAGTCTAAGACCTTAACCATTAGGCCAGAGTAAGAGTTAAGACCTTAACCAGTAGGCCAGAGTACGAGTCTAAGACCTTAGCTATTAGGCCAGAGTAAGAGTTAAGACCTTAACCTTTAGGCCAGAGTACGAGTCTAAGACCTTAGCTATTAGGCCAGAGTAAGAGTTAAGACCTTAACCTGTAGGCCATAGTACGAGTCTAAGACCTTAGCTATTAGGCCAGAGTAAGAGTTAAGACCTTAGCTATTAGGCCAGAGTAAGAGTTAAGACCTTAACCAGTAGGCCAGAGTACGAGTCTAAGACCTTAGCTATTAGGCCAGAGTACGAGTTAAGACCTTAGCTATTAGGCCAGAGTAAGAGTTAAGACCTTAGCTATTAGGCTAGAGTAAGAGTTAAGACCTTAACCAGTAGGCCAGAGTAAGAGTTAAGACCTTAACCTGTAGGCCAGAGTAAGAGTCTAAGACCTTAACTAGTAGGCCAGAGTAAGAGTTAAGACCTTAACCTGTAGGCCAGAGTAATAGGCTAAGAACTTTACCAGTAGGCCAGAGTAATAGTTAAGACCTTAACCATTAGGCCAGAGTAAGAGTTAAGACCTTAACCATTAGGCCAGAGTAAGAGTCTAAGACCTTAGCTATTAGGCCAAAGTAAGAGTAAAGACCTTAACCAGTAGGCCAGAGTAAGAGTTAAGACCTTAGCTATTAGGCCAGAGTACGAGTCTAAGACCTTAGGTATTAGGCCAGAGTAAGAGTTAAGACCTTAACCAGTAGGCCAGAGAAAGAGTTAAGACCTTAACCTGTAGGCCATAGTACGAGTCTAAGACCTTAGCTATTAGGCCAGAGTAAGAGTTAAGACCTTAATCATTAGGCCAGAGTACGAGTCTAAAACCTGAGCTATTAGGCCACAGTACGAGTCTAAGACCTTAGCTATTAGGCCAGAGTAAGAGTTAAGACCTTAGCTATTAGGCCAGAGTATGAGTCTAAGACCTTAGCTATTAGGCCAGAGTAAGAGTTAAGACCTTAACCATTAGGCCAGTGTACGAGTCAAAGACCTTAACCATTAGGCCAGAGTACGAGTCTAAGACCTTAGCTATTAGGCCAGAGTAAGAGTTAAGACCTTAGCTATTAAGCCAGAGTAAGAGTTAAGACCTTAACCCTTAGGCCAGATTAAGAGTTAAGACCTTAACCTGTAGGCCAGAGTAAGAGTTAAGACCTTAACAAGTAGGCCAGAGTAAGAGTTAAGACCTTAACCCTTAGGCCAGATTAAGAGTTAAGACCTTAACCTGTAGGCCAGAGTAAGAGTTAAGACCTTAACAAGTAGGCCAGAGTAAGAGTTAAGACCTTAGCTATTAGGCCAGAGTAAGAGTTAAGACCTTAACCATTAGGCCAGAGTAAGAGTTAAGACCTTAACCAGTAGGCCAGAGTAAGAGTTAAGACCTTAACCAGTAGGCCAGAGTAAGAGTCTAAGACCTTAACCATTAGGCCAGAGTACGAGTCTAAGACCTTAGCTATTAGGCCAGAGTAAGAGTTAAGACCTTAACCAGTAGGCCAGAGTAAGAGTTAAGACCTTAACCAGTAGGCCAGAGTATGAGTCTAAGACCTTAGCTATTAGGCCAGAGTAAGAGTTAAGACCTTAACCAGTAGGCCAGAGTACGAGTCTAAGACCTTAGCTATTAGGCCAGAGTAAGAGTTAAGACCTTAACCATTAGGCCAGAGTACGAGTCTAAGACCTTAGCTATTAGGCCAGACTAAGAGTTGAGACCTTAACCAGTAGGCCAGAGTAAGAGTTAAGACCTTAGCTATTAGGCCAGAGTAAGAGTCTAAGACCTTAACCATTAGGCCAGAGTAAGAGTTAAAACCTTAACCAGTAGGCCAGAGTAAGAATTAAGACCTTAACCAGTAGGCCTGGGTAAGAGTTAAGACCTTAACCTGTAGGCCATAGTACGAGTCTAAGACCATAGCTATTAGGCCAGAGTAAGAGTTAAGACCTTAACCAGTAGGCCAGAGTACGAGTCTAAGACCTTAGCTATTAGGCAAGAGTAAGAGTCTAAGACCTTAGCTATTAGGCCAGAGTAAGACTTAAGACCTTAGCTATTAGGCCAGAGTAAGAGTTAATACCTTAACCAGTAGGCCAGAGTAAGAGTTAAGACCATAACCAGTAGGCCAGAGTAAGAGTTAAGACCTTAACCTGTAGGCCATAGTACGAGTCTAAGACCTTAGCTATTAGGCCAGAGTAAGAGTTAAGACCTTAGCTATTAGGCCAGAGTAAGAGTTAAGACCTTAACCAGTAGGCCAGAGTAAAAGTTAAGACCTTAAACTGTAGGCCAGAGTACGAGTCTAAGACCTTAGCTATTAGGCCAGAGTAAGAGTTAAGACCTTAGCTATTAGGCCAGAGTAAGAGTTAAGACCTTAACCAGTAGGCCAGAGTAAGAGTTAAGACCTTAGCTATTAGGCCAGAGTAAGAGTTAAGACCTTAACCAGTAGGCCAAAGTACGAGTCTAAGACCTTAGCTATTAGGCCAGAGTAAGAGTTAAGACCTTAACCAGTAGGCCAGAGTACGAGTCTAAGACCTTAGCTATTAGGCCAGAGTAAGAGTTAAGACCTTAGCTATTAGGCCAGAGTAAGAGTTAAGACCTTAGCTATTAAGCCAGAGTAAGAGTTAAGACCTTAACCAGTAGGCCAGAGTAAGAGTTCAGACCTTAACCAGTAGGCCAGAGTAAGAGTCTAAGACCTTAACCATTAGGCCAGAATACGAGTCTAAGACCTTAGCTATTAGGCCAGAGTAAGAGTTAAGACCTTAACCTGTAGGCCAGAGTAAGAGTTAAGACCTTAACAAGTAGGCCAGAGTAAGAATTCAGACCTTAGCTATTAGGCCAGAGTAAGAGTTAAGACCTTAACCATGAGGCCAGAGTAAGAGTTAAGACCTTAACCAGTAGGCCAGAGTACGAGTCTAATACCTTAGCTATTAGGCCAGAGTAAGAGTTAAGACCTTAGATATTAGTCCAGAGTAAGAGTTAATACCTTAACCAATAGGCCAGAGTAAGAGTGTAGTAGAGTGGAATCTGACTAATGGTTGCCCCCAACTTTTTGCCTGGTATTTAAGTGGTTTTTGACTAGTCTGGCTGGGATCCTGCTATTCAGGACCCCAGCCTATCTGCTTTCTCCCTAAAACTGTTGTGAGTACTCTAGGTACAAACATAATTGGATGCTGAGCATGCCCTACCGGTCCCTTGTAGATGGTACCCTAGGTACCCAGGGCATGGGTCCCCCAGTAGGCCTACCAGGGCTGCAGCACTTATTGTGCCACCCTGGGACAGCCACTTAAACTGACACCACCAGACCACTACTGTAGTCTGGGTAAGGTGGTGCTAGCACCCCTTACAGGGATGTAGGTACCCTATGTCCCATACCATTACAACACATATACACTCATAGGTCACCCCTATGGCAGGCCCTGGTAATCCTACAGGGCTGGGTGCTGAGGTATGTGTGAGGGGGGACCCCTACGTGAGTAGGACCTCCCTGCAACCTTCATAAAATCGTTACTGGGTTGTTTGTAGTGTAGCCATACTATATACTCTTAACCGCATTATAAGTTATTGCGTCATCGCTGTAACTTAGGAATGGCTACACAGAACCATATCGTGTTTGGTGTCAAACATGAAGGAATCATACCCCCAGTCCAGCCATGGGCATGGGGGCACGATTCCCCCTTGCTAGGAGGGTGATATGGGAAAAGCGGTAGAATTTGGAAACCAATTTAAAAGTGCACATGTACCACAAAATGGCTACTGTTCGCCACCTACACGACTCTGGCTGGCTGTTGCTGGGGAAAACCCCAGCCTCGCCATCTGGACAATAGGGCTCCTGTGGCAGGGAGGTGCCAGCACCTCCCCAGACAGGATATGTGGATTGGAACAGGGTGGGTGCACCAAATGTCCATTCAGAGTTGCACGTAGGCAGCTGCAGAGCCCCAATTCTGCATACACCGCCTGGAACCGGTTCAGGGGCATCCTGCCCCTCGCCCAGGCGGGAAACACACAAAGGGGAGTGGGTGTAGCCACCCTTTCCCGCCTCTACTCTGATTGGTAGGCTCTATTTTGGACCATCCCCTAATCTTGGGGTTATATGGGAATAACTTTGCCCTAGAGCCTTAGATTCGTACAGGACTTCACAGAACTGACCTTCGACGAGCTGCTGCCCAGCTGACTGAAGAAATCTCCCTTGGGATAAAGGAGTTATCCCCCTGCTTGGCAGGCACCTAAAAGACTACAAGGTACCCGGTTGGAACTTCGTTGCTCTCACGACCTTCGACGCCTTCCAGCAACCTCGAGGTGGGTCTCCAGTGCATCCCAGCGTCCTGTGAGTGTGCCCAGCAAGTCTGAGCACCCTGGACCACGTGGGTGTCGAGATCCCTGCATACCCCGAGACACCGGCCACCTCTTGTCCAGCACACGACCCCGACCACTGGGGAAGTTGTGCTTTGGCCCATTCTTGAGCCAACCTTCAAGCAGCATTTGTGCGGACCCTCAGCTCCCTGGCCCGCTCCGGTGGCCCGTGGGAGCCCTTTTACGCACTCCATTTTGCTGCCTTCCGCGGTCCCTTGTCCCTCAACTTGTGGGCCCTGGCGAAGGACAATCTGCTTTTCTAAGAGTTCTCCTGGTTGCTCCAGGCCTGCTCTACGCTCCCTGCAAAGGAGAGCACCCTCAGACCACGTGGGTCTGCACCAGCAGCTGCTTTGTTCATCTTGCGTGGGTTGCGGTTGTCAATGCTTAGTGGATCCAATCGGGACACTAACACAGCAGCGACCTTCAGCCGACGAGGGACAGTCGCCCTCCAGAAGCTGGCCTTCCTTGAAGCCTCCCGGAGCCCGTGACTGCAGAGCCCAGCTGTACCTTCCACACCTGAAGCACCCGACATCCACGAGCTCCTTCCTGTGAGCTCCCTGGTCACTGTGCTGTGACCCAGACTCTGTCCCCTCTGCTTTCAGGTTCATCTTTGTCTTTTCTTCAACTTTAATCTTCACGACTTCAGCGACACTTCCAGCTAGCAGCAGTTTGGACTCCTTTTCCATAGAAAATCAGCCCGCGACCCGACACCAGAATCGACCTATGCACCCGGCTTCCCTGGGGCAGGTAACAGTGGTACTTCGGTACTTTCGTGGTGGTGGGCTCTCCAAAGCCTTAAGTCTCAAGCCTTAACTTTGTACTGTTGTTAGAAGTGTCCTTAAACCTTAATTATTCAACCGCGACATTCTCCATAGGCTAACATTGCGATCCCGATAGCAGCTTCTCGCACTGCACACGCCTCCCGTGGGTCCCCTTCCTCTTAACTGTGGGTGGATTCTTAAGGGGCCAGCAATCCTGAATGCCCTAGGCATTGCCTGTAGAATTGTCGTGGTTCTTATACCACTATTTTAGTATATGGTTTGGTCCCCCCCTGGGGCCCATTGATTTCTGTGCTATTTATTGTGTTTAGAAATGCTTGTTTGAATTGTAACTTTGCCACTAGCCACATAAAGTGACTGTGGGATTCTGTCTAGAATAAATACATATATTTTATATATATACCTGTGTGGGCTACTCTTTCATTTGGTTATTCAAGAGGTTATTATGGTAAAACAATAAGCTTAACACTCCTTCAAGACTTAGCCTGAAGGCTGCTCTCCACAGCTACCACTAGGATAGCTTTCTTTAAAGGTTGTCTTAAACCTACCATCAATAGGAGTCGAATTGGACTGGTGCAAGGTGTCCCTATAACTAGGAACAGCATATGCCAGGCCAACTTCTCACATTGGTGGCAGCGGTGGGATTCAAGCTTGCCATTGTTTTACCAGATAACAAATTGAATTTCTAAAGTGAAAGCCACAAGGTACCAAAGGTACATATAAATTCAAGCTAGAATACAATAAGTTCTACTGAACTTGGAGTTGTGTGTAGAGGGTCTAGCACACCTTGAATACAACTCAAGAGAGGGTTCAGTAGGCCACACTTAGTGTAGGTAGATACATCACTACACTAAACATGTCTTCAGGAAGCACTAAGGCTATGGAAGGACCCCAGAGGGTCCCTATAGATAAGTATGATAATTTCACCTTTGCAGAGCTCAGGGAAATGTGCACCCTTAGGAGACTGAAGACAGAAAGAGGTGCCAACACAAAACGTCTCAAGGAGATCCTGCTCATAGCAGACTTTATGGAGTCCATAGGATCCAGAGGGACGGACAGAGTGGGTGGGCACCCCTCAGAAGAGGACACTCCCATAGTGGAATCTGAAGAGGAACAGGAAGAGGATGAAAATCCTGACCTGGAAGAAACAGACCACTCACAGCATGGAGGTGATGGCCCAAGAGGCACTCCCTCCACCCTTAAAAGGAGAGTGGTGGATCCAAGAAGAAACAGATCCCCCTCAGTGGGATCCAACCATTCTAGGAGATCCAAAGGGTCCTCTGCCTCTTCTCAGAGAAGAGAAACCTCTCATGAGAGGAAATGCAGACTGATCAAATTTGAGCAGGCTAAGCTTGAGCTTAAAAGAGAACAGTTAGCATTGGACAGGGAAACCCTGGAGCTTCAGAAAGCTTCAAAGAAATGGGGTCTAGAGATCCCTGGTGGCAGTAAGGAAACCCCTAGAGTTAGAGAGAAAGTCCCTGACAATAGGAACCTCCACAAGATTGTGCCCCCCTATCAGAATGGGGATGATATCCACAAATGGATATCTGCTCTTGAAAGGGCCTGTAGAGTACAGAGGGTCCCTGTAGAGCAGTGGGCAGCAATCCTGTGGCTCTCCTTTTCAGATAAAGGTAGAGACAAGCTCCTCTCTGTAAGAGAAGAGGATGCTGATGATTATTATATCCTGAAAGCTGCTTTAATAGATGGGTTTGGCTTAACCACTGATCAATACAGACTTAAGTTCAGAGACACCCAGAAAGCACAGAATCAGGATTGGGTAGACTTTGTGGATTGTGCAACCAAGGCACTGGAAGGTTGGAAATGGCAGTAAAGTTAATGATTATCAAGGATTGTATAATCTCATTATGAGGGAGCAGATTCTTAATAATTGTCAGAACCAACTTTTACACCAGCACCTGGTGGACTCTGATCTGACCTCTCCCCAAGAATTGGGAAAGAAGGCAGACAAATGGGTCAGAACCAGGATTAGGCCTAAGAACCAAGTTGGTGACCAGAAGAAGGATTCCACTAAGCCCAAAGAGAAAGGTGGGGATGATAAACAAGAAAAGTCCTCTGAAGGGCCCCAACAACCCAGTGCTGGGGGTGGGTCCCAAAATAATTCCTCTAATAACAAGAAACCATATTGCCATGTGTGTAAGAAACCTGGCCACTGGAAAACTGACTCCAGCTGTCCAAAGAATGGCAATAAAGAGAATGTCCCTCCAAAACCAGCTCCAACACCTCCTGTTACTACTAGTAGTAATCCCCCAGGTGGTGGGAGTGCACCCAAAAACTTAGTTGGGTTCTCTTTGGGGACACCAGTGGACTCTGGCCTAGCCAGGTCCCCTGCATTAGCAACTATGGTCTGTGATGGTGGCATGGGGTTTGCCAACTTTACCATGAGTCCCAGTATTCTGGACAGGTACAGACAAGAACCAATAATCAATGGTCAGAAAGCTGTGGCCTATAAGGACACAGGGGCCAGTGTCACCATGGTGACCAAGAGGCTAGTGCCCCTAGATCAGCTTTTACCTGGGTTTAGCTACCAGGTGACCAACATAGATGGAATCAGGACAGATCATCCCATGGCAGTGATAAATCTCAGCTGGGGAGGGGTCACTGGCCCCAAGAGAGTGGCAGTGTCCCCAAACTTGCCTGTAGATTGTCTACTGGGGAATGATCTAGAAATCTCAGCCTGGGCTGAGGTTGACCACAAGGCCCATTTGAAAATGGTAGGAATCCCTGAGAAAGTGGATGAGACCCTGAGGGCCTCACCTCCACCCCAGGAGAAAATAGAAAGAGTGAAGCCTGAAACTATGGATCACTCTACCCAAACAGAGAGCATAGGGGAAGAGGAACAGTCCTCCCCCCACCAGACTACAGGTAAGGGTCAAGTTTCTCAGGGAACTGATCCTGCCCCTTGTGAAGTAACTGCCCCAGAAGTGGACAGGCCTGACCTGCCCACCTCTCTGATGGCAGGGGATCCTTCCAAGGTGGTACCCAGTCTGGAGCAGGTATCCTGCCCCTCTCTACCCTGCCTCAGTCAGCCCAGGGCTGCAGAGGTCAAGGAGGTCAGTGGACCCTTATTGGGCCCCTGCCCGGAGGACCCCCCTCATCAACAGATTAGGGACACCCAGCAGAGTAGTTTCAGCCAGGTGAATATTCCTCTACAAACTGAGGGATCCCCCTTACCCCTAGGTATAGGCACCCCTCAAATGGATGTTGTTGAGCACAGGGAAACCTGGGGCCTAGCTGCCCCAAACCTTCCAGTGCCCTCCACTATTCCAGCCAAAGGGATCCAACCCCCAGCTGTAGGCAGCCAGAGGTTGACCCTTAGGGCCAGATATGACACAGTCATGGGCAGAAAGGCTTCCATAGTGGCCAGTGATCTGAGGAGGTTGAGACCAACCCACGTAGGGTCTCACTTCCAGACTCAGACACCTCACCAGCCCACCTCTGACCCAAAAACCAATACAGGTAATTTCCCTAGACTTTGGAGAAACTCTAGAACCCCTTGGGGTAGGATTTCCCAAGTGGACCATGACACAGGGAGCAACCATGTTAGTACAGGTTCTTCCTTATATGGCCACTCAGGAAATAAAGGCTTATCTGGACAAGGTTTGCCTTATAAAGTTACATCAGATTGGTCGCACACTGCTACACCTACCAGTCGTGTTCCCCCAATGAAAATGGTCCGGTGGAGTCGACGGACTCTGGTTACGCACCTGCGCGCTACGAGAGGTACTAGACCTGATAACGATTTTAGCAGCTTACACAGCAACCCCACACTCATTTTCCTACTCCCTGCTGACGAGAGGCAACTACCTCGAAACACGTGTCCAGGGATGCCACATGCCACGCATACTTGCATTCACACTCGAGCATAGGTGTATCCGCCGACGCTGACCTTCAGGGACCATTTTCATTGGGGGAACACGACTGGTAGGTGTAGCAGTGTGCGACCAATTGGGTTTAACTTTATATTCAGGCTCTCTTGAGCCGGTGGAGTCGACGGACTCTGGTTACGCACCTGCGCGCTACGAGAGGTACTAGACCTGATAACGATTTTAGCAGCTTACACAGCAACCCCACACTCATTTTCCTACTCCCTGCTGACGAGAGGCAACTACCTCGAAACACGTGTCCAGGGATGGCACATGCCACGCATACTTGCATTCACACTCGAGCATAGGTGTATCCGCCGACGCTGACCTTCAGGGACCATTTTCATTGGGGGAACACGACTGGTAGGTGTAGCAGTGTGCGACCAATTGGGTTTAACTTTATATTCAGGCTCTCTTGAGCCGGTGGAGTCGACGGACTCTGGTTACGCACCTGCGCGCTACGAGAGGTACTAGACCTGATAACGATTTTAGCAGCTTACACAGCAACCCCACACTCATTTTCCTACTCCCTGCTGACGAGAGGCAACTACCTCGAAACACGTGTCCAGGGATGGCACATGCCACGCATACTTGCATTCACACTCGAGCATAGGTGTATCCGCCGACGCTGACCTTCAGGGACCATTTTCATTGGGGGAACACGACTGGTAGGTGTAGCAGTGTGCGACCAATTGGGTTTAACTTTATATTCAGGCTCTCTTGAGCCGGTGGAGTCGACGGACTCTGGTTACGCACCTGCGCGCTACGAGAGGTACTAGACCTGATAACGATTTTAGCAGCTTACACAGCAACCCCACACTCATTTTCCTACTCCCTGCTGACGAGAGGCAACTACCTCGAAACACGTGTCCAGGGATGGCACATGCCACGCATACTTGCATTCACACTCGAGCATAGGTGTATCCGCCGACGCTGACCTTCAGGGACCATTTTCATTGGGGGAACACGACTGGTAGGTGTAGCAGTGTGCGACCAATTGGGTTTAACTTTATATTCAGGCTCTCTTGAGCCGGTGGAGTCGACGGACTCTGGTTACGCACCTGCGCGCTACGAGAGGTACTAGACCTGATAACGATTTTAGCAGCTTACACAGCAACCCCACACTCATTTTCCTACTCCCTGCTGACGAGAGGCAACTACCTCGAAACACGTGTCCAGGGATGGCACATGCCACGCATACTTGCATTCACACTCGAGCATAGGTGTATCCGCCGACGCTGACCTTCAGGGACCATTTTCATTGGGGGAACACGACTGGTAGGTGTAGCAGTGTGCGACCAATTGGGTTTAACTTTATATTCAGGCTCTCTTGAGCCGGTGGAGTCGACGGACTCTGGTTACGCACCTGCGCGCTACGAGAGGTACTAGACCTGATAACGATTTTAGCAGCTTACACAGCAACCCCACACTCATTTTCCTACTCCCTGCTGACGAGAGGCAACTACCTCGAAACACGTGTCCAGGGATGGCACATCCCACGCATACTTGCATTCACACTCGAGCATAGGTGTATCCGCCGACGCTGACCTTCAGGGACCATTTTCATTGGGGGAACACGACTGGTAGGTGTAGCAGTGTGCGACCAATTGGGTTTAACTTTATATTCAGGCTCTCTTGAGCCGGTGGAGTCGACGGACTCTGGTTACGCACCTGCGCGCTACGAGAGGTACTAGACCTGATAACGATTTTAGCAGCTTACACAGCAACCCCACACTCATGTTCCTACTCCCTGCTGACGAGAGGCAACTACCTCGAAACACGTGTCCAGGGATGGCACATGCCACGCATACTTGCATTCACACTCGAGCATAGGTGTATCCGCCGACGCTGACCTTCAGGGACCATTTTCATTGGGGGAACACGACTGGTAGGTGTAGCAGTGTGCGACCAATTGGGTTTAACTTTATATTCAGGCTCTCTTGAGCCGGTGGAGTCGACGGACTCTGGTTACGCACCTGCGCGCTACGAGAGGTACTAGACCTGATAACGATTTTAGCAGCTTACACAGCAACCCCACACTCATTTTCCTACTCCCTGCTGACGAGAGGCAACTACCTCGAAACACGTGTCCAGGGATGGCACATGCCACGCATACTTGCATTCACACTCGAGCATAGGTGTATCCGCCGACGCTGACCTTCAGGGACCATTTTCATTGGGGGAACACGACTGGTAGGTGTAGCAGTGTGCGACCAATTGGGTTTAACTTTATATTCAGGCTCTCTTGAGCCGGTGGAGTGGACGGACTCTGGTTACGCACCTGCGCGCTACGAGAGGTACTAGACCTGATAACGATTTTAGCAGCTTACACAGCAACCCCACACTCATTTTCCTACTCCCTGCTGACGAGAGGCAACTACCTCGAAACACGTGTCCAGGGATGGCACATGCCACGCATACTTGCATTCACACTCGAGCATAGGTGTATCCGCCGACGCTGACCTTCAGGGACCATTTTCATTGGGGGAACACGACTGGTAGGTGTAGCAGTGTGCGACCAATTGGGTTTAACTTTATATTCAGGCTCTCTTGAGCCGGTGGAGTCGACGGACTCTGGTTACGCACCTGCGCGCTACGAGAGGTACTAGACCTGATAACGATTTTAGCAGCTTACACAGCAACCCCACACTCATTTTCCTACTCCCTGCTGACGAGAGGCAACTACCTCGAAACACGTGTCCAGGGATGGCACATCCCACGCATACTTGCATTCACACTCGAGCATAGGTGTATCCGCCGACGCTGACCTTCAGGGACCATTTTCATTGGGGGAACACGACTGGTAGGTGTAGCAGTGTGCGACCAATTGGGTTTAACTTTATATTCAGGCTCTCTTGAGCCGGTGGAGTCGACGGACTCTGGTTACGCACCTGCGCGCTACGAGAGGTACTAGACCTGATAACGATTTTAGCAGCTTACACAGCAACCCCACACTCATTTTCCTACTCCCTGCTGACGAGAGGCAACTACCTCGAAACACGTGTCCAGGGATGGCACATGCCACGCATACTTGCATTCACACTCGAGCATAGGTGTATCCGCCGACGCTGACCTTCAGGGACCATTTTCATTGGGGGAACACGACTGGTAGGTGTAGCAGTGTGCGACCAATTGGGTTTAACTTTATATTCAGGCTCTCTTGAGCCGGTGGAGTCGACGGACTCTGGTTACGCACCTGCGCGCTACGAGAGGTACTAGACCTGATAACGATTTTAGCAGCTTACACAGCAACCCCACACTCATTTTCCTACTCCCTGCTGACGAGAGGCAACTACCTCGAAACACGTGTCCAGGGATGGCACATGCCACGCATACTTGCATTCACACTCGAGCATAGGTGTATCCGCCGACGCTGACCTTCAGGGACCATTTTCATTGGGGGAACACGACTGGTAGGTGTAGCAGTGTGCGACCAATTGGGTTTAACTTTATATTCAGGCTCTCTTGAGCCGGTGGAGTCGACGGACTCTGGTTACGCACCTGCGCGCTACGAGAGGTACTAGACCTGATAACGATTTTAGCAGCTTACACAGCAACCCCACACTCATTTTCCTACTCCCTGCTGACGAGAGGCAACTACCTCGAAACACGTGTCCAGGGATGGCACATGCCACGCATACTTGCATTCACACTCGAGCATAGGTGTATCCGCCGACGCTGACCTTCAGGGACCATTTTCATTGGGGGAACACGACTGGTAGGTGTAGCAGTGTGTGACCAATTGGGTTTAACTTTATATTCAGGCTCTCTTGAGCCGGTGGAGTCGACGGACTCTGGTTACGCACCTGCGCGCTACGAGAGGTACTAGACCTGATAACGATTTTAGCAGCTTACACAGCAACCCCACACTCATTTTCCTACTCCCTGCTGACGAGAGGCAACTACCTCGAAACACGTGTCCAGGGATGGCACATGCCACGCATACTTGCATTCACACTCGAGCATAGGTGTATCCGCCGACGCTGACCTTCAGGGACCATTTTCATTGGGGGAACACGACTGGTAGGTGTAGCAGTGTGCGACCAATTGGGTTTAACTTTATATTCAGGCTCTCTTGAGCCGGTGGAGTCGACGGACTCTGGTTACGCACCTGCGCGCTACGAGAGGTACTAGACCTGATAACGATTTTAGCAGCTTACACAGCAACCCCACACTCATTTTCCTACTCCCTGCTGACGAGAGGCAACTACCTCGAAACACGTGTCCAGGGATGGCACATGCCACGCATACTTGCATTCACACTCGAGCATAGGTGTATCCGCCGACGCTGACCTTCAGGGACCATTTTCATTGGGGGAACACGACTGGTAGGTGTAGCAGTGTGCGACCAATTGGGTTTAACTTTATATTCAGGCTCTCTTGAGCCGGTGGAGTCGACGGACTCTGGTTAGGCACCTGCGCGCTACGAGAGGTACTAGACCTGATAACGATTTTAGCAGCTTACACAGCAACCCCACACTCATTTTCCTACTCCCTGCTGACGAGAGGCAACTACCTCGAAACACGTGTCCAGGGATGGCACATGCCACGCATACTTGCATTCACACTCGAGCATAGGTGTATCCGCCGACGCTGACCTTCAGGGACCATTTTCATTGGGGGAACACGACTGGTAGGTGTAGCAGTGTGCGACCAATTGGGTTTAAGGTTTGCCTTATCTCCTTTCGTTTGGGGGGGGGTTATGTAGGAGAGTGGAATCTGACTAATGGTTGCCCCCAACTTTTTGCCTGGTATTTAAGTGGTTTTTGACTAGTCTGGCTGGGATCCTGCTATTCAGGACCCCAGCCTATCTGCTTTCTCCCTAAAACTGTTGTGAGTACTCTAGGTACAAACATAATTGGATGCTGGGCATGCCCTACCGGTCCCTTGTAGATGGTACCCTAGGTACCCAGGGCATGGGTCCCCCAGTAGGCCTACCAGGGCTGCAGCACTTATTGTGCCACCCTGGGACAGCCACCCAAACTGACACCACCAGACCACTACTGTAGTCTGGGTAAGGTGGTGCTAGCACCCCTTACAGGGATGTAGGTACCCTATGTCCCATACCATTACAACACATATACTCTCATAGGTCACCCCTATGGCAGGCCCTGGTAATCCTACAGGGCTGGGTGCTGAGGTATGTGTGAGGGGGGACCCCTACGTGAGTAGGACCTCCCTGCAACCTTCGTAAAATCGTTACTGGGTTGTTTGTAGTGTAGCCATACCATATACTCTTAACCGCATTATAAGTTATTGCGTCATCGCTGTAACTTAGGAATGGCTACACAGAACCATATCGTGTTTGGTGTCAAACATGAAGGAATCATACCCCCAGTCCAGCCATGGGCATGGGGGCACGATTCCCCCTTGCTAGGAGGGTGATATGGGAAAAGCGGTAGAATTTGGAAACCAATTTAAAAGTGCACATGTACCACAAAATGGCTACTGTTCGCCACCTACACGACTCTGGCTGGCTGTTGCTGGGGAAAACCCCAGCCTCGCCATCTGGACAATAGGGCTCCTGTGGCAGGGAGGTGCCAGCACCTCCCCAGACAGGATATGTGGATTGGAACAGGGTGGGTGCACCAAATGTCCATTCAGAGTTGCACGTAGGCAGCTGCAGAGCCCCAATTCTGCATACACCGCCTGGAACCGGTTCAGGGGCATCCTGCCCCTCGCCCAGGCGGGAAACACACAAAGGGGAGTGGGTGTAGCCACCCTTTCCCGCCTCTACTCTGATTGGTAGGCTCTATTTTGGACCATCCCCTAATCTTGGGGTTATATGGGAATAACTTTGCCCTAGAGCGTTAGATTCGTACAGGACTTCACAGAACTGACCTTCGACGAGCTGCTGCCCAGCTGACTGAAGAAATCTCCCTTGGGATAAAGGAGTTATCCCCCTGCTTGGCAGGCACCTAAAAGACTACAAGGTACCCGGTTGGAACTTCGTTGCTCTCACGACCTTCGACGCCTTCCAGCAACCTCGAGGTGGGTCTCCAGTGCATCACAGCGTCCTGTGAGTGTGCCCAGCAAGTCTGAGCACCCTGGACCACGTGGGTGTCGAGATCCCTGCATACCCCGAGACACCGGCCACCTCTTGTCCAGCACACGACCCCGACCACTGGGGAAGTTGTGCTTTGGCCCATTCTTGAGCCAACCTTCAAGCAGCATTTGTGCCGACCCTCAGCTCCCTGGCCCGCTCCGGTGGCCCGTGGGAGCCCTTCTACGCACTCCATTTTGCTGCCTTCCGCGGTCCCTTGTCCCTCGACTTGTGGGCCCTGGCGGAGGACAATCTGCTTTTCTAAGAGTTCCCCTGGTTGCTCCAGGCCTGCTCTACGCTCCCTGCAAAGGAGAGCACCCTCAGACCACGTGGGTCTGCACCAGCAGCTGCTTTGTTCATCTTGCGCGGGTTGCGGTTGTCAATGCTTAGTGGATCCAATCGGGACACTAACACAGCAGCGACCTTCAGCCGACGTGGGACAGTCGCCCTCCAGAAGCTGGCCTTCCTTGAAGCCTCGCGGAGCCCGTGACTGCAGAGCCCAGCTGTACCTTCCACACCTGAAGCACCCGACATCCACGAGCTCCTTCCTGTGAGCTCCCTGGTCACTGTGCTGTGACCCAGACTCTGTCCCCTCTGCTTTCAGGTTCATCTTTGTCTTTTCTTCAACTTTAATCTTCACGACTTCAGCGACACTTCCAGCTAGCAGCAGTTTGGACTCCTTTTCCATAGAAAATCAGCCCGCGACCCGACACCAGAATCGACCTATGCACCCGGCTTCCCTGGGGCAGGTAACAGTGGTACTTCGGTACTTCCGTGGTGGTGGGCTCTCCAAAGCCTTAAGTCTCAAGCCTTAACTTTGTACTGTTGTTAGAAGTGTCCTTAAACCTTAATTATTCAACCGCGACATTCTCCATAGGCTAACATTGCGATCCCGATAGCAGCTTCTCGCACTGCACACGCCTCCCGTGGGTCCCCTTCCTCTTAACTGTGGGTGGATTCTTAAGGGGCCAGCGATCCTGAATGCCCTAGGCATTGCCTGTAGAATTGTCGTGGTTCTTATACCACTATTTTAGTATATGGTTTGGTCCCCCCCTGGGGCCCATTGATTTCTGTGCTATTTATTGTGTTTAGAAATGCTTGTTTGAATTGTAACTTTGCCACTAGCCACATAAAGTGACTGTGGGATTCTGTCTAGAATAAATACATATATTTTATATATATACCTGTGTGGGCTACTCTTTCATTTGGTTATTCAAGAGGTTATTATGGTAAAACAATAAGCTTAACACTCCTTCAAGACTTAGCCTGAAGGCTGCTCTCCACAGCTACCACTAGGATAGCTTTCTTTAAAGGTTGTCTTAAACCTACCATCAATAGGAGTCGAATTGGACTGGTGCAAGGTGTCCCTATAACTAGGAACAGCATATGCCAGGCCAACTTCTCACAAAGAGTTAAGACCTTAACCAGTGGGCCAGAGTAAGAGTTAAGACCTTAACCTGTAGGCCAGAGTACGAGTCTTAGACCTTAGCTATTAGGCCAGAGTAAGAGTTAAGACCTTAACCAGTAGGCCAGAGTACGAGTCTAAGACTTTAGTTATTAGGCCTGAGTAAGAGTCTAAGACCTTAACTATTAGGCCAGAGTAAGAGTTAAGATGTTAGCTATTAGGCCAGAGTAAGAGTTAAGACCTTAACCAGTAGGCCAGAGTAAGAGTTAAGACCTTAACCAGTGGGCCAGAGTAAGAGTTAAGACCTTAACCTGTAGGCCATAGTATGAGTCTAAGACCTTAGCTATTAGGCCAGAGTAAGAGTTAAGACCTTAGTTATTAGGCCAGAGTATGAGTCTAAGACCTTAGCTATTAGGCCAGAGTAAGAGTTAAGACCTTAGCTATTAGGCCAGAGTAAGAGTTAAGACCTTAAGCAGTAGGCCAGAGTACGAGTCTAAGACCTTAGCTATTAGGCCAGAGTAAGAGTTAAGACCTTAACCTGTAGGCCATAGTACAAGTCTAAGACCTTAGCTATTAGGACAGAGTAAGAGTTAAGACCTTAACCAGTAGGCCAGAGTACGAGTCTAAGACCTTAGCTATTAGGCCAGAGTAAGAGTTAAGACCTTAACAAGTAGGCCAGAGTAAGAGTTAAGACCTGAGCTATTAGGCCAGAGTAAGAGTTAAGACCTTAACCACTAGGCCAGAGTAAGAGTTAAGACCTTAACCAGTAGGCCAGAGTAAGAGTCTAAGACCTTAACCATTAGGCCAGAGTATGAGTCTAAGACCTTAGCTATTAGGCCAGAGTAAGAGTTAAGACCTTAACCAGTAGGTCAGAGTAAGAGTTAAGACCTTAGCTATTAAGCCAGAGTAAGAGTTAAGACCTTAAACAGTAGGCCAAAGTACAAGTCTAAGACCTTAGCTATTAGGCCAGAGTAAGAGTTAAGACCTTAACCAGTAGGCCAGAGTACGAGTCTAAGACCTTAGCTATTAGGCCAGAGTAAGAGTTAAGACCTTAACCAGTAGGCCAGAGTAAGAGTTAAGACCTTAAGCATTAGGCCAGAGTACGAGTCTAAGACCTTAACCATTAGGCCAGAGTACGAGTCTAAGACCTTAGCTATTAGGCCAGAATAAGAGTTAAGACCTTAGCTATTAGGCCAGAGTAAGAGTTAAGACCTTAACCTGTAGGCCAGAGTACGAGTCTAAGACCTTAGCTATTAGGACAGAGTAAGAGTTAAGACCTTAACCAGTAGGCCAGAGGACGAGTCTAAGACCTTAGCTATTAGGCCAGAGTAAGAGTTAAGACCTTAACAAGTAGGCCAGAGTAAGAGTTAAGACCTTAGCTATTAGGCCAGAGTAAGAGTTAAGACCTTAACCACTAGGCCAGAGTAAGAGTTAAGACCTTAACCAGTAGGCCAGTGTAAGAGTCTAAGACCTTAACCATTAGGCCAGAGTATGAGTCTAAGACCTTAGCTATTAGGCCAGAGTAAGAGTTAAGACCTTAACCAGTAGGTCAGAGTAAGAGTTAAGACCTTAGCTATTAAGCCAGAGTAAGAGTTAAGACCTTAAACAGTAGGCCAAAGTACGAGTCTAAGACCTTAGCTATTAGGCCAGAGTAAGAGTTAAGACCTTAACAAGTAGGCCAGAGTACGAGTCTAAGACCTTAGCTATTAGGCCAGAGTAAGAGTTAAGACCTTAACCAGTAGGCCAGACTAAGAGTTAAGACCTTAAGCATTAGGCCAGAGTACGAGTCTAAGACCTTAACCATTAGGCCAGAGTACGAGTCTAAGACCTTAGCTATTAGGCCAGAATAAGAGTTAAGACCTTAGCTATTAGGCCAGAGTAAGAGTTAAGACCTTAAACTGTAGGCCAGAGTACGAGTCTAAGACCTTAGCTATTAGGCCAGAGTAAGAGTTAAGACCTTAGCTATTAGGCCAGAGTAAGAGTTAAGACCTTAACCAGTAGGCCAGAGTAAGAGTTAAGACCTTAGCTATTAGGCCAGAGTAAGAGTTAAGACCTTAACCAGTAGGCCAAAGTACGAGTCTAAGACCTTAGCTATTAGGCCAGAGTAAGAGTTAAGACCTTAACCAGTAGGCCAGAGTACGAGTCTAAGACCTTAGCTATTAGGCCAGAGTAAGAGTTAAGACCTTAGCTATTAGGCCAGAGTAAGAGTTAAGACCTTAGCTATTAAGCCAGAGTAAGAGTTAAGACCTTAACAAGTAGGCCAGAGTAAGATTTAAGACCTTAGCTATTAGGGCAGAGTAAGAGTTAAGACCTTAACCAGTAGGCCAGAGTAAGAGTTCAGACCTTAACCAGTAGGCCAGAGTAAGAGTCTAAGACCTTAACCATTAGGCCAGAATACGAGTCTAAGACCTTAGCTATTAGGCCAGAGTAAGAGTTAAGACCTTAACCTGTAGGCCAGAGTAAGAGTTAAGACCTTAACAAGTAGGCCAGAGTAAGAATTCAGACCTTAGCTATTAGGCCAGTGTAAGAGTTAAGACCTTAACCATGAGGCCAGAGTAAGAGTTAAGACCTTAATTAGTAGGCCAGAGTACGAGTCTAAGACCTTAGCTATTAGGCCAGAGTAAGAGTTAAGACCTTAGATATTAGGCCAGAGTAAGAGTTAATACCTTAACCAATAGGCCAGAGTAAGAGTTAAGACCTTAACCAGTAGGCCATAGTACGAGTCTAAGACCTTAGCTATTAGGCCAGAGTAAGAGTTAAGACCTTAACCAGTAGGCCAGAGTACGAGTCTAAGACTTTAGTTATTAGGCCAGAGTAAGAGTCTAAGACCTTAACTATTAGGCCAGAGTAAGAGTTAAGATGTTAGCTATTAGGCCAGAGTAAGAGTTAAGACCTTAACCAGTAGGCCAGAGTAAGAGTTAAGAACTTAACCAGTGGGCCAGAGTAAGAGTTAAGACCTTAACCTGTAGGCCATAGTATGAGTCTAAGACCTTAGCTATTAGGCCAGAGTAAGAGTTAAGACCTTAGCTATTAGGCCAGAGTATGAGTCTAAGACCTTAACTATTAGGCCAGAGTAAGAGTTAAGACCTTAGCTATTAGGCCAGAGTAAGAGTTAAGACCTTAAGCCGTAGGCCAGAGTACGAGTCTAAGACCTTAGCTATTAGGCCAGAGTAAGAGTTAAGACCTTAACCTCTAGGCCATAGTACAAGTCTAAGACCTTAGCTATTAGGACAGAGTAAGAGTTAAGACCTTAACCAGCAGGCCAGAGTACGAGTCTAAGACCTTAGCTATTAGGCCAGAGTAAGAGTTAAGACCTTAACAAGTAGGCCAGAGTAAGAGTTAAGACCTTAGCTATTAGGCCAGAGTAAGAGTTAAGACCTTAACCACTAGGCCAGAGTAAGAGTTAAGACCTTAACCAGTATGCCAGAGTAAGAGTCTAAGACCTTAACCATTAGGCCAGAGTATGAGTCTAAGACCTTAGCTATTAGGCCAGAGTAAGAGTTAAGACCTTAACCAGTAGGTCAGAGTAAGAGTTAAGACCTTAGCTATTAAACCAGAGTAAGAGTTAAGACCTTAAACAGTAGGCCAAAGTACGAGTCTAAGACCTTAGCTATTAGGCCAGAATAAGAGTTAAGACCTTAGCTATTAGGCCAGAGTAAGAGTTAAGACCTTAACCTTTAGGCCAGAGTACGAGTCTAAGACCTTAGGTTTTAGGCCAGAGTAAGAGTTAAGACCTTAACCTGTAGGCCATAGTATGAGTCTAAGACCTTAGCTATTAGGCCAGAGTAAGAGTTAAGACCTTAGCTATTAGGCAAGAGTAAGAGTTAAGACCTTAACCTATAGGCCTGAGTACGAGTCTAAGACCTTAGCTTTTAGGCCAGAGTAAGAGTTAAGACCTTAACCTGTAGGCCATAGTACGAGTCTAAGACCTTAGCTATTAGGCCAGAGTACGAGTTAAGACCTTAGCTATTAGGCCAGAGTAAGAGTTAAGACCTTAACCAGCAGGCGAGAGTAAGAGTTAAGACCTTAACCAGTAGGCCAGAGTAAGAGTTAAGACCTTAGCTATTAGGCCAGTGTAAGAGTTAAGACCTTAACCAGTAGGCCAAAGTACGAGTCTAAGACCTTAGCTATTAGGCCAGAGTAAGAGTTTAGACCTTAACCAGTAGGCCAGAGTACGAGTCTAAGACCTTAGCTATTAGGCCAGAGTAAGAGTTAAGACCTTAGCTATTAGGCCAGAGTAAGAGTTAAGACCTTAACCAGTAGGCCAGAGTGCGAGTCTAAGACCTTAGCTATTAGGCCAGAGTACGAGTTAAGACCTTAGCTATTAAGCCAGAGTAAGAGTTAAGACCTTAACCTTTAGGCCAGAGTACGAGTCTAAGACCTTAGCTTTTAGGCCAGAGTAAGAGTTAAGACCTTAACCTGTAGGCCATAGTACGAGTCTAAGACCTTAGCTATTAGGCCAGAGTAAGAGTTAAGACCTTAACCAGTAGGCGAGAGTAAGAGTTAAGACCTTAACCAGTAGGCCAGAGTAAGAGTTAAGACCTTAGCTATTAGGCCAGTGTAAGAGTTAAGACCGTAACCAGTAGGCCAAAGTATGAGTCTAAGACCTTAGCTATTAGGCCAGAGTAAGAGTTAAGACCTTAGCTATTAGGCCAGAGTAAGAGTTAAGACCTTAACCAGTAGGCCAGAGTGCGAGTCTAAGACCTTAGCTATTAGGCCAGAGTACGAGTTAAGACCTTAGCTATTAAGCCAGAGTAAGAGTTAAGACCTTAACCTTTAGGCCAGAGTACGAGTCTAAGACCTTAGCTTTTAGGCCAGAGTAAGAGTTAAGACCTTAACCTGTAGGCCATAGTACGAGTCTAAGACCTTAGCTATTAGGCCAGAGTAAGAGTTAAGACCTGAACCAGTAGGCGAGAGTAAGAGTTAAGACCTTAACCAGTAGGCCAGAGTAAGAGTTAAGACCTTAGCTATTAGGCCAGTGTAAGAGTTAAGACCGTAACCAGTAGGCCAAAGTATGAGTCTAAGACCTTAGCTATTAGGCCAGAGTAAGAGTTAAGACCTTAACCAGTAGGCCAGAGTACGAGTCTAAGACCTTAGCTATTAAGCCAGAGTAAGAGTTATGACCTTAGCTATTAGGCCAGAGTAAGAGTTAAGACCTTAACCAGTAGGCCAGAGTGCGAGTCTAAGACCTTAGCTATTAGGCCAGAGTACAAGTTAAGACTTTAGCTATTAAGCCAGAGTAAGAGTTAAGACCTTAACCATTAGGCCAGAGTAAGAGTTAAGGCCTTAACCTGTAGGCCAGAGTAAGAGTTAAGACCTTAACAAGTAGGCCAGAGTAAGAGTTAAGACCTTAGCTATTAGGCCAGAGTAAGAGTTAAGACCTAACCATTAGGCCAGAGTAAGAGTTAAGACCTTAACCAGTAGGCCAGAGTAAGAGTCTAAGACCTTAACCATTAGGCCAGAGTATGAGTCTAAGACCTTAGCTATTAGGCCAGAGTAAGAGTTAAGACCTTAACCAGTAGGCTAGAGTAAGAGTTAAGACCTTAACCAGTAGGCCAGAGTACGAGTCTAAGACCTTAGCTATTAGGCCAGAGTAAGAGTTAAGACCTTAGCTATTAGGCCAGAGTGAGAGTTAAGACCTTAACCAGTAGGCCAGAGTAAGAGTTAAGACCTTAGCTATTAGGCCAGAGTAAGAGTTAAGACCTTAACCAGTAGGCCAAAGTACGAGTCTAAGACCTTAGCTATTAGGCCAGAGTAAGAGTTAAGACCTTAACCCGTAGGCCAGAGTACGAGTCTCAGACCTTAGCTATTAGGCCAGAGTAAGAGTTAAGACCTTAACCAGTAGGCCAGAGTAAGAGTTAAGACCTTAACCATTAGGCCAGAGTACGAGTCTAAGACCTTAACCATTAGGCCAGAGTACGAGTCTAAGACCTTAGCTATTAGGCCAGAATAAGAGTTAAGACCTTAGCTATTAGGCCAGAGTAAGAGTTAAGACCTTAACCTTTAGGCCAGAGTACGAGTCTAAGACCTTAGCTATTAGGCCAGAGTAAGAGTTAAGACCTTAACCTGTAGGCCATAGTACGAGTCTAAGACCTTAGCTATTAGGCCAGAGTAAGAGTTAAGACCTTAGCTATTAGGCCAGAGTAAGAGTTAAGACCTTAAACTGTAGGCCAGAGTACGAGTCTAAGACCTTAGCTATTAGGCCAGAGTAAGAGTTAAGACCTTAGCTATTAGGCCAGAGTAAGAGTTAAGACCTTAACCAGTAGGCCAGAGTAAGAGTTAAGACCTTAGCTATTAGGCCAGAGTAAGAGTTAAGACCTTAACCAGTAGGCCAAAGTACGAGTCTAAGACCTTAGCTATTAGGCCAGAGTAAGAGTTAAGACCTTAACCAGTAGGCCAGAGTACGAGTCTAAGACCTTAGCTATTAGGCCAGAGTAAGAGTTAAGACCTTAGCTATTAGGCCAGAGTAAGAGTTAAGACCTTAGCTATTAAGCCAGAGTAAGAGTTAAGACCTTAACAAGTAGGCCAGAGTAAGATTTAAGACCTTAGCTATTAGGGCAGAGTAAGAGTTAAGACCTTAACCAGTAGGCCAGAGTAAGAGTTTAGACCTTAACCAGTAGGCCAGAGTAAGAGTCTAAGACCTTAACCATTAGGCCAGAATACGAGTCTAAGACCTTAGCTATTAGGCCAGAGTAAGAGTTAAGACCTTAACCTGTAGGCCAGAGTAAGAGTTAAGACCTTAACAAGTAGGCCAGAGTAAGAATTCAGACCTTAGCTATTAGGCCAGTGTAAGAGTTAAGACCTTAACCATGAGGCCAGAGTAAGAGTTAAGACCTTAATTAGTAGGCCAGAGTACGAGTCTAAGACCTTAGCTATTAGGCCAGAGTAAGAGTTAAGACCTTAGATATTAGGCCAGAGTAAGAGTTAATACCTTAACCAATAGGCCAGAGTAAGAGTTAAGACCTTAACCAGTAGGCCATAGTACGAGTCTAAGACCTTAGCTATTAGGCCAGAGTAAGAGTTAAGACCTTAACCAGTAGGCCAGAGTACGAGTCTAAGACTTTAGTTATTAGGCCAGAGTAAGAGTCTAAGACCTTAACTATTAGGCCAGAGTAAGAGTTAAGATGTTAGCTATTAGGCCAGAGTAAGAGTTAAGACCTTAACCAGTAGGCCAGAGTAAGAGTTAAGACCTTAACCAGTGGGCCAGAGTAAGAGTTAAGACCTTAACCTGTAGGCCATAGTATGAGTCTAAGACCTTAGCTATTAGGCCAGAGTAAGAGTTAAGACCTTAACCAGTAGGCTAAAGTACGAGTCTAAGACCTTAGCTATTAGGCCAGAGTAAGAGTTAAGACCTTAACCAGTAGGCCAGAGTACGAGTCTAAGACCTTAGCTATTAGGCCAGAGTAAGAGTTAAGACCTTAGCTATTAGGCCAGAGTAAGAGTTAAGACCTTAGCTATTAAGCCAGAGTAAGAGTTAAGACCTTAACCAGTAGGCCAGAGTAAGAGTTCAGGCCTTAACCAGTAGGCCAGAGTAAGAGTCTAAGACCTTAGCTATTAGGCCAGAGTATGAGTCTAAGACCTTAGCTATTAGGCCAGAGTAAGAGTTAAGACCTTAGCTATTAGGCCAGAGTAAGAGTTAAGACCTTAAGCCGTAGGCCAGAGTACGAGTCTAAGACCTTAGCTATTAGGCCAGAGTAAGAGTTAAGACCTTAACCTCTAGGCCATAGTACAAGTCTAAGACCTTAGCTATTAGGACAGAGTAAGAGTTAAGACCTTAACCAGTAGGCCAGAGTACGAGTCTAAGACCTTAGCTATTAGGCCAGAGTAAGAGTTAAGACCTTAACAAGTAGGCCAGAGTAAGAGTTAAGACCTTAGCTATTAGGCCAGAGTAAGAGTTAAGACCTTAACCACTAGGCCAGAGTAAGAGTTAAGACCTTAACCAGTATGCCAGAGTAAGAGTCTAAGACCTTAACCATTAGGCCAGAGTATGAGTCTAAGACCTTAGCTATTAGGCCAGAGTAAGAGTTAAGACCTTAACCAGTAGGTCAGAGTAAGAGTTATGACCTTAGCTATTAAACCAGAGTAAGAGTTAAGACCTTAAACAGTAGGCCAAAGTACGAGTCTAAGACCTTAGCTATTAGGCCAGAATAAGAGTTAAGACCTTAGCTATTAGGCCAGAGTAAGAGTTAAGACCTTAACCTTTAGGCCAGAGTACGAGTCTAAGACCTTAGGTTTTAGGCCAGAGTAAGAGTTAAGACCTTAACCTGTAGGCCATAGTATGAGTCTAAGACCTTAGCTATTAGGCCAGAGTAAGAGTTAAGACCTTAGCTATTAGGCAAGAGTAAGAGTTAAGACCTTAACCTATAGGCCTGAGTACGAGTCTAAGACCTTAGCTTTTAGGCCAGAGTAAGAGTTAAGACCTTAACCTGTAGGCCATAGTACGAGTCTAAGACCTTAGCTATTAGGCCAGAGTACGAGTTAAGACCTTAGCTATTAGGCCAGAGTAAGAGTTAAGACCTTAACCAGCAGGCGAGAGTAAGAGTTAAGACCTTAACCAGTAGGCCAGAGTAAGAGTTAAGACCTTAGCTATTAGGCCAGTGTAAGAGTTAAGACCTTAACCAGTAGGCCAAAGTACGAGTCTAAGACCTTAGCTATTAGGCCAGAGTAAGAGTTAAGACCTTAACCAGTAGGCCAGAGTACGAGTCTAAGACCTTAGCTATTAGGCCAGAGTAAGAGTTAAGACCTTAGCTATTAGGCCAGAGTAAGAGTTAAGACCTTAACCAGTAGGCCAGAGTGCGAGTCTAAGACCTTAGCTATTAGGCCAGAGTACGAGTTAAGACCTTAGCTATTAAGCCAGAGTAAGAGTTAAGACCTTAACCTTTAGGCCAGAGTACGAGTCTAAGACCTTAGCTTTTAGGCCAGAGTAAGAGTTAAGACCTTAACCTGTAGGCCATAGTACGAGTCTAAGACCTTAGCTATTAGGCCAGAGTAAGAGTTAAGACCTTAACCAGTAGGCGAGAGTAAGAGTTAAGACCTTAACCAGTAGGCCAGAGTAAGAGTTAAGACCTTAGCTATTAGGCCAGTGTAAGAGTTAAGACCGTAACCAGTAGGCCAAAGTATGAGTCTAAGACCTTAGCTATTAGGCCAGAGTAAGAGTTAAGACCTTAGCTATTAGGCCAGAGTAAGAGTTAAGACCTTAACCAGTAGGCCAGAGTGCGAGTCTAAGACCTTAGCTATTAGGCCAGAGTACGAGTTAAGACCTTAGCTATTAAGCCAGAGTAAGAGTTAAGACCTTAACCTTTAGGCCAGAGTACGAGTCTAAGACCTTAGCTTTTAGGCCAGAGTAAGAGTTAAGACCTTAACCTGTAGGCCATAGTACGAGTCTAAGACCTTAGCTATTAGGCCAGAGTAAGAGTTAAGACCTGAACCAGTAGGCGAGAGTAAGAGTTAAGACCTTAACCAGTAGGCCAGAGTAAGAGTTAAGACCTTAGCTATTAGGCCAGTGTAAGAGTTAAGACCGTAACCAGTAGGCCAAAGTATGAGTCTAAGACCTTAGCTATTAGGCCAGAGTAAGATTTAAGACCTTAACCAGTAGGCCAGAGTACGAGTCTAAGACCTTAGCTATTAAGCCAGAGTAAGAGTTATGACCTTAGCTATTAGGCCAGAGTAAGAGTTAAGACCTTAACCAGTAGGCCAGAGTGCGAGTCTAAGACCTTAGCTATTAGGCCAGAGTACAAGTTAAGACTTTAGCTATTAAGCCAGAGTAAGAGTTAAGACCTTAACCATTAGGCCAGAGTAAGAGTTAAGGCCTTAACCTGTAGGCCAGAGTAAGAGTTAAGACCTTAACAAGTAGGCCAGAGTAAGAGTTAAGACCTTAGCTATTAGGCCAGAGTAAGAGTTAAGACCTAACCATTAGGCCAGAGTAAGAGTTAAGACCTTAACCAGTAGGCCAGAGTAAGAGTTAAGACCTTAACCAGTAGGCCAGAGTAAGAGTCTAAGACCTTAACCATTAGGCTAGAGTATGAGTCTAAGACCTTAGCTATTAGGCCAGAGTAAGAGTTAAGACCTTAACCAGTAGGCTAGAGTAAGAGTTAAGACCTTAACCAGTAGGCCAGAGTACGAGTCTAAGACCTTAGCTATTAGGCCAGAGTAAGAGTTAAGACCTTAGCTATTAGGCCAGAGTGAGAGTTAAGACCTTAACCAGTAGGCCAGAGTAAGAGTTAAGACCTTAGCTATTAGGCCAGAGTAAGAGTTAAGACCTTAACCAGTAGGCCAAAGTACGTGTCTAAGACCTTAGCTATTAGGCCAGAGTAAGAGTTAAGACCTTAACCCGTAGGCCAGAGTACGAGTCTCAGACCTTAGCTATTAGGCCAGAGTAAGAGTTAAGACCTTAACCAGTAGGCCAGAGTAAGAGTTAAGACCTTAACCATTAGGCCAGAGTACGAGTCTAAGACCTTAACCATTAGGCCAGAGTACGAGTCTAAGACCTTAGCTATTAGGCCAGAATAAGAGTTAAGACCTTAGCTATTAGGCCAGAGTAAGAGTTAAGACCTTAACCTTTAGGCCAGAGTACGAGTCTAAGACCTTAGCTATTAGGCCAGAGTAAGAGTTAAGACCTTAACCTGTAGGCCATAGTACGAGTCTAAGACCTTAGCTATTAGGCCAGAGTAAGAGTTAAGACCTTAGCTATTAGGCCAGAGTAAGAGTTAGGACCTTAACCAGTAGGCCAGAGTACGAGTCTAAGACCTTAGCTATTAGGCCAGAGTACGAGTTAAGACCTTAGCTATTAGGCCAGAGTAAGAGTTAAGACCTTAGCTATTAGGCTAGAGTAAGAGTTAAGACCTTAAGCAGTAGGCCAGAGTAAGAGTTAAGACCTTAACCTGTAGGCCAGAGTAAGAGTCTAAGACCTTAACTAGTAGGCCAGAGTAAGAGTTAAGACCTTAACCTGTAGGCCAGAGTAAGAGGCTAAGAACTTTACCAGTAGGCCAGAGTAATAGTTAAGACCTTAACCATTAGGCCAGAGTAAGAGTTAAGACCTTAACCATTAGGCCAGAGTAAGAGTCTAAGACCTTAGCTATTAGGCCAGAGTAAGAGTAAAAACCTTAACCAGTAGGCCAGAGTAAGAGTTAAGACCTTAGCTATTAGGCCAGAGTACGAGTCTAAGACCTTAGTTATTAGGCCAGAGTAAGAGTTAAGACCTTAACCAGTAGGCCAGAGAAAGAGTTAAGACCTTAACCTGTAGGCCATAGTACGAGTCTAAGACCTTAGCTATTAGGCCAGAGTAAGAGTTAAGACCTTAATCATTAGGCCAGAGTACGAGTCTAAAACCTTAGCTATTAGGCCACAGTACGAGTCTAAGACCTTAGCTATTAGGCCAGAGTAAGAGTTAAGACCTTAGCTATTAGGCCAGAGTAAGAGTTAAGACCTTAGCTATTAAGCCAGAGTAAGAGTTAAGACCTTAACCCTTAGGCCAGATTAAGAGTTAAGACCTTAACCTGTAGGCCAGAGTAAGAGTTAAGACCATAACAAGTAGGCCAGAGTAAGAGTTAAGACCTTAGCTATTAGGCCAGAGTAAGAGTTAAGACCTTAACCATTAGGCCAGAGTAAGAGTTAAGACCTTAACCAGTAGGCCAGAGTAAGAGTTAAGACCTTAACCAGTAGGCCAGAGTAAGAGTCTAAGACCTTAACCATTAGGCCAGAGTACGAGTCTAAGACCTTAGCTATTAGGCCAGAGTAAGAGTTAAGACCTTAACCAGTAGGCCAGAGTAAGAGTTAAGACCTTAACCAGTAGGCCAGAGTATGAGTCTAAGACCTTAGCTATTAGGCCAGAGTAAGAGTTAAGACCTTAACCAGTAGGCCAGCGTACGAGTCTAAGACCTTAGCTATTAGGCCAGAGTAAGAGTTAAGACCTTAACCATTAGGCCAGAGTACGAGTCTAAGACCTTAGCTATTAGGCCAGAGTAAGAGTTGAGACCTTAACCAGTAGGCCAGAGTAACTGTTAAGACCTTAGCTATTAGGCCAGAGTAAGAGTCTAAGACCTTAACCATTAGGCCAGAGTAAGAGTTAAAACCTTAACCAGTAGGCCAGAGTAAGAGTTAAGACCTTAACCAGTAGGCCTGAGTAAGAGTTAAGACCTTAACCTGTAGGCCATAGTACGAGTCTAAGACCATAGCTATTAGGCCAGAGTAAGAGTTAAGACCTTAACCAGTAGGCCAGAGTACGAGTCTAAGACCTTAGCTATTAGGCCAGAGTAAGAGTCTAAGACCTTAGATATTAGGCCAGAGTAAGAGTTAATACCTTAACCAATAGGCCAGAGTAAGAGTTAAGACCTTAACCAGTAGGCCATAGTACGAGTCTAAGACCTTAGCTATTAGGCCAGAGTAAGAGTTAAGACCTTAACCAGTAGGCCAGAGTACGAGTCTAAGACTTTAGTTATTAGGCCAGAGTAAGAGTCTAAGACCTTAACTATTAGGCCAGAGTAAGAGTTAAGATGTTAGCTATTAGGCCAGAGTAAGAGTTAAGACCTTAACCAGTAGGCCAGAGTAAGAGTTAAGACCTTAACCAGTGGGCCAGAGTAAGAGTTAAGACCTTAACCTGTAGGCCATGGTACGAGTCTAAGACCTTAGCTATTAGGCCAGAGTAAGAGTTAAGACCTTAGCTATTAGGCCAGAGTATGAGTCTAAGACCTTAGCTATTAGGCCAGAGTAAGAGTTAAGACCTTAGCTATTAGGCCAGAGTAAGAGTTAAGACCTTAAGCCGTAGGCCAGAGTACGAGTCTAAGACCTTAGCTATTAGGCCAGAGTAAGAGTTAAGACCTTAACCTGTAGGCCATAGTACAAGTCTAAGACCTTAGCTATTAGGCCAGAGTAAGAGTTAAGACCTTAGCCAGTGGGCCAGAGTACGAGTCTAAGACCTTAGCTATTAGGCCAGAGTAAGAGTTAAGACCTTAACCATTAGGCCAGAGTACGAGTCTAAGACCTTAACCATTAGGCCAGAGTACGAGTCTAAGACCTTAGCTATTAGGCCAGAGTAAGAGTTAAGACCTTAACCTGTAGGCCATAGTACGAGTCTAAGACCTTAGCTATTAGGCCAGAGTAAGAGTTAAGACCTTAGCTATTAGGCCAGAGTAAGAGTTAAGACCTTAACCTGTAGGCCAGAGTACGAGTCTAAGACCTTAGCTATTAGGCCAGAGTACGAGTTAAGACCTTAGCTATTAGGCCAGAGTAAGAGTTAAGACCTTAGCTATTAGGCTAGAGTAAGAGTTAAGACCTTAACCAGTAGGCCAGAGTAAGAGTTAAGACCTTAACCTGTAGGCCAGAGTAAGAGTCTAAGACCTTAACCAGTAGGCCAGAATAAGAGTTAAGACCTTAGCTATTAGGCCAGAGTAAGAGTTGAGACCTTAACCTTTAGGCCAGAGTACGAGTCTAAGACCTTAGCTATTAGGCCAGAGTAAGAGTTAAGACCTTAACCTGTAGGCCATAGTACGAGTCTAAGACCTTAGCTATTAGGCCAGAGTAAGAGTTAAGACCTTAGCTATTAGGCCAGAGTAAGAGTTAAGACCTTAACCTGTAGGCCAGAGTACGAGTCTAAGACCTTAGCTATTAGGCCAGAGTACGAGTTAAGACCTTAGCTATTAGGCCAGAGTAAGAGTTAAGACCTTAGCTATTAGGCTAGAGTAAGAGTTAAGACCTTAACCAGTAGGCCAGAGTAAGAGTTAAGACCTTAACCTGTAGGCCAGAGTAAGAGTCTAAGACCTTAACCAGTAGGCCAGAGTAAGAGTTAAGACCTTAACCTGTAGGCCAGAGTAAGAGTCTAAGACCTTTACCAGTAGGCCAGAGTAAGAGTTAAGACCTTAACCATTAGGCCAGAGTAAGAGTCTAAGACCTTAGCTATTAGGCCAGAGTAAGAGTTAAGACCTTAACCAGTAGGCCAGAGTAAGAGTTAAGACCTTAGCTATTAGGCCAGAGTACGAGTCTAAGACCTTAGCTATTAGGCCAGAGTAAGTGTTAAGACCTTAACCAGTAGGCCAGAGAAAGAGTTAAGACCTTAACCTGTAGGCCATAGTACGAGTCTAAGACCTTAGCTATTAGGCCAGAGTAAGAGTTAAGACCTTAATCATTAGGCCAGAGTACGAGTCTAAAACCTTAGCTATTAGGCCAGAGTACGAGTCTAAGACCTTAGCTATTAGGCCAGAGTAAGAGTTAAGACCTTAGCTATTAGGCCAGAGTATGAGTCTAAGACCTTAGCTATTAGGCCAGAGTAAGAGTTAAGACCTTAACCATTAGGCCAGAGTACGAGTCTAAGACCTTAACCATTAGGCCAGAGTACGAGTCTAAGAACTTAGCTATTAGGCCAGAGTATGAGTTAAGACCTTAGCTATTAGGCCAGAGTAAGAGTTAAGACCTTAACCATTAGGCCAGAGTAAGAGTTAAGACCTTAACCTGTAGGCCAGAGTAAGAGTTAAGACCTTAACAAGTAGGCCAGAGTAAGAGTTAAGACCTTAGCTATTAGGCCAGAGTAAGAGTTAAGACCTTAACCACTAGGCCAGAGTAAGAGTTAAGACCTTAACCAGTAGGCCAGAGTAAGAGTTAAGACCTTAACCAGTAGGCCAGAGTAAGAGTCTAAGACCTTAACCATTAGGCCAGAGTACGAGTCTAAGACCTTAGCTATTAGGCCAGAGTAAGAGTTAAGACCTTAACCAGTAGGCCAGAGTAAGAGTTAAGACCTTAACCAGTAGGCCAGAGTATGAGTCTAAGACCTTAGCTATTAGGCCAGAGTAAGTGTTAAGACCTTAGCTATTAGGCCAGAGTAAGAGTTAAGACCTTAACCAGTAGGCCAGAGTAAGAGTTAAGACCTTAGCTATTAGGCCAGAGTAAGAGTTAAGACCTTAACCAGTAGGCCAAAGTACGAGTCTAAGACCTTAGCTATTAGGCCAGAGTAAGGGTTAAGACCTTAACCAGTAGGCCAGAGTACGAGTCTAAGACCTTAGCTATTAGGCCAGAGTAAGAGTTAAGACCTTAACCAGTAGGCCAGAGTACGAGTCTAAGACCTTAACCATTAGGCCAGAGTACGAGTCTAAGACCTTAGCTATTAGGCCAGAATAAGTGTTAAGACCTTAGCTATTAGGCCAGAGTAAGAGTAAAGACCTTAACCTTTCGGCCAGAGTACGAGTCTAAGACCTTAGCTATTAGGCCAGAGTAAGAGTTAAGACCTTAACCAGTAGGCCAGAGTAAGAGTTAAGACCTTAGCTATTAGGCCAGAGTACGAGTCTAAGACCTTAGCTATTAGGCCAGAGTAAGTGTTAAGACCTTAACCAGTAGGCCAGAGAAAGAGTTAAGACCTTAACCTGTAGGCCATAGTACGAGTCTAAGACCTTAGCTATTAGGCCAGAGTAAGAGTTAAGACCTTAATCATTAGGCCAGAGTACGAGTCTAAAACCTTAGCTATTAGGCCAGAGTACGAGTCTAAGACCTTAGCTATTAGGCCAGAGTAAGAGTTAAGACCTTAGCTATTAGGCCAGAGTATGAGTCTAAGACCTTAGCTATTAGGCCAGAGTAAGAGTTAAGACCTTAACCATTAGGCCAGAGTACGAGTCTAAGACCTTAACCATTAGGCCAGAGTACGAGTCTAAGACCTTAGCTATTAGGCCAGAGTATGAGTTAAGACCTTAGCTATTAGGCCAGAGTAAGAGTTAAGACCTTAACCAGTAGGCCAGAGTAAGAGTTAGGACCTTAACCAGTAGGACAGAGTAAGAGCTAAGACCTTAACCATTAGGCCAGAGTACGGGTCTTAGACCTTAGCTATTAGGCCAGAGTAAGAGTTAAGACCTTAACGTGTAGGCCATAGTACGAGTCTAAGACCTTAGCTATTAGGCCAGAGTAAGAGTTAAGACCTTAGCTATTAGGCCAGAGTAAGAGTTAAGACCTTAACCAGTAGGCCAGAGTACGAGTCTAAGACCTTAGCTATTAGGCCAGAGTAAGAGTTAAGACCTTAACCTGTAGGCCATAGTACGAGTCTAAGACCTTAGCTATTAGGCCAGAGTAAGATTTAAGACCTTAGCTATTAGGCCAGAGTAAGAGTTAATATCAAAACCGGTAGGCCAGAGTACGAGTCTAAGACCTTAGCTATTAGGGCAGAGTACTAGTTAAGACCTTAGCTATTAGGCCAGAGTAAGAGTTAAGACCTTAGCTATTAGGCTAGAGTAAGAGTTAAGACCTTAACCAGTAGGCCAAAGTACAAGTCTAAGACCTTAGCTATTAGGCCAGAGTAACAGTTAAGACCTTAACCCGTAGGCCAGAGTACGAGTCTCAGACCTTAGCTATTAGGCCAGAGTAAGAGTTAAGACCTTAACCAGTAGGCCAGAGTAAGAGTTAAGACCTTAACCATTAGGCCAGAGTACGAGTCTAAGACCTTAACCATTAGGCCAGAGAACGAGTCTAAGACCTTAGCTATTAGGCCAGAATAAGAGTTAAGACCTTAGCTATTAGGCCAGAGTAAGAGTTAAGACCTTAACCTTTAGGCCAGAGTACGAGTCTAAGACCTTAGCTATTAGGCCAGAGTAAGAGTTAAGACCTTAACCTGTAGGCCATAGTACGAGTCTAAGACCTTAGCTATTAGGCCAGAGTAAGAGTTAAGACCTTAGCTATTAGGCCAGAGTAAGAGTTAAGACCTTAACCAGTAGGCCAGAGTACGAGTCTAAGACCTTAGCTATTAGGCCAGAGTACGAGTTAAGACCTTAGCTATTAGGCCAGAGTAAGAGTTAAGACCTTAGCTATTAGGCTAGAGTAAGAGTTAAGACCTTAACCAGTAGGCCAGAGTAAGAGTTAAGACCTTAACCTGTAGGCCAGAGTAAGAGTCTAAGACCTTAACTAGTAGGCCAGAGTAAGAGTTAAGACCTTAACCTGTAGGCCAGAGTAAGAGGCTAAGAACTTTACCAGTAGGCCAGAGTAATAGTTAAGACCTTAACCATTAGGCCAGAGTAAGAGTTAAGACCTTAACCATTAGGCCAGAGTAAGAGTCTAAGACCTTAGCTTTTAGGCCAGAGTAAGAGTAAAGACCTTAACCAGTAGGCCAGAGTAAGAGTTAAGACCTTAGCTATTAGGCCAGAGTACGAGTCTAAGACCTTAGCTATTAGGCCAGAGTAAGAGTTAAGACCTTAACCAGTAGGCCAGAGAAAGAGTTAAGACCTTAACCAGTAGTCCAAAGTACGAGTCTAAGACCTTAGCTATTAGGCCAGAGTAAGAGTTAAGACCTTAACCAGTGGGCCAGAGTACGAGTCTAAGACCTTAGCTATTAGGCCAGAGTAAGAGTTAAGACCTTAACCAGTAGGCCAGAGTAAGAGTTAAGACCTTAACCTGTAGGCCAGAGTAAGTGTTAAGACCTTAACCTGTAGGCCAGAGTAAGAGTTAAGACCTTAACAAGTAGGCCAGAGTAAGATTTAAGACCTCAGCTATTAGGCCAGAGTAAGAGTTAAGACCTTAACCATTAGGCCAGAGTAAGAGTTAAGACCTTAACCAGTATGCCAGAGTAAGAGTCTAAGACCTTAACCATTAGGCCAGAGTATGAGTCTAAGACCTTAGCTATTAGGCCAGAGTAAGAGTTAAGACCTTAACCAGTAGGTCAGAGTAAGAGTTAAGACCTTAGCTATTAAGCCAGAGTAAGAGTTAAGACCTTAAACAGTAGGCCAAAGTACGAGTCTAAGACCTTAGCTATTAGGCCAGAATAAGAGTTAAGATCTTAGCTATTAGGCCAGAGTAAGAGTTAAGACCTTAACCTTTAGGCCAGAGTACGAGTCTAAGACCTTAGCTTTAAGGCCAGAGTAAGAGTTAAGACCTTAACCTGTAGGCCATAGTATGAGTCTAAGACCTTAGCTATTAGGCCAGAGTAAGAGTTAAGACCTTAGCTATTAGGCAAGAGTAAGAGTTAAGACCTTAACCTATAGGCCTGAGTACGAGTCTAAGACCTTAGCTTTTAGGCCAGAGTAAGAGTTAAGACCTTAACCTGTAGGCCATAGTACGAGTCTAAGACCTTAGCTATTAGGCCAGAGTTCGAGTTAAGACCTTAGCTATTAGGCCAGAGTAAGAGTTAAGACCTTAACCAGCAGGCGAGAGTAAGAGTTAAGACCTTAACCAGTAGGCCAGAGTAAGAGTTAAGACCTTAGCTATTAGGCCAGTGTAAGAGTTAAGACCTTAACCAGTAGGCCAAAGTACGAGTCTAAGACCTTAGCTATTAGGCCAGAGTAAGAGTTAAGACCTTAACCAGTAGGCCAGAGTACGAGTCTAAGACCTTAGCTATTAGGCCAGAGTAAGAGTTAAGACCTTAGCTATTAGGCCAGAGTAAGAGTTAAGACCTTAACCAGTAGGCCAGAGTGCGAGTCTAAGACCTTAGCTATTAGGCCAGAGTACGAGTTAAGACCTTAGCTATTAAGCCAGAGTAAGAGTTAAGACCTTAACTATTAGGCCAGAGTAAGAGTTAAGACCTTAACCTGTAGGCCAGAGTAAGAGTTAAGACCTTAACAAGTAGGCCAGAGTAAGAGTTAAGACCTTAGCTATTAGGCCAGAGTAAGAGTTAAGACCTTAACCAGTAGGCCGGAGTAAGAGTTAAGACCTTAACCAGTAGGCCAGAGTAAGAGTCTAAGACCTTAACCATTAGGTCAGAGTATGAGTCTAAGACCTTAGCTATTAGGCCAGAGTAAGAGTTAAGACCTTAACCAGTTGGCCAGAGTAAGAGTTAAGACCTTAACCAGTAGGCCAGAGTACGAGTCTAAGACCTTAGCTATTAGGCCAGAGTAAGAGTTAAGACCTTAGCTATTAGCCCAGAGTGAGAGTTAAGACCTTAACCAGTAGGCCAGAGTAAGAGTTAAGACCTTAGCTATTAGGCCAGAGTAAGAGTTAAGACCTTAACCAGTAGGCCAAAGTACGAGTCTAAGACCTTAGCTATTAGGCCAGAGTAAGAGTTAAGACATTAACCCGTAGGCCAGAGTACGAGTCTCAGACCTTAGCTATTAGGCCAGAGTAAGAGTTAAGACCTTAACCAGTAGGCCAGAGTAAGAGTTAAGACCTTAAGCAGTAGGCCAGAGTATGAGTCTAAGACCTTAGCTATTAGGCCAGAGTAAGAGTTAAGACCTTAAGCAGTAGGCCAGAGTACGAGTCTAAGACCTTAGCTATTAGGCCAGAGTAAGAGTTAAGACCTTAACCTGTAGGCCATAGTACGAGTCTAAGACCTTAGCTATTAGGCCAGAGTAAGAGTTAAGACCTTAGCTATTAGGCCAGAGTAAGAGTTAAGACCTTAACCAGTAGGCCAGAGTACGAGTCTAAGACCTTAGCTATTAGGCCAGAGTACGAGTTAAGACCTTAGCTATTAGGCCAGAGTAAGAGTTAAGACGTTAGCTATTAGGCTAGAGTAAGAGTTAAGACCTTAACCAGTAGGCCAGAGTAAGAGTTAAGACCTTAACCTGTAGGCCAGAGTAAGAGTCTAAGACCTTAACTAGTAGGCCACAGTAAGAGTTAAGACCTTAACCTGTAGGCCAGAGTAAGAGGCTAAGAACTTTACCAGTAGGCCAGAGTAATAGTTAAGACCTTAACCATTAGTCCAGAGTAAGAGTTAAGACCTTAACCATTAGGCCAGAGTAAGAGTCTAAGACCTTAGCTATTAGGCCAGAGTAAGAGTAAAGACCTTAACCAGTAGGCCAGAGTAAGAGTTAAGACCTTAGCTATTAGGCCAGAGTACGAGTCTAAGACCTTAGCTATTAGGCCAGAGTAAGAGTTAAGACCTTAACCAGTAGGCCAGAGAAAGAGTTAAGACCTTAACCTGTAGGCCATAGTACGAGTCTAAGACCTTAGCTATTAGGCCAGAGTAAGAGTTAAGACCATAATCATTTGGCCAGAGTACGAGTCTAAAACCTTAGCTATTAGGCCACAGTACAAGTCTAAGACCTTAGCTATTAGGCCAGAGTAAGAGTTAAGACCTTAGCTATTAGGCCAAAGTACGAGTCTAAGACCTTAGCTATTAGGCCAGAGTAAGAGTTAAGACCTTAACCATTAGGCCAGAGTACGAGTCTAAGACCTTAACCATTAGGCCAGAGTACGAGTCTAAGACCTTAGCTATTAGGCCAGAGTAAGAGTTAAGACCTTAGCTATTAGGCCAGAGTAAGAGTTAAGACCTTAGCTATTAAGCCAGAGTAAGAGTTAAGACCTTAACCCTTAGGCCAGATTAAGAGTTAAGACCTTAACCTGTAGGCCAGAGTAAGAGTTAAGACCTTAACAAGTAGGCCAGAGTAAGAGTTAAGACCTTAGCTATTAGGCCAGAGTAAGAGTTAAGACCTTAACCATTAGGCCAGAGTAAGAGTTAAGACCTTAACCAGTAGGCCAGAGTAAGAGTTAAGACCTTAACCAGTAGGCCAGAGTATGAGTCTAAGACCTTAGCTATTAGGCCAGAGTAAGAGTTAAGACCTTAGCTATTAGGCCAGAGTAAGAGTTAAGACCTTAACCAGTAGGCCAGAGTAAGAGTTAAGACCTTAGCTATTAGGCCAGAGTAAGAGTTAAGACCTTAACCAGTAGGCCAAAGTACGAGTCTAAGACCTTAGCTATTAGGCCAGAGTAAGAGTTAAGACCTTAGCCAGTGGGCCAGAGTACGAGTCTAAGACCTTAGCTATTAGGCCAGAGTAAGAGTTAAGACCTTAACCAGTAGGCCAGAGTAAGAGTTAAGACCTTAACCATTAGGCCAGAGTACGAGTCTAAGACCTTAACCATTAGGCCAGAGTAAGAGTTAAGACCTTAGCTATTAGGCCAGAGTAAGAGTTGAGACCTTAACCTTTAGGCCAGAGTACGAGTCTAAGACCTTAGCTATTAGGCCAGAGTAAGAGTTAAGACCTTAACCTGTAGGCCATAGTACGAGTCTAAGACCTTAGCTATTAGGCCAGAGTAAGAGTTAAGACCTTAGCTATTAGGCCAGAGTAAGAGTTAAGACCTTAACCTGTAGGCCAGAGTACGAGTCTAAGACCTTAGCTATTAGGCCAGAGTACGAGTTAAGACCTTAGCTATTAGGCCAGAGTAAGAGTTAAGACCTTAGCTATTAGGCTAGAGTAAGAGTTAAGACCTTAACCAGTAGGCCAGAGTAAGAGTTAAGACCTTAACCTGTAGGCCAGAGTAAGAGTCTAAGACCTTAACCAGTAGGCCAGAGTAAGAGTTAAGACCTTAACCTGTAGGCCAGAGTAAGAGTCTAAGACCTTTACCAGTAGGCCAGAGTAAGAGTTAAGACCTTAACCATTAGGCCAGAGTAAGAGTCTAAGACCTTAGCTATTAGGCCAGAGTAAGAGTTAAGACCTTAACCAGTAGGCCAGAGTAAGAGTTAAGACCTTAGCTATTAGGCCAGAGTACGAGTCTAAGACCTTAGCTATTAGGCCAGAGTAAGTGTTAAGACCTTAACCAGTAGGCCAGAGAAAGAGTTAAGACCTTAACCTGTAGGCCATAGTACGAGTCTAAGACCTTAGCTATTAGGCCAGAGTAAGAGTTAAGACCTTAATCATTAGGCCAGAGTACGAGTCTAAAACCTTAGCTATTAGGCCAGAGTACGAGTCTAAGACCTTAGCTATTAGGCCAGAGTAAGAGTTAAGACCTTAGCTATTAGGCCAGAGTATGAGTCTAAGACCTTAGCTATTAGGCCAGAGTAAGAGTTAAGACCTTAACCATTAGGCCAGAGTACGAGTCTAAGACCTTAACCATTAGGCCAGAGTACGAGTCTAAGAACTTAGCTATTAGGCCAGAGTATGAGTTAAGACCTTAGCTATTAGGCCAGAGTAAGAGTTAAGACCTTAACCATTAGGCCAGAGTAAGAGTTAAGACCTTAACCTGTAGGCCAGAGTAAGAGTTAAAACCTTAACAAGTAGGCTAGAGTAAGAGTTAAGACCTTAGCTATTAGGCCAGAGTAAGAGTTAAGACCTTAACCACTAGGCCAGAGTAAGAGTTAAGACCTTAACCAGTAGGCCAGAGTAAGAGTTAAGACCTTAACCAGTAGGCCAAAGTAAGAGTCTAAGACCTTAACCATTAGGCCAGAGTACGAGTCTGAGACCTTAGGTATTAGGCCAGAGTAGGAGTTAAGACCTTAACCAGTAGGCCAGAGTAAGAGTTAAGACCTTAACCAGTAGGCCAGAGTATGAGTCTAAGACCTTAGCTATTAGGCCAGAGTAAGTGTTAAGACCTTAGCTATTAGGCCAGAGTAAGAGTTAAGACCTTAACCAGTAGGCCAGAGTAAGAGTTAAGACCTTAGCTATTAGGCCAGAGTATGAGTTAAGACCTTAACCAGTAGGCCAAAGTACGAGTCTAAGACCTTAGCTATTAGGCCAGAGTAAGAGTTAAGACCTTAACCAGTAGGCCAGAGTACGAGTCTAAGACCTTAGCTATTAGGCCAGAGTAAGAGTTAAGACCTTAACCAGTAGGCCAGAGTACGAGTCTAAGACCTTAACCATTAGGCCAGAGTACGAGTCTAAGACCTTAGCTATTAGGCCAGAATAAGTGTTAAGACCTTAGCTATTAGGCCAGAGTAAGAGTAAAGACCTTAACCTTTAGGCCAGAGTACGAGTCTAAGACCTTAGCTATTAGGCCAGAGTAAGAGTTAAGACCTTAACCAGTAGGCCAGAGTAAGAGTTAAGACCTTAGCTATTAGGCCAGAGTACGAGTCTAAGACCTTAGCTATTAGGCCAGAGTAAGTGTTAAGACCTTAACCAGTAGGCCAGAGAAAGAGTTAAGACCTTAACCTGTAGGCCATAGTACGAGTCTAAGACCTTAGCTATTAGGCCAGAGTAAGAGTTAAGACCTTAATCATTAGGCCAGAGTACGAGTCTAAAACCTTAGCTATTAGGCCAGAGTACGAGTCTAAGACCTTAGCTATTAGGCCAGAGTAAGAGTTAAGACCTTAGCTATTAGGCCAGAGTATGAGTCTAAGACCTTAGCTATTAGGCCAGAGTAAGAGTTAAGACCTTAGCTATTAGGCCAGAGTATGAGTCTAAGACCTTAGCTATTAGGCCAGAGTATGAGTTAAGACCTTAGCTATTAGGCCAGAGTAAGAGTTAAGACCTTAACCATTAGGCCAGAGTAAGAGTTAAGACCTTAACCTGTAGGCCAGAGTAAGAGTTAAGACCTTAACAAGTAGGCCAGAGTAAGAGTTAAGACCTTAGCTATTAGGCCAGAGTAAGAGTTAAGACCTTAACCAGTAGGCCAGAGTAAGAGTTAAGACCTTAACCAGTAGGCCAGAGTAAGAGTCTAAGACCTTAACCATTAGGCCAGAGTACGAGTCTAAGACCTTAGCTATTAGGCCAGAGTAAGAGTTAAGACCTTAACCAGTAGGCCAGAGTAAGAGTTAAGACCTTAACCAGTAGGCCAGAGTACGAGTCTAAGACCTTAGCTATTAGGCCAGAGTAAGTTTTAAGACCTTAGCTATTAGGCCAGAGTAAGAGTTAAGACCTTAACCAGTAGGCCAGAGTAAGAGTTAAGACCTTAGCTATTAGGCCAGAGTAAGATTTAAGACCTTAACCAGTAGGCCAAAGTACGAGTCTAAGACCTTAGCTATTAGGCCAGAGTAAGAGTTAAGACCTTAACCAGTAGGCCAGAGTACGAGTCTAAGACCTTAGCTATTAGGCCAGAGTAAGAGTTAAGACCTTAACCAGTAGGCCAGAGTACGAGTCTAAGACCTTAACCATTAGGCCAGAGTACGAGTCTAAGACCTTAGCTATTAGGCCAAAATAAGTGTTAAGACCTTAGCTATTAGGCCAGAGTAAGAGTAAAGAGCTTAACCTTTAGGCCAGAGTACGAGTCTAAGACCTTAGCTATTAGGCCAGAGTAAGAGTTAAGACCTTAACCAGTAGGCCAGAGTAAGAGTTAAGACCTTACCTATTAGGCCAGAGTACGAGTCTAAGACCTTAGCTATTAGGCCAGAGTAAGTGTTAAGACCTTAACCAGTAGGCCAGAGAAAGAGTTAAGACCTTACCTATTAGGCCATAGTACGAGTCTAAGACCTTAGCTATTAGGCCAGAGTAAGAGTTAAGACCTTAATCATTAGGCCAGAGTACGAGTCTAAAACCTTAGCTATTAGGCCAGAGTACGAGTCTAAGACCTTAGCTATTAGGCCAGAGTAAGAGTTAAGACCTTAGCTATTAGGCCAGAGTATGAGTCTAAGACCTTAGCTATTAGGCCAGAGTAAGAGTTAAGACCTTAACCATTAGGCCAGAGTACGAGTCTAAGACCTTAACCATTAGGCCAGAGTACGAGTCTAAGACCTTAGCTATTAGGCCAGAGTATGAGTTAAGACCTTAGCTATTAGGCCAGAGTAAGAGTTAAGACCTTAACCAGTAGGCCAGAGTAAGAGTTAGGACCTTAACCAGTAGGACAGAGTAAGAGCTAAGACCTTAACCATTAGGCCAGAGTACGGGTCTTAGACCTTGGCTATTAGGCCAGAGTAAGAGTTAAGACCTTAACGTGTAGGCCATAGTACGAGTCTAAGACTTTAGCTATTAGGCCAGAGTAAGAGTTAAGACCTTAGCTATTAGGCCAGAGTAAGAGTTAAGACCTTAACCAGTAGGCCAGAGTACGAGTCTAAGACCTTAGCTATTAGGGCAGAGTACTAGTTAAGACCTTAGCTATTAGGCCAGAGTAAGAGTTAAGACCTTAGCTATTAGGCTAGAGTAAGAGTTAAGACCTTAACCAGTAGGCCAAAGTACGAGTCTAAGACCTTAGCTATTAGGCCAGAGTAACAGTTAAGACCTTAACCCGTAGGCCAGAGTACGAGTCTCAGGCCTTAGCTATTAGGCCAGAGTAAGAGTTAAGACCTTAACCAGTAGGCCAGAGTAAGAGTTAATACCTTAACCATTAGGCCAGAGTACGAGTCTAAGACCTTAACCATTAGGCCAGAGAACGAGTCTAAGACCTTAGCTATTAGGCCAGAATAAGAGTTAAGACCTTAGCTATTAGGCCAGAGTAAGAGTTAAGACCTTAACCTTTAGGCCAGAGTACGAGTCTAAGACCTTAGCTATTAGGCCAGAGTAAGAGTTAAGACCTTAACCTGTAGGCCAGAGTACGAGTCTAAGACTTTAGCTATTAGGCCAGAGTAAGAGTTAAGACCTTAACCAGTAGGCCAGAGTAAGAGTTAAGACCTTAACCAGTAGGCCAGAGTACGAGTCTAAGACCTTAGCTATTAGGCCAGAGTAAGTTTTAAGACCTTAGCTATTAGGCCAGAGTAAGAGTTAAGACCTTAACCAGTAGGCCAGAGTAAGAGTTAAGACCTTAGCTATTGGGCCAGAGTAAGATTTAAGACCTTAACCAGTAGGCCAAAGTACGAGTCTAAGACCTTAGCTATTAGGCCAGAGTAAGAGTTAAGACCTTAACCAGTAGGCCAGAGTACGAGTCTAAGACCTTAGCTATTAGGCCAGAGTAAGAGTTAAGACCTTAACCAGTAGGCCAGAGTACGAGTCTAAGACCTTAACCATTAGGCCAGAGTACGAGTCTAAGACCTTAGCTATTAGGCCAGAATAAGTGTTAAGACCTTAGCTATTAGGCCAGAGTAAGAGTAAAGAGCTTAACCTTTAGGCCAGAGTACGAGTCTAAGACCTTAGCTATTAGGCCAGAGTAAGAGTTAAGACCTTAACCAGTAGGCCAGAGTAAGAGTTAAGACCTTACCTATTAGGCCAGAGTACGAGTCTAAGACCTTAGCTATTAGGCCAGAGTAAGTGTTAAGACCTTAACCAGTAGGCCAGAGAAAGAGTTAAGACCTTAACCTGTAGGCCATAGTACGAGTCTAAGACCTTAGCTATTAGGCCAGAGTAAGAGTTAAGACCTTAATCATTAGGCCAGAGTACGAGTCTAAAACCTTAGCTATTAGGCCAGAGTACGAGTCTAAGACCTTAGCTATTAGGCCAGAGTAAGAGTTAAGACCTTAGCTATTAGGCCAGAGTATGAGTCTAAGACCTTAGCTATTAGGCCAGAGTAAGAGTTAAGACCTTAACCATTAGGCCAGAGTACGAGTCTAAGACCTTAACCATTAGGCCAGAGTACGAGTCTAAGACCTTAGCTATTAGGCCAGAGTATGAGTTAAGACCTTAGCTATTAGGCCAGAGTAAGAGTTAAGACCTTAACCAGTAGGCCAGAGTAAGAGTTAGGACCTTAACCAGTAGGACAGAGTAAGAGCTAAGACCTTAACCATTAGGCCAGAGTACGGGTCTTAGACCTTGGCTATTAGGCCAGAGTAAGAGTTAAGACCTTAACGTGTAGGCCATAGTACGAGTCTAAGACTTTAGCTATTAGGCCAGAGTAAGAGTTAAGACCTTAGCTATTAGGCCAGAGTAAGAGTTAAGACCTTAACCAGTAGGCCAGAGTACGAGTCTAAGACCTTAGCTATTAGGGCAGAGTACTAGTTAAGACCTTAGCTATTAGGCCAGAGTAAGAGTTAAGACCTTAGCTATTAGGCTAGAGTAAGAGTTAAGACCTTAACCAGTAGGCCAAAGTACGAGTCTAAGACCTTAGCTATTAGGCCAGAGTAACAGTTAAGACCTTAACCCGTAGGCCAGAGTACGAGTCTCAGACCTTAGCTATTAGGCCAGAGTAAGAGTTAAGACCTTAACCAGTAGGCCAGAGTAAGAGTTAATACCTTAACCATTAGGCCAGAGTACGAGTCTAAGACCTTAACCATTAGGCCAGAGAACGAGTCTAAGACCTTAGCTATTAGGCCAGAATAAGAGTTAAGACCTTAGCTATTAGGCCAGAGTAAGAGTTAAGACCTTAACCTTTAGGCCAGAGTACGAGTCTAAGACCTTAGCTATTAGGCCAGAGTAAGAGTTAAGACCTTAACCTGTAGGCCATAGTACGAGTCTAAGACCTTAGCTATTAGGCCAGAGTAAGAGTTAAGACCTTAGCTATTAGGCCAGAGTAAGAGTTAAGACCTTAACCAGTAGGCCAGAGTACGAGTCTAAGACCTTAGCTATTAGGCCAGAGTACGAGTTAAGACCTTAGCTATTAGGCCAGAGTAAGAGTTAAGACCTTAGCTATTAGGCTAGAGTAAGAGTTAAGACCTTAACCAGTAGGCCAGAGTAAGAGTTAAGACCTTAACCTGTAGGCCAGAGTAAGAGTCTAAGACCTTAACTAGTAGGCCAGAGTAAGAGTTAAGACCTTAACCTGTAGGCCAGAGTAAGAGGCTAAGAACTTTACCAGTAGGCCAGAGTAATAGTTAAGACCTTAACCATTAGGCCAGAGTAAGAGTTAAGACCTTAACCATTAGGCCAGAGTAAGAGTCTAAGACCTTAGCTTTTAGGCCAGAGTAAGAGTAAAGACCTTAACCAGTAGGCCAGAGTAAGAGTTAAGACCTTAGCTATTAGGCCAGAGTACGAGTCTAAGACCTTAGCTATTAGGCCAGAGTAAGAGTTAAGACCTTAACCAGTAGGCCAGAGAAAGAGTTAAGACCTTAACCAGTAGTCCAAAGTACGAGTCTAAGACCTTAGCTATTAGGCCAGAGTAAGAGTTAAGACCTTAACCAGTGGGCCAGAGTACGAGTCTAAGACCTTAGCTATTAGGCCAGAGTAAGAGTTAAGACCTTAACCAGTAGGCCAGAGTAAGAGTTAAGACCTTAACCTGTAGGCCAGAGTAAGTGTTAAGACCTTAACCTGTAGGCCAGAGTAAGAGTTAAGACCTTAACAAGTAGGCCAGAGTAAGATTTAAGACCTCAGCTTTTAGGCCAGAGTAAGAGTTAAGACCTTAACCATTAGGCCAGAGTAAGAGTTAAGACCTTAACCAGTATGCCAGAGTAAGAGTCTAAGACCTTAGCTATTAGGCCAGAGTAAGAGTTAAGACCTTAACCAGTAGGTCAGAGTAAGAGTTAAGACCTTAGCTATTAAGCCAGAGTAAGAGTTAAGACCTTAAACAGTAGGCCAAAGTACGAGTCTAAGACCTTAGCTATTAGGCCAGAATAAGAGTTAAGACCTTAGCTATTAGGCCAGAGTAAGAGTTAAGACCTTAACCTTTAGGCCAGTGTACGAGTCTAAGACCTTAGCTTTAAGGCCAGAGTAAGAGTTAAGACCTTAACCTGTAGGCCATAGTATGAGTCTAAGACCTTAGCTATTAGGCCAGAGTAAGAGTTAAGACCTTAGCTATTAGGCAAGAGTAAAAGTTAAGACCTTAACCTATAGGCCTGAGTACGAGTCTAAGACCTTAGCTTTTAGGCCAGAGTAAGAGTTAAGACCTTAACCTGTAGGCCATAGTACGAGTCTAAGACCTTAGCTATTAGGCCAGAGTTCGAGTTAAGACCTTAGCTATTAGGCCAGAGTAAGAGTTAAGACCTTAACCAGCAGGCGAGAGTAAGAGTTAAGACCTTAACCAGTAGGCCAGAGTAAGAGTTAAGACCTTAGCTATTAGGCCAGTGTAAGAGTTAAGACCTTAACCAGTAGGCCAAAGTACGAGTCTAAGACCTTAGCTATTAGGCCAGAGTAAGAGTTAAGACCTTAACCAGTAGGCCAGAGTACGAGTCTAAGACCTTAGCAATTAGGCCAGAGTAAGAGTTAAGACCTTAGCTATTAGGCCAGAGTAAGAGTTAAGACCTTAACCAGTAGGCCAGAGTGCGAGTCTAAGACCTTAGCTATTAGGCCAGAGTACGAGTTAAGACCTTAGCTATTAAGCCAGAGTAAGAGTTAAGACCTTAACCATTAGGCCAGAGTAAGAGTTAAGACCTTAACCTGTAGGCCAGAGTAAGAGTTAAGACCTTAACAAGTAGGCCAGAGTAAGAGTTAAGACCTTAGCTATTAGGCCAGAGTAAGAGTTAAGACCTTAACCAGTAGGCCGGAGTAAGAGTTAAGACCTTAACCAGTAGGCCAGAGTAAGAGTCTAAGACCTTAACCATTAGGTCAGAGTATGAGTCTAAGACCTTAGCTATTAGGCCAGAGTAAGAGTTAAGACCTTAACCAGTTGGCCAGAGTAAGAGTTAAGACCTTAACCAGTAGGCCAGAGTACGAGTCTAAGACCTTAGCTATTAGGCCAGAGTAAGAGTTAAGACCTTAGCTATTAGCCCAGAGTGAGAGTTAAGACCTTAACCAGTAGGCCAGAGTAAGAGTTAAGACCTTAGCTATTAGGCCAGAGTAAGAGTTAAGACCTTAACCAGTAGGCCAAAGTACGAGTCTAAGACCTTAGCTATTAGGCCAGAGTAAGAGTTAAGACATTAACCCGTAGGCCAGAGTACGAGTCTCAGACCTTAGCTATTAGGCCAGAGTAAGAGTTAAGACCTTAACCAGTAGGCCAGAGTAAGAGTTAAGACCTTAACCATTAGGCCAGAGTATGAGTCTAAGACCTTAACCATTAGGCCAGAGTACGAGTCTAAGACCTTAGCTATTAGGCCAGAATAAGAGTTAAGACCTTAGCTATTAGGCCAGAGTAAGAGTTAAGACCTTAACCTTTAGGCCAGAGTACGAGTCTAAGACCTTAGCTATTAGGCCAGAGTAAGAGTTAAGACCTTAACCTGTAGGCCATAGTACGAGTCTAAGACCTTAGCTATTAGGCCAGAGTAAGAGTTAAGACCTTAGCTATTAGGCCAGAGTAAGAGTTAAGACCTTAACCAGTAGGCCAGAGTACGAGTCTAAGACCTTAGCTATTAGGCCAGAGTACGAGTTAAGACCTTAGCTATTAGGCCAGAGTAAGAGTTAAGACGTTAGCTATTAGGCTAGAGTAAGAGTTAAGACCTTAACCAGTAGGCCAGAGTAAGAGTTAAGACCTTAACCTGTAGGCCAGAGTAAGAGTCTAAGACCTTAACTAGTAGGCCACAGTAAGAGTTAAGACCTTAACCTGTAGGCCAGAGTAAGAGGCTAAGAACTTTACCAGTAGGCCAGAGTAATAGTTAAGACCTTAACCATTAGTCCAGAGTAAGAGTTAAGACCTTAACCATTAGGCCAGAGTAAGAGTCTAAGACCTTAGCTATTAGGCCAGAGTAAGAGTAAAGACCTTAACCAGTAGGCCAGAGTAAGAGTTAAGACCTTAGCTATTAGGCCAGAGTACGAGTCTAAGACCTTAGCTATTAGGCCAGAGTAAGAGTTAAGACCTTAACCAGTAGGCCAGAGAAAGAGTTAAGACCTTAACCTGTAGGCCATAGTACGAGTCTAAGACCTTAGCTATTAGGCCAGAGTAAGAGTTAAGACCATAATCATTTGGCCAGAGTACGAGTCTAAAACCTTAGCTATTAGGCCACAGTACAAGTCTAAGACCTTAGCTATTAGGCCAGAGTAAGAGTTAAGACCTTAGCTATTAGGCCAAAGTACGAGTCTAAGACCTTAGCTATTAGGCCAGAGTAAGAGTTAAGACCTTAACCATTAGGCCAGAGTACGAGTCTAAGACCTTAACCATTAGGCCAGAGTACGAGTCTAAGACCTTAGCTATTAGGCCAGAGTAAGAGTTAAGACCTTAGCTATTAGGCCAGAGTAAGAGTTAAGACCTTAGCTATTAAGCCAGAGTAAGAGTTAAGACCTTAACCCTTAGGCCAGATTAAGAGTTAAGACCTTAACCTGTAGGCCAGAGTAAGAGTTAAGACCTTAACAAGTAGGCCAGAGTAAGAGTTAAGACCTTAGCTATTAGGCCAGAGTAAGAGTTAAGACCTTAACCATTAGGCCAGAGTAAGAGTTAAGACCTTAACCAGTAGGCCAGAGTAAGAGTTAAGACCTTAACCAGTAGGCCAGAGTACGAGTCTAAGACCTTAGCTATTAGGCCAGAGTAAGAGTTAAGACCTTAACCAGTAGGCCAGAGTAAGAGTTAAAACCTTAACCAGTAGGCCAGAGTATGAGTCTAAGACCTTAGCTATTAGGCCAGAGTAAGAGTTAAGACCTTAGCTATTAGGCCAGAGTAAGAGTTAAGACCTTAACCAGTAGGCCAGAGTAAGAGTTAAGACCTTAGCTATTAGGCCAGAGTAAGAGTTAAGACCTTAACCAGTAGGCCAAAGTACGAGTCTAAGACCTTAGCTATTAGGCCAGAGTAAGAGTTAAGACCTTAGCCAGTGGGCCAGAGTACGAGTCTAAGACCTTAGCTATTAGGCCAGAGTAAGAGTTAAGACCTTAACCAGTAGGCCAGAGTAAGAGTTAAGACCTTTACCATTAGGCCAGAGTACGAGTCTAAGACCTTAACCATTAGGCCAGAGTAAGAGTTAAGACCTTAGCTATTAGGCCAGAGTAAGAGTTGAGACCTTAACCTTTAGGCCAGAGTACGAGTCTAAGACCTTAGCTATTAGGCCAGAGTAAGAGTTAAGACCTTAACCTGTAGGCCATAGTACGAGTCTAAGACCTTAGCTATTAGGCCAGAGTAAGAGTTAAGACCTTAGCTATTAGGCCAGAGTAAGAGTTAAGACCTTAACCTGTAGGCCAGAGTACGAGTCTAAGACCTTAGCTATTAGGCCAGAGTACGAGTTAAGACCTTAGCTATTAGGCCAGAGTAAGAGTTAAGACCTTAGCTATTAGGCTAGAGTAAGAGTTAAGACCTTAACCAGTAGGCCAGAGTAAGAGTTAAGACCTTAACCTGTAGGCCAGAGTAAGAGTCTAAGACCTTAACCAGTAGGCCAGAGTAAGAGTTAAGACCTTAACCTGTAGGCCAGAGTAAGAGTCTAAGACCTTTACCAGTAGGCCAGAGTAAGAGTTAAGACCTTAACCATTAGGCCAGAGTAAGAGTCTAAGACCTTAGCTATTAGGCCAGAGTAAGAGTTAAGACCTTAACCAGTAGGCCAGAGAAAGAGTTAAGACCTTAACCTGTAGGCCATAGTACGAGTCTAAGACCTTAGCTATTAGGCCAGAGTAAGAGTTAAGACCTTAATCATTAGGCCAGAGTACGAGTCTAAAACCTTAGCTATTAGGCCAGAGTACGAGTCTAAGACCTTAGCTATTAGGCCAGAGTAAGAGTTAAGACCTTAGCTATTAGGCCAGAGTATGAGTCTAAGACCTTAGCTATTAGGCCAGAGTAAGAGTTAAGACCTTAACCATTAGGCCAGAGTACGAGTCTAAGACCTTAACCATTAGGCCAGAGTACGAGTCTAAGAACTTAGCTATTAGGCCAGAGTATGAGTTAAGACCTTAGCTATTAGGCCAGAGTAAGAGTTAAGACCTTAACCATTAGGCCAGAGTAAGAGTTAAGACCTTAACCTGTAGGCCAGAGTAAGAGTTAAGACCTTAACAAGTAGGCTAGAGTAAGAGTTAAGACCTTAGCTATTAGGCCAGAGTAAGAGTTAAGACCTTAACCACTAGGCCAGAGTAAGAGTTAAGACCTTAACCAGTAGGCCAGAGTAAGAGTTAAGACCTTAACCAGTAGGCCAGAGTAAGAGTCTAAGACCTTAACCATTAGGCCAGAGTACGAGTCTAAGACCTTAGCTATTAGGCCAGAGTAAGAGTTAAGACCTTAACCAGTAGGCCAGAGTAAGAGTTAAGACCTTAACCAGTAGGCCAGAGTATGAGTCTAAGACCTTAGCTGTTAGGCCAGAGTAAGTGTTAATGCCTTAGCTATTAGGCCAGAGTAAGAGTTAAGACCTTAACCAGTAGGCCAGAGTAAGAGTTAAGACCTTAGCTATTAGGCCAGAGTAAGAGTTAAGACCTTAACCAGTAGACCAAAGTACGAGTCTAAGACCTTAGCTATTAGGCCAGAGTAAGAGTTAAGACCTTAACCAGTAGGCCAGAGTATGAGTCTAAGACCTTAGCTATTAGGCCAGAGTAAGAGTTAAGACCTTAACCAGTAGGCCAGAGTGCGAGTCTAAGACCTTAACCATTAGGCCAGAGTACGAGTCTAAGACCTTAGCTATTAGGCCAGAATAAGTGTTAAGACCTTAGCTATTAGGCCAGAGTAAGAGTAAAGACCTTAACCTTTAGGCCAGAGTACGAGTCTAAGACCTTAGCTATTAGGCCAGAGTAAGAGTTAAGACCTTAACCAGTAGGCCAGAGTAAGAGTTAAGACCTTAGCTATTAGGCCAGAGTACGAGTCTAAGACCTTAGCTATTAGGCCAGAGTAAGTGTTAAGACCTTAACCAGTAGGCCAGAGAAAGAGTTAAGACCTTAAACTGTAGGCCATAGTACGAGTCTAAGACCTTAGCTATTAGGCCAGAGTAAGAGTTAAGACCTTAATCATTAGGCCAGAGTACGAGTCTAAAACCTTAGCTATTAGGCCAGAGTACGAGTCTAAGACCTTAGCTATTAGGCCAGAGTAAGAGTTAAGACCTTAGCTATTAGGCCAGAGTATGAGTCTAAGACCTTAGCTATTAGGCCAGAGTAAGAGTTAAGACCTTAGCTATTAGGCCAGAGTATGAGTCTAAGACCTTAGCTATTAGGCCAGAGTATGAGTTAAGACCTTAGCTATTAGGCCAGAGTAAGAGTTAAGACCTTAACCATTAGGCCAGAGTAAGAGTTAAGACCTTAACCTGTAGGCCAGAGTAAGAGTTAAGACCTTAACAAGTAGGCCAGAGTAAGAGTTAAGACCTTAGCTATTAGGCCAGAGTAAGAGTTAAGACCTTAACCAGTAGGCCAGAGTAAGAGTTAAGACCTTAACCAGTAGGCCAGAGTAAGAGTCTAAGACCTTAACCATTAGGCCAGAGTACGAGTCTAAGACCTTAGCTATTAGGCCAGAGTAAGAGTTAAGACCTTAACCAGTAGGCCAGAGTAAGAGTTAAGACCTTAACCAGTAGGCCAGAGTACGAGTCTAAGACCTTAGCTATTAGGCCAGAGTAAGTGTTAAGACCTTAGCTATTAGGCCAGAGTAAGAGTTAAGACCTTAACCAGTAGGCCAGAGTAAGAGTTAAGACCTTAGCTATTAGGCCAGAGTAAGAGTTAAGACCTTAACCAGTAGGCCAAAGTACGAGTCTAAGACCTTAGCTATGAGGCCAGAGTAAGAGTTAAGACCTTAACCAGTAGGCCAGAGTACGAGTCTAAGACCTTAGCTATTAGGCCAGAGTAAGAGTAAAGACCTTGACCAGTAGGCCAGTGTACGAGTCTAAGACCTTAACCATTAGGCCAGAGTACGAGTCTAAGACCTTAGCTATTAGGCCAGAATAAGTGTTAAGACCTTATCTATTAGGCCAGAGTAAGAGTTAAGACATTAACCTTTAGGCCAGAGTACGAGTCTAAGACCTTAGCTATTAGGCCAGAGTAAGAGTTAAGACCTTAACCTGTTGGCCATAGTACGAGTCTAAGACCTTAGCTATTAGGCCAGAGTAAGAGTTAAGACCTTAGCTATTAGGCCAGAGTAAGAGTTAATATCAAAACCGGTAGGCCAGAGTACGAGTCTAAGACCTTAGCTATTAGGGCAGAGTACTAGTTAAGACCTTAGCTATTAGGCCAGAGTAAGAGTTAAGACCTTAGCTATTAGGCTAGAGTAAGAGTTAAGACCTTAACCAGTAGGCCAAAGTACGAGTCTAAGACCTTAGCTATTAGGCCAGAGTAAGAGTTAAGACCTTAACCCGTAGGCCAGAGTACGAGTCTCAGACCTTAGCTATTAGGCCAGAGTAAGAGTTAAGACCTTAACCAGTAGGCCAGAGTAAGAGTTAAGACCTTAACCATTAGGCCAGAGTACGAGTCTAAGACCTTAACAGTTAGGCCAGAGAACGAGTCTAAGACCTTAGCTATTAGGCCAGAATAAGAGTTAAGACCTTAGCTATTAGGCCAGAGTAAGAGTTAAGACCTTAACCTTTAGGCCAGAGTACGAGTCTAAGACCTTAGCTATTAGGCCAGAGTAAGAGTTAAGACCTTAACCTGTAGGCCATAGTACGAGTCTAAGACCTTAGCTATTAGGCCAGAGTAAGAGTTAAGACCTTAGCTATTAGGCCAGAGTAAGAGTTAAGACCTTAACCAGTAGGCCAGAGTACGAGTCTAAGACCTTAGCTATTAGGCCAGAGTACGAGTTAAGACCTTAGCTATTAGGCCAGAGTAAGAGTTAAGACCTTAGCTATTAGGCTAGAGTAAGAGTTAAGACCTTAACCAGTAGGCCAGAGTAAGAGTTAAGACCTTAACCTGTAGGCCAGAGTAAGAGTCTAAGACCTTAACTAGTAGGCCAGAGTAAGAGTTAAGACCTTAACCTGTAGGCCAGAGTAAGAGGCTAAGAACTTTACCAGTAGGCCAGAGTAATAGTTAAGACCTTAACCATTAGGCCAGATTAAGAGTTAAGACCTTAACCATTAGGCCAGAGTAAGAGTCTAAGACCTTAGCTTTTAGGTCAGAGTAAGAGTAAAGACCTTAACCAGTAGGCCAGAGTAAGAGTTAAGACCTTAGCTATTAGGCCAGAGTACGAGTCTAAGACCTTAGCTATTAGGCCAGAGTAAGAGTTAAGACCTTAACCAGTAGGCCAGAGAAAGAGTTAAGACCTTAACCTGTAGGCCATAGTACGAGTCTAAGACCTTAGCTATTAGGCCAGAGTAAGAGTTAAGACCTTAATCATTAGGCCAGAGTACGAGTCTAAAACCTTAGCTATTAGGCCACAGTACGAGTCTAAGACCTTAGCTATTAGGCCAGAGTAAGAGTTAAGACCTTAGCTATTAGGCCAGAGTACGAGTCTAAGACCTTAGCTATTAGGCCAGAGTAAGAGTTAAGACCTTAACCATTAGGCCAGAGTACGAGTCTAAGACCTTAACCATTAGGCCAGAGTACGAGTCTAAGACCTTAGCTATTAGGCCAGAGTAAGAGTTAAGACCTTAGCTATTAGGCCAGAGTAAGAGTTAAGACCTTAGCTATTAAGCCAGAGTAAGAGTTAAGACCTTAACCCTTAGGCCAGATTAAGAGTTAAGACCTTAACCTGTAGGCCAGAGTAAGAGGTAAGACCTTAACAAGTAGGCCAGAGTAAGAGTTAAGACCTTAGCTATTAGGCCAGAGTAAGAGTTAAGACCTTAACCATTAGGCCAGAGTAAGAGTTAAGACCTTAACCAGTAGGCCAGAGTAAGAGTTAAGACCTTAACCAGTAGGCCAGAGTGAGAGTCTAAGACCCTAACCATTAGGCCAGAGTACGAGTCTAAGACCTTAGCTATTAGGCCAGAGTAAGAGTTAAGACCTTAACCAGTAGGCCAGAGTATGAGTCTAAGACCTTAGCTATTAGGCCAGAGTAAGAGTTAAGACCTTAAACAGTAGGCCAGAGTACGAGTCTAAGACCTTAGCTATTAGGCCAGAGTAAGAGTCTAAGACCTTAGCTATTAAGCCAGAGTAAGAGTTAAGACCTTAGCTATTAGGCCAGAGTAAGAGTTAAGACCTTAACCAGTAGGCCAGAGTAAGAGTTAAGACCTTAGCTATTGGGCCAGAGTAAGAGTTAAGACCTTAACCAGTAGGCCAAAGTACGAGTCTAAGACCTTAGCTATTAGGCCAGAGTAAGAGTTAAGACCTTAACCAGTAGGCCAGAGTACGAGTCTAAGACCTTAGCTATTAGGCCAGAGTAAGAGTTAAGACCTTAACCAGTATGCCAGAGTACGAGTCTAAGACCTTAACCATTAGGCCAGAGTACGAGTCTAAGACCTTAGCTATTAGGCCAGAATAAGTGTTAAGACCTTAGCTATTAGGCCAGAGTAAGAGTAAAGACCTTAACCTTTAGGCCAGAGTACGAGTCTAAGACCTTAGCTATTAGGCCAGAGTAAGAGTTAAGACCTTAACCAGTAGGCCAGAGTAAGAGTTAAGACCTTAGCTATTAGGCCAGAGTACGAGTCTAAGACCTTAGCTATTAGGCCAGAGTAAGTGTTAAGACCTTAACCAGTAGGCCAGAGTAAGAGTTAAGACCTTAACAAGTAGGCCAGAGTAAGAGTTAAGACCTTAGCTATTAGGCCAGAGTAAGAGTTAAGACCTAACCATTAGGCCAGAGTAAGAGTTAAGACCTTAACCAGTAGGCCAGAGTAAGAGTTAAGACCTTAACCATTAGGCCAGAGTAAGAGTCTAAGACCTTAACCATTAGGCCAGAGTATGAGTCTAAGACCTTAGCTATTAGGCCAGAGTAAGAGTTAAGACCTTAACCAGTAGGCCAGAGTAAGAGTTAAGACCTTAACCAGTAGGCCAGAGTACGAGTCTAAGACCTTAGCTATTAGGCCAGAGTAAGAGTTAAGACCTTAGCTATTAGGCCAGACTGAGAGTTAAGACCTTAACCAGTAGGCCAGAGTAAGAGTTAAGACCTTAGCTATTAGGCCAGAGTAAGAGTTAAGACCTTAACCAGTAGGCCAAAGTACGAGTCTAAGACCTTAGCTATTAGGCCAGAGTAAGAGTTAAGACCTTAACCCGTAGGCCAGAGTACGAGTCTCAGACCTTAGCTATTAGGCCAGAGTAAGAGTTAAGACCTTAACCAGTAGGCCAGAGTAAGAGTTAAGACCTTAACCATTAGGCCAGAGTACGAGTCTAAGACCTTAACCATTAGGCCAGAGTACGAGTCTAAGACCTTAGCTATTAGGCCAGAATAAGAGTTAAGACCTTAGCTATTAGGCCAGAGTAAGAGTTAAGACCTTAACCTTTAGGCCACAGTACGAGTCTAAGACCTTAGCTATTAGGCCAGAGTAAGAGTTAAGACCTTAACCTGTAGGCCATAGTACGAGTCTAAGACCTTAGCTATTAGGCCAGAGTAAGAGTTAAGACCTTAGCTATTAGGCCAGAGTAAGAGTTAAGACCTTAACCAGTAGGCCAGAGTACGAGTCTAAGACCTTAGCTATTAGGCCAGAGTACGAGTTAAGACCTTAGCTATTAGGCCAGAGTAAGAGTTAAGACCTTAGCTATTAGGCTAGAGTAAGAGTTAAGACCTTAACCAGTAGGCCAGAGTAAGAGTTAAGACCTTAACCTGTAGGCCAGAGTAAGAGTCTAAGACCTTAACTAGTAGGCCAGAGTAAGAGTTAAGACCTTAACCTGTAGGCCAGAGTAAGAGGCTAAGAACTTTACCAGTAGGCCAGAGTAATAGTTAAGACCTTAACCATTAGGCCAGAGTAAGAGTTAAGACCTTAACCATTAGGCCAGAGTAAGAGTCTAAGACCTTAGCTATTAGGCCAAAGTAAGAGTAAAGACCTTAACCAGTAGGCCAGAGTAAGAGTTAAGACCTTAGCTATTAGGCCAGAGTACGAGTCTAAGACCTTAGGTATTAGGCCAGAGTAAGAGTTAAGACCTTAACCAGTAGGCCAGAGAAAGAGTTAAGACCTTAACCTGTAGGCCATAGTACGAGTCTAAGACCTTAGCTATTAGGCCAGAGTAAGAGTTAAGACCTTAATCATTAGGCCAGAGTACGAGTCTAAAACCTGAGCTATTACGCCATAGTACGAGTCTAAGACCTTAGCTATTAGGCCAGAGTAAGAGTTAAGACCTTAGCTATTAGGCCAGAGTATGAGTCTAAGACCTTAGCTATTAGGCCAGAGTAAGAGTTAAGACCTTAACCATTAGGCCAGAGTACGAGTCTAAGACCTTAACCATTAGGCCAGAGTACGAGTCTAAGACCTTAGCTATTAGGCCAGAGTAAGAGTTAAGACCTTAGCTATTACGCCAGAGTAAGAGTTAAGACCTTAACCCTTAGGCCAGAGTACGAGTCTAAGACCTTAGCTATTAGGCCAGAGTAAGAGTTAAGACCTTAACCTGTTGGCCATAGTACGAGTCTAAGACCTTAGCTATTAGGCCAGAGTAAGAGTTAAGACCTTAGCTATTAGGCCAGAGTAAGAGTTAATATCAAAACCGGTAGGCCAGAGTACGAGTCTAAGACCTTAGCTATTAGGGCAGAGTACTAGTTAAGACCTTAGCTATTAGGCCAGAGTAAGAGTTAAGACCTTAGCTATTAGGCTAGAGTAAGAGTTAAGACCTTAACCAGTAGGCCAAAGTACGAGTCTAAGACCTTAGCTATTAGGCCAGAGTAAGAGTTAAGACCTTAACCCGTAGGCCAGAGTACGAGTCTCAGACCTTAGCTATTAGGCCAGAGTAAGAGTTAAGACCTTAACCAGTAGGCCAGAGTAAGAGTTAAGACCTTAACCATTAGGCCAGAGTACGAGTCTAAGACCTTAACAGTTAGGCCAGAGAACGAGTCTAAGACCTTAGCTATTAGGCCAGAATAAGAGTTAAGACCTTAGCTATTAGGCCAGAGTAAGAGTTAAGACCTTAACCTTTAGGCCAGAGTACGAGTCTAAGACCTTAGCTATTAGGCCAGAGTAAGAGTTAAGACCTTAACCTGTAGGCCATAGTACGAGTCTAAGACCTTAGCTATTAGGCCAGAGTAAGAGTTAAGACCTTAGCTATTAGGCCAGAGTAAGAGTTAAGACCTTAACCAGTAGGCCAGAGTACGAGTCTAAGACCTTAGCTATTAGGCCAGAGTACGAGTTAAGACCTTAGCTATTAGGCCAGAGTAAGAGTTAAGACCTTAGCTATTAGGCTAGAGTAAGAGTTAAGACCTTAACCAGTAGGCCAGAGTAAGAGTTAAGACCTTAACCTGTAGGCCAGAGTAAGAGTCTAAGACCTTAACTAGTAGGCCAGAGTAAGAGTTAAGACCTTAACCTGTAGGCCAGAGTAAGAGGCTAAGAACTTTACCAGTAGGCCAGAGTAATAGTTAAGACCTTAACCATTAGGCCAGATTAAGAGTTAAGACCTTAACCATTAGGCCAGAGTAAGAGTCTAAGACCTTAGCTTTTAGGTCAGAGTAAGAGTAAAGACCTTAACCAGTAGGCCAGAGTAAGAGTTAAGACCTTAGCTATTAGGCCAGAGTACGAGTCTAAGACCTTAGCTATTAGGCCAGAGTAAGAGTTAAGACCTTAACCAGTAGGCCAGAGAAAGAGTTAAGACCTTAACCTGTAGGCCATAGTACGAGTCTAAGACCTTAGCTATTAGGCCAGAGTAAGAGTTAAGACCTTAATCATTAGGCCAGAGTACGAGTCTAAAACCTTAGCTATTAGGCCACAGTACGAGTCTAAGACCTTAGCTATTAGGCCAGAGTAAGAGTTAAGACCTTAGCTATTAGGCCAGAGTACGAGTCTAAGACCTTAGCTATTAGGCCAGAGTAAGAGTTAAGACCTTAACCATTAGGCCAGAGTACGAGTCTAAGACCTTAACCATTAGGCCAGAGTACGAGTCTAAGACCTTAGCTATTAGGCCAGAGTAAGAGTTAAGACCTTAGCTATTAGGCCAGAGTAAGAGTTAAGACCTTAGCTATTAAGCCAGAGTAAGAGTTAAGACCTTAACCCTTAGGCCAGATTAAGAGTTAAGACCTTAACCTGTAGGCCAGAGTAAGAGGTAAGACCTTAACAAGTAGGCCAGAGTAAGAGTTAAGACCTTAGCTATTAGGCCAGAGTAAGAGTTAAGACCTTAACCATTAGGCCAGAGTAAGAGTTAAGACCTTAACCAGTAGGCCAGAGTAAGAGTTAAGACCTTAACCAGTAGGCCAGAGTGAGAGTCTAAGACCTTAACCATTAGGCCAGAGTACGAGTCTAAGACCTTAGCTATTAGGCCAGAGTAAGAGTTAAGACCTTAACCAGTAGGCCAGAGTATGAGTCTAAGACCTTAGCTATTAGGCCAGAGTAAGAGTTAAGACCTTAAACAGTAGGCCAGAGTACGAGTCTAAGACCTTAGCTATTAGGCCAGAGTAAGAGTCTAAGACCTTAGCTATTAAGCCAGAGTAAGAGTTAAGACCTTAGCTATTAGGCCAGAGTAAGAGTTAAGACCTTAACCAGTAGGCCAGAGTAAGAGTTAAGACCTTAGCTATTAGGCCAGAGTAAGAGTTAAGACCTTAACCAGTAGGCCAAAGTACGAGTCTAAGACCTTAGCTATTAGGCCAGAGTAAGAGTTAAGACCTTAACCAGTAGGCCAGAGTACGAGTCTAAGACCTTAGCTATTAGGCCAGAGTAAGAGTTAAGACCTTAACCAGTAGGCCAGAGTACGAGTCTAAGACCTTAACCATTAGGCCAGAGTACGAGTCTAAGACCTTAGCTATTAGGCCAGAATAAGTGTTAAGACCTTAGCTATTAGGCCAGAGTAAGAGTAAAGACCTTAACCTTTAGGCCAGAGTACGAGTCTAAGACCTTAGCTATTAGGCCAGAGTAAGAGTTAAGACCTTAACCAGTAGGCCAGAGTAAGAGTTAAGACCTTAGCTATTAGGCCAGAGTACGAGTCTAAGACCTTAGCTATTAGGCCAGAGTAAGTGTTAAGACCTTAACCAGTAGGCCAGAGTAAGAGTTAAGACCTTAACAAGTAGGCCAGAGTAAGAGTTAAGACCTTAGCTATTAGGCCAGAGTAAGAGTTAAGACCTAACCATTAGGCCAGAGTAAGAGTTAAGACCTTAACCAGTAGGCCAGAGTAAGAGTTAAGACCTTAACCATTAGGCCAGAGTAAGAGTCTAAGACCTTAACCATTAGGCCAGAGTATGAGTCTAAGACCTTAGCTATTAGGCCAGAGTAAGAGTTAAGACCTTAACCAGTAGGCCAGAGTAAGAGTTAAGACCTTAACCAGTAGGCCAGAGTACGAGTCTAAGACCTTAGCTATTAGGCCAGAGTAAGAGTTAAGACCTTAGCTATTAGGCCAGAGTGAGAGTTAAGACCTTAACCAGTAGGCCAGAGTAAGAGTTAAGACCTTAGCTATTAGGCCAGAGTAAGAGTTAAGACCTTAACCAGTAGGCCAAAGTACGAGTCTAAGACCTTAGCTATTAGGCCAGAGTAAGAGTTAAGACCTTAACCCGTAGGCCAGAGTACGATTCTCAGACCTTAGCTATTAGGCCAGAGTAAGAGTTAAGACCTTAACCAGTAGGCCACAGTAAGAGTTAAGACCTTAACCATTAGGCCAGAGTACGAGTCTAAGACCTTAACCATTAGGCCAGAGTACGAGTCTAAGACCTTAGCTATTAGGCCAGAATAAGAGTTAAGACCTTAGCTATTAGGCCAGAGTAAGAGTTAAGACCTTAACCTTTAGGCCAGAGTACGAGTCTAAGACCTTAGCTATTAGGCCAGAGTAAGAGTTAAGACCTTAACCTGTAGGCCATAGTACGAGTCTAAGACCTTAGCTATTAGGCCAGAGTAAGAGTTAAGACCTTAGCTATTAGGCCAGAGTAAGAGTTAAGACCTTAACCAGTAGGCCAGAGTACGAGTCTAAGACCTTAGCTATTAGGCCAGAGTACGAGTTAAGACCTTAGCTATTAGGCCAGAGTAAGAGTTAAGACCTTAGCTATTAGGCTAGAGTAAGAGTTAAGACCTTAACCAGTAGGCCAGAGTAAGAGTTAAGACCTTAACCTGTAGGCCAGAGTAAGAGTCTAAGACCTTAACTAGTAGGCCAGAGTAAGAGTTAAGACCTTAACCTGTAGGCCAGAGTAAGAGGCTAAGAACTTTACCAGTAGGCCAGAGTAATAGTTAAGACCTTAACCATTAGGCCAGAGTAAGAGTTAAGACCTTAACCATTAGGCCAGAGTAAGAGTCTAAGACCTTAGCTATTAGGCCAAAGTAAGAGTAAAGACCTTAACCAGTAGGCCAGAGTAAGAGTTAAGACCTTAGCTATTAGGCCAGAGTACGAGTCTAAGACCTTAGGTATTAGGCCAGAGTAAGAGTTAAGACCTTAACCAGTAGGCCAGAGAAAGAGTTAAGACCTTAACCTGTAGGCCATAGTACGAGTCTAAGACCTTAGCTATTAGGCCAGAGTAAGAGTTAAGACCTTAATCATTAGGCCAGAGTACGAGTCTAAAACCTGAGCTATTAGGCCACAGTACGAGTCTAAGACCTTAGCTATTAGGCCAGAGTAAGAGTTAAGACCTTAGCTATTAGGCCAGAGTATGAGTCTAAGACCTTAGCTATTAGGCCAGAGTGAGAGTTAAGACCTTAACCATTAGGCCAGAGTACGAGTCTAAGACCTTAACCATTAGGCCAGAGTACGAGTCTAAGACCTTAGCTATTAGGCCAGAGTAAGAGTTAAGACCTTAGCTATTAAGCCAGAGTAAGAGTTAAGACCTTAACCCTTAGGCCAGATTAAGAGTTAAGACCTTAACCTGTAGGCCAGAGTAAGAGTTAAGACCTTAACAAGTAGGCCAGAGTAAGAGTTAAGACCTTAACCCTTAGGCCAGATTAAGAGTTAAGACTAGGCCTGGGCAAAAATTTCGTTCCGTTCGCGGAAATTGCGATAATTTGGCATTTTTGCGTTCCGCGGAGAGCGCGAAAATGTCAAAAATTCCGGTTTCCGCAGCTTGGCGATAATTTGTTTCTTGCTCGCGCTGTAAAATGATACATTCTCGCGCGCGCGCGATCGCCTTACCTGAATCCCTGCGTTCGCCGACAAGTTTTCTTGATCCGGTCGCGTTCTCCATGAGATGTTGTATTGTTTTTAGCCATTTGCGCTGTCTCGCGACAGTTCGCGCCCGCAGTGACGTCATGCGTCGCGCGATCACGTCTTTCTTCTCGCGATCATGCACCGCGAGAACAACTCAAAACAAGATGGCCGCGCCCGCAAGCAACCACATGGGTAAGTTGGCGACCCGCAACCATGCAGAAAATCTCGCGAACATGCCGGAAAAAAACTTCCGCATCTTCGCGATATTTCTGCTTGTTTGCGATAATTTTAAACATTCTCGCGATAATTTGCGAAGGTTAATTCCGCAAATTCCGCCCACCCCTAGTTAAGACCTTAACCTGTAGGCCAGAGTAAGAGTTAAGACCTTAACCATTAGGCCAGAGTAAGTGTTAAGACCTTAACCAGTAGGCCAGAGTAAGAGTTAAGACCTTAACCATTAGGCCAGAGTAAGAGTTAAGACCTTAACCAGTAGGCCAGAGTAAGAGTTAAGACCTTAACCAGTAGGCCAGAGTAAGAGTCTAAGACCTTAACCATTAGGCCAGAGTACGAGTCTAAGACCTTAGCTATTAGGCCAGAGTAAGAGTTAAGACCTTAACCAGTAGGCCAGAGTAAGAGTTAGGACCTTAACCAGTAGGCCAGAGTATGAGTCTAAGACCTTAGCTATTAGGCCAGAGTAAGAGTTAAGACCTTAACCAGTAGGCCAGAGTACGAGTCTAAGACCTTAGCTATTAGGCCAGAGTAAGAGTTAAGACCTTAACCATTAGGCCAGAGTACGAGTCTAAGACCTTAGCTATTAGGCCAGACTAAGAGTTGAGACCTTAACCAGTAGGCCAGAGTAAGAGTTAAGACCTTAGCTATTAGGCCAGAGTAAGAGTCTAAGACCTCAACCATTAGGCCAGAGTAAGAGTTAAAACCTTAACCAGTAGGCCAGAGTAAGAGTTAAGACCTTAACCAGTAGGCCTGAGTAAGAGTTAAGACCTTAACCTGTAGGCCATAGTACGAGTCTAAGACCATAGCTATTAGGCCAGAGTAAGAGTTAAGACCTTAACCAGTAGGCCAGAGTACGAGTCTAAGACCTTAGCTATTAGGCCAGAGTAAGAGTCTAAGACCTTAGCTATTAGGCCAGAGTAAGAGTTAAGACCTTAGCTATTAGGCCAGAGTAAGAGTTAAGACCTTAACCAGTAGGCCAGAGTAAGAGTTAAGACCTTAACCAGTAGGCCAGAGTACGAGTCTAAGACCTTAGCTATTAGGCCAGAGTAAGAGTTAAGACCTTAGCTATTAAGCCAGAGTAAGAGTTAAGACCTTAACCCTTAGGCCAGATTAAGAGTTAAGACCTTAACCTGTAGGCCAGAGTAAGAGTTAAGACCTTAACAAGTAGGCCAGAGTAAGAGTTAAGACCTTAACCCTTAGGCCAGATTAAGAGTTAAGACCATAACCTGTAGGCCAGAGTAAGAGTTAAGACCTTAACAAGTAGGCCAGAGTAAGAGTTAAGACCTTAGCTATTAGGCCAGAGTAAGAGTTAAGACCTTAACCATTAGGCCAGAGTAAGCGTTAAGACCTTAACCAGTAGGCCAGAGTAAGAGTTAAGACCTTAACCAGTAGGCCAGAGTAAGAGTCTAAGACCTTAACCATTAGGCCAGAGTACGAGTCTAAGACCTTAGCTATTAGGCCAGAGTAAGAGTTAAGACCTTAACCAGTAGGCCAGAGTAAGAGTTAAGACCTTAACCAGTAGGCCAGAGTATGAGTCTAAGACCTTAGCTATTAGGCCAGAGTAAGAGTTAAGACCTTAACCAGTAGGCCAGAGTACGAGTCTAAGACCTTAGCTATTAGGCCAGAGTAAGAGTTAAGACCTTAACCATTAGGCCAGAGTACGAGTCTAAGACCTTAGCTATTAGGCCAGACTAAGAGTTGAGACCTTAACCAGTAGGCCAGAGTAAGAGTTAAGACCTTAGCTATTAGGCCAGAGTAAGAGTCTAAGACCTCAACCATTAGGCCAGAGTAAGAGTTAAAACCTTAACCAGTAGGCCAGAGTAAGAGTTAAGACCTTAACCAGTAGGCCTGAGTAAGAGTTAAGACCTTAACCTGTAGGCCATAGTACGAGTCTAAGACCATAGCTATTAGGCCAGAGTAAGAGTTAAGACCTTAACCAGTAGGCCAGAGTACGAGTCTAAGACCTTAGCTATTAGGCCAGAGTAAGAGTCTAAGACCTTAGCTATTAGGCCAGAGTAAGAGTTAAGACCTTAGCTATTAGGCCAGAGTAAGAGTTAAGACCTTAACCAGTAGGCCAGAGTAAGAGTTAAGACCTTAACCAGTAGGCCAGAGTAAGAGTTAAGACCGTAACCTGTAGGCCATAGTACGAGTCTAAGACCTTAGCTATTAGGCCAGAGTAAGAGTTAAGACCTTAGCTATTAGGCCAGAGTAAGAGTTAAGACCTTAACCAGTAGGCCAGAGTAAAAGTTAAAACCTTAAACTGTAGGCCAGAGTACGAGTCTAAGACCTTAGCTATTAGGCCAGAGTAAGAGTTAAGACCTTAGCTATTAGGCCAGAGTAAGAGTTAAGACCTTAACCAGTAGGCCAGAGTAAGAGTTAAGACCTTAGCTATTAGGCCAGAGTAAGAGTTAAGACCTTAACCAGTAGGCCAAAGTACGAGTCTAAGACCTTAGCTATTAGGCCAGAGTAAGAGTTAAGACCTTAACCAGTAGGCCAGAGTACGAGTCTAAGACCTTAGCTATTAGGCCAGAGTAAGAGTTAAGACCTTAGCTATTAGGCCAGAGTAAGAGTTAAGACCTTAGCTATTAAGCCAGAGTAAGAGTTAAGACCTTAACCAGTAGGCCAGAGTAAGAGTTCAGACCTTAACCAGTAGGCCAGAGTAAGAGTCTAAGACCTTAATCATTAGGCCAGAATACGAGTCTAAGACCTTAGCTATTAGGCCAGAGTAAGAGTTAAGACCTTAACCTGTAGGCCAGAGTAAGAGTTAAGACCTTAACAAGTAGGCCAGAGTAAGAATTCAGACCTTAGCTATTAGGCCAGAGTAAGAGTTAAGACCTTAACCATGAGGCCAGAGTAAGAGTTAAGACCTTAACCAGTAGGCCAGAGTACGAGTCTAAGACCTTAGCTATTAGGCCAGAGTAAGAGTTAAGACCTTAGATATTAGGCCAGAGTAAGAGTTAATACCTTAACCAATAGGCCAGAGTAAGAGTTAAGACCTTAACCAGTGGGCCAGAGTAAGAGTTAAGACCTTAACCTGTAGGCCAGAGTACGAGTCTTAGACCTTAGCTATTAGGCCAGAGTAAGAGTTAAGACCTTAACCAGTAGGCCAGAGTACGAGTCTAAGACTTTAGTTATTAGGCCTGAGTAAGAGTCTAAGACCTTAACTATTAGGCCAGAGTAAGAGTTAAGATGTTAGCTATTAGGCCAGAGTAAGAGTTAAGACCTTAACCAGTAGGCCAGAGTAAGAGTTAAGACCTTAACCAGTGGGCCAGAGTAAGAGTTAAGACCTTAACCTGAAGGCCATAGTACGAGTCTAAGACCTTAGCTATTAGGCCAGAGTAAGAGTTAAGACCTTAGCTATTAGGCCAGAGTATGAGTCTAAGACCTTAGCTATTAGGCCAGAGTAAGAGTTAAGACCTTAGCTATTAGGCCAGAGTAAGAGTTAAGACCTTAAGCAGTAGGCCAGAGTACGAGTCTAAGACCTTAGCTATTAGGCCAGAGTAAGAGTTAAGACCTTAACCTGTAGGCCATAGTACAAGTCTAAGACCTTAGCTATTAGGCCAGAGTAAGAGTTAAGACCTTAACCACTAGGCCAGAGTAAGAGTTAAGACCTTAACCAGTAGGCCAGAGTAAGAGTCTAAGACCTTAACCATTAGGCCAGAGTATGAGTCTAAGACCTTAGCTATTAGGCCAGAGTAAGAGTTAAGACCTTAACCAGTAGGTCAGAGTAAGAGTTAAGACATTAGCTATTAAGCCAGAGTAAGAGTTAAGACCTTAAACAGTAGGCCAAAGTACGAGTCTAAGACCTTAGCTATTAGGCCAGAGTAAGAGTTAAGACCTTAACCAGTAGGCCAGAGTACGAGTCTAAGACCTTAGCTATTAGGCCAGAGTAAGAGTTAAGACCTTAACCAGTAGGCCAGAGTAAGAGTTAAGACCTTAAGCATTAGGCCAGAGTACGAGTCTAAGACCTTAACCATTAGGCCAGAGTACGAGTCTAAGACCTTAGCTATTAGGCCAGAATAAGAGTTAAGACCTTAGCTATTAGGCCAGAGTAAGAGTTAAGACCTTAACCTGTAGGCCAGAGTACGAGTCTAAGACCTTAGCTATTAGGGCAGAGTAAGAGTTAAGACCTTAACCAGTAGGCCAGAGGACGAGTCTAAGACCTTAGCTATTAGGCCAGAGTAAGAGTTAAGACCTTAACCAGTAGGCCAGAGTACGAGTCTAAGACCTTAGCTATTAGGCCAGAGTAAGAGTTAAGACCTTAGCTATTAGGCCAGAGTAAGAGTTAAGACCTTAGCTATTAAGCCAGAGTAAGAGTTAAGACCTTAACCAGTAGGCCAGAGTAAGAGTTCAGACCTTAACCAGTAGGCCAGAGTAAGAGTCTAAGACCTTAACCATTAGGCCAGAATACGAGTCTAAGACCTTAGCTATTAGGCCAGAGTAAGAGTTAAGACCTTAACCTGTAGGCCAGAGTAAGAGTTAAGACCTTAACAAGTAGGCCAGAGTAAGAATTCAGACCTTAGCTATTAGGCCAGAGTAAGAGTTAAGACCTTAACCATGAGGCCAGAGTAAGAGTTAAGACCTTAACCAGTAGGCCAGAGTACGAGTCTAAGACCTTAGCTATTAGGCCAGAGTAAGAGTTAAGACCTTAGATATTAGGCCAGAGTAAGAGTTAATACCTTAACCAATAGGCCAGAGTAAGAGTTAAGACCTTAACCAGTGGGCCAGAGTAAGAGTTAAGACCTTAACCTGTAGGCCAGAGTACGAGTCTTAGACCTTAGCTATTAGGCCAGAGTAAGAGTTAAGACCTTAACCAGTAGGCCAGAGTACGAGTCTAAGACTTTAGTTATTAGGCCTGAGTAAGAGTCTAAGACCTTAACTATTAGGCCAGAGTAAGAGTTAAGATGTTAGCTATTAGGCCAGAGTAAGAGTTAAGACCTTAACCAGTAGGCCAGAGTAAGAGTTAAGACCTTAACCAGTGGGCCAGAGTAAGAGTTAAGACCTTAACCTGAAGGCCATAGTACGAGTCTAAGACCTTAGCTATTAGGCCAGAGTAAGAGTTAAGACCTTAGCTATTAGGCCAGAGTATGAGTCTAAGACCTTAGCTATTAGGCCAGAGTAAGAGTTAAGACCTTAGCTATTAGGCCAGAGTAAGAGTTAAGACCTTAAGCAGTAGGCCAGAGTACGAGTCTAAGACCTTAGCTATTAGGCCAGAGTAAGAGTTAAGACCTTAACCTGTAGGCCATAGTACAAGTCTAAGACCTTAGCTATTAGGCCAGAGTAAGAGTTAAGACCTTAACCACTAGGCCAGAGTAAGAGTTAAGACCTTAACCAGTAGGCCAGAGTAAGAGTCTAAGACCTTAACCATTAGGCCAGAGTATGAGTCTAAGACCTTAGCTATTAGGCCAGAGTAAGAGTTAAGACCTTAACCAGTAGGTCAGAGTAAGAGTTAAGACATTAGCTATTAAGCCAGAGTAAGAGTTAAGACCTTAAACAGTAGGCCAAAGTACGAGTCTAAGACCTTAGCTATTAGGCCAGAGTAAGAGTTAAGACCTTAACCAGTAGGCCAGAGTACGAGTCTAAGACCTTAGCTATTAGGCCAGAGTAAGAGTTAAGACCTTAACCAGTAGGCCAGAGTAAGAGTTAAGACCTTAAGCATTAGGCCAGAGTACGAGTCTAAGACCTTAACCATTAGGCCAGAGTACGAGTCTAAGACCTTAGCTATTAGGCCAGAATAAGAGTTAAGACCTTAGCTATTAGGCCAGAGTAAGAGTTAAGACCTTAACCTGTAGGCCAGAGTACGAGTCTAAGACCTTAGCTATTAGGGCAGAGTAAGAGTTAAGACCTTAACCAGTAGGCCAGAGGACGAGTCTAAGACCTTAGCTATTAGGCCAGAGTAAGAGTTAAGACCTTAACAAGTAGGCCAGAGTAAGAGTTAAGACCTTAGCTATTAGGCCAGAGTAAGAGTTAAGACCTTAACCACTAGGCCAGAGTAAGAGTTAAGACCTTAACCAGTAGGCCAGAGTAAGAGTCTAAGACCTTAACCATTAGGCCAGAGTATGAGTCTAAGACCTTAGCTATTAGGCCAGAGTAAGAGTTAAGACCTTAACCAGTAGGTCAGAGTAAGAGTTAAGACCTTAGCTATTAAGCCAGAGTAAGAGTTAAGACCTTAACCATTAGGCCAGAGTACGAGTCTAAGACCTTAACCATTAGGCCAGAGTACGAGTCTAAGACCTTAGCTATTAGGCCAGAATAAGAGTTAAGACCTTAGCTATTAGGCCAGAGTAAGAGTTAAGACCTTAAACTGTAGGCCAGAGTACGAGTCTAAGACCATCGCTATTAGGCCAGAGTAAGAGTTAAGACCTTAGCTATTAGGCCAGAGTAAGAGTTAGGACCTTAACCAGTAGGCCAGAGTAAGAGTTAAGACCTTAGCTATTAGGCCAGAGTAAGAGTTAAGACCTTAACCAGTAGGCTAAAGTACGAGTCTAAGACCTTAGCTATTAGGCCAGAGTAAGAGTTAAGACCTTAACCAGTAGGCCAGAGTACGAGTCTAAGACCTTAGCTATTAGGCCAGAGTAAGAGTTAAGACCTTAGCTATTAGGCCAGAGTAAGAGTTAAGACCTTAGCTATTAAGCCAGAGTAAGAGTTAAGACCTTAACCAGTAGGCCAGAGTAAGAGTTCAGGCCTTAACCAGTAGGCCAGAGTAAGAGTCTAAGACCTTAACCATTAGGCCAGAATACGAGTCTAAGACCTTAGCTATTAGGCCAGAGTAAGAGTTAAGACCTTAACCTGTAGGCCAGAGTAAGAGTTAAGACCTTAACAAGTAGGCCAGAGTAAGAATTCAGACCTTAGCTATTAGGCCAGTGTAAGAGTTAAGACCTTAACCATGAGGCCAGAGTAAGAGTTAAGACCTTAATTAGTAGGCCAGAGTACGAGTCTAAGACCTTAGCTATTAGGCCAGAGTAAGAGTTAAGACCTTAGATATTAGGCCAGAGTAAGAGTTAATACCTTAACCAATAGGCCAGAGTAAGAGTTAAGACCTTAACCAGTAGGCCATAGTACGAGTCTAAGACCTTAGCTATTAGGCCAGAGTAAGAGTTAAGACCTTAACCAGTAGGCCAGAGTACGAGTCTAAGACTTTAGTTATTAGGCCAGAGTAAGAGTCTAAGACCTTAACTATTAGGCCAGAGTAAGAGTTAAGATGTTAGCTATTAGGCCAGAGTAAGAGTTAAGACCTTAACCAGTAGGCCAGAGTAAGAGTTAAGACCTTAACCAGTGGGCCAGAGTAAGAGTTAAGACCTTAACCTGTAGGCCATAGTATGAGTCTAAGACCTTAGCTATTAGGCCAGAGTAAGAGTTAAGACCTTAGCTATTAGGCCAGAGTATGAGTCTAAGACCTTAGCTATTAGGCCAGAGTAAGAGTTAAGACCTTAGCTATTAGGCCAGAGTAAGAGTTAAGACCTTAAGCCGTAGGCCAGAGTACGAGTCTAAGACCTTAGCTATTAGGCCAGAGTAAGAGTTAAGACCTTAACCTCTAGGCCATAGTACGAGTCTAAGACCTTAGCTATTAGGACAGAGTAAGAGTTAAGACCTTAACCAGTAGGCCAGAGTACGAGTCTAAGACCTTAGCTATTAGGCCAGAGTAAGAGTTAAGACCTTAACAAGTAGGCCAGAGTAAGAGTTAAGACCTTAGCTATTAGGCCAGAGTAAGAGTTAAGACCTTAACCACTAGGCCAGAGTAAGAGTTAAGACCTTAACCAGTATGCCAGAGTAAGAGTCTAAGACCTTAACCATTAGGCTAGAGTATGAGTCTAAGACCTTAGCTAGTAGGCCAGAGTAAGAGTTAAGACCTTAACCAGTAGGTCAGAGTAAGAGTTAAGACCTTAGCTATTAAGCCAGAGTAAGAGTTAAGACCTTAAACAGTAGGCCAAAGTACGAGTCTAAGACCTTAGCTATTAGGCCAGAATAAGAGTTAAGACCTTAGCTATTAGGCCAGAGTAAGAGTTAAGACCTTAACCTTTAGGCCAGAGTACGAGTCTAAGACCTTAGGTTTTAGGCCAGAGTAAGAGTTAAGACCTTAACCTGTAGGCCATAGTATGAGTCTAAGACCTTAGCTATTAGGCCAGAGTAAGAGTTAAGACCTTAGCTATTAGGCAAGAGTAAGAGTTAAGACCTTAACCTATAGGCCTGAGTACGAGTCTAAGACCTTAGCTTTTAGGCCAGAGTAAGAGTTAAGACCTTAACCTGTAGGCCATAGTACGAGTCTAAGACCTTAGCTATTAGGCCAGAGTACGAGTTAAGACCTTAGCTATTAGGCCAGAGTAAGAGTTAAGACCTTAACCAGCAGGCGAGAGTAAGAGTTAAGACCTTAACCAGTAGGCCAGAGTAAGAGTTAAGACCTTAGCTATTAGGCCAGTGTAAGAGTTAAGACCTTAACCAGTAGGCCAAAGTACGAGTCTAAGACCTTAGCTATTAGGCCAGAGTAAGAGTTAAGACCTTAACCAGTAGGCCAGAGTACGAGTCTAAGACCTTAGCTATTAGGCCAGAGTAAGAGTTAAGACCTTAGCTATTAGGCCAGAAGGCCAGAGTAAGAGTTAAGACCTTAACCAGTAGGCCAGAGTGCGAGTCTAAGACCTTAGCTATTAGGCCAGAGTACGAGTTAAGACCTTAGCTATTAAGCCAGAGTAAGAGTTAAGACCTTAACCATTAGGCCAGTGTAAGAGTTAAGACCTTAACCTGTAGGCCAGAGTAAGAGTTAAGACCTTAACAAGTAGGCCAGAGTAAGAGTTAAGACCTTAGCTATTAGGCCAGAGTAAGAGTTAAGACCTTAACCAGTAGGCCAGAGTAAGAGTTAAGACCTTAACCAGTAGGCCAGAGTAAGAGTCTAAGACCTTAACCATTATTTCAGAGTATGAGTCTAAGACCTTAGCTATTAGGCCAGAGTAAGAGTTAAGACCTTAGCTATTAGGCCAGAGTAAGAGTTAAGACCTTAACCAGTAGGCCAGAGTACGAGTCTAAGACCTTAGCTATTAGGCCAGAGTACGAGTTAAGACCTTAGCTATTAGGCCAGAGTAAGAGTTAAGACCTTAGCTATTAGGCTAGAGTAAGAGTTAAGACCTTAACCAGTAGGCCAGAGTAAGAGTTAAGACCTTAACCTGTAGGCCAGAGTAAGAGTCTAAGACCTTAACTAGTAGGCCAGAGTAAGAGTTAAGACCTTAACCTGTAGGCCAGAGTAAGAGGCTAAGAACTTTACCAGTAGGCCAGAGTAATAGTTAAGACCTTAACCATTAGGCCAGAGTAAGAGTTAAGACCTTAACCATTAGGCCAGAGTAAGAGTCTAAGACCTTAGCTATTAGGCCAAAGTAAGAGTAAAGACCTTAACCAGTAGGCCAGAGTAAGAGTTAAGACCTTAGCTATTAGGCCAGAGTACGAGTCTAAGACCTTAGGTATTAGGCCAGAGTAAGAGTTAAGACCTTAACCAGTAGGCCAGAGAAAGAGTTAAGACCTTAACCTGTAGGCCATAGTACGAGTCTAAGACCTTAGCTATTAGGCCAGAGTAAGAGTTAAGACCTTAATCATTAGGCCAGAGTACGAGTCTAAAACCTGAGCTATTAGGCCACAGTACGAGTCTAAGACCTTAGCTATTAGGCCAGAGTAAGAGTTAAGACCTTAGCTATTAGGCCAGAGTATGAGTCTAAGACCTTAGCTATTAGGCCAGAGTGAGAGTTAAGACCTTAACCATTAGGCCAGAGTACGAGTCTAAGACCTTAACCATTAGGCCAGAGTACGAGTCTAAGACCTTAGCTATTAGGCCAGAGTAAGAGTTAAGACCTTAGCTATTAAGCCAGAGTAAGAGTTAAGACCTTAACCCTTAGGCCAGATTAAGAGTTAAGACCTTAACCTGTAGGCCAGAGTAAGAGTTAAGACCTTAACAAGTAGGCCAGAGTAAGAGTTAAGACCTTAACCCTTAGGCCAGATTAAGAGTTAAGACTAGGCCTGGGCAAAAATTTCGTTCCGTTCGCGGAAATTGCGATAATTTGGCATTTTTGCGTTCCGCGGAGAGCGCGAAAATGTCAAAAATTCCGGTTTCCGCAGCTTGGCGATAATTTGTTTCTTGCTCGCGCTGTAAAATGATACATTCTCGCGCGCGCGCGATCGCCTTACCTGAATCCCTGCGTTCGCCGACAAGTTTTCTTGATCCGGTCGCGTTCTCCATGAGATGTTGTATTGTTTTTAGCCATTTGCGCTGTCTCGCGACAGTTCGCGCCCGCAGTGACGTCATGCGTCGCGCGATCACGTCTTTCTTCTCGCGATCATGCACCGCGAGAACAACTCAAAACAAGATGGCCGCGCCCGCAAGCAACCACATGGGTAAGTTGGCGACCCGCAACCATGCAGAAAATCTCGCGAACATGCCGGAAAAAAACTTCCGCATCTTCGCGATATTTCTGCTTGTTTGCGATAATTTTAAACATTCTCGCGATAATTTGCGAAGGTTAATTCCGCATATTCCGCCCACCCCTAGTTAAGACCTTAACCTGTAGGCCAGAGTAAGAGTTAAGACCTTAACCATTAGGCCAGAGTAAGTGTTAAGACCTTAACCAGTAGGCCAGAGTAAGAGTTAAGACCTTAACCATTAGGCCAGAGTAAGAGTTAAGACCTTAACCAGTAGGCCAGAGTAAGAGTTAAGACCTTAACCAGTAGGCCAGAGTAAGAGTCTAAGACCTTAACCATTAGGCCAGAGTACGAGTCTAAGACCTTAGCTATTAGGCCAGAGTAAGAGTTAAGACCTTAACCAGTAGGCCAGAGTAAGAGTTAGGACCTTAACCAGTAGGCCAGAGTATGAGTCTAAGACCTTAGCTATTAGGCCAGAGTAAGAGTTAAGACCTTAACCAGTAGGCCAGAGTACGAGTCTAAGACCTTAGCTATTAGGCCAGAGTAAGAGTTAAGACCTTAACCATTAGGCCAGAGTACGAGTCTAAGACCTTAGCTATTAGGCCAGACTAAGAGTTGAGACCTTAACCAGTAGGCCAGAGTAAGAGTTAAGACCTTAGCTATTAGGCCAGAGTAAGAGTCTAAGACCTCAACCATTAGGCCAGAGTAAGAGTTAAAACCTTAACCAGTAGGCCAGAGTAAGAGTTAAGACCTTAACCAGTAGGCCTGAGTAAGAGTTAAGACCTTAACCTGTAGGCCATAGTACGAGTCTAAGACCATAGCTATTAGGCCAGAGTAAGAGTTAAGACCTTAACCAGTAGGCCAGAGTACGAGTCTAAGACCTTAGCTATTAGGCCAGAGTAAGAGTCTAAGACCTTAGCTATTAGGCCAGAGTAAGAGTTAAGACCTTAGCTATTAGGCCAGAGTAAGAGTTAAGACCTTAACCAGTAGGCCAGAGTAAGAGTTAAGACCTTAACCAGTAGGCCAGAGTACGAGTCTAAGACCTTAGCTATTAGGCCAGAGTAAGAGTTAAGACCTTAGCTATTAAGCCAGAGTAAGAGTTAAGACCTTAACCCTTAGGCCAGATTAAGAGTTAAGACCTTAACCTGTAGGCCAGAGTAAGAGTTAAGACCTTAACAAGTAGGCCAGAGTAAGAGTTAAGACCTTAACCCTTAGGCCAGATTAAGAGTTAAGACCATAACCTGTAGGCCAGAGTAAGAGTTAAGACCTTAACAAGTAGGCCAGAGTAAGAGTTAAGACCTTAGCTATTAGGCCAGAGTAAGAGTTAAGACCTTAACCATTAGGCCAGAGTAAGCGTTAAGACCTTAACCAGTAGGCCAGAGTAAGAGTTAAGACCTTAACCAGTAGGCCAGAGTAAGAGTCTAAGACCTTAACCATTAGGCCAGAGTACGAGTCTAAGACCTTAGCTATTAGGCCAGAGTAAGAGTTAAGACCTTAACCAGTAGGCCAGAGTAAGAGTTAAGACCTTAACCAGTAGGCCAGAGTATGAGTCTAAGACCTTAGCTATTAGGCCAGAGTAAGAGTTAAGACCTTAACCAGTAGGCCAGAGTACGAGTCTAAGACCTTAGCTATTAGGCCAGAGTAAGAGTTAAGACCTTAACCATTAGGTCAGAGTACGAGTCTAAGACCTTAGCTATTAGGCCAGACTAAGAGTTGAGACCTTAACCAGTAGGCCAGAGTAAGAGTTAAGACCTTAGCTATTAGGCCAGAGTAAGAGTCTAAGACCTCAACCATTAGGCCAGAGTAAGAGTTAAAACCTTAACCAGTAGGCCAGAGTAAGAGTTAAGACCTTAACCAGTAGGCCTGAGTAAGAGTTAAGACCTTAACCTGTAGGCCATAGTACGAGTCTAAGACCATAGCTATTAGGCCAGAGTAAGAGTTAAGACCTTAACCAGTAGGCCAGAGTACGAGTCTAAGACCTTAGCTATTAGGCCAGAGTAAGAGTCTAAGACCTTAGCTATTAGGCCAGAGTAAGAGTTAAGACCTTAGCTATTAGGCCAGAGTAAGAGTTAAGACCTTAACCAGTAGGCCAGAGTAAGAGTTAAGACCTTAACCAGTAGGCCAGAGTAAGAGTTAAGACCGTAACCTGTAGGCCATAGTACGAGTCTAAGACCTTAGCTATTAGGCCAGAGTAAGAGTTAAGACCTTAGCTATTAGGCCAGAGTAAGAGTTAAGACCTTAACCAGTAGGCCAGAGTAAAAGTTAAAACCTTAAACTGTAGGCCAGAGTACGAGTCTAAGACCTTAGCTATTAGGCCAGAGTAAGAGTTAAGACCTTAGCTATTAGGCCAGAGTAAGAGTTAAGACCTTAACCAGTAGGCCAGAGTAAGAGTTAAGACCTTAGCTATTAGGCCAGAGTAAGAGTTAAGACCTTAACCAGTAGGCCAAAGTACGAGTCTAAGACCTTAGCTATTAGGCCAGAGTAAGAGTTAAGACCTTAACCAGTAGGCCAGAGTACGAGTCTAAGACCTTAGCTATTAGGCCAGAGTAAGAGTTAAGACCTTAGCTATTAGGCCAGAGTAAGAGTTAAGACCTTAGCTATTAAGCCAGAGTAAGAGTTAAGACCTTAACCAGTAGGCCAGAGTAAGAGTTCAGACCTTAACCAGTAGGCCAGAGTAAGAGTCTAAGACCTTAACCATTAGGCCAGAATACGAGTCTAAGACCTTAGCTATTAGGCCAGAGTAAGAGTTAAGACCTTAACCTGTAGGCCAGAGTAAGAGTTAAGACCTTAACAAGTAGGCCAGAGTAAGAATTCAGACCTTAGCTATTAGGCCAGAGTAAGAGTTAAGACCTTAACCATGAGGCCAGAGTAAGAGTTAAGACCTTAACCAGTAGGCCAGAGTACGAGTCTAAGACCTTAGCTATTAGGCCAGAGTAAGAGTTAAGACCTTAGATATTAGGCCAGAGTAAGAGTTAATACCTTAACCAATAGGCCAGAGTAAGAGTTAAGACCTTAACCAGTGGGCCAGAGTAAGAGTTAAGACCTTAACCTGTAGGCCAGAGTACGAGTCTTAGACCTTAGCTATTAGGCCAGAGTAAGAGTTAAGACCTTAACCAGTAGGCCAGAGTACGAGTCTAAGACTTTAGTTATTAGGCCTGAGTAAGAGTCTAAGACCTTAACTATTAGGCCAGAGTAAGAGTTAAGATGTTAGCTATTAGGCCAGAGTAAGAGTTAAGACCTTAACCAGTAGGCCAGAGTAAGAGTTAAGACCTTAACCAGTGGGCCAGAGTAAGAGTTAAGACCTTAACCTGAAGGCCATAGTACGAGTCTAAGACCTTAGCTATTAGGCCAGAGTAAGAGTTAAGACCTTAGCTATTAGGCCAGAGTATGAGTCTAAGACCTTAGCTATTAGGCCAGAGTAAGAGTTAAGACCTTAGCTATTAGGCCAGAGTAAGAGTTAAGACCTTAAGCAGTAGGCCAGAGTACGAGTCTAAGACCTTAGCTATTAGGCCAGAGTAAGAGTTAAGACCTTAACCTGTAGGCCATAGTACAAGTCTAAGACCTTAGCTATTAGGCCAGAGTAAGAGTTAAGACCTTAACCACTAGGCCAGAGTAAGAGTTAAGACCTTAACCAGTAGGCCAGAGTAAGAGTCTAAGACCTTAACCATTAGGCCAGAGTATGAGTCTAAGACCTTAGCTATTAGGCCAGAGTAAGAGTTAAGACCTTAACCAGTAGGTCAGAGTAAGAGTTAAGACATTAGCTATTAAGCCAGAGTAAGAGTTAAGACCTTAAACAGTAGGCCAAAGTACGAGTCTAAGACCTTAGCTATTAGGCCAGAGTAAGAGTTAAGACCTTAACCAGTAGGCCAGAGTACGAGTCTAAGACCTTAGCTATTAGGCCAGAGTAAGAGTTAAGACCTTAACCAGTAGGCCAGAGTAAGAGTTAAGACCTTAAGCATTAGGCCAGAGTACGAGTCTAAGACCTTAACCATTAGGCCAGAGTACGAGTCTAAGACCTTAGCTATTAGGCCAGAATAAGAGTTAAGACCTTAGCTATTAGGCCAGAGTAAGAGTTAAGACCTTAACCTGTAGGCCAGAGTACGAGTCTAAGACCTTAGCTATTAGGGCAGAGTAAGAGTTAAGACCTTAACCAGTAGGCCAGAGGACGAGTCTAAGACCTTAGCTATTAGGCCAGAGTAAGAGTTAAGACCTTAACCAGTAGGCCAGAGTACGAGTCTAAGACCTTAGCTATTAGGCCAGAGTAAGAGTTAAGACCTTAGCTATTAGGCCAGAGTAAGAGTTAAGACCTTAGCTATTAAGCCAGAGTAAGAGTTAAGACCTTAACCAGTAGGCCAGAGTAAGAGTTCAGACCTTAACCAGTAGGCCAGAGTAAGAGTCTAAGACCTTAACCATTAGGCCAGAATACGAGTCTAAGACCTTAGCTATTAGGCCAGAGTAAGAGTTAAGACCTTAACCTGTAGGCCAGAGTAAGAGTTAAGACCTTAACAAGTAGGCCAGAGTAAGAATTCAGACCTTAGCTATTAGGCCAGAGTAAGAGTTAAGACCTTAACCATGAGGCCAGAGTAAGAGTTAAGACCTTAACCAGTAGGCCAGAGTACGAGTCTAAGACCTTAGCTATTAGGCCAGAGTAAGAGTTAAGACCTTAGATATTAGGCCAGAGTAAGAGTTAATACCTTAACCAATAGGCCAGAGTAAGAGTTAAGACCTTAACCAGTGGGCCAGAGTAAGAGTTAAGACCTTAACCTGTAGGCCAGAGTACGAGTCTTAGACCTTAGCTATTAGGCCAGAGTAAGAGTTAAGACCTTAACCAGTAGGCCAGAGTACGAGTCTAAGACTTTAGTTATTAGGCCTGAGTAAGAGTCTAAGACCTTAACTATTAGGCCAGAGTAAGAGTTAAGATGTTAGCTATTAGGCCAGAGTAAGAGTTAAGACCTTAACCAGTAGGCCAGAGTAAGAGTTAAGACCTTAACCAGTGGGCCAGAGTAAGAGTTAAGACCTTAACCTGAAGGCCATAGTACGAGTCTAAGACCTTAGCTATTAGGCCAGAGTAAGAGTTAAGACCTTAGCTATTAGGCCAGAGTATGAGTCTAAGACCTTAGCTATTAGGCCAGAGTAAGAGTTAAGACCTTAGCTATTAGGCCAGAGTAAGAGTTAAGACCTTAAGCAGTAGGCCAGAGTACGAGTCTAAGACCTTAGCTATTAGGCCAGAGTAAGAGTTAAGACCTTAACCTGTAGGCCATAGTACAAGTCTAAGACCTTAGCTATTAGGCCAGAGTAAGAGTTAAGACCTTAACCACTAGGCCAGAGTAAGAGTTAAGACCTTAACCAGTAGGCCAGAGTAAGAGTCTAAGACCTTAACCATTAGGCCAGAGTATGAGTCTAAGACCTTAGCTATTAGGCCAGAGTAAGAGTTAAGACCTTAACCAGTAGGTCAGAGTAAGAGTTAAGACATTAGCTATTAAGCCAGAGTAAGAGTTAAGACCTTAAACAGTAGGCCAAAGTACGAGTCTAAGACCTTAGCTATTAGGCCAGAGTAAGAGTTAAGACCTTAACCAGTAGGCCAGAGTACGAGTCTAAGACCTTAGCTATTAGGCCAGAGTAAGAGTTAAGACCTTAACCAGTAGGCCAGAGTAAGAGTTAAGACCTTAAGCATTAGGCCAGAGTACGAGTCTAAGACCTTAACCATTAGGCCAGAGTACGAGTCTAAGACCTTAGCTATTAGGCCAGAATAAGAGTTAAGACCTTAGCTATTAGGCCAGAGTAAGAGTTAAGACCTTAACCTGTAGGCCAGAGTACGAGTCTAAGACCTTAGCTATTAGGGCAGAGTAAGAGTTAAGACCTTAACCAGTAGGCCAGAGGACGAGTCTAAGACCTTAGCTATTAGGCCAGAGTAAGAGTTAAGACCTTAACAAGTAGGCCAGAGTAAGAGTTAAGACCTTAGCTATTAGGCCAGAGTAAGAGTTAAGACCTTAACCACTAGGCCAGAGTAAGAGTTAAGACCTTAACCAGTAGGCCAGAGTAAGAGTCTAAGACCTTAACCATTAGGCCAGAGTATGAGTCTAAGACCTTAGCTATTAGGCCAGAGTAAGAGTTAAGACCTTAACCAGTAGGTCAGAGTAAGAGTTAAGACCTTAGCTATTAAGCCAGAGTAAGAGTTAAGACCTTAACCATTAGGCCAGAGTACGAGTCTAAGACCTTAACCATTAGGCCAGAGTACGAGTCTAAGACCTTAGCTATTAGGCCAGAATAAGAGTTAAGACCTTAGCTATTAGGCCAGAGTAAGAGTTAAGACCTTAAACTGTAGGCCAGAGTACGAGTCTAAGACCATCGCTATTAGGCCAGAGTAAGAGTTAAGACCTTAGCTATTAGGCCAGAGTAAGAGTTAGGACCTTAACCAGTAGGCCAGAGTAAGAGTTAAGACCTTAGCTATTAGGCCAGAGTAAGAGTTAAGACCTTAACCAGTAGGCTAAAGTACGAGTCTAAGACCTTAGCTATTAGGCCAGAGTAAGAGTTAAGACCTTAACCATTAGGCCAGAGTACGAGTCTAAGACCTTAACCATTAGGCCAGAGTACGAGTCTAAGACCTTAGCTATTAGGCCAGAGTAAGAGTTAAGACCTTAGCTATTAGGCCAGAGTAAGAGTTAAGACCTTAGCTATTAAGCCAGAGTAAGAGTTAAGACCTTAACCAGTAGGCCAGAGTAAGAGTTCAGGCCTTAACCAGTAGGCCAGAGTAAGAGTCTAAGACCTTAACCATTAGGCCAGAATACGAGTCTAAGACCTTAGCTATTAGGCCAGAGTAAGAGTTAAGACCTTAACCTGTAGGCCAGAGTAAGAGTTAAGACCTTAACAAGTAGGCCAGAGTAAGAATTCAGACCTTAGCTATTAGGCCAGTGTAAGAGTTAAGACCTTAACCATGAGGCCAGAGTAAGAGTTAAGACCTTAATTAGTAGGCCAGAGTACGAGTCTAAGACCTTAGCTATTAGGCCAGAGTAAGAGTTAAGACCTTAGATATTAGGCCAGAGTAAGAGTTAATACCTTAACCAATAGGCCAGAGTAAGAGTTAAGACCTTAACCAGTAGGCCATAGTACGAGTCTAAGACCTTAGCTATTAGGCCAGAGTAAGAGTTAAGACCTTAACCAGTAGGCCAGAGTACGAGTCTAAGACTTTAGTTATTAGGCCAGAGTAAGAGTCTAAGACCTTAACTATTAGGCCAGAGTAAGAGTTAAGATGTTAGCTATTAGGCCAGAGTAAGAGTTAAGACCTTAACCAGTAGGCCAGAGTAAGAGTTAAGACCTTAACCAGTGGGCCAGAGTAAGAGTTACGACCTTAACCTGTAGGCCATAGTATGAGTCTAAGACCTTAGCTATTAGGCCAGAGTAAGAGTTAAGACCTTAGCTGTTAGGCCAGAGTATGAGTCTAAGACCTTAGCTATTAGGCCAGAGTAAGAGTTAAGACCTTAGCTATTAGGCCAGAGTAAGAGTTAAGACCTTAAGCCGTAGGCCAGAGTACGAGTCTAAGACCTTAGCTATTAGGCCAGAGTAAGAGTTAAGACCTTAACCTCTAGGCCATAGTACGAGTCTAAGACCTTAGCTATTAGGACAGAGTAAGAGTTAAGACCTTAACCAGTAGGCCAGAGTACGAGTCTAAGACCTTAGCTATTAGGCCAGAGTAAGAGTTAAGACCTTAACAAGTAGGCCAGAGTAAGAGTTAAGACCTTAGCTATTAGGCCAGAGTAAGAGTTAAGACCTTAACCACTAGGCCAGAGTAAGAGTTAAGACCTTAACCAGTATGCCAGAGTAAGAGTCTAAGACCTTAACCATTAGGCTAGAGTATGAGTCTAAGACCTTAGCTAGTAGGCCAGAGTAAGAGTTAAGACCTTAACCAGTAGGTCAGAGTAAGAGTTAAGACCTTAGCTATTAAGCCAGAGTAAGAGTTAAGACCTTAAACAGTAGGCCAAAGTACGAGTCTAAGACCTTAGCTATTAGGCCAGAATAAGAGTTAAGACCTTAGCTATTAGGCCAGAGTAAGAGTTAAGACCTTAACCTTTAGGCCAGAGTACGAGTCTAAGACCTTAGGTTTTAGGCCAGAGTAAGAGTTAAGACCTTAACCTGTAGGCCATAGTATGAGTCTAAGACCTTAGCTATTAGGCCAGAGTAAGAGTTAAGACCTTAGCTATTAGGCAAGAGTAAGAGTTAAGACCTTAACCTATAGGCCTGAGTACGAGTCTAAGACCTTAGCTTTTAGGCCAGAGTAAGAGTTAAGACCTTAACCTGTAGGCCATAGTACGAGTCTAAGACCTTAGCTATTAGGCCAGAGTACGAGTTAAGACCTTAGCTATTAGGCCAGAGTAAGAGTTAAGACCTTAACCAGCAGGCGAGAGTAAGAGTTAAGACCTTAACCAGTAGGCCAGAGTAAGAGTTAAGACCTTAGCTATTAGGCCAGTGTAAGAGTTAAGACCTTAACCAGTAGGCCAAAGTACGAGTCTAAGACCTTAGCTATTAGGCCAGAGTAAGAGTTAAGACCTTAACCAGTAGGCCAGAGTACGAGTCTAAGACCTTAGCTATTAGGCCAGAGTAAGAGTTAAGACCTTAGCTATTAGGCCAGAAGGCCAGAGTAAGAGTTAAGACCTTAACCAGTAGGCCAGAGTGCGAGTCTAAGACCTTAGCTATTAGGCCAGAGTACGAGTTAAGACCTTAGCTATTAAGCCAGAGTAAGAGTTAAGACCTTAACCATTAGGCCAGTGTAAGAGTTAAGACCTTAACCTGTAGGCCAGAGTAAGAGTTAAGACCTTAACAAGTAGGCCAGAGTAAGAGTTAAGACCTTAGCTATTAGGCCAGAGTAAGAGTTAAGACCTTAACCAGTAGGCCAGAGTAAGAGTTAAGACCTTAACCAGTAGGCCAGAGTAAGAGTCTAAGACCTTAACCATTATTTCAGAGTATGAGTCTAAGACCTTAGCTATTAGGCCAGAGTAAGAGTTAAGACCTTAACCAGTAGGCCAGAGTAAGAGTTAAGACCTTAACCAGTAGGCCAGAGTACGAGTCTAAGACCTTAGCTATTAGGCCAGAGTAAGAGTTAAGACCTTAGCTATTAGGCCAGAGTGAGAGTTAAGACCTTAACCAGTAGGCCAGAGTAAGAGTTAAGACCTTAGCTATTAGGCCAGAGTAAGAGTTAAGACCTTAACCAGTAGGCCAAAGTACGAGTCTAAGACCTTAGCTATTAGGCCAGAGTAAGAGTTAAGACATTAACCCGTAGGCCAGAGTACGAGTCTCAGACCTTAGCTATTAGGCCAGAGTAAGAGTTAAGACCTTAACCAGTAGGCCAGAGTAAGAGTTAAGACCTTAACCATTAGGCCAGAGTACGAGTCTAAGACCTTAACCATTAGGCCAGAGTACGAGTCTAAGACCTTAGCTATTAGGCCAGAATAAGAGTTAAGACCTTAGCTATTAGGCCAGAGCAAGAGTTAAGACCTTAACCTTTAGGCCAGAGTACGAGTCTAAGACCTTAGCTATTAGGCCAGAGTAAGAGTTAAGAGCTTAACCTTTAGGCCATAGTACGAGTCTAAGACCTTAGCTATTAGGCCAGAGTAAGAGTTAAGACCTTAGCTATTAGGCCAGAGTAAGAGTTAAGACCTTAACCAGTAGGCCAGAGTACGAGTCTAAGACCTTAGCTATTAGGCCAGAGTACGAGTTAAGACCTTAGCTATTAGGCCAGAGTAAGAGTTAAGACGTTAGCTATTAGGCTAGAGTAAGAGTTAAGACCTTAACCAGTAGGCCAGAGTAAGAGTTAAGACCTTAACCTGTAGGCCAGAGTAAGAGTCTAAGACCTTAACTAGTAGGCCACAGTAAGAGTTAAGACCTTAACCTGTAGGCCAGAGTAAGAGGCTAAGAACTTTACCAGTAGGCCAGAGTAATAGTTAAGACCTTAACCATTAGGCCAGAGTAAGAGTTAAGACCTTAACCATTAGGCCAGAGTAAGAGTCTAAGACCTTAGCTATTAGGCCAGAGTAAGAGTAAAGACCTTAACCAGTAGGCCAGAGTAAGAGTTAAGACCTTAGCTATTAGGCCAGAGTACGAGTCTAAGACCTTAGCTATTAGGCCAGAGTAAGAGTTAAGACCTTAACCAGTAGGCCAGAGAAAGAGTTAAGACCTTAACCTGTAGGCCATAGTACGAGTCTAAGACCTTAGCTATTAGGCCAGAGTAAGAGTTAAGACCTTAATCATTAGGCCAGAGTACGAGTCTAAAACCTTAGCTATTAGGCCACAGTACGAGTCTAAGACCTTAGCTATTAGGCCAGAGTAAGAGTTAAGACCTTAGCTATTAGGCCAAAGTACGAGTCTAAGACCTTAGCTATTAGGCCAGAGTATGAGTTAAGACCTTAACCATTAGGCCAGAGTACGAGTCTAAGACCTTAACCATTAGGCCAGAGTACGAGTCTAAGACCTTAGCTATTAGGCCAGAGTAAGAGTTAAGACCTTAGCTATTAGGCCAGAGTAAGAGTTAAGACCTTAGCTATTAAGCCAGAGTAAGAGTTAAGACCTTAGCTATTAAGCCAGAGTAAGAGTTAAGACCTTAACCCTTAGGCCAGATTAAGAGTTAAGACCTTAACCTGTAGGCCAGAGTAAGAGTTAAGACCTTAACAGGTAGGCCAGAGTAAGAGTTAAGACCTTAGCTATTAGGCCAGAGTAAGAGTTAAGACCTTAACCATTAGGCCAGAGTAAGAGTTAAGACCTTAACCAGTAGGCCAGAGTAAGAGTTAAGACCTTAACCAGTAGGCCAGAGTACGAGTCTAAGACCTTAGCTATTAGGCCAGAGTAAGAGTTAAGACCTTAACCAGTAGGCCAGAGTATGAGTCTAAGACCTTAGCTATTAGGCCAGAATAAGAGTTAAGACCTTAGCTATTAGGCGAGAGTAAAAGTTGAGACCTTAACCTTTAGGCCAGAGTACGAGTCTAAGACCTTAGCTATTAGGCCAGAGTAAGAGTTAAGACCTTAACCTGTAGGCCATAGTACGAGTCTAAGACCTTAGCTATTAGGCCAGAGTAAGAGTTAAGACCTTAGCTATTAGGCCAGAGTAAGAGTTAAGACCTTAACCTGTAGGCCAGAGTACGAGTCTAAGACCTTAGCTATTAGGCCAGAGTATGAGTTAAGACCTTAGCTATTAGGCCAGAGTAAGAGTTAAGACCTTAGCTATTAGGCTAGAGTAAGAGTTAAGACCTTAACCAGTAGGCCAGAGTAAGAGTTAAGACCTTAACCTGTAGGCCAGAGTAAGAGTCTAAGACCTTAACCAGTAGGCCAGAGTAAGAGTTAAGACCTTAACTTGTAGGCCAGAGTAAGAGTCTAAGACCTTTACCAGTAGGCCAAAGTAAGAGTTAAGACCTTAACCATTAGGCCAGAGTAAGAGTCTAAGACCTTAGCTATTAGGCCAGAGTAAGAGTTAAGACCTTAACCAGTAGGCCAGAGTAAGAGTTAAGACCTTAGCTATTAGGCCAGAGTACGAGTCTAAGACCTTATCTATTAGGCCAGAGTAAGTGTTAAGACCTTAACCAGTAGGCCAGAGAAAGAGTTGAGACCTTAACCTGTGGGCCATAGTACGAGTCTAAGACCTTAGCTATTAGGCCAGAGTAAGAGTTAAGACCTTAATCATTAGGCCAGAGTACGAGTCTAAAACCTTAGCTATTAGGCCAGAGTACGAGTCTAAGACCTTAGCTATTAGGCCAGAGTAAGAGTTAAGACCTTAGCTATTAGGCCAGAGTATGAGTCTAAGACCTTAGCTATTAGGCCAGAGTAAGAGTTAAGACCTTAACCATTAGGCCAGAGTACGAGTCTAAGACCTTAACCATTAGGCCAGAGTACGAGTCTAAGAACTTAGCTATTAGGCCAGAGTATGAGTTAAGACCTTAGCTATTAGGCCAGAGTAAGAGTTAAGACCTTAACCATTAGGCCAGAGTAAGAGTTAAGACCTTAACCTCTAGGCCAGAGTAAGAGTTAAGACCTTAACAAGTAGGCCAGAGTAAGAGTTAAGACCTTAGCTATTAGGCCAGAGTAAGAGTTAAGACCTTAACCACTAGGCCAGAGTAAGAGTTAAGAACCAGTAGGCCAGAGTAAGAGTCTAAGACCTTAACCATTAGGCCAGAGTACGAGTCTAAGACCTTAGCTATTAGGCCAGAGTAAGAGTTAAGACCTTAACCATTAGGCCAGAGTACGAGTCTAAGACCTTAACCATTAGGCCAGAGTACGAGTCTAAGACCTTAGCTATTAGGCCAGAGTAAGAGTTAAGACCTTAGCTATTAGGCCAGAGTAAGAGTTAAGACCTTAGCTATTAAGCCAGAGTAAGAGTTAAGACCTTAGCTATTAAGCCAGAGTAAGAGTTAAGACCTTAACCCTTAGGCCAGATTAAGAGTTAAGACCTTAACCTGTAGGCCAGAGTAAGAGTTAAGACCTTAACAGGTAGGCCAGAGTAAGAGTTAAGACCTTAGCTATTAGGCCAGAGTAAGAGTTAAGACCTTAACCATTAGGCCAGAGTAAGAGTTAAGACCTTAACCAGTAGGCCAGAGTAAGAGTTAAGACCTTAACCAGTAGGCCAGAGTACGAGTCTAAGACCTTAGCTATTAGGCCAGAGTAAGAGTTAAGACCTTAACCAGTAGGCCAGAGTAAGAGTTAAGACCTTAACCAGTAGGCCAGAGTATGAGTCTAAGACCTTAGCTATTAGGCCAGAGTAAGAGTTAAGACCTTAGCTATTAGGCCAGAGTAAGAGTTAAGACCTTAACCAGTAGGCCAGAGTAAGAGTTAAGACCTTAGCTATTAGGCCAGAGTAAGAGTTAAGACCTTAACCAGTAGGCCAAAGTACGAGTCTAAGACCTTAGCTATTAGGCCAGAGTAAGAGTTAAGACCTTAGCCAGTGGGCCAGAGTACGAGTCTAAGACCTTAGCTATTAGGCCAGAGTAAGAGTTAGGACCTTAACCAGTAGGCCAGAGTAAGAGTTAAGACCTTAACCATTAGGCCAGAGTACGAGTCTAAGACCTTAACCATTAGGCCAGAGTACGAGTCTAAGACCTTAGCTATTAGGCCAGAATAAGAGTTAAGACCTTAGCTATTAGGCCAGAGTAAGAGTTGAGACCTTAACCTTTAGGCCAGAGTACGAGTCTAAGACCTTAGCTATTAGGCCAGAGTAAGAGTTAAGACCTTAACCTGTAGGCCATAGTACGAGTCTAAGACCTTAGCTATTAGGCCAGAGTAAGAGTTAAGACCTTAGCTATTAGGCCAGAGTAAGAGTTAAGACCTTAACCTGTAGGCCAGAGTACGAGTCTAAGACCTTAGCTATTAGGCCAGAGTACGAGTTAAGACCTTAGCTATTAGGCCAGAGTAAGAGTTAAGACCTTAGCTATTAGGCTAGAGTAAGAGTTAAGACCTTAACCAGTAGGCCAGAGTAAGAGTTAAGACCTTAACCTGTAGGCCAGAGTAAGAGTCTAAGACCTTAACCAGTAGGCCAGAGTAAGAGTTAAGACCTTAACCTGTAGGCCAGAGTAAGAGTCTAAGACCTTTACCAGTAGGCCAGAGTAAGAGTTAAGACCTTAACCATTAGGCCAGAGTAAGAGTCTAAGACCTTAGCTATTAGGCCAGAGTAAGAGTTAAGACCTTAACCAGTAGGCCAGAGTAAGAGTTAAGACCTTAGCTATTAGGCCAGAGTACGAGTCTAAGACCTTAGCTATTAGGCCAGAGTAAGTGTTAAGACCTTAACCAGTAGGCCAGAGAAAGAGTTGAGACCTTAACCTGTGGGCCATAGTACGAGTCTAAGACCTTAGCTATTAGGCCAGAGTAAGAGTTAAGACCTTAATCATTAGGCCAGAGTACAAGTCTAAAACCTTAGCTATTAGGCCAGAGTACGAGTCTAAGACCTTAGCTATTAGGCCAGAGTAAGAGTTAAGACCTTAGCTATTAGGCCAGAGTATGAGTCTAAGACCTTAGCTATTAGGCCAGAGTAAGAGTTAAGACCTTAACCATTAGGCCAGAGTACGAGTCTAAGACCTTAACCATTAGGCCAGAGTACGAGTCTAAGAACTTAGCTATTAGGCCAGAGTATGAGTTAAGACCTTAGCTATTAGGCCAGAGTAAGAGTTAAGACCTTAACCATTAGGCCAGAGTAAGAGTTAAGACCTTAACCTCTAGGCCAGAGTAAGAGTTAAGACCTTAACAAGTAGGCCAGAGTAAGAGTTGAGACCTTAGCTATTAGGCCAGAGTAAGAGTTAAGACCTTAACCACTAGGCCAGAGTAAGAGTTAAGACCTTAACCAGTAGGCCAGAGTAAGAGTTAAGACCTTAACCAGTAGGCCAGAGTAAGAGTCTAAGACCTTAACCATTAGGCCAGAGTACGAGTCTAAGACCTTAGCTATTAGGCCAGAGTAAGAGTTAAGACCTTAACCAGTAGGCCAGAGTAAGAGTTAAGACCTTAACCAGTAGGCCAGAGTATGAGTCTAAGACCTTAGCTATTAGGAAAGAGTAAGTGTTAAGACCTTAGCTATTAGGCCAGAGTAAGAGTTAAGACCTTAACCAGTAGGCCAGAGTAAGAGTTAAGACCTTAGCTATTAGGCCAGAGTAAGAGTTAAGACCTTAACCAGTAGGCCAAAGTACGAGTCTAAGACCTAAGCTATTAGGCCAGAGTAAGAGTTAAGACCTTAACCAGTAGGCCAGAGTACGAGTCTAAGACCTTAGCTATTAGGCCAGAGTAAGAGTTAAGACCTTAACCAGTAGGCCAGAGTACGAGTCTAAGACCTTAACCATTAGGCCAGAGTACGAGTCTAAGACCTTAGCTATTAGGCCAGAATAAGTGTTAAGACCTTAGCTGTTAGGCCAGAGTAAGAGTAAAGACCTTAACCTTTAGGCCAGAGTACGAGTCTAAGACCTTAGCTATTAGGCCAGAGTAAGAGTTAAGACCTTAACCAGTAGGCCAGAGTAAGAGTTAAGACCTTAGCTATTAGGCCAGAGTACGAGTCTAAGACCTTAGCTATTAGGCCAGAGTAAGTGTTAAGACCTTAACCAGTAGGCCAGAGAAAGAGTTAAGACCTTAACCTGTAGGCCATAGTACGAGTCTAAGACCTTAGCTATTAGGCCAGAGTAAGATTTAAGACCTTAATCATTAGGCCAGAGTACGAGTCTAAAACCTTAGCTATTAGGCCAGAGTACGAGTCTAAGACCTTAGCTATTAGGCCAGAGTAAGAGTTAAGACCTTAGCTATTAGGCCATAGTATGAGTCTAAGACCTTAGCTATTAGGCCAGAGTAAGAGTTAAGACCTTAACCATTAGGCCAGAGTACGAGTCTAAGACCTTAACCATTAGGCCAGAGTACGAGTCTAAGACCTTAGCTATTAGGCCAGAGTATGAGTTAAGACCTTAGCTATTAGGCCAGAGTAAGAGTTAAGACCTTAACCATTAGGCCAGATTAAGAGTTAAGACCTTAACCTGTAGGCCAGAGTAAGAGTTAAGACCTTAACAAGTAGGCCAGAGTAAGAGTTAAGACCTTAGCTATTAGGCCAGAGTAAGAGTTAAGACCTTAACAACTAGGCCAGAGTAAGAGTTAAGACCTTAACCAGTAGGCCAGAGTAAGAGTTAAGACCTTAACCAGTAGGCCAGAGTAAGAGTCTAAGACCTTAACCATTAGGCCAGAGTACGAGTCTAAGACCTTAGCTATTAGGCCAGAGTAAGAGTTAAGACCTTAACCAGTAGGCCAGAGTAAGAGTTAAGACCTTAACCAGTAGGCCAGAGTACGAGTCTAAGACCTTAGCTATTAGGCCAGAGTAAGTGTTAAGACCTTAGCTATTAGGCCAGAGTAAGAGTTAAGACCTTAACCAGTAGGCCAGAGTAAGAGTTAAGACCTTAGCTATTAGGCCAGAGTAAGAATTAAGACCTTAACCAGTAGGCCAAAGTACGAGTCTAAGACCTTAGCTATTAGGCCAGAGTAAGAGTTAGGACCTTAACCAGTAGGCCAGAGTACGAGTCTAAGACCTTAGCTATTAGGCCAGAGTAAGAGTTAAGACCTTGACCAGTAGGCCAGAGTACGAGTCTAAGACCTTAACCATTAGGCCACAGTACGAGTCTAAGACCTTAGCTATTAGGCCAGAGTAAGAGTTAAGACCTTAGCTATTAGGCCAGAGTACGAGTCTAAGACCTTAGCTATTAGGCCAGAGTACGAGTCTAAGACCTTAACCATTAGGCCAGAGTACGAGTCTAAGACCTTAACCATTAGGCCAGAGTACGAGTCTAAGACCTTAGCTATTAGGCCAGAGTAAGAGTTAAGACCTTAGCTATTAGGCCAGAGTAAGAGTTAGGACCTTAGCTATTAAGCCAAAGTAAGAGTTAAGACCTTAACCCTTAGGCCAGATTAAGAGTTAAGACCTTAACCTGTAGGCCAGAGTAAGAGGTAAGACCTTAACAAGTAGGCCAGAGTAAGAGTTAAGACCTTAGCTATTAGGCCAGAGTAAGAGTTAAGACCTTAACCATTAGGCCAAAGTAAGAGTTAAGACCTTAACCAGTAGGCCAGAGTAAGAGTTAAGACCTTAACCAGTAGGCCAGAGTGAGAGTCTAAGACCTTAACCATTAGGCCAGAGTACGAGTCTAAGACCTTAGCTATTAGGCCAGAGTAAGAGTTAAGACCTTAACCAGTAGGCCAGAGTATGAGTCTAAGACCTTAGCTATTAGGCCAGAGTAAGAGTTAAGACCTTAACCAGTAGGCCAGAGTACGAGTCTAAGACCTTAGCTATTAGGCCAGAGTAAGAGTCTAAGACCTTAGCTATTAAGCCAGAGTAAGAGTTAAGACCTTAGCTATTAGGCCAGAGTAAGAGTTAAGACCTTAACCAGTAGGCCAGAGTAAGAGTTAAGACCTTAGCTATTAGGCCAGAGTAAGAGTTAAGACCTTAACCAGTAGGCCAAAGTACGAGTCTAAGACCTTAGCTATTAGGCCAGAGTAAGAGTTAAGACCTTAACCAGTAGGCCAGAGTATGAGTCTAAGACCTTAGCTATTAGGCCAGAGTAAGAGTTAAGACCTTAACCAGTAGGCCAGAGTACGAGTCTAAGACCTTAACCATTAGGCCAGAGTACGAGTCTAAGACCTTAGCTATTAGGCCAGAGTAAGAGTTAAGACCTTAACCTGTAGGCCATAGTACGAGTCTAAGACCTTACCTATTAGGCCAGAGTAAGAATTAAGACCTTAGCTATTAGGCCAGAGTAAGAGTTAAGATCAAAACCGGTAGGCCAGAGTACGAGTCTAAGACCTTAGCTATTAGGGCAGAGTACTAGTTAAGACCTTAGCTATTAGGCCAGAGTAAGAGTTAAGACCTTAGCTATTAGGCTAGAGTAAGAGTTAAGACCTTAACCAGTAGGCCAAAGTACGAGTCTAAGACCTTAGCTATTAGGCCCGAGGAAGAGTTAAGACCTTAACCCGTAGGCCAGAGTATGAGTCTCAGACCTTAGCTATTAGGCCAGAGTAAGAGTTAAGACCTTAACCAGTAGGCCAGAGTAAGAGTTAAGACCTTAACCATTAGGCCAGAGTACGAGTCTAAGACCTTAACCATTAGGCCAGAGTACGAGTCTAAGACCTTAGCTATTAGGCCAGAATAAGAGTTAAGACCTTAGCTATTAGGCCAGAGTAAGAGTTAAGACCTTAACCTTTAGGCCAGAGTACGAGTCTAAGACCTTAGCTATTAGGCCAGAGTAAGAGTTAAGACCTTAACCTGTAGGCCATAGTACGAGTCTAAGACCTTAGCTATTAGGCCAGAGTAAGAGTTAAGACCTTAGCTATTAGGCCAGAGTAAGAGTTAAGACCTTAACCAGTAGGCCAGAGTATGAGTCTAAGACCTTAGCTATTAGGCCAGAGTACGAGTTAAGACCTTAGCTATTAGGCCAGAGTAAGAGTTAAGACCTTAGCTATTAGGCTAGAGTAAGAGTTAAGACCTTAACCAGTAGGCCAGAGTAAGAGTTAAGACCTTAACCTGTAGGCCAGAGTAAGAGTCTAAGACCTTAACTAGTAGGCCAGAGTAAGAGTTAAGACCTTAACCTGTAGGCCAGAGTAAGAGGCTAAGAACTTTACCAGTAGGCCAGAGTAATCGTTAAGACCTTAATCATTAGGCCAGAGTACGAGTCTAAAACCTTAGCTATTAGGCCACAGTACGAGTCTAAGACCTTAGCTATTAGGCCAGAGTAAGAGTTAAGACCTTAGCTATTAGGCCAGAGTACGAGTCTAAGACCTCAGCTATTAGGCCAGAGTAAGAGTTAAGACCTTAACCATTAGGCCAGATTACGAGTCTAAGACCTTAACCATTAGGCCAGAGTACGAGTCTAAGACCTTAGCTATTAGGCCAGAGTAAGAGTTAAGACCTTAGCTCTTAGGCCAGAGTAAGAGTTAAGACCTTAGCTATTAGGCCAGAGTAAGAGTTAAGACCTTAACCAGTAGGTCAGAGTAAGAGTTAAGACCTTAGCTATTAGGCCAGAGTAAGAGTTAAGACCTTAACCAGTAGGCCAAAGTACGAGTCTAAGACCTTAGCTATTAGGCCAGAGTAAGAGTTAAGACCTTAACCAGTAGGCCAGAGTATGAGTCTAAGACCTTAGCTATTAGGCCAGAGTAAGAGTTAAGACCTTAACCAGTAGGCCAGAGTACGAGTCTAAGACCTTAACCATTAGGCCAGAGTACGAGTCTAAGACCTTAGCTATTAGGCCAGAATAAGTGTTAAGACCTTAGCTATTAGGCCAGAGTAAGAGTAAAGACCTTAACCTTTAGGCCAGAGTACGAGTCTAAGACCTTAGCTATTAGGCCAGAGTAAGAGTTAAGACCTTAACCAGTAGGCCAGAGTAAGAGTTAAGACCTTAGCTATTAGGCCAGAGTACGAGTCTAAGACCTTAGCTATTAGGCCAGAGTAAGTGTTAAGACCTTAACCAGTAGGCCAGAGAAAGAGTTAAGACCTTAACCTGTAGGCCATAGTACGAGTCTAAGACCTTAGCTATTAGGCCAGAGTAAGAGTTAAGAACTTAATCATTAGGCCAGAGTACGAGTCTAAAACCTTAGCTATTAGGCCAGAGTACGAGTCTAAGACCTTAGCTATTAGGCCAGAGTAAGAGTTAAGACCTTAGCTATTAGGCCAGAGTATGAGTCTAAGACCTTAGCTATTAGGCAAGAGTAAGAGTTAAGACCTTAACCATTAGGCCAGAGTACGAGTCTAAGACCTTAACCATTAGGCCAGAGTACGAGTCTAAGACCTTAGCTATTAGGCCAGAGTATGAGTTAAGACCTTAGCTGTTAGGCCAGAGTAAGAGTTAAGACCTTAACCATTAGGCCAGAGTAAGAGTTAAGACCTTAACCTGTAGGCCAGAGTAAGAGTTAAGACCTTAACAAGTAGGCCAGAGTAAGAGTTAAGACCTTAGCTATTAGGCCAGAGTAAGAGTTAAGACCTTAACCACTAGGCCAGAGTAAGAGTTAAGACCTTAACCAGTAGGCCAGAGTAAGAGTTAAGACCTTAACCAGTAGGCCAGAGTAAGAGTCTAAGACCTTAACCATTAGGCCAGAGTACGAGTCTAAGACCTTAGCTATTAGGCCAGAGTAAGTGTTAAGACCTTAGCTATTAGGCCAGAGTAAGAGTTAAGACCTTAACCAGTAGGCCAGAGTAAGAGTTAAGACCTTAGCTATTAGGCCAGAGTAAGAGTTAAGACCTTAACCAGTAGGCCAAAGTATGAGTCTAAGACCTTAGCTATTAGGCCAGAATAAGAGTTAAGACCTTAACCAGTAGGCCAGAGTACGAGTCTAAGACCTTAGCTATTAGGCCAGAGTAAGAGTTAAGACCTTAACCAGTAGGCCAGAGTACGAGTCTAAGACCTTAACCATTAGGCCAGAGTACGAGTCTAAGACCTTAGCTATTAGGCCAGAATAAGTGTTAAGACCTTAGCTATTAGGCCAGAGTAAGAGTTAAGACCTTAACCTTTAGGCCAGAGTACGAGTCTAAGACCTTAGCTATTAGGCCAGAGTAAGAGTTAAGACCTTAACCAGTAGGCCAGAGTACGAGTCTAAGACCTTAACCATTAGGCCAGAGTACGAGTCTAAGACCTTAGCTATTAGGCCAGAATAAGTGTTAAGACCTTAGCTATTAGGCCAGAGTAAGAGTTAAGACCTTAACCTTTAGGCCAGAGTACGAGTCTAAGACCTTAGCTATTAGGCCAGAGTAAGAGTTAAGACCTTACCCTGTAGGCCATAGTACGAGTCTAAGACCTTAGCTATTAGGCCAGAGTAAGAGTTAAGACCTTAGCTATTAGGCCAGAGTAAGAGTTAAGATCAAAACCGGTAGGCCAGAGTACGAGTCTAAGACCTTAGCTATTAGGGCAGAGTACTAGTTAAGACCTTAGCTATTAGGCCAGAGTAAGAGTTAAGACCTTAGCTATTAGGCTAGAGTAAGAGTTAAGACCTTAACCAGTAGGCCAAAGTACGAGTCTAAGACCTTAGCTATTAGGCCAGAGTAAGAGTTAAGACCTTAACCCGTAGGCCAGAGTACGAGTCTCAGACCTTAGCTATTAGGCCAGAGTAAGACTTAAGACCTTAACCAGTAGGCCAGAGTAAGAGTTAAGACCTTAACCAGTAGGCCAGAGTAAGAGTCTAAGACCTTAAGCATTAGGCCATAGTACGAGTCTAAGACCTTAGCTATTAGGCCAGAGTAAGAGTTAAGACCTTAACCAGTAGGCCAGAGTATGAGTCTAAGACCTTAGCTATTAGGCCAGAGTAAGAGTTAAGACCTTAACCAGTAGGCCAGAGTACGAGTCTAAGACCTTAGCTATTAGGCCAGAGTAAGAGTCTAAGACCTTAGCTATTAGGCCAGAGTAAGAGTTAAGACCTTAGCTATTAGGCCAGAGTAAGAGTTAAAACCTTAACCAGTAGGCCAGAGTAAGAGTTAAGACCTTAACCAGTAGGCCTGAGTAAGAGTTAAGACCTTAACCTGTAGGCCATAGTACGAGTCTAAGACCTTAGCTATTAGGCCAGAGTAAGAGTTAAGACCTTAACCAGTAGGCCAGAGTATGAGTCTAAGACCGTAGCTATTATTCCAGAGTAAGAGTCTAAGACCTTAGCTATTAGGCCAGAGTAAGAGTTAAGACCTTAGCTATTAGGCCAGTGTAAGAGTTAAGACCTTAACCAGTAGGCCAGAGTAAGAGTTAAGACCTTAAACTGTAGGCCAGAGTACGAGTCTAAGACCTTAGCTATTAGGCCAGAGTAAGAGTTAAGACCTTAGCTATTAGGCCAGAGTAAGAGTTAAGACCTTAACCAGTAGGCCAGAGTAAGAGTTAAGACCTTAGCTATTAGGCCAGAGTAAGAGTTAAGACCTTAGCTATTATGCCAGAGTAAGAGTTAAGACCTTAGCTATTAAGCCAGAGTAAGAGTTAAGATCTTAACCAGTAGGCCAGAGTAAGAGTTCAGACCTTAACCAGTAGGCCAGAGTAAGAGTCTAAGACCTTAACCATTAGGCCAGAATACGAGTCTAAGACCTTAGCTATTAGGCCAGAGTAAGAGTTAAGACCTTAACCTGTAGGCCAGAGTAAGAGTTAAGACCTTAACAAGTAGGCCAGAGTAAGAGTTCAGACCTTAGCTATTAGGCCAGAGTAAGAGTTAAGACCTTAACCATGAGGCCAGAGTAAGAGTTAAGACCTTAACTATTAGGCCAGAGTAAGAGTTAAGACCTTAGCTATTAGGCCAGAGTAAGAGTTAAGACCTTAGCTATTAAGCCAGAGTAAGAGTTAAGACCTTAACCCTTAGGCCAGATTAAGAGTTAAGACCTTAACCTGTAGGCCAGTGTAAGAGTTAAGACCTTAACAAGTAGGCCAGAGTAAGAGTTAAGACCTTAGCTATTAGGCCAGAGTAAGAGTTAAGACCTTAACCATTAGGCCAAAGTAAGAGTTAAGACCTTAACCAGTAGGCCAGAGTAAGAGTTAAGACCTTAACCAGTAGGCCAGAGTAAGAGTCTAAGACCTTAACCATTAGGCCAGAGTACGAGTCTAAGACCTTAGCTATTAGGCCAGAGTAAGAGTTAAGACCTTAACCAGTAGGCCAGAGTATGAGTCTAAGACCTTAGCTATTAGGCCAGAGTAAGAGTTAAGACATTAACCAGTAGGCCAGAGTACGAGTCTCAGACCTTAGCTATTAGGCCAGAGTAAGAGTCTAAGACCTTAGCTATTAGGCCAGAGTAAGAGTTAAGACCTTAGCTATTAGGCCAGAGTAAGAGTTAAAACCTTAACCAGTAGGCCAGAGTAAGAGTTAAGACCTTAACCAATAGGCCTGAGTAAGAGTTAAGACCTTAACCTGTAGTCCATAGTACGAGTCTAAGACCTTAGCTAATAGGCCAGAGTAAGAGTTAAGACCTTAACCAGTAGGCCAGAGTATGAGTCTAAGACCTTAGCTATTAGGCCAGAGTAAGAGTCTAAGACCTTAGCTATTAGGCCAGAGTAAGAGTTAAGACCTTACCGATTAGGCCAGAGTAAGAGTTAAGACCTTAACCAGTAGGCCAGAGTAAGAGTTAAGACCTTAACCAGTAGGCCAGAGTAAGAGTTAAGACCTTAACCTGTAGGCAATAGTACGAGTCTAAGACCTTAGCTATTAGGCCAGAGTAAGAGTTAAGACCTTAGCTATTAGGCCAGAGTAAGAGTTAAGACCTTAACCAGTAGGCCAGAGTAAGAGTTAAGACCTTAAACTGTAGGCCAGAGTACGAGTCTAAGACCTTAGCTATTAGGCCAGAGTAAGAGTTAAGACCTTAGCGATTAGGCCAGAGTAAGAGTTAAGACCTTAACCAGTAGGCCAGAGTAAGAGTTAAGACCTTAGCTATTAGGCCAGAGTAAGAGTTAAGACCTTAACCAGTAGGCCAAAGTACGAGTCTAAGACCTTAGCTATTAGGCCAGAGTAAGAGTTAAGACCTTAACCAGTAGGCCAGAGTACGAGTCTAAGACCTTAGCTATTAGGCCAGAGTAAGAGTTAAGACCTTAGCTATTAGGCCAGAGTAAGAGTTAAGACCTTAGCTAGTAAGCCAGAGTAAGAGTTAAGACCTTATCCAGTAGGCCAGAGTAAGAGTTCAGACCTTAACCAGTAGGCCAGAGTAAGAGTCTAAGACCTTAACCATTAGGCCAGAATACAAGTCTAAGACCTTAGCTATTAGGCCAGAGTAAGAGTTAAGACCTTAGCTATTAAGCCAGAGTAAGAGTTAAGATCTTAACCAGTAGGCCAGAGTAAGAGTTCAGACCTTAACCAGTAGGCCAGAGTAAGAGTCTAAGACCTTAACCATTAGGCCAGAATACGAGTCTAAGACCTTAGCTATTAGGCCAGAGTAAGAGTTAAGACCTTAACCTGTAGGCCAGAGTAAGAGTTAAGACCTTAACAAGTAGGCCAGAGTAAGAGTTCAGACCTTAGCTATTAGGCCAGAGTAAGAGTTAAGACCTTAACCATGAGGCCAGAGTAAGAGTTAAGACCTTAACTATTAGGCCAGAGTAAGAGTTAAGACCTTAGCTATTAGGCCAGAGTAAGAGTTAAGACCTTAGCTATTAAGCCAGAGTAAGAGTTAAGACCTTAACCCTTAGGCCAGATTAAGAGTTAAGACCTTAACCTGTAGGCCAGTGTAAGAGTTAAGACCTTAACAAGTAGGCCAGAGTAAGAGTTAAGACCTTAGCTATTAGGCCAGAGTAAGAGTTAAGACCTTAACCATTAGGCCAGAGTAAGAGTTAAGACCTTAACCAGTAGGCCAGAGTAAGAGTTAAGACCTTAACCAGTAGGCCAGAGTAAGAGTCTAAGACCTTAACCATTAGGCCAGAGTACGAGTCTAAGACCTTAGCTATTAGGCCAGAGTAAGAGTTAAGACCTTAACCAGTAGGCCAGAGTATGAGTCTAAGACCTTAGCTATTAGGCCAGAGTAAGAGTTAAGACATTAACCAGGAGGCCAGAGTACGAGTCTCAGACCTTAGCTATTAGGCCAGAGTAAGAGTCTAAGACCTTAGTTATTAGGCCAGAGTAAGAGTTAAGACCTTAGCTATTAGGCCAGAGTAAGAGTTAAAACCTTAACCAGTAGGCCAGAGTAAGAGTTAAGACCTTAACCAATAGGCCTGAGTAAGAGTTAAGACCTTAACCTGTAGTCCATAGTACGAGTCTAAGACCTTAGCTAATAGGCCAGAGTAAGAGTTAAGACCTTAACCAGTAGGCCAGAGTATGAGTCTAAGACCTTAGCTATTAGGCCAGAGTAAGAGTCTAAGACCTTAGCTATTAGGCCAGAGTAAGAGTTAAGACCTTACCGATTAGGCCAGAGTAAGAGTTAAGACCTTAACCAGTAGGCCAGAGTAAGAGTTAAGACCTTAACCAGTAGGCCAGAGTAAGAGTTAAGACCTTAACCTGTAGGCAATAGTACGAGTCTAAGACCTTAGCTATTAGGCCAGAGTAAGAGTTAAGACCTTAGCTATTAGGCCAGAGTAAGAGTTAAGACCTTAACCAGTAGGCCAGAGTAAGAGTTAAGACCTTAAACTGTAGGCCAGAGTACGAGTCTAAGACCTTAGCTATTAGGCCAGAGTAAGAGTTAAGACCTTAGCGATTAGGCCAGAGTAAGAGTTAAGACCTTAACCAGTAGGCCAGAGTAAGAGTTAAGACCTTAGCTATTAGGCCAGAGTAAGAGTTAAGACCTTAACCAGTAGGCCAAAGTACGAGTCTAAGACCTTAGCTATTAGGCCAGAGTAAGAGTTAAGACCTTAACCAGTAGGCCAGAGTACGAGTCTAAGACCTTAGCTATTAGGCCAGAGTAAGAGTTAAGACCTTAGCTATTAGGCCAGAGTAAGAGTTAAGACCTTAGCTATTAAGCCAGAGTAAGAGTTAAGACCTTATCCAGTAGGCCAGAGTAAGAGTTCAGACCTTAACCAGTAGGCCAGAGTAAGAGTCTAAGACCTTAACCATTAGGCCAGAATACGAGTCTAAGACCTTAGCTATTAGGCCAGAGTAAGAGTTATGACCTTAACCTGTAGGCCAGAGTAAGAGTTAAGACCTTAACAAGTAGGCCAGAGTAAGAGTTCAGACCTTAGCTATTAGGCCAGAGTAAGAGTTAAGACCTTAACCATGAGGCCAGAGTAAGAGTTAAGACCTTAACCAGTAGGCCAGAGTACGAGTCTAAGACCTTAGCTATTAGGCCAGAGTAAGAGTTAAGACCTTAGATATTAGGCCAGAGTAAGAGTTAAGACCTTAACCAATAGGCCAGAGTAAGAGTTAAGACCTTAACCAGTAGGCCATAGTATGAGTCTAAGACCTTAGCTATTAGGCCAGAGTAAGAGTTAAGACCTTAACCAGTAGGCCAGAGTATGAGTCTAAGACTTTAGTTATTAGGCCAGAGTAAGAGTCTAAGACCTTAACTATTAGGCCAGAGTAAGAGTTAAGATGTTAGCTATTAGGCCAGAGTAAGAGTTAAGACCTTAACCAGTAGGCCAGAGTAAGAGTTAAGACCTTAACCAGTGGGCCAGAGTAAGAGTTAAGACCTTAACCTGTAGGCCATAGTACGAGTCTAAGACCTTAGCTATTAGGCCAGAGTAAGAGTTAAGACCTTAACCAGTAGGCCAGAGTACGAGTCTAAGACCTTAGCTATTAGGCCAGAGTAAGAGTTAAGACCTTAGCTATTAGGCCAGAGTATGAGTCTAAGACCTTAGCTATTAGGCCAGAGTAAGAGTTAAGACCTTAGCTATTAGGCCAGAGTAAGAGTTAAGACCTTAACCAGTAGGCCATAGTACGAGTCTAAGACCTTAATCTGTAGGCCAGAGTACGAGTCTAAGACCTTAGCTATTAGGCCAGAGTAAGAGTTAAGACCTTAACCTGTATGATGAATACAAGCCCCAGCTAGGCCCGCAAGAGACAAGGGTTCGCTCTTCTGTAACGAAATCTATAAGGAAGTTGGCACGGAAACTGCAAAGTACAAAAACAACGTTTATTAACCCTTAAGGGTGGTCCTACAATCCACACAACACTCTTCAGTATTGCAAGGAGTAGCACAAAGAACTTGCATACACAGTCCCCTTTTATACACAGCGAAGGGGCTCATGAGTGGGTGGATACCACTAAGTTGAAGAACATTACCATTTAGGGTCATTCTCGATACCAAATCAATACATGGGCGGAGCTAACACACTCCTTGGGCCCGCGAAAACACATGGTCAAGCAAAGCTAATTATAACAGTTGTGGTCAAGTCTGGGCATGCGCCAGACGGGCAAGGGAGAGCTATTTATAACCTGTTGCTAGGCAGATCACAAGAGCAACTAACACAGAAGTTGGACTCTCCTCGTGGTGAACACATGGCAGCATGTCAATACAAAATGGAGTCCGGACTTCGGTCAACATAATGGGGAAAACACGATAAAAAGGGGAACACCAATGTTTTCAGTAAATGCTTAATCACATTCTGCCTTAATTTACAACAGACGACCCTTTCAGCATTTACTGAAGACATCTGGCTTCCAAGAATAATCATCGTATATGTCAATTATCATCATTCCTGTAACCTCTTTAGCTAGACCCTTCTGGCGGGCAACTTCGGCAATAGCTTTCTTGTCTGGAATGCAGAATGAAATGCATACAGAACAGCACAATGGTCCACATTGAATACACATACAAAGAGAAAACAGAATTGCTATAATAATACAGAGACCAGTTAGAACCTTCCAACCCCAGGCAGTAACCAACGCCCAAAACCATCCAGAAAAGGACCAAGTGCCGTTTTCCGTGTGGATTTCAGCTGCTATTTTATGCAGCTTATTAATGGCGTTATAAACGGATGGCGTATGATCAGGAATGAACACACAGCAGCTACTTCCAATAATTTTACAGGCTCCTCCTCGATCAGCTAGCATTACATCCAATACCATACGGTTCTGTAATGCAACAATCCTGGTAATCTGTAATTCTTCCGTAAGATTCCCAAGAGCAGCAGCAGTCTGATTAGTCACAGCTTCTACCACTCTTGTTAATCTTCGGATCTTTCTACTATTCAGAGCGGCTCCCACAAAGAAAAACAGTCCTAAATTAAAATCAATATACTGTTGCAAACTGGTATCGGTTTGATCCACCTCATCAATAGATAGAGTACGTTTATATCTATTTACAGTTACATTATTCAGCAATTTCAAGTCTTTATGATACGATGCAGGTGCTAGGAATACAGGAGGTAATAGGAATGATACATAGCATACCCCAGACCACCCAGCCGGCAGACGGTAATAACCTTTATTTCCACATACAAAATAGGTATTATGGGATGCTAGGATGGTGCTATTATTTAACCCATCAATGTTTAACACAGTAAGGCAATCACTGACACCAACAGGGATGAAACCCACACTCTGGACACACAAGTCCGCTTGAGCTTGTGCTACTTGAATTACAAATTTCTCTCTTCCCATAGTGTCTCTGGTGTTCGTGAAGATATAGGGAATGGATTCATTGTCCGGTCGGTATTCTTCCCATTCCCAAATTGTCCCATTCGCTTGTGGATATCCATTCTTGTCCTGATGGCATTCTTTATTAAGTCTGAAAAGCAATCGTCCCACTGTCGGTTTTCGAGTGGCAAACAACAGAGTATACCATGCTCTACAAGAGCCATTGTGAGAGAAAGGAAGTGGTATGAATGGCGTACCTCCTTTCTTCTGATGGGCTGGCATCATCCCACATATCCAACAGTTCGTAGCGTTTGTAGCAACGTGGGTGTGATGCAGCATCTGAATGAAAGTGTTATTCAAATAGGATTGCCGATGCTTCAACTCTTGGTATGGCAATGTGTAAAAGTAGTGCTCCGCAGGCACTGGAGTCGTCAACACAAGTGTCTCTCGGGCTGGAGTTGCCTCCTCCACAAACCATGTGGTTATACCAACAATAGCTACTGTTAGCATAAACCCCAACGCACAAAGAATTTTCTTCTTCTCCATGTCAAAGGAAATAATACCCTGATATCTTCCTGCAACTAAAAGTCTGTCAGAACTCTTCCCCTTGGGCAGCGGTTGATTTCTTCACCAGCGGGCCAAGACGGGTGTCGCTACACTAATGCAGGGCTGATCCCCCCCCTTGCCTCATCGGCTCTCCGTTTCACTAACCCAAGGGCCGTTCTGACAGTATGTCCCGGTACTGGAAACCTCACTTCCTTGGTCGCAGATGATATCGCCTTCCTCCAGAAGTCGTATGGTCCGGAAAGAGCTCCTCAGTGTCGTTTGGCTCTGCAGCACGGCCTGTCTCTGCTGCTAGGATGTCTCGTTGATCGGTCAGCACGGCAGACTCCACCAATCCGGGCGGTACCTTTCGACAGTGCAAGGAATGGATCCAGTTCTTCCTGTTCGAGACTCGCACTGCCGTCCTCGTTGCAAGAAGGACTTGCTCAGGTCCGACCCATCTCGGCTCCAAACTGTTCGTTCTGTCGAAGACCTTCAGCATGACATGATCCCCAGGGCGGAGACCATGTCCTTCACCGGTAGACCGATCAGGGAGCGCCTCTCGGACCTGTTGATGAATAGAAACCAAGTTATCCGTTAACTGTGCCAGATAATCACTCATCATCACACAAGGTACATCATACACAGCCTTAGGCCTTGGTGGACCCCAAATATTCATTGGGCGTCCAAATACAATCTCATAAGGTGTAAGGCCGGTTCGAGAGTGTGGCACCGACCTAATTGACAATAACGCCAGTGGCAAGGCGTCTGGCCAAGTCAAAGATGTTGAAGCTTGAATTTTGGCGATCTTAAGCTTCAGTGTACCATTATACTTCTCGACTAGTCCTGCAGACTGAGGATGGAACACGGCGTGGAACTTCTGGGTGATGCCTAGGCCCTTCAAGACATACTTTATAACATCTGCTACAAAGTGAGGGCCATTATCACTCCACAGAAGTCTACAGACGCCGTATCGGGGGAAAAACTCTTTCAGCAATAGCTTCGCTGTAGTCATTGCAGTATTGTCTTTCGCAGGGTACGCCTCAACCCACTTACTGAAAGCGCAAACCACTACTAGAACATACTTCAAATTGTTACAGCGCTCAAGCTGGATGTAATCCATCTGCAGAACCTCAAAGGGTGCAGTGGGTGTCGCAAATCCTCCTGCTGGAGTTCGCGTGCCTTTCCCTGGGTTATACTTCAGACAGATCATACAGGTCTGCACCACCCTCTTTGCCGTGCTAGCAATCTCTGGATGCTCCCAGACTTGGGTAAGCAATTTCACAATTGCGGAAGCTCCAACATGTGCTAGCCCATGTGCCATCTGGACCATAGGTTGTACAAAAGCCGTGGGTAACTTCCATCTATCCATCTGCTTATTTCTCCAGCAACCCTCGTCATCCAGTTCTCCTTCGCTAGCCCATTGTTCCCGCTCTTTGTCAGAAGCGGTCTTTTGTATTTCTCGCACTTCCTCCTTCGCATCATGCCATCTCTCCACCTGTGACTTCACTACGTACATGGCAGTAGTACCGGGCTGCATCGCAGTCTCCCGTGCTACTCGATCCGCTAACGCATTTCCTTCTCCAACCTTATCAACCACTTTCCTATGGGCGCTACACTTAACAATGGCGATTTTCTTTGGGTATGTCAATGCAGTTAAAAGGTTGTGAACTAACTCCCCATGCATTATCTGTACCCCATGTGACGTTAGAAACCCTCTCTCCTTCCAGAGTAGGCCGAAATCGTGCGCTACTCCGAAGGCATAGCGGCTGTCTGTATAAACATTCACACACAATCCTGTACTGAGCTCACACGCTCGTGTCAACGCTATCAGTTCCGCCGCTTGAGCTGATTTCTGTGGTATGCGTGCTGTCTCCACTATTGTTTGTAGTGTGGTAATTGCATATGCTGCTGAAGTCATACCATCTGGTAGCTTCAGGCATGATCCATCTACCCACAACTCTCCATCTACATCTGAAAAGGGCGTATCCTGGAGATCAATACGACCCTTTGTTTGTTCCTCAGTCACAAGAATACAATCATGCGCTTTCTGTGCCTCAGGCTGGGTCTCGGGGTATGGTAACAATGTGGCCGGGTTTAATGTCACGCACCTTTTTAACGTAATGTGAGGAGCTAAAAGCGTCAACTCATATCCCGTTAAACGGGCACTGGTCAAATGCTGCGTCTTTGTTTGATTAAGCAGGGCATCAACAGCGTGGGGAACTAACACCAACAGTTTATGGGACAATACAATTCCTTCACTCTGCCGTATTGACACAGCTGTCGCCGCAACCGAGCGAAAACACCCTGGTAATGCTCGGGCGACAGGATCAAGCACAGCCGAAAAGTATGCACAAGGGCGCTGCTTATCGCCGTGCATCTGCACTAAGACTGATAATGCACATCCATCTTTCTCATGCACATACAACGAAAAGGGTTTTGCATAATCAGGGGTCCCTAACACTGGTGCTGAACAAAGGGCCTGTCTTAATTGCTGAAAAGCAGCGTCACATTCATCTGACCAGGGGATCGGGATGGGCGTGTCTTTTGTCAAGAGCGCTAGTAATGGCTTAGCTATATGTGAAAACCCCAATATCCACTGTCTACAAAAAGAAACAAGGCCCAAAAATGCACGCACATCCTTCTGCGTGGATGGCCTTGGTGTGTCCAAAATTACTTGGATACGATCTGGTGTGAGTGCACGCCCCTCCTTAGACAAAAGGTGACCCAAATAAGTCACCTTTGGTCTACAGAATTGCAATTTCTTCCTAGAGACCTTATGATTGTGAGATGCTAAAAAGGAAAGTAAGGCTATCGTGCTTTCCTCGCACAACTCCAGGGTGTCAGCCGCCAACAGGATGTCATCGACATATTGAATGAGGACGACCCCCTCGAGTAAAACAAAGGAATCCAACTGTCGCTTCAAAGCCTGACTATAAATACTAGGGCTTTCTGTATAGCCTTGGGGAATTCTACAAAAACGATAAGATCTATTGTTTAATGTAAACCCAAAAAGAAATCGGCTATCAGGGTGAATGGGAATAGAAAAGAAGGCATTTTTCAAATCAATCACTGAGAACACGGTCGCCGTAGGCGGGACCAAGGTGAGCAACGTCGTGATATCGGAAACCACCGGGTACTGAGGTATCACGATCTTGTTCACCTCCCTCAAATCAATTATAAACCGATAAACCTTTGCATCCGTATCCTTTTTCAGAATAGGGAGAATCGGACTGTTACAGACATTATAGGGGACTTCTTCCACTACCCCCACTGCGATCAGGTCTTGCACAATCTGTATGAGAGCCTCCTCGCCCTCCTGAGAAATACGATACTGTGGGAGGCGTGGTAGCACCGCCCCCTCCTGGACACTAATGTGGACCGGAGGAATCACCATTTGTCCGACATCTGTGTCCGAAGTCGCCCACAAAGTTTGGGGGAGGGTAGCCAACAACGCGTCCTCTGAGATCGTACACATCCGCCCAGATCGGGGGTAGTTGTCATTTAATATCACCCTCACACCCTCAGGGGAACAACGAATGGTAGCCCTAAAATGCTTTAACATATCAAGGCCCATAATGTTATCCGGTGTGTACGGAGCAAGCAGAAACGGACAAGGCGCAGAAAAACAATCAACTTTAAATGCAAGGGGCTGTGAAAGAGGGCTTCGGGAAAGTGTACCGTCAAACCCTACCGATGTAACTATTGAGCCGGATGGGGGAGCCCCCCGGAACCAAGTACCTAGACAATGCACTACGTGTCGCTCCTGTATCCACTAGGAACTGATCAGTAGAACCTAAAACCTCAGCCGATACATAAGGACCCGTCTGATCGACCGGCACCTCAACTGATTCGGACCCCCATCCTACGCATTCCTATGCATGCTGAGAATCGTGATATCCCAAGCGATCGCTGTCCGTTACATGATACTGATGCTGGCGATCGAAAACATTTGAGCTATCTCGGTGCTGTCCGGCAGTATCGAAACGGACATTATCGTTGGAATTCCCTCTAAAGTTCGAGAAGCCCCCTCTACCCCTCGGTCCACCCGGAGTGTGCCCCTGACGCGAAGCACGCAACGCTGGGCAATCCCTGGCCCAATGGCCCAACTGCTTGCAATACGCACACTGGTTCCTATTCAAATCAGATCGGCCCGAAGGGGGACCATAAGATCCGCCCCTTCCTCTATTATTATTTCCCCGGCGGGGCGGGCCATATACTTGTGCTAACATCACTTTGGTTTTAAGATCTTTCGATTTCTTCTCCTCCTGGCCCTTCGCCTCGTGCTCCTGACGCTCATAATACTGAGCAATGGTCAGAAGGGCCGTCGGTGTCGTGGAGGACCAAGAACTCTCACTCGCTTTTAACCGGGCCGCAACTGCCGGCAGCAGATTAGCCACATATTTGTCCGCGAAAAGATGGCGGCCCGTGTCGTCAGTAAGCGACTGGCCACTAAAATCATGGAACGTTTCCTCAAAACGCGTAAAGAAGTCCGCGACTGACTCGTCAACTTTCTGTTTACACGCTGCTAACATATTCCAGTCAATCTTTTTAGGGGGGATAATCGTCTTCAACTTAGCCACAATAGCCGCAGGGAGATCTAAAATATTCTGGGGTGGTTTCTGTGCAGGCTTCCGTTCCCTATCCTCATCCTCAAGGTCAGACCACCGGGCCTTAAAGGCAACCGCATCATCTACCTTCCGGACAGAGCGCCACGTATCCGGCGGTAGGATAAGGCCAAAGAACAGGTCTATATCCGCCAAGGTCATAATGCAAGAATTCAAGGCCCCCTCGACTTCTTCATAGAAGGCCGCTGGATTCTTGCGGGGGTCAGGCAACGCATTTTTTAATGCCATAACATCGGCCCTATGCCATGGAGTATAAACCCAGTTATATACAAAATATCCCCTTGCATCGGCGGAGTTAACATCCGAGCTAGTCCCTGCTCCCTTAGGAGGAACATACAAAGGCGCCGCCTCTCGCATTGGTTTAGCATGCACTATGTCATCCTTATCTGACTGGGAGGCGGACGGGTGGCCCCCTGCTGCAGACGAATCCGGCTGCTTCTCCTCCTCCGTTTGTTGACGTGCTTTCTCTCTAAGGGCCAGCACTTCGTCCCGCAAAGCGAACAGCCGCCGAGCCGCTTCAGAAGCCTTAGGGGGAGAAAAAACACCATTACGTAATGCTCCGGCATCCGAAGATACGTCGGCAGGCTCAAGGACACCAGAATATTTTCGGAAAGCAGTAATTACTTCTTCTGAAAAATGAGACAGAAAATACACCCTCTCTCTATCTTGCCACGACCCCCAAGCATGGAACAACTCATCCATAGACATCTTGCCCTTAAGTGCACGAAAGGAAAGTTTCCGAAGCTCAGCCATATACTCGGCCGATAACATGGACCGTGTGTCGACCTTACCCGGAGCCGGGCCAGAATCTTGCGGCCGTGGAGCAGATGCGCCAACATAAGGGGGCGGAGAGCGATCTAGTAAATAAAAATCGTCATCAGGATTATTAAGGACAGGATAAAGCGGCTGACGAACAACATATTGACCCGAAACTTGTAGCCTACGCTCTTTCTCTTGTCTGTCCGTTTGCTCTGTGTCCTCCCGACGCTTCGCTTCCTGCGCTCGCATATGATCATTCTTTCGCTGCTCCTTATCAAACAGCGCTTTCTCACGTTTCTCTCGCTCACGCACTTCCTTCACCCATAATCGCACACACTCAAACATATCCTGACGAGCACGTCGCTTACACATACACTGTTCCACATACTCAATCTTACGTATATCAAACGATCCATACAAAGGCCATCGCAACTCAGGATCCTTCCTAGTATATTTCCTCCATAACGTGCTGTACATTATGGAAGAAAGACCATGCTTCACGTACATATCCCTATTAGGAGTCCCCTCTGGGGGAGCTGGAGCAGATTCCTCAAGGTTCAACCGGTTCCCAAGACAGCAACACCACTTACGGAGTGCGCTGAAAGCAGGCATGCTAGGAATAATGCAAAATATGCAGTATTTATCAAAAATGGCACTTAATCGTTGCGCCGTTCAAAGTTTACACAGCTCCGGAGAAATTTCTCCACATTACCTGCCTATATGTGTTGCAACGCATATATTTTCACAAAGACAAATTCAAAATATGACTAGTCACCATCAATCAAACTCAAATAGCCAGACCAGGCTTCAAAACTCGGAGCAAGTACCGTACAACGGTTCTTACCAATCAAGAGTCCAGGTTCCAACTGCCAAGCTCCACAATCGCCCAAACGGCTCTCACGGCAGGACCGACAGAAGAGGTCTCAGTCGATGACCGGCGCCACCCAGATGGTCAGCTCGGAAGGGAAGGAAGAAAAACCTCGGGATGCCAAGGCTAAGACGCCGCTGGCAGTGATCACGTCCCCGGCCAAACTCCTCACCTTCGTCGCGACCAGTCCTTCGGGCATCCGAGTCGCCGATGAGCCCCACGTGACGGGCGCCAATTGATGAATACAAGCCCCAGCTAGGCCCGCAAGAGACAAGGGTTCGCTCTTCTGTAACGAAATCTATAAGGAAGTTGGCACGGAAACTGCAAAGTACAAAAACAACGTTTATTAACCCTTAAGGGTGGTCCTACAATCCACACAACACTCTTCAGTATTGCAAGGAGTAGCACAAAGAACTTGCATACACAGTCCCCTTTTATACACAGCGAAGGGGCTCATGAGTGGGTGGATACCACTAAGTTGAAGAACATTACCATTTAGGGTCATTCTCGATACCAAATCAATACATGGGCGGAGCTAACACACTCCTTGGGCCCGCGAAAACACATGGTCAAGCAAAGCTAATTATAACAGATGTGGTCAAGTCTGGGCATGCGCCAGACGGGCAAGGGAGAGCTATTTATAACCTGTTGCTAGGCAGATCACAAGAGCAACTAACACAGAAGTTGGACTCTCCTCGTGGTGAACACATGGCAGCATGTCAATACAAAATGGAGTCCGGACTTCGGTCAACATAATGGGGAAAACACGATAAAAAGGGGAACACCAATGTTTTCAGTAAATGCTTAATCACATTCTGCCTTAATTTACAACATGTAGGCCATAGTACGAGTCTAAGACCTTAGCTATTAGGACAGAGTAAGAGTTAAGACCTTAACCAGTAGGCCAGAGTACGAGTCTAAGACCTTAGCTATTAGGCCAGAGTAAGAGTTAAGACCTTAACAAGTAGGCCAGAGTAAGAGTTAAGACCTTAGCTATTAGGCCAGAGTAAGAGTTAAGACCTTAACCACTAGGCCAGAGTAAGAGTTAAGACCTTAACCAGTAGGCCAGAGTAAGAGTCTAAGACCTTAACCATTAGGCCAGAGTACGAGTTAAGAACTTAACCAGTAGGTCAGAGTAAGAGTTAAGACCTTAGCTATTAAGCCAGAGTAAGAGTTAAGACCTTAAACAGTAGGCCAAAGTACGAGTCTAAGACCTTAGCTATTAGGCCAGAGTAAGAGTTAAGACCTTAACCAGTAGGCCAGAGTACGAGTCTAAGACCTTAGCTATTAGGCCAGAATAAGAGTTAAGACCTTAACCAGTAGTCCAGAGTAAGAGTTAAGACCTTAAGCATTAGGCCAGAGTACGAGTCTAAGACCTTAACCATTAGGCCAGAGTACGAGTCTAAGACCTTAGCTATTAGGCCAGAATAAGAGTTAAGACCTTAGCTATTAGGCCAGAGTAAGAGTTAAGACCTTAACCTTTAGGCCAGAGTACGAGTCTAAGACCTTAGCTTTTAGGCCAGAGTAAGAGTTAAGACCTTAACCTGTAGGCCATAGTACGAGTCTAAGACCTTAGCTATTAGGCCAGAGTAAGAGTTAAGACCTTAGCTATTAGGCAAGAGTAAGAGTTAAGACCTTAACCTATAGGCCAGAGTAGGAGTCTAAGACCTTAGCTTTTAGGCCAGAGTAAGAGTTAAGACCTTAACCTGTAGGCCATAGTACGAGTCTAAGACCTTAGCTATTAGGCCAGAGTACGAGTTAAGACCTTAGCTATTAGGCCAGAGTAAGAGTTAAGACCTTAACCAGTAGGCGAGAGTAAGAGTTAAGACCTTAACCAGTAGGCCAGAGTAAGAGTTAAGACCTTAGCTATTAGGCCAGTGTAAGAGTTAAGACCTTAACCAGTAGGCCAAAGTACGAGTCTAAGACCTTAGCTATTAGGCCAGAGTAAGAGTTAAGACCTTAACCAGTAGGCCAGAGTGCGAGTCTAAGACCTTAGCTATTAGGCCAGATTAAGAGTTAAGACCTTAGCTATTAGGCCAGAGTAAGAGTTAAGACCTTAACCAGTAGGCCAGAGTGCGAGTCTAAGACCTTAGCTATTAGGCCAGAGTACGAGTTAAGACCTTAGCTATTAAGCCAGAGTAAGAGTTAAGACCTTAACCATTAGGCCAGAGTAAGAGTTAAGACCTTAACCTGTATGCCAGAGTAAGAGTTAAGACCTTAACAAGTAGGCCAGAGTAAGAGTTAAGACCTTAGCTATTAGGCCAGAGTAAGAGTTAAGACCTAACCATTAGGCCAGAGTAAGAGTTAAGACCTTAACCAGTAGGCCAGAGTAAGAGTTAAGACCTTAACCAGTAGGCCAGAGTAAGAGTCTAAGACCTTAACCAATAGGCCAGAGTATGAGTCTAAGACCTTAGCTATTAGGCCAGAGTAAGGGTTAAGACCTTAACCAGTAGGCCAGAGTAAGAGTTAAGACCTTAACCAGTAGGCCAGAGTACGAGTCTAAGACCTTAGCTATTAGGCCAGAGTAAGAGTTAGGACCTTAGCTATTAGGCCAGAGTGAGAGTTAAGACCTTAACCAGTAGGCCAGAGTAAGAGTTAAGACCTTAGCTATTAGGCCAGAGTAAGAGTTAAGACCTTAACCAGTAGGCCAAAGTACGAGTCTTAGACCTTAGCTATTAGGCCAGAGTAAGAGTTAAGACCTTAACCAGTAGGCCAGAGTACGAGTCTAAGACCTTAGCTATTAGGCCAGAGTAAGAGTTAAGACCTTAACCAGTAGGCCAGAGTACGAGTCTAAGACCTTAACCATTAGGCCAGAGTACGAGTCTAAGACCTTAGCTATTAGGCCAGAATAAGTGTTAAGACCTTAGCTATTAGGCCAGAGTAAGAGTTAAGACCTTAACCTTTAGGCCAGAGTACGAGTCTAAGACCTTAGCTATTAGGCCAGAGTAAGAGTTAAGACCTTAACCTGTAGGCCATAGTACGAGTCTAAGACCTTAGCTATTAGGCCAGAGTAAGAGTTAAGACCTTAGCTATTAGGCCAGAGTAAGAGTTAAGACCAAAACCGGTAGGCCAGAGTACGAGTCTAAGACCTTAGCCATTAGGCCAGAGAACGAGTTAAGACCTTAGCTATTAGGCCAGAGTAAGAGTTAAGACCTTAGCTATTAGGCTAGAGTAAGAGTTAAGACCTTAACCAGTAGGCCAGAGTAAGATTTAAGACCTTAACCTGTAGGCCAGAGTAAGAGTTAAGACCTTAACCAGTAGTCCAGAGTAAGAGTTAAGACCTTAACCAGTAGGCCAGAGTACGAGTCTAAGACCTTAGCTATTAGGCCAGAGTAAGAGTTAAGACCTTAGCTATTAGGCCAAAGTAAGAGTTAAGACCTTAACCATTAGGCCAGAGTACGAGTCTAAGACCTTAGCTATTAGGCCAGAATAAGAGTTAAGACCTTAGCTATTAGGCCAGAGTAAGAGTTAAGACCTTAACCTTTAGGCCAGAGTACGAGTCTAAGACCTTAGCTATTAGGCCAGAGTAAGAGTTAAGACCTTAACGTGTAGGCCATAGTACGAGTCTAAGACCTTAGCTATTAGGCCAGAGTAAGAGTTAAGACCTTAGCTATTAGGCCAGAGTAAGAGTTAAGACCTTAACCAGTAGGCCAGAGTACGAATCTAAGACCTTAGCTATTAGGCTAGAGTACGAGTTAAGACCTTAGCTATTAGGCCAGAATAAGAGTTAAGACCTTAGCTATTAGGCTAGAGTAAGAGTTAAGACCTTAACCAGTAGGCCAGAGTAAGAGTTAAGACCTTAACCTGTAGGCCAGAGTAAGAGTCTAAGACCTTAACTAGTAGGCCAGAGTAAGAGTTAAGACCTTAACCTGTAGGCCAGAGTAAGAGGCTAAGAACTTTACCAGTAGGACAGAGTAATAGTTAAGACCTTAACCATTAGGCCAGAGTAAGAGTTAAGACCTTAACCATTAGGCCAGAGTAAGAGTCTAAGACCTTAGCTATTAGGCCAGAGTAAGAGTAAAGACCTTAACCAGTAGGCCAGAGTAAGAGTTAAGACCTTAGCTATTAGGCCAGAGTACGAGTCTAAGACCTTAGCTATTAGGCCAGAGTAAGAGTTAAGACCTTAACCAGTAGGCCAGAGAAAGAGTTAAGACCTTAACCTGTAGGCCATAGTACGAGTCTAAGACCTTAGCTATTAGGCCAGAGTAAGAGTTAAGACCTTAACCAGTAGGCCAGAGTATGAGTCTAAGACCTTAGCTATTAGGCCAGAGTAAGAGTTAAGACATTAACCAGTAGGCCAGAGTACGAGTCTAAGACCTTAGCTATTAGGCCAGAGTAAGAGTCTAAGACCTTAGCTATTAGGCCAGAGTAAGAGTTAAGACCTTAGCTATTAGGCCAGAGTAAGAGTTAAAACCTTAACCAGTAGGCCAGAGTAAGAGTTAAGACCTTAACCAATAGGCCTGAGTAAGAGTTAAGACCTTAACCTGTAGTCCATAGTACGAGTCTAAGACCTTAGCTATTAGGCCAGAGTAAGAGTTAAGACCTTAACCAGTAGGCCAGAGTACGAGTCTAAGACCTTAGCTATTAGGCCAGAGTAAGAGTGTAAGACCTTAGCTATTAGGCCAGAGTAAGAGATAAGACCTTAGCTATTAGGCCAGAGTAAGAGTTAAGACCTTAACCAGTAGGCCAGAGTAAGAGTTAAGACCTTAACCAGTAGGCCAGAGTAAGAGTTAAGACCTTAACCTGTAGGCCATAGTACGAGTCTAAGACCTTAGCTATTAGGCCAGAGTAAGAGTTAAGACCTTAGCTATTAGGCCAGAGTAAGAGTTAAGACCTTAACCAGTAGGCCAGAGTAAGAGTTAAGACCTTAAACTGTAGGCCAGAGTACGAGTCTAAGACCTTAGCTATTAGGCCAGAGTAAGAGTTAAGACCTTAGCTATTAGGCCAGGATAAGAGTTAAGACCTTAACCAGTAGGCCAGAGTAAGAGTTAAGACCTTAGCTATTAGGCCAGAGTAAGAGTTAAGACCTTAACCAGTAGGCCAAAGTACGAGTCTAAGACCTTAGCTATTAGGCCAGAGTAAGAGTTAAGACCTTAACTAGTAGGCCAGAGTACGAGTCTAAGACATTAGCTATTAGGCCAGAGTAAGAGTTAAGACCTTAGCTATTAGGCCAGAGTAAGAGTTAAGACCTTAGCTATTAAGCCAGAGTAAGAGTTAAGACCTTATCCAGTAGGCCAGAGTAAGAGTTCAGACCTTAACCAGTAGGCCAGAGTAAGAGTCTAAGACCTTAACCATTAGGCCAGAATACGAGTCTAAGACCTTAGCTATTAGGCCAGAGTAAGAGTTAAGACCTTAACCTGTAGGCCAGAGTAAGAGTTAAGACCTTAACAAGTAGGCCAGAGTAAGAGTTCAGACCTTAGCTATTAGGCCAGAGTAAGAGTTAAGACCTTAACCATGAGGCCAGAGTAAGAGTTAAGACCTTAACCAGTAGGCCAGAGTACGAGTCTAAGACCTTAGCTATTAGGCCAGAGTAAGAGTTAAGACCTTAGATATTAGGCCAGAGTAAGAGTTAAGACCTTAACCAATAGGCCAGAGTAAGAGTTAAGACCTTAACCAGTAGGCCATAGTACGAGTCTAAGACCTTAGCTATTAGGCCAGAGTAAGAGTTAAGACCTTAACCAGTAGGCCAGAGTATGAGTCTAAGACTTTAGTTATTAGGCCAGAGTAAGAGTCTAAGACCTTAACTATTAGGCCAGAGTAAGAGTTAAGATGTTAGCTATTAGGCCAGAGTAAGAGTTAAGACCTTAACCAGTAGGCCAGAGTAAGAGTTAAGACCTTAACCAGTGGGCCAGAGTAAGAGTTAAGACCTTAACCTGTAGGCCATAGTACGAGTCTAAGACCTTAGCTATTAGGCCAGAGTAAGAGTTAAGACCTTAACCAGTAGGCCAGAGTACGAGTCTAAGACCTTAGCTATTAGGCCAGAGTAAGAGTCTAAGACCTTAGCTATTAGGCCAGAGTAAGAGTTAAGACCTTAGCTATTAGGCCAGAGTATGAGTCTAAGACCTTAGCTATTAGGCCAGAGTAAGAGTTAAGACCTTAGCTATTAGGCCAGAGTAAGAGTTAAGACCTTAACCAGTAGGCCATAGTACGAGTCTAAGACCTTAATCTGTAGGCCAGAGTACGAGTCTAAGACTTTAGCTATTAGGCCAGAGTAAGAGTTAAGACCTTAACCTGTAGGCCATAGTACGAGTCTAAGACCTTAGCTATTAGGACAGAGTAAGAGTTAAGACCTTAACCAGTAGGCCAGAGTACGAGTCTAAGACCTTAGCTATTAGGCCAGAGTAAGAGTTAAGACCTTAACAAGTAGGCCAGAGTAAGAGTTAAGACCTTAGCTATTAGGCCAGAGTAAGAGTTAAGACCTTAACCACTAGGCCAGAGTAAGAGTTAAGACCTTAACCAGTAGGCCAGAGTAAGAGTCTAAGACCTTAACCATTAGGCCAGAGTACGAGTCTAAGACCTTAGCTATTAGGCCAGAGTAAGAGTTAAGAACTTAACCAGTAGGTCAGAGTAAGAGTTAAGACCTTAGCTATTAAGCCAGAGTAAGAGTTAAGACCTTAAACAGTAGGCCAAAGTACGAGTCTAAGACCTTAGCTATTAGGCCAGAGTAAGAGTTAAGACCTTAACCAGTAGGCCAGAGTACGAGTCTAAGACCTTAGCTATTAGGCCAGAGTAAGTGTTAAGACCTTAACCAGTAGGCCAGAGAAAGAGTTAAGACCTTAACCTGTAGGCCATAGTACGAGTCTAAGACCTTAGCTATTAGGCCAGAGTAAGAGTTAAGACCTTAATCATTAGGCCAGAGTACGAGTCTAAAACCTTAGCTATTAGGCCAGAGTACGAGTCTAAGACCTTAGCTATTAGGCCAGAGTAAGAGTTAAGACCTTAGCTATTAGGCCAGAGTATGAGTCTAAGACCTTAGCTATTAGGCCAGAGTAAGAGTTAAGACCTTAACCATTAGGCCAGAGTACGAGTCTAAGACCTTAACCATTAGGCCAGAGTACGAGTCTAAGAACTTAGCTATTAGGCCAGAGTATGAGTTAAGACCTTAGCTATTAGGCCAGAGTAAGAGTTAAGACCTTAACCATTAGGCCAGAGTAAGAGTTAAGACCTTAACCTGTAGGCCAGAGTAAGAGTTAAGACCTTAACCATTAGGCCAGAGTAAGAGTTAAGACCTTAACCTGTAGGCCAGAGTAAGAGTTAAGACCTTAACAAGTAGGCTAGAGTAAGAGTTAAGACCTTAGCTATTAGGCCAGAGTAAGAGTTAAGACCTTAACCACTAGGCCAGAGTAAGAGTTAAGACCTTAACCAGTAGGCCAGAGTAAGAGTTAAGACCTTAACCAGTAGGCCAAAGTAAGAGTCTAAGACCTTAACCATTAGGCCAGAGTACGAGTCTGAGACCTTAGGTATTAGGCCAGAGTAAGAGTTAAGACCTTAACCAGTAGGCCAGAGTAAGAGTTAAGACCTTAACCAGTAGGCCAGAGTATGAGTCTAAGACCTTAGCTATTAGGCCAGAGTAAGTGTTAAGACCTTAGCTATTAGGCCAGAGTAAGAGTTAAGACCTTAACCAGTAGGCCAGAGTAAGAGTTAAGACCTTAGCTATTAGGCCAGAGTATGAGTTAAGACCTTAACCAGTAGGCCAAAGTACGAGTCTAAGACCTTAGCTATTAGGCCAGAGTAAGAGTTAAGACCTTAACCAGTAGGCCAGAGTACGAGTCTAAGACCTTAGCTATTAGGCCAGAGTAAGAGTTAAGACCTTAACCAGTAGGCCAGAGTACGAGTCTAAGACCTTAACCATTAGGCCAGAGTACGAGTCTAAGACCTTAGCTATTAGGCCAGAATAAGTGTTAAGACCTTAGTTATTAGGCCAGAGTAAGAGTAAAGACCTTAACCTTTAGGCCAGAGTACGAGTCTAAGACCTTAGCTATTAGGCCAGAGTAAGAGTTAAGACCTTAACCAGTAGGCCAGAGTAAGAGTTAAGACCTTAGCTATTAGGCCAGAGTACGAGTCTAAGACCTTAGCTATTAGGCCAGAGTAAGTGTTAAGACCTTAACCAGTAGGCCAGAGAAAGAGTTAAGACCTTAACTTGTAGGCCATAGTACGAGTCTAAGACCTTAGCTATTAGGCCAGAGTAAGAGTTAAGACCTTAATCATTAGGCCAGAGTACGAGTCTAAAACCTTAGCTATTAGGCCAGAGTACGAGTCTAAGACCTTAGCTATTAGGCCAGAGTAAGAGTTAAGACCTTAGCTATTAGGCCAGAGTATGAGTCTAAGACCTTAGCTATTAGGCCAGAGTAAGAGTTAAGACCTTAGCTATTAGGCCAGAGTATGAGTCTAAGACCTTAGCTATTAGGCCAGAGTATGAGTTAAGACCTTAGCTATTAGGCCAGAGTAAGAGTTAAGACCTTAACCATTAGGCCAGAGTAAGAGTTAAGACCTTAACCTGTAGGCCAGAGTAAGAGTTAAGACCTTAACAAGTAGGCCAGAGTAAGAGTTAAGACCTTAGCTATTAGGCCAGAGTAAGAGTTAAGACCTTAACCAGTAGGCCAGAGTAAGAGTTAAGACCTTAACCAGTAGGCCAGAGTAAGAGTCTAAGACCTTAACCATTAGGCCAGAGTACGAGTCTAAGACCTTAGCTATTAGGCCAGAGTAAGAGTTAAGACCTTAACCAGTAGGCCAGAGTAAGAGTTAAGACCTTAACCAGTAGGCCAGAGTACGAGTCTAAGACCTTAGCTATTAGGCCAGAGTAAGTTTTAAGACCTTAGCTATTAGGCCAGAGTAAGAGTTAAGACCTTAACCAGTAGGCCAGAGTAAGAGTTAAGACCTTAGCTATTAGGCCAGAGTAAGAGTTAAGACCTTAACCAGTAGGCCAAAGTACGAGTCTAAGACCTTAGCTATTAGGCCAGAGTAAGAGTTAAGACCTTAACCAGTAGGCCAGAGTACGAGTCTAAGACCTTAGCTATTAGGCCAGAGTAAGAGTTAAGACCTTAACCAGTAGGCCAGAGTACGAGTCTAAGACCTTAACCATTAGGCCAGAGTACGAGTCTAAGACCTTAGCTATTAGGCCAGAATAAGTGTTAAGACCTTAGCTATTAGGCCAGAGTAAGAGTAAAGAGCTTAACCTTTAGGCCAGAGTACGAGTCTAAGACCTTAGCTATTAGGCCAGAGTAAGAGTTAAGACCTTAACCAGTAGGCCAGAGTAAGAGTTAAGACCTTACCTATTAGGCCAGAGTACGAGTCTAAGACCTTAGCTATTAGGCCAGAGTAAGTGTTAAGACCTTAACCAGTAGGCCAGAGAAAGAGTTAAGACCTTAACCTGTAGGCCATAGTACGAGTCTAAGACCTTAGCTATTAGGCCAGAGTAAGAGTTAAGACCTTAATCATTAGGCCAGAGTACGAGTCTAAAACCTTAGCTATTAGGCCAGAGTACGAGTCTAAGACCTTAGCTATTAGGCCAGAGTAAGAGTTAAGACCTTTGCTATTAGGCCAGAGTATGAGTCTAAGACCTTAGCTATTAGGCCAGAGTAAGAGTTAAGACCTTAACCATTAGGCCAGAGTACGAGTCTAAGACCTTAACCATTAGGCCAGAGTACGGGTCTTAGACCTTAGCTATTAGGCCAGAGTAAGAGTTAAGACCTTAACGTGTAGGCCATAGTACGAGTCTAAGACTTTAGCTATTAGGCCAGAGTAAGAGTTAAGACCTTAGCTATTAGGCCAGAGTAAGAGTTAAGACCTTAACCAGTAGGCCAGAGTACGAGTCTAAGACCTTAGCTATTAGGGCAGAGTACTAGTTAAGACCTTAGCTATTAGGCCAGAGTAAGAGTTAAGACCTTAGCTATTAGGCTAGAGTAAGAGTTAAGACCTTAACCAGTAGGCCAAAGTACGAGTCTAAGACCTTAGCTATTAGGCCAGAGTAACAGTTAAGACCTTAACCCGTAGGCCAGAGTACGAGTCTCAGACCTTAGCTATTAGGCCAGAGTAAGAGTTAAGACCTTAACCAGTAGGCCAGAGTAAGAGTTAATACCTTAACCATTAGGCCAGAGTACGAGTCTAAGACCTTAACCATTAGGCCAGAGAACGAGTCTAAGACCTTAGCTATTAGGCCAGAATAAGAGTTAAGACCTTAGCTATTAGGCCAGAGTAAGAGTTAAGACCTTAACCTTTAGGCCAGAGTACGAGTCTAAGACCTTAGCTATTAGGCCAGAGTAAGAGTTAAGACCTTAACCTGTAGGCCATAGTACGAGTCTAAGACCTTAGCTATTAGGCCAGAGTAAGAGTTAAGACCTTAGCTATTAGGCCAGAGTAAGAGTTAAGACCTTAACCAGTAGGCCAGAGTACGAGTCTAAGACCTTAGCTATTAGGCCAGAGTACGAGTTAAGACCTTAGCTATTAGGCCAGAGTAAGAGTTAAGACCTTAGCTATTAGGCTAGAGTAAGAGTTAAGACCTTAACCAGTAGGCCAGAGTAAGAGTTAAGACCTTAACCTGTAGGCCAGAGTAAGAGTCTAAGACCTTAACTAGTAGGCCAGAGTAAGAGTTAAGACCTTAACCTGTAGGCCAGAGTAAGAGGCTAAGAACTTTACCAGTAGGCCAGAGTAATAGTTAAGACCTTAACCATTAGGCCAGAGTAAGAGTTAAGACCTTAACCATTAGGCCAGAGTAAGAGTCTAAGACCTTAGCTTTTAGGCCAGAGTAAGAGTAAAGACCTTAACCAGTAGGCCAGAGTAAGAGTTAAGACCTTAGCTATTAGGCCAGAGTACGAGTCTAAGACCTTAGCTATTAGGCCAGAGTAAGAGTTAAGACCTTAACCAGTAAGCCAGAGAAAGAGTTAAGACCTTAACCAGTAGTCCAAAGTACGAGTCTAAGACCTTAGCTATTAGGCCAGAGTAAGAGTTAAGACCTTAACCAGTGGGCCAGAGTACGAGTCTAAGACCTTAGCTATTAGGCCAGAGTAAGAGTTAAGACCTTAACCAGTAGGCCAGAGTAAGAGTTAAGACCTTAACCTGTAGGCCAGAGTAAGTGTTAAGACCTTAACCTGTAGGCCAGAGTAAGAGTTAAGACCTTAACAAGTAGGCCAGAGTAAGATTTAAGACCTCAGCTATTAGGCCAGAGTAAGAGTTAAGACCTTAACCATTAGGCCAGAGTAAGAGTTAAGACCTTAACCAGTATGCCAGAGTAAGAGTCTAAGACCTTAACCATTAGGCCAGAGTATGAGTCTAAGACCTTAGCTATTAGGCCAGAGTAAGAGTTAAGACCTTAACCAGTAGGTCAGAGTAAGAGTTAAGACCTTAGCTATTAAGCCAGAGTAAGAGTTAAGACCTTAAACAGTAGGCCAAAGTACGAGTCTAAGACCTTAGCTATTAGGCCAGAATAAGAGTTAAGACCTTAGCTATTAGGCCAGAGTAAGAGTTAAGACCTTAACCTTTAGGCCAGAGTACGAGTCTAAGACCTTAGCTATTAGGCCAGAGTAAGAGTTAAGACCTTAACCAGTAGGCCAGAGTACGAGTCTAAGACCTTAACCATTAGGCCAGAGTACGAGTCTAAGACCTTAGCTATTAGGCCAGAATAAGTGTTAAGACCTTAGCTATTAGGCCAGAGTAAGAGTAAAGAGCTTAACCTTTAGGCCAGAGTACGAGTCTAAGACCTTAGCTATTAGGCCAGAGTAAGAGTTAAGACCTTAACCAGTAGGCCAGAGTAAGAGTTAAGACCTTACCTATTAGGCCAGAGTACGAGTCTAAGACCTTAGCTATTAGGCCAGAGTAAGTGTTAAGACCTTAACCAGTAGGCCAGAGAAAGAGTTAAGACCTTAACCTGTAGGCCATAGTACGAGTCTAAGACCTTAGCTATTAGGCCAGAGTAAGAGTTAAGACCTTAATCATTAGGCCAGAGTACGAGTCTAAAACCTTAGCTATTAGGCCAGAGTACGAGTCTAAGACCTTAGCTATTAGGCCAGAGTAAGAGTTAAGACCTTTGCTATTAGGCCAGAGTATGAGTCTAAGACCTTAGCTATTAGGCCAGAGTAAGAGTTAAGACCTTAACCATTAGGCCAGAGTATGAGTCTAAGACCTTAACCATTGGGCCAGAGTACGGGTCTTAGACCTTAGCTATTAGGCCAGAGTAAGAGTTAAGACCTTAACGTGTAGGCCATAGTACGAGTCTAAGACTTTAGCTATTAGGCCAGAGTAAGAGTTAAGACCTTAGCTATTAGGCCAGAGTAAGAGTTAAGACCTTAACCAGTAGGCCAGAGTACGAGTCTAAGACCTTAGCTATTAGGGCAGAGTACTAGTTAAGACCTTAGCTATTAGGCCAGAGTAAGAGTTAAGACCTTAGCTATTAGGCTAGAGTAAGAGTTAAGACCTTAACCAGTAGGCCAAAGTACGAGTCTAAGACCTTAGCTATTAGGCCAGAGTAACAGTTAAGACCTTAACCCGTAGGCCAGAGTACGAGTCTCAGACCTTAGCTATTAGGCCAGAGTAAGAGTTAAGACCTTAACCAGTAGGCCAGAGTAAGAGTTAATACCTTAACCATTAGGCCAGAGTACGAGTCTAAGACCTTAACCATTAGGCCAGAGAACGAGTCTAAGACCTTAGCTATTAGGCCAGAATAAGAGTTAAGACCTTAGCTATTAGGCCAGAGTAAGAGTTAAGACCTTAACCTTTAGGCCAGAGTACGAGTCTAAGACCTTAGCTATTAGGCCAGAGTAAGAGTTAAGACCTTAACCTGTAGGCCATAGTACGAGTCTAAGACCTTAGCTATTAGGCCAGAGTAAGAGTTAAGACCTTAGCTATTAGGCCAGAGTAAGAGTTAAGACCTTAACCAGTAGGCCAGAGTACGAGTCTAAGACCTTAGCTATTAGGCCAGAGTACGAGTTAAGACCTTAGCTATTAGGCCAGAGTAAGAGTTAAGACCTTAGCTATTAGGCTAGAGTAAGAGTTAAGACCTTAACCAGTAGGCCAGAGTAAGAGTTAAGACCTTAACCTGTAGGCCAGAGTAAGAGTCTAAGACCTTAACTAGTAGGCCAGAGTAAGAGTTAAGACCTTAACCTGTAGGCCAGAGTAAGAGGCTAAGAACTTTACCAGTAGGCCAGAGTAATAGTTAAGACCTTAACCATTAGGCCAGAGTAAGAGTTAAGACCTTAACCATTAGGCCAGAGTAAGAGTCTAAGACCTTAGCTTTTAGGCCAGAGTAAGAGTAAAGACCTTAACCAGTAGGCCAGAGTAAGAGTTAAGACCTTAGCTATTAGGCCAGAGTACGAGTCTAAGACCTTAGCTATTAGGCCAGAGTAAGAGTTAAGACCTTAACCAGTAAGCCAGAGAAAGAGTTAAGACCTTAACCAGTAGTCCAAAGTACGAGTCTAAGACCTTAGCTATTAGGCCAGAGTAAGAGTTAAGACCTTAACCAGTGGGCCAGAGTACGAGTCTAAGACCTTAGCTATTAGGCCAGAGTAAGAGTTAAGACCTTAACCAGTAGGCCAGAGTAAGAGTTAAGACCTTAACCTGTAGGCCAGAGTAAGTGTTAAGACCTTAACCTGTAGGCCAGAGTAAGAGTTAAGACCTTAACAAGTAGGCCAGAGTAAGATTTAAGACCTCAGCTATTAGGCCAGAGTAAGAGTTAAGACCTTAACCATTAGGCCAGAGTAAGAGTTAAGACCTTAACCAGTATGCCAGAGTAAGAGTCTAAGACCTTAACCATTAGGCCAGAGTATGAGTCTAAGACCTTAGCTATTAGGCCAGAGTAAGAGTTAAGACCTTAACCAGTAGGTCAGAGTAAGAGTTAAGACCTTAGCTATTAAGCCAGAGTAAGAGTTAAGACCTTAAACAGTAGGCCAAAGTACGAGTCTAAGACCTTAGCTATTAGGCCAGAATAAGAGTTAAGACCTTAGCTATTAGGCCAGAGTAAGAGTTAAGACCTTAACCTTTAGGCCAGAGTACGAGTCTAAGACCTTAGCTTTAAGGCCAGAGTAAGAGTTAAGACCTTAACCTGTAGGCCATAGTATGAGTCTAAGACCTTAGCTATTAGGCCAGAGTAAGAGTTAAGACCTTAGCTATTAGGCAAGAGTAAGAGTTAAGACCTTAACCTATAGGCCTGAGTACGAGTCTAAGACCTTAGCTTTTAGGCCAGAGTAAGAGTTAAGACCTTAACCTGTAGGCCATAGTACGAGTCTAAGACCTTAGCTATTAGGCCAGAGTTCGAGTTAAGACCTTAGCTATTAGGCCAGAGTAAGAGTTAAGACCTTAACCAGCAGGCGAGAGTAAGAGTTAAGACCTTAACCAGTAGGCCAGAGTAAGAGTTAAGACCTTAGCTATTAGGCCAGTGTAAGAGTTAAGACCTTAACCAGTAGGCCAAAGTACGAGTCTAAGACCTTAGCTATTAGGCCAGAGTAAGAGTTAAGACCTTAACCAGTAGGCCAGAGTACGAGTCTAAGACCTTAGCAATTAGGCCAGAGTAAGAGTTAAGACCTTAGCTATTAGGCCAGAGTAAGAGTTAAGACCTTAACCAGTAGGCCAGAGTGCGAGTCTAAGACCTTAGCTATTAGGCCAGAGTACGAGTTAAGACCTTAGCTATTAAGCCAGAGTAAGAGTTAAGACCTTAACCATTAGGCCAGAGTAAGAGTTAAGACCTTAACCTGTAGGCCAGAGTAAGAGTTAAGACCTTAACAAGTAGGCCAGAGTAAGAGTTAAGACCTTAGCTATTAGGCCAGAGTAAGAGTTAAGACCTTAACCAGTAGGCCGGAGTAAGAGTTAAGACCTTAACCAGTAGGCCAGAGTAAGAGTCTAAGACCTTAACCATTAGGTCAGAGTATGAGTCTAAGACCTTAGCTATTAGGCCAGAGTAAGAGTTAAGACCTTAACCAGTTGGCCAGAGTAAGAGTTAAGACCTTAACCAGTAGGCCAGAGTACGAGTCTAAGACCTTAGCTATTAGGCCAGAGTAAGAGTTAAGACCTTAGCTATTAGCCCAGAGTGAGAGTTAAGACCTTAACCAGTAGGCCAGAGTAAGAGTTAAGACCTTAGCTATTAGGCCAGAGTAAGAGTTAAGACCTTAACCAGTAGGCCAAAGTACGAGTCTAAGACCTTAGCTATTAGGCCAGAGTAAGAGTTAAGACATTAACCCGTAGGCCAGAGTACGAGTCTCAGACCTTAGCTATTAGGCCAGAGTAAGAGTTAAGACCTTAACCAGTAGGCCAGAGTAAGAGTTAAGACCTTAACCATTAGGCCAGAGTATGAGTCTAAGACCTTAACCATTAGGCCAGAGTACGAGTCTAAGACCTTAGCTATTAGGCCAGAATAAGAGTTAAGACCTTAGCTATTAGGCCAGAGTAAGAGTTAAGACCTTAACCTTTAGGCCAGAGTACGAGTCTAAGACCTTAGCTATTAGGCCAGAGTAAGAGTTAAGACCTTAACCTGTAGGCCATAGTACGAGTCTAAGACCTTAGCTATTAGGCCAGAGTAAGAGTTAAGACCTTAGCTATTAGGCCAGAGTAAGAGTTAAGACCTTAACCAGTAGGCCAGAGTACGAGTCTAAGACCTTAGCTATTAGGCCAGAGTACGAGTTAAGACCTTAGCTATTAGGCCAGAGTAAGAGTTAAGACGTTAGCTATTAGGCTAGAGTAAGAGTTAAGACCTTAACCAGTAGGCCAGAGTAAGAGTTAAGACCTTAACCTGTAGGCCAGAGTAAGAGTCTAAGACCTTAACTAGTAGGCCACAGTAAGAGTTAAGACCTTAACCTGTAGGCCAGAGTAAGAGGCTAAGAACTTTACCAGTAGGCCAGAGTAATAGTTAAGACCTTAACCATTAGTCCAGAGTAAGAGTTAAGACCTTAACCATTAGGCCAGAGTAAGAGTCTAAGACCTTAGCTATTAGGCCAGAGTAAGAGTAAAGACCTTAACCAGTAGGCCAGAGTAAGAGTTAAGACCTTAGCTATTAGGCCAGAGTACGAGTCTAAGACCTTAGCTATTAGGCCAGAGTAAGAGTTAAGACCTTAACCAGTAGGCCAGAGAAAGAGTTAAGACCTTAACCTGTAGGCCATAGTACGAGTCTAAGACCTTAGCTATTAGGCCAGAGTAAGAGTTAAGACCATAATCATTTGGCCAGAGTACGAGTCTAAAACCTTAGCTATTAGGCCACAGTACAAGTCTAAGACCTTAGCTATTAGGCCAGAGTAAGAGTTAAGACCTTAGCTATTAGGCCAAAGTACGAGTCTAAGACCTTAGCTATTAGGCCAGAGTAAGAGTTAAGACCTTAACCATTAGGCCAGAGTACGAGTCTAAGACCTTAACCATTAGGCCAGAGTACGAGTCTAAGACCTTAGCTATTAGGCCAGAGTAAGAGTTAAGACCTTAGCTATTAGGCCAGAGTAAGAGTTAAGACCTTAGCTATTAAGCCAGAGTAAGAGTTAAGACCTTAACCCTTAGGCCAGATTAAGAGTTAAGACCTTAACCTGTAGGCCAGAGTAAGAGTTAAGACCTTAACAAGTAGGCCAGAGTAAGAGTTAAGACCTTAGCTATTAGGCCAGAGTAAGAGTTAAGACCTTAACCATTAGGCCAGAGTAAGAGTTAAGACCTTAACCAGTAGGCCAGAGTAAGAGTTAAGACCTTAACCAGTAGGCCAGAGTACGAGTCTAAGACCTTAGCTATTAGGCCAGAGTAAGAGTTAAGACCTTAACCAGTAGGCCAGAGTAAGAGTTAAAACCTTAACCAGTAGGCCAGAGTATGAGTCTAAGACCTTAGCTATTAGGCCAGAGTAAGAGTTAAGACCTTAGCTATTAGGCCAGAGTAAGAGTTAAGACCTTAACCAGTAGGCCAGAGTAAGAGTTAAGACCTTAGCTATTAGGCCAGAGTAAGAGTTAAGACCTTAACCAGTAGGCCAAAGTACGAGTCTAAGACCTTAGCTATTAGGCCAGAGTAAGAGTTAAGACCTTAGCCAGTGGGCCAGAGTACGAGTCTAAGACCTTAGCTATTAGGCCAGAGTAAGAGTTAAGACCTTAACCAGTAGGCCAGAGTAAGAGTTAAGACCTTAACCATTAGGCCAGAGTACGAGTCTAAGACCTTAACCATTAGGCCAGAGTAAGAGTTAAGACCTTAGCTATTAGGCCAGAGTAAGAGTTAAGACCTTAACCAGTAGGCCAGAGTAAGAGTTAAGACCTTAACCAGTAGGCCAGAGTACGAGTCTAAGACCTTAGCTATTAGGCCAGAGTAAGAGTTAAGACCTTAACCAGTAGGCAAGAGTAAGAGTTAAAACCTTAACCAGTAGGCCAGAGTATGAGTCTAAGACCTTAGCTATTAGGCCAGAGTAAGAGTTAAGACCTTAGCTATTAGGCCAGAGTAAGAGTTAAGACCTTAACCAGTAGGCCAGAGTAAGAGTTAAGACCTTAGCTATTAGGCCAGAGTAAGAGTTAAGACCTTAACCAGTAGGCCAAAGTACGAGTCTAAGACCTTAGCTATTAGGCCAGAGTAAGAGTTAAAACCTTAGCCAGTGGGCCAGAGTACGAGTCTAAGACCTTAGCTATTAGGCCAGAGTAAGAGTTAAGACCTTAACCAGTAGGCCAGAGTAAGAGTTAAGACCTTAACCATTAGGCCAGAGTACGAGTCTAAGACCTTAACCATTAGGCCAGAGTAAGAGTTAAGACCTTAGCTATTAGGCCAGAGTAAGAGTTGAGACCTTAACCTTTAGGCCAGAGTACGAGTCTAAGACCTTAGCTATTAGGCCAGAGTAAGAGTTAAGACCTTAACCTGTAGGCCATAGTACGAGTCTAAGACCTTAGCTATTAGGCCAGAGTAAGAGTTAAGACCTTAGCTATTAGGCCAGAGTAAGAGTTAAGACCTTAACCTGTAGTCCAGAGTACGAGTCTAAGACCTTAGCTATTAGGCCAGAGTACGAGTTAAGACCTTAGCTATTAGGCCAGAGTAAGAGTTAAGACCTTAGCTATTAGGCTAGAGTAAGAGTTAAGACCTTAACCAGTAGGCCAGAGTAAGAGTTAAGACCTTAACCTGTAGGCCAGAGTAAGAGTCTAAGACCTTAACCAGTAGGCCAGAGTAAGAGTTAAGACCTTAACCTGTAGGCCAGAGTAAGAGTCTAAGACCTTTACCAGTAGGCCAGAGTAAGAGTTAAGACCTTAACTATTAAGCCAGAGTAAGAGTTAAGACCTTAAACAGTAGGCCAAAGTACGAGTCTAAGACCTTAGCTATTAGGCCAGAATAAGAGTTAAGACCTTAGCTATTAGGCCAGAGTAAGAGTTAAGACCTTAACCTTTAGGCCAGAGTACGAGTCTAAGACCTTAGCTTTAAGGCCAGAGTAAGAGTTAAGACCTTAACCTGTAGGCCATAGTATGAGTCTAAGACCTTAGCTATTAGGCCAGAGTAAGAGTTAAGACCTTAGCTATTAGGCAAGAGTAAGAGTTAAGACCTTAACCTATAGGCCTGAGTACGAGTCTAAGACCTTAGCTTTTAGGCCAGAGTAAGAGTTAAGACCTTAACCTGTAGGCCATAGTACGAGTCTAAGACCTTAGCTATTAGGCCAGAGTTCGAGTTAAGACCTTAGCTATTAGGCCAGAGTAAGAGTTAAGACCTTAACCAGCAGGCGAGAGTAAGAGTTAAGACCTTAACCAGTAGGCCAGAGTAAGAGTTAAGACCTTAGCTATTAGGCCAGTGTAAGAGTTAAGACCTTAACCAGTAGGCCAAAGTACGAGTCTAAGACCTTAGCTATTAGGCCAGTGTGAGAAGTTGGCCTGGCATATGCTGTTCCTAGGTATAGGGACACCTTGCACCAGTCCAATTCGACTCCTATTGATGGTAGGTTTAAGACAACCTTTAAAGAAAGCTATCCTAGTGGTAGCTGTGGAGAGCAGCCTTCAGGCTAAGTCTTGAAGGAGTGTTAAGCTTATTGTTTTACCATAATAACCTCTTGAATAACCAAATGAAAGAGTAGCCCACACAGGTATATATATAAAATATATGTATTTATTCTAGACAGAATCCCACAGTCACTTTATGTGGCTAGTGGCAAAGTTACAATTCAAACAAGCATTTCTAAACACAATAAATAGCACAGAAATCAATGGGCCCCAGGGGGGGACCAAACCATATACTAAAATAGTGGTATAAGAACCACGACAATTCTACAGGCAATGCCTAGGGCATTCAGGATCGCTGGCCCCTTAAGAATCCACCCACAGTTGAGAGGAAGGGGACCCACGGGAGGCGTGTGCAGTGCGAGAAGCTGCTGTCGGGATCGCAATGTTAGCCTATGGAGAATGTCGCGGTTGAATAATTAAGGTTTAAGGACACTTCTAACAACAGTACAAAGTTAAGGCTTGAGACTTAAGGCTTTGGAGAGCCCACCACCACGGGAGTACCGAAGTACCACTGTTACCTGCCCCAGGGAAGCCGGGTGCATAGGTCGATTCTGGTGTCGGGTCGCGGGCTGATTTTCTATGGAAAAGGAGTCCAAACTGCTGCTAGCTGGAAGTGTCGCTGAAGTCGTGAAGATTAAAGTTGAAGAAAAGACAAAGATGAACCTGAAAGCAGAGGGGACAGAGTCTGGGTCACAGTACAGTGACCAGGGAGCTCACAGGAAGGAGCTCGTGGATGTCGGGTGCTTCAGGTGTGGAAGGTACAGCTGGTCTCTGCAGTCACGGGCTCCGGGAGGCTTCAAGGAAAGCCAGCTTCTGGAGGGCGACTGTCCCACGTCGGCTGAGGGTCGCTGCGGTGTTAGTGTCCCGATTGGATCCACTAAGCATTGGCAACCGCAACCCACGCAAGATGAACAAAGCAGCTGCTGGTGCAGACCCACGAGGTCTGAGGGTGCTCTCCTTTGCAGGGAGCGTAGAGCAGGCCTGGAGCAACCAGGGGAACTCTTAGAAAGGAAGTTTGTCCTCCGTCAAGGCCCACAAGTCGAGGGACAAGGGACCGCGGAAGGCAGCAAAATGGAGTGCGTAAAAGGGCTCCCACGGGCCACCGGAGCGGGCCAGGGAGCTGAGAGTCGGCACAAATGCTGCTTGAAGGTTGGCTCAAGAATGGGCCAAAGCACAACTTCCCCACTGGTCGGGGTCGTGTGCTGGACAAGAGGTGGCCGGTGTCTCGGGGTATGCGGGGATCTCGACACCCACGTGGTCCAGGGTGCTCAGACTTGCTGGGCACACTCACAGGACGCTGGGATGCACTGGAGACCCACCTCGAGGTTGCTGGAAGGCATCGAAGGTCGTGAGAGCAACGAAGTCCCAACCGGGTATCTTGTAGTCTTTTAGGTGCCTGCCAAGCAGGGGGATAACTCCTTTATCCCAAGGGAGATTTCTTCAGTCAGCTGGGCAGCAGCTCGTCGAAGGTCAGTTCTGTGAAGTCCTGTACGAATCTAAGGCTCTAGGGCAAAGTTATTCCCATATATCCCCAAGATTAGGGGATGGTCCAAATAGAGCCTACCAATCAGAGTAGAGGCGGGAAAGGGTGGCTACACCCACTCCCCTTTGTGTGTTTCCCGCCTGGGCGAGGGGCAGAATGCCCCTGAACCGGTTCCAGGCGGTGTATGCAGAATTGGGGCTCTGCAGCTGCCTACGTGCAACTCTGAATGGACTTTTGGTGCACCCACCCTGTTCCAATCCACATATCCTGTCTGGGGAGGTGCTGGCACCTCCCTGCCACAGGAGCCCTATTGTCCAGATGGCGAGGCTGGGGTTTTCCCCAGCAACAGCCAGCCAGAGTCGTGTAGGTGGCGAACAGTAGCCATTTTGTGGTACATGTGCACTTTTAAATTGGTTTCCAAATTCTACCGCTTTTCCCATATCACCCTCCTAGCAAGGGGGAATCGTGCCCCCATGCCCATGGCTGGACTGGGGGTATGATTCCTTCATGTTTGACACCAAACACGATATGGTTCTGTGTAGCCAGTCCCAAGTTACAGCGATGACGCAATAACTTATAATGCGGTTAAGAGTATATGGTATGGCTACACTACAAACAACCCAGTAACGATTTTACGAAGGTTGCAGAGAGGTCCTACTCACGTAGGGGTCCCCCCTCACACATACCTCAGCACCCAGCCCTGTAGGATTACCAGGGCCTGCCATAGGGGTGACCTATGAGAGTATACGTGTTGTATGGTATGGAACATAGGGTACCTACGTCCCTGTAAGGGGTGCTAGCACCACCTTACCCAGGCTACAGTAGTGGCCTGGTGGTGTCAGTTTGGGTGGCTGTCCCAGGGTGGCACAATAAGTGCTGCAGCCCTGGTAGGCCTACTGGGGGACCCATGCCCTGGGTACCTAGGGTACCATCTACAAGGGACTGGAAGGGCATGCCCAGCATCCAATTGGTTGGTACCTAGGGTACCCACATAGTTTGTCAGAGGAAGCAGATAGGCTGGGGTCCTGGATAGCAGGGCCACAGCCTGGCTAAAGTCATAAAAACAGTCAAAACATCAGCAAAAAGTTGGGGGCAACTATGCAGTCGATGCCACTCTCCTACACAACCCCCCCCCAAACGCAGGGACATTAAACTAACCTTGACCAGTTGAGTCTTCATGTTCTAAGTGGAAATATCTGGAGAGGCCATCTGCATTGGCATGGTTGCTCCCAGGTCTATGTTCCACTGTATAGTCCATCCCCTGTAGGGAAATGGACCACCTGAGTAGTTTGGGGTTTTCACCCTTCATCTGTTTTAGCCATAGGAGGGGCTTATGGTCTGTCTGAACAATGAAGTGAGTACCAAACAAGTATGGCCTCAGCTTCTTCAGGGCCCAGACCACAGCAAAGGCCTCCCTCTCTATGGCTGACCAACGTTTCTCTCTGGGGGTCAACCTTCTGCTAATGAAAGCTACTGGTTGATCCTGGCCCTCCTCATTCAGTTGTGATAACACAGCACCTACCCCCACCTCTGAAGCATCAGTTTGAACTATGAATTCTTTGGAGTAGTTGGGGCTTTGGAGCACTGGAGCAGAGCACATTGCCTGTTTAAGGTCATCAAAAGCTTTCTGACAGCTGACAGTCCACTGAACCTTTTTGGGCATCCTCTTGGAGGTGAGATCATTCAAGGGGGTCACTATGGATCCATATCCTTTCACAAATCTCCTATAATAACCAGTCAGGCCCAAGAAAGCTCGAACCTGAGTCTGGGTGGTTGGAGCAACCCAGTCCATGATGGTCTGGATTTTGCTCTGTAAAGGTTGAACCTGGCCTCCTCCTACAAGGTGTCCCAGGTATACAACCTGACTCTGCCCTATCTGGCACTTAGTAGCCTTGATAGTGAGCCCAGCCTTCTGCAGGGCTTCTAAAACTTCCCTCAGGTGGATCAGGTGATCTTCCCAGGTGGAGCTAAAGACAGCAATATCATCCAGATATGCTGCACTAAAGTCTTCCAGGCCTGAGAGGACTTGGTTCACCAACCTTTGAAAAGTGGCAGGCGCATTTTTCAAACCAAAGGGCATCACAATAAATTGATAATGCCCACTAGGGGTAGAAAATGCAGTTTTGGCTTTTGCAGACTCAGCTAACCTTATCTGCCAGTAGCCAGCTGTCAGATCAAATGTGCTCAGATATTTGGCTGAGGCCAACCTATCTATGAGCTCATCTGCTCTGGGAATTGGATGAGCATCAGTCTTAGTGACTGCATTGAGACCCCTGTAGTCTACACAAAACCTCATCTCTCTCTTACCACCCTGGGTGTGAGGTTTTGGTACTAGGACTACTGGGCTAGCCCAAGGGCTATCTGAGGGCTCAATTACTCCCAACTCCAACATCTTTTGGACTTCAGTCCGTATGCAGTCCCTGACATGGTCAGGTTGCCTGTAGATCTTATTCTTGACAGGCAGACTGTCCCCAGTGTCCACTTCGTGAGTGCACCAGGTGGTCTGACTAGGAGTCAGAGAAAACATATGTCTGTATCTTTGCAGAACCTGTCTACAATCTGCTTGCTGCTGGGCAGTGAGGCTGCCTGCCAAGGCCACTCCATCAACTGACCCATCATCAGGGTTCTGAGAGAGCAGGTCTGGGAGAGGGTCACTCTCTTCCTCCTGTCCCTCATCTGTTGCCATGAGCAAGCCCATGTCAGCCCTGTCCACATATGCTTTCAATCTATTCACATGAAGTACCCTGTGGGGACTTCTGGGAGTGCCAAGGTCGACCAGGTAGGTAACCTCTCCCTTTTTCTCCAAAATGGTATGGGGTCCACTCCACTTGTCTTGGAGAGCTGCTGGGGCCACTAGCTCCAACACCCATACCTTCTGTCCTGGCTGGTACACCACCAGGACAGCCTTTTGGTCATGCCAGGCTTTCTGTAATTCCTGACTTGCCTCCAGGTTTTTAGTTGCCTTCTTCATATACTCAGCCATCCGGGAGCGGAGACCAAGTACGTAGTCCACTATGTCCTGTTTAGGGGGTTTGAGAGGTTGCTCCCATCCCTCCTTCACTAGACAAAGTGGCCCTCTAACAGGATGGCCAAACAGAAGTTCAAAGGGGCTGTAGCCAACCCCCTTCTGTGGCACCTCTCTGTATGCAAAGAGAAGGCAGGGCAGAAGAACATCCCATTTTCGCCTAAGCTTTTCTGGTAGCCCTTTAATCATACCCTTTAGGGTCTTGTTGAACCTTTCAACAAGACCATTGCATTGAGGATGGTAAGGGGTGGTGAACTTGTAGTTAACCCCACACTCCTTCCACATTGCCTTCAGGTAACTACTCATAAAGTTTGTACCTCTGTCAGACAATACCTCCTTAGGGAACCCCACCCTAGAGAAGACTCCAAGGAGGGCCCTTGCCACCACAGGAGCTGTGATGGTCCTAAGGGGAATAGCTTCTGGGTATCTAGTGGCATGATCCACTACCACTAAAATGAACCTGTGCCCAGATGCTGTTGGGGGGTCTAAGGGACCAACGATGTCAATCCCCACCCGCTCAAAGGGCACCCCCACCACAGGTAATGGTATCAGGGGGGCCTTGGTGGATTTACCTGCCTTGCCACTTGCTTGGCAGGTAATGCAAGAGCTGCAAAAGCTCTTACAGTCTTCACTCATGTGGGGCCAATGAAAGTGTGGGACAATTCTGTCCCAAGTCTTATTTTGGCCCAGGTGTCCTGCTAAGGGGATATCATGGGCCAGTGTGAGCAGGAAGCTCCTAAACTTCTGAGGTATAACCAACCTCCTGGCTGCACCAGGCTTGGGGTCTCGACCCTCAGAGTAAAGGAGCCCTTCATCCCAATAAATCTTATGGGTCCCACTGGCATCCCCTGCAGCCTCAGCAGCAGCTTGCTGTCTGAGGGGTTCAAGAGTGGGGCAGCTCTGCTGCTCCAGGCTCAAGTCTGCCCTAGAAGGTCCCCCTGCCCCCAAGAACTCAACCTGATCAGGTTCCAGTTCCTCTGGGGCAGTTCCTTCTTCAGGAGCTAGATCCTCTTCTGCTAAAAGAGTTTCTACAGACTGATCCTGGGGGGAAGGCTTGGCCTTACCCCTGCTACTCCTCCTCTTGGAAGGTCCTTGGTCCATTCTTCCAGGATCCAAGGCCTGTTCAGTTCCTGTCAGCTTTGCTTTTGACCTTGTCAGGGCAAATACTTCTGCTGATATACCCAACATTGCTGCATGGGTACTTAGCTCCACCTCAGCCCATGCTGAGGTCTCCAAATCATTCCCTAGTAAACATTCAACAGGTAGGTCTGCACTCACCACAACTTTCTTGAGGCCAGTTACCCCTCCCCAGGAGAAGTTCACAACAGCTAGAGCATGGTCTGTACTAACGTTGCTAGCATTGGTCACTTGGTATGTCTCTCCAAGTATGATCTGGTTAGGGTCCACAAGGTCCTTAGTCACCATAGTGACACTGGCCCCTGTATCCCTGTAAGCTAGTGACTCCCTTCCATTTATGGTTGGCTGTTGTCTGTATTTGCCCAGACCACTGGGGCTCACAAACAGGGACAAGTCCCCATCACAAACTAGCACAGCCTGAGTAGGAGTTCTGACTAGGCCAGAGTCCTCTCCAGATCCCAGGGTCAACCCTACTATGCCCTTGTTCTGTGCACCAACACCTGTAACTGTACTAGGGGGAACAGGAGCCTTAGGGGCTGGTGTGGTGCTTGTGGAGTCTTTGGCCTTATTACAGTCTGAAGTCCAATGGGTAGTCTGTTTACAGTACTTACACCATGGCTTCCTTGGTTGTTTGGATTTGTTTTTCTTGGTAGTCTCAGAAGCTGCTTTTTGGGGGCCTGTTGAAGACTGCTGGTCTTTTCCCTTTTCCCCACCCTTGTCAGAGTTTTTGGCATCTTCTTTTTTAGTTGCACCTCCCAAGGGCTGGACCTTTTGCTTAATCCTGGTTCTGACCCATTTGTCTGCCTTCTTTCCCAATTCTTGGGGAGAGGTCAGATCAGAGTCCACCAGGTGCTGATGTAAGAGCTGGTTCTGACAATTGTTAAGGATCTGCTCCCTCATTATGAGATTGTATAATCCTGTATAATCATCTACTTTGCTGCCAGTTAACCAACCTTCCAGTGCCTTGGTTGCACAATCCACAAAGTCTACCCAATCCTGATTTTGTGCTTTCTGGGTGTCTCTGAACTTAAGTCTGTACTGATCAGTGGTTAAGCCAAACCCATCTATTAAAGCATCTTTCAGGATATAATAATCATCAGCATCCTCTTCTCTTACAGAGAGGAGCTTGTCTCTTCCTTTATCTGAAAAGGAGAGCCACAGGATTGCTGCCCACTGCTCTACTGGGACCCTCTGTACTCTACAGGCCCTTTCAAGAGCAGATATCCATTTGTGGATATCATCCCCATTCTGATAGGGGGGCACAATCTTGTGGAGGTTCCTATTGTCAGGGACTTTCTCTCTAACTCTAGGGGTTTCCTTACTGCCACCAGGGATCTCTAGACCCCACTTTCTTGAAGCTTTCTGAAGCTCCAGGGTTTCCCTGTCCAATGCTAACTGTTCTCTTTTAAGCTCAAGCTTAGCCTGCTCAAATTTGATCAGTCTGCATTTCCTCTCATGAGAGGATTCTCTTCTCCGAGAAGAGGCAGAGGACCCTTTGGATCTCCTAGAATGGTTGGATCCCACTGAGGGGGATCTGTTCCTTCTTGGATCCACCACTCCCCTTTTAAGGGTGGAGGGAGTGCCTCTTGAGCCATCACCTCCATGCTGTGAGTGGTCTGTTTCTTCCAGGTCAGGATTTTCATCCTCTTCCTGCTCCTCTTCAGATTCCACTCTGGGAGTGTCCTCTTCTGAGGGGTGCCCACCCACTCTGTCCGTCCCTCTGGATCCTATGGACTCCATAAAGTCTGCTATGAGCAGGATCTCCTTGAGACGTTTTGTGTTGGCACCTCTTTCTGTCTTCAGTCCCCTAAGGGTGCACATTTCCCTGAGCTCTGCAAAGGTGAAATTATCATACTTATCTACTGGGACCCTCTGGGGTCCTTCCATAGCCTTAGTGCCACCTGAAGACATGTTTAGTGTAGTGATGTATCTACCTACACTAAGTGTGGCCTACTGAACCCTCTCTTGAGTTGTAGTCAAGGTGTGCTAAACCCTCTACACACAACTCCAAGTTCAGTAGAACTTATTGTATTCTAGCTTGAATTTATATGTACCTTTGGTACCTTGTGGCTTCCACTTTAGAAATTCAATTTGTTATCTGGTAAAACAATGGCAAGCTTGAATCCAACCGCTGCACACCAATGTGAGAAGTTGGCCTGGCATATGCTGTTCCTAGGTATAGGGACACCTTGCACCAGTCCAATTCGACTCCTATTGATGGTAGGTTTAAGACAACCTTTAAAGAAAGCTATCCTAGTGGTAGCTGTGGAGAGCAGCCTTCAGGCTAAGTCTTGAAGGAGTGTTAAGCTTATTGTTTTACCATAATAACCTCTTGAATAACCAAATGAAAGAGTAGCCCACACAGGTATATATATAAAATATATGTATTTATTCTAGACAGAATCCCACAGTCACTTTATGTGGCTAGTGGCAAAGTTACAATTCAAACAAGCATTTCTAAACACAATAAATAGCACAGAAATCAATGGGCCCCAGGGGGGGACCTAACCATATACTAAAATAGTGGTATAAGAACCACGACAATTCTACAGGCAATGCCTAGGGCATTCAGGATCGCTGGCCCCTTAAGAATCCACCCACAGTTGAGAGGAAGGGGACCCACGGGAGGCGTGTGCAGTGCAAGAAGCTGCTGTCGGGATCGCAATGTTAGCCTATGGAGAATGTCGCGGTTGAATAATTAAGGTTTAAGGACACTTCTAACAACAGTACAAAGTTAAGGCTTGAGACTTAAGGCTTTGGAGAGCCCACCACCACGGGAGTACCGAAGTACCACTGTTACCTGCCCCAGGGAAGCCGGGTGCATAGGTCGATTCTGGTGTCGGGTCGCGGGCTGATTTTCTATGGAAAAGGAGTCCAAACTGCTGCTAGCTGGAAGTGTCGCTGAAGTCGTGAAGATTAAAGTTGAAGAAAAGACAAAGATGAACCTGAAAGCAGAGGGGACAGAGTCTGGGTCACAGTACAGTGACCAGGGAGCTCACAGGAAGGAGCTCGTGGATGTCGGGTGCTTCAGGTGTGGAAGGTACAGCTGGTCTCTGCAGTCACGGGCTCCGGGAGGCTTCAAGGAAGGCCAGCTTCTGGAGGGCGACTGTCCCACGTCGGCTGAGGGTCGCTGCGGTGTTAGTGTCCCGATTGGATCCACTAAGCATTGGCAACCGCAACCCACGCAAGATGAACAAAGCAGCTGCTGGTGCAGACCCACGAGGTCTGAGGGTGCTCTCCTTTGCAGGGAGCGTAGAGCAGGCCTGGAGCAACCAGGGGAACTCTTAGAAAGGAAGTTTGTCCTCCGTCAAGGCCCACAAGTCGAGGGACAAGGGACCGTGGAAGGCAGCAAAATGGAGTGCGTAAAAGGGCTCCCACGGGCCACCGGAGCGGGCCAGGGAGCTGAGAGTCGGCACAAATGCTGCTTGAAGGTTGGCTCAAGAATGGGCCAAAGCACAACTTCCCCACTGGTCGGGGTCGTGTGCTGGACAAGAGGTGGCCGGTGTCTCGGGGTATGCGGGGATCTCGACACCCACGTGGTCCAGGGTGCTCAGACTTGCTGGGCACACTCACAGGACGCTGGGATGCACTGGAGACCCACCTCGAGGTTGCTGGAAGGCGTCGAAGGTCGTGAGAGCAACGAAGTCCCAACCGGGTATCTTGTAGTCTTTTAGGTGCCTGCCAAGCAGGGGGATAACTCCTTTATCCCAAGGGAGATTTCTTCAGTCAGCTGGGCAGCAGCTCGTCGAAGGTCAGTTCTGTTAAGTCCTGTACGAATCTAAGGCTCTAGGGCAAAGTTATTCCCATATATCCCCAAGATTAGGGGATGGTCCAAATAGAGCCTACCAATCAGAGTAGAGGCGGGAAAGGGTGGCTACACCCACTCCCCTTTGTGTGTTTCCCGCCTGGGCGAGGGGCAGGATGCCCCTGAACCGGTTCCAGGCGGTGTATGCAGAATTGGGGCTCTGCAGCTGCCTACGTGCAACTCTGAATGGACTTTTGGTGCACCCACCCTGTTCCAATCCACATATCCTGTCTGGGGAGGTGCTGGCACCTCCCTGCCACAGGAGCCCTATTGTCCAGATGGCGAGGCTGGGGTTTTCCCCAGCAACAGCCAGCCAGAGTCGTGTAGGTGGCGAACAGTAGCCATTTTGTGGTACATGTGCACTTTTAAATTGGTTTCCAAATTCTACCGCTTTTCCCATATCACCCTCCTAGCAAGGGGGAATCGTGCCCCCATGCCCATGGCTGGACTGGGGGTATGATTCCTTCATGTTTGACACCAAACACGATATGGTTCTGTGTAGCCAGTCCCAAGTTACAGCGATGACGCAATAACTTATAATCCGGTTAAGAGTATATGGTATGGCTACACTACAAACAACCCAGTAACGATTTTACGAAGGTTGCAGAGAGGTCCTACTCACGTAGGGGTCCCCCCTCACACATACCTCAGCACCCAGCCCTGTAGGATTACCAGGGCCTGCCATAGGGGTGACCTATGAGAGTATACGTGTTGTATGGTATGGAACATAGGGTACCTACGTCCCTGTAAGGGGTGCTAGCACCACCATACCCAGGCTACAGTAGTGGCCTGGTGGTGTCAGTTTGGGTGGCTGTCCCAGGGTGGCACAATAAGTGCTGCAGCCCTGGTAGGCCTACTGGGGGACCCATGCCCTGGGTACCTAGGGTACCATCTACAAGGGACTGGAAGGGCATGCCCAGCATCCAATTGGTTGGTACCTAGGGTACCCACATAGTTTGTCAGAGGAAGCAGATAGGCTGGGGTCCTGGATAGCAGGGCCACAGCCTGGCTAAAGTCATAAAAACAGTCAAAACATCAGCAAAAAGTTGGGGGCAACTATGCAGTCGATGCCACTCTCCTACAGCCAGAGTAAGAGTTAAGACCTTAACCAGTAGGCCAGAGTACGAGTCTAAGACCTTAGCAATTAGGCCAGAGTAAGAGTTAAGACCTTAGCTATTAGGCCAGAGTAAGAGTTAAGACCTTAACCAGTAGGCCAGAGTGCGAGTCTAAGACCTTAGCTATTAGGCCAGAGTACGAGTTAAGACCTTAGCTATTAAGCCAGAGTAAGAGTTAAGACCTTAACCATTAGGCCAGAGTAAGAGTTAAGACCTTAACCTGTAGGCCAGAGTAAGAGTTAAGACCTTAACAAGTAGGCCAGAGTAAGAGTTAAGACCTTAGCTATTAGGCCAGAGTAAGAGTTAAGACCTTAACCAGTAGGCCGGAGTAAGAGTTAAGACCTTAACCAGTAGGCCAGAGTAAGAGTCTAAGACCTTAACCATTAGGTCAGAGTATGAGTCTAAGACCTTAGGTATTAGGCCAGAGTAAGAGTTAAGACCTTAACCAGTTGGCCAGAGTAAGAGTTAAGACCTTAACCAGTAGGCCAGAGTACGAGTCTAAGACCTTAGCTATTAGGCCAGAGTAAGAGTTAAGACCTTAGCTATTAGCCCAGAGTGAGAGTTAAGACCTTAACCAGTAGGCCAGAGTAAGAGTTAAGACCTTAGCTATTAGGCCAGAGTAAGAGTTAAGACCTTAACCAGTAGGCCAAAGTACGAGTCTAAGACCTTAGCTATTAGGCCAGAGTAAGAGTTAAGACATTAACCCGTAGGCCAGAGTACGAGTCTCAGACCTTAGCTATTAGGCCAGAGTAAGAGTTAAGACCTTAACCAGTAGGCCAGAGTAAGAGTTAAGACCTTAACCATTAGGCCAGAGTATGAGTCTAAGACCTTAACCATTAGGCCAGAGTACGAGTCTAAGACCTTAGCTATTAGGCCAGAATAAGAGTTAAGACCTTAGCTATTAGGCCAGAGTAAGAGTTAAGACCTTAACCTTTAGGCCAGAGTACGAGTCTAAGACCTTAGCTATTAGGCCAGAGTAAGAGTTAAGACCTTAACCTGTAGGCCATAGTACGAGTCTAAGACCTTAGCTATTAGGCCAGAGTAAGAGTTAAGACCTTAGCTATTAGGCCAGAGTAAGAGTTAAGACCTTAACCAGTAGGCCAGAGTACGAGTCTAAGACCTTAGCTATTAGGCCAGAGTACGAGTTAAGACCTTAGCTATTAGGCCAGAGTAAGAGTTAAGACGTTAGCTATTAGGCTAGAGTAAGAGTTAAGACCTTAACCAGTAGGCCAGAGTAAGAGTTAAGACCTTAACCTGTAGGCCAGAGTAAGAGTCTAAGACCTTAACTAGTAGGCCACAGTAAGAGTTAAGACCTTAACCTGTAGGCCAGAGTAAGAGGCTAAGAACTTTACCAGTAGGCCAGAGTAATAGTTAAGACCTTAACCATTAGTCCAGAGTAAGAGTTAAGACCTTAACCATTAGGCCAGAGTAAGAGTCTAAGACCTTAGCTATTAGGCCAGAGTAAGAGTAAAGACCTTAACCAGTAGGCCAGAGTAAGAGTTAAGACCTTAGCTATTAGGCCAGAGTACGAGTCTAAGACCTTAGCTATTAGGCCAGAGTAAGAGTTAAGACCTTAACTAGTAGGCCAGAGAAAGAGTTAAGACCTTAACCTGTAGGCCATAGTACGAGTCTAAGACCTTAGCTATTAGGCCAGAGTAAGAGTTAAGACCATAATCATTTGGCCAGAGTACGAGTCTAAAACCTTAGCTATTAGGCCACAGTACAAGTCTAAGACCTTAGCTATTAGGCCAGAGTAAGAGTTAAGACCTTAGCTATTAGGCCAAAGTACGAGTCTAAGACCTTAGCTATTAGGCCAGAGTAAGAGTTAAGACCTTAACCATTAGGCCAGAGTACGAGTCTAAGACCTTAACCATTAGGCCAGAGTACGAGTCTAAGACCTTAGCTATTAGGCCAGAGTAAGAGTTAAGACCTTAGCTATTAGGCCAGAGTAAGAGTTAAGACCTTAGCTATTAAGCCAGAGTAAGAGTTAAGACCTTAACCCTTAGGCCAGATTAAGAGTTAAGACCTTAACCTGTAGGCCAGAGTAAGAGTTAAGACCTTAACAAGTAGGCCAGAGTAAGAGTTAAGACCTTAGCTATTAGGCCAGAGTAAGAGTTAAGACCTTAACCATTAGGCCAGAGTAAGAGTTAAGACCTTAACCAGTAGGCCAGAGTAAGAGTTAAGACCTTAACCAGTAGGCCAGAGTACGAGTCTAAGACCTTAGCTATTAGGCCAGAGTAAGAGTTAAGACCTTAACCAGTAGGCCAGAGTAAGAGTTAAAACCTTAACCAGTAGGCCAGAGTATGAGTCTAAGACCTTAGCTATTAGGCCAGAGTAAGAGTTAAGACCTTAGCTATTAGGCCAGAGTAAGAGTTAAGACCTTAACCAGTAGGCCAGAGTAAGAGTTAAGACCTTAGCTATTAGGCCAGAGTAAGAGTTAAGACCTTAACCAGTAGGCCAAAGTACGAGTCTAAGACCTTAGCTATTAGGCCAGAGTAAGAGTTAAGACCTTAGCCAGTGGGCCAGAGTACGAGTCTAAGACCTTAGCTATTAGGCCAGAGTAAGAGTTAAGACCTTAACCAGTAGGCCAGAGTAAGAGTTAAGACCTTAACCATTAGGCCAGAGTACGAGTCTAAGACCTTAACCATTAGGCCAGAGTAAGAGTTAAGACCTTAGCTATTAGGCCAGAGTAAGAGTTAAGACCTTAACCAGTAGGCCAGAGTAAGAGTTAAGACCTTAACCAGTAGGCCAGAGTACGAGTCTAAGACCTTAGCTATTAGGCCAGAGTAAGAGTTAAGACCTTAACCAGTAGGCCAGAGTAAGAGTTAAAACCTTAACCAGTAGGCCAGAGTATGAGTCTAAGACCTTAGCTATTAGGCCAGAGTAAGAGTTAAGACCTTAGCTATTAGGCCAGAGTAAGAGTTAAGACCTTAACCAGTAGGCCAGAGTAAGAGTTAAGACCTTAGCTATTAGGCCAGAGTAAGAGTTAAGACCTTAACCAGTAGGCCAAAGTACGAGTCTAAGACCTTAGCTATTAGGCCAGAGTAAGAGTTAAGACCTTAGCCAGTGGGCCAGAGTACGAGTCGAAGACCTTAGCTATTAGGCCAGAGTAAGAGTTAAGACCTTAACCAGTAGGCCAGAGTAAGAGTTAAGACCTTAACCATTAGGCCAGAGTACGAGTCTAAGACCTTAACCATTAGGCCAGAGTAAGAGTTAAGACCTTAGCTATTAGGCCAGAGTAAGAGTTGAGACCTTAACCTTTAGGCCAGAGTACGAGTCTAAGACCTTAGCTATTAGGCCAGAGTAAGAGTTAAGACCTTAACCTGTAGGCCATAGTACGAGTCTAAGACCTTAGCTATTAGGCCAGAGTAAGAGTTAAGACCTTAGCTATTAGGCCAGAGTAAGAGTTAAGACCTTAACCTGTAGGCCAGAGTACGAGTCTAAGACCTTAGCTATTAGGCCAGAGTACGAGTTAAGACCTTAGCTATTAGGCCAGAGTAAGAGTTAAGACCTTAGCTATTAGGCTAGAGTAAGAGTTAAGACCTTAACCAGTAGGCCAGAGTAAGAGTTAAGACCTTAACCTGTAGGCCAGAGTAAGAGTCTAAGACCTTAACCAGTAGGCCAGAGTAAGAGTTAAGACCTTAACCTGTAGGCCAGAGTAAGAGTCTAAGACCTTTACCAGTAGGCCAGAGTAAGAGTTAAGACCTTAACCATTAGGCCAGAGTAAGAGTCTAAGACCTTAGCTATTAGGCCAGAGTAAGAGTTAAGACCTTAACCAGTAGGCCAGAGAAAGAGTTAAGACCTTAACCTGTAGGCCATAGTACGAGTCTAAGACCTTAGCTATTAGGCCAGAGTAAGAGTTAAGACCTTAATCATTAGGCCAGAGTACGAGTCTAAAACCTTAGCTATTAGGCCAGAGTACGAGTCTAAGACCTTAGCTATTAGGCCAGAGTAAGAGTTAAGACCTTAGCCATTAGGCCAGAGTATGAGTCTAAGACCTTAGCTATTAGGCCAGAGTAAGAGTTAAGACCTTAACCATTAGGCCAGAGTACGAGTCTAAGACCTTAACCATTAGGCCAGAGTACGAGTCTAAGAACTTAGCTATTAGGCCATAGTATGAGTTAAGACCTTAGCTATTAGGCCAGAGTAAGAGTTAAGACCTTAACCATTAGGCCAGAGTAAGAGTTAAGACCTTAACCTGTAGGCCAGAGTAAGAGTTAAGACCTTAACAAGTAGGCTAGAGTAAGAGTTAAGACCTTAGCTATTAGGCCAGAGTAAGAGTTAACCTTAACCACTAGGCCAGAGTAAGAGTTAAGACCTTAACCAGTAGGCCAGAGTAAGAGTTAAGACCTTAACCAGTAGGCCAGAGTAAGAGTCTAAGACCTTAACCATTAGGCCAGAGTACGAGTCTAAGACCTTAGCTATTAGGCCAGAGTAAGAGTTAAGACCTTAACCAGTAGGCCAGAGTAAGAGTTAAGACCTTAACCAGTAGGCCAGAGTATGAGTCTAAGACCTTAGCTGTTAGGCCAGAGTAAGTGTTAAGACCTTAGCTATTAGGCCAGAGTAAGAGTTAAGACCTTAACCAGTAGGCCAGAGTAAGAGTTAAGACCTTAGCTATTAGGCCAGAGTAAGAGTTAAGACCTTAACCAGTAGGCCAAAGTACGAGTCTAAGACCTTAGCTATTAGGCCAGAGTAAGAGTTAAGACCTTAACCAGTAGGCCAGAGTATGAGTCTAAGACCTTAGCTATTAGGCCAGAGTAAGAGTTAAGACCTTAACCAGTAGGCCAGAGTGCGAGTCTAAGACCTTAACCATTAGGCCAGAGTACGAGTCTAAGACCTTAGCTATTAGGCCAGAATAAGTGTTAAGACCTTAGCTATTAGGCCAGAGTAAGAGTAAAGACCTTAACCTTTAGGCCAGAGTACGAGTCTAAGACCTTAGCTATTAGGCCAGAGTAAGAGTTAAGACCTTAACCAGTAGGCCAGAGTAAGAGTTAAGACCTTAGCTATTAGGCCAGAGTACGAGTCTAAGACCTTAGCTATTAGGCCAGAGTAAGTGTTAAGACCTCAACCAGTAGGCCAGAGAAAGAGTTAAGACCTTAAACTGTAGGCCATAGTACGAGTCTAAGACCTTAGCTATTAGGCCAGAGTAAGAGTTAAGACCTTAATCATTAGGCCAGAGTACGAGTCTAAAACCTTAGCTATTAGGCCAGAGTACGAGTCTAAGACCTTAGCTATTAGGCCAGAGTAAGAGTTAAGACCTTAGCTATTAGGCCAGAGTATGAGTCTAAGACCTTAGCTATTAGGCCAGAGTAAGAGTTAAGACCTTAGCTATTAGGCCAGAGTATGAGTCTAAGACCTTAGCTATTAGGCCAGAGTATGAGTTAAGACCTTAGCTATTAGGCCAGATTAAGAGTTAAGACCTTAACCTGTAGGCCAGAGTAAGAGGTAAGACCTTAACAAGTAGGCCAGAGTAAGAGTTAAGACCTTAGCTATTAGGCCAGAGTAAGAGTTAAGACCTTAACCATTAGGCCAGAGTAAGAGTTAAGACCTTAACCAGTAGGCCAGAGTAAGAGTTAAGACCTTAACCAGTAGGCCAGAGTGAGAGTCTAAGACCTTAACCATTAGGCCAGAGTACGAGTCTAAGACCTTAGCTATTAGGCCAGAGTAAGAGTTAAGACCTTAACCAGTAGGCCAGAGTATGAGTCTAAGACCTTAGCTATTAGGCCAGAGTAAGAGTTAAGACCTTAAACAGTAGGCCAGAGTACGAGTCTAAGACCTTAGCTATTAGGCCAGAGTAAGAGTCTAAGACCTTAGCTATTAAGCCAGAGTAAGAGTTAAGACCTTAGCTATTAGGCCAGAGTAAGAGTTAAGACCTTAACCAGTAGGCCAGAGTAAGAGTTAAGACCTTAGCTATTAGGCCAGAGTAAGAGTTAAGACCTTAACCAGTAGGCCAAAGTACGAGTCTAAGACCTTAGCTATTAGGCCAGAGTAAGAGTTAAGACCTTAACCAGTAGGCCAGAGTACGAGTCTAAGACCTTAGCTATTAGGCCAGAGTAAGAGTTAAGACCTTAACCAGTAGGCCAGAGTACGAGTCTAAGACCTTAACCATTAGGCCAGAGTACGAGTCTAAGACCTTAGCTATTAGGCCAGAATAAGTGTTAAGACCTTAGCTATTAGGCCAGAGTAAGAGTAAAGACCTTAACCTTTAGGCCAGAGTACGAGTCTAAGACCTTAGCTATTAGGCCAGAGTAAGAGTTAAGACCTTAACCAGTAGGCCAGAGTAAGAGTTAAGACCTTAGCTATTAGGCCAGAGTACGAGTCTAAGACCTTAGCTATTAGGCCAGAGTAAGTGTTAAGACCTTAACCAGTAGGCCAGAGTAAGAGTTAAGACCTTAACAAGTAGGCCAGAGTAAGAGTTAAGACCTTAGCTATTAGGCCAGAGTAAGAGTTAAGACCTAACCATTAGGCCAGAGTAAGAGTTAAGACCTTAACCAGTAGGCCAGAGTAAGAGTTAAGACCTTAACCATTAGGCCAGAGTAAGAGTCTAAGACCTTAACCATTAGGCCAGAGTATGAGTCTAAGACCTTAGCTATTAGGCCAGAGTAAGAGTTAAGACCTTAACCAGTAGGCCAGAGTAAGAGTTAAGACCTTAACCAGTAGGCCAGAGTACGAGTCTAAGACCTTAGCTATTAGGCCAGAGTAAGAGTTAAGACCTTAGCTATTAGGCCAGAGTGAGAGTTAAGACCTTAACCAGTAGGCCAGAGTAAGAGTTAAGACCTTAGCTATTAGGCCAGAGTAAGAGTTAAGACCTTAACCAGTAGGCCAAAGTACGAGTCTAAGACCTTAGCTATTAGGCCAGAGTAAGAGTTAAGACCTTAACCCGTAGGCCAGAGTACGAGTCTCAGACCTTAGCTATTAGGCCAGAGTAAGAGTTAAGACCTTAACCAGTAGGCCAGAGTAAGAGTTAAGACCTTAACCATTAGGCCAGAGTACGAGTCTAAGACCTTAACCATTAGGCCAGAGTACGAGTCTAAGACCTTAGCTATTAGGCCAGAATAAGAGTTAAGACCTTAGCTATTAGGCCAGAGTAAGAGTTAAGACCTTAACCTTTAGGCCAGAGTACGAGTCTAAGACCTTAGCTATTAGGCCAGAGTAAGAGTTAAGACCTTAACCTGTAGGCCATAGTACGAGTCTAAGACCTTAGCTATTAGGCCAGAGTAAGAGTTAAGACCTTAGCTATTAGGCCAGAGTAAGAGTTAAGACCTTAACCAGTAGGCCAGAGTACGAGTCTAAGACCTTAGCTATTAGGCCAGAGTACGAGTTAAGACCTTAGGTATTAGGCCAGAGTAAGAGTTAAGACCTTAGCTATTAGGCTAGAGTAAGAGTTAAGACCTTAACCAGTAGGCCAGAGTAAGAGTTAAGACCTTAACCTGTAGGCCAGAGTAAGAGTCTAAGACCTTAACTAGTAGGCCAGAGTAAGAGTTAAGACCTTAACCTGTAGGCCAGAGTAAGAGGCTAAGAACTTTACCAGTAGGCCAGAGTAATAGTTAAGACCTTAACCATTAGGCCAGAGTAAGAGTTAAGACCTTAACCATTAGGCCAGAGTAAGAGTCTAAGACCTTAGCTATTAGGCCAAAGTAAGAGTAAAGACCTTAACCAGTAGGCCAGAGTAAGAGTTAAGACCTTAGCTATTAGGCCAGAGTACGAGTCTAAGACCTTAGGTATTAGGCCAGAGTAAGAGTTAAGACCTTAACCAGTAGGCCAGAGAAAGAGTTAAGACCTTAACCTGTAGGCCATAGTACGAGTCTAAGACCTTAGCTATTAGGCCAGAGTAAGAGTTAAGACCTTAATCATTAGGCCAGAGTACGAGTCTAAAACCTGAGCTATTACGCCATAGTACGAGTCTAAGACCTTAGCTATTAGGCCAGAGTAAGAGTTAAGACCTTAGCTATTAGGCCAGAGTATGAGTCTAAGACCTTAGCTATTAGGCCAGAGTAAGAGTTAAGACCTTAACCATTAGGCCAGAGTACGAGTCTAAGACCTTAACCATTAGGCCAGAGTACGAGTCTAAGACCTTAGCTATTAGGCCAGAGTAAGAGTTAAGACCTTAGCTATTAGGCCAGAGTAAGAGTTAAGACCTTAGCTATTAAGCCAGAGTAAGAGTTAAGACCTTAACCCTTAGGCCAGATTAAGAGTTAAGACCTTAACCTGTAGGCCAGAGTAAGAGGTAAGACCTTAACAAGTAGGCCAGAGTAAGAGTTAAGACCTTAGCTATTAGGCCAGAGTAAGAGTTAAGACCTTAACCATTAGGCCAGAGTAAGAGTTAAGACCTTAACCAGTAGGCCAGAGTAAGAGTTAAGACCTTAACCAGTAGGCCAGAGTGAGAGTCTAAGACCTTAACCATTAGGCCAGAGTACGAGTCTAAGACCTTAGCTATTAGGCCAGAGTAAGAGTTAAGACCTTAACCAGTAGGCCAGAGTATGAGTCTAAGACCTTAGCTATTAGGCCAGAGTAAGAGTTAAGACCTTAAACAGTAGGCCAGAGTACAAGTCTAAGACCTTAGCTATTAGGCCAGAGTAAGAGTCTAAGACCTTAGCTATTAAGCCAGAGTAAGAGTTAAGACCTTAGCTATTAGGCCAGAGTAAGAGTTAAGACCTTAACCAGTAGGCCAGAGTAAGAGTTAAGACCTTAGCTATTAGGCCAGAGTAAGAGTTAAGACCTTAACCAGTAGGCCAAAGTACGAGTCTAAGACCTTAGCTATTAGGCCAGAGTAAGAGTTAAGACCTTAACCAGTAGGCCAGAGTACGAGTCTAAGACCTTAGCTATTAGGCCAGAGTAAGAGTTAAGACCTTAACCAGTAGGCCAGAGTACGAGTCTAAGACCTTAACCATTAGGCCAGAGTACGAGTCTAAGACCTTAGCTATTAGGCCAGAATAAGTGTTAAGACCTTAGCTATTAGGCCAGAGTAAGAGTAAAGACCTTAACCTTTAGGCCAGAGTACGAGTCTAAGACCTTAGCTATTAGGCCAGAGTAAGAGTTAAGACCTTAACCAGTAGGCCAGAGTAAGAGTTAAGACCTTAGCTATTAGGCCAGAGTACGAGTCTAAGACCTTAGCTATTAGGCCAGAGTAAGTGTTAAGACCTTAACCAGTAGGCCAGAGTAAGAGTTAAGACCTTAACAAGTAGGCCAGAGTAAGAGTTAAGACCTTAGCTATTAGGCCAGAGTAAGAGTTAAGACCTAACCATTAGGCCAGAGTAAGAGTTAAGACCTTAACCAGTAGGCCAGAGTAAGAGTTAAGACCTTAACCATTAGGCCAGAGTAAGAGTCTAAGACCTTAACCATTAGGCCAGAGTATGAGTCTAAGACCTTAGCTATTAGGCCAGAGTAAGAGTTAAGACCTTAACCAGTAGGCCAGAGTAAGAGTTAAGACCTTAACCAGTAGGCCAGAGTACGAGTCTAAGACCTTAGCTATTAGGCCAGAGTAAGAGTTAAGACCTTAGCTATTAGGCCAGAGTGAGAGTTAAGACCTTAACCAGTAGGCCAGAGTAAGAGTTAAGACCTTAGCTATTAGGCCAGAGTAAGAGTTAAGACCTTAACCAGTAGGCCAAAGTACGAGTCTAAGACCTTAGCTATTAGGCCAGAGTAAGAGTTAAGACCTTAACCCGTAGGCCAGAGTACGAGTCTCAGACCTTAGCTATTAGGCCAGAGTAAGAGTTAAGACCTTAACCAGTAGGCCAGAGTAAGAGTTAAGACCTTAACCATTAGGCCAGAGTACGAGTCTACGACCTTAACCATTAGGCCAGAGTACGAGTCTAAGACCTTAGCTATTAGGCCAGAATAAGAGTTAAGACCTTAGCTATTAGGCCAGAGTAAGAGTTAAGACCTTAACCTTTAGGCCAGAGTACGAGTCTAAGACCTTAGCTATTAGGCCAGAGTAAGAGTTAAGACCTTAACCTGTAGGCCATAGTACGAGTCTAAGACCTTAGCTATTAGGCCAGAGTAAGAGTTAAGACCTTAGCTATTAGGCCAGAGTAAGAGTTAAGACCTTAACCAGTAGGCCAGAGTACGAGTCTAAGACCTTAGCTATTAGGCCAGAGTACGAGTTAAGACCTTAGCTATTAGGCCAGAGTAAGAGTTAAGACCTTAGCTATTAGGCTAGAGTAAGAGTTAAGACCTTAACCAGTAGGCCAGAGTAAGAGTTAAGACCTTAACCTGTAGGCCAGAGTAAGAGTCTAAGACCTTAACTAGTAGGCCAGAGTAAGAGTTAAGACCTTAACCTGTAGGCCAGAGTAAGAGGCTAAGAACTTTACCAGTAGGCCAGAGTAATAGTTAAGACCTTAACCATTAGGCCAGAGTAAGAGTTAAGACCTTAACCATTAGGCCAGAGTAAGAGTCTAAGACCTTAGCTATTAGGCCAAAGTAAGAGTAAAGACCTTAACCAGTAGGCCAGAGTAAGAGTTAAGACCTTAGCTATTAGGCCAGAGTACGAGTCTAAGACCTTAGGTATTAGGCCAGAGTAAGAGTTAAGACCTTAACCAGTAGGCCAGAGAAAGAGTTAAGACCTTAACCTGTAGGCCATAGTACGAGTCTAAGACCTTAGCTATTAGGCCAGAGTAAGAGTTAAGACCTTAATCATTAGGCCAGAGTACGAGTCTAAAACCTGAGCTATTAGGCCACAGTACGAGTCTAAGACCTTAGCTATTAGGCCAGAGTAAGAGTTAAGACCTTAGCTATTAGGCCAGAGTATGAGTCTAAGACCTTAGCTATTAGGCCAGAGTAAGAGTTAAGACCTTAACCATTAGGCCAGAGTACGAGTCTAAGACCTTAACCATTAGGCCAGAGTACGAGTCTAAGACCTTAGCTATTAGGCCAGAGTAAGAGTTAAGACCTTAGCTATTAAGCCAGAGTAAGAGTTAAGACCTTAACCCTTAGGCCAGATTAAGAGTTAAGACCTTAACCTGTAGGCCAGAGTAAGAGTTAAGACCTTAACAAGTAGGCCAGAGTAAGAGTTAAGACCTTAACCCTTAGGCCAGATTAAGAGTTAAGACCTTAACCTGTAGGCCAGAGTAAGAGTTAAGACCTTAACAAGTAGGCCAGAGTAAGAGTTAAGACCTTAGCTATTAGGCCAGAGTAAGAGTTAAGACCTTAACCATTAGGCCAGAGTAAGAGTTAAGACCTTAACCAGTAGGCCAGAGTAAGAGTTAAGACCTTAACCAGTAGGCCAGAGTAAGAGTCTAAGACCTTAACCATTAGGCCAGAGTACGAGTCTAAGACCTTAGCTATTAGGCCAGAGTAAGAGTTAAGACCTTAACCAGTAGGCCAGAGTAAGAGTTAAGACCTTAACCAGTAGGCCAGAGTATGAGTCTAAGACCTTAGCTATTAGGCCAGAGTAAGAGTTAAGACCTTAACCAGTAGGCCAGAGTACGAGTCTAAGACCTTAGCTATTAGGCCAGAGTAAGAGTTAAGACCTTAACCATTAGGCCAGAGTACGAGTCTAAGACCTTAGCTATTAGGCCAGACTAAGAGTTGAGACCTTAACCAGTAGGCCAGAGTAAGAGTTAAGACCTTAGCTATTAGGCCAGAGTAAGAGTCTAAGACCTCAACCATTAGGCCAGAGTAAGAGTTAAAACCTTAACCAGTAGGCCAGAGTAAGAGTTAAGACCTTAACCAGTAGGCCTGAGTAAGAGTTAAGACCTTAACCTGTAGGCCATAGTACGAGTCTAAGACCATAGCTATTAGGCCAGAGTAAGAGTTAAGACCTTAACCAGTAGGCCAGAGTACGAGTCTAAGACCTTAGCTATTAGGCCACAGTAAGAGTCTAAGACCTTAGCTATTAGGCCAGAGTAAGAGTTAAGACCTTAGCTATTAGGCCAGAGTAAGAGTTAAGACCTTAACCAGTAGGCCAGAGTAAGAGTTAAGACCTTAACCAGTAGGCCAGAGTACGAGTCTAAGACCTTAGCTATTAGGCCAGAGTAAGAGTTAAGACCTTAGCTATTAAGCCAGAGTAAGAGTTAAGACCTTAACCCTTAGGCCAGATTAAGAGTTAAGACCTTAACCTGTAGGCCAGAGTAAGAGTTAAGACCTTAACAAGTAGGCCAGAGTAAGAGTTAAGACCTTAACCCTTAGGCCAGATTAAGAGTTAAGACCATAACCTGTAGGCCAGAGTAAGAGTTAAGACCTTAACAAGTAGGCCAGAGTAAGAGTTAAGACCTTAGCTATTAGGCCAGAGTAAGAGTTAAGACCTTAACCATTAGGCCAGAGTAAGAGTTAAGACCTTAACCAGTAGGCCAGAGTAAGAGTTAAGACCTTAACCAGTAGGCCAGAGTAAGAGTCTAAGACCTTAACCATTAGGCCAGAGTACGAGTCTAAGACCTTAGCTATTAGGCCAGAGTAAGAGTTAAGACCTTAACCAGTAGGCCAGAGTAAGAGTTAAGACCTTAACCAGTAGGCCAGAGTATGAGTCTAAGACCTTAGCTATTAGGCCAGAGTAAGAGTTAAGACCTTAACCAGTAGGCCAGAGTACGAGTCTAAGACCTTAGCTATTAGGCCAGAGTAAGAGTTAAGACCTTAACCATTAGGCCAGAGTACGAGTCTAAGACCTTAGCTATTAGGCCAGACTAAGAGTTGAGACCTTAACCAGTAGGCCAGAGTAAGAGTTAAGACCTTAGCTATTAGGCCAGAGTAAGAGTCTAAGACCTCAACCATTAGGCCAGAGTAAGAGTTAAAACCTTAACCAGTAGGCCAGAGTAAGAGTTAAGACTAGGCCTGGGCGAAGCACTACGCTACGCTCGCGTAGTTTGCGAAGTTCGCGCTACTTCGCGCTACGCGAACTGCACGTAGCACAGTGCGAACACGCGTAGCGTAGTGTTGCGTAGTGCTGCGGTCATTTTTTGCTTGCTCGCGGTCCTCAACGTCAAGTGGGCGACCGCGAGCAAGCAAAATGACATCCTGGCGAGACTTTTTCCTTGTTCGCGATCGCGAGCATGGAAAATAAACCTCCCGGCGAGATTCCCAACGCGAGAAGGTCAGGTTTCTCATTGCGAGGGGTCGCGTATGCTCGCGACCGCTCGCGATGAGAAACTACCAGTTCGCGTTGAGAAAGCTGCAGCTCGAGTAAAAATCTACTCGAGCAGCAGAAAACTACAGCTCGCACTGTGCAAGATGCCATTTTCAATGATTGCACAGTGCCGGTTGCTTGTCCGCACTGTGCAATCATTGAAAACAACATCTTGCACAGTGCGAACATGTTACTTCGCAGTTCGCGAAGTGCTACGCGTAGCTCGCGTAGTGCGAACTTCACTTTGCGTAGCTTCGCGAAGTGTTACTTCGCGAACTACGCCCACCCTTAGTTAAGACCTTAACCAGTAGGCCTGAGTAAGAGTTAAGACCTTAACCTGTAGGCCATAGTACGAGTCTAAGACCATAGCTATTAGGCCAGAGTAAGAGTTAAGACCTTAACCAGTAGGCCAGAGTACGAGTCTAAGACCTTAGCTATTAGGCCAGAGTAAGAGTCTAAGACCTTAGCTATTAGGCCAGAGTAAGAGTTAAGACCTTAGCTATTAGGCCAGAGTAAGAGTTAAGACCTTAACCAGTAGGCCAGAGTAAGAGTTAAGACCTTAACCAGTAGGCCAGAGTAAGAGTTAAGACCTTAACCTGTAGGCCATAGTACGAGTCTAAGACCTTAGCTATTAGGCCAGAGTAAGAGTTAAGACCTTAGCTATTAGGCCAGAGTAAGAGTTAAGACCTTAACCAGTAGGCCAGAGTAAAAGTTAAGACCTTAAACTGTAGGCCAGAGTACGAGTCTAAGACCTTAGCTATTAGGCCAGAGTAAGAGTTAAGACCTTAGCTATTAGGCCAGAGTAAGAGTTAAGACCTTAACCAGTAGGCCAGAGTAAGAGTTAAGACCTTAGCTATTAGGCCAGAGTAAGAGTTAAGACCTTAACCAGTAGGCCAAAGTACGAGTCTAAGACCTTAGCTATTAGGCCAGAGTAAGAGTTAAGACCTTAACCAGTAGGCCAGAGTACGAGTCTAAGACCTTAGCTATTAGGCCAGAGTAAGAGTTAAGACCTTAGCTATTAGGCCAGAGTAAGAGTTAAGACCTTAGCTATTAAGCCAGAGTAAGAGTTAAGACCTTAAACAGTAGGCCAGAGTAAGAGTTCAGACCTTAACCAGTAGGCCAGAGTAAGAGTCTAAGACCTTAACCATTAGGCCAGAATACGAGTCTAAGACCTTAGCTATTAGGCCAGAGTAAGAGTTAAGACCTTAACCTGTAGGCCAGAGTAAGAGTTAAGACCTTAACAAGTAGGCCAGAGTAAGAATTCAGACCTTAGCTATTAGGCCAGAGTAAGAGTTAAGACCTTAACCATGAGGCCAGAGTAAGAGTTAAGACCTTAACCAGTAGGCCAGAGTACGAGTCTAAGACCTTAGCTATTAGGCCAGAGTAAGAGTTAAGACCTTAGATATTAGGCCAGAGTAAGAGTTAATACCTTAACCAATAGGCCAGAGTAAGAGTTAAGACCTTAACCAGTGGGCCAGAGTAAGAGTTAAGACCTTAACCTGTAGGCCAGAGTACGAGTCTTAGACCTTAGCTATTAGGCCAGAGTAAGAGTTAAGACCTTAACCAGTAGGCCAGAGTACGAGTCTAAGACTTTAGTTATTAGGCCTGAGTAAGAGTCTAAGACCTTAACTATTAGGCCAGAGTAAGAGTTAAGATGTTAGCTATTAGGCCAGAGTAAGAGTTAAGACCTTAACCAGTAGGCCAGAGTAAGAGTTAAGACCTTAACCAGTGGGCCAGAGTAAGAGTTAAGACCTTAACCTGTAGGCCATAGTACGAGTCTAAGACCTTAGCTATTAGGCCAGAGTAAGAGTTAAGACCTTAGCTATTAGGCCAGAGTATGAGTCTAAGACCTTAGCTATTAGGCCAGAGTAAGAGTTAAGACCTTAGCTATTAGGCCAGAGTAAGAGTTAAGACCTTAAGCAGTAGGCCAGAGTACGAGTCTAAGACCTTAGCTATTAGGCCAGAGTAAGAGTTAAGACCTTAACCTGTAGGCCATAGTACAAGTCTAAGACCTTAGCTATTAGGCCAGAGTAAGAGTTAAGACCTTAACCACTAGGCCAGAGTAAGAGTTAAGACCTTAACCAGTAGGCCAGAGTAAGAGTCTAAGACCTTAACCATTAGGCCAGAGTATGAGTCTAAGACCTTAGCTATTAGGCCAGAGTAAGAGTTAAGACCTTAACCAGTAGGTCAGAGTAAGAGTTAAGACATTAGCTATTAAGCCAGAGTAAGAGTTAAGACCTTAAACAGTAGGCCAAAGTACGAGTCTAAGACCTTAGCTATTAGGCCAGAGTAAGAGTTAAGACCTTAACCAGTAGGCCAGAGTACGAGTCTAAGACCTTAGCTATTAGGCCAGAGTAAGAGTTAAGACCTTAACCAGTAGGCCAGAGTAAGAGTTAAGACCTTAAGCATTAGGCCAGAGTACGAGTCTAAGACCTTAACCATTAGGCCAGAGTACGAGTCTAAGACCTTAGCTATTAGGCCAGAATAAGAGTTAAGACCTTAGCTATTAGGCCAGAGTAAGAGTTAAGACCTTAACCTGTAGGCCAGAGTACGAGTCTAAGACCTTAGCTATTAGGGCAGAGTAAGAGTTAAGACCTTAACCAGTAGGCCAGAGGACGAGTCTAAGACCTTAGCTATTAGGCCAGAGTAAGAGTTAAGACCTTAACAAGTAGGCCAGAGTAAGAGTTAAGACCTTAGCTATTAGGCCAGAGTAAGAGTTAAGACCTTAACCACTAGGCCAGAGTAAGAGTTAAGACCTTAACCAGTAGGCCAGAGTAAGAGTCTAAGACCTTAACCATTAGGCCAGAGTATGAGTCTAAGACCTTAGCTATTAGGCCAGAGTAAGAGTTAAGACCTTAACCAGTAGGTCAGAGTAAGAGTTAAGACCTTAGCTATTAAGCCAGAGTAAGAGTTAAGACCTTAACCATTAGGCCAGAGTACGAGTCTAAGACCTTAACCATTAGGCCAGAGTACGAGTCTAAGACCTTAGCTATTAGGCCAGAATAAGAGTTAAGACCTTAGCTATTAGGCCAGAGTAAGAGTTAAGACCTTAAACTGTAGGCCAGAGTACGAGTCTAAGACCATCGCTATTAGGCCAGAGTAAGAGTTAAGACCTTAGCTATTAGGCCAGAGTAAGAGTTAGGACCTTAACCAGTAGGCCAGAGTAAGAGTTAAGACCTTAGCTATTAGGCCAGAGTAAGAGTTAAGACCTTAACCAGTAGGCTAAAGTACGAGTCTAAGACCTTAGCTATTAGGCCAGAGTAAGAGTTAAGACCTTAACCAGTAGGCCAGAGTACAAGTCTAAGACCTTAGCTATTAGGCCAGAGTAAGAGTTAAGACCTTAGCTATTAGGCCAGAGTAAGAGTTAAGACCTTAGCTATTAAGCCAGAGTAAGAGTTAAGACCTTAACCAGTAGGCCAGAGTAAGAGTTCAGGCCTTAACCAGTAGGCCAGAGTAAGAGTCTAAGACCTTAACCATTAGGCCAGAATACGAGTCTAAGACCTTAGCTATTAGGCCAGAGTAAGAGTTAAGACCTTAACCTGTAGGCCAGAGTAAGAGTTAAGACCTTAACAAGTAGGCCAGAGTAAGAATTCAGACCTTAGCTATTAGGCCAGTGTAAGAGTTAAGACCTTAACCATGAGGCCAGAGTAAGAGTTAAGACCTTAATTAGTAGGCCAGAGTACGAGTCTAAGACCTTAGCTATTAGGCCAGAGTAAGAGTTAAGACCTTAGATATTAGGCCAGAGTAAGAGTTAATACCTTAACCAATAGGCCAGAGTAAGAGTTAAGACCTTAACCAGTAGGCCATAGTACGAGTCTAAGACCTTAGCTATTAGGCCAGAGTAAGAGTTAAGACGTTAACCAGTAGGCCAGAGTACGAGTCTAAGACTTTAGTTATTAGGCCAGAGTAAGAGTCTAAGACCTTAACTATTAGGCCAGAGTAAGAGTTAAGATGTTAGCTATTAGGCCAGAGTAAGAGTTAAGACCTTAACCAGTAGGCCAGAGTAAGAGTTAAGACCTTAACCAGTGGGCCAGAGTAAGAGTTAAGACCTTAACCTGTAGGCCATAGTATGAGTCTAAGACCTTAGCTATTAGGCCAGAGTAAGAGTTAAGACCTTAGCTATTAGGCCAGAGTATGAGTCTAAGACCTTAGCTATTAGGCCAGAGTAAGAGTTAAGACCTTAGCTATTAGGCCAGAGTAAGAGTTAAGACCTTAAGCCGTAGGCCAGAGTACGAGTCTAAGACCTTAGCTATTAGGCCAGAGTAAGAGTTAAGACCTTAACCTCTAGGCCATAGTACGAGTCTAAGACCTTAGCTATTAGGACAGAGTAAGAGTTAAGACCTTAACCAGTAGGCCAGAGTACGAGTCTAAGACCTTAGCTATTAGGCCAGAGTAAGAGTTAAGACCTTAACAAGTAGGCCAGAGTAAGAGTTAAGACCTTAGCTATTAGGCCAGAGTAAGAGTTAAGACCTTAACCACTAGGCCAGAGTAAGAGTTAAGACCTTAACCAGTATGCCAGAGTAAGAGTCTAAGACCTTAACCATTAGGCCAGAGTATGAGTCTAAGACCTTAGCTAGTAGGCCAGAGTAAGAGTTAAGACCTTAACCAGTAGGTCAGAGTAAGAGTTAAGACCTTAGCTATTAAGCCAGAGTAAGAGTTAAGACCTTAAACAGTAGGCCAAAGTACGAGTCTAAGACCTTAGCTATTAGGCCAGAATAAGAGTTAAGACCTTAGCTATTAGGCCAGAGTAAGAGTTAAGACCTTAACCTTTAGGCCAGAGTACGAGTCTAATACCTTAGGTTTTAGGCCAGAGTAAGAGTTAAGACCTTAACCTGTAGGCCATAGTATGAGTCTAAGACCTTAGCTATTAGGCCAGAGTAAGAGTTAAGACCTTAGCTATTAGGCAAGAGTAAGAGTTAAGACCTTAACCTATAGGCCTGAGTACGAGTCTAAGACCTTAGCTTTTAGGCCAGAGTAAGAGTTAAGACCTTAACCTGTAGGCCATAGTACGAGTCTAAGACCTTAGCTATTAGGCCAGAGTACGAGTTAAGACCTTAGCTATTAGGCCAGAGTAAGAGTTAAGACCTTAACCAGCAGGCGAGAGTAAGAGTTAAGACCTTAACCAGTAGGCCAGAGTAAGAGTTAAGACCTTAGCTATTAGGCCAGTGTAAGAGTTAAGACCTTAACCAGTAGGCCAAAGTACGAGTCTAAGACCTTAGCTATTAGGCCAGAGTAAGAGTTAAGACCTTAACCAGTAGGCCAGAGTACGAGTCTAAGACCTTAGCTATTAGGCCAGAGTAAGAGTTAAGACCTTAGCTATTAGGCCAGAAGGCCAGAGTAAGAGTTAAGACCTTAACCAGTAGGCCAGAGTGCGAGTCTAAGACCTTAGCTATTAGGCCAGAGTACGAGTTAAGACCTTAGCTATTAAGCCAGAGTAAGAGTTAAGACCTTAACCATTAGGCCAGTGTAAGAGTTAAGACCTTAACCTGTAGGCCAGAGTAAGAGTTAAGACCTTAACAAGTAGGCCAGAGTAAGAGTTAAGACCTTAGCTATTAGGCCAGAGTAAGAGTTAAGACCTTAACCAGTAGGCCAGAGTAAGAGTTAAGACCTTAACCAGTAGGCCAGAGTAAGAGTCTAAGACCTTAACCATTATTTCAGAGTATGAGTCTAAGACCTTAGCTATTAGGCCAGAGTAAGAGTTAAGACCTTAACCAGTAGGCCAGAGTAAGAGTTAAGACCTTAACCAGTAGGCCAGAGTACGAGTCTAAGACCTTAGCTATTAGGCCAGAGTAAGAGTTAAGACCTTAGCTATTAGGCCAGAGTGAGAGTTAAGACCATAACCAGTAGGCCAGAGTAAGAGTTAAGACCTTAGCTATTAGGCCAGAGTAAGAGTTAAGACCTTAACCAGTAGGCCAAAGTACGAGTCTAAGACCTTAGCTATTAGGCCAGAGTAAGAGTTAAGACATTAACCCGTAGGCCAGAGTACGAGTCTCAGACCTTAGCTATTAGGCCAGAGTAAGAGTTAAGACCTTAACAAGTAGGCCAGAGTAAGAATTCAGACCTTAGCTATTAGGCCAGTGTAAGAGTTAAGACCTTAACCATGAGGCCAGAGTAAGAGTTAAGACCTTAATTAGTAGGCCAGAGTACGAGTCTAAGACCTTAGCTATTAGGCCAGAGTAAGAGTTAAGACCTTAGATATTAGGCCAGAGTAAGAGTTAATACCTTAACCAATAGGCCAGAGTAAGAGTTAAGACCTTAACCAGTAGGCCATAGTACGAGTCTAAGACCTTAGCTATTAGGCCAGAGTAAGAGTTAAGACGTTAACCAGTAGGCCAGAGTACGAGTCTAAGACTTTAGTTATTAGGCCAGAGTAAGAGTCTAAGACCTTAACTATTAGGCCAGAGTAAGAGTTAAGATGTTAGCTATTAGGCCAGAGTAAGAGTTAAGACCTTAACCAGTAGGCCAGAGTAAGAGTTAAGACCTTAACCAGTGGGCCAGAGTAAGAGTTAAGACCTTAACCTGTAGGCCATAGTATGAGTCTAAGACCTTAGCTATTAGGCCAGAGTAAGAGTTAAGACCTTAGCTATTAGGCCAGAGTATGAGTCTAAGACCTTAGCTATTAGGCCAGAGTAAGAGTTAAGACCTTAGCTATTAGGCCAGAGTAAGAGTTAAGACCTTAAGCCGTAGGCCAGAGTACGAGTCTAAGACCTTAGCTATTAGGCCAGAGTAAGAGTTAAGACCTTAACCTCTAGGCCATAGTACGAGTCTAAGACCTTAGCTATTAGGACAGAGTAAGAGTTAAGACCTTAACCAGTAGGCCAGAGTACGAGTCTAAGACCTTAGCTATTAGGCCAGAGTAAGAGTTAAGACCTTAACAAGTAGGCCAGAGTAAGAGTTAAGACCTTAGCTATTAGGCCAGAGTAAGAGTTAAGACCTTAACCACTAGGCCAGAGTAAGAGTTAAGACCTTAACCAGTATGCCAGAGTAAGAGTCTAAGACCTTAACCATTAGGCCAGAGTATGAGTCTAAGACCTTAGCTAGTAGGCCAGAGTAAGAGTTAAGACCTTAACCAGTAGGTCAGAGTAAGAGTTAAGACCTTAGCTATTAAGCCAGAGTAAGAGTTAAGACCTTAAACAGTAGGCCAAAGTACGAGTCTAAGACCTTAGCTATTAGGCCAGAATAAGAGTTAAGACCTTAGCTATTAGGCCAGAGTAAGAGTTAAGACCTTAACCTTTAGGCCAGAGTACGAGTCTAAGACCTTAGGTTTTAGGCCAGAGTAAGAGTTAAGACCTTAACCTGTAGGCCATAGTATGAGTCTAAGACCTTAGCTATTAGGCCAGAGTAAGAGTTAAGACCTTAGCTATTAGGCAAGAGTAAGAGTTAAGACCTTAACCTATAGGCCTGAGTACGAGTCTAAGACCTTAGCTTTTAGGCCAGAGTAAGAGTTAAGACCTTAACCTGTAGGCCATAGTACGAGTCTAAGACCTTAGCTATTAGGCCAGAGTACGAGTTAAGACCTTAGCTATTAGGCCAGAGTAAGAGTTAAGACCTTAACCAGCAGGCGAGAGTAAGAGTTAAGACCTTAACCAGTAGGCCAGAGTAAGAGTTAAGACCTTAGCTATTAGGCCAGTGTAAGAGTTAAGACCTTAACCAGTAGGCCAAAGTACGAGTCTAAGACCTTAGCTATTAGGCCAGAGTAAGAGTTAAGACCTTAACCAGTAGGCCAGAGTACGAGTCTAAGACCTTAGCTATTAGGCCAGAGTAAGAGTTAAGACCTTAGCTATTAGGCCAGAAGGCCAGAGTAAGAGTTAAGACCTTAACCAGTAGGCCAGAGTGCGAGTCTAAGACCTTAGCTATTAGGCCAGAGTACGAGTTAAGACCTTAGCTATTAAGCCAGAGTAAGAGTTAAGACCTTAACCATTAGGCCAGTGTAAGAGTTAAGACCTTAACCTGTAGGCCAGAGTAAGAGTTAAGACCTTAACAAGTAGGCCAGAGTAAGAGTTAAGACCTTAGCTATTAGGCCAGAGTAAGAGTTAAGACCTTAACCAGTAGGCCAGAGTAAGAGTTAAGACCTTAACCAGTAGGCCAGAGTAAGAGTCTAAGACCTTAACCATTATTTCAGAGTATGAGTCTAAGACCTTAGCTATTAGGCCAGAGTAAGAGTTAAGACCTTAACCAGTAGGCCAGAGTAAGAGTTAAGACCTTAACCAGTAGGCCAGAGTACGAGTCTAAGACCTTAGCTATTAGGCCAGAGTAAGAGTTAAGACCTTAGCTATTAGGCCAGAGTGAGAGTTAAGACCATAACCAGTAGGCCAGAGTAAGAGTTAAGACCTTAGCTATTAGGCCAGAGTAAGAGTTAAGACCTTAACCAGTAGGCCAAAGTACGAGTCTAAGACCTTAGCTATTAGGCCAGAGTAAGAGTTAAGACATTAACCCGTAGGCCAGAGTACGAGTCTCAGACCTTAGCTATTAGGCCAGAGTAAGAGTTAAGACCTTAACCAGTAGGCCAGAGTAAGAGTTAAGACCTTAACCATTAGGCCAGAGTACGAGTCTAAGACCTTAACCATTAGGCCAGAGTACGAGTCTAAGACCTTAGCTATTAGGCCAGAATAAGAGTTAAGACCTTAGCTATTAGGCCAGAGTAAGAGTTAAGACCTTAACCTTTAGGCCAGAGTACGAGTCTAAGACCTTAGCTATTAGGCCAGAGTAAGAGTTAAGACCTTAACCTGTAGGCCATAGTACGAGTCTAAGACCTTAGCTATTAGGCCAGAGTAAGAGTTAAGACCTTAGCTATTAGGCCAGAGTAAGAGTTAAGACCTTAACCAGTAGGCCAGAGTACGAGTCTAAGACCTTAGCTATTAGGCCAGAGTACGAGTTAAGACCTTAGCTATTAGGCCAGAGTAAGAGTTAAGACGTTAGCTATTAGGCTAGAGTAAGAGTTAAGACCTTAACCAGTAGGCCAGAGTAAGAGTTAAGACCTTAACCTGTAGGCCAGAGTAAGAGTCTAAGACCTTAACTAGTAGGCCACAGTAAGAGTTAAGACCTTAACCTGTAGGCCAGAGTAAGAGGCTAAGAACTTTACCAGTAGGCCAGAGTAATAGTTAAGACCTTAACCATTAGGCCAGAGTAAGAGTTAAGACCTTAACCATTAGGCCAGAGTAAGAGTCTAAGACCTTAGCTATTAGGCCAGAGTAAGAGTAAAGACCTTAACCAGTAGGCCAGAGTAAGAGTTAAGACCTTAGCTATTAGGCCAGAGTACGAGTCTAAGACCTTAGCAATTAGGCCAGAGTAAGAGTTAAGACCTTAACCAGTAGGCCAGAGAAAGAGTTAAGACCTTAACCTGTAGGCCATAGTACGAGTCTAAGACCTTAGCTATTAGGCCAGAGTAAGAGTTAAGACCTTAATCATTAGGCCAGAGTACGAGTCTAAAACCTTAGCTATTAGGCCACAGTACGAGTCTAAGACCTTAGCTATTAGGCCAGAGTAAGAGTTAAGACCTTAGCTATTAGGCCAAAGTACGAGTCTAAGACCTTAGCTATTAGGCCAGAGTATGAGTTAAGACCTTAACCATTAGGCCAGAGTACGAGTCTAAGACCTTAACCATTAGGCCAGAGTACGAGTCTAAGACCTTAGCTATTAGGCCAGAGTAAGAGTTAAGACCTTAGCTATTAGGCCAGAGTAAGAGTTAAGACCTTAGCTATTAAGCCAGAGTAAGAGTTAAGACCTTAGCTATTAAGCCAGAGTAAGAGTTAAGACCTTAACCCTTAGGCCAGATTAAGAGTTAAGACCTTAACCTGTAGGCCAGAGTAAGAGTTAAGACCTTAACAGGTAGGCCAGAGTAAGAGTTAAGACCTTAGCTATTAGGCCAGAGTAAGAGTTAAGACCTTAACCATTAGGCCAGAGTAAGAGTTAAGACCTTAACCAGTAGGCCAGAGTAAGAGTTAAGACCTTAACCAGTAGGCCAGAGTACGAGTCTAAGACCTTAGCTATTAGGCCAGAGTAAGAGTTAAGACCTTAACCAGTAGGCCAGAGTATGAGTCTAAGACCTTAGCTATTAGGCCAGAATAAGAGTTAAGACCTTAGCTATTAGGCGAGAGTAAAAGTTGAGACCTTAACCTTTAGGCCAGAGTACGAGTCTAAGACCTTAGCTATTAGGCCAGAGTAAGAGTTAAGACCTTAACCTGTAGGCCATAGTACGAGTCTAAGACCTTAGCTATTAGGCCAGAGTAAGAGTTAAGACCTTAGCTATTAGGCCAGAGTAAGAGTTAAGACCTTAACCTGTAGGCCAGAGTACGAGTCTAAGACCTTAGCTATTAGGCCAGAGTATGAGTTAAGACCTTAGCTATTAGGCCAGAGTAAGAGTTAAGACCTTAGCTATTAGGCTAGAGTAAGAGTTAAGACCTTAACCAGTAGGCCAGAGTAAGAGTTAAGACCTTAACCTGTAGGCCAGAGTAAGAGTCTAAGACCTTAACCAGTAGGCCAGAGTAAGAGTTAAGACCTTAACCTGTAGGCCAGAGTAAGAGTCTAAGACCTTTACCAGTAGGCCAAAGTAAGAGTTAAGACCTTAACCATTAGGCCAGAGTAAGAGTCTAAGACCTTAGCTATTAGGCCAGAGTAAGAGTTAAGACCTTAACCAGTAGGCCAGAGTAAGAGTTAAGACCTTAGCTATTAGGCCAGAGTACGAGTCTAAGACCTTATCTATTAGGCCAGAGTAAGTGTTAAGACCTTAACCAGTAGGCCAGAGAAAGAGTTGAGACCTTAACCTGTGGGCCATAGTACGAGTCTAAGACCTTAGCTATTAGGCCAGAGTAAGAGTTAAGACCTTAATCATTAGGCCAGAGTACGAGTCTAAAACCTTAGCTATTAGGCCAGAGTACGAGTCTAAGACCTTAGCTATTAGGCCAGAGTAAGAGTTAAGACCTTAGCTATTAGGCCAGAGTATGAGTCTAAGACCTTAGCTATTAGGCCAGAGTAAGAGTTAAGACCTTAACCATTAGGCCAGAGTACGAGTCTAAGACCTTAACCATTAGGCCAGAGTACGAGTCTAAGAACTTAGCTATTAGGCCAGAGTATGAGTTAAGACCTTAGCTATTAGGCCAGAGTAAGAGTTAAGACCTTAACCATTAGGCCAGAGTAAGAGTTAAGACCTTAACCTCTAGGCCAGAGTAAGAGTTAAGACCTTAACAAGTAGGCCAGAGTAAGAGTTAAGACCTTAGCTATTAGGCCAGAGTAAGAGTTAAGACCTTAACCACTAGGCCAGAGTAAGAGTTAAGAACCAGTAGGCCAGAGTAAGAGTCTAAGACCTTAACCATTAGGCCAGAGTACGAGTCTAAGACCTTAGCTATTAGGCCAGAGTAAGAGTTAAGACCTTAACCATTAGGCCAGAGTACGAGTCTAAGACCTTAACCATTAGGCCAGAGTACGAGTCTAAGACCTTAGCTATTAGGCCAGAGTAAGAGTTAAGACCTTAGCTATTAGGCCAGAGTAAGAGTTAAGACCTTAGCTATTAAGCCAGAGTAAGAGTTAAGACCTTAGCTATTAAGCCAGAGTAAGAGTTAAGACCTTAACCCTTAGGCCAGATTAAGAGTTAAGACCTTAACCTGTAGGCCAGAGTAAGAGTTAAGACCTTAACAGGTAGGCCAGAGTAAGAGTTAAGACCTTAGCTATTAGGCCAGAGTAAGAGTTAAGACCTTAACCATTAGGCCAGAGTAAGAGTTAAGACCTTAACCAGTAGGCCAGAGTAAGAGTTAAGACCTTAACCAGTAGGCCAGAGTACGAGTCTAAGACCTTAGCTATTAGGCCAGAGTAAGAGTTAAGACCTTAACCAGTAGGCCAGAGTAAGAGTTAAGACCTTAACCAGTAGGCCAGAGTATGAGTCTAAGACCTTAGCTATTAGGCCAGAGTAAGAGTTAAGACCTTAGCTATTAGGCCAGAGTAAGAGTTAAGACCTTAACCAGTAGGCCAGAGTAAGAGTTAAGACCTTAGCTATTAGGCCAGAGTAAGAGTTAAGACCTTAACCAGTAGGCCAAAGTACGAGTCTAAGACCTTAGCTATTAGGCCAGAGTAAGAGTTAAGACCTTAGCCAGTGGGCCAGAGTACGAGTCTAAGACCTTAGCTATTAGGCCAGAGTAAGAGTTAGGACCTTAACCAGTAGGCCAGAGTAAGAGTTAAGACCTTAACCATTAGGCCAGAGTACGAGTCTAAGACCTTAACCATTAGGCCAGAGTACGAGTCTAAGACCTTAGCTATTAGGCCAGAATAAGAGTTAAGACCTTAGCTATTAGGCCAGAGTAAGAGTTGAGACCTTAACCTTTAGGCCAGAGTACGAGTCTAAGACCTTAGCTATTAGGCCAGAGTAAGAGTTAAGACCTTAACCTGTAGGCCATAGTACGAGTCTAAGACCTTAGCTATTAGGCCAGAGTAAGAGTTAAGACCTTAGCTATTAGGCCAGAGTAAGAGTTAAGACCTTAACCTGTAGGCCAGAGTACGAGTCTAAGACCTTAGCTATTAGGCCAGAGTACGAGTTAAGACCTTAGCTATTAGGCCAGAGTAAGAGTTAAGACCTTAGCTATTAGGCTAGAGTAAGAGTTAAGACCTTAACCAGTAGGCCAGAGTAAGAGTTAAGACCTTAACCTGTAGGCCAGAGTAAGAGTCTAAGACCTTAACCAGTAGGCCAGAGTAAGAGTTAAGACCTTAACCTGTAGGCCAGAGTAAGAGTCTAAGACCTTTACCAGTAGGCCAGAGTAAGAGTTAAGACCTTAACCATTAGGCCAGAGTAAGAGTCTAAGACCTTAGCTATTAGGCCAGAGTAAGAGTTAAGACCTTAACCAGTAGGCCAGAGTAAGAGTTAAGACCTTAGCTATTAGGCCAGAGTACGAGTCTAAGACCTTAGCTATTAGGCCAGAGTAAGTGTTAAGACCTTAACCAGTAGGCCAGAGAAAGAGTTGAGACCTTAACCTGTGGGCCATAGTACGAGTCTAAGACCTTAGCTATTAGGCCAGAGTAAGAGTTAAGACCTTAATCATTAGGCCAGAGTACAAGTCTAAAACCTTAGCTATTAGGCCAGAGTACGAGTCTAAGACCTTAGCTATTAGGCCAGAGTAAGAGTTAAGACCTTAGCTATTAGGCCAGAGTATGAGTCTAAGACCTTAGCTATTAGGCCAGAGTAAGAGTTAAGACCTTAACCATTAGGCCAGAGTACGAGTCTAAGACCTTAACCATTAGGCCAGAGTACGAGTCTAAGAACTTAGCTATTAGGCCAGAGTATGAGTTAAGACCTTAGCTATTAGGCCAGAGTAAGAGTTAAGACCTTAACCATTAGGCCAGAGTAAGAGTTAAGACCTTAACCTCTAGGCCAGAGTAAGAGTTAAGACCTTAACAAGTAGGCCAGAGTAAGAGTTAAGACCTTAGCTATTAGGCCAGAGTAAGAGTTAAGACCTTAACCACTAGGCCAGAGTAAGAGTTAAGACCTTAACCAGTAGGCCAGAGTAAGAGTTAAGACCTTAACCAGTAGGCCAGAGTAAGAGTCTAAGACCTTAACCATTAGGCCAGAGTACGAGTCTAAGACCTTAGCTATTAGGCCAGAGTAAGAGTTAAGACCTTAACCAGTAGGCCAGAGTAAGAGTTAAGACCTTAACCAGTAGGCCAGAGTATGAGTCTAAGACCTTAGCTATTAGGAAAGAGTAAGTGTTAAGACCTTAGCTATTAGGCCAGAGTAAGAGTTAAGACCTTAACCAGTAGGCCAGAGTAAGAGTTAATACCTTAGCTATTAGGCCAGAGTAAGAGTTAAGACCTTAACCAGTAGGCCAAAGTACGAGTCTAAGACCTAAGCTATTAGGCCAGAGTAAGAGTTAAGACCTTAACCAGTAGGCCAGAGTACGAGTCTAAGACCTTAGCTATTAGGCCAGAGTAAGAGTTAAGACCTTAACCAGTAGGCCAGAGTACGAGTCTAAGACCTTAACCATTAGGCCAGAGTACGAGTCTAAGACCTTAGCTATTAGGCCAGAATAAGTGTTAAGACCTTAGCTGTTAGGCCAGAGTAAGAGTAAAGACCTTAACCTTTAGGCCAGAGTACGAGTCTAAGACCTTAGCTATTAGGCCAGAGTAAGAGTTAAGACCTTAACCAGTAGCCCAGAGTAAGAGTTAAGACCTTAGCTATTAGGCCAGAGTACGAGTCTAAGACCTTAGCTATTAGGCCAGAGTAAGTGTTAAGACCTTAACCAGTAGGCCAGAGAAAGAGTTAAGACCTTAACCTGTAGGCCATAGTACGAGTCTAAGACCTTAGCTATTAGGCCAGAGTAAGATTTAAGACCTTAATCATTAGGCCAGAGTACGAGTCTAAAACCTTAGCTATTAGGCCAGAGTACGAGTCTAAGACCTTAGCTATTAGGCCAGAGTAAGAGTTAAGACCTTAGCTATTAGGCCAGAGTATGAGTCTAAGACCTTAGCTATTAGGCCAGAGTAAGAGTTAAGACCTTAACCATTAGGCCAGAGTACGAGTCTAAGACCTTAACCATTAGGCCAGAATACGAGTCTAAGACCTTAGCTATTAGGCCAGAGTATGAGTTAAGACCTTAGCTATTAGGCCAGAGTAAGAGTTAAGACCTTAACCATTAGGCCAGAGTAAGAGTTAAGACCTTAACCTGTAGGCCAGAGTAAGAGTTAAGACCTTAACAAGTAGGCCAGAGTAAGAGTTAAGACCTTAGCTATTAGGCCAGAGTAAGAGTTAAGACCTTAACAACTAGGCCAGAGTAAGAGTTAAGACCTTAACCAGTAGGCCAGAGTAAGAGTTAAGACCTTAACCAGTAGGCCAGAGTAAGAGTCTAAGACCTTAACCATTAGGCCAGAGTACGAGTCTAAGACCTTAGCTATTAGGCCAGAGTAAGAGTTAAGACCTTAACCAGTAGGCCAGAGTAAGAGTTAAGACCTTAACCAGTAGGCCAGAGTACGAGTCTAAGACCTTAGCTATTAGGCCAGAGTAAGTGTTAAGACCTTAGCTATTAGGCCAGAGTAAGAGTTAAGACCTTAGCTATTAGGCCAGAGTAAGAGTTAAGACCTTAACCACTAGGCCAGAGTAAGAGTTAAGACCTTAACCAGTATGCCAGAGTAAGAGTCTAAGACCTTAACCATTAGGCCAGAGTATGAGTCTAAGACCTTAGCTAGTAGGCCAGAGTAAGAGTTAAGACCTTAACCAGTAGGTCAGAGTAAGAGTTAAGACCTTAGCTATTAAGCCAGAGTAAGAGTTAAGACCTTAAACAGTAGGCCAAAGTACGAGTCTAAGACCTTAGCTATTAGGCCAGAATAAGAGTTAAGACCTTAGCTATTAGGCCAGAGTAAGAGTTAAGACCTTAACCTTTAGGCCAGAGTACGAGTCTAAGACCTTAGGTTTTAGGCCAGAGTAAGAGTTAAGACCTTAACCTGTAGGCCATAGTATGAGTCTAAGACCTTAGCTATTAGGCCAGAGTAAGAGTTAAGACCTTAGCTATTAGGCAAGAGTAAGAGTTAAGACCTTAACCTATAGGCCTGAGTACGAGTCTAAGACCTTAGCTTTTAGGCCAGAGTAAGAGTTAAGACCTTAACCTGTAGGCCATAGTACGAGTCTAAGACCTTAGCTATTAGGCCAGAGTACGAGTTAAGACCTTAGCTATTAGGCCAGAGTAAGAGTTAAGACCTTAACCAGCAGGCGAGAGTAAGAGTTAAGACCTTAACCAGTAGGCCAGAGTAAGAGTTAAGACCTTAGCTATTAGGCCAGTGTAAGAGTTAAGACCTTAACCAGTAGGCCAAAGTACGAGTCTAAGACCTTAGCTATTAGGCCAGAGTAAGAGTTAAGACCTTAACCAGTAGGCCAGAGTACGAGTCTAAGACCTTAGCTATTAGGCCAGAGTAAGAGTTAAGACCTTAGCTATTAGGCCAGAAGGCCAGAGTAAGAGTTAAGACCTTAACCAGTAGGCCAGAGTGCGAGTCTAAGACCTTAGCTATTAGGCCAGAGTACGAGTTAAGACCTTAGCTATTAAGCCAGAGTAAGAGTTAAGACCTTAACCATTAGGCCAGTGTAAGAGTTAAGACCTTAACCTGTAGGCCAGAGTAAGAGTTAAGACCTTAACAAGTAGGCCAGAGTAAGAGTTAAGACCTTAGCTATTAGGCCAGAGTAAGAGTTAAGACCTTAACCAGTAGGCCAGAGTAAGAGTTAAGACCTTAACCAGTAGGCCAGAGTAAGAGTCTAAGACCTTAACCATTATTTCAGAGTATGAGTCTAAGACCTTAGCTATTAGGCCAGAGTAAGAGTTAAGACCTTAACCAGTAGGCCAGAGTAAGAGTTAAGACCTTAACCAGTAGGCCAGAGTACGAGTCTAAGACCTTAGCTATTAGGCCAGAGTAAGAGTTAAGACCTTAGCTATTAGGCCAGAGTGAGAGTTAAGACCTTAACCAGTAGGCCAGAGTAAGAGTTAAGACCTTAGCTATTAGGCCAGAGTAAGAGTTAAGACCTTAACCAGTAGGCCAAAGTACGAGTCTAAGACCTTAGCTATTAGGCCAGAGTAAGAGTTAAGACATTAACCCGTAGGCCAGAGTACGAGTCTCATACCTTAGCTATTAGGCCAGAGTAAGAGTTAAGACCTTAACCAGTAGGCCAGAGTAAGAGTTAAGACCTTAACCATTAGGCCAGAGTACGAGTCTAAGACCTTAACCATTAGGCCAGAGTACGAGTCTAAGACCTTAGCTATTAGGCCAGAATAAGAGTTAAGACCTTAGCTATTAGGCCAGAGTAAGAGTTAAGACCTTAACCTTTAGGCCAGAGTACGAGTCTAAGACCTTAGCTATTAGGCCAGAGTAAGAGTTAAGACCTTAACCTGTAGGCCATAGTACGAGTCTAAGACCTTAGCTATTAGGCCAGAGTAAGAGTTAAGACCTTAGCTATTAGGCCAGAGTAAGAGTTAAGACCTTAACCAGTAGGCCAGAGTACGAGTCTAAGACCTTAGCTATTAGGCCAGAGTACGAGTTAAGACCTTAGCTATTAGGCCAGAGTAAGAGTTAAGACCTTAGCTATTAAGCCAGAGTAAGAGTTAAGACCTTATCCAGTAGGCCAGAGTAAGAGTTCAGACCTTAACCAGTAGGCCAGAGTAAGAGTCTAAGACCTTAACCATTAGGCCAGAATACGAGTCTAAGACCTTAGCTATTAGGCCAGAGTAAGAGTTAAGACCTTAGCTATTAAGCCAGAGTAAGAGTTAAGATCTTAACCAGTAGGCCAGAGTAAGAGTTCAGACCTTAACCAGTAGGCCAGAGTAAGAGTCTAAGACCTTAACCATTAGGCCAGAATACGAGTCTAAGACCTTAGCTATTAGGCCAGAGTAAGAGTTAAGACCTTAACCTGTAGGCCAGAGTAAGAGTTAAGACCTTAACAAGTAGGCCAGAGTAAGAGTTCAGACCTTAGCTATTAGGCCAGAGTAAGAGTTAAGACCTTAACCATGAGGCCAGAGTAAGAGTTAAGACCTTAACTATTAGGCCAGAGTAAGAGTTAAGACCTTAGCTATTAGGCCAGAGTAAGAGTTAAGACCTTAGCTATTAAGCCAGAGTAAGAGTTAAGACCTTAACCCTTAGGCCAGATTAAGAGTTAAGACCTTAACCTGTAGGCCAGTGTAAGAGTTAAGACCTTAACAAGTAGGCCAGAGTAAGAGTTAAGACCTTAGCTATTAGGCCAGAGTAAAAGTTAAGACCTTAACCATTAGGCCAGAGTAAGAGTTAAGACCTTAACCAGTAGGCCAGAGTAAGAGTTAAGACCTTAACCAGTAGGCCAGAGTAAGAGTCTAAGACCTTAACCATTAGGCCAGAGTACGAGTCTAAGACCTTAGCTATTAGGCCAGAGTAAGAGTTAAGACCTTAACCAGTAGGCCAGAGTATGAGTCTAAGACCTTAGCTATTAGGCCAGAGTAAGAGTTAAGACATTAACCAGGAGGCCAGAGTACGAGTCTCAGACCTTAGCTATTAGGCCAGAGTAAGAGTCTAAGACCTTAGCTATTAGGCCAGAGTAAGAGTTAAGACCTTAGCTATTAGGCCAGAGTAAGAGTTAAAACCTTAACCAGTAGGCCAGAGTAAGAGTTAAGACCTTAACCAATAGGCCTGAGTAAGAGTTAAGACCTTAACCTGTAGTCCATAGTACGAGTCTAAGACCTTAGCTAATAGGCCAGAGTAAGAGTTAAGACCTTAACCAGTAGGCCAGAGTATGAGTCTAAGACCTTAGCTATTAGGCCAGAGTAAGAGTCTAAGACCTTAGCTATTAGGCCAGAGTAAGAGTTAAGACTTTACCGATTAGGCCAGAGTAAGAGTTAAGACCTTAACCAGTAGGCCAGAGTAAGAGTTAAGACCTTAACCAGTAGGCCAGAGTAAGAGTTAAGACCTTAACCTGTAGGCAATAGTACGAGTCTAAGACCTTAGCTATTAGGCCAGAGTAAGAGTTAAGACCTTAGCTATTAGGCCAGAGTAAGAGTTAAGACCTTAACCAGTAGGCCAGAGTAAGAGTTAAGACCTTAAACTGTAGGCCAGAGTACGAGTCTAAGACCTTAGCTATTAGGCCAGAGTAAGAGTTAAGACCTTAGCGATTAGGCCAGAGTAAGAGTTAAGACCTTAACCAGTAGGCCAGAGTAAGAGTTAAGACCTTAGCTATTAGGCCAGAGTAAGAGTTAAGACCTTAACCAGTAGGCCAAAGTACGAGTCTAAGACCTTAGCTATTAGGCCAGAGTAATAGTTAAGACCTTAACCAGTAGGCCAGAGTACGAGTCTAAGACCTTAGCTATTAGGCCAGAGTAAGAGTTAAGACCTTAGCTATTAGGCCAGAGTAAGAGTTAAGACCTTAGCTATTAAGCCAGAGTAAGAGTTAAGACCTTATCCAGTAGGCCAGAGTAAGAGTTCAGACCTTAACCAGTAGGCCAGAGTAAGAGTCTAAGACCTTAACCATTAGGCCAGAATACGAGTCTAAGACCTTAGCTATTAGGCCAGAGTAAGAGTTAAGACCTTAACCTGTAGGCCAGAGTAAGAGTTAAGACCTTAACAAGTAGGCCAGAGTAAGAGTTCAGACCTTAGCTATTAGGCCAGAGTAAGAGTTAAGACCTTAACCATGAGGCCAGAGTAAGAGTTAAGACCTTAACCAGTAGGCCAGAGTACGAGTCTAAGACCTTAGCTATTAGGCAAGAGTAAGAGTTAAGACCTTAGATATTAGGCCAGAGTAAGAGTTAAGACCTTAACCAATAGGCCAGAGTAAGAGTTAAGACCTTAACCAGTAGGCCATAGTATGAGTCTAAGACCTTAGCTATTAGGCCAGAGTAAGAGTTAAGACCTTAACCAGTAGGCCAGAGTATGAGTCTAAGACTTTAGTTATTAGGCCAGAGTAAGAGTCTAAGACCTTAACTATTAGGCCAGAGTAAGAGTTAAGATGTTAGCTATTAGGCCAGAGTAAGAGTTAAGACCTTAACCAGTAGGCCAGAGTAAGAGTTAAGACCTTAACCAGTGGGCCAGAGTAAGAGTTAAGACCTTAACCTGTAGGCCATAGTACGAGTCTAAGACCTTAGCTATTAGGCCAGAGTAAGAGTTAAGACCTTAACCAGTAGGCCAGAGTACGAGTCTAAGACCTTAGCTATTAGGCCAGAGTAAGAGTCTAAGACCTTAGCTATTAGGCCAGAGTAAGAGTTAAGACCTTAGCTATTAGGCCAGAGTATGAGTCTAAGACCTTAGCTATTAGGCCAGAGTAAGAGTTAAGACCTTAGCTATTAGGCCAGAGTAAGAGTTAAGACCTTAACCAGTAGGCCATAGTACGAGTCTAAGACCTTAATCTGTAGGCCAGAGTACGAGTCTAAGACCTTAGCTATTAGGCCAGAGTAAGAGTTAAGACCTTAACCTGTAGGCCATAGTACGAGTCTAAGACCTTAGCTATTAGGACAGAGTAAGAGTTAAGACCTTAACCAGTAGGCCAGAGTACGAGTCTAAGACCTTAGCTATTAGGCCAGAGTAAGAGTTAAGACCTTAACAAGTAGGCCAGAGTAAGAGTTAAGACCTTAGCTATTAGGCCAGAGTAAGAGTTAAGACCTTAACCACTAGGCCAGAGTAAGAGTTAAGACCTTAACCAGTAGGCCAGAGTAAGAGTTAAGACCTTAACCTGTAGGCAATAGTACGAGTCTAAGACCTTAGCTATTAGGCCAGAGTAAGAGTTAAGACCTTAGCTATTAGGCCAGAGTAAGAGTTAAGACCTTAACCAGTAGGCCAGAGTAAGAGTTAAGACCTTAAACTGTAGGCCAGAGTACGAGTCTAAGACCTTAGCTATTAGGCCAGAATAAGAGTTAAGACCTTAGCTATTAGGCCAGAGTAAGAGTTAAGACCTTAACCTTTAGGCCAGAGTACGAGTCTAAGACCTTAGGTTTTAGGCCAGAGTAAGAGTTAAGACCTTAACCTGTAGGCCATAGTATGAGTCTAAGACCTTAGCTATTAGGCCAGAGTAAGAGTTAAGACCTTAGCTATTAGGCAAGAGTAAGAGTTAAGACCTTAACCTATAGGCCTGAGTACGAGTCTAAGACCTTAGCTTTTAGGCCAGAGTAAGAGTTAAGACCTTAACCTGTAGGCCATAGTACGAGTCTAAGACCTTAGCTATTAGGCCAGAGTACGAGTTAAGACCTTAGCTATTAGGCCAGAGTAAGAGTTAAGACCTTAACCAGCAGGCGAGAGTAAGAGTTAAGACCTTAACCAGTAGGCCAGAGTAAGAGTTAAGACCTTAGCTATTAGGCCAGTGTAAGAGTTAAGACCTTAACCAGTAGGCCAAAGTACGAGTCTAAGACCTTAGCTATTAGGCCAGAGTAAGAGTTAAGACCTTAACCAGTAGGCCAGAGTACGAGTCTAAGACCTTAGCTATTAGGCCAGAGTAAGAGTTAAGACCTTAGCTATTAGGCCAGAAGGCCAGAGTAAGAGTTAAGACCTTAACCAGTAGGCCAGAGTGCGAGTCTAAGACCTTAGCTATTAGGCCAGAGTACGAGTTAAGACCTTAGCTATTAAGCCAGAGTAAGAGTTAAGACCTTAACCATTAGGCCAGTGTAAGAGTTAAGACCTTAACCTGTAGGCCAGAGTAAGAGTTAAGACCTTAACAAGTAGGCCAGAGTAAGAGTTAAGACCTTAGCTATTAGGCCAGAGTAAGAGTTAAGACCTTAACCAGTAGGCCAGAGTAAGAGTTAAGACCTTAACCAGTAGGCCAGAGTAAGAGTCTAAGACCTTAACCATTATTTCAGAGTATGAGTCTAAGACCTTAGCTATTAGGCCAGAGTAAGAGTTAAGACCTTAACCAGTAGGCCAGAGTAAGAGTTAAGACCTTAACCAGTAGGCCAGAGTACGAGTCTAAGACCTTAGCTATTAGGCCAGAGTAAGAGTTAAGACCTTAGCTATTAGGCCAGAGTGAGAGTTAAGACCTTAACCAGTAGGCCAGAGTAAGAGTTAAGACCTTAGCTATTAGGCCAGAGTAAGAGTTAAGACCTTAACCAGTAGGCCAAAGTACGAGTCTAAGACCTTAGCTATTAGGCCAGAGTAAGAGTTAAGACATTAACCCGTAGGCCAGAGTACGAGTCTCATACCTTAGCTATTAGGCCAGAGTAAGAGTTAAGACCTTAACCAGTAGGCCAGAGTAAGAGTTAAGACCTTAACCATTAGGCCAGAGTACGAGTCTAAGACCTTAACCATTAGGCCAGAGTACGAGTCTAAGACCTTAGCTATTAGGCCAGAATAAGAGTTAAGACCTTAGCTATTAGGCCAGAGTAAGAGTTAAGACCTTAACCTTTAGGCCAGAGTACGAGTCTAAGACCTTAGCTATTAGGCCAGAGTAAGAGTTAAGACCTTAACCTGTAGGCCATAGTACGAGTCTAAGACCTTAGCTATTAGGCCAGAGTAAGAGTTAAGACCTTAGCTATTAGGCCAGAGTAAGAGTTAAGACCTTAACCAGTAGGCCAGAGTACGAGTCTAAGACCTTAGCTATTAGGCCAGAGTACGAGTTAAGACCTTAGCTATTAGGCCAGAGTAAGAGTTAAGACCTTAGCTATTAAGCCAGAGTAAGAGTTAAGACCTTATCCAGTAGGCCAGAGTAAGAGTTCAGACCTTAACCAGTAGGCCAGAGTAAGAGTCTAAGACCTTAACCATTAGGCCAGAATACGAGTCTAAGACCTTAGCTATTAGGCCAGAGTAAGAGTTAAGACCTTAGCTATTAAGCCAGAGTAAGAGTTAAGATCTTAACGAGTAGGCCAGAGTAAGAGTTCAGACCTTAACCAGTAGGCCAGAGTAAGAGTCTAAGACCTTAACCATTAGGCCAGAATACGAGTCTAAGACCTTAGCTATTAGGCCAGAGTAAGAGTTAAGACCTTAACCTGTAGGCCAGAGTAAGAGTTAAGACCTTAACAAGTAGGCCAGAGTAAGAGTTCAGACCTTAGCTATTAGGCCAGAGTAAGAGTTAAGACCTTAACCATGAGGCCAGAGTAAGAGTTAAGACCTTAACTATTAGGCCAGAGTAAGAGTTAAGACCTTAGCTATTAGGCCAGAGTAAGAGTTAAGACCTTAGCTATTAAGCCAGAGTAAGAGTTAAGACCTTAACCCTTAGGCCAGATTAAGAGTTAAGACCTTAACCTGTAGGCCAGTGTAAGAGTTAAGACCTTAACAAGTAGGCCAGAGTAAGAGTTAAGACCTTAGCTATTAGGCCAGAGTAAAAGTTAAGACCTTAACCATTAGGCCAGAGTAAGAGTTAAGACCTTAACCAGTAGGCCAGAGTAAGAGTTAAGACCTTAACCAGTAGGCCAGAGTAAGAGTCTAAGACCTTAACCATTAGGCCAGAGTACGAGTCTAAGACCTTAGCTATTAGGCCAGAGTAAGAGTTAAGACCTTAACCAGTAGGCCAGAGTATGAGTCTAAGACCTTAGCTATTAGGCCAGAGTAGGAGTTAAGACATTAACCAGGAGGCCAGAGTACGAGTCTCAGACCTTAGCTATTAGGCCAGAGTAAGAGTCTAAGACCTTAGCTATTAGGCCAGAGTAAGAGTTAAGACCTTAGCTATTAGGCCAGAGTAAGAGTTAAAACCTTAACCAGTAGGCCAGAGTAAGAGTTAAGACCTTAACCAATAGGCCTGAGTAAGAGTTAAGACCTTAACCTGTAGTCCATAGTACGAGTCTAAGACCTTAGCTAATAGGCCAGAGTAAGAGTTAAGACCTTAACCAGTAGGCCAGAGTATGAGTCTAAGACCTTAGCTATTAGGCCAGAGTAAGAGTCTAAGACCTTAGCTATTAGGCCAGAGTAAGAGTTAAGACTTTACCGATTAGGCCAGAGTAAGAGTTAAGACCTTAACCAGTAGGCCAGAGTAAGAGTTAAGACCTTAACCAGTAGGCCAGAGTAAGAGTTAAGACCTTAACCTGTAGGCAATAGTACGAGTCTAAGACCTTAGCTATTAGGCCAGAGTAAGAGTTAAGACCTTAGCTATTAGGCCAGAGTAAGAGTTAAGACCTTAACCAGTAGGCCAGAGTAAGAGTTAAGACCTTAAACTGTAGGCCAGAGTACGAGTCTAAGACCTTAGCTATTAGGCCAGAGTAAGAGTTAAGACCTTAGCGATTAGGCCAGAGTAAGAGTTAAGACCTTAACCAGTAGGCCAGAGTAAGAGTTAAGACCTTAGCTATTAGGCCAGAGTAAGAGTTAAGACCTTAACCAGTAGGCCAAAGTACGAGTCTAAGACCTTAGCTATTAGGCCAGAGTAATAGTTAAGACCTTAACCAGTAGGCCAGAGTACGAGTCTAAGACCTTAGCTATTAGGCCAGAGTAAGAGTTAAGACCTTAGCTATTAAGCCAGAGTAAGAGTTAAGACCTTATCCAGTAGGCCAGAGTAAGAGTTCAGACCTTAACCAGTAGGCCAGAGTAAGAGTCTAAGACCTTAACCATTAGGCCAGAATACGAGTCTAAGACCTTAGCTATTAGGCCAGAGTAAGAGTTAAGACCTTAACCTGTAGGCCAGAGTAAGAGTTAAGACCTTAACAAGTAGGCCAGAGTAAGAGTTCAGACCTTAGCTATTAGGCCAGAGTAAGAGTTAAGACCTTAACCATGAGGCCAGAGTAAGAGTTAAGACCTTAACCAGTAGGCCAGAGTACGAGTCTAAGACCTTAGCTATTAGGCAAGAGTAAGAGTTAAGACCTTAGATATTAGGCCAGAGTAAGAGTTAAGACCTTAACCAATAGGCCAGAGTAAGAGTTAAGACCTTAACCAGTAGGCCATAGTATGAGTCTAAGACCTTAGCTATTAGGCCAGAGTAAGAGTTAAGACCTTAACCAGTAGGCCAGAGTATGAGTCTAAGACTTTAGTTATTAGGCCAGAGTAAGAGTCTAAGACCTTAACTATTAGGCCAGAGTAAGAGTTAAGATGTTAGCTATTAGGCCAGAGTAAGAGTTAAGACCTTAACCAGTAGGCCAGAGTAAGAGTTAAGACCTTAACCAGTGGGCCAGAGTAAGAGTTAAGACCTTAACCTGTAGGCCATAGTACGAGTCTAAGACCTTAGCTATTAGGCCAGAGTAAGAGTTAAGACCTTAACCAGTAGGCCAGAGTACGAGTCTAAGACCTTAGCTATTAGGCCAGAGTAAGAGTCTAAGACCTTAGCTATTAGGCCAGAGTAAAAGTTAAGACCTTAGCTATTAGGCCAGAGTATGAGTCTAAGACCTTAGCTATTAGGCCAGAGTAAGAGTTAAGACCTTAGCTATTAGGCCAGAGTAAGAGTTAAGACCTTAACCAGTAGGCCATAGTACGAGTCTAAGACCTTAATCTGTAGGCCAGAGTACGAGTCTAAGACCTTAGCTATTAGGCCAGAGTAAGAGTTAAGACCTTAACCTGTAGGCCATAGTACGAGTCTAAGACCTTAGCTATTAGGACAGAGTAAGAGTTAAGACCTTAACCAGTAGGCCAGAGTACGAGTCTAAGACCTTAGCTATTAGGCCAGAGTAAGAGTTAAGACCTTAACAAGTAGGCCAGAGTAAGAGTTAAGACCTTAGCTATTAGGCCAGAGTAAGAGTTAAGACCTTAACCACTAGGCCAGAGTAAGAGTTAAGACCTTAACCAGTAGGCCAGAGTAAGAGTTAAGACCTTAACCTGTAGGCAATAGTACGAGTCTAAGACCTTAGCTATTAGGCCAGAGTAAGAGTTAAGACCTTAGCTATTAGGCCAGAGTAAGAGTTAAGACCTTAACCAGTAGGCCAGAGTAAGAGTTAAGACCTTAAACTGTAGGCCAGAGTACGAGTCTAAGACCTTAGCTATTAGGCCAGAGTAAGAGTTAAGACCTTAGCGATTAGGCCAGAGTAAGAGTTAAGACCTTAACCAGTAGGCCAGAGTAAGAGTTAAGACCTTAGCTATTAGGCCAGAGTAAGAGTTAAGACCTTAACCAGTAGGCCAAAGTACGAGTCTAAGACCTTAGCTATTAGGCCAGAGTAATAGTTAAGACCTTAACCAGTAGGCCAGAGTACGAGTCTAAGACCTTAGCTATTAGGCCAGAGTAAGAGTTAAGACCTTAGCTATTAGGCCAGAGTAAGAGTTAAGACCTTAGCTATTAAGCCAGAGTAAGAGTTAAGACCTTATCCAGTAGGCCAGAGTAAGAGTTCAGACCTTAACCAGTAGGCCAGAGTAAGAGTCTAAGACCTTAACCATTAGGCCAGAATACGAGTCTAAGACCTTAGCTATTAGGCCAGAGTAAGAGTTAAGACCTTAACCTGTAGGCCAGAGTAAGAGTTAAGACCTTAACAAGTAGGCCAGAGTAAGAGTTCAGACCTTAGCTATTAGGCCAGAGTAAGAGTTAAGACCTTAACCATGAGGCCAGAGTAAGAGTTAAGACCTTAACCAGTAGGCCAGAGTACGAGTCTAAGACCTTAGCTATTAGGCAAGAGTAAGAGTTAAGACCTTAGATATTAGGCCAGAGTAAGAGTTAAGACCTTAACCAATAGGCCAGAGTAAGAGTTAAGACCTTAACCAGTAGGCCATAGTATGAGTCTAAGACCTTAGCTATTAGGCCAGAGTAAGAGTTAAGACCTTAACCAGTAGGCCAGAGTATGAGTCTAAGACTTTAGTTATTAGGCCAGAGTAAGAGTCTAAGACCTTAACTATTAGGCCAGAGTAAGAGTTAAGATGTTAGCTATTAGGCCAGAGTAAGAGTTAAGACCTTAACCAGTAGGCCAGAGTAAGAGTTAAGACCTTAACCAGTGGGCCAGAGTAAGAGTTAAGACCTTAACCTGTAGGCCATAGTACGAGTCTAAGACCTTAGCTATTAGGCCAGAGTAAGAGTTAAGACCTTAACCAGTAGGCCAGAGTACGAGTCTAAGACCTTAGCTATTAGGCCAGAGTAAGAGTCTAAGACCTTAGCTATTAGGCCAGAGTAAGAGTTAAGACCTTAGCTATTAGGCCAGAGTATGAGTCTAAGACCTTAGCTATTAGGCCAGAGTAAGAGTTAAGACCTTAGCTATTAGGCCAGAGTAAGAGTTAAGACCTTAACCAGTAGGCCATAGTACGAGTCTAAGACCTTAGCTATTAGGCCAGAGTAAGAGTCTAAGACCTTAGCTATTAGGCCAGAGTAAGAGTTAAGACCTTAGCTATTAGGCCAGAGTAAGAGTTAAGACCTTAACCAGTAGGCCATAGTACGAGTCTAAGACCTTAATCTGTAGGCCAGAGTACGAGTCTAAGACCTTAGCTATTAGGCCAGAGTAAGAGTTAAGACCTTAGCTATTAGGCCAGAGTATGAGTCTAAGACCTTAGCTATTAGGCCAGAGTAAGAGTTAAGACCTTAGCTATTAGGCCAGAGTAAGAGTTAAGACCTTAACCAGTAGGCCATAGTACGAGTCTAAGACCTTAGCTATTAGGCCAGAGTAAGAGTTAAGACCTTAGCTATTAGGCCAGAGTAAGAGTTAAGACCTTAACCACTAGGCCAGAGTAAGAGTTAAGACCTTAACCAGTAGGCCAGAGTAAGAGTCTAAGACCTTAACCATTAGGCCAGAGTACGAGTTAAGAACTTAACCAGTAGGTCAGAGTAAGAGTTAAGACCTTAGCTATTAAGCCAGAGTAAGAGTTAAGACCTTAAACAGTAGGCCAAAGTACGAGTCTAAGACCTTAGCTATTAGGCCAGAGTAAGAGTTAAGACCTTAACCAGTAGGCCAGAGTACGAGTCTAAGACCTTAGCTATTAGGCCAGAATAAGAGTTAAGACCTTAACCAGTAGTCCAGAGTAAGAGTTAAGACCTTAAGCATTAGGCCAGAGTACGAGTCTAAGACCTTAACCATTAGGCCAGAGTACGAGTCTAAGACCTTAGCTATTAGGCCAGAATAAGAGTTAAGACCTTAGCTATTAGGCCAGAGTAAGAGTTAAGACCTTAACCTTTAGGCCAGAGTACGAGTCTAAGACCTTAGCTTTTAGGCCAGAGTAAGAGTTAAGACCTTAACCTGTAGGCCATAGTACGAGTCTAAGACCTTAGCTATTAGGCCAGAGTAAGAGTTAAGACCTTAGCTATTAGGCAAGAGTAAGAGTTAAGACCTTAACCTATAGGCCAGAGTAGGAGTCTAAGACCTTAGCTTTTAGGCCAGAGTAAGAGTTAAGACCTTAACCTGTAGGCCATAGTACGAGTCTAAGACCTTAGCTATTAGGCCAGAGTACGAGTTAAGACCTTAGCTATTAGGCCAGAGTAAGAGTTAAGACCTTAACCAGTAGGCGAGAGTAAGAGTTAAGACCTTAACCAGTAGGCCAGAGTAAGAGTTAAGACCTTAGCTATTAGGCCAGTGTAAGAGTTAAGACCTTAACCAGTAGGCCAAAGTACGAGTCTAAGACCTTAGCTATTAGGCCAGAGTAAGAGTTAAGACCTTAACCAGTAGGCCAGAGTGCGAGTCTAAGACCTTAGCTATTAGGCCAGATTAAGAGTTAAGACCTTAGCTATTAGGCCAGAGTAAGAGTTAAGACCTTAACCAGTAGGCCAGAGTGCGAGTCTAAGACCTTAGCTATTAGGCCAGAGTACGAGTTAAGACCTTAGCTATTAAGCCAGAGTAAGAGTTAAGACCTTAACCATTAGGCCAGAGTAAGAGTTAAGACCTTAACCTGTAGGCCAGAGTAAGAGTTAAGACCTTAACAAGTAGGCCAGAGTAAGAGTTAAGACCTTAGCTATTAGGCCAGAGTAAGAGTTAAGACCTAACCATTAGGCCAGAGTAAGAGTTAAGACCTTAACCAGTAGGCCAGAGTAAGAGTTAAGACCTTAGCCAGTAGGCCAGAGTAAGAGTCTAAGACCTTAACCATTAGGCCAGAGTATGAGTCTAAGACCTTAGCTATTAGGCCAGAGTAAGGGTTAAGACCTTAACCAGTAGGCCAGAGTAAGAGTTAAGACCTTAACCAGTAGGCCAGAGTACGAGTCTAAGACCTTAGCTATTAGGCCAGAGTAAGAGTTAGGACCTTAGCTATTAGGCCAGAGTGAGAGTTAAGACCTTAACCAGTAGGCCAGAGTAAGAGTTAAGACCTTAGCTATTAGGCCAGAGTAAGAGTTAAGACCTTAACCAGTAGGCCAAAGTACGAGTCTTAGACCTTAGCTATTAGGCCAGAGTAAGAGTTAAGACCTTAACCAGTAGGCCAGAGTACGAGTCTAAGACCTTAGCTATTAGGCCAGAGTAAGAGTTAAGACCTTAACCAGTAGGCCAGAGTACGAGTCTAAGACCTTAACCATTAGGCCAGAGTACGAGTCTAAGACCTTAGCTATTAGGCCAGAATAAGTGTTAAGACCTTAGCTATTAGGCCAGAGTAAGAGTTAAGACCTTAACCTTTAGGCCAGAGTACGAGTCTAAGACCTTAGCTATTAGGCCAGAGTAAGAGTTAAGACCTTAACCTGTAGGCCATAGTACGAGTCTAAGACCTTAGCTATTAGGCCAGAGTAAGAGTTAAGACCTTAGCTATTAGGCCAGAGTAAGAGTTAAGACCAAAACCGGTAGGCCAGAGTACGAGTCTAAGACCTTAGCCATTAGGCCAGAGAACGAGTTAAGACCTTAGCTATTAGGCCAGAGTAAGAGTTAAGACCTTAGCTATTAGGCTAGAGTAAGAGTTAAGACCTTAACCAGTAGGCCAGAGTAAGATTTAAGACCTTAACCTGTAGGCCAGAGTAAGAGTTAAGACCTTAACCAGTAGTCCAGAGTAAGAGTTAAGACCTTAACCAGTAGGCCAGAGTACGAGTCTAAGACCTTAGCTATTAGGCCAGAGTAAGAGTTAAGACCTTAGCTATTAGGCCAAAGTAAGAGTTAAGACCTTAACCATTAGGCCAGAGTACGAGTCTAAGACCTTAGCTATTAGGCCAGAATAAGAGTTAAGACCTTAGCTATTAGGCCAGAGTAAGAGTTAAGACCTTAACCTTTAGGCCAGAGTACGAGTCTAAGACCTTAGCTATTAGGCCAGAGTAAGAGTTAAGACCTTAACGTGTAGGCCATAGTACGAGTCTAAGACCTTAGCTATTAGGCCAGAGTAAGAGTTAAGACCTTAGCTATTAGGCCAGAGTAAGAGTTAAGACCTTAACCAGTAGGCCAGAGTACGAATCTAAGACCTTAGCTATTAGGCTAGAGTACGAGTTAAGACCTTAGCTATTAGGCCAGAATAAGAGTTAAGACCTTAACGAGTAGGCCAGAGTAAGAGTTAAGACCTTAACCAGTAGGCCAGAGTACGAGTCTAAGACCTTAGCTATTAGGCCAGAGTAAGAGTTAAGACCTTAACCAGTAGGCCAGAGTAAGAGTTAAGACCTTAGCTATTAGGCCAGAGTAAGAGTTAAGACCTTAACCAGTAGGCCAGAGTAAGAGTTAAGACCTTAACCAGTGGGCCAGAGTAAGAGTTAAGACCTTAACCTGTAGGCCATAGTACGAGTCTAAGACCTTAGCTATTAGGCCAGAGTAAGAGTTAAGACCTTAACCAGTAGGCCAGAGTACGAGTCTAAGACCTTAGCTATTAGGCCAGAGTAAGAGTCTAAGACCTTAGCTATTAGGCCAGAGTAAGAGTTAAGACCTTAGCTATTAGGCCAGAGTATGAGTCTAAGACCTTAGCTATTAGGCCAGAGTAAGAGTTAAGACCTTAGCTATTAGGCCAGAGTAAGAGTTAAGACCTTAACCAGTAGGCCATAGTACGAGTCTAAGACCTTAATCTGTAGGCCAGAGTACGAGTCTAAGACCTTAGCTATTAGGCCAGAGTAAGAGTTAAGACCTTAACCTGTAGGCCATAGTACGAGTCTAAGACCTTAGCTATTAGGACAGAGTAAGAGTTAAGACCTTAACCAGTAGGCCAGAGTACGAGTCTAAGACCTTAGCTATTAGGCCAGAGTAAGAGTTAAGACCTTAACAAGTAGGCCAGAGTAAGAGTTAAGACCTTAGCTATTAGGCCAGAGTAAGAGTTAAGACCTTAACCACTAGGCCAGAGTAAGAGTTAAGACCTTAACCAGTAGGCCAGAGTAAGAGTTAAGACCTTAACCTGTAGGCAATAGTACGAGTCTAAGACCTTAGCTATTAGGCCAGAGTAAGAGTTAAGACCTTAGCTATTAGGCCAGAGTAAGAGTTAAGACCTTAACCAGTAGGCCAGAGTAAGAGTTAAGACCTTAAACTGTAGGCCAGAGTACGAGTCTAAGACCTTAGCTATTAGGCCAGAGTAAGAGTTAAGACCTTAGCGATTAGGCCAGAGTAAGAGTTAAGACCTTAACCAGTAGGCCAGAGTAAGAGTTAAGACCTTAGCTATTAGGCCAGAGTAAGAGTTAAGACCTTAACCAGTAGGCCAAAGTACGAGTCTAAGACCTTAGCTATTAGGCCAGAGTAATAGTTAAGACCTTAACCAGTAGGCCAGAGTACGAGTCTAAGACCTTAGCTATTAGGCCAGAGTAAGAGTTAAGACCTTAGCTATTAGGCCAGAGTAAGAGTTAAGACCTTAGCTATTAAGCCAGAGTAAGAGTTAAGACCTTATCCAGTAGGCCAGAGTAAGAGTTCAGACCTTAACCAGTAGGCCAGAGTAAGAGTCTAAGACCTTAACCATTAGGCCAGAATACGAGTCTAAGACCTTAGCTATTAGGCCAGAGTAAGAGTTAAGACCTTAACCTGTAGGCCAGAGTAAGAGTTAAGACCTTAACAAGTAGGCCAGAGTAAGAGTTCAGACCTTAGCTATTAGGCCAGAGTAAGAGTTAAGACCTTAACCATGAGGCCAGAGTAAGAGTTAAGACCTTAACCAGTAGGCCAGAGTACGAGTCTAAGACCTTAGCTATTAGGCAAGAGTAAGAGTTAAGACCTTAGATATTAGGCCAGAGTAAGAGTTAAGACCTTAACCAATAGGCCAGAGTAAGAGTTAAGACCTTAACCAGTAGGCCATAGTATGAGTCTAAGACCTTAGCTATTAGGCCAGAGTAAGAGTTAAGACCTTAACCAGTAGGCCAGAGTATGAGTCTAAGACTTTAGTTATTAGGCCAGAGTAAGAGTCTAAGACCTTAACTATTAGGCCAGAGTAAGAGTTAAGATGTTAGCTATTAGGCCAGAGTAAGAGTTAAGACCTTAACCAGTAGGCCAGAGTAAGAGTTAAGACCTTAACCAGTGGGCCAGAGTAAGAGTTAAGACCTTAACCTGTAGGCCATAGTACGAGTCTAAGACCTTAGCTATTAGGCCAGAGTAAGAGTTAAGACCTTAACCAGTAGGCCAGAGTACGAGTCTAAGACCTTAGCTATTAGGCCAGAGTAAGAGTCTAAGACCTTAGCTATTAGGCCAGAGTAAGAGTTAAGACCTTAGCTATTAGGCCAGAGTATGAGTCTAAGACCTTAGCTATTAGGCCAGAGTAAGAGTTAAGACCTTAGCTATTAGGCCAGAGTAAGAGTTAAGACCTTAACCAGTAGGCCATAGTACGAGTCTAAGACCTTAGCTATTAGGCCAGAGTAAGAGTCTAAGACCTTAGCTATTAGGCCAGAGTAAGAGTTAAGACCTTAGCTATTAGGCCAGAGTAAGAGTTAAGACCTTAACCAGTAGGCCATAGTACGAGTCTAAGACCTTAATCTGTAGGCCAGAGTACGAGTCTAAGACCTTAGCTATTAGGCCAGAGTAAGAGTTAAGACCTTAGCTATTAGGCCAGAGTATGAGTCTAAGACCTTAGCTATTAGGCCAGAGTAAGAGTTAAGACCTTAGCTATTAGGCCAGAGTAAGAGTTAAGACCTTAACCAGTAGGCCATAGTACGAGTCTAAGACCTTAGCTATTAGGCCAGAGTAAGAGTTAAGACCTTAGCTATTAGGCCAGAGTAAGAGTTAAGACCTTAACCACTAGGCCAGAGTAAGAGTTAAGACCTTAACCAGTAGGCCAGAGTAAGAGTCTAAGACCTTAACCATTAGGCCAGAGTACGAGTTAAGAACTTAACCAGTAGGTCAGAGTAAGAGTTAAGACCTTAGCTATTAAGCCAGAGTAAGAGTTAAGACCTTAAACAGTAGGCCAAAGTACGAGTCTAAGACCTTAGCTATTAGGCCAGAGTAAGAGTTAAGACCTTAACCAGTAGGCCAGAGTACGAGTCTAAGACCTTAGCTATTAGGCCAGAATAAGAGTTAAGACCTTAACCAGTAGTCCAGAGTAAGAGTTAAGACCTTAAGCATTAGGCCAGAGTACGAGTCTAAGACCTTAACCATTAGGCCAGAGTACGAGTCTAAGACCTTAGCTATTAGGCCAGAATAAGAGTTAAGACCTTAGCTATTAGGCCAGAGTAAGAGTTAAGACCTTAACCTTTAGGCCAGAGTACGAGTCTAAGACCTTAGCTTTTAGGCCAGAGTAAGAGTTAAGACCTTAACCTGTAGGCCATAGTACGAGTCTAAGACCTTAGCTATTAGGCCAGAGTAAGAGTTAAGACCTTAGCTATTAGGCAAGAGTAAGAGTTAAGACCTTAACCTATAGGCCAGAGTAGGAGTCTAAGACCTTAGCTTTTAGGCCAGAGTAAGAGTTAAGACCTTAACCTGTAGGCCATAGTACGAGTCTAAGACCTTAGCTATTAGGCCAGAGTACGAGTTAAGACCTTAGCTATTAGGCCAGAGTAAGAGTTAAGACCTTAACCAGTAGGCGAGAGTAAGAGTTAAGACCTTAACCAGTAGGCCAGAGTAAGAGTTAAGACCTTAGCTATTAGGCCAGTGTAAGAGTTAAGACCTTAACCAGTAGGCCAAAGTACGAGTCTAAGACCTTAGCTATTAGGCCAGAGTAAGAGTTAAGACCTTAACCAGTAGGCCAGAGTGCGAGTCTAAGACCTTAGCTATTAGGCCAGATTAAGAGTTAAGACCTTAGCTATTAGGCCAGAGTAAGAGTTAAGACCTTAACCAGTAGGCCAGAGTGCGAGTCTAAGACCTTAGCTATTAGGCCAGAGTACGAGTTAAGACCTTAGCTATTAAGCCAGAGTAAGAGTTAAGACCTTAACCATTAGGCCAGAGTAAGAGTTAAGACCTTAACCTGTAGGCCAGAGTAAGAGTTAAGACCTTAACAAGTAGGCCAGAGTAAGAGTTAAGACCTTAGCTATTAGGCCAGAGTAAGAGTTAAGACCTAACCATTAGGCCAGAGTAAGAGTTAAGACCTTAACCAGTAGGCCAGAGTAAGAGTTAAGACCTTAACCAGTAGGCCAGAGTAAGAGTCTAAGACCTTAACCATTAGGCCAGAGTATGAGTCTAAGACCTTAGCTATTAGGCCAGAGTAAGGGTTAAGACCTTAACCAGTAGGCCAGAGTAAGAGTTAAGACCTTAACCAGTAGGCCAGAGTACGAGTCTAAGACCTTAGCTATTAGGCCAGAGTAAGAGTTAGGACCTTAGCTATTAGGCCAGAGTGAGAGTTAAGACCTTAACCAGTAGGCCAGAGTAAGAGTTAAGACCTTAGCTATTAGGCCAGAGTAAGAGTTAAGACCTTAACCAGTAGGCCAAAGTACGAGTCTTAGACCTTAGCTATTAGGCCAGAGTAAGAGTTAAGACCTTAACCAGTAGGCCAGAGTACGAGTCTAAGACCTTAGCTATTAGGCCAGAGTAAGAGTTAAGACCTTAACCAGTAGGCCAGAGTACGAGTCTAAGACCTTAACCATTAGGCCAGAGTACGAGTCTAAGACCTTAGCTATTAGGCCAGAATAAGTGTTAAGACCTTAGCTATTAGGCCAGAGTAAGAGTTAAGACCTTAACCTTTAGGCCAGAGTACGAGTCTAAGACCTTAGCTATTAGGCCAGAGTAAGAGTTAAGACCTTAACCTGTAGGCCATAGTACGAGTCTAAGACCTTAGCTATTAGGCCAGAGTAAGAGTTAAGACCTTAGCTATTAGGCCAGAGTAAGAGTTAAGACCAAAACCGGTAGGCCAGAGTACGAGTCTAAGACCTTAGCCATTAGGCCAGAGAACGAGTTAAGACCTTAGCTATTAGGCCAGAGTAAGAGTTAAGACCTTAGCTATTAGGCTAGAGTAAGAGTTAAGACCTTAACCAGTAGGCCAGAGTAAGATTTAAGACCTTAACCTGTAGGCCAGAGTAAGAGTTAAGACCTTAACCAGTAGTCCAGAGTAAGAGTTAAGACCTTAACCAGTAGGCCAGAGTACGAGTCTAAGACCTTAGCTATTAGGCCAGAGTAAGAGTTAAGACCATAGCTATTAGGCCAAAGTAAGAGTTAAGACCTTAACCATTAGGCCAGAGTACGAGTCTAAGACCTTAGCTATTAGGCCAGAATAAGAGTTAAGACCTTAGCTATTAGGCCAGAGTAAGAGTTAAGACCTTAACCTTTAGGCCAGAGTACGAGTCTAAGACCTTAGCTATTAGGCCAGAGTAAGAGTTAAGACCTTAACGTGTAGGCCATAGTACGAGTCTAAGACCTTAGCTATTAGGCCAGAGTAAGAGTTAAGACCTTAGCTATTAGGCCAGAGTAAGAGTTAAGACCTTAACCAGTAGGCCAGAGTACGAATCTAAGACCTTAGCTATTAGGCTAGAGTACGAGTTAAGACCTTAGCTATTAGGCCAGAATAAGAGTTAAGACCTTAGCTATTAGGCTAGAGTAAGAGTTAAGACCTTAACCAGTAGGCCAGAGTAAGAGTTAAGACCTTAACCTGTAGGCCAGAGTAAGAGTCTAAGACCTTAACTAGTAGGCCAGAGTAAGAGTTAAGACCTTAACCTGTAGGCCAGAGTAAGAGGCTAAGAACGTTACCAGTAGGACAGAGTAATAGTTAAGACCTTAACCATTAGGCCAGAGTAAGAGTTAAGACCTTAACCATTAGGCCAGAGTAAGAGTCTAAGACCTTAGCTATTAGGCCAGAGTAGGAGTAAAGACCTTAACCAGTAGGCCAGAGTAAGAGTTAAGACCTTAGCTATTAGGCCAGAGTACGAGTCTAAGACCTTAGCTATTAGGCCAGAGTAAGAGTTAAGACCTTAACCAGTAGGCCAGAGAAAGAGTTAAGACCTTAACCTGTAGGCCATAGTACGAGTCTAAGACCTTAGCTATTAGGCCAGAGTAAGAGTTAAGACCTTAACCAGTAGGCCAGAGTATGAGTCTAAGACCTTAGCTATTAGGCCAGAGTAAGAGTTAAGACATTAACCAGTAGGCCAGAGTACGAGTCTAAGACCTTAGCTATTAGGCCAGAGTAAGAGTCTAAGACCTTAGCTATTAGGCCAGAGTAAGAGTTAAGACCTTAGCTATTAGGCCAGAGTAAGAGTTAAAACCTTAACCAGTAGGCCAGAGTAAGAGTTAAGACCTTAACCAATAGGCCTGAGTAAGAGTTAAGACCTTAACCTGTAGTCCATAGTACGAGTCTAAGACCTTAGCTATTAGGCCAGAGTAAGAGTTAAGACCTTAACCAGTAGGCCAGAGTACGAGTCTAAGACCTTAGCTATTAGGCCAGAGTAAGAGTCTAAGACCTTAGCTATTAGGCCAGAGTAAGAGATAAGACCTTAGCTATTAGGCCAGAGTAAGAGTTAAGACCTTAACCAGTTGGCCAGAGTAAGAGTTAAGACCTTAACCAGTAGGCCAGAGTAAGAGTTAAGACCTTAACCTGTAGGCCATAGTACGAGTCTAAGACCTTAGCTATTAGGCCAGAGTAAGAGTTAAGACCTTAGCTATTAGGCCAGAGTAAGAGTTAAGACCTTAACCAGTAGGCCAGAGTAAGAGTTAAGACCTTAAACTGTAGGCCAGAGTACGAGTCTAAGACCTTAGCTATTAGGCCAGAGTAAGAGTTAAGACCTTAGCTATTAGGCCAGGATAAGAGTTAAGACCTTAACCAGTAGGCCAGAGTAAGAGTTAAGACCTTAGCTATTAGGCCAGAGTAAGAGTTAAGACCTTAACCAGTAGGCCAAAGTACGAGTCTAAGACCTTAGCTATTAGGCCAGAGTAAGAGTTAAGACCTTAACTAGTAGGCCAGAGTACGAGTCTAAGACATTAGCTATTAGGCCAGAGTAAGAGTTAAGACCTTAGCTATTAAGCCAGAGTAAGAGTTAAGACCTTATCCAGTAGGCCAGAGTAAGAGTTCAGACCTTAACCAGTAGGCCAGAGTAAGAGTCTAAGACCTTAACCATTAGGCCAGAATACGAGTCTAAGACCTTAGCTATTAGGCCAGAGTAAGAGTTAAGACCTTAACCTGTAGGCCAGAGTAAGAGTTAAGACCTTAACAAGTAGGCCAGAGTAAGAGTTCAGACCTTAGCTATTAGGCCAGAGTAAGAGTTAAGACCTTAACCATGAGGCCAGAGTAAGAGTTAAGACCTTAACCAGTAGGCCAGAGTACGAGTCTAAGACCTTAGCTATTAGGCCAGAGTAAGAGTTAAGACCTTAGATATTAGGCCAGAGTAAGAGTTAAGACCTTAACCAATAGGCCAGAGTAAGAGTTAAGACCTTAACCAGTAGGCCATAGTACGAGTCTAAGACCTTAGCTATTAGGCCAGAGTAAGAGTTAAGACCTTAACCAGTAGGCCAGAGTATGAGTCTAAGACTTTAGTTATTAGGCCAGAGTAAGAGTCTAAGACCTTAACTATTAGGCCAGAGTAAGAGTTAAGATGTTAGCTATTAGGCCAGAGTAAGAGTTAAGACCTTAACCAGTAGGCCAGAGTAAGAGTTAAGACCTTAACCAGTGGGCCAGAGTAAGAGTTAAGACCTTAACCTGTAGGCCATAGTACGAGTCTAAGACCTTAGCTATTAGGCCAGAGTAAGAGTTAAGACCTTAACCAGTAGGCCAGAGTACGAGTCTAAGACCTTAGCTATTAGGCCAGAGTAAGAGTCTAAGACCTTAGCTATTAGGCCAGAGTAAGAGTTAAGACCTTAGCTATTAGGCCAGAGTATGAGTCTAAGACCTTAGCTATTAGGCCAGAGTAAGAGTTAAGACCTTAGCTATTAGGCCAGAGTAAGAGTTAAGACCTTAACCAGTAGGCCATAGTACGAGTCTAAGACCTTAATCTGTAGGCCAGAGTACGAGTCTAAGACTTTAGCTATTAGGCCAGAGTAAGAGTTAAGACCTTAACCTGTAGGCCATAGTACGAGTCTAAGACCTTAGCTATTAGGACAGAGTAAGAGTTAAGACCTTAACCAGTAGGCCAGAGTACGAGTCTAAGACCTTAGCTATTAGGCCAGAGTAAGAGTTAAGACCTTAACAAGTAGGCCAGAGTAAGAGTTAAGACCTTAGCTATTAGGCCAGAGTAAGAGTTAAGACCTTAACCACTAGGCCAGAGTAAGAGTTAAGACCTTAACCAGTAGGCCAGAGTAAGAGTCTAAGACCTTAACCATTAGGCCAGAGTACGAGTCTAAGACCTTAGCTATTAGGCCAGAGTAAGAGTTAAGAACTTAACCAGTAGGTCAGAGTAAGAGTTAAGACCTTAGCTATTAAGCCAGAGTAAGAGTTAAGACCTTAAACAGTAGGCCAAAGTACGAGTCTAAGACCTTAGCTATTAGGCCAGAGTAAGAGTTAAGACCTTAACCAGTAGGCCAGAGTACGAGTCTAAGACCTTAGCTATTAGGCCAGAATAAGAGTTAAGACCTTAACCAGTAGTCCAGAGTAAGAGTTAAGACCTTAGCTATTAGGCCAGAGTAAGAGTTAAGACCTTAACCAGTAGGCCAAAGTATGAGTCTTAGACCTTAGCTATTAGGCCAGAGTAAGAGTTAAGACCTTAACCAGTAGGCCAGAGTACGAGTCTAAGACCTTACCTATTAGGCCAGAGTAAGAGTTAAGAAATTAACCAGTAGGCCAGAGTACGAGTCTAAGACCTTAACCATTAGGCCAGAGTACGAGTCTAAGACCTTAGCTATTAGGCCAGAATAAGTGTTAAGACCTTAGCTATTAGGCCAGAGTAAGAGTTAAGACCTTAACCTTTAGGCCAGAGTACGAGTCTAAGACCTTAGCTATTAGGCCAGAGTAAGAGTTAAGACCTTAACCTGTAGGCCATAGTACGAGTCTAAGACCTTAGCTATTAGGCCAGAGTAAGAGTTAAGACCTTAGCTATTAGGCCAGAGTAAGAGTTAAGACCAAAACCGGTAGGCCAGAGTACGAGTCTAAGACCTTAGCCATTAGGCCAGAGAACGAGTTAAGACCTTAGCTATTAGGCCAGAGTAAGAGTTAAGACCTTAGCTATTAGGCTAGAGTAAGAGTTAAGACCTTAACCAGTAGGCCAGAGTAAGATTTAAGACCTTAACCTGTAGGCCAGAGTAAGAGTTAAGACCTTAACCAGTAGTCCAGAGTAAGAGTTAAGACCTTAACCAGTAGGCCAGAGTACGAGTCTAAGACCTTAGCTATTAGGCCAGAGTAAGAGTTAAGACCTTAGCTATTAGGCCAAAGTAAGAGTTAAGACCTTAACCATTAGGCCAGAGTACGAGTCTAAGACCTTAGCTATTAGGCCAGAATAAGAGTTAAGACCTTAGCTATTAGGCCAGAGTATGAGTCTAAGACCTTAGCTATTAGGCCAGAGTAAGAGTTAAGACCTTAGCTATTAGGCCAGAGTAAGAGTTAAGACCTTAACCAGTAGGCCATAGTACGAGTCTAAGACCTTAATCTGTAGGCCAGAGTACGAGTCTAAGACTTTAGCTATTAGGCCAGAGTAAGAGTTAAGACCTTAACCTGTAGGCCATAGTACGAGTCTAAGACCTTAGCTATTAGGACAGAGTAAGAGTTAAGACCTTAACCAGTAGGCCAGAGTACGAGTCTAAGACCTTAGCTATTAGGCCAGAGTAAGAGTTAAGACCTTAACAAGTAGGCCAGAGTAAGAGTTAAGACCTTAGCTATTAGGCCAGAGTAAGAGTTAAGACCTTAACCACTAGGCCAGAGTAAGAGTTAAGACCTTAACCAGTAGGCCAGAGTAAGAGTCTAAGACCTTAACCATTAGGCCAGAGTACGAGTCTAAGACCTTAGCTATTAGGCCAGAGTAAGAGTTAAGAACTTAACCAGTAGGTCAGAGTAAGAGTTAAGACCTTAGCTATTAAGCCAGAGTAAGAGTTAAGACCTTAAACAGTAGGCCAAAGTACGAGTCTAAGACCTTAGCTATTAGGCCAGAGTAAGAGTTAAGACCTTAACCAGTAGGCCAGAGTACGAGTCTAAGACCTTAGCTATTAGGCCAGAATAAGAGTTAAGACCTTAACCAGTAGTCCAGAGTAAGAGTTAAGACCTTAGCTATTAGGCCAGAGTAAGAGTTAAGACCTTAACCAGTAGGCCAAAGTATGAGTCTTAGACCTTAGCTATTAGGCCAGAGTAAGAGTTAAGACCTTAACCAGTAGGCCAGAGTACGAGTCTAAGACCTTACCTATTAGGCCAGAGTAAGAGTTAAGAAATTAACCAGTAGGCCAGAGTACGAGTCTAAGACCTTAACCATTAGGCCAGAGTACGAGTCTAAGACCTTAGCTATTAGGCCAGAATAAGTGTTAAGACCTTAGCTATTAGGCCAGAGTAAGAGTTAAGACCTTAACCTTTAGGCCAGAGTACGAGTCTAAGACCTTAGCTATTAGGCCAGAGTAAGAGTTAAGACCTTAACCTGTAGGCCATAGTACGAGTCTAAGACCTTAGCTATTAGGCCAGAGTAAGAGTTAAGACCTTAGCTATTAGGCCAGAGTAAGAGTTAAGACCAAAACCGGTAGGCCAGAGTACGAGTCTAAGACCTTAGCCATTAGGCCAGAGAACGAGTTAAGACCTTAGCTATTAGGCCAGAGTAAGAGTTAAGACCTTAGCTATTAGGCTAGAGTAAGAGTTAAGACCTTAACCAGTAGGCCAGAGTAAGATTTAAGACCTTAACCTGTAGGCCAGAGTAAGAGTTAAGACCTTAACCAGTAGTCCAGAGTAAGAGTTAAGACCTTAACCAGTAGGCCAGAGTACGAGTCTAAGACCTTAGCTATTAGGCCAGAGTAAGAGTTAAGACCTTAGCTATTAGGCCAAAGTAAGAGTTAAGACCTTAACCATTAGGCCAGAGTACGAGTCTAAGACCTTAGCTATTAGGCCAGAATAAGAGTTAAGACCTTAGCTATTAGGCCAGAGTAAGAGTTAAGACCTTAACCTTTAGGCCAGAGTACGAGTCTAAGACCTTAGCTATTAGGCCAGAGTAAGAGTTAAGACCTTAACGTGTAGGCCATAGTACGAGTCTAAGACCTTATTTATTAGGCCAGAGTAAGAGTTAAGACCTTAGCTATTAGGCCAGAGTAAGAGTTAAGACCTTAACCAGTAGGCCAGAGTACGAGTCTAAGACCTTAGCTATTAGGCTAGAGTACGAGTTAAGACCTTAGCTATTAGGCCAGAATAAGAGTTAAGACCTTAGCTATTAGGCTAGAGTAAGAGTTAAGACCTTAACCAGTAGGCCAGAGTAAGAGTTAAGACCTTAACCTGTAGGCCAGAGTAAGAGTCTAAGACCTTAACCTGTAGGCCAGAGTAAGAGGCTAAGAACTTTACCAGTAGGCCAGAGTAATAGTTAAGACCTTAACCATTAGGCCAGAGTAAGAGTTAAGACCTTAACCATTAGGCCAGAGTAAGAGTCTAAGACCTTAGCTATTAGGCCAGAGTAAGAGTAAAGACCTTAACCAGTAGGCCAGAGTAAGAGTTAAGACCTTAGCTATTAGGCCAGAGTACGAGTCTAAGACCTTAGCTATTAGGCCAGAGTAAGAGTTAAGACCTTAACCAGTAGGCCAGAGAAAGAGTTAAGACCTTAACCTGTAGGCCATAGTACGAGTCTAAGACCTTAGCTATTAGGCCAGAGTAAGAGTTAAGACCTTAATCATTAGGCCAGAGTACGAGTCTAAAACCTTAGCTATTAGGCCACAGTACGAGTCTAAGACCTTAGCTATTAGGCCAGAGTAAGAGTTAAGACCTTAGCTATTAGGCCAGAGTACGAGTCTAAGACCTTAGCTATTAGGCCAGAGTAAGAGTTAAGACCTTAACCATTAGGCCAGAGTACGAGTCTAAGACCTTAACCATTAGGCCAGAGTACGAGTCTAAGACCTTAGCTATTAGGCCAGAGTAAGAGTTAAGACCTTAGCTATTAGGCCAGAGTAAGAGTTAAGACCTTAGCTATTAAGCCAGAGTAAGAGTTAAGACCTTAACCCTTAGGCCAGATTAAGAGTTAAGACCTTAACCTGTAGGCCAGAGTAAGAGTTAAGACCTTAACAAGTAGGCCAGAGTAAGAGTTAAGACCTTAACCATTAGGCCAGAGTAAGAGTTAAGACCTTAACCAGTAGGCCAGAGTAAGAGTTAAGACCTTAACCAGTAGGCCAGAGTACGAGTCTAAGACCTTAGCTATTAGGCCAGAGTAAGAGTTAAGACCTTAACCAGTAGGCCAGAGTAAGAGTTAAGACCTTAACCAGTAGGCCAGAGTATGAGTCTAAGACCTTAGCTATTAGGCTAGAGTAAGAGTTAAGACCTTAGCTATTAGGCCAGAGTAAGAGTTAAGACCTTAACCAGTAGGCCAGAGTAAGAGTTAAGACCTTAGCTATTAGGCCAGAGTAAGAGTTAAGACCTTAACCAGTAGGCCAAAGTACGAGTCTAAGACCTTAGCTATTAGGCCAGAGTAAGAGTTAAGACCTTAGCCAGTGGGCCAGAGTACGAGTCTAAGACCTTAGCTATTAGGCCAGAGTAAGAGTTAAGACCTTAACCAGTAGGTCAGAGTAAGAGTTAAGACCTTAACCATTAGGCCAGAGTACGAGTCTAAGACCTTAACCATTAGGCCAGAGTACGAGTCTAAGACCTTAGCTATTAGGCCAGAATAAGAGTTAAGACCTTAGCTATTTGGCCAGAGTAAGAGTTAAGACCTTAACCTTTAGGCCAGAGTACGAGTCTAAGACCTTAGCTATTAGGCCTGAGTAAGTGTTAAGACCTTAAACTGTAGGCCATAGTACGAGTCTAAGACCTTAGCTATTAGGCCAGAGTAAGAGTTAAGACCTTAGCTATTAGGCCAGAGTAAGAGTTAAGACCTTAACCTGTAGGCCAGAGTACGAGTCTAAGACCTTAGCTATTAGGCCAGAGTACGAGTTAAGACCTTAGCTATTAGGCCAGAGTAAGAGTTAAGACCTTAGCTATTAGGCTAGAGTAAGAGTTAAGACCTTAACCAGTAGGCCAGAGTAAGAGTTAAGACCTTAACCTGTAGGCCAGAGTAAGAGTCTAAGACCTTAACCAGTAGGCCAGAGTAAGAGTTAAGACCTTAACCTGTAGGCCAGAGTAAGAGTCTGAGACCTTTACCAGTAGGCCAGAGTAAGAGTTAAGACCTTAACCATTAGGCCAGAGTAAGAGTCTAAGACCTTAGCTATTAGGCCAGAGTAAGAGATAAGACCTTAACCAGTAGGCCAGAGTAAGAGTTAAGACCTTAGCTATTAGGCCAGAGTACGAGTCTAAAACCTTAGCTATTAGGCCAGAGTAAGTGTTAAGACCTTAACCAGTAGGCCAGAGAAAGAGTTAAGACCTTAACCTGTAGGCCATAGTACGAGTCTAAGACCTTAGCTATTAGGCCAGAGTAAGAGTTAAGACCTTAATCATTAGGCCAGAGTACGAGTCTAAAACCTTAGCTATTAGGCCAGAGTACGAGTCTAAGACCTTAGCTATTAGGCCAGAGTAAGAGTTAAGACCTTAGCTATTAGGCCAGAGTATGAGTCTAAGACCTTAGCTATTAGGCCAGAGTAAGAGTTAAGACCTTAACCATTAGGCCACGGTACGAGTCTAAGACCTTAACCATTAGGTCAGAGTACGAGTCTAAGACCTTAGCTATTAGGCCAGAGTATGAGTTAAGACCTTAGCTATTAGGCCAGAGTAAGAGTTAAGACCTTAATCATTAGGCCAGAGTAAGAGTTAAGACCTTAACCTGTAGGCCAGAGTAAGAGTTAAGACCTTAACAAGTAGGCCAGAGTAAGAGTTAAGACCTTAGCTATTAGGCCAGAGTAAGAGTTAAGACCTTAACCACTAGGCCAGAGTAAGAGTTAAGACCTTAACCAGTAGGCCAGAGTAAGAGTTAATACCTTAACCAGTAGGCCAGAGTAAGAGTCTAAGACCTTAACCATTAGGCCAGAGTACGAGTCTAAGACCTTAGCTATTAGGCCAGAGTAAGGGTTAAGACCTTAACCAGTAGGCCAGAGTAAGAGTTAAGACCTTAACCAGTAGGCCAGAGTACGAGTCTAAGACCTTAGCTATTAGGCCAGAGTAAGTGTTAAGACCTTAGCAATTAGGCCAGAGTAAGAGTTAAGACCTTAACCAGTAGGCCAGAGTAAGAGTTAAGACCTTAGCTATTAGGCCAGAGTAAGAGTTAAGACCTTAACCAGTAGGCCAAAGTACGAGTCTAAGACCTTAGCTATTAGGCCAGAGTAAGAGTTAAGACCTTAACCAGTAGGCCAGAGTACGAGTCTAAGACCTTAGCTATTAGGCCAGAGTAAGAGTTAAGACCTTAACCAGTAGGCCAGAGTACGAGTCTAAGACCTTAACCATTAGGCCAGAGTACGAGTCTAAGACCTTAGCTATTAGGCCAGAATAAGTGTTAAGACCTTAGCTATTAGGCCAGAGTAAGAGTAAAGACCTTAACCTTTAGGCCAGAGTACGAGTCTAAGACCTTAGCTATGAGGCCAGAGTAAGAGTTAAGACCTTAACCAGTAGGCCAGAGTAAGAGTTAAGACCTTAGCTATTAGGCCAGAGTACGAGTCTAAGACCTTAGCTATTAGGCCAGAGTAAGTGTTAAGACCTTAACCAGTAGGCCAGAGAAAGAGTTAAGACCTTAACCTGTAGGCCATAGTACGAGTCTAAGACCTTAGCTATTAGGCCAGAGTAAGAGTTAAGACCTTAATCATTATGCCAGAGTACGAGTCTAAAACCTTAGCTATTAGGCCAGAGTACGAGTCTAAGACCTTAGCTATTAGGCCAGAGTAAGAGTTAAGACCTTAGCTATTAGGCCAGAGTATGAGTCTAAGACCTTAGCTATTAGGCCACAGTAAGAGTTAAGACCTTAACCATTAGGCCAGAGTACGAGTCTAAGACCTTAACCATTAGGCCAGAGTACGAGTCTAAGACCTTAGCTATTAGACCAGAGTATGAGTTAAGACCTTACCTATTAGGCCAGAGTAAGAGTTAAGACCTTAACCATTAGGCCAGAGTAAGAGTTAAGACCTTAACCTGTAGGCCAGAGTAAGAGTTAAGACCTTAACAAGTAGGCCAGAGTAAGAGTTAAGACCTTAGCTATTAGGCCAGAGTAAGAGTTAAGACCTTAACCACTAGGCCAGAGTAAGAGTTAAGACCTTAACCAGTAGGCCAGAGTAAGAGTTAAGACCTTAACCAGTAGGCCAGAGTAAGAGTCTAAGACCTTAACCATTAGGCCAGAGTACGAGTCTAAGACCTTAGCTATTAGGCCAGAGTAAGAGTTAAGACCTTAACCAGTAGGCCAGAGTAAGAGTTAAGACCTTAACCAGTAGGCCAGAGTACGAGTCTAAGACCTTAGCTATTAGGCCAGAGTAAGTGTTAAGACCTTAGCTATTAGGCCAGAGTAAGAGTTAAGACCTTAACCAGTAGGCCAGAGTAAGAGTTAAGACCTTAGCTATTAGGCCAGAGTAAGAGTTAAGACCTTAACCAGTAGGCCAAAGTACGAGTCTAAGACCTTAGCTATTAGGCCAGAGTAAGAGTTAAGACCTTAACCAGTAGGCCAGAGTACGAGTCTAAGACCTTAGCTATTAGGCCAGAGTAAGAGTTAAGACCTTAACCAGTAGGCCAGAGTACGAGTCTAAGACCTTAACCATTAGGCCAGAGTATGAGTCTAAGACCTTAGCTATTAGGCCAGAATAAGTGTTAAGACCTTAGCTATTAGGCCAGAGTAAGAGTTAAGACCTTAACCTTTAGGCCAGAGTACGAGTCTAAGACCTTAGCTATTAGGCCAGAGTAAGAGTTAAGACCTTAGCTATTAGGCCAGAGTAAGAGTTAAGATCAAAACCGGTAGGCCAGAGTATGAGTCTAAGACCTTAGCTATTAGGGCAGAGTACTAGTTAAGACCTTAGCTATTAGGCCAGAGTAAGAGTTAAGACCTTAGCTATTAGGCTAGAGTAAGAGTTAAGACCTTAACCAGTAGGCCAGAGTAAGATTTAAGACCTTAACCTGTAGGCCAGAGTAAGAGTCTAAGACCTTAACCAGTAGGCCAGAGTAAGAGTTAAGACCTTAACCTGTAGGCCAGAGTAAGAGTCTAAGACCTTTACCAGTAGGCCAGAGTAAGACTTAAGACCTTAACCATTAGGCCAGAGTAAGAGTTAAGACCTTAACCAGTAGGCTAGAGTAAGAGTTAAGACCTTTGCTATTAGGCCAGAGTAAGAGTTAAGACCTTAACCATTAGGCCAGAGTACGAGTCTAAGACCTTAGCAATTAGGCCAGAGTAAGAGTTAAGACCTTAACCAGTAGGCCAGAGCAAGAGTTAAGACCTTAACCATTAGGCCAGAGTACGAGTCTAAGACCTTAGCTATTAGGCCAGAGTAAGAGTTAAGACCTTAGCTATTAGGCCAGAGTAAGAGTTAAGACCTTAAGCAGTAGGCCAGAGTAAGAGTTAAGACCTTAACCAGTAGGCCAGAGTAAGAGTTAAGACCTTAACCAGTAGGCCAGAGTACGCGTCTAAGACCTTAGCTATTAGGCCAGAGTAAGAGTTAAGACCTTAGCTATTAGGCCAGAGTAAGAGTTAAGACCTTAACCAGTAGGCCAGAGTAAGAGTTAAGACCTTAACCAGTAGGCCAGAGTAAGAGTCTAAGACCTTAACCATTAGGCCAGAGTACGAGTCTAAGACCTTAGCTATTAGGCCAGAGTAAGAGTTAAGACAATAACCAGTAGGCCAGAGTACGAGTCTAAGACCTTAGCTATTAGGCCAGAGTAAGAGTCTAAGACCTTAGCTATTAGGCCAGAGTAAGAGTTAAGACCTTAGCTATTAGGCCAGAGTAAGAGTTAAAACCTTAACCAGTAGGCCAGAGTAAGAGTTAAGACCTTAACCAGTAGGCCTGAGTAAGAGTTAAGACCTTAACCTGTAGGCCATAGTAGGAGTCTAAGACCTTAGCTATTAGGCCAGAGTAAGAGTTAAGACCTTAACCAGTAGGCCAGAGTACGAGTCTAAGACCTTAGCTATTAGGCCAGAGTAAGAGTCTAAGACCTTAACCATTAGGCCAGAGTATGAGTCTAAGACCTTAGCTATTAGGCCAGAGTAACTGTTAAGACCTTAACCTGTAGGCCAGAGTAAGAGTTAAGACCTTAACAAGTAGGCCAGAGTAAGAGTTCAGACCTTAGCTATTAGGCCAGAGTAAGAGTTAAGACCTTAACCATTAGGCCAGAGTAAGAGTCTAAGACCTTAACCAGTAGGCCAGAGTAAGAGTTAAGACCTTAACCTGTAGGCCAGAGTAAGAGTCTAAGACCTTTACCAGTAGGCCAGAGTAAGACTTAAGACCTTAACCATTAGGCCAGAGTAAGAGTTAAGACCTTAACCAGTAGGCTAGAGTAAGAGTTAAGACCTTTGCTATTAGGCCAGAGTAAGAGTTAAGACCTTAACCATTAGGCCAGAGTACGAGTCTAAGACCTTAGCAATTAGGCCAGAGTAAGAGTTAAGACCTTAACCAGTAGGCCAGAGCAAGAGTTAAGACCTTAACCAGTAGGCCAGAATACGAGTCTAAGACCTTAGCTATTAGGCCAGAGTAAGAGTTAAGACCTTAACCATTAGGCCAGAGTACGAGTCTAAGACCTTAGCTATTAGGCCAGAGTAAGAGTTAAGACCTTAGCTATTAGGCCAGAGTAAGAGTTAAGACCTTAAGCAGTAGGCCAGAGTAAGAGTTAAGACCTTAACCAGTAGGCCAGAGTAAGAGTTAAGACCTTAACCAGTAGGCCAGAGTACGCGTCTAAGACCTTAGCTATTAGGCCAGAGTAAGAGTTAAGACCTTAGCTATTAGGCCAGAGTAAGAGTTAAGACCTTAACCAGTAGGCCAGACTAAGAGTTAAGACCTTAACCAGTAGGCCAGAGTAAGAGTCTAAGACCTTAACCATTAGGCCAGAGTACGAGTCTAAGACCTTAGCTATTAGGCCAGAGTAAGAGTTAAGACAATAACCAGTAGGCCAGAGTACGAGTCTAAGACCTTAGCTATTAGGCCAGAGTAAGAGTCTAAGACCTTAGCTATTAGGCCAGAGTAAGAGTTAAGACCTTAGCTATTAGGCCAGAGTAAGAGTTAAAACCTTAACCAGTAGGCCAGAGTAAGAGTTAAGACCTTAACCAGTAGGCCTGAGTAAGAGTTAAGACCTTAACCTGTAGGCCATAGTAGGAGTCTAAGACCTTAGCTATTAGGCCAGAGTAAGAGTTAAGACCTTAACCAGTAGGCCAGAGTACGAGTCTAAGACCTTAGCTATTAGGCCAGAGTAAGAGTCTAAGACCTTAACCATTAGGCCAGAGTATGAGTCTAAGACCTTAGCTATTAGGCCAGAGTAACTGTTAAGACCTTAACCTGTAGGCCAGAGTAAGAGTTAAGACCTTAACAAGTAGGCCAGAGTAAGAGTTCAGACCTTAGCTATTAGGCCAGAGTAAGAGTTAAGACCTTAACCATTAGGCCAGAGTAAGAGTTAAGACCTTAACCAGTAGGCCATAGTAAGAGTTCAGACCTTAACCAGTAGGCCAGAGTAAGAGTCTAAGACCCTAACCATTAGGCCAGAGTACGAGTCTAAGACCTTAGCTATTAGGCCAGAGTAAGAGTTAAGACCTTAAGCAGTAGGCCAGAGTACGAGTCTAAGACCTTAGCTATTAGGCCAGAGTAAGAGTTAAGACCTTAAGCAGTAGGCCAGAGTACGAGTCTAAGACCTTAGCTATTAGGCCAGAGTAAGAGTTTAGACCTTAACCTGTAGGCCATAGTACGAGTCTAAGACCTTAGCTATTAGGACAGAGTAAGAGTTAAGACCTTAACCAGTAGGCCAGAGTACGAGTCTAAGACCTTAGCTATTAGGCCAGAGTAAGAGTTAAGACCTTAACAAGTAAGCCAGAGTAAGAGTTAAGACCTTAGCTATTAGGCCAGAGTAAGAGTTAAGACCTTAACCACTAGGCCAGAGTAAGAGTTAAGACCTTAGCTATTAGGCCAGAGTAAAAGTTAAGACCTTAACCAGTAGGCGAGAGTAAGAGTTAAGACCTTAACCAGTAGGCCAGAGTAAGAGTTAAGACCTTAACCAGTAGGCCAGAGTAAGAGTCTAAGACCTTAACCATTAGGCCAGAATAAGAGTTAAGACCTTAACCTGTAGGCCATAGTACGAGTCTAAGACCTTAGATATTAGGCCAGAGTAAGAGTTAAGACCTTAGCTATTAGGCCAGAGTAAGAGTTAAGACCTTAACCAGTAGGCCAGAGTACGAGTCTAAGAACTTAGCTATTAGGCCAGAGTACGAGTTAAGACCTTAGCTATTAGGCCAGAGTAAGAGTTAAGACCTTAGCTATTAGGCTAGAGTAAGAGTGAAGACCTTAACCAGTAGGCCAGAGTAAGAGTTACGACCTTAACCTGTAGGCCAGAGTAAGAGTCTAAGACCTTAACTAGTAGGCCAGAGTAAGAGTGAAGACCTTAACCTGTAGGCCAGAGTAAGAGTCTAAGAACTTTACCAGTAGGCCAGAGTAAGAGTTAAGACCTTAACCATTAGGCCAGAGTAAGAGTTAAGACCTTAACCATTAGGCCAGAGTAAGAGTCTAAGACCTTAGCTATTAGGCCAGAGTAAGAGTTAAGACCTTAACCAGTAGGCCAGAGTACGAGTCTAAGACCTTAGCTATTAGGCCAGAGTAAGAGTTAAGACCTTAGCTATTAGGCCAGAGTAAGAGTTAAGACCTTAACCAGTAGGCCAGAGTAAGAGTTAAGACCTTAACCAGTAGGCCATAGTACGAGTCTAAGACCTTAGCTATTAGGCCAGAGTAAGAGTTAAGACCTTAACCAGTAGGCCAGAGTACGAGTCTAAGACCTTAGCTATTAGGCCAGAGTAAGAGTCTAAGACCTTTGCTATTAGGCCAGAGTAAGAGTTAAGACCTTAGCTATTAGGCCAGAGTAAGAGTTAAGACCTTAACCAGTAGGCCAGAGTAAGAGTTAAGACCTTAACCAGTAGGCCAGAGTAAGAGTTAAGACATTAACCTGTAGGCCATAGTACGAGTCTAAGACCTTAGCTATTAGGCCAGAGTAAGAGTTAAGACCTTAGCTATTAGGCCAGAGTAAGAGTTAAGACCTTAACCAGTAGGCCAGAGTAGGAGTGAAGACCTTAAACTGTAGGCCAGAGTAAGAGTCTAAGACCTTAGCTATTAGGCCAGAGTAAGAGTTAAGACCTTAGCTATTAGGCCAGAGTAAGAGTTAAGACCTTAACCAGTAGGCCAAAGTAAGAGTTAAGACCTTAGCTATTAGGCCAGAGTAAGAGTTAAGACCTTAACCAGTAGGCCAAAGTACGAGTCTAAGACCTTAGCTATTAGGCCAGAGTAAGAGTTAAGACCTTAACCAGTAGGCCAGAGTACGAGTCTAAGACCTTAGCTATTAGGCCAGAGTAAGAGTTAAGACCTTAGCTATTAGGCCAGAGTAAGAGTTAAGACCTTAGCTATTAAGCCAGAGTAAGAGTTAAGACCTTAACCAGCAGGCCAGAGTAAGAGTTCAGACCTTAACCAGTAGGCCAGAGTAAGAGTCTAAGACCTTAACCATTAGGCCAGAATACGAGTCTAAGACCTTAGCTATTAGGCCAGAGTAAGAGTTAAGACCTTAACCTGTAGGCCAGAGTAAGAGTTAAGACCTTAACAAGTAGGCCAGAGTAAGAGTTCAGACCTTAGCTATTAGGCCAGAGTAAGAGTTAAGACCTTAACCATGAGGCCAGAGTAAGAGTTAAGAGTTAAGACCTTAACCTGTAGGCCATAGTACGAGTCTAAGACCTTAGCTATTAGGACAGAGTAAGAGTTAAGACCTTAACCAGTAGGCCAGAGTACGAGTCTAAGACCTTAGCTATTAGGCCAGAGTAAGAGTTAAGACCTTAACAAGTAGGCCAGAGTAAGAGTTAAGACCTTAGCTATTAGGCCAGAGTAAGAGTTAAGACCTTAACCACTAGGCCAGAGTAAGAGTTAAGACCTTAACCATTAGGCCAGAGTACGAGTCTAAGACCTTAGCTATTAGGCCAGAGTAAGAGTTAAGCCCTTAACCAGTAGGCCAGAGTACGAGTCTAAGACCTTAGCTATTAGGCCAGAGTAAGAGTTAAGACCTTAACCAGTAGGCCAGAGTAAGAGTTAAGACCTTAAGCAATAGGCCAGAGTACGAGTCTAAGACCTTAACCATTAGGCCAGAGTACGAGTCTAAGACCTTAGCTATTAGGCCAGAATAAGAGTTAAGACCTTAGCCATTAAGCCAGAGTAAGAGTTAAGACCTTAACCTTTAGGCCAGAGTACGAGTCTAAGACCTTAGCTTTTAGGCCAGAGTAAGAGTTAAGACCTTAACCTGTAGGCCATAGTACGAGTCTAAGACCTTAGCTATTAGGCCAGAGTAAGAGTTAAGACCTTAGCTATTAGGCCAGAGTAAGAGTTAAGACCTTAACCTTTAGGCCAGAGTACGAGTCTAAGACCTTAGCTTTTAGGCCAGAGTAAGAGTTAAGACCTTAACCTGTAGGCCATAGTATGAGTCTAAGACCTTAGCTATTAGGCCAGAGTACGAGTTAAGACCTTAGCTATTAGGCGAGAGTAAGAGTTAAGACCTTAACCAGTAGGCGAGAGTAAGAGTTAAGACCTTAACCAGTAGGCCAGAGTAAGAGTTAAGACCTTAACCAGTAGGCCAGAGTACGAGTCTAAGACCTTAGCTATTAGGCCAGAGTAAGAGTTAAGACCTTAGCTATTAGGCCAGAGTAAGAGTTAAGACCTTAACTAGTAGGCCAGAGTAAGAGTTAAGACCTTAACCAGTAGGCCATAGTACGAGTCTAAGACCTTAGCTATTAGGCCAGAGGAAGAGTTAAGACCTTAACCAGTAGGCCAGAGTACGAGTCTAAGACCTTAGCTATTAGGCCAGAGTAAGAGTCTAAGACCTTAGCTATTAGGCCAGAGTAAGAGTTAAAACCTTAACCAGTAGGCCAGAGTAAGAGTTAAGACCTTAACCAGTAGGCCTGAGTAAGAGTTAAGACCTTAACCTGTAGGCCATAGTACGAGTCTAAGACCTTAGCAGTTAGGCCAGAGTAAGAGTTAAGACCTTAACCAGTAGGCCAGAGTACGAGTCTAAGACCTTAGCTATTAGGCCAGAGTAAGAGTCTAAGACCTTAGCTATTAGGCCAGAGTAAGAGTTAAGACCTTAGCTATTAGGCCAGAGTAAGAGTTAAGACCTTAACCAGTAGGCCAGAGTACGAGTTAAGACCTTAACCAGTAGGCCAGAGTAAGAGTTAAGACCTTAACCTGTAGGCCATAGTACGAGTCTAAGACCTTAGCTATTAGGCCAGAGTAAGAGTTAAGACCTTAGCTATTAGGCCAGAGTAAGAGTTAAGACGTTAACCAGTAGGCCAGAGTAAGAGTTAAGACCTTAAACTGTAGGCCAGAGTACGAGTCTAAGACCTTAGCTATTAGGCCAGAGTAAGAGTTAAGACCTTAGCTATTAGGCCAGAGTAAGAGTTAAGACCTTAACCAGTAGGCCAGAGTAAGAGTTAAGACCTTAGCTATTAGGCCAGAGTAAGAGTTAAGACCTTAACCAGTAGGCCAAAGTACGAGTCTAAGACCTTAGCTATTAGGCCAGAGTAACAGTTAAGACCTTAACCAGTAGGCCAGAGTACGAGTCTAAGACCTTAGCTATTAGGCCAGAGTAAGAGTTAAGACCTTAGCTATTAGGCCAGAGTAAGAGTTAAGACCTTAGCTATTAAGCCAGAGTAAGAGTTAAGACCTTAACCAGTAGGCCAGAGTAAGAGTTCAGACCTTAACCAGTAGGCCAGAGTAAGAGTCTAAGACCTTAACCATTAGGCCAGAATACGAGTCTAAGACCTTAGCTATTAGGCCAGAGTAAGAGTTAAGACCTTAACCTGTAGGCCAGAGTAAGAGTTAAGACCTTAACAAGTAGGCCAGAGTAAGAGTTCAGACCTTAGCTATTAGGCCAGAGTAAGAGTTAAGACCTTAACTATGAGGCCAGAGTAAGAGTTAAGACCTTAACCAGTAGGCCAGAGTAGAGTTCAGACCTTAACCAGTAGGCCAGAGTAAGAGTCTAAGACCTTAACCATTAGGCCAGAGTATGAGTCTAAGACCTTAGCTATTAGTCCAGAGTAAGAGTTAAGACCTTAAGCAGTAGGCCAGAGTACGAGTCTAAGACCTTAGCTATTAGGCCAGAGTAAGAGTTAAGACCTTAACCTGTAGGCCATAGTACGAGTCTAAGACCTTAGCTATTGGGACAGAGTAAGAGTTAAGACCTTAACCAGTAGGCCAGAGTATGAGTCTAAGACCTTAGCTATTAGGCCAGAGTAAGAGTTAAGACCTTAACAAGTAGGCCAGAGTAAGAGTTAAGACCTTAGCTATTAGGCCAGAGTAAGAGTTAAGACCTTAACCACTAGGCCAGAGTAAGAGTTAAGACCTTAACCAGTAGGCCAGAGTAAGAGTCTAAGACCTGAACCATTAGGCCAGAGTACGAGTCTAAGACCTTAGCTATTAGGCCAGAGTAAGAGTTAAGACCTTAACCAGTAAGCCAGAGTAAGAGTTAAGACATTAACCAGTAGGCCAGAGTACGAGTCTAAGACCTTAGCTATTAGGCCAGAGTAAGAGTTAAGACCATAACTATTAGGCCAGAGTAAGAGTTAAGACCTTAACCAGTAGGTCAGAGTAAGAGTTAAGACCTTAGCTATTAAGCCAGAGTAAGAGTTAAGACCTTAAACAGTAGGCCAAAGTACGAGTCTAAGACCTTAGCTATTAGGCCAGAGTAAGAGTTAAGACCTTAACCAGTAGGCCAGAGTACTAGTCTAAGACCTTAGCTATTAGGCCAGAGTAAGAGTCTAAGACCTTAGCTATTAGGCCAGAGTAAGAGTTAAAACCTTAACCAGTAGGCCAGAGTAAGAGTTAAGACCTTAACCAGTAGGCCTGAGTAAGAGTTAAGACCTTAACCTGTAGGCCATAGTACGAGTCTAAGACCTTAGCTATTAGGCCAGAGTAAGAGTTAAGACCTTAACCAGTAGGCCAGAGTACGAGTCTAAGACCTTAGCTATTAGGCCAGAGTAAGAGTTAAGACCTTAACCAGTAGGCCAGAGTAAGAGTTAAGACCTTAAGCATTAGGCCAGAGTACGAGTCTAAGACCTTAACCATTAGGCCAGAGTACGAGTCTAAGACCTTAGCTATTAGGCCAGAATAAGAGTTAAGACCTTAGCTATTAGGCCAGAGTAAGAGTTAAGACCTTAACCTTTAGGCCAGAGTACGAGTCTAAGACCTTAGCTTTTAGGCCAGAGTAAGAGTTAAGACCTTAACCTGTAGGCCATAGTACGAGTCTAAGACCTTAGCTATTAGGCCAGAGTAAGACTTAAGACCTTAGCTATTAGGCCAGAGTAAGAGTTAAGACCTTAACCTTTAGGCCAGAGTACGAGTCTAAGACCTTAGCTTTTAGGCCAGAGTAAGAGTTAAGACCTTAACCTGTAGGCCATAGTACGAGTCTAAGACCTTAGCTATTAGGCCAGAGTACGAGTTAAGACCTTAGCTATTAGGCCAGAGTAAGAGTTAAGACCTTAACCAGTAGACGAGAGTAAGAGTTAAGACCTTAACCAGTAGGCCAGAGTAAGAGTTAAGACCTTAACCAGTAGGCGAGAGTAAGAGTTAAGACCTTAACCAGTAGGCCAGAGTAAGAGTTAAGACCTTAACCAGTAGGCCAGAGTGAGAGTCTAAGACCTTAACCATTAGGCCAGAGTACGAGTCTAAGACCTTAGCTATTAGGCCAGAATAAGAGTTAAGATCTCAACCTTTAGGCCAGAGTACGAGTCTAAGACCTTAGCTATTAGGCCAGAGTAAGAGTTAAGACCTTAACCTGTAGGCCAGAGTACGAGTCTAAGACCTTAGCTATTAGGCCAGAGTAAGAGTTAAGACCTTAGCTATTAGGCCAGAGTAAGAGTTAAGACCTTAACCAGTAGGCCAGAGTACGAGTCTAAGACCTTAGCTATTAGGCCAGAGTACGAGTTAAGACCTTAGCTATTAGGCCAGAGTAAGAGTTAAGACCTTAGCTAGTAGGCTAGAGTAAGAGTTAAGACCTTAACCAGTAGGCCAGAGTAAGAGTTAAGACCTTAACCTGTAGGCCAGAGTAAGAGTCTAAGACCTTAACTAGTAGGCCAGAGTAAGAGTTAAGACCTTAACCTGTAGGCCAGAGTAAGAGTCTAAGAACTTTACCAGTAGGCCAGAGTAAGAGTTAAGACCTTAACCATTAGGCCAGAGTAAGAGTTAAGACCTTAACCATTAGGCCAGAGTAAGAGTCTAAGACCTTAGCTATTTGGCCAGAGTAAGAGTTAAGACCTTAACCAGTAACCCAGAGCACGAGTCTAAGACCTTAGCTATTAGGCCAGAGTAAGAGTTAAGACCTTAGCTATTAGGCCAGAGTAAGAGTTAAGACCTTAACCAGTAGGCCAGAGTAAGAGTTAAGACCTTAACCAGTAGGCCATAGTACGAGTCAAAGACCTTAGCTATTAGGCCAGAGTAAGATTTAAGACCTTAACCAGTAGGCCAGAGTACGAGTCTAAGACCTTAGCTATTAGGCCAGAGTAAGAGTCTAAGACCTTAGCTATTAGGCCAGAGTAAGAGTTAAGACCTTAGCTATTAGGCCAGAGTAAGAGTTAAGACCTTAACCAGTAGGCCAGAATAAGAGTTAAGACCTTAACCAGTAGGCCAGAGTAAGAGTTAAGACCTTAACCTGTAGGCCATAGTACGAGTCTAAGACCTTAGCTATTAGGCCAGAGTAAGAGTTAAGACCTTAACTATTAGGCCAGAGTAAGAGTTAAGACCTTAACCAGTAGGCCAGAGTAAGAGTTAAGACCTTAAACTGTAGGCCAGAGTACGAGTCTAAGACCTTAGCTATTAGGCCAGAGTAAGAGTTAAGACCTTAACCAGTAGGCCAGAGTAAGAGTTAAGACCTTAGCTATTAGGCCAGAGTAAGAGTTAAGACCTTAACCAGTAGGCCAAAGTATGAGTCTAAGACCTTAGCTATTAGGCCAGAGTAAGAGTTAAGACCTTAACCAGTAGGCCAGAGTACGAGTCTAAGACCTTAGCTATTAGGCCAGAGTAAGAGTTAAGACCTTAGCTATTAAGCCAGAGTAAGAGTTAAGACCTTAACCAGTAGGCCAGAGTAAGAGTTCAGACCTTAACCAGTAGGCCAGAGTAAGAGTCTAAGACCTTAACCATTAGGCCAGAGTACGAGTCTAAGACCTTAGCTATTAGGCCAGAGTAAGTGTTAAGACCTTAACCTGTAGGCCAGAGTAAGAGTTAAGACCTTAACAAGTAGGCCAGAGTAAGAGTTCAGACCTTAGCTATTAGGCCAGAGTAAGAGTTAAGACCTTAACCATTAGGCCAGAGTAAGAGTTAAGACCTTAACCAGTAGGCCATAGTAAGAGTTCAGACCTTTTACCAGTAGGCCAGAGTAAGAGTCTAAGACCTTAACCATTAGGCCAGAGTACGAGTCTAAGACCTTAGCTATTAGGCCAGAGTAAGAGTTAAGACCTTAAGCAGTAGGCCAGAGTACGAGTCTAAGACCTTAGCTATTAGGCCAGAGTAAGAGTTAAGACCTTAAGCAGTAGGCCAGAGTAAGAGTCTAAGACCTTAGCTATTAGGCCAGAGTAAGAGTTAAGACCTTAACCTGTAGGCCATAGTACGAGTCTAAGACCTTAGCTATTAGGACAGAGTAAGAGTTAAGACCTTAACCAGTAGGCCAGAGTACGAGTCTAAGACCTTAGCTATTAGGCCAGAGTAAGAGTTAAGACCTTAACAAGTAAGCCAGAGTAAGAGTTAAGACCTTAGCTATTAGGCCAGAGTAAGAGTTAAGACCTTAACCACTAGGCCAGAGTAAGAGTTAAGACCTTAGCTATTAGGCCAGAGTAAAAGTTAAGACCTTAACCAGTAGGCGAGAGTAAGAGTTAAGACCTTAACCAGTAGTCCAGAGTAAGAGTTAAGACCTTAACCAGTAGGCCAGAGTAAGAGTCTAAGACCTTAACCATTAGGCCAGAATAAGAGTTAAGACCTTAACCTGTAGGCCATAGTACGAGTCTAAGAGCTTAGCTATTAGGCCAGAGTAAGAGTTAAGACCTTAGCTATTAGGCCAGAGTAAGAGTTAAGACCTTAGCTATTAGGCCAGAGTTAGAGTTAAGACCTTAACCTGTAGGCCATAGTACGAGTCTAAGACCTTAGATATTAGGCCAGAGTAAGAGTTAAGACCTTAGCTATTAGGCCAGAGTAAGAGTTAAGACCTTAACCAGTAGGCCAGAGTACGAGTCTAAGACCTTAGCTATTAGGCCAGAGTACGAGTTAAGACCTTAGCTATTAGGCCAGAGTAAGAGTTAAGACCTTAGCTATTAGGCTAGAGTAAGAGTGAAGACCTTAACCAGTAGGCCAGAGTAAGAGTTACGACCTTAACCTGTAGGCCAGAGTAAGAGTCTAAGACCTTAACTAGTAGGCCAGAGTAAGAGTGAAGACCTTAACCTGTAGGCCAGAGTAAGAGTCTACGAACTTTACCAGTAGGCCAGAGTAAGAGTTAAGACCTTAACCATTAGGCCAGAGTAAGAGTTAAGACCTTAACCATTAGGCCAGAGTAAGAGTCTAAGACCTTAGCTATTAGGCCAGAGTAAGAGTTAAGACCTTAACCAGTAGGCCAGAGTACGAGTCTAAGACCTTAGCTATTAGGCCAGAGTAAGAGTTAAGACCTTAGCTATTAGGCCAGAGTAAGAGTTAAGACCTTAACCAGTAGGCCAGAGTAAGAGTTAAGACCTTAACCAGTAGGCCATAGTACGAGTCTAAGACCTTAGCTATTAGGCCAGAGTAAGAGTTAAGACCTTAGCAATTAGGCCAGAGTAAGAGTCTAAGACCTTAGCTATTAGGCCAGAGTAAGAGTTAAGACCTTAGCTATTAGGCCAGAGTAAGAGTTACGACCTTAACCAGTAGGCCAGAGTAAGAGTTAAGACCTTAACCTGTAGGCCATAGTACGAGTCTAAGACCTTAGCTATTAGACCAGAGTAAGAGTTAAGACCTTAACCAGTAGGCCAGAGTACGAGTCTAAGACCTTAGCTATTAGGCCAGAGTAAGAGTCTAAGACCTTTGCTATTAGGCCAGAGTAAGAGTTAAGACCTTAGCTATTAGGCCAGAGTAAGAGTTAAGACCTTAACCAGTAGGCCAGAGTAAGAGTTAAGACCTTAACCAGTAGGCCAGAGTAAGAGTTAAGACATTAACCTGTAGGCCATAGTACGAGTCTAAGACCTTAGCTATTAGGCCAGAGTAAGAGTTAAGACCTTAGCTATTAGGCCAGAGTAAGAGTTAAGACCTTAACCAGTAGGCCAGAGTAAGAGTTAAGACCTTAAACTGTAGGCCAGAGTACGAGTCTAAGACCTTAGCTATTAGGCCAGAGTAAGAGTTAAGACCTTAGCTATTAGGCCAGAGTAAGAGTTAAGACCTTAACCAGTAGGCCAAAGTAAGAGTTAAGACCTTAGCTATTAGGCCAGAGTAAGAGTTAAGACCTTAACCAGTAGGCCAAAGTACGAGTCTAAGACCTTAGCTATTAGGCCAGAGTAAGAGTTAAGACCTTAACCAGTAGGCCAGAGTACGAGTCTAAGACCTTAGCTATTAGGCCAGAGTAAGAGTTAAGACCTTAGCTATTAGGCCAGAGTAAGAGTTAAGACCTTAGCTATTAAGCCAGAGTAAGAGTTAAGACCTTAACCAGTAGGCCAGAGTAAGAGTTCAGACCTTAACCAGTAGGCCAGAGTAAGAGTCTAAGACCTTAACCATTAGGCCAGAATACGAGTCTAAGACCTTAGCTATTGGGCCAGAGTAAGAGTTAAGACCTTAACCTGTAGGCCAGATTAAGAGTTAAGACCTTAACAAGTAGGCCAGAGTAAGAGTTCAGACCTTAGCTATTAGGCCAGAGTAAGAGTTAAGACCTTAACCATGAGGCCAGAGTAAGAGTTAAGGCCTTAACCAGTAGGCCAGAGTAGGAGTCTAAGACCTTAGCTATTAGGCCAGAGTAAGAGTTAAGACCTTAGCTATTAGGCCAGAGTAAGAGTTAAGACCTTAACCAGTAGGCCAGAGTAAGAGTTAAGACCTTAACCAGTAGGCCAGAGTAAGAGTCTAAGACCTTAACCATTAGGCCAGAGTACGAGTCTAAGACCTTAGCTATTTGGCCAGAGTAAGAGTTAAGACCTTAAGCAGTAGGCCAGAGTACGAGTCTAAGACCTTAGCTATTAGGCCAGAGTAAGAGTTAAGACCTTAACCAGTAGGCCAGAGTACGAGTCTAAGACCTTAGCTATTAGGCCAGAGTACGAGTTAAGACCTTAGCTATTAGGCCAGAGTAAGAGTGAAGACCTTAACCAGTAGGCCAGAGTAAGAGTTACGACCTTAACCTGTAGGCCAGAGTAAGAGTCTAAGACCTTAACTAGTAGGCTAGAGTAAGAGTGAAGACCTTAACCTGTAGGCCAGAGTAAGAGTCTACGAACTTTACCAGTAGGCCAGAGTAAGAGTTAAGACCTTAACCATTAGGCCAGAGTAAGAGTTAAGACCTTAACCATTAGGCCAGAGTAAGAGTCTAAGACCTTAGCTATTAGGCCAGAGTAAGAGTTAAGACCTTAACCAGTAGGCCAGAGTACGAGTCTAAGACCTTAGCTATTAGGCCAGAGTAAGAGTTAAGACCTTAGCTATTAGGCCAGAGTAAGAGTTAAGACCTTAACCAGTAGGCCAGAGTAAGAGTTAAGACCTTAACCAGTAGGCCATAGTACGAGTCTAAGACCTTAGCTATTAGGCCAGAGTAAGAGTTAAGACCTTAGCAATTAGGCCAGAGTAAGAGTCTAAGACCTTAGCTATTAGGCCAGAGTAAGAGTTAAGACCTTAGCTATTAGGCCAGAGTAAGAGTTACGACCTTAACCAGTAGGCCAGAGTAAGAGTTAAGACCTTAACCAGTAGGCCTGAGTAAGAGTTAAGACCTTAACCTGTAGGCCATAGTACGAGTCTAAGACCTTAGCTATTAGACCCGAGTAAGAGTTAAGACCTTAACCAGTAGGCCAGAGTACGAGTCTAAGACCTTAGCTATTAGGCCAGAGTAAGAGTCTAAGACCTTTGCTATTAGGCCAGAGTAAGAGTTAAGACCTTAGCTATTAGGCCAGAGTAAGAGTTAAGACCTTAACCAGTAGGCCAGAGTAAGAGTTAAGACCTTAACCAGTAGGCCAGAGTAAGAGTTAAGACATTAACCTGTAGGCCATAGTACGAGTCTAAGACCTTAGCTATTAGGCCAGAGTAAGAGTTAAGACCTTAGCTATTAGGCCAGAGTAAGAGTTAAGACCTTAACCAGTAGGCCAGAGTAAGAGTTAAGACCTTAAACTGTAGGCCAGAGTACGAGTCTAAGACCTTAGCTATTAGGCCAGAGTAAGAGTTAAGACCTTAGCTATTAGGCCAGAGTAAGAGTCAAGACCTTAACCAGTAGGCCAAAGTAAGAGTTAAGACCTTAGCTATTAGGACAGAGTAAGAGTTAAGACCTTAACCAGTAGGCCAGAGTACGAGTCTAAGACCTTAGCTATTAGGCCAGAGTAAGAGTTAAGACCTTAACAAGTAAGCCAGAGTAAGAGTTAAGACCTTAGCTATTAGGCCAGAGTAAGAGTTAAGACCTTAACCACTAGGCCAGAGTAAGAGTTAAGACCTTAGCTATTAGGCCAGAGTAAAAGTTAAGACCTTAACCAGTAGGCGAGAGTAAGAGTTAAGACCTTAACCAGTAGTCCAGAGTAAGAGTTAAGACCTTAACCAGTAGGCCAGAGTAAGAGTCTAAGACCTTAACCATTAGGCCAGAATAAGAGTTAAGACCTTAACCTGTAGGCCATAGTACGAGTCTAAGAGCTTAGCTATTAGGCCAGAGTAAGAGTTAAGACCTTAGCTATTAGGCCAGAGTAAGAGTTAAGACCTTAGCTATTAGGCCAGAGTTAGAGTTAAGACCTTAACCTGTAGGCCATAGTATGAGTCTAAGACCTTAGATATTAGGCCAGAGTAAGAGTTAAGACCTTAGCTATTAGGCCAGAGTAAGAGTTAAGACCTTAACCAGTAGGCCAGAGTACGAGTCTAAGACCTTAGCTATGAGGCCAGAGTACGAGTTAAGACCTTAGCTATTAGGCCAGAGTAAGAGTTAAGAGCTTAGCTTTTAGGCTAGAGTAAGAGTGAAGACCTTAACCAGTAGGCCAGAGTAAGAGTTACGACCTTAACCTGTAGGCCAGAGTAAGAGTCTAAGACCTTAACTAGTAGGCCAGAGTAAGAGTGAAGACCTTAACCTGTAGGCCAGAGTAAGAGTCTACGAACTTTACCAGTAGGCCAGAGTAAGAGTTAAGACCTTAACCATTAGGCCAGAGTAAGAGTTAAGACCTTAACTATTAGGCCAGAGTAAGAGTCTAAGACCTTAGCTATTAGGCCAGAGTAAGAGTTAAGACCTTAACCAGTAGGCCAGAGTACAAGTCTAAGACCTTAGCTATTAGGCCAGAGTAAGAGTTAAGACCTTAACAAGTAAGCCAGAGTAAGAGTTAAGACCTTAGCTATTAGGCCAGAGTAAGAGTTAAGACCTTAACCACTAGGCCAGAGTAAGAGTTAAGACCTTAGCTATTAGGCCAGAGTAAAAGTTAAGACCTTAACCAGTAGGCGAGAGTAAGAGTTAAGACCTTAACCAGTAGTCCAGAGTAAGAGTTAAGACCTTAACCAGTAGGCCAGAGTAAGAGTCTAAGACCTTAACCATTAGGCCAGAATAAGAGTTAAGACCTTAACCTGTAGGCCATAGTACGAGTCTAAGAGCTTAGCTATTAGGCCAGAGTAAGAGTTAAGACCTTAGCTATTAGGCCAGAGTAAGAGTTAAGACCTTAGCTATTAGGCCAGAGTTAGAGTTAAGACCTTAACCTGTAGGCCATAGTACGAGTCTAAGACCTTAGATATTAGGCCAGAGTAAGAGTTAAGACCTTAGCTATTAGGCCAGAGTAAGAGTTAAGACCTTAACCAGTAGGCCAGAGTACGAGTCTAAGACCTTAGCTATTAGGCCAGAGTACGAGTTAAGACCTTAGCTATTAGGCCAGAGTAAGAGTTAAGACCTTAGCTATTAGGCTAGAGTAAGAGTGAAGACCTTAACCAGTAGGCCAGAGTAAGAGTTACGACCTTAACCTGTAGGCCAGAGTAAGAGTCTAAGACCTTAACTAGTAGGCCAGAGTAAGAGTGAAGACCTTAACCTGTAGGCCAGAGTAAGAGTCTACGAACTTTACCAGTAGGCCAGAGTAAGAGTTAAGACCTTAACCATTAGGCCAGAGTAAGAGTTAAGACCTTAACCATTAGGCCAGAGTAAGAGTCTAAGACCTTAGCTATTAGGCCAGAGTAAGAGTTAAGACCTTAACCAGTAGGCCAGAGTACGAGTCTAAGACCTTAGCTATTAGGCCAGAGTAAGAGTTAAGACCTTAGCTATTAGGCCAGAGTAAGAGTTAAGACCTTAACCAGTAGGCCAGAGTAAGAGTTAAGACCTTAACCAGTAGGCCATAGTACGAGTCTAAGACCTTAGCTATTAGGCCAGAGTAAGAGTTAAGACCTTAGCAATTAGGCCAGAGTAAGAGTCTAAGACCTTAGCTATTAGGCCAGAGTAAGAGTTAAGACCTTAGCTATTAGGCCAGAGTAAGAGTTACGACCTTAACCAGTAGGCCAGAGTAAGAGTTAAGACCTTAACCAGTAGGCCTGAGTAAGAGTTAAGACCTTAACCTGTAGGCCATAGTACGAGTCTAAGACCTTAGCTATTAGACCAGAGTAAGAGTTAAGACCTTAACCAGTAGGCCAGAGTACGAGTCTAAGACCTTAGCTATTAGGCCAGAGTAAGAGTCTAAGACCTTTGCTATTAGGCCAGAGTAAGAGTTAAGACCTTAGCTATTAGGCCAGAGTAAGAGTTAAGACCTTAACCAGTAGGCCAGAGTAAGAGTTAAGACCTTAACCAGTAGGCCAGAGTAAGAGTTAAGACATTAACCTGTAGGCCATAGTACGAGTCTAAGACCTTAGCTATTAGGCCAGAGTAAGAGTTAAGACCTTAGCTATTAGGCCAGAGTAAGAGTTAAGACCTTAACCAGTAGGCCAGAGTAAGAGTTAAGACCTTAAACTGTAGGCCAGAGTACGAGTCTAAGACCTTAGCTATTAGGCCAGAGTAAGAGTTAAGACCTTAGCTATTAGGCCAGAGTAAGAGTTAAGACCTTAACCAGTAGGCCAAAGTAAGAGTTAAGACCTTAGCTATTAGGCCAGAGTAAGAGAAAAGACCTTAACCAGTAGGCCAAAGTACGAGTCTAAGACCTTAGCTATTAGGCCAGAGTAAGAGTTAAGACCTTAACCAGTAGGCCAGAGTACGAGTCTAAGACCTTAGCTATTAGGCCAGAGTAAGAGTTAAGACCTTAGCTATTAGGCCAGAGTAAGAGTTAAGACCTTAGCTATTAAGCCAGAGTAAGAGTTAAGACCTTAACCAGTAGGCCAGAGTAAGAGTTCAGACCTTAACCAGTAGGCCAGAGTAAGAGTCTAAGACCTTAACCATTAGGCCAGAATACGAGTCTAAGACCTTAGCTATTGGGCCAGAGTAAGAGTTAAGACCTTAACCTGTAGGCCAGAGTAAGAGTTAAGACCTTAACAAGTAGGCCAGAGTAAGAGTTCAGACCTTAGCTATTAGGCCAGAGTAAGAGTTAAGACCTTAACCATGAGGCCAGAGTAAGAGTTAAGGCCTTAACCAGTAGGCCAGAGTAGGAGTCTAAGACCTTAGCTATTAGGCCAGAGTAAGAGTTAAGACCTTAGCTATTAGGCCAGAGTAAGAGTTAAGACCTTAACCAGTAGGCCAGAGTAAGAGTTAAGACCTTAACCAGTAGGCCAGAGTAAGAGTCTAAGACCTTAACCATTAGGCCAGAGTACGAGTCTAAGACCTTAGCTATTAGGCCAGAGTAAGAGTTAAGACCTTAAGCAGTAGGCCAGAGTACGAGTCTAAGACCTTAGCTATTAGGCCAGAGTAAGAGTTAAGACCTTAACCAGTAGGCCAGAGTACGAGTCTAAGACCTTAGCTATTAGGCCAGAGTACGAGTTAAGACCTTAGCTATTAGGCCAGAGTAAGAGTGAAGACCTTAACCAGTAGGCCAGAGTAAGAGTTACGACCTTAACCTGTAGGCCAGAGTAAGAGTCTAAGACCTTAACTAGTAGGCTAGAGTAAGAGTGAAGACCTTAACCTGTAGGCCAGAGTAAGAGTCTACGAACTTTACCAGTAGGCCAGAGTAAGAGTTAAGACCTTAACCATTAGGCCAGAGTAAGAGTTAAGACCTTAACCATTAGGCCAGAGTAAGAGTCTAAGACCTTAGCTATTAGGCCAGAGTAAGAGTTAAGACCTTAACCAGTAGGCCAGAGTACGAGTCTAAGACCTTAGCTATTAGGCCAGAGTAAGAGTTAAGACCTTAGCTATTAGGCCAGAGTAAGAGTTAAGACCTTAACCAGTAGGCCAGAGTAAGAGTTAAGACCTTAACCAGTAGGCCATAGTACGAGTCTAAGACCTTAGCTATTAGGCCAGAGTAAGAGTTAAGACCTTAGCAATTAGGCCAGAGTAAGAGTCTAAGACCTTAGCTATTAGGCCAGAGTAAGAGTTAAGACCTTAGCTATTAGGCCAGAGTAAGAGTTACGACCTTAACCAGTAGGCCAGAGTAAGAGTTAAGACCTTAACCAGTAGGCCTGAGTAAGAGTTAAGACCTTAACCTGTAGGCCATAGTACGAGTCTAAGACCTTAGCTATTAGACCCGAGTAAGAGTTAAGACCTTAACCAGTAGGCCAGAGTACGAGTCTAAGACCTTAGCTATTAGGCCAGAGTAAGAGTCTAAGACCTTTGCTATTAGGCCAGAGTAAGAGTTAAGACCTTAGCTATTAGGCCAGAGTAAGAGTTAAGACCTTAACCAGTAGGCCAGAGTAAGAGTTAAGACCTTAACCAGTAGGCCAGAGTAAGAGTTAAGACATTAACCTGTAGGCCATAGTACGAGTCTAAGACCTTAGCTATTAGGCCAGAGTAAGATTTAAGACCTTAGCTATTAGGCCAGAGTAAGAGTTAAGACCTTAACCAGTAGGCCAGAGTAAGAGTTAAGACCTTAAACTGTAGGCCAGAGTACGAGTCTAAGACCTTAGCTATTAGGCCAGAGTAAGAGTTAAGACCTTAGCTATTAGGCCAGAGTAAGAGTTAAGACCTTAACCAGTAGGCCAAAGTAAGAGTTAAGACCTTAGCTATTAGGACAGAGTAAGAGTTAAGACCTTAACCAGTAGGCCAGAGTACGAGTCTAAGACCTTAGCTATTAGGCCAGAGTAAGAGTTAAGACCTTAACAAGTAAGCCAGAGTAAGAGTTAAGACCTTAGCTATTAGGCCAGAGTAAGAGTTAAGACCTTAACCACTAGGCCAGAGTAAGAGTTAAGACCTTAGCTATTAGGCCAGAGTAAAAGTTAAGACCTTAACCAGTAGGCGAGAGTAAGAGTTAAGACCTTAACCAGTAGTCCAGAGTAAGAGTTAAGACCTTAACCAGTAGGCCAGAGTAAGAGTCTAAGACCTTAACCATTAGGCCAGAATAAGAGTTAAGACCTTAACCTGTAGGCCATAGTACGAGTCTAAGAGCTTAGCTATTAGGCCAGAGTAAGAGTTAAGACCTTAGCTATTAGGCCAGAGTAAGAGTTAAGACCTTAGCTATTAGGCCAGAGTTAGAGTTAAGACCTTAACCTGTAGGCCATAGTACGAGTCTAAGACCTTATATATTAGGCCAGAGTAAGAGTTAAGACCTTAGCTATTAGGCCAGAGTAAGAGTTAAGACCTTAACCAGTAGGCCAGAGTACGAGTCTAAGACCTTAGCTATTAGGCCAGAGTACGAGTTAAGACCTTAGCTATTAGGCCAGAGTAAGAGTTAAGAGCTTAGCTATTAGGCTAGAGTAAGAGTGAAGACCTTAACCAGTAGGCCAGAGTAAGAGTTACGACCTTAACCTGTAGGCCAGAGTAAGAGTCTAAGACCTTAACTAGTAGGCCAGAGTAAGAGTGAAGACCTTAACCTGTAGGCCAGAGTAAGAGTCTACGAACTTTACCAGTAGGCCAGAGTAAGAGTTAAGACCTTAACCATTAGGCCAGAGTAAGAGTTAAGACCTTAACCATTAGGCCAGAGTAAGAGTCTAAGACCTTAGCTATTAGGCCAGAGTAAGAGTTAAGACCTTAACCAGTAGGCCAGAGTACGAGTCTAAGACCTTAGCTATTAGGCCAGAGTAAGAGTTAAGACCTTAGCTATTAGGCCAGAGTAAGAGTTAAGACCTTAACCAGTAGGCCAGAGTAAGAGTTAAGACCTTAACCAGTAGGCCATAGTACGAGTCTAAGACCTTAGCTATTAGGCCAGAGTAAGAGTTAAGACCTTAGCAATTAGGCCAGAGTAAGAGTCTAAGACCTTAGCTATTAGGCCAGAGTAAGAGTTAAGACCTTAGCTATTAGGCCAGAGTAAGAGTTACGACCTTAACCAGTAGGCCAGAGTAAGAGTTAAGACCTTAACCAGTAGGCCTGAGTAAGAGTTAAGACCTTAACCTGTAGGCCATAGTACGAGTCTAAGACCTTAGCTATTAGACCAGAGTAAGAGTTAAGACCTTAACCAGTAGGCCAGAGTACGAGTCTAAGACCTTAGCTATTAGGCCAGAGTAAGAGTCTAAGACCTTTGCTATTAGGCCAGAGTAAGAGTTAAGACCTTAGCTATTAGGCCAGAGTAAGAGTTAAGACCTTAACCAGTAGGCCAGAGTAAGAGTTAAGACCATAACCAGTAGGCCAGAGTAAGAGTTAAGACATTAACCTGTAGGCCATAGTACGAGTCTAAGACCTTAGCTATTAGGCCAGAGTAAGAGTTAAGACCTTAGCTATTAGGCCAGAGTAAGAGTTAAGACCTTAACCAGTAGGCCAGAGTAAGAGTTAAGACCTTAAACTGTAGGCCAGAGTACGAGTCTAAGACCTTAGATATTAGGCCAGAGTAAGAGTTAAGACCTTAGCTATTAGGCCAGAGTAAGAGTTAAGACCTTAACCAGTAGGCCAAAGTAAGAGTTAAGACCTTAGCTATTAGGCCAGAGTAAGAGTTAAGACCTTAACCAGTAGGCCAAAGTACGAGTCTAAGACCTTAGCTATTAGGCCAGAGTAAGAGTTAAGACCTTAACCAGTAGGCTAGAGTACGAGTCTAAGACCTTAGCTATTAGGCCAGAGTAAGAGTTAAGACCTTAGCTATTAGGCCAGAGTAAGAGTTAAGACCTTAGCTATTAAGCCAGAGTAAGAGTTAAGACCTTAACCAGTAGGCCAGAGTAAGAGTTCAGACCTTAACCAGTAGGCCAGAGTAAGAGTCTAAGACCTTAACCATTAGGCCAGAATACGAGTCTAAGACCTTAGCTATTGGGCCAGAGTAAGAGTTCAGACCTTAGCTATTAGGCCAGAGTAAGAGTTAAGACCTTAACCATGAGGCCAGAGTAAGAGTTAAGGCCTTAACCAGTAGGCCAGAGTAGGAGTCTAAGACCTTAGCTATTAGGCCAGAGTAAGAGTTAAGACCTTAGCTATTAGGCCAGAGTAAGAGTTAAGACCTTAACCAGTAGGCCAGAGTAAGAGTTAAGACCTTAACCAGTAGGCCAGAGTAAGAGTCTAAGACCTTAACCATTAGGCCAGAGTACGAGTCTAAGACCTTAGCTATTAGGCCAGAGTAAGAGTTAAGACCTTAAGCAGTAGGCCAGAGTACGAGTCTAAGACCTTAGCTATTAGGCCAGATTAAGAGTTAAGACCTTAACCAGTAGGCCAGAGTACGAGTCTAAGACCTTAGCTATTAGGCCAGAGTACGAGTTAAGACCTTAGCTATTAGGCCAGAGTAAGAGTGAAGACCTTAACCAGTAGGCCAGAGTAAGAGTTACGACCTTAACCTGTAGGCCAGAGTAAGAGTCTAAGACCTTAACTAATAGGCCAGAGTAAGAGTGAAGACCTTAACCTGTAGGCCAGAGTAAGAGTCTACGAACTTTACCAGTAGGCCAGAGTAAGAGTTAAGACCTTAACCATTAGGCCAGAGTAAGAGTTAAGACCTTAACCATTAGGCCAGAGTAAGAGTCTAAGACCTTAGCTATTAGGCCAGAGTAAGAGTTAAGACCTTAACCAGTAGGCCAGAGTACGAGTCTAAGACCTTAGCTATTAGGCCAGAGTAAGAGTTAAGACCTTAGCTATTAGGCCAGAGTAAGAGTTAAGACCTTAACCAGTAGGCCAGAGTAAGAGTTAAGACCTTAACCAGTAGGCCATAGTACGAGTCTAAGACCTTAGCTATTAAGCCAGAGTAAGAGTTAAGACCTTAGCAATTAGGCCAGAGTAAGAGTCTAAGACCTTAGCTATTAGGCCAGAGTAAGAGTTAAGACCTTAGCTATTAGGCCAGAGTAAGAGTTACGACCTTAACCAGTAGGCCAGAGTAAGAGTTAAGACCTTAACCAGTAGGCCTGAGTAAGAGTTAAGACCTTAACCTGTAGGCCATAGTACGAGTCTAAGACCTTAGCTATTAGACCCGAGTAAGAGTTAAGACCTTAACCAGTAGGCCAGAGTACGAGTCTAAGACCTTAGCTATTAGGCCAGAGTAAGAGTCTAAGACCTTTGCTATTAGGCCAGAGTAAGAGTTAAGACCTTAGCTATTAGGCCAGAGTAGGAGTTAAGACCTTAACCAGTAGGCCAGAGTAAGAGTTAAGACCTTAACCAGTAGGCCAGAGTAAGAGTTAAGACATTAACCTGTAGGCCATAGTACGAGTCTAAGACCTTAGCTATTAGGCCAGAGTAAGAGTTAAGACCTTAGCTATTAGGCCAGAGTAAGAGTTAAGACCTTAACCAGTAGGCCAGAGTAAGAGTTAAGACCTTAAACTGTAGGCCAGAGTACGAGTCTAAGACCTTAGCTATTAGGCCAGAGTAAGAGTTAAGACCTTAGCTATTAGGCCAGAGTAAGAGTTAAGACCTTAACCAGTAGGCCAAAGTAAGAGTTAAGACCTTAGCTATTAGGCCAGAGTAAGAGTTAAGACCTTAACCAGTAGGCCAAAGTACGAGTCTAAGACCTTAGCTATTAGGCCAGAGTAAGAGTTAAGACCTTAACCAGTAGGCCAGAGTACGAGTCTAAGACCTTAGCTATTAGGCCAGAGTAAGAGTTAAGACCTTAGCTATTAGGCCAGAGTAAGAGTTAAGACCTTAACCAGTAGGCCAGAGTAAGAGTTCAGACCTTAACCAGTAGGCCAGAGTAAGAGTCTAAGACCTTAACCATTAGGCCAGAATACGAGTCTAAGACCTTAGCTATTGGGCCAGAGTAAGAGTTAAGACCTTAACCTGTAGGCCAGAGTAAGAGTTAAAACCTTAACAAGTAGGCCAGAGTAAGAGTTCAGACCTTAGCTATTAGGCCAGAGTAAGAGTTAAGACCTTAACCATGAGGCCAGAGTAAGAGTTAAGACCTTAACCAGTAGGCCAGAGTAGGAGTCTAAGACCTTAGCTATTAGGCCAGAGTAAGAGTTAAGACCTTAGCTATTAGGCCAGAGTAAGAGTTAAGACCTTAACCAGTAGGCCAGAGTAAGAGTTAAGACCTTAACCAGTAGGCCAGAGTAAGAGTCTAAGACCTTAACCATTAGGCCAGAGTACGAGTCTAAGACCTTAGCTATTAGGCCAGAGTAAGAGTTAAGACCTTAAGCAGTAGGCCAGAGTACGAGTCTAAGACCTTAGCTATTAGGCCAGAGTAAGAGTTAAGACCTTAACCAGTAGGCCAGAGTACGAGTCTAAGACCTTAGCTATTAGGCCAGAGTACGAGTTAAGACCTTAGCTATTAGGCCAGAGTAAGAGTTAAGACCTTAGCTATTAGGCTAGAGTAAGAGTGAAGACCTTAACCAGTAGTCCAGAGTAAGAGTTACGACCTTAACCTGTAGGCCAGAGTAAGAGTCTAAGACCTTAACTAGTAGGCCAGAGTAAGAGTGAAGACCTTAACCTGTAGGCCAGAGTAAGAGTCTACGAACTTTACCAGTAGGCCAGAGTAAGAGTTAAGACCTTAACCATTAGGCCAGAGTAAGAGTTAAGACCTTAACCATTAGGCCAGAGTAAGAGTCTAAGACCTTAGCTATTAGGCCAGAGTAAGAGTTAAGACCTTAACCAGTAGGCCAGAGTACGAGTCTAAGACCTTAGCTATTAGGCCAGAGTAAGAGTTAAGACCTTAGCTATTAGGCCAGAGTAAGAGTTAAGACCTTAACCAGTAGGCCAGAGTAAGAGTTAAGACCTTAACCAGTAGGCCATAGTACGAGTCTAAGACCTTAGCTATTAGGCCAGAGTAAGAGTTAAGACCTTAGCAATTAGGCCAGAGTAAGAGTCTAAGACCTTAGCTATTAGGCCAGAGTAAGAGTTAAGACCTTAGCTATTAGGCCAGAGTAAGAGTTACGACCTTAACCAGTAGGCCAGAGTAAGAGTTAAGACCTTAACCAGTAGGCCTGAGTAAGAGTTAAGACCTTAACCTGTAGGCCATAGTACGAGTCTAAGACCTTAGCTATTAGACCAGAGTAAGAGTTAAGACCTTAACCAGTAGGCCAGAGTACGAGTCTAAGACCTTAGCTATTAGGCCAGAGTAAGAGTCTAAGACCTTTGCTAATAGGCCAGAGTAAGAGTTAAGACCTTAGCTATTAGGCCAGAGTAAGAGTTAAGACCTTAACCAGTAGGCCAGAGTAAGAGTTAAGACCTTAACCAGTAGGCCAGAGTAAGAGTTAAGACATTAACCTGTAGGCCATAGTACGAGTCCAAGACCTTAGCTATTAGGCCAGAGTAAGAGTTAAGACCTTAGCTATTAGGCCAGAGTAAGAGTTAAGACCTTAACCAGTAGGCCAGAGTAAGAGTTAAGACCTTAAACTGTAGGCCAGAGTACGAGTCTAAGACCTTAGCTATTAGGCCAGAGTAAGAGTTAAGACCTTAGCTATTAGGCCAGAGTAAGAGTTAAGACCTTAACCACTAGGCCAGAGTAAGAGTTAAGACCTTAACCGGTAGGCCAGAGTAAGAGTCTAAGACCTTAACCATTAGGCCAGAGTACGAGTCTAAGACCTTAGCTATTAGGCCAGAGTAAGAGTTAAGACCTTAACCAGTAGGCCAGAGTAAGAGTTAAGACATTAACCAGTAGGCCAGAGTACGAGTCTAAGACCTTAGCTATTAGGCCAGAGTAAGAGTTAAAACCTTAGCTATTAGGCCAGAGTAAGAGTTAAGACCTTAACCAGTAGGTCAGAGTAAGAGTTAAGACCTTAGCTATTAAGCCAGAGTAAGAGTTAAGACTTTAAACAGTAGGCCAAAGTACGAGTCTAAGACCTTAGCTATTAGGCCAGAGTAAGAGTTAAGACCTTAACCAGTAGGCCAGAGTACGAGTCTAAGACCTTAGCTATTAGGCCAGAGTAAGAGTTAAGACCTTAACCAGTAGGCCAGAGTAAGAGTTAAGACCTTAAGCATTAGGCCAGAGTAAGAGTTAAGACCTTAACCAGTAGCCCAGAGTACAAGTCTAAGACCTTAGCTATTAGGCCAGAGTAAGAGTTAAGACCTTAGCTATTAGGCCAGAGTAAGAGTTAAGACCTTAACCAGTAGGCCAGAGTAAGAGTTAAGACCTTAACCAGTAGGCCAGAGTACGAGTCTAAGACCTTAGCTATTAGGCCAGAGTAAGATTTAAGACCTTAACCAGTAGGCCAGAGTACGAGTCTAAGACCTTAGCTATTAGGCCAGAGTAAGAGTCTAAGACCTTAGCTATTAGGCCAGAGTAAGAGTTAAGACCTTAGCTATTAGGCCAGAGTAAGAGTCTAAGACCTTAACCATTAGGCTAGAATAAGAGTTAAGACCTTAACCTGTAGGCCATAGTACGAGTCTAAGACCTTAGCTATTAGGCCAGAGTAAGAGTTAAGACCTTAGCTATTAGGCCAGAGTAAGAGTTAAGACCTTAGCTATTAGGCCAGAGTAAGAGTTAAGACCTTAACCTGTAGGCCATAGTACGAGTCTAAGACCTTAGATATTAGGCCAGAGTAAGAGTTAAGACCTTAGCTATTAGGCCAGAGTAAGAGTTAAGACCTTAACCAGTAGGCCAGAGTACGAGTCTAAGACCTTAGCTATTAGGACAGAGTACGAGTTAAGACCTTAGCTATTAGGCCAGAGTAAGAGTTAAGACCTTAGCTATTAGGCTAGAGTAAGAGTGAAGACCTTAACCAGTAGGCCAGAGTAAGAGTTACGACCTTAACCTGTAGGCCAGAGTAAGAGTCTAAGACCTTAACTAGTAGGCCAGAGTAAGAGTGATGACCTTAACCTGTAGGCCAGAGTAAGAGTCTAAGAACTTTACCAGTAGGCCAGAGTAAGAGTTAAGACCTTAACCATTAGGCCAGAGTAAGAGTTAAGACCTTAACCATTAGGCCAGAGTAAGAGTCTAAGACCTTAGCTATTAGGCCAGAGTAAGAGTTAAGACCTTAACCAGTAGGCCAGAGTACGAGTCTAAGACCTTAGCTATTAGGCCAGAGTAAGAGTTAAGACCTTAGCTATTAGGCCAGAGTAAGATTTAAGACCTTAACCAGTAGTCCAGAGTAAGAGTTAAGACCTTAACCAGTAGGCCATAGTACGAGTCTAAGACCTTAGCTATTAGGCCAGAGTAAGAGTTAAGACCTTAACCAGTAGGCCAGAGTACGAGTCTAAGACCTTAGCAATTAGGCCAGAGTAAGAGTCTAAGACCTTAGCTATTAGGCGAGAGTAAGAGTTACGACCTTAACCAGTAGGCCAGAGTAAGAGTTAAGACCTTAACCAGTAGGCCTGAGTAAGAGTTAAGACCTTAACCTGTAGGCCATAGTACGAGTCTAAGACCTTAGCTATTAGGCCAGAGTAAGAGTTAAGACCTTAACCAGTAGGCCAGAGTACGAGTCTAAGACCTTAGCTATTAGGCCAGAGTAAGAGTCTAAGACCTTTGCTATTAGGCCAGAGTAAGAGTTAAGACCTTAGCTATTAGGCCAGAGTAAGAGTTAAGACCTCAACCAGTAGGCCAGAGTAAGAGTTAAGACCTTAACCAGTAGGCCAGAGTAAGAGTTAAGACATTAACCTGTAGGCCATAGTACGAGTCTAAGACCTTAGCTATTAGGCCAGAGTAAGAGTTAAGACCTTAGCCAGTAGGCCAGAGTAAGAGTTAAGACCTTAAACTGTAGGCCAGAGTACGAGTCTAAGACCTTAGCTATTAAGCCAGAGTAAGAGTTAAGACCTTAGCTATTAGGCCAGAGTAAGAGTTAAGACCTTAACCAGTAGGCCAAAGTAAGATTTAAGACCTTAGCTATTAGGCCAGAGTAAGAGTTAAGACCTTAACCAGTAGGCCAAAGTACGAGTCTAAGACCTTAGCTATTAGGCCAGAGTAAGAGTTAAGACCTTAACCAGTAGGCCAGAGTATGAGTCTAAGACCTTAGCTATTAGGCCAGAGTAAGAGTTAAGACCTTAGCTATTAGGCCAGAGTAAGAGTTCAGACCTTAACCAGTAGGCCAGAGTAAGAGTCTAAGACCTTAACCATTATGCCAGAATACGAGTCTAAGACCTTAGCTATTAGGCCAGAGTAAGAGTTAAGACCTTAACAAGTAGGCCAGAGTAAGAGTTCAGACCTTAGCTATTAGGCCAGAGTAAGAGTTAAGACCTTAACTATGAGGCCAGAGTAAGAGTTAGGACCTTAACCAGTAGGCCAGAGTAGGAGTCTAAGACCTTAGCTATTAGGCCAGAGTAAGAGTTAAGACCTTAGCTATTAGGCCAGAGTACGAGTCTAAGACCTTAGCTATTAGGCCAGAGTAAGAGTTAAGACCTTAACCATTAGGCCAGAGTACGAGTCTAAGACCTTAGCTATTAGGCCAGAGTAAGAGTTAAGACCTTAACAAGTAGGCCAGAGTAAGAGTTCAGACCTTAGCTATTAGGCCAGAGTAAGAGTTAAGACCTTAACCAGTAGGCCAGAGTAAGAGTCTAAGACCTTAAACATTAGGCCAGAGTACGAGTCTAAGACCTTAGCTATTAGGCCAGAGTAAGAGTTAAGACCTTAAGCAGTAGGCCAGAGTACGAGTCTAAGACCTTAGCTATTAGGCCAGAGTAAGAGTTAAGACCTTAACCTGTAGGCAATAGTACGAGTCTAAGACCTTAGCTATTAGGACAGAGTAAGAGTTAAGACCTTAACCAGTAGGCCAGAGTACGAGTCTAAGACCTTAGCTATTAGGCCAGAGTAAGAGTTAAGACCTTAACAAGTAGGCCAGAGTAAGAGTTAAGACCTTAGCTATTAGGCCAGAGTAAGAGTTAAGACCTTAACCACTAGGCCAGAGTAAGAGTTAAGACCTTAACCAGTAGGCCAGAGTAAGAGTCTAAGACCTTAACCATTAGGCCAGAGTACGAGTCTAAGACCTTAGCTATTAGGCCAGAGTAAGAGTTAAGACCTTAACCAGTAGGCCAGAGTAAGAGTTAAGACATTAACCAGTAGGCCAGAGTACGAGTCTAAGACCTTAGCTATTAGGCCAGAGTAAGAGTTAAGACCTTAGCTATTAGGCCAGAGTAAGAGTTAAGACCTTAACCAGTAGGTCAGAGTAAGAGTTAAGACCTTAGCTATTAAGCCAGAGTAAGAGTTAAGACCTTAAACAGTAGGCCTAAGTACGAGTCTAAGACCTTAGCTATTAGGCCAGAGTAAGAGTTAAGACCTTAACCAGTAGGCCAGAGTACGAGTCTAAGACCTTAGCTATTAGGCCAGAGTAAGAGTTAAGACCTTAACCAGTAGGCCAGAGTAAGAGTTAAGACCTTAAGCATTAGGCCAGAGTACGAGTCTAAGACCTTAAGCATTAGGCCAGAGTACGAGTCTAAGACCTTAGCTATTAGGCCAGAGTACGAGTCTAAGACCTTAGCTTTTAGGCCAGAGTAAGAGTTAAGACCTTAACCTGTAGGCCATAGTACGAGTCTAAGACCTTAGCTATTAGGCCAGAGTAAGAGTTAAGACCTTAGCTATTAGGCCAGAGTAAGAGTTAAGACCTTAACCTTTAGGCCAGAGTACGAGTCTAAGACCTTAGCTTTTAGGCCAGAGTAAGAGTTAAGACCTTAACCTGTAGGCCATAGTACGAGTCTAAGACCTTAGCTATTAGGCCAGAGTACGAGTTAAGACCTTAGCTATTAGGCCAGAGTAAGAGTTAAGACCTTAACCAGTAGACGAGAGTAAGAGTTAAGACCTTAACCAGTAGGCCAGAGTAAGAGTTAAGACCTTAACCGGTAGGCGAGAGTAAGAGTTAAGACCTTAACCAATAGGCCAGAGTAAGAGTTAAGACCTTAACCAGTAGGCCAGAGTGAGAGTCTAAGACCTTAACCATTAGGCCAGAGTACGAGTCTAAGACCTTAGCTATTAGGCCAGAATAAGAGTTAAGATCTTAACCTTTAGGCCAGAGTACGAGTCTAAGACCTTAGCTATTAGGCCAGAGTAAGAGTTAAGACCTTAACCTGTAGGCCATAGTACGAGTCTAAGACCTTAGCTATTAGGCCAGAGTAAGAGTTAAGACTTTAACCAGTAGGCCAGAGTACGAGTCTAAGACCTTAGCTATTAGGCCAGAGTAAGAGTTAAGACCTTAGCTATTAGGCCAGAGTAAGAATCTAAGACCTTAACTAGTAGGCCAGAGTAAGAGTTAAGACCTTAACCTGTAGGCCAGAGTAAGAGTCTAAGAACTTTACCAGTAGGCCAGAGTAAGAGTTAAGACCTTAACCATTAGGCCAGAGTAAGAGTTAAGACCTTAACCATTAGGCCAGAGTAAGAGTCTAAGACCTTGGCTATTAGGCCAGAGTAAGAGTTAAGACCTTAACCAGTAGGCCAGAGTAGGAGTTAAGACCTTAACCAGTAGGCCATAGTACGAGTCTAAGACCTTAGCTATTAGGCCAGAGTAAGATTTAAGACCTTAACCAGTAGGCCGGAGTACGAGTCTAAGACCTTAGCTATTAGGCCAGAGTAAGAGTCTAAGACCTTAGCTATTAGGCCAGAGTAAGAGTTAAGACCTTAGCTATTAGGCCAGAGTAAGAGTTAAGACCTTAACCAGTAGGCCAGAATAAGAGTTAAGACCTTCACCAGTAGGCCAGAGTAAGAGTTAAGACCTTAACCTGTAGGCCATAGTACGAGTCTAAGACCTTAGCTATTAGGCCAGAGTAATAGTTAAGACCTTAGCTCTTAGGCCAGAGTAAGAGTTAAGACCTTAACCAGTACGCCAGAGTAAGAGTTAAGACCTTATACTGTAGGCCAGAGTACGAGTCTAAGACCTTAACAAGTAAGACAGAGTAAGAGTTAAGACCTTAGCTATTAGGCCAGAGTACGAGTTAAGACCTTAGCTATTAGGCCAGAGTAAGAGTTAAGACCTTAGCTATTAGGCTAGAGTAAGAGTGAAGACCTTAACCAGTAGGCCAGAGTAAGAGTTACGACCTTAACCTGTAGGCCAGAGTAAGAATCTAAGACCTTAACTAGTAGGCCAGAGTAAGAGTTAAGACCTTAACCTGTAGGCCAGAGTAAGAGTCTAAGAACTTTACCAGTAGGCCAGAGTAAGAGTTAAGACCTTAACCATTAGGCCAGAGTAAGAGTTAAGACCTTAACCATTAGGCCAGAGTAAGAGTCTAAGACCTTGGCTATTAGGCCAGAGTAAGAGTTAAGACCTTAACCAGTAGGCCAGAGTACGAGTCTAAGACCTTAGCTATTAGGCCAGAGTAAGAGTTAAGACCTTAGCTATTAGGCCAGAGTAAGAGTTAAGACCTTAACCAGTAGGCCAGAGTAAGAGTTAAGACCTTAACCAGTAGGCCAGAGTAAGAGTTAAGACCTTAGCTATTAGGCCAGAGTAAGAGTTAAGACCTTAACCAGTAGGCCAAAGTACGAGTCTAAGACCTTAGCTATTACGCCAGAGTAAGAGTTAAGACTTTAACCAGTAGGCCAGAGTACGAGTCTAAGACCTTAGCTATTAGGCCAGAGTAAGAGTTAAGACCTTAGCTATTAGGCCAGAGTAAGAGTTAAGACCTTAGCTATTAAGCCAGAGTAAGAGTTAAGACCTTAACCAGTAGGCCAGAGTAAGAGTTCAGACCTTAACCAGTAGGCCAGAGTAAGAGTCTAAGACCTTAACCATTAGGCCAGAGTACGAGTCTAAGACCTTAGCTATTAGGCCAGAGTAAGTGTTAAGACCTTAACCTGTAGGCCAGAGTAAGAGTTAAGACCTTAACAAGCAGGCCAGAGTAAGAGTTCAGACCTTAGCTATTAGGCCAGAGTAAGAGTTAAGACCTTAACCATTAGGCCAGAGTAAGAGTTAAGACCTTAACCAGTAGGCCATAGTAAGAGTTCAGACCTTAACCAGTAGGCCAGAGTAAGAGTCTAAGACCTTAACCATTAGGCCAGAGTACGAGTCTAAGACCTTAGCTATTAGGCCAGAGTAAGAGTTAAGACCTTAAGCAGTAGGCCAGAGTACGAGTCTAAGATCTTAGCTATTAGGCCAGAGTAAGAGTTAAGACCTTAAGCAGTAGGCCAGAGTACGAGTCTAAGACCTTAGCTATTAGGCCAGAGTAAGAGTTAAGACCTTAACCTGTAGGCCATAATACGAGTCTAAGACCTTAGCTATTAGGACAGAGTAAGAGTTAAGACCTTAACCAGTAGGCCAGAGTACGAGTCTAAGACCTTAGCTATTAGGCTAGAGTAAGAGTTAAGACCTTAACAAGTAAGACAGAGTAAGAGTTAAGACCTTAGCTATTAGGCCAGAGTAAGAGTTAAGACCTTAACCACTAGGCCAGAGTAAGAGTTAAGACCTTAACCAGTAGGCCAGAGTAAGAGTTAAGACCTTAACCAGTAGGCCAGAGTAAGAGTCTAAGACCTTAACCATTAGGCCAGAGTAAGAGTTAAGACCTTAGCTATTAGGCCAGAGTAAGAGTTAAGACCTTAGCTATTAGGCCAGAGTAAGAGTTAAGACCTTAACCTGTAGGCCATAGTACGAGTCTAAGACCTTAGATATTAGGCCAGAGTAAGAGTTAAGACCTTAGCTATTAGGCCAGAGTAAGAGTTAAGACCTTAACCAGTAGGCCAGAGTACGAGTCTAAGACCTTAGCTATTAGGCCAGAGTACGAGTTAAGACCTTAGCTATTAGGCCAGAGTAAGAGTTAAGACCTTAGCTATTAGGCTAGAGTAAGAGTGAAGACCTTAACCAGTAGGCCAGAGTAAGAGTTACGACCTTAACCTGTAGGCCAGAGTAAGAATCTAAGACCTTAACTAGTAGGCCAGAGTAAGAGTTAAGACCTTAACCTGTAGGCCAGAGTAAGAGTCTAAGAACTTTACCAGTAGGCCAGAGTAAGAGTTAAGACCTTAACCATTAGGCCAGAGTAAGAGTTAAGACCTTAACCATTAGGCCAGAGTAAGAGTCTAAGACCTTGGCTATTAGGCCAGAGTAAGAGTTAAGACCTTAACCAGTAGGCCAGAGTACGAGTCTAAGACCTTAGCTATTAGGCCAGAGTAAGAGTTAAGACCTTAGCTATTAGGCCAGAGTAAGAGTTAAGACCTTAACCAGTAGGCCAGAGTAAGAGTTAAGACCTTAACCAGTAGGCCATAGTACGAGTCTAAGACCTTAGCTATTAGGCCAGAGTAAGAGTTAAGACCTTAACCAGTAGGCCAGAGTACGAGTCTAAGACCTTAGCAATTAGGCCAGAGTAAGAGTCTAAGACCTTAGCTATTAGGCCAGAGTAAGAGTTAAGACCTTAGCTATTAGGCCAGAGTAAGAGTTACAACCTTAACCAGTAGGCCAGAGTAAGAGTTAAGACCTTAACCAGTAGGCCTGAGTAAGAGTTAAGACCTTAACCTGTAGGCCATAGTACGAGTCTAAGACCTTAGCTATTAGGCCAGAGTAAGAGTTAAGACCTTAACCAGTAGGCCAGAGTACGAGTCTAAGACCTTAGCTATTAGGCCAGAGTAAGAGTCTAAGACCTTTGCTATTAGGCCAGAGTAAGAGTTAAGACCTTAGCTATTAGGCCAGAGTAAGAGTTAAGACCTTAACCAGTAGGCCAGAGTAAGAGTTAAGACCTTAACCAGTAGTCCAGAGTAAGAGTTAAGACATTAACCTGTAGGCCATAGTACGAATCTAAGACCTTAGCTATTAGGCCAGAGTAAGAGTTAAGACCTTAGCTATTAGGCCAGAGTAAGAGTTAAGACCTTAACCAGTAGGCCAGAGTAAGAGTTAAGACCTTAAACTGTAGGCCAGAGTACGAGTCTAAGACCTTAGCTATTAGGCCAGAGTAAGAGTTAAGACCTTAGCTATTAGGTCAGAGTGAGAGTTAAGACCTTAACCAGTAGGCCAAAGTAAGAGTTAAGACCTTAGCTATTAGGCCAGAGTAAGAGTTAAGACCTTAACCAGTAGGCCAAAGTACGAGTCTAAGACCTTAGCTATTAAGCCAGAGTAAGAGTTAAGACCTTAACCAGTAGGCCAGAGAACGAGTCTAAGACCTTAGCTATTAGGCCAGAGTAAGAGTTAAGACCTTAGCTATTAGGCCAGAGTAAGAGTTAAGACCTTAACCAGTAGGCCAGAGTAAGAGTTAAGACCTTAACCAGTAGGCCATAGTACGAGTCTAAGACCTTAGCTATTAGGCCAGAGTAAGAGTTAAGACCTTAACCAGTAGGCCAGAGTACGAGTCTAAGACCTTAGCAATTAGGCCAGAGTAAGAGTCTAAGACCTTAGCTATTAGGCCAGAGTAAGAGTTAAGACCTTAGCTATTAGGCCAGAGTAAGAGTTACAACCTTAACCAGTAGGCCAGAGTAAGAGTTAAGACCTTAACCAGTAGGCCTGAGTAAGAGTTAAGACCTTAACCTGTAGGCCATAGTACGAGTCTAAGACCTTAGCTATTAGGCCAGAGTAAGAGTTAAGACCTTAACCAGTAGGCCAGAGTACGAGTCTAAGACCTTAGCTATTAGGCCAGAGTAAGAGTCTAAGACCTTTGCTATTAGGCCAGAGTAAGAGTTAAGACCTTAGCTATTAGGCCAGAGTAAGAGTTAAGACCTTAACCAGTAGGCCAGAGTAAGAGTTAAGACCTTAACCAGTAGTCCAGAGTAAGAGTTAAGACATTAACCTGTAGGCCATAGTACGAATCTAAGACCTTAGCTATTAGGCCAGAGTAAGAGTTAAGACCTTAGCTATTAGGCCAGAGTAAGAGTTAAGACCTTAACCAGTAGGCCAGAGTAAGAGTTAAGACCTTAAACTGTAGGCCAGAGTACGAGTCTAAGACCTTAGCTATTAGGCCAGAGTAAGAGTTAAGACCTTAGCTATTAGGTCAGAGTGAGAGTTAAGACCTTAACCAGTAGGCCAAAGTAAGAGTTAAGACCTTAGCTATTAGGCCAGAGTAAGAGTTAAGACCTTAACCAGTAGGCCAAAGTACGAGTCTAAGACCTTAGCTATTAAGCCAGAGTAAGAGTTAAGACCTTAACCAGTAGGCCAGAGAACGAGTCTAAGACCTTAGCTATTAGGCCAGAGTAAGAGTTAAGACCTTAGCTATTAGGCCAGAGTAAGAGTTAAGACCTTAGCTATTAAGCCAGAGTAAGAGTTAAGACCTTAACCAGTAGGCCAGAGTAAGAGTTCAGACCTTAACCAGTAGGCCAGAGTAACAGTCTAAGACCTTAACCATTAGGCCAGAATACGAGTCTAAGACCTTAGCTATTAGGCCAGAGTAAGAGTTAAGACCTTAACCTGTAGGCCAGAGTAAGAGTTAAGACCTTAACAAGTAGGCCAGAGTAAGAGTTCAGACCTTAGCTATTAGGCCAGAGTAAGAATTAAGACCTTAACCATGAGGCCAGAGTAAGAGTTAAGACCTTAACCAGTAGGCCAGAGTAGGAGTCTAAGACCTTAGCTATTAGGCCAGAGTAAGAGTTAAGACCTTAGCTATTAGGCCAGAGTAAGAGTTAAGACCTTAACCAGTAGGCCAGAGTAAGAGTTAAGACCTTAACCAGTAGGCCAGAGTAAGAGTCTAAGACCTTAACCATTAGGCCAGAGTACGAGTCTAAGACCTTAGCTATTAGGCCAGAGTAAGAGTTAAGACCTTAAGCAGTAGGCCAGAGTACGAGTCTAAGACCTTAGCTATTAGGCCAGAGTAAGAGTTAAGACCTTAACCTGTAGGCCATAGTAGGAGGCTAAGACCTTAGCTATTAGGACAGAGTAAGAGTTAAGACCTTAACCAGTAGGCCAGAGTACGAGTCTAAGACCTTAGCTATTAGGCCAGAGTAAGAGTTAAGACCTTAACAAGTAGGCCAGAGTAAGAGTTAAGACCTTAGCTATTAGGCCAGAGTAAGAGTTAAGACCTTAACCACTAGGCCAGAGTAAGAGTTAAGACCTTAACCAGTAGGCCAGAGTAAGAGTCTAAGACCTTAACCATTAGGCCAGAGTACGAGTCTAAGACCTTAGCTATTAGGCCAGAGTAAGAGTTAAGACCTTAACCAGTAGGCCAGAGTAAGAGTTAAGACATTAACCAGTAGGCCAGAGTACGAGTCTAAGACCTTAGCTATTAGGCCAGAGTAAGAGTTAAGACCTAAGCTATTAGGCCAGAGTAAGAGTTAAGACCTTAACCAGTAGGTCAGAGTGAGAGTTAAGACCTTAGCTATTAAGCCAGAGTAAGAGTTAAGACCTTAAACAGTAGGCCAAAGTACGAGTCTAAGACCTTAGCTATTAGGCCAGAGTAAGAGTTAAGACCTTAACCAGTAGGCCAGAGTACGAGTCTAAGACCTTAGCTATTAGGCCAGAGTAAGAGTTAAGACCTTAACCAGTAGGCCAGAGTAAGAGTTAAGACCTTAAGCATTAGGCCAGAGTACGAGTCTAAGACCTTAACCATTAGGCCAGAGTACGAGTCTAAGACCTTAGCTATTAGGCCAGAATAAGAGTTAAGACCTTAGCTATTAGGCCAGAGTAAGAGTTAAGACCTTAACCTTTAGGCCAGAGTACGAGTCTAAGATCTTAGCTTTTAGGCCAGAGTAAGAGTTAAGACCTTAACCTGTAGGCCATAGTACGATTCTAAGACCTTAGCTATTAGGCCAGAGTAAGAGTTAAGACCTTAGCTATTAGGCCAGAGTAAGAGTTAAGACCTTAACCTTTAGGCCAGAGTACGAGTCTAAGACCTTAGCTTTTAGGGCAGAGTAAGAGTTAAGACCTTAACCTGTAGGCCATAGTACGAGTCTAAGACCTTAGCTATTAGGCCAGAGTACGAGTTAAGACCTTAGCTATTAGGCCAGAGTAAGAGTTAAGACCTTAACCAGTAGACGAGAGTAAGAGTTAAGACCTTAACCAGTAGGCCAGAGTAAGAGTTAAGACCTTAACCAGTAGGCCAGAGTAAGAGTTAAGACCTTAACCAATAGGCCAGAGTAAGAGTTAAGACCTTAACCAGTAGGCCAGAGTGAGAGTTAAGACCTTAACCAGTAGGCCATAGTACGAGTCTAAGACCTTAGCTATTAGGCCAGAGTAAGAGTTAAGACCTTAACCAGTAGGCCAGAGTACGAGTCTAAGACCTTAGCAATTAGGCCAGAGTAAGAGTCTAAGACCTTAGCTATTAGGCCAGAGTAAGAGTTAAGACCTTAGCTATTAGGCCAGAGTAAGAGTTACGACCTTAACCAGTAGGCCAGAGTAAGAGTTAAGACCTTAACCAGTAGGCCTGAGTAAGAGTTAAGACCTTAACCTGTAGGCCATAGTACGAGTCTAAGACCTTAGCTATTAGGCCAGAGTAAGAGTTAAGACCTTAACCAGTAGGCCAGAGTACGAGTCTAAGACCTTAGCTATTAGGCCAGAGTAAGAGTCTAAGACCTTTGCTATTAGGCCAGAGTAAGAGTTAAGACCTTAGCTATTAGGCCAGAGTAAGAGTTAAGACCTTAACCAGTAGGCCAGAGTAAGAGTTAAGACCTTAACCAGTAGTCCAGAGTAAGAGTTAAGACATTAACCTGTAGGCCATAGTACGAATCTAAGACCTTAGCTATTAGGCCAGAGTAAGAGTTAAGACCTTAGCTATTAGGCCAGAGTAAGAGTTAAGACCTTAACCAGTAGGCCAGAGTAAGAGTTAAGACCTTAAACTGTAGGCCAGAGTACGAGTCTAAGACCTTAGCTATTAGGCCAGAGTAAGAGTTAAGACCTTAGCTATTAGGCCAGAGTGAGAGTTAAGACCTTAACCAGTAGGCCAAAGTAAGAGTTAAGACCTTAGCTATTAGGCCAGAGTAAGAGTTAAGACCTTAACCAGTAGGCCAAAGTACGAGTCTAAGACCTTAGCTATTAGGCCAGAGTAAGAGTTAAGACCTTAACCAGTAGGCCAGAGTACGAGTCTAAGACCTTAGCTATTAGGCCAGAGTAAGAGTTAAGACCTTAGCTATTAGGCCAGAGTAAGAGTTAAGACCTTAGCTATTAAGCCAGAGTAAGAGTTAAGACCTTAACCAGTAGGCCAGAGTAAGAGTTCAGACCTTAACCAGTAGGCCAGAGTAACAGTCTAAGACCTTAACCATTAGGCCAGAATACGAGTCTAAGACCTTAGCTATTAGGCCAGAGTAAGAGTTAAGACCTTAACCTGTAGGCCAGAGTAAGAGTTAAGACCTTAACAAGTAGGCCAGAGTAAGAGTTCAGACCTTAGCTATTAGGCCAGAGTAAGAATTAAGACCTTAACCATGAGGCCAGAGTAAGAGTTAAGACCTTAACCAGTAGGCCAGAGTAGGAGTCTAAGACCTTAGCTATTAGGCCAGAGTAAGAGTTAAGACCTTAGCTATTAGGCCAGAGTAAGAGTTAAGACCTTAACCAGTAGGCCAGAGTAAGAGTTAAGACCTTAACCAGTAGGCCAGAGTAAGAGTCTAAGACCTTAACCATTAGGCCAGAGTACGAGTCTAAGACCTTAGCTATTAGGCCAGAGTAAGAGTTAAGACCTTAAGCAGTAGGCCAGAGTACGAGTCTAAGACCTTAGCTATTAGGCCAGAGTAAGAGTTAAGACCTTAACCTGTAGGCCATAGTACGAGGCTTAGACCTTAGCTATTAGGACAGAGTAAGAGTTAAGACCTTAACCAGTAGGCCAGAGTACGAGTCTAAGACCTTAGCTATTAGGCCAGAGTAAGAGATAAGACCTTAACAAGTAGGCCAGAGTAAGAGTTAAGACCTTAGCTATTAGGCCAGAGTAAGAGTTAAGACCTTAACCACTAGGCCAGAGTAAGAGTTAAGACCTTAACCAGTAGGCCAGAGTAAGAGTCTAAGACCTTAACCATTAGGCCAGAGTACGAGTCTAAGACCTTAGCTATTAGGCCAGAGTAAGAGTTAAGACCTTAACCAGTAGGCCAGAGTAAGAGTTAAGACATTAACCAGTAGGCCAGAGTACGAGTCTAAGACCTTAGCTATTAGGCCAGAGTAAGAGTTAAGACCTTAGCTATTAGGCCAGAGTAAGAGTTAAGACCTTAACCAGTAGGTCAGAGTGAGAGTTAAGACCTTAGCTATTAAGCCAGAGTAAGAGTTAAGACCTTAAACAGTAGGCCAAAGTACGAGTCTAAGACCTTAGCTATTAGGCCAGAGTAAGAGTTAAGACCTTAACCAGTAGGCCAGAGTACGAGTCTAAGACCTTAGCTATTAGGCCAGAGTAAGAGTTAAGACCTTAACCAGTAGGCCAGAGTAAGAGTTAAGACCTTAAGCATTAGGCCAGAGTACGAGTCTAAGACCTTAACCATTAGGCCAGAGTACGAGTCTAAGACCTTAGCTATTAGGCCAGAATAAGAGTTAAGACCTTAGCTATTAGGCCAGAGTAAGAGTTAAGACCTTAACCTTTAGGCCAGAGTACGAGTCTAAGATCTTAGCTTTTAGGCCAGAGTAAGAGTTAAGACCTTAACCTGTAGGCCATAGTACGATTCTAAGACCTTAGCTATTAGGCCAGAGTAAGAGTTAAGACCTTAGCTATTAGGCCAGAGTAAGAGTTAAGACCTTAACCTTTAGGCCAGAGTACGAGTCTAAGACCTTAGCTTTTAGGGCAGAGTAAGAGTTAAGACCTTAACCTGTAGGCCATAGTACGAGTCTAAGACCTTAGCTATTAGGCCAGAGTACGAGTTAAGACCTTAGCTATTAGGCCAGAGTAAGAGTTAAGACCTTAACCAGTAGACGAGAGTAAGAGTTAAGACCTTAACCAGTAGGCCAGAGTAAGAGTTAAGACCTTAACCAGTAGGCCAGAGTAAGAGTTAAGACCTTAACCAATAGGCCAGAGTAAGAGTTAAGACCTTAACCATTAGGCCAGAGTACGAGTCTAAGACCTTAGCTATTAGGCCAGAATAAGAGTTAAGATCTTAACCTTTAGGCCAGAGTACGAGTCTAAGACCTTAGCTATTAGGCCAGAGTAAGAGTTAAGACCTTAACCAGTAGGCCAGAGTAAGAGTTAAGACCTTAACCAGTAGGCCATAGTACGAGTCTAAGACCTTAGCTATTAGGCCAGAGTAAGAGTTAAGACCTTAACCAGTAGGCCAGAGTACGAGTCTAAGACCTTAGCAATTAGGCCAGAGTAAGAGTCTAAGACCTTAGCTATTAGGCCAGAGTAAGAGTTAAGACCTTAGCTATTAGGCCAGAGTAAGAGTTACGACCTTAACCAGTAGGCCAGAGTAAGAGTTAAGACCTTAACCAGTAGGCCTGAGTAAGAGTTAAGACCTTAACCTGTAGGCCATAGTACGAGTCTAAGACCTTAGCTATTAGGCCAGAGTAAGAGTTAAGACCTTAACCAGTAGGCCAGAGTACGAGTCTAAGACCTTAGCTATTAGGCCAGAGTAAGAGTCTAAGACCTTTGCTATTAGGCCAGAGTAAGAGTTAAGACCTTAGCTATTAGGCCAGAGTAAGAGTTAAGACCTTAACCAGTAGGCCAGAGTAAGAGTTAAGACCTTAACCAGTAGTCCAGAGTAAGAGTTAAGACATTAACCTGTAGGCCATAGTACGAATCTAAGACCTTAGCTATTAGGCCAGAGTAAGAGTTAAGACCTTAGCTATTAGGCCAGAGTAAGAGTTAAGACCTTAACCAGTAGGCCAGAGTAAGAGTTAAGACCTTAAACTGTAGGCCAGAGTACGAGTCTAAGACCTTAGCTATTAGGCCAGAGTAAGAGTTAAGACCTTAGCTATTAGGCCAGAGTGAGAGTTAAGACCTTAACCAGTAGGCCAAAGTAAGAGTTAAGACCTTAGCTATTAGGCCAGAGTAAGAGTTAAGACCTTAACCAGTAGGCCAAAGTACGAGTCTAAGACCTTAGCTATTAGGCCAGAGTAAGAGTTAAGACCTTAACCAGTAGGCCAGAGTACGAGTCTAAGACCTTAGCTATTAGGCCAGAGTAAGAGTTAAGACCTTAGCTATTAGGCCAGAGTAAGAGTTAAGACCTTAGCTATTAAGCCAGAGTAAGAGTTCAGACCTTAACCAGTAGGCCAGAGTAAGAGTTCAGACCTTAACCAGTAGGCCAGAGTAACAGTCTAAGACCTTAACCATTAGGCCAGAATACGAGTCTAAGACCTTAGCTATTAGGCCAGAGTAAGAGTTAAGACCTTAACCTGTAGGCCAGAGTAAGAGTTAAGACCTTAACAAGTAGGCCAGAGTAAGAGTTCAGACCTTAGCTATTAGGCCAGAGTAAGAATTAAGACCTTAACCATGAGGCCAGAGTAAGAGTTAAGACCTTAACCAGTAGGCCATAGTACGAGTCTAAGACCTTAGCTATTAGGCCAGAGTAAGAGTTAAGACCTTAACCAGTAGGCCAGAGTACGAGTCTAAGACCTTAGTAATTAGGCCAGAGTAAGAGTCTAAGACCTTCGCTATTAGGCCAGAGTAAGAGTTAAGACCTTAGCTATTAGGCCAGAGTAAGAGTTACGACCTTAACCAGTAGGCCAGAGTAAGAGTTAAGACCTTAACCAGTAGGCCTGAGTAAGAGTTAAGACCTTAACCTGTAGGCCATAGTACGAGTCTAAGACCTTAGCTATTAGGCCAGAGTAAGAGTTAAGACCTTAACCAGTAGGCCAGAGTACGAGTCTAAGACCTTAGCTATTAGGCCAGAGTAAGAGTCTAAGACCTTTGCTATTAGGCCAGAGTAAGAGTTAAGACCTTAGCTATTAGGCCAGAGTAAGAGTTAAGACCTTAACCAGTAGGCCAGAGTAAGAGTTAAGACCTTAACCAGTAGTCCAGAGTAAGAGTTAAGACATTAACCTGTAGGCCATAGTACGAATCTAAGACCTTAGCTATTAGGCCAGAGTAAGAGTTAAGACCTTAGCTATTAGGCCAGAGTAAGAGTTAAGACCTTAACCAGTAGGCCAGAGTAAGAGTTAAGACCTTAAACTGTAGGCCAGAGTACGAGTCTAAGACCTTAGCTATTAGGCCAGAGTAAGAGTTAAGACCTTAGCTATTAGGCCAGAGTGAGAGTTAAGACCTTAACCAGTAGGCCAAAGTAAGAGTTAAGACCTTAGCTATTAGGCCAGAGTAAGAGTTAAGACCTTAACCAGTAGGCCAAAGTACGAGTCTAAGACCTTAGCTATTAGGCCAGAGTAAGAGTTAAGACCTTAACCAGTAGGCCAGAGTACGAGTCTAAGACCTTAGCTATTAGGCCAGAGTAAGAGTTAAGACCTTAGCTATTAAGCCAGAGTAAGAGTTAAGACCTTAACCAGTAGGCCAGAGTAAGAGTTCAGACCTTAACCAGTAGGCCAGAGTAACAGTCTAAGACCTTAACCATTAGGCCAGAATACGAGTCTAAGACCTTAGCTATTAGGCCAGAGTAAGAGTTAAGACCTTAACCTGTAGGCCAGAGTAAGAGTTAAGACCTTAACAAGTAGGCCAGAGTAAGAGTTCAGACCTTAGCTATTAGGCCAGAGTAAGAATTAAGACCTTAACCATGAGGCCAGAGTAAGAGTTAAGACCTTAACCAGTAGGCCAGAGTAGGAGTCTAAGACCTTAGCTATTAGGCCAGAGTAAGAGTTAAGACCTTAGCTATTAGGCCAGAGTAAGAGTTAAGACCTTAACCAGTAGGCCAGAGTAAGAGTTAAGACCTTAACCAGTAGGCCAGAGTAAGAGTCTAAGACCTTAACCATTAGGCCAGAGTACGAGTCTAAGACCTTAGCTATTAGGCCAGAGTAAGAGTTAAGACCTTAAGCAGTAGGCCAGAGTACGAGTCTAAGACCTTAGCTATTAGGCCAGAGTAAGAGTTAAGACCTTAACCTGTAGGCCATAGTACGAGGCTAAGACCTTAGCTATTAGGACAGAGTAAGAGTTAAGACCTTAACCAGTAGGCCAGAGTACGAGTCTAAGACCTTAGCTATTAGGCCAGAGTAAGAGTTAAGACCTTAACAAGTAGGCCAGAGTAAGAGTTAAGACCTTAGCTATTAGGCCAGAGTAAGAGTTAAGACCTTAACCACTAGGCCAGAGTAAGAGTTAAGACCTTAACCAGTAGGCCAGAGTAAGAGTCTAAGACCTTAACCATTAGGCCAGAGTACGAGTCTAAGACCTTAGCTATTAGGCCAGAGTAAGAGTTAAGACCTTAACCAGTAGGCCAGAGTAAGAGTTAAGACATTAACCAGTAGGCCAGAGTACGAGTCTAAGACCTTAGCTATTAGGCCAGAGTAAGAGTTAAGACCTTAGCTATTAGGCCAGAGTAAGAGTTAAGACCTTAACCAGTAGGTCAGAGTAAGAGTTAAGACCTTAGCTATTAAGCCAGAGTAAGAGTTAAGACCTTAAACAGTAGGCCAAAGTACGAGTCTAAGACCTTAGCTATTAGGCCAGAGTAAGAGTTAAGACCTTAACCAGTAGGCCAGAGTACGAGTCTAAGACCTAAGCTATTAGGCCAGAGTAAGAGTTAAGACCTTAACCAGTAGGCCAGAGTAAGAGTTAAGACCTTAAGCATTAGGCCAGAGTACGAGTCTAAGACCTTAACCAGTAGGCCAGAGTACGAGTCTAAGACCTTAGCAATTAGGCCAGAGTAAGAGTCTAAGACCTTAGCTATTAGGCCAGAGTAAGAGTTAAGACCTTAGCTATTAGGCCAGAGTAAGAGTTACGACCTTAACCAGTAGGCCAGAGTAAGAGTTAAGACCTTAACCAGTAGGCCAGAGTACGAGTCTAAGACCTTAGCTATTAGGCCAGAGTAAGAGTCTAAGACCTTTGCTATTAGGCCAGAGTAAGAGTTAAGACCTTAGCTATTAGGCCAGAGTAAGAGTTAAGACCTTAACCAGTAGGCCAGAGTAAGAGTTAAGACCTTAACCAGTAGTCCAGAGTAAGAGTTAAGACATTAACCTGTAGGCCATAGTACGAATCTAAGACCTTAGCTATTAGGCCAGAGTAAGAGTTAAGACCTTAGCTATTAGGCCAGAGTAAGAGTTAAGACCTTAACCAGTAGGCCAGAGTAAGAGTTAAGACCTTAAACTGTAGGCCAGAGTACGAGTCTAAGACCTTAGCTATTAGGCCAGAGTAAGAGTTAAGACCTTAGCTATTAGGCCAGAGTGAGAGTTAAGACCTTAACCAGTAGGCCAAAGTAAGAGTTAAGACCTTAGCTATTAGGCCAGAGTAAGAGTTAAGACCTTAACCAGTAGGCCAAAGTACGAGTCTAAGACCTTAGCTATTAGGCCAGAGTAAGAGTTAAGACCTTAACCAGTAGGCCAGAGTACGAGTCTAAGACCTTAGCTATTAGGCCAGAGTAAGAGTTAAGACCTTAGCTATTAGGCCAGAGTAAGAGTTAAGACCTTAGCTATTAAGCCAGAGTAAGAGTTCAGACCTTAACCAGTAGGCCAGAGTAAGAGTTCAGACCTTAACCAGTAGGCCAGAGTAACAGTCTAAGACCTTAACCATTAGGCCAGAATACGAGTCTAAGACCTTAGCTATTAGGCCAGAGTAAGAGTTAAGACCTTAACCTGTAGGCCAGAGTAAGAGTTAAGACCTTAACAAGTAGGCCAGAGTAAGAGTTCAGACCTTAGCTATTAGGCCAGAGTAAGAATTAAGACCTTAACCATGAGGCCAGAGTAAGAGTTAAGACCTTAACCAGTAGGCCATAGTACGAGTCTAAGACCTTAGCTATTAGGCCAGAGTAAGAGTTAAGACCTTAACCAGTAGGCCAGAGTACGAGTCTAAGACCTTAGTAATTAGGCCAGAGTAAGAGTCTAAGACCTTCGCTATTAGGCCAGAGTAAGAGTTAAGACCTTAGCTATTAGGCCAGAGTAAGAGTTACGACCTTAACCAGTAGGCCAGAGTAAGAGTTAAGACCTTAACCAGTAGGCCTGAGTAAGAGTTAAGACCTTAACCTGTAGGCCATAGTACGAGTCTAAGACCTTAGCTATTAGGCCAGAGTAAGAGTTAAGACCTTAACCAGTAGGCCAGAGTACGAGTCTAAGACCTTAGCTATTAGGCCAGAGTAAGAGTCTAAGACCTTTGCTATTAGGCCAGAGTAAGAGTTAAGACCTTAGCTATTAGGCCAGAGTAAGAGTTAAGACCTTAACCAGTAGGCCAGAGTAAGAGTTAAGACCTTAACCAGTAGTCCAGAGTAAGAGTTAAGACATTAACCTGTAGGCCATAGTACGAATCTAAGACCTTAGCTATTAGGCCAGAGTAAGAGTTAAGACCTTAGCTATTAGGCCAGAGTAAGAGTTAAGACCTTAACCAGTAGGCCAGAGTAAGAGTTAAGACCTTAAACTGTAGGCCAGAGTACGAGTCTAAGACCTTAGCTATTAGGCCAGAGTAAGAGTTAAGACCTTAGCTATTAGGCCAGAGTGAGAGTTAAGACCTTAACCAGTAGGCCAAAGTAAGAGTTAAGACCTTAGCTATTAGGCCAGAGTAAGAGTTAAGACCTTAACCAGTAGGCCAAAGTACGAGTCTAAGACCTTAGCTATTAGGCCAGAGTAAGAGTTAAGACCTTAACCAGTAGGCCAGAGTACGAGTCTAAGACCTTAGCTATTAGGCCAGAGTAAGAGTTAAGACCTTAGCTATTAAGCCAGAGTAAGAGTTAAGACCTTAACCAGTAGGCCAGAGTAAGAGTTCAGACCTTAACCAGTAGGCCAGAGTAACAGTCTAAGACCTTAACCATTAGGCCAGAATACGAGTCTAAGACCTTAGCTATTAGGCCAGAGTAAGAGTTAAGACCTTAACCTGTAGGCCAGAGTAAGAGTTAAGACCTTAACAAGTAGGCCAGAGTAAGAGTTCAGACCTTAGCTATTAGGCCAGAGTAAGAATTAAGACCTTAACCATGAGGCCAGAGTAAGAGTTAAGACCTTAACCAGTAGGCCAGAGTAGGAGTCTAAGACCTTAGCTATTAGGCCAGAGTAAGAGTTAAGACCTTAGCTATTAGGCCAGAGTAAGAGTTAAGACCTTAACCAGTAGGCCAGAGTAAGAGTTAAGACCTTAACCAGTAGGCCAGAGTAAGAGTCTAAGACCTTAACCATTAGGCCAGAGTACGAGTCTAAGACCTTAGCTATTAGGCCAGAGTAAGAGTTAAGACCTTAAGCAGTAGGCCAGAGTACGAGTCTAAGACCTTAGCTATTAGGCCAGAGTAAGAGTTAAGACCTTAACCTGTAGGCCATAGTACGAGGCTAAGACCTTAGCTATTAGGACAGAGTAAGAGTTAAGACCTTAACCAGTAGGCCAGAGTACGAGTCTAAGACCTTAGCTATTAGGCCAGAGTAAGAGTTAAGACCTTAACAAGTAGGCCAGAGTAAGAGTTAAGACCTTAGCTATTAGGCCAGAGTAAGAGTTAAGACCTTAACCACTAGGCCAGAGTAAGAGTTAAGACCTTAACCAGTAGGCCAGAGTAAGAGTCTAAGACCTTAACCATTAGGCCAGAGTACGAGTCTAAGACCTTAGCTATTAGGCCAGAGTAAGAGTTAAGACCTTAACCAGTAGGCCAGAGTAAGAGTTAAGACATTAACCAGTAGGCCAGAGTACGAGTCTAAGACCTTAGCTATTAGGCCAGAGTAAGAGTTAAGACCTTAGCTATTAGGCCAGAGTAAGAGTTAAGACCTTAACCAGTAGGTCAGAGTAAGAGTTAAGACCTTAGCTATTAAGCCAGAGTAAGAGTTAAGACCTTAAACAGTAGGCCAAAGTACGAGTCTAAGACCTTAGCTATTAGGCCAGAGTAAGAGTTAAGACCTTAACCAGTAGGCCAGAGTACGAGTCTAAGACCTAAGCTATTAGGCCAGAGTAAGAGTTAAGACCTTAACCAGTAGGCCAGAGTAAGAGTTAAGACCTTAAGCATTAGGCCAGAGTACGAGTCTAAGACCTTAACCATTAGGCCAGAGTACGAGTCTAAGACCTTAGCTATTAGGCCAGAATAAGAGTTAAGACCTTAGCTATTAGGCCAGAGTAAGAGTTAAGACCTTAACCTTTAGGCCAGAGTACGAGTCTAAGATCTTAGCTTTTAGGCCAGAGTAAGAGTTAAGACCTTAACCTGTAGGCCATAGTACGATTCTAAGACCTTAGCTATTAGGCCAGAGTAAGAGTTAAGACCTTAGCTATTAGGCCAGAGTAAGAGTTAAGACCTTAACCTTTAGGCCAGAGTACGAGTCTAAGACCTTAGCTTTTAGGGCAGAGTAAGAGTTAAGACCTTAACCTCTAGGCCATAGTACGAGTCTAAGACCTTAGCTATTAGGCCAGAGTACGAGTTAAGACCTTAGCTATTAGGCCAGAGTAAGAGTTAAGACCTTAACCAGTAGACGAGAGTAAGAGTTAAGACCTTAACCAGTAGGCCAGAGTAAGAGTTAAGACCTTAACCAGTAGGCCAGAGTAAGAGTTAAGACCTTAACCAATAGGCCAGAGTAAGAGTTAAGACCTTAACCAGTAGGCCAGAGTGAGAGTCTAAGACCTTAACCATTAGGCCAGAGTACGAGTCTAAGACCTTAGCTATTAGGCCAGAATAAGAGTTAAGATCTTAACCTTTAGGCCAGAGTACGAGTCTAAGACCTTAGCTATTAGGCCAGAGTAAGAGTTAAGACCTTAGCTATTAGGCCAGAGTAAGAGTTAAGACCTTAAGCAGTAGGCCAGAGTAAGAGTTAAGACCTTAACCAGTAGGCCATAGTACGAGTCTAAGACCTTAGCTATTAGGCCAGAGTAAGAGTTAAGACCTTAAGCAGTAGGCCAGAGTACGAGTCTAAGACCTTAGCTATTAGGCCAGAGTAAGAGTTAAGACCTTAAGCAGTAGGCCAGAGTACGAGTCTAAGACCTTAGCTATTAAGCCAGAGTAAGAGTTAAGACCTTAAACAGTAGGCCAAAGTACGAGTCTAAGACCTTAGCTATTAGGCCAGAGTAAGAGTTAAGACCTTAACCAGTAGGCCAGAGTACGAGTCTAAGACCTAAGCTATTAGGCCAGAGTAAGAGTTAAGACCTTAACCAGTAGGCCAGAGTAAGAGTTAAGACCTTAAGCATTAGGCCAGAGTACGAGTCTAAGACCTTAACCATTAGGCCAGAGTACGAGTCTAAGACCTTAGCTATTAGGCCAGAATAAGAGTTAAGACCTTAGCTATTAGGCCAGAGTAAGAGTTAAGACCTTAACCTTTAGGCCAGAGTACGAGTCTAAGATCTTAGCTTTTAGGCCAGAGTAAGAGTTAAGACCTTAACCTGTAGGCCATAGTACGATTCTAAGACCTTAGCTATTAGGCCAGAGTAAGAGTTAAGACCTTAGCTATTAGGCCAGAGTAAGAGTTAAGACCTTAACCTTTAGGCCAGAGTACGAGTCTAAGACCTTAGCTTTTAGGGCAGAGTAAGAGTTAAGACCTTAACCTCTAGGCCATAGTACGAGTCTAAGACCTTAGCTATTAGGCCAGAGTACGAGTTAAGACCTTAGCTATTAGGCCAGAGTAAGAGTTAAGACCTTAACCAGTAGACGAGAGTAAGAGTTAAGACCTTAACCAGTAGGCCAGAGTAAGAGTTAAGACCTTAACCAGTAGGCCAGAATAAGAGTTAAGACCTTAACCAATAGGCCAGAGTAAGAGTTAAGACCTTAACCAGTAGGCCAGAGTGAGAGTCTAAGACCTTAACCATTAGGCCAGAGTACGAGTCTAAGACCTTAGCTATTAGGCCAGAATAAGAGTTAAGATCTTAACCTTTAGGCCAGAGTACGAGTCTAAGACCTTAGCTATTAGGCCAGAGTAAGAGTTAAGACCTTAGCTATTAGGCCAGAGTAAGAGTTAAGACCTTAAGCAGTAGGCCAGAGTAAGAGTTAAGACCTTAACCAGTAGGCCATAGTACGAGTCTAAGACCTTAGCTATTAGGCCAGAGTAAGAGTTAAGACCTTAAGCAGTAGGCCAGAGTACGAGTCTAAGACCTTAGCTATTAGGCCAGAGTAAGAGTTAAGACCTTAAGCAGTAGGCCAGAGTACGAGTCTAAGACCTTAGCTATTAGGCCAGAGTAAGAGTTAAGACCTTAACCTGTAGGCCATAGTACGAGTCTAAGACCTTAGCTATTAGGACAGAGTAAGAGTTAAGACCTTAACCAGTAGGCCAGAGTACGAGTCTAAGACCTTAGCTATTAGGCCAGAGTAAGAGTTAAGACCTTAACAAGTAAGCCAGAGTAAGAGTTAAGACCTTAGCTATTAGGCCAGAGTAAGAGTTAAGACCTTAACCACTAGGCCAGAGTAAGAGTTAAGACCTTAGCTATTAGGCCAGAGTAAAAGTTAAGACCTTAACCAGTAGGCCAGAGTAAGAGTTAAGACCTTAACCAGTAGGCCAGAGTAAGAGTTAAGACCTTAACCAGTAGGCCAGAGTAAGAGTCTAAGACCTTAACCATTAGGCCAGAGTACGAGTCTAAGACCTTAGCTATTAGGCCAGAATAAGAGTTAAGACCTTAACCTGTAGGCCATAGTACGAGTCTAAGACCTTAGCTATTAGGCCAGAGTAAGAGTTAAGACCTTAGCTGTTAGGCCAGAGTAAGAGTTAAGACCTTAACCTGTAGGCCATAGTACGAGTCTAAGACCTTAGATATTAGGCCAGAGTAAGAGTTAAGACCTTAGCTATTAGGCCAGAGTAAGAGTTAAGACCTTAACCAGTAGGCCAGAGTACGAGTCTAAGACCTTAGCTATTAGGCCAGAGTACGAGTTAAGACCTTAGCTATTAGGCCAGAGTAAGAGTTAAGACCTTAGCTATTAGGCTAGAGTAAGAGTTAAGACCTTAACCAGTAGGCCAGAGTAAGAGTTACGACCTTAACCTGTAGGCCAGAGTAAGAGTCTAAGACCTTAACTAGTAGGCCAGAGTAAGAGTTAAGACCTTAACCTGTAGGCCAGAGTAAGAGTCTAAGAACTTTACCAGTAGGCCAGAGTAAGAGTTAAGACCTTAACCATTAGGCCAGAGTAAGAGTTAAGACCTTAACCATTAGGCCAGAGTAAGAGTCTAAGACCTTAGCTATTAGGCCAGAGTAAGAGTTAAGACCTTAACCAGTAGGCCAGAGTACGAGTCTAAGACCTTAGCTATTAGGCCAGAGTAAGAGTTAAGACCTTAGCTATTAGGCCAGAGTAAGAGTTAAGACCTTAACCAGTAGTCCAGAGTAAGAGTTAAGACCTTAACCAGTAGGCCATAGTACGAGTCTAAGACCTTAGCTATTAGGCCAGAGTAAGAGTTAAGACCTTAACCAGTAGGCCAGAGTACGAGTCTAAGACCTTAGCAATTAGGCCAGAGTAAGAGTCCAAGACCTTAGCTATTAGGCCAGAGTAAGAGTTAAGACCTTAGCTATTAGGCCAGAGTAAGAGTTACGACCTTAACCAGAAGCCAGAGTAAGAGTTAAGACCTTAACCAGTAGGCCAGAGTACGAGTCTAAGACCTTAGCTATTAGGCCAGAGTAAGAGTCTAAGACCTTACCTATTAGGCCAGAGTAAGAGTTAAGACCTTAGCTATTAGGCCAGAGTGGGAGTTAAGACCTTAACCAGTAGGCCAGAGTAAGAGTTAAGACCTTAACCAGTAGGCCAGAGTAAGAGTTAAGACCTTAAACTGTAAGCCAGAGTACGAGTCTAAGACCTTAGCTATTAGGCCAGAGTAAGAGTTAAGACCTTAGCTATTAGGCCAGAGTAAGAGTTAAGACCTTAACCAGTAGGCCAGAGTAAGAGTTAAGACCTTAGCTATTAGGCCAGAGTAAGAGTTAAGACCTTAACCAGTAGGCCAAAGTACGAGTCTAAGACCTTAGCTATTAGGCCAGAGTAAGAGTTAAGACCTTAACCAGTAGGCCAGAGTAAGAGTTAAGACCTTAGCTATTACGCCAGAGTAAGAGTTAAGACCTTAACCAGTAGGCCAAAGTACGAGTCTAAGACCTTAGCTATTAGGCCAGAGTAAGAGTTAAGACCTTAACCAGTAGGCCAGAGTACGAGTCTAAGACCTTAGCTATTAGGCCAGAGTAAGAGTTAAGACCTTAGCTATTCAGCCAGAGTAAGAGTTAAGACCTTAGCTATTAAGCCAGAGTAAGAGTTAAGACCTTAACCAGTAGGCCAGAGTAAGAGTTCAGACCTTAACCAGTAGGCCAGAGTAAGAGTCTAAGACCTTAAGAGTACGAGTCTAAGACCTTAGCTATTAGGCCAGAGTAAGTGTTAAGACCTTAACCTGTAGGCCAGAGTAAGAGTTAAGACCTTAACAAGTATGCCAGAGCAAGAGTTCAGACCTTAGCCATTAGGCCAGAGTAAGAGTTAAGACCTTAACCATTAGGCCAGAGTAAGAGTTAAGACCTTAACCAGTAGGCCATAGTAAGAGTTCAGACCTTAACCAGTAGGCCAGAGTAAGAGTCTAAGACCTTAACCATTAGGCCAGAGTACGAGTTTAAGACCTTAGCTATTAGGCCAGAGTAAGAGTTAAGACCTTAAGCAGTAGGCCAGAGTATGAGTCTAAGACCTTAGCTATTAGGCCAGAGTAAGAGTTAAGACCTTAAGCAGTAGCCCAGAGTATGAGTCTAAGACCTTAGCTATTAGGCCAGAGTAAGAGTTAAGACCTTAACCTGTAGGCCATAGTACGAGTCTAAGACCTTAGCTATTAGGCCAGAGTAAGTGTTAAGACCTTAACAAGTAAGCCAGAGTAAGAGTTAAGACCTTAGCTATTAGGCCAGAGTAAGAGTTAAGACCTTAACCACTAGGCCAGAGTAAGAGTTAAGACCTTAGCTATTAGGCCATAGTAAAAATTAAGACCTTAACCAGTAGTCGAGAGTAAGAGTTAAGACCTTAACCAGTAGGCCAGAGTAAGAGTTAAGACCTTAACCAGTAGGCCAGAGTAAGAGTCTAAGACCTTAACCATTAGGCCAGAGTACGAGTCTAAGACCTTAGCTATTAGGCCAGAATAAGAGTTAAGACCTTAACCTGTAGGCCATAGTACGAGTCTAAGACCTTAGATATTAGGCCAGAGTAAGAGTTAAGACCTTAGCTATTAGGCCAGAGTAAGAGTTAAGACCTTAACCAGTAGGCCAGAGTACGAATCTAAGACCTTAGCTATTAGGCCAGAGTACGAGTTAAGACCTTAGCTATTAGGCCAGAGTAAGAGTTAAGACCTTAGCTGTTAGGCTAGAGTAAGAGTTAAGACCTTAACCAGTAGGCCAGAGTAAGAGTTACGACCCTAACCTGTAGGCCAGAGTAAGAGTCTAAGACCTTAACTAGTAGGCCAGAGTAAGAGTTAAGACCTTAACCTGTAGGCCAGAGTAAGAGTCTAAGAACTTTACCAGTAGGCCAGAGTAAGAGTTAAGACCTTAACCATTAGGCCAGAGTAAGAGTTAAGACCTTAACCATTAGGCCAGAGTAAGAGTCTAAGACCTTAGCTATTAGGCCAGAGTAAGAGTTAAGACCTTAACCAGTAGGCCAGAGTACGTGTCTAAGACCTTAGCTATTAGGCCAGAGTAAGAGTTAAGACCTTAGCTATTAGGCCAGAGTAAGAGTTAAGACCTTAACCAGTAGGCCAGAGTAAGAGTTAAGACCTTAACCAGTAGGCCATAGTACGAGTCTAAGACCTTAGCTATTAGGCCAGAGTAAGAGTTAAGACCTTAACCAGTAGGCCAGAGTACGAGTCTAAGACCTTAGCAATTAGGCCGGAGTAAGAGTCTAAGACCTTAGCTATTAGGCCAGAGTAAGAGTTAAGACCTTAGCTATTAGGCCAGAGTAAGAGTTACGACCTTAACCAGTAGGCCAGAGTAAGAGTTAAGACCTTAACCAGTAGGCCTGAGTAAGAGTTAAGACCTTAACCTGTAGGCCATAGTACGAGTCTAAGACCTTAGCTATTAGGCCAGAGTAAGAGTTAAGAACTTAACCAGTAGGCCAGAGTACGAGTCTAAGACCTTAGCTATTAGGCCAGAGTAAGAGTCTAAGACCTTAGCTATTAGGCCAGAGTAAGAGTTAAGACCTTAGCTATTAGGCCAGAGTAAGAGTTAAGACCTTAACCAGTAGGCCAGAGTAAGAGTTAAGACCTTAACCAGTAGGCCAGAGTAAGAGTTAAGACCTTAAACTGTAGGCCAGAGTACGAGTCTAAGACCTTAGCTATTAGGCCAGAGTAAGAGTTAAGACCTTAGCTATTAGGCCAGAGTAAGAGTTAAGACCTTAACCAGTAGGCCAGAGTAAGAGTTAAGACCTTAGCTATTAGGCCAGAGTAAGAGTTAAGACCTTAACCAGTAGGCCAAAGTACGAGTCTAAGACCTTAGCTATTAGGCCAGAGTAAGAGTTAAGACCTTAACCAGTAGGCCAGAGTATGAGTCTAAGACCTTAGCTATTAGGCCAGAGTAAGAGTTAAGACCTTAGCTATTAGGCCAGAGTAAGAGTTAAGACCTTAGCTATTAAGCCAGAGTAAGAGTTAAGACCTTAACCAGTAGGCCAGAGTAAGAGTTCAGTCCTTAACCAGTAGGCCAGAGTAAGAGTCTAAGACCTTAACCATTAGGCCAGAGTACGAGTCTAAGACCTTAGCTATTAGGCCAGAGTAAGAGTTAAGACCTTAACCTGTAGGCCAGAGTAAGAGTTAAGACCTTAACAAGTAGGCCAGAGTAAGAGTTCAGACCTTAGCTATTAGGCCAGAGTAAGAGTTAAGACCTTAACCATTAGGCCAGAGTAAGAGTTAAGACCTTAACCAATAGGCCAGAGTAAGAGTTAAGACCTTAACCAGTAGGCCAGAGTGAGAGTCTAAGACCTTAACCATTAGGCCAGAGTACGAGTCTAAGACCTTAGCTATTAGGCCAGAATAAGAGTTAAGATCTTAACCTTTAGGCCAGAGTACGAGTCTAAGACCTTAGCTATTAGGCCAGAGTAAGAGTTAAGACCTTAGCTATTAGGCCAGAGTAAGAGTTAAGACCTTAAGCAGTAGGCCAGAGTAAGAGTTAAGACCTTAACCAGTAGGCCATAGTACGAGTCTAAGACCTTAGCTATTAGGCCAGAGTAAGAGTTAAGACCTTAAGCAGTAGGCCAGAGTACGAGTCTAAGACCTTAGCTATTAGGCCAGAGTAAGAGTTAAGACCTTAAGCAGTAGGCCAGAGTACGAGTCTAAGACCTTAGCTATTAGGCCAGAGTAAGAGTTAAGACCTTAACCTGTAGGCCATAGTACGAGTCTAAGACCTTAGCTATTAGGACAGAGTAAGAGTTAAGACCTTAACCAGTAGGCCAGAGTACGAGTCTAAGACCTTAGCTATTAGGCCAGAGTAAGAGTTAAGACCTTAACAAGTAAGCCAGAGTAAGAGTTAAGACCTTAGCTATTAGGCCAGAGTAAGAGTTAAGACCTTAACCACTAGGCCAGAGTAAGAGTTAAGACCTTAGCTATTAGGCCAGAGTAAAAGTTAAGACCTTAACCAGTAGGCCAGAGTAAGAGTTAAGACCTTAACCAGTAGGCCAGAGTAAGAGTTAAGACCTTAACCAGTAGGCCAGAGTAAGAGTCTAAGACCTTAACCATTAGGCCAGAGTACGAGTCTAAGACCTTAGCTATTAGGCCAGAATAAGAGTTAAGACCTTAACCTGTAGGCCATAGTACGAGTCTAAGACCTTAGCTATTAGGCCAGAGTAAGAGTTAAGACCTTAGCTGTTAGGCCAGAGTAAGAGTTAAGACCTTAACCTGTAGGCCATAGTACGAGTCTAAGACCTTAGATATTAGGCCAGAGTAAGAGTTAAGACCTTAGCTATTAGGCCAGAGTAAGAGTTAAGACCTTAACCAGTAGGCCAGAGTACGAGTCTAAGACCTTAGCTATTAGGCCAGAGTACGAGTTAAGACCTTAGCTATTAGGCCAGAGTAAGAGTTAAGACCTTAGCTATTAGGCTAGAGTAAGAGTTAAGACCTTAACCAGTAGGCCAGAGTAAGAGTTACGACCTTAACCTGTAGGCCAGAGTAAGAGTCTAAGACCTTAACTAGTAGGCCAGAGTAAGAGTTAAGACCTTAACCTGTAGGCCAGAGTAAGAGTCTAAGAACTTTACCAGTAGGCCAGAGTAAGAGTTAAGACCTTAACCATTAGGCCAGAGTAAGAGTTAAGACCTTAACCATTAGGCCAGAGTAAGAGTCTAAGACCTTAGCTATTAGGCCAGAGTAAGAGTTAAGACCTTAACCAGTAGGCCAGAGTACGAGTCTAAGACCTTAGCTATTAGGCCAGAGTAAGAGTTAAGACCTTAGCTATTAGGCCAGAGTAAGAGTTAAGACCTTAACCAGTAGTCCAGAGTAAGAGTTAAGACCTTAACCAGTAGGCCATAGTACGAGTCTAAGACCTTAGCTATTAGGCCAGAGTAAGAGTTAAGACCTTAACCAGTAGGCCAGAGTACGAGTCTAAGACCTTAGCAATTAGGCCAGAGTAAGAGTCCAAGACCTTAGCTATTAGGCCAGAGTAAGAGTTAAGACCTTAGCTATTAGGCCAGAGTAAGAGTTACGACCTTAACCAGTAGGCCAGAGTAAGAGTTAAGACCTTAACCAGTAGGCCAGAGTACGAGTCTAAGACCTTAGCTATTAGGCCAGAGTAAGAGTCTAAGACCTTACCTATTAGGCCAGAGTAAGAGTTAAGACCTTAGCTATTAGGCCAGAGTGGGAGTTAAGACCTTAACCAGTAGGCCAGAGTAAGAGTTAAGACCTTAACCAGTAGGCCAGAGTAAGAGTTAAGACCTTAAACTGTAAGCCAGAGTACGAGTCTAAGACCTTAGCTATTAGGCCAGAGTAAGAGTTAAGACCTTAGCTATTAGGCCAGAGTAAGAGTTAAGACCTTAACCAGTAGGCCAGAGTAAGAGTTAAGACCTTAGCTATTAGGCCAGAGTAAGAGTTAAGACCTTAACCAGTAGGCCAAAGTACGAGTCTAAGACCTTAGCTATTAGGCCAGAGTAAGAGTTAAGACCTTAACCAGTAGGCCAGAGTAAGAGTTAAGACCTTAGCTATTACGCCAGAGTAAGAGTTAAGACCTTAACCAGTAGGCCAAAGTACGAGTCTAAGACCTTAGCTATTAGGCCAGAGTAAGAGTTAAGACCTTAACCAGTAGGCCAGAGTACGAGTCTAAGACCTTAGCTATTAGGCCAGAGTAAGAGTTAAGACCTTAGCTATTCAGCCAGAGTAAGAGTTAAGACCTTAGCTATTAAGCCAGAGTAAGAGTTAAGACCTTAACCAGTAGGCCAGAGTAAGAGTTCAGACCTTAACCAGTAGGCCAGAGTAAGAGTCTAAGACCTTAAGAGTACGAGTCTAAGACCTTAGCTATTAGGCCAGAGTAAGTGTTAAGACCTTAACCTGTAGGCCAGAGTAAGAGTTAAGACCTTAACAAGTATGCCAGAGCAAGAGTTCAGACCTTAGCCATTAGGCCAGAGTAAGAGTTAAGACCTTAACCATTAGGCCAGAGTAAGAGTTAAGACCTTAACCAGTAGGCCATAGTAAGAGTTCAGACCTTAACCAGTAGGCCAGAGTAAGAGTCTAAGACCTTAACCATTAGGCCAGAGTACGAGTTTAAGACCTTAGCTATTAGGCCAGAGTAAGAGTTAAGACCTTAAGCAGTAGGCCAGAGTATGAGTCTAAGACCTTAGCTATTAGGCCAGAGTAAGAGTTAAGACCTTAAGCAGTAGGCCAGAGTATGAGTCTAAGACCTTAGCTATTAGGCCAGAGTAAGAGTTAAGACCTTAACCTGTAGGCCATAGTACGAGTCTAAGACCTTAGCTATTAGGCCAGAGTAAGTGTTAAGACCTTAACAAGTAAGCCAGAGTAAGAGTTAAGACCTTAGCTATTAGGCCAGAGTAAGAGTTAAGACCTTAACCACTAGGCCAGAGTAAGAGTTAAGACCTTAGCTATTAGGCCATAGTAAAAGTTAAGACCTTAACCAGTAGTCGAGAGTAAGAGTTAAGACCTTAACCAGTAGGCCAGAGTAAGAGTTAAGACCTTAACCAGTAGGCCAGAGTAAGAGTCTAAGACCTTAACCATTAGGCCAGAGTACGAGTCTAAGACCTTAGCTATTAGGCCAGAATAAGAGTTAAGACCTTAACCTGTAGGCCATAGTACGAGTCTAAGACCTTAGATATTAGGCCAGAGTAAGAGTTAAGACCTTAGCTATTAGGCCAGAGTAAGAGTTAAGACCTTAACCAGTAGGCCAGAGTACGAATCTAAGACCTTAGCTATTAGGCCAGAGTACGAGTTAAGACCTTAGCTATTAGGCCAGAGTAAGAGTTAAGACCTTAGCTGTTAGGCTAGAGTAAGAGTTAAGACCTTAACCAGTAGGCCAGAGTAAGAGTTACGACCCTAACCTGTAGGCCAGAGTAAGAGTCTAAGACCTTAACTAGTAGGCCAGAGTAAGAGTTAAGACCTTAACCTGTAGGCCAGAGTAAGAGTCTAAGAACTTTACCAGTAGGCCAGAGTAAGAGTTAAGACCTTAACCATTAGGCCAGAGTAAGAGTTAAGACCTTAACCATTAGGCCAGAGTAAGAGTCTAAGACCTTAGCTATTAGGCCAGAGTAAGAGTTAAGACCTTAACCAGTAGGCCAGAGTACGAGTCTAAGACCTTAGCTATTAGGCCAGAGTAAGAGTTAAGACCTTAGCTATTAGGCCAGAGTAAGAGTTAAGACCTTAACCAGTAGGCCAGAGTAAGAGTTAAGACCTTAACCAGTAGGCCATAGTACGAGTCTAAGACCTTAGCTATTAGGCCAGAGTAAGAGTTAAGACCTTAACCAGTAGGCCAGAGTACGAGTCTAAGACCTTAGCAATTAGGCCGGAGTAAGAGTCTAAGACCTTAGCTATTAGGCCAGAGTAAGAGTTAAGACCTTAGCTATTAGGCCAGAGTAAGAGTTACGACCTTAACCAGTAGGCCAGAGTAAGAGTTAAGACCTTAACCAGTAGGCCTGAGTAAGAGTTAAGACCTTAACCTGTAGGCCATAGTACGAGTCTAAGACCTTAGCTATTAGGCCAGAGTAAGAGTTAAGAACTTAACCAGTAGGCCAGAGTACGAGTCTAAGACCTTAGCTATTAGGCCAGAGTAAGAGTCTAAGACCTTAGCTATTAGGCCAGAGTAAGAGTTAAGACCTTAGCTATTAGGCCAGAGTAAGAGTTAAGACCTTAACCAGTAGGCCAGAGTAAGAGTTAAGACCTTAACCAGTAGGCCAGAGTAAGAGTTAAGACCTTAAACTGTAGGCCAGAGTACGAGTCTAAGACCTTAGCTATTAGGCCAGAGTAAGAGTTAAGACCTTAGCTATTAGGCCAGAGTAAGAGTTAAGACCTTAACCAGTAGGCCAGAGTAAGAGTTAAGACCTTAGCTATTAGGCCAGAGTAAGAGTTAAGACCTTAACCAGTAGGCCAAAGTACGAGTCTAAGACCTTAGCTATTAGGCCAGAGTAAGAGTTAAGACCTTAACCAGTAGGCCAGAGTATGAGTCTAAGACCTTAGCTATTAGGCCAGAGTAAGAGTTAAGACCTTAGCTATTAGGCCAGAGTAAGAGTTAAGACCTTAGCTATTAAGCCAGAGTAAGAGTTAAGACCTTAACCAGTAGGCCAGAGTAAGAGTTCAGTCCTTAACCAGTAGGCCAGAGTAAGAGTCTAAGACCTTAACCATTAGGCCAGAGTACGAGTCTAAGACCTTAGCTATTAGGCCAGAGTAAGAGTTAAGACCTTAACCTGTAGGCCAGAGTAAGAGTTAAGACCTTAACAAGTAGGCCAGAGTAAGAGTTCAGACCTTAGCTATTAGGCCAGAGTAAGAGTTAAGACCTTAACCATTAGGCCAGAGTAAGAGTTAAGACCTTAACCAGTAGGCCAGAGTAAGAGTTCAGACCTTAACCAGTAGGCCAGAGTAAGAGACTAAGACCTTAACCATTAGGCCAGAGTACGAGTCTAAGACCTTAGCTATTAGGCCAGAGTAAGAGTTAAGACCTTAAGCAGTAGGCCAGAGTACGAGTCTAAGACCTTAGCTATTAGGCAAGAGTAAGAGTTAAGACCTTAACCTGTAGGCCATAGTACGAGTCTAAGACCTTAGCTATTAGGACAGAGTAAGAGTTAAGACCTTAACCAGTAGGCCAGAGTACGAGTCTAAGACCTTAGCTATTAGGCCAGAGTAAAAGTTAAGACCTTAACAAGTAGGCCAGAGTAAGAGTTAAGACCTTAGCTATTAGGCCAGAGTAAGAGTTAAGACCTTAACCACTAGGCCAGAGTAAGAGTTAAGACCTTAACCAGTAGGCCAGAGTAAGAGTCTAAGACCTTAACCATTAGGCCAGAGTACGAGTCTAAGACCTTAGCTATGAGGCCAGAGTAAGAGTTAAGACCTTAACCAGTAGGCCAGAGTAAGAGTTAAGACCTTAACCAGTAGGCCAGAGTACAAGTCTAAGACCTTAGCTATTAGGCCAGAGTAAGAGTTAAGACCTTAGCTATTAGGCCAGAGTAAGAGTTAAGACCTTACCCAGTAGGCCAGAGTAAGAGTTAAGACCTTAACCAGTTGGCCAGAGTACAAGTCTAAGACCTTAGCTATTAGGCCAGAGTAAGAATTAAGACCTTAGCTATTAGGCCAGAGTAAGAGTTAAGACCTTACCCAGTAGGCCAGAGTAAGAGTTAAGACCTTAGCTATTAAGCCAGAGTAAGAGTTAAGACCTTAAACAGTAGGCCAAAGTACGATTCTAAGACCTTAGCTATTAGGCCAGAGTAAGAGTTAAGACCTTAACAAGTAGGCCAGAGTACGAGTCTAAGACCTTAGCTATTAGGCCAGAGTAAGAGTTAAGACCTTAACCTTTAGGCTAGAGTACGAGTTTAAGACCTTAGCTTTTAGGCCAGAGTAAGAGTTAAGACCTTAACCTGTAGGCCATAGTACGAGTCTAAGACCTTAGCTATTAGGCCAGAGTAAGAGTTAAGACCTTAGCTATTAGGCCAGAGTAAGAGTTAAGACCTTAGCTATTAGGCCAGAGTACGAGTTAAGACCTTAGCTATTAGGCCAGAGTAAGAGTTAAGGCCTTAACCAGTAGGCCAGAGTACGAGTCTAAGACCTTAGCTATTAGGCCAGAGTACGAGTTAAGACCTTAGCTATTAGGCCAGAGTAAGAGTTAAGACCTTAACCAGTAGGCGAGAGTAAGAGATAAGATCTTAACCAGTAGGCCAGAGTAAGAGTTAAGACCTTAACCAGTAGGCCAGAGTAAGAGTCTAAGACCTTAACCATTAGGCCAGAGTACGAGTCTAAGACCTTAGCTATTAGGCCAGAATAAGAGTTAAGACCTTAGCTATTAGGCCAGAGTAAGAGTTAAGACCTTAACCTTTAGGCCAGAGTACGAGTCTAAGACCTTAGCTATTAGGCCAGAGTAAGAGTTAAGACCTTAACCTTTAGGCTAGAGTATGAGTCTAGACCTTAGATTTTAGGCCAGAGTAAGAGTTAAGACCTTAACCTGTAGGCCATAGTACGAGTCTAAGACCTTAGCTATTAGGCCAGAGTAAGAGTTAGGACCTTAGCTATTAGTCCAGAGTAAGAGTTAAGACCTTAACCAGTAGGCCAGAGTACGAGTCTAAGACCTTAGCTATTAGGCCAGAGTACGAGTTAAGACCTTAGCTATTAGGCCAGAGTAAGAGTTAAGACCTTAGCTATTAGGCTATAGTAAGAGTTAAGACCTTAACCAGTAGGCCAGAGTAGGAGTTAAAACCTTAACCTGTAGGCCAGAGTAAGAGTCTAAGACCTTAACTAGTAGGCCAGAGTAAGAGTTAAGACCTTAACCTGTAGGCCAGAGTAGGAGTCTAAGAACTTTACCAGTAGGCCAGAGTAAGAGTTAAGACCTTAACCATTAGGCCAGAGTAAGAGTTAAGAACTTAACCATTAGGCCAGAGTAAGAGTCTAAGACCTTAGCTATTAGGCCAGAGTAAGAGTGAAGACCTTAACCAGTAGGCCAGAGTAAGAGTTAAGACCTTAGCTATTAGGCCAGAGTACGAGTCTAAGACCTTAGCTATTAGGCCAGAGTAAGAGTTAAGACCTTAACCAGTAGGCCAGAGAAAGAGTTAAGACCTTAACCTGTAGGCCATAGTACGAGTCTAAGACTTTAGCTATTAGGCCAGAGTAAGAGTTAAGACCTTAATCATTAGGCCAGAGTACGAGTCTAAAACCTTAGCTATTAGGCTAGAGTAAGGGTTAAGACCTTAGCTATTAGGCCAGAGTACGAGTCTAAGACCTTAGCTATTACGCCAGAGTAAGAGTTAAGACCTTAACCATTAGGCCAGAGTAAGAGTCTAAGACCTTAACCATTAGGCCAGAGTACGAGTCTAAGACTTTAGCTATTAGGCCAGAGTAAGAGTTAAGACCTTAATCATTAGGCCAGAGTACGAGTCTAAGACCTTAGCTATTAGGCTAGAGTAAGAGTTAAGACCTTAACCAGTAGGCCAGAGAAAGAGTTAAGACCTTAACCTGTAGGCCATAGTACGAGTCTAAGACTTTAGCTATTAGGCCAGAGTAAGAGTTAAGACCTTAATCATTAGGCCAGAGTACGAGTCTAAAACCTTAGCTATTAGGCTAGAGTAAGGGTTAAGACCTTAGCTATTAGGCCAGAGTACGAGTCTAAGACCTTAGCTATTACGCCAGAGTAAGAGTTAAGACCTTAACCATTAGGCCAGAGTACGAGTCTAAGACCTTAACCATTAGGCCAGAGTACGAGTCTAAAACCTTAGCTATTAGGCCAGAGTAAGAGTTAAGACCTTAGCTATTAGGCCAGAGTAAGAGTTAAGACCTTAACCTGTAGGCCAGAGTAAGAGTTAAGACCTTAACAAGTAGGCCAGAGTAAGAGTTAAGACCTTAGCTATTAGGCCAGAGTAAGAGTTAAGACCTTAACCAGTAGGCCAGAGTAAGAGTTAAGACCTTAACCAGTAGGCCAGAGTACGAGTCTAAGACCTTAGCTATTAGGCCAGAGTAAGAGTTAAGACCTTAGCTATTAGGCCAGAGTAAGAGTTAAGACCTTACCCAGTAGGCCAGAGTAAGAGTTAAGACCTTAGCTATTAAGCCAGAGTAAGAGTTAAGACCTTAAACAGTAGGCCAAAGTACGATTCTAAGACCTTAGCTATTAGGCCAGAGTAAGAGTTAAGACCTTAACCAGTAGGCCAGAGTACGAGTCTAAGACCTTAGCTATTAGGCCAGAGTAAGAGTTAAGACCTTAACCTTTAGGCTAGAGTACGAGTCTAAGACCTTAGATTTTAGGCCAGAGTAAGAGTTAAGACCTTAACCTGTAGGCCATAGTACGAGTCTAAGACCTTAGCTATTAGGCCAGAGTAGGTGTTAAGACCTTAGCTATTAGGCCAGAGTAAGAGTTAAGACCTTAACCAGTAGGCGAGAGTAAGAGATAAGACCTTAACCAGTAGGCCAGAGTAAGAGTTAAGACCTTAACCAGTAGGCCAGAGTAAGAATCTAAGACCTTAACCATTAGACCAGAGTACGAGTCTAAGACCTTAGCTATTAGGCCAGAATAAGAGTTAAGACCTTAGCTATTAGGCCAGAGTAAGAGTTAAGACCTTAACCTTTAGGCCACAGTACGAGTCTAAGACCTTAGCTATTAGGCCAGAGTAAGAGTTAAGAGCTTAACCTGTAGGCCATAGTACGAGTCTAAGACCTTAGCTATTAGGCCAGAGTAAGAGTTAAGACCTTAGCTATTAGGCCAGAGTAAGAGTTAAGACCTTAACCACTAGGCCAGAGTACGAGTCTAAGACCTTAGCTATTAGGCCAGAGTACGAGTTAAGACCTTAGCTATTAGGCCAGAGTAAGAGTTAAGACCTTAGCTATTAGGCTATAGTAAGAGTTAAGACCTTAACCAGTAGGCCAGAGTAAGAGTTAAGACCTTAACCTGTAGGCCAGAGTAAGAGTCTAAGACCTTAACTAGTAGGCCAGAGTAAGAGTTAAGACCTTAACTTGTAGGCCAGAGTAAGAGTCTAAGAACTTTACCAGTAGGCCAGAGTAAGAGTTAAGACCTTAACCATTAGGCCAGAGTAAGAGTTAAGACCTTAACCATTAGGCCAGAGTAAGAGTCTAAGACCTTAGCTATTAGGCCAGAGTAAGAGTAAAGACCTTAACCAGTAGGCCAGAGTAAGAGTTAAGACCTTAGCTATTAGGCCAGAGTACGAGTCTAAGACCTTAGCTATTAGGCCAGAGTAAGAGTTAAGACCTTAACCAGTAGGCCAGAGAAAGAGTTAAGACCTTAACCTGTAGGCCATAGTACGAGTCTAAGACCTTAGCTATTAGGCCAGAGTAAGAGTTAAGACCTTAATCATTAGGCCAGAGTACGAGTCTAAAACCTTAGCTATTAGGCCAGAGCACGAGTCTAAGACCTTAGCTATTAGGCCAGAGTAAGAGTTAAGACCTTAACCAGTAGGCCAGAGAAAGAGTTAAGACCTTAACCTGTAGGCCATAGTACGAGTCTAAGACCTTAGCTATTAGGCCAGAGTAAGAGTTAAGACCTTAACCAGTAGGCGAGAGTAAGAGATAAGACCTTAACCAGTAGGCCAGAGTAAGAGTTAAGACCTTAACCAGTAGGCCAGAGTAAGAGTCTAAGACCTTAACCATTAGGCCAGAGTACGAGTCTAAGACCTTAGCTATTAGGCCAGAATAAGTGTTAAGACCTTAGCTATTAGGCCAGAGTAAGAGTTAAGACCTTAACCTTTAGGCCAGAGTACGAGTCTAAGACCTTAGCTATTAGGCCAGAGTAAGAGTTAAGACCTTAACCTGTAGGCCATAGTACGAGTCTAAGACCTTAGCTATTAGGCCAGAGTAAGAGTTAGGACCTTAGCTATTAGGCCAGAGGAAGAGTTAAGACCTTAACCAGTAGGCCAGAGTACGAGTCTAAGACCTTAGCTATTAGGCCAGAGTACGAGTTAACACCTTAGCTATTAGGCCAGAGTAAGAGTTAAGACCTTAGCCATTAGGCTATAGTAAGAGTTAAGACCTTAACCAGTAGGCCAGAGTAAGAGTTAAGACCTTAACCTGTAGGCCAGAGTAAGAGTCTAAGACCTTAACTAGTAGGCCAGAGTAAGAGTTAAGACCTTAACCTGTAGGCCAGAGTAGGAGTCTAAGAACTTTACCAGTAGGCCAGAGTAAGAGTTAAGACCTTAACCATTAGGCCAGAGTAAGAGTTAAGACCTTAACCATTAGGCCAGAGTAAGAGTCTAAGACCTTAGCTATTAGGCCAGAGTAAGAGTGAAGACCTTAACCAGTAGGCCAGAGTAAGAGTTAAGACCTTAGCTATTAGGCCAGAGTACGAGTCTAAGACCTTAGCTATTAGGCCAGAGTAAGAGTTAAGACCTTAACCAGTAGGCCAGAGAAAGAGTTAAGACCTTAACCTGTAGGCCATAGTACGAGTCTAAGACCTTAGCTATTAGGCCACAGTAAGAGTTAAGACCTTAATCATTAGGCCAGAGTACGAGTCTAAAACCTTAGCTATTAGGCCAGAGTACGAGTTTAAGACCTTAGCTATTAGGCCAGAGTAAGAGTTAAGACCTTAGCTATTAGGCCAGAGTACGAGTCTAAGACCTTAGCTATTACGCCAGAGTAAGAGTTAAGACCTTAACCATTAGGCCAGAGTACGAGTCTAAGACCTTAACCATTAGGCCAGAGTACGAATCTAAAACCTTAGCTATTAGGCCAGAGTAAGAGTTAAGACCTTAGCTATTAGGCCAGAGTAAGAGTTAAGACCTTAGCTATTAAGCCAGAGTAAGAGTTAAGACCTTAACCCTTAGGCCAGAGTAAGAGTTAAGACCTTAACCTGTAGGCCAGAGTAAGAGTTAAGACCTTAACAAGTAGGCCAGAGTAAGAGTTAAGACCTTAGCTATTAGGCCAGAGTAAGAGTTAAGACCTTAACCAGTAGGCCAGAGTAAGAGTTAAGACCTTAACCAGTAGGCCAGAGTACGAGTCTAAGACCTTAGCTATTAGGCCAGAGTAAGAGTTAAGACCTTATCTATTAGGCCAGAGTAAGAGTTAAGACCTTACCCAGTAGGCCAGAGTAAGAGTTAAGACCTTAGCTATTAAGCCAGAGTAAGAGTTAAGACCTTAAACAGTAGGCCAAAGTACGATTCTAAGACCTTAGCTATTAGGCCAGAGTAAGAGTTAAGACCATAACCAGTAGGCCAGAGTACGAGTCTAAGACCTTAGCTATTAGGCCAGAGTAAGAGTTAAGACCTTAACCTTTAGGCTAGAGTACGAGTCTAAGACCTTAGCTTTTAGGCCAGAGTAAGAGTTAAGACCTTAACCTGTAGGCCATAGTACGAGTCTAAGATCTTAGCTATTAGGCCAGAATAAGTGTTAAGACCTTAGCTATTAGGCCAGAGTAAGAGTTAAGACCAAAACCAGTAGGCCAGAGTACGAGTCTAAGACCTTAGCTATTAGACCAGAGTACGAGTTAAGACCTTAGCTATTAGGCCAGAGTAAGAGTTAAGACCTTAACCAGTAGGCGAGAGTAAGAGATAAGACCTTAACCAGTAGGCCAGAGTAAGAGTTAAGACCTTAACCAGTAGGCCAGAGTAAGAGTCTAAGACCTTAACCATTAGACCAGAGTACGAGTCTAAGACCTTAGCTATTAGGCCAGAATAAGAGTTAAGACCTTAGCTATTAGGCCAGAGTAAGAGTTAAGACCTTAACCTTTAGGCCACAGTACGAGTCTAAGACCTTAGCTATTAGGCCAGAGTAAGAGTTAAGACCTTAGCTATTAGGCCAGAGTAAGAGTTAAGACCTTAACCAGTAGGCCAGAGTACGAGTCTAAGACCTTAGCTATTAGGCCAGAGTACGAGTCTAAGACCTTAGCTATTAGGCCAGAGTAAGAGTTAAGACCTTAACCAGTAGGCCAGAGAAAGAGTTAAGACCTTAACCTGTAGGCCATAGTACGAGTCTAAGACCTTAGCTATTAGGCCAGAGTAAGAGTTAAGACCTTAATCATTAGGCCAGAGTACGAGTCTAAAACCTTAGCTATTAGGCCAGAGTACGAGTCTAAGACCTTAGCTATTAGGCCAGAGTAAGAGTTAAGACCTTAACCAGTAGGCCAGAGAAAGAGTTAAGACCTTAACCTGTAGGCCATAGTACGAGTCTAAGACCTTAGCTATTAGGCCAGAGTAAGAGTTAAGACCTTAACCAGTAGGCGAGAGTAAGAGATAAGACCTTAACCAGTAGGCCAGAGTAAGAGTTAAGACCTTAACCAGTAGGCCAGAGTAAGAGTCTAAGACCTTAACCATTAGGCCAGAGTGCGAGTCTAAGACCTTAGCTATTAGGCCAGAATAAGTGTTAAGACCTTAGCTATTAGGCCAGAGTAAGAGTTAAGACCTTAACCTTTAGGCCAGAGTACGAGTCTAAGACCTTAGCTATTAGGCCAGAGTAAGAGTTAAGACCTTAACCTGTAGGCCATAGTACGAGTCTAAGACCTTAGCTATTAGGCCAGAGTAAGAGTTAGGACCTTAGCTATTAGGCCAGAGTAAGAGTTAAGACCTTAACCAGTAGGCCAGAGTACGAGTCTAAGACCTTAGCTATTAGGCCAGAGTACGAGTTAACACCTTAGCTATTAGGCCAGAGTAAGAGTTAAGACCTTAGCTATTAGGCTATAGTAAGAGTTAAGACCTTAACCAGTAGGCCAGAGTAAGAGTTAAGAACTTAACCTGTAGGCCAGAGTAAGAGTCTAAGACCTTAACTAGTAGGCCAGAGTAAGAGTTAAGACCTTAACCTGTAGGCCAGAGTAGGAGTCTAAGAACTTTACCAGTAGGCCAGAGTAAGAGTTAAGACCTTAACCATTAGGCCAGAGTAAGAGTTAAGACCTTAACCATTAGGCCAGAGTAAGAGTCTAAGACCTTAGCTATTAGGCCAGAGTAAGAGTGAAGACCTTAACCAGTAGGCCAGAGTAAGAGTTAAGACCTTAGCTATTAGGCCAGAGTACGAGTCTAAGACCTTAGCTATTAGGCCAGAGTAAGAGTTAAGACCTTAACCAGTAGGCCAGAGAAAGAGTTAAGACCTTAACCTGTAGGCCATAGTACGAGTCTAAGACCTTAGCTATTAGGCCACAGTAAGAGTTAAGACCTTAATCATTAGGCCAGAGTACGAGTCTAAAACCTTAGCTATTAGGCCAGAGTACGAGTTTAAGACCTTAGCTATTAGGCCAGAGTAAGAGTTAAGACCTTAGCTATTAGGCCAGAGTACGAGTCTAAGACCTTAGCTATTACGCCAGAGTAAGAGTTAAGACCTTAACCATTAGGCCAGAGTACGAGTCTAAGACCTTAACCATTAGGCCAGAGTACGAGTCTAAAACCTTAGCTATTAGGCCAGAGTAAGAGTTAAGACCTTAGCTATTAGGCCAGAGTAAGAGTTAAGACCTTAGCTATTAAGCCAGAGTAAGAGTTAAGACCTTAACCCTTAGGCCAGAGTAAGAGTTAAGACCTTAACCTGTAGGCCAGAGTAAGAGTTAAGACCTTAACAAGTAGGCCAGAGTAAGAGTTAAGACCTTAGCTATTAGGCCAGAGTAAGAGTTAAGACCTTAACCAGTAGGCCAGAGTAAGAGTTAAGACCTTAACCAGTAGGCCAGAGTACGAGTCTAAGACCTTAGCTATTAGGCCAGAGTAAGAGTTAAGACCTTAGCTATTAGGCCAGAGTAAGAGTTAAGACCTTACCCAGTAGGCCAGAGTAAGAGTTAAGACCTTAGCTATTAAGCCAGAGTAAGAGTTAAGACCTTAAACAGTAGGCCAAAGTACGATTCTAAGACCTTAGCTATTAGGCCAGAGTAAGAGTTAAGACCTTAACCAGTAGGCCAGAGTACGAGTCTAAGACCTTAGCTATTAGGCCAGAGTAAGAGTTAAGACCTTAACCTTTAGGCTAGAGTACGAGTCTAAGACCTTAGCTTTTAGGCCAGAGTAAGAGTTAAGACCTTAACCTGTAGGCCATAGTACGAGTCTAAGATCTTAGCTATTAGGCCAGAATAAGTGTTAAGACCTTAGCTATTAGGCCAGAGTAAGAGTTAAGACCAAAACCAGTAGGCCAGAGTACGAGTCTAAGACCTTAGCTATTAGACCAGAGTACGAGTTAAGACCTTAGCTATTAGGCCAGAGTAAGAGTTAAGACCTTAACCAGTAGGCGAGAGTAAGAGATAAGACCTTAACCAGTAGGCCAGAGTAAGAGTTAAGACCTTAACCAGTAGGCCAGAGTAAGAGTCTAAGACCTTAACCATTAGACAAGAGTACGAGTCTAAGACCTTAGCTATTAGGCCAGAATAAGAGTTAAGACCTTAGCTATTAGGCCAGAGTAAGAGTTAAGACCTTAACCTTTAGGCCACAGTACGAGTCTAAGACCTTAGCTATTAGGCCAGAGTAAGAGTTAAAACCTTAACCTGTAGGCCATAGTACGAGTCTAAGACCTTAGCTATTAGGCCAGAGTAAGAGTTAAGACCTTAGCTATTAGGCCAGAGTAAGAGTTAAGACCTTAACCAGTAGGCCAGAGTATGAGTCTAAGACCTTAGCTATTAGGCCAGAGTACGAGTTAAGACCTTAGCTATTAGGCCAGAGTAAGAGTTAAGACCTTAGCTATTAGGCTATAGTAAGAGTTAAGACCTTAACCAGTAGGCCAGAGTAAGAGTTAAGACCTTAACCTGTAGGCCAGAGTAAGAGTCTAAGACCTTAACTAGTAGGCCAGAGTAAGAGTTAAGACCTTAACCTGTAGGCCAGAGTAAGAGTCTAAGAACTTTACCAGTAGGCCAGAGTAAGAGTTAAGACCTTAACCATTAGGCCAGAGTAAGAGTTAAGACCTTAACCATTAGGCCAGAGTAAGAGTTAAGACCTTAACCATTAGGCCAGAGTAAGAGTCTAAGACCTTAGCTATTAGGCCAGAGTAAGAGTAAAGACCTTAACCAGTAGGCCAGAGTAAGAGTTAAGACCTTAGCTATTAGGCCAGAGTACGAGTCTAAAACCTTAGCTATTAGGCCAGAGTACGAGTCTAAGACCTTAGCTATTAGGCCAGAGTAAGAGTTAAGACCTTAGCTATTAGGCCAGAGTACGAGTCTAAGACCTTAACCATTAGGCCAGAGTAAGAGTTAAGACCTTAACCAGTAGGCCATAGTAAGAGTTCAGACCTTAACCAGTAGGCCAGAGTAAGAGTCTAAGACCTTAACCATTAGGCCAGAGTACGAGTCTAAGACCTTAGCTATTAGGCCAGAGTAAGAGTTAAGACCTTAAGCAGTAGGCCAGAGTATGAGTCTAAGACCTTAGCTATTAGGCCAGAGTAAGAGTTAAGACCTTAAGCAGTAGGCCAGAGTACGAGTCTAAGACCTTAGCTATTAGGCCAGAGTAAGAGTTAAGACCTTAACCTGTAGGCCATAGTACGAGTCTAAGACCTTAGCTATTAGGACAGAGTAAGAGTTAAGACCTTAATCAGTAGGCCAGAGTACGAGTCTAAGACCTTAGCTATTAGGCCAGAGTAAGTGTTAAGACCTTAACAAGTAAGCCAGAGTAAGAGTTAAGACCTTAGCTATTAGGCCAGAGTAAGAGTTAAGACCTTAACCACTAGGCCAGAGTAAGAGTTAAGACCTTAGCTATTAGGCCATAGTAAAAGTTAATACCTTAACCAGTAGTCGAGAGTAAGAGTTAAGACCTTAACCAGTAGGCCAGAGTAAGAGTTAAGACCTTAACCAGTAGGCCAGAGTAAGAGTCTAAGACCTTAACCATTAGGCCAGAGTACGAGTCTAAGACCTTAGCTATTAGGCCAGAATAAGAGTTAAGACCTTAACCTGTAGGCCATAGTACGAGTCTAAGACCTTAGATATTAGGCCAGAGTAAGAGTTAAGACCTTAGCTATTAGGCCAGAGTAAGAGTTAAGACCTTAACCAGTAGGCCAGAGTACGAATCTAAGACCTTAGCTATTAGGCCAGAGTACGAGTTAAGACCTTAGCTATTAGGCCAGAGTAAGAGTTAAGACCTTAGCTGTTAGGCTAGAGTAAGAGTTAAGACCTTAACCAGTAGGCCAGAGTAAGAGTTACGACCCTAACCTGTAGGCCAGAGTAAGAGTCTAAGACCTTAACTAGTAGGCCAGAGTAAGAGTTAAGACCTTAACCTGTAGGCCAGAGTAAGAGTCTAAGAACTTTACCAGTAGGCCAGAGTAAGAGTTAAGACCTTAACCATTAGGCCAGAGTAAGAGTTAAGACCTTAACCATTAGGCCAGAGTAAGAGTCTAAGACCTTAGCTATTAGGCCAGAGTAAGAGTTAAGACCTTAACCAGTAGGCCAGAGTACGAGTCTAAGACCTTAGCTATTAGGCCAGAGTAAGAGTTAAGACCTTAGCTATTAGGCCAGAGTAAGAGTTAAGACCTTAACCAGTAGGCCAGAGTAAGAGTTAAGACCTTAACCAGTAGGCCATAGTACGAGTCTAAGACCTTAGCTATTAGGCCAGAGTAAGAGTTAAGACCTTAACCAGTAGGCCAGAGTACGAGTCTAAGACCTTAGCAATTAGGCCGGAGTAAGAGTCTAAGACCTTAGCTATTAGGCCAGAGTAAGAGTTAAGACCTTAGCTATTAGGCCAGAGTAAGAGTTACGACCTTAACCAGTAGGCCAGAGTAAGAGTTAAGACCTTAACCAGTAGGCCTGAGTAAGAGTTAAGACCTTAACCTGTAGGCCATAGTACGAGTCTAAGACCTTAGCTATTAGGCCAGAGTAAGAGTTAAGAACTTAACCAGTAGGCCAGAGTACGAGTCTAAGACCTTAGCTATTAGGCCAGAGTAAGAGTCTAAGACCTTAGCTATTAGGCCAGAGTAAGAGTTAAGACCTTAGCTATTAGGCCAGAGTAAGAGTTAAGACCTTAACCAGTAGGCCAGAGTAAGAGTTAAGACCTTAACCAGTAGGCCAGAGTAAGAGTTAAGACCTTAAACTGTAGGCCAGAGTACGAGTCTAAGACCTTAGCTATTAGGCCAGAGTAAGAGTTAAGACCTTAGCTATTAGGCCAGAGTAAGAGTTAAGACCTTAACCAGTAGGCCAGAGTAAGAGTTAAGACCTTAGCTATTAGGCCAGAGTAAGAGTTAAGACCTTAACCAGTAGGCCAAAGTACGAGTCTAAGACCTTAGCTATTAGGCCAGAGTAAGAGTTAAGACCTTAACCAGTAGGCCAGAGTATGAGTCTAAGACCTTAGCTATTAGGCCAGAGTAAGAGTTAAGACCTTAGCTATTAGGCCAGAGTAAGAGTTAAGACCTTAGCTATTAAGCCAGAGTAAGAGTTAAGACCTTAACCAGTAGGCCAGAGTAAGAGTTCAGTCCTTAACCAGTAGGCCAGAGTAAGAGTCTAAGACCTTAACCATTAGGCCAGAGTACGAGTCTAAGACCTTAGCTATTAGGCCAGAGTAAGAGTTAAGACCTTAACCTGTAGGCCAGAGTAAGAGTTAAGACCTTAACAAGTAGGCCAGAGTAAGAGTTCAGACCTTAGCTATTAGGCCAGAGTAAGAGTTAAGACCTTAACCATTAGGCCAGAGTAAGAGTTAAGACCTTAACCAGTAGGCCAGAGTAAGAGTTCAGACCTTAACCAGTAGGCCAGAGTAAGAGACTAAGACCTTAACCATTAGGCCAGAGTACGAGTCTAAGACCTTAGCTATTAGGCCAGAGTAAGAGTTAAGACCTTAAGCAGTAGGCCAGAGTACGAGTCTAAGACCTTAGCTATTAGGCAAGAGTAAGAGTTAAGACCTTAACCTGTAGGCCATAGTACGAGTCTAAGACCTTAGCTATTAGGACAGAGTAAGAGTTAAGACCTTAACCAGTAGGCCAGAGTACGAGTCTAAGACCTTAGCTATTAGGCCAGAGTAAAAGTTAAGACCTTAACAAGTAGGCCAGAGTAAGAGTTAAGACCTTAGCTATTAGGCCAGAGTAAGAGTTAAGACCTTAACCACTAGGCCAGAGTAAGAGTTAAGACCTTAACCAGTAGGCCAGAGTAAGAGTCTAAGACCTTAACCATTAGGCCAGAGTACGAGTCTAAGACCTTAGCTATGAGGCCAGAGTAAGAGTTAAGACCTTAACCAGTAGGCCAGAGTAAGAGTTAAGACCTTAACCAGTAGGCCAGAGTACAAGTCTAAGACCTTAGCTATTAGGCCAGAGTAAGAGTTAAGACCTTAGCTATTAGGCCAGAGTAAGAGTTAAGACCTTACCCAGTAGGCCAGAGTAAGAGTTAAGACCTTAACCAGTTGGCCAGAGTACAAGTCTAAGACCTTAGCTATTAGGCCAGAGTAAGAATTAAGACCTTAGCTATTAGGCCAGAGTAAGAGTTAAGACCTTACCCAGTAGGCCAGAGTAAGAGTTAAGACCTTAGCTATTAAGCCAGAGTAAGAGTTAAGACCTTAAACAGTAGGCCAAAGTACGATTCTAAGACCTTAGCTATTAGGCCAGAGTAAGAGTTAAGACCTTAACAAGTAGGCCAGAGTACGAGTCTAAGACCTTAGCTATTAGGCCAGAGTAAGAGTTAAGACCTTAACCTTTAGGCTAGAGTACGAGTTTAAGACCTTAGCTTTTAGGCCAGAGTAAGAGTTAAGACCTTAACCTGTAGGCCATAGTACGAGTCTAAGACCTTAGCTATTAGGCCAGAGTAAGAGTTAAGACCTTAGCTATTAGGCCAGAGTAAGAGTTAAGACCTTAGCTATTAGGCCAGAGTACGAGTTAAGACCTTAGCTATTAGGCCAGAGTAAGAGTTAAGGCCTTAACCAGTAGGCCAGAGTACGAGTCTAAGACCTTAGCTATTAGGCCAGAGTACGAGTTAAGACCTTAGCTATTAGGCCAGAGTAAGAGTTAAGACCTTAACCAGTAGGCGAGAGTAAGAGATAAGATCTTAACCAGTAGGCCAGAGTAAGAGTTAAGACCTTAACCAGTAGGCCAGAGTAAGAGTCTAAGACCTTAACCATTAGGCCAGAGTACGAGTCTAAGACCTTAGCTATTAGGCCAGAATAAGAGTTAAGACCTTAGCTATTAGGCCAGAGTAAGAGTTAAGACCTTAACCTTTAGGCCAGAGTACGAGTCTAAGACCTTAGCTATTAGGCCAGAGTAAGAGTTAAGACCTTAACCTTTAGGCTAGAGTATGAGTCTAAGACCTTAGATTTTAGGCCAGAGTAAGAGTTAAGACCTTAACCTGTAGGCCATAGTACGAGTCTAAGACCTTAGCTATTAGGCCAGAGTAAGAGTTAGGACCTTAGCTATTAGTCCAGAGTAAGAGTTAAGACCTTAACCAGTAGGCCAGAGTACGAGTCTAAGACCTTAGCTATTAGGCCAGAGTACGAGTTAAGACCTTAGCTATTAGGCCAGAGTAAGAGTTAAGACCTTAGCTATTAGGCTATAGTAAGAGTTAAGACCTTAACCAGTAGGCCAGAGTAGGAGTTAAAACCTTAACCTGTAGGCCAGAGTAAGAGTCTAAGACCTTAACTAGTAGGCCAGAGTAAGAGTTAAGACCTTAACCTGTAGGCCAGAGTAGGAGTCTAAGAACTTTACCAGTAGGCCAGAGTAAGAGTTAAGACCTTAACCATTAGGCCAGAGTAAGAGTTAAGAACTTAACCATTAGGCCAGAGTAAGAGTCTAAGACCTTAGCTATTAGGCCAGAGTAAGAGTGAAGACCTTAACCAGTAGGCCAGAGTAAGAGTTAAGACCTTAGCTATTAGGCCAGAGTACGAGTCTAAGACCTTAGCTATTAGGCCAGAGTAAGAGTTAAGACCTTAACCAGTAGGCCAGAGAAAGAGTTAAGACCTTAACCTGTAGGCCATAGTACGAGTCTAAGACTTTAGCTATTAGGCCAGAGTAAGAGTTAAGACCTTAATCATTAGGCCAGAGTACGAGTCTAAAACCTTAGCTATTAGGCTAGAGTAAGGGTTAAGACCTTAGCTATTAGGCCAGAGTACGAGTCTAAGACCTTAGCTATTACGCCAGAGTAAGAGTTAAGACCTTAACCATTAGGCCAGAGTAAGAGTCTAAGACCTTAACCATTAGGCCAGAGTACGAGTCTAAGACTTTAGCTATTAGGCCAGAGTAAGAGTTAAGACCTTAATCATTAGGCCAGAGTACGAGTCTAAGACCTTAGCTATTAGGCTAGAGTAAGAGTTAAGACCTTAACCAGTAGGCCAGAGAAAGAGTTAAGACCTTAACCTGTAGGCCATAGTACGAGTCTAAGACTTTAGCTATTAGGCCAGAGTAAGAGTTAAGACCTTAATCATTAGGCCAGAGTACGAGTCTAAAACCTTAGCTATTAGGCTAGAGTAAGGGTTAAGACCTTAGCTATTAGGCCAGAGTACGAGTCTAAGACCTTAGCTATTACGCCAGAGTAAGAGTTAAGACCTTAACCATTAGGCCAGAGTACGAGTCTAAGACCTTAACCATTAGGCCAGAGTACGAGTCTAAAACCTTAGCTATTAGGCCAGAGTAAGAGTTAAGACCTTAGCTATTAGGCCAGAGTAAGAGTTAAGACCTTAACCTGTAGGCCAGAGTAAGAGTTAAGACCTTAACAAGTAGGCCAGAGTAAGAGTTAAGACCTTAGCTATTAGGCCAGAGTAAGAGTTAAGACCTTAACCAGTAGGCCAGAGTAAGAGTTAAGACCTTAACCAGTAGGCCAGAGTACGAGTCTAAGACCTTAGCTATTAGGCCAGAGTAAGAGTTAAGACCTTAGCTATTAGGCCAGAGTAAGAGTTAAGACCTTACCCAGTAGGCCAGAGTAAGAGTTAAGACCTTAGCTATTAAGCCAGAGTAAGAGTTAAGACCTTAAACAGTAGGCCAAAGTACGATTCTAAGACCTTAGCTATTAGGCCAGAGTAAGAGTTAAGACCTTAACCAGTAGGCCAGAGTACGAGTCTAAGACCTTAGCTATTAGGCCAGAGTAAGAGTTAAGACCTTAACCTTTAGGCTAGAGTACGAGTCTAAGACCTTAGATTTTAGGCCAGAGTAAGAGTTAAGACCTTAACCTGTAGGCCATAGTACGAGTCTAAGACCTTAGCTATTAGGCCAGAGTAGGTGTTAAGACCTTAGCTATTAGGCCAGAGTAAGAGTTAAGACCTTAACCAGTAGGCGAGAGTAAGAGATAAGACCTTAACCAGTAGGCCAGAGTAAGAGTTAAGACCTTAACCAGTAGGCCAGAGTAAGAATCTAAGACCTTAACCATTAGACCAGAGTACGAGTCTAAGACCTTAGCTATTAGGCCAGAATAAGATTTAAGACCTTAGCTATTAGGCCAGAGTAAGAGTTAAGACCTTAACCTTTAGGCCACAGTACGAGTCTAAGACCTTAGCTATTAGGCCAGAGTAAGAGTTAAGAGCTTAACCTGTAGGCCATAGTACGAGTCTAAGACCTTAGCTATTAGGCCAGAGTAAGAGTTAAGACCTTAGCTATTAGGCCAGAGTAAGAGTTAAGACCTTAACCACTAGGCCAGAGTACGAGTCTAAGACCTTAGCTATTAGGCCAGAGTACGAGTTAAGACCTTAGCTATTAGGCCAGAGTAAGAGTTAAGACCTTAGCTATTAGGCTATAGTAAGAGTTAAGACCTTAACCAGTAGGCCAGAGTAAGAGTTAAGACCTTAACCTGTAGGCCAGAGTAAGAGTCTAAGACCTTAACTAGTAGGCCAGAGTAAGAGTTAAGACCTTAACTTGTAGGCCAGAGTAAGAGTCTAAGAACTTTACCAGTAGGCCAGAGTAAGAGTTAAGACCTTAACCATTAGGCCAGAGTAAGAGTTAAGACCTTAACCATTAGGCCAGAGTAAGAGTCTAAGACCTTAGCTATTAGGCCAGAGTAAGAGTAAAGACCTTAACCAGTAGGCCAGAGTAAGAGTTAAGACCTTAGCTATTAGGCCAGAGTACGAGTCTAAGACCTTAGCTATTAGGCCAGAGTAAGAGTTAAGACCTTAACCAGTAGGCCAGAGAAAGAGTTAAGACCTTAACCTGTAGGCCATAGTACGAGTCTAAGACCTTAGCTATTAGGCCAGAGTAAGAGTTAAGACCTTAATCATTAGGCCAGAGTACGAGTCTAAAACCTTAGCTATTAGGCCAGAGTACGAGTCTAAGACCTTAGCTATTAGGCCAGAGTAAGAGTTAAGACCTTAACCAGTAGGCCAGAGAAAGAGTTAAGACCTTAACCTGTAGGCCATAGTACGAGTCTAAGACCTTAGCTATTAGGCCAGAGTAAGAGTTAAGACCTTAACCAGTAGGCGAGAGTAAGAGATAAGACCTTAACCAGTAGGCCAGAGTAAGAGTTAAGACCTTAACCAGTAGGCCAGAGTAAGAGTCTAAGACCTTAACCATTAGGCCAGAGTACGAGTCTAAGACCTTAGCTATTAGGCCAGAATAAGTGTTAAGACCTTAGCTATTAGGCCAGAGTAAGAGTTAAGACCTTAACCTTTAGGCCAGAGTACGAGTCTAAGACCTTAGCTATTAGGCCAGAGTAAGAGTTAAGACCTTAACCTGTAGGCCATAGTACGAGTCTAAGACCTTAGCTATTAGGCCAGAGTAAGAGTTAGGACCTTAGCTATTAGGCCAGAGGAAGAGTTAAGACCTTAACCAGTAGGCCAGAGTACGAGTCTAAGACCTTAGCTATTAGGCCAGAGTACGAGTTAACACCTTAGCTATTAGGCCAGAGTAAGAGTTAAGACCTTAGCCATTAGGCTATAGTAAGAGTTAAGACCTTAACCAGTAGGCCAGAGTAAGAGTTAAGACCTTAACCTGTAGGCCAGAGTAAGAGTCTAAGACCTTAACTAGTAGGCCAGAGTAAGAGTTAAGACCTTAACCTGTAGGCCAGAGTAGGAGTCTAAGAACTTTACCAGTAGGCCAGAGTAAGAGTTAAGACCTTAACCATTAGGCCAGAGTAAGAGTTAAGACCTTAACCATTAGGCCAGAGTAAGAGTCTAAGACCTTAGCTATTAGGCCAGAGTAAGAGTGAAGACCTTAACCAGTAGGCCAGAGTAAGAGTTAAGACCTTAGCTATTAGGCCAGAGTACGAGTCTAAGACCTTAGCTATTAGGCCAGAGTAAGAGTTAAGACCTTAACCAGTAGGCCAGAGAAAGAGTTAAGACCTTAACCTGTAGGCCATAGTACGAGTCTAAGACCTTAGCTATTAGGCCACAGTAAGAGTTAAGACCTTAATCATTAGGCCAGAGTACGAGTCTAAAACCTTAGCTATTAGGCCAGAGTACGAGTTTAAGACCTTAGCTATTAGGCCAGAGTAAGAGTTAAGACCTTAGCTATTAGGCCAGAGTACGAGTCTAAGACCTTAGCTATTACGCCAGAGTAAGAGTTAAGACCTTAACCATTAGGCCAGAGTACGAGTCTAAGACCTTAACCATTAGGCCAGAGTACGAGTCTAAAACCTTAGCTATTAGGCCAGAGTAAGAGTTAAGACCTTAGCTATTAGGCCAGAGTAAGAGTTAAGACCTTAGCTATTAAGCCAGAGTAAGAGTTAAGACCTTAACCCTTAGGCCAGAGTAAGAGTTAAGACCTTAACCTGTAGGCCAGAGTAAGAGTTAAGACCTTAACAAGTAGGCCAGAGTAAGAGTTAAGACCTTAGCTATTAGGCCAGAGTAAGAGTTAAGACCTTAACCAGTAGGCCAGAGTAAGAGTTAAGACCTTAACCAGTAGGCCAGAGTACGAGTCTAAGACCTTAGCTATTAGGCCAGAGTAAGAGTTAAGACCTTATCTATTAGGCCAGAGTAAGAGTTAAGACCTTACCCAGTAGGCCAGAGTAAGAGTTAAGACCTTAGCTATTAAGCCAGAGTAAGAGTTAAGACCTTAAACAGTAGGCCAAAGTACGATTCTAAGACCTTAGCTATTAGGCCAGAGTAAGAGTTAAGACCATAACCAGTAGGCCAGAGTACGAGTCTAAGACCTTAGCTATTAGGCCAGAGTAAGAGTTAAGACCTTAACCTTTAGGCTAGAGTACGAGTCTAAGACCTTAGCTTTTAGGCCAGAGTAAGAGTTAAGACCTTAACCTGTAGGCCATAGTACGAGTCTAAGATCTTAGCTATTAGGCCAGAATAAGTGTTAAGACCTTAGCTATTAGGCCAGAGTAAGAGTTAAGACCAAAACCAGTAGGCCAGAGTACGAGTCTAAGACCTTAGCTATTAGACCAGAGTACGAGTTAAGACCTTAGCTATTAGGCCAGAGTAAGAGTTAAGACCTTAACCAGTAGGCGAGAGTAAGAGATAAGACCTTAACCAGTAGGCCAGAGTAAGAGTTAAGACCTTAACCAGTAGGCCAGAGTAAGAGTCTAAGACCTTAACCATTAGACCAGAGTACGAGTCTAAGACCTTAGCTATTAGGCCAGAATAAGAGTTAAGACCTTAGCTATTAGGCCAGAGTAAGAGTTAAGACCTTAACCTTTAGGCCACAGTACGAGTCTAAGACCTTAGCTATTAGGCCAGAGTAAGAGTTAAAACCTTAACCTGTAGGCCATAGTACGAGTCTAAGACCTTAGCTATTAGGCCAGAGTAAGAGTTAAGACCTTAGCTATTAGGCCAGAGTAAGAGTTAAGACCTTAACCAGTAGGCCAGAGTACGAGTCTAAGACCTTAGCTATTAGGCCAGAGTACGAGTCTAAGACCTTAGCTATTAGGCCAGAGTAAGAGTTAAGACCTTAACCAGTAGGCCAGAGAAAGAGTTAAGACCTTAACCTGTAGGCCATAGTACGAGTCTAAGACCTTAGCTATTAGGCCAGAGTAAGAGTTAAGACCTTAATCATTAGGCCAGAGTACGAGTCTAAAACCTTAGCTATTAGGCCAGAGTACGAGTCTAAGACCTTAGCTATTAGGCCAGAGTAAGAGTTAAGACCTTAACCAGTAGGCCAGAGAAAGAGTTAAGACCTTAACCTGTAGGCCATAGTACGAGTCTAAGACCTTAGCTATTAGGCCAGAGTAAGAGTTAAGACCTTAACCAGTAGGCGAGAGTAAGAGATAAGACCTTAACCAGTAGGCCAGAGTAAGAGTTAAGACCTTAACCAGTAGGCCAGAGTAAGAGTCTAAGACCTTAACCATTAGGCCAGAGTGCGAGTCTAAGACCTTAGCTATTAGGCCAGAATAAGTGTTAAGACCTTAGCTATTAGGCCAGAGTAAGAGTTAAGACCTTAACCTTTAGGCCAGAGTACGAGTCTAAGACCTTAGCTATTAGGCCAGAGTAAGAGTTAAGACCTTAACCTGTAGGCCATAGTACGAGTCTAAGACCTTAGCTATTAGGCCAGAGTAAGAGTTAGGACCTTAGCTATTAGGCCAGAGTAAGAGTTAAGACCTTAACCAGTAGGCCAGAGTACGAGTCTAAGACCTTAGCTATTAGGCCAGAGTACGAGTTAACACCTTAGCTATTAGGCCAGAGTAAGAGTTAAGACCTTAGCTATTAGGCTATAGTAAGAGTTAAGACCTTAACCAGTAGGCCAGAGTAAGAGTTAAGAACTTAACCTGTAGGCCAGAGTAAGAGTCTAAGACCTTAACTAGTAGGCCAGAGTAAGAGTTAAGACCTTAACCTGTAGGCCAGAGTAGGAGTCTAAGAACTTTACCAGTAGGCCAGAGTAAGAGTTAAGACCTTAACCATTAGGCCAGAGTAAGAGTTAAGACCTTAACCATTAGGCCAGAGTAAGAGTCTAAGACCTTAGCTATTAGGCCAGAGTAAGAGTGAAGACCTTAACCAGTAGGCCAGAGTAAGAGTTAAGACCTTAGCTATTAGGCCAGAGTACGAGTCTAAGACCTTAGCTATTAGGCCAGAGTAAGAGTTAAGACCTTAACCAGTAGGCCAGAGAAAGAGTTAAGACCTTAACCTGTAGGCCATAGTACGAGTCTAAGACCTTAGCTATTAGGCCACAGTAAGAGTTAAGACCTTAATCATTAGGCCAGAGTACGAGTCTAAAACCTTAGCTATTAGGCCAGAGTACGAGTTTAAGACCTTAGCTATTAGGCCAGAGTAAGAGTTAAGACCTTAGCTATTAGGCCAGAGTACGAGTCTAAGACCTTAGCTATTACGCCAGAGTAAGAGTTAAGACCTTAACCATTAGGCCAGAGTACGAGTCTAAGACCTTAACCATTAGGCCAGAGTACGAGTCTAAAACCTTAGCTATTAGGCCAGAGTAAGAGTTAAGACCTTAGCTATTAGGCCAGAGTAAGAGTTAAGACCTTAGCTATTAAGCCAGAGTAAGAGTTAAGACCTTAACCCTTAGGCCAGAGTAAGAGTTAAGACCTTAACCTGTAGGCCAGAGTAAGAGTTAAGACCTTAACAAGTAGGCCAGAGTAAGAGTTAAGACCTTAGCTATTAGGCCAGAGTAAGAGTTAAGACCTTAACCAGTAGGCCAGAGTAAGAGTTAAGACCTTAACCAGTAGGCCAGAGTACGAGTCTAAGACCTTAGCTATTAGGCCAGAGTAAGAGTTAAGACCTTAGCTATTAGGCCAGAGTAAGAGTTAAGACCTTACCCAGTAGGCCAGAGTAAGAGTTAAGACCTTAGCTATTAAGCCAGAGTAAGAGTTAAGACCTTAAACAGTAGGCCAAAGTACGATTCTAAGACCTTAGCTATTAGGCCAGAGTAAGAGTTAAGACCTTAACCAGTAGGCCAGAGTACGAGTCTAAGACCTTAGCTATTAGGCCAGAGTAAGAGTTAAGACCTTAACCTTTAGGCTAGAGTACGAGTCTAAGACCTTAGCTTTTAGGCCAGAGTAAGAGTTAAGACCTTAACCTGTAGGCCATAGTACGAGTCTAAGATCTTAGCTATTAGGCCAGAATAAGTGTTAAGACCTTAGCTATTAGGCCAGAGTAAGAGTTAAGACCAAAACCAGTAGGCCAGAGTACGAGTCTAAGACCTTAGCTATTAGACCAGAGTACGAGTTAAGACCTTAGCTATTAGGCCAGAGTAAGAGTTAAGACCTTAACCAGTAGGCGAGAGTAAGAGATAAGACCTTAACCAGTAGGCCAGAGTAAGAGTTAAGACCTTAACCAGTAGGCCAGAGTAAGAGTCTAAGACCTTAACCATTAGACAAGAGTACGAGTCTAAGACCTTAGCTATTAGGCCAGAATAAGAGTTAAGACCTTAGCTATTAGGCCAGAGTAAGAGTTAAGACCTTAACCTTTAGGCCACAGTACGAGTCTAAGACCTTAGCTATTAGGCCAGAGTAAGAGTTAAAACCTTAACCTGTAGGCCATAGTACGAGTCTAAGACCTTAGCTATTAGGCCAGAGTAAGAGTTAAGACCTTAGCTATTAGGCCAGAGTAAGAGTTAAGACCTTAACCAGTAGGCCAGAGTATGAGTCTAAGACCTTAGCTATTAGGCCAGAGTACGAGTTAAGACCTTAGCTATTAGGCCAGAGTAAGAGTTAAGACCTTAGCTATTAGGCTATAGTAAGAGTTAAGACCTTAACCAGTAGGCCAGAGTAAGAGTTAAGACCTTAACCTGTAGGCCAGAGTAAGAGTCTAAGACCTTAACTAGTAGGCCAGAGTAAGAGTTAAGACCTTAACCTGTAGGCCAGAGTAAGAGTCTAAGAACTTTACCAGTAGGCCAGAGTAAGAGTTAAGACCTTAACCATTAGGCCAGAGTAAGAGTTAAGACCTTAACCATTAGGCCAGAGTAAGAGTTAAGACCTTAACCATTAGGCCAGAGTAAAAGTCTAAGACCTTAGCTATTAGGCCAGAGTAAGAGTAAAGACCTTAACCAGTAGGCCAGAGTAAGAGTTAAGACCTTAGCTATTAGGCCAGAGTACGAGTCTAAAACCTTAGCTATTAGGCCAGAGTACGAGTCTAAGACCTTAGCTATTAGGCCAGAGTAAGAGTTAAGACCTTAGCTATTAGGCCAGAGTACGAGTCTAAGACCTTAACCATTAGGCCAGAGTAAGAGTTAAGACCTTAACCAGTAGGCCATAGTAAGAGTTCAGACCTTAACCAGTAGGCCAGAGTAAGAGTCTAAGACCTTAACCATTAGGCCAGAGTACGAGTCTAAGACCTTAGCTATTAGGCCAGAGTAAGAGTTAAGACCTTAAGCAGTAGGCCAGAGTATGAGTCTAAGACCTTAGCTATTAGGCCAGAGTAAGAGTTAAGACCTTAAGCAGTAGGCCAGAGTACGAGTCTAAGACCTTAGCTATTAGGCCAGAGTAAGAGTTAAGACCTTAACCTGTAGGCCATAGTACGAGTCTAAGACCTTAGCTATTAGGCCAGAGTAAGAGTTAAGACCTTAATAAGTAAGCCAGAGTAAGAGTTAAGACCTTAGCTATTAGGCCAGAGTAAGAGTTAAGACCTTAACCACTAGGCCAGAGTAAGAGTTAAGACCTTAGCTATTAGGCCATAGTAAAAGTTAAGACCTTAACCAGTAGTCGAGAGTAAGAGTTAAGACCTTAACCAGTAGGCCAGAGTAAGAGTTAAGACCTTAACCAGTAGGCCAGAGTAAGAGTCTAAGACCTTAACCATTAGGCCAGAGTACGAGTCTAAGACCTTAGCTATTAGGCCAGAATAAGAGTTAAGACCTTAACCTGTAGGCCATAGTACGAGTCTAAGACCTTAGATATTAGGCCAGAGTAAGAGTTAAGACCTTAGCTATTAGGCCAGAGTAAGAGTTAAGACCTTAACCAGTAGGCCAGAGTACGAATCTAAGACCTTAGCTATTAGGCCAGAGTACGAGTTAAGACCTTAGCTATTAGGCCAGAGTAAGAGTTAAGACCTTAGCTATTAGGCTAGAGTAAGAGTTAAGACCTTAACCAGTAGGCCAGAGTAAGAGTTACGACCCTAACCTGTAGGCCAGAGTAAGAGTCTAAGACCTTAACTAGTAGGCCAGAGTAAGAGTTAAGACCTTAACCTGTAGGCCAGAGTAAGAGCCTAAGAACTTTACCAGTAGGCCAGAGTAAGAGTTAAGACCTTAACCATTAGGCCAGAGTAAGAGTTAAGACCTTAACCATTAGGCCAGAGTAAGAGTCTAAGACCTTAGCTATTAGGCCAGAGTAAGAGTAAAGACCTTAACCAGTAGGCCAGAGTAAGAGTCTAAGACCTTAACCATTAGGCCAGAGTACGAGTCTAAGACCTTAGCTATTAGGCCAGAGTAAGAGTTAAGACCTTAAGCAGTAGGCCAGAGTATGAGTCTAAGACCTTAGCTATTAGGCCAGAGTAAGAGTTAAGACCTTAAGCAGTAGGCCAGAGTACGAGTCTAAGACCTTAGCTATTAGGCCAGAGTAAGAGTTAAGACCTTAACCTGTAGGCCATAGTACGAGTCTAAGACCTTAGCTATTAGGCCAGAGTAAGAGTTAAGACCTTAATAAGTAAGCCAGAGTAAGAGTTAAGACCTTAGCTATTAGGCCAGAGTAAGAGTTAAGACCTTAACCACTAGGCCAGAGTAAGAGTTAAGACCTTAGCTATTAGGCCATAGTAAAAGTTAAGACCTTAACCAGTAGTCGAGAGTAAGAGTTAAGACCTTAACCAGTAGGCCAGAGTAAGAGTTAAGACCTTAACCAGTAGGCCAGAGTAAGAGTCTAAGACCTTAACCATTAGGCCAGAGTACGAGTCTAAGACCTTAGCTATTAGGCCAGAATAAGAGTTAAGACCTTAACCTGTAGGCCATAGTACGAGTCTAAGACCTTAGATATTAGGCCAGAGTAAGAGTTAAGACCTTAGCTATTAGGCCAGAGTAAGAGTTAAGACCTTAACCAGTAGGCCAGAGTACGAATCTAAGACCTTAGCTATTAGGCCAGAGTACGAGTTAAGACCTTAGCTATTAGGCCAGAGTAAGAGTTAAGACCTTAGCTATTAGGCTAGAGTAAGAGTTAAGACCTTAACCAGTAGGCCAGAGTAAGAGTTACGACCCTAACCTGTAGGCCAGAGTAAGAGTCTAAGACCTTAACTAGTAGGCCAGAGTAAGAGTTAAGACCTTAACCTGTAGGCCAGAGTAAGAGCCTAAGAACTTTACCAGTAGGCCAGAGTAAGAGTTAAGACCTTAACCATTAGGCCAGAGTAAGAGTTAAGACCTTAACCATTAGGCCAGAGTAAGAGTCTAAGACCTTAGCTATTAGGCCAGAGTAAGAGTTAAGACCTTAACCAGTAGGCCAGAGTACGAGTCTAAGACCTTAGCTATTAGGCCAGAGTAAGAGTTAAGACATTAGCTATTAGGCCAGAGTAAGAGTTAAGACCTTAACCAGTAGGCCAGAGTAAGAGTTAAGACCTTAACCAGTAGGCCATAGTACGAGTCTAAGACCTTAGCTATTAGGCCAGAGTAAGAGTTAAGACCTTAACCAGTAGGCCAGAGTACGAGTCTAAGACCTTAGCAATTAGGCCGGAGTAAGAGTCTAAGACCTTAGCTATTAGGCCAGAGTAAGAGTTAAGACCTTAGCTATTAGGCCAGAGTAAGAGTTACGACCTTAACCAGTAGGCCAGAGTAAGAGTTAAGACCTTAACCAGTAGGCCTGAGTAAGAGTTAAGACCTTAACCTGTAGGCCATAGTACGAGTCTAAGACCTTAGCTATTAGGCCAGAGTAAGAGTTAAGAACTTAACCAGTAGGCCAGAGTACGAGTCTAAGACCTTAGCTATTAGGCCAGAGTAAGAGTCTAAGACCTTAGCTATTAGGCCAGAGTAAGAGTTAAGACCTTAGCTATTAGGCCAGAGTAAGAGTTAAGACCTTAACCAGTAGGCCAGAGTAAGAGTTAAGACCTTAACCAGTAGGCCAGAGTAAGAGTTAAGACCTTAAACTGTAGGCCAGAGTACGAGTCTAAGACCTTAGCTATTAGGCCAGAGTAAGAGTTAAGACCTTAGCTATTAGGCCAGAGTAAGAGTTAAGACCTTAACCAGTAGGCCAGAGTAAGAGTTAAGACCTTAGCTATTAGGCCAGAGTAAGAGTTAAGACCTTAACCAGTAGGCCAAAGTACGAGTCTAAGACCTTAGCTATTAGGCCAGAGTAAGAGTTAAGACCTTAACCAGTAGGCCAGAGTACGAGTCTAAGACCTTAGCTATTAGGCCAGAGTAAGAGTTAAGACCTTAGCTATTAGGCCAGAGTAAGAGTTAAGACCTTAGCTATTAAGCCAGAGTAAGAGTTAAAACCTTAACCAGTAGGCCAGAGTAAGAGTTCAGTCCTTAACCAGTAGGCCAGAGTAAGAGTCTAAGACCTTAACCATTAGGCCAGAGTACGAGTCTAAGACCTTAGCTATTAGGCCAGAGTAAGAGTTAAGACCTTAACCTGTAGGCCAGAGTAAGAGTTAAGACCTTAACAAGTAGGCCAGAGTAAGAGTTCAGACCTTAGCTATTAGGCCAGAGTAAGAGTTAAGACCTTAACCATTAGGCCAGAGTAAGAGTTAAGACCTTAACCAGTAGGCCAGAGTAAGAGTTCAGACCTTAACCAGTAGGCCAGAGTAAGAGACTAAGACCTTAACCATTAGGCCAGAGTACGAGTCTAAGACCTTAGCTATTAGGCCAGAGTAAGAGTTAAGACCTTAAGCAGTAGGCCAGAGTACGAGTCTAAGACCTTAGCTATTAGGCCAGAGTAAGAGTTAAGACCTTAACCTGTAGGCCATAGTATGAGTCTAAGACCTTAGCTATTAGGACAGAGTAAGAGTTAAGACCTTAATCAGTAGGCCAGAGTACGAGTCTAAGACCTTAGCTATTAGGCCAGAGTAAAAGTTAAGACCTTAACAAGTAGGCCAGAGTAAGAGTTAAGACCTTAGCTATTAGGCCAGAGTAAGAGTTAAGACATTAACCACTAGGCCAGAGTAAGAGTTAAGACCTTAACCAGTAGGCCAGAGTAAGAGTCTAAGACCTTAACCATTAGGCCAGAGTACGAGTCTAAGACCTTAGCTATTAGGCCAGAGTAAGAGTTAAGACCTTAACCAGTAGGCCAGAGTAAGAGTTAAGACCTTAACCAGTAGGCCAGAGTACAAGTCTAAGACCTTAGCTATTAGGCCAGAGTAAGAGTTAAGACCTTAGCTATTAGGCCAGAGTAAGAGTTAAGACCTTACTCAGTAGGCCAGAGTAAGAGTTAAGACCTTAACCAGTAGGCCAGAGTACAAGTCTAAGACCTTAGCTATTAGGCCAGAGTAAGAGTTAAGACCTTAACTATTAGGCCAGAGTAAGAGTTAAGACCTTACCCAGTAGGCCAGAGTAAGAGTTAAGACCTTAGCTATTAAGCCAGAGTAAGAGTTAAGACCTTAAACAGTAGGCCAAAGTACGATTCTAAGACCTTAGCTATTAGGCCAGAGTAAGAGTTAAGACCTTAACAAGTAGGCCAGAGTACGAGTCTAAGACCTTAGCTATTAGGCCAGAGTAAGAGTTAAGACCGTAACCTTTAGGCTAGAGTACGAGTTTAAGACCTTAGCTTTTAGGCCAGAGTAAGAGTTAAGACCTTAACCTGTAGGCCATAGTACGAGTCTAAGACCTTAGCTATTAGGCCAGAGTAAGAGTTAAAACCTTAACCTGTAGGCCATAGTACGAGTCTAAGACCTTAGCTATTAGGCCAGAGTAAGAGTTAAGACCTTAGCTATTAGGCCAGAGTAAGAGTTAAGACCTTAACCAGTAGGCCAGAGTACGAGTCTAAGACCTTAGCTATTAGGCCAGAGTACGAGTCTAAGACCTTAGCTATTAGGCCAGAGTAAGAGTTAAGACCTTAACCAGTAGGCCAGAGAAAGAGTTAAGACCTTAACCTGTAGGCCATAGTACGAGTCTAAGACCTTAGCTATTAGGCCAGAGTAAGAGTTAAGACCTTAATCATTAGGCCAGAGTACGAGTCTAAAACCTTAGCTATTAGGCCAGAGTACGAGTCTAAGACCTTAGCTATTAGGCCAGAGTAAGAGTTAAGACCTTAACCAGTAGGCCAGAGAAAGAGTTAAGACCTTAACCTGTAGGCCATATTACGAGTCTAAGACCTTAGCTATTAGGCCAGAGTAAGAGTTAAGACCTTAACCAGTAGGCGAGAGTAAGAGATAAGACCTTAACCAGTAGGCCAGAGTAAGAGTTAAGACCTTAACCAGTAGGCCAGAGTAAGAGTCTAAGACCTTAACCATTAGGCCAGAGTGCGAGTCTAAGACCTTAGCTATTAGGCCAGAATAAGTGTTAAGACCTTAGCTATTAGGCCAGAGTAAGAGTTAAGACCTTAACCTTTAGGCCAGAGTACGAGTCTAAGACCTTAGCTATTAGGCCAGAGTAAGAGTTAAGACCTTAACCTGTAGGCCATAGTACGAGTCTAAGACCTTAGCTATTAGGCCAGAGTAAGAGTTAGGACCTTAGCTATTAGGCCAGAGTAAGAGTTAAGACCTTAACCAGTAGGCCAGAGTACGAGTCTAAGACCTTAGCTATTAGGCCAGAGTACGAGTTAACACCTTAGCTATTAGGCCAGAGTAAGAGTTAAGACCTTAGCTATTAGGCTATAGTAAGAGTTAAGACCTTAACCAGTAGGCCAGAGTAAGAGTTAAGAACTTAACCTGTAGGCCAGAGTAAGAGTCTAAGACCTTAACTAGTAGGCCAGAGTAAGAGTTAAGACCTTAACCTGTAGGCCAGAGTAGGAGTCTAAGAACTTTACCAGTAGGCCAGAGTAAGAGTTAAGACCTTAACCATTAGGCCAGAGTAAGAGTTAAGACCTTAACCATTAGGCCAGAGTAAGAGTCTAAGACCTTAGCTATTAGGCCAGAGTAAGAGTGAAGACCTTAACCAGTAGGCCAGAGTAAGAGTTAAGACCTTAGCTATTAGGCCAGAGTACGAGTCTAAGACCTTAGCTATTAGGCCAGAGTAAGAGTTAAGACCTTAACCAGTAGGCCAGAGAAAGAGTTAAGACCTTAACCTGTAGGCCATAGTACGAGTCTAAGACCTTAGCTATTAGGCCACAGTAAGAGTTAAGACCTTAATCATTAGGCCAGAGTACGAGTCTAAAACCTTAGCTATTAGGCCAGAGTACGAGTTTAAGACCTTAGCTATTAGGCCAGAGTAAGAGTTAAGACCTTAGCTATTAGGCCAGAGTACGAGTCTAAGACCTTAGCTATTACGCCAGAGTAAGAGTTAAGACCTTAACCATTAGGCCAGAGTACGAGTCTAAGACCTTAACCATTAGGCCAGAGTACGAGTCTAAAACCTTAGCTATTAGGCCAGAGTAAGAGTTAAGACCTTAGCTATTAGGCCAGAGTAAGAGTTAAGACCTTAGCTATTAAGCCAGAGTAAGAGTTAAGACCTTAACCCTTAGGCCAGAGTAAGAGTTAAGACCTTAACCTGTAGGCCAGAGTAAGAGTTAAGACCTTAACAAGTAGGCCAGAGTAAGAGTTAAGACCTTAGCTATTAGGCCAGAGTAAGAGTTAAGACCTTAACCAGTAGGCCAGAGTAAGAGTTAAGACCTTAACCAGTAGGCCAGAGTACGAGTCTAAGACCTTAGCTATTAGGCCAGAGTAAGAGTTAAGACCTTAGCTATTAGGCCAGAGTAAGAGTTAAGACCTTACCCAGTAGGCCAGAGTAAGAGTTAAGACCTTAGCTATTAAGCCAGAGTAAGAGTTAAGACCTTAAACAGTAGGCCAAAGTACGATTCTAAGACCTTAGCTATTAGGCCAGAGTAAGAGTTAAGACCTTAACCAGTAGGCCAGAGTACGAGTCTAAGACCTTAGCTATTAGGCCAGAGTAAGAGTTAAGACCTTAACCTTTAGGCTAGAGTACGAGTCTAAGACCTTAGCTTTTAGGCCAGAGTAAGAGTTAAGACCTTAACCTGTAGGCCATAGTACGAGTCTAAGATCTTAGCTATTAGGCCAGAATAAGTGTTAAGACCTTAGCTATTAGGCCAGAGTAAGAGTTAAGACCAAAACCAGTAGGCCAGAGTACGAGTCTAAGACCTTAGCTATTAGACCAGAGTACGAGTTAAGACCTTAGCTATTAGGCCAGAGTAAGAGTTAAGACCTTAACCAGTAGGCGAGAGTAAGAGATAAGACCTTAACCAGTAGGCCAGAGTAAGAGTTAAGACCTTAACCAGTAGGCCAGAGTAAGAGTCTAAGACCTTAACCATTAGACAAGAGTACGAGTCTAAGACCTTAGCTATTAGGCCAGAATAAGAGTTAAGACCTTAGCTATTAGGCCAGAGTAAGAGTTAAGACCTTAACCTTTAGGCCACAGTACGAGTCTAAGACCTTAGCTATTAGGCCAGAGTAAGAGTTAAAACCTTAACCTGTAGGCCATAGTACGAGTCTAAGACCTTAGCTATTAGGCCAGAGTAAGAGTTAAGACCTTAGCTATTAGGCCAGAGTAAGAGTTAAGACCTTAACCAGTAGGCCAGAGTACGAGTCTAAGACCTTAGCTATTAGGCCAGAGTACGAGTTAAGACCTTAGCTATTAGGCCAGAGTAAGAGTTAAGACCTTAGCTATTAGGCTATAGTAAGAGTTAAGACCTTAACCAGTAGGCCAGAGTAAGAGTTAAGACCTTAACCTGTAGGCCAGAGTAAGAGTCTAAGACCTTAACTAGTAGGCCAGAGTAAGAGTTAAGACCTTAACCTGTAGGCCAGAGTAAGAGTCTAAGAACTTTACCAGTAGGCCAGAGTAAGAGTTAAGACCTTAACCATTAGGCCAGAGTAAGAGTTAAGACCTTAACCATTAGGCCAGAGTAAGAGTTAAGACCTTAACCATTAGGCCAGAGTAAGAGTCTAAGACCTTAGCTATTAGGCCAGAGTAAGAGTAAAGACCTTAACCAGTAGGCCAGAGTAAGAGTTAAGACCTTAGCTATTAGGCCAGAGTACGAGTCTAAAACCTTAGCTATTAGGCCAGAGTACGAGTCTAAGACCTTAGCTATTAGGCCAGAGTAAGAGTTAAGACCTTAGCTATTAGGCCAGAGTACGAGTCTAAGACCTTAACCATTAGGCCAGAGTAAGAGTTAAGACCTTAACCAGTAGGCCATAGTAAGAGTTCAGACCTTAACCAGTAGGCCAGAGTAAGAGTCTAAGACCTTAACCATTAGGCCAGAGTACGAGTCTAAGACCTTAGCTATTAGGCCAGAGTAAGAGTTAAGACCTTAAGCAGTAGGCCAGAGTATGAGTCTAAGACCTTAGCTATTAGGCCAGAGTAAGAGTTAAGACCTTAAGCAGTAGGCCAGAGTACGAGTCTAAGACCTTAGCTATTAGGCCAGAGTAAGAGTTAAGACCTTAACCTGTAGGCCATAGTACGAGTCTAAGACCTTAGCTATTAGGCCAGAGTAAGAGTTAAGACCTTAATAAGTAAGCCAGAGTAAGAGTTAAGACCTTAGCTATTAGGCCAGAGTAAGAGTTAAGACCTTAACCACTAGGCCAGAGTAAGAGTTAAGACCTTAGCTATTAGGCCATAGTAAAAGTTAAGACCTTAACCAGTAGTCGAGAGTAAGAGTTAAGACCTTAACCAGTAGGCCAGAGTAAGAGTTAAGACCTTAACCAGTAGGCCAGAGTAAGAGTCTAAGACCTTAACCATTAGGCCAGAGTACGAGTCTAAGACCTTAGCTATTAGGCCAGAATAAGAGTTAAGACCTTAACCTGTAGGCCATAGTACGAGTCTAAGACCTTAGATATTAGGCCAGAGTAAGAGTTAAGACCTTAGCTATTAGGCCAGAGTAAGAGTTAAGACCTTAACCAGTAGGCCAGAGTACGAATCTAAGACCTTAGCTATTAGGCCAGAGTACGAGTTAAGACCTTAGCTATTAGGCCAGAGTAAGAGTTAAGACCTTAGCTATTAGGCTAGAGTAAGAGTTAAGACCTTAACCAGTAGGCCAGAGTAAGAGTTACGACCCTAACCTGTAGGCCAGAGTAAGAGTCTAAGACCTTAACTAGTAGGCCAGAGTAAGAGTTAAGACCTTAACCTGTAGGCCAGAGTAAGAGCCTAAGAACTTTACCAGTAGGCCAGAGTAAGAGTTAAGACCTTAACCATTAGGCCAGAGTAAGAGTTAAGACCTTAACCATTAGGCCAGAGTAAGAGTCTAAGACCTTAGCTATTAGGCCAGAGTAAGAGTAAAGACCTTAACCAGTAGGCCAGAGTAAGAGTCTAAGACCTTAACCATTAGGCCAGAGTACGAGTCTAAGACCTTAGCTATTAGGCCAGAGTAAGAGTTAAGACCTTAAGCAGTAGGCCAGAGTATGAGTCTAAGACCTTAGCTATTAGGCCAGAGTAAGAGTTAAGACCTTAAGCAGTAGGCCAGAGTATGAGTCTAAGACCTTAGCTATTAGGCCAGAGTAAGAGTTAAGACCTTAACCTGTAGGCCATAGTACGAGTCTAAGACCTTAGCTATTAGGCCAGAGTAAGAGTTAAGACCTTAATAAGTAAGCCAGAGTAAGAGTTAAGACCTTAGCTATTAGGCCAGAGTAAGAGTTAAGACCTTAACCACTAGGCCAGAGTAAGAGTTAAGACCTTAGCTATTAGGCCATAGTAAAAGTTAAGACCTTAACCAGTAGTCGAGAGTAAGAGTTAAGACCTTAACCAGTAGGCCAGAGTAAGAGTTAAGACCTTAACCAGTAGGCCAGAGTAAGAGTCTAAGACCTTAACCATTAGGCCAGAGTACGAGTCTAAGACCTTAGCTATTAGGCCAGAATAAGAGTTAAGACCTTAACCTGTAGGCCATAGTACGAGTCTAAGACCTTAGATATTAGGCCAGAGTAAGAGTTAAGACCTTAGCTATTAGGCCAGAGTAAGAGTTAAGACCTTAACCAGTAGGCCAGAGTACGAATCTAAGACCTTAGCTATTAGGCCAGAGTATGAGTTAAGACCTTAGCTATTAGGCCAGAGTAAGAGTTAAGACCTTAGCTATTAGGCTAGAGTAAGAGTTAAGACCTTAACCAGTAGGCCAGAGTAAGAGTTACGACCCTAACCTGTAGGCCAGAGTAAGAGTCTAAGACCTTAACTAGTAGGCCAGAGTAAGAGTTAAGACCTTAACCTGTAGGCCAGAGTAAGAGCCTAAGAACTTTACCAGTAGGCCAGAGTAAGAGTTAAGACCTTAACCATTAGGCCAGAGTAAGAGTTAGGACCTTAACCATTAGGCCAGAGTAAGAGTCTAAGACCTTAGCTATTAGGCCAGAGTAAGAGTTAAGACCTTAACCAGTAGGCCAGAGTACGAGTCTAAGACCTTAGCTATTAGGCCAGAGTAAGAGTTAAGACATTAGCTATTAGGCCAGAGTAAGAGTTAAGACCTTAACCAGTAGGCCAGAGTAAGAGTTAAGACCTTAACCAGTAGGCCATAGTACGAGTCTAAGACCTTAGCTATTAGGCCAGAGTAAGAGTTAAGACCTTAACCAGTAGGCCAGAGTACGAGTCTAAGACCTTAGCAATTAGGCCGGAGTAAGAGTCTAAGACCTTAGCTATTAGGCCAGAGTAAGAGTTAAGACCTTAGCTATTAGGCCAGAGTAAGAGTTACGACCTTAACCAGTAGGCCAGAGTAAGAGTTAAGACCTTAACCAGTAGGCCTGAGTAAGAGTTAAGACCTTAACCTGTAGGCCATAGTACGAGTCTAAGACCTTAGCTATTAGGCCAGAGTAAGAGTTAAGAACTTAACCAGTAGGCCAGAGTACGAGTCTAAGACCTTAGCTATTAGGCCAGAGTAAGAGTCTAAGACCTTAGCTATTAGGCCAGAGTAAGAGTTAAGACCTTAGCTATTAGGCCAGAGTAAGAGTTAAGACCTTAACCAGTAGGCCAGAGTAAGAGTTAAGACCTTAACCAGTAGGCCAGAGTAAGAGTTAAGACCTTAAACTGTAGGCCAGAGTACGAGTCTAAGACCTTAGCTATTAGGCCAGAGTAAGAGTTAAGACCTTAGCTATTAGGCCAGAGTAAGAGTTAAGACCTTAACCAGTAGGCCAGAGTAAGAGTTAAGACCTTAGCTATTAGGCCAGAGTAAGAGTTAAGACCTTAACCAGTAGGCCAAAGTACGAGTCTAAGACCTTAGCTATTAGGCCAGAGTAAGAGTTAAGACCTTAACCAGTAGGCCAGAGTACGAGTCTAAGACCTTAGCTATTAGGCCAGAGTAAGAGTTAAGACCTTAGCTATTAGGCCAGAGTAAGAGTTAAGACCTTAGCTATTAAGCCAGAGTAAGAGTTAAAACCTTAACCAGTAGGCCAGAGTAAGAGTTCAGTCCTTAACCAGTAGGCCAGAGTAAGAGTCTAAGACCTTAACCATTAGGCCAGAGTACGAGTCTAAGACCTTAGCTATTAGGCCAGAGTAAGAGTTAAGACCTTAACCTGTAGGCCAGAGTAAGAGTTAAGACCTTAACAAGTAGGCCAGAGTAAGAGTTCAGACCTTAGCTATTAGGCCAGAGTAAGAGTTAAGACCTTAACCATTAGGCCAGAGTAAGAGTTAAGACCTTAACCAGTAGGCCAGAGTAAGAGTTCAGACCTTAACCAGTAGGCCAGAGTAAGAGACTAAGACCTTAACCATTAGGCCAGAGTACGAGTCTAAGACCTTAGCTATTAGGCCAGAGTAAGAGTTAAGACCTTAAGCAGTAGGCCAGAGTACGAGTCTAAGACCTTAGCTATTAGGCCAGAGTAAGAGTTAAGACCTTAACCTGTAGGCCATAGTATGAGTCTAAGACCTTAGCTATTAGGACAGAGTAAGAGTTAAGACCTTAATCAGTAGGCCAGAGTACGAGTCTAAGACCTTAGCTATTAGGCCAGAGTAAAAGTTAAGACCTTAACAAGTAGGCCAGAGTAAGAGTTAAGACCTTAGCTATTAGGCCAGAGTAAGAGTTAAGACCTTAACCACTAGGCCAGAGTAAGAGTTAAGACCTTAACCAGTAGGCCAGAGTAAGAGTCTAAGACCTTAACCATTAGGCCAGAGTACGAGTCTAAGACCTTAGCTATTAGGCCAGAGTAAGAGTTAAGACCTTAACCAGTAGGCCAGAGTAAGAGTTAAGACCTTAACCAGTAGGCCAGAGTACAAGTCTAAGACCTTAGCTATTAGGCCAGAGTAAGAGTTAAGACCTTAGCTATTAGGCCAGAGTAAGAGTTAAGACCTTACCCAGTAGGCCAGAGTAAGAGTTAAGACCTTAACCAGTAGGCCAGAGTACAAGTCTAAGACCTTAGCTATTAGGCCAGAGTAAGAGTTAAGACCTTAACTATTAGGCCAGAGTAAGAGTTAAGACCTTACCCAGTAGGCCAGAGTAAGAGTTAAGACCTTAGCTATTAAGCCAGAGTAAGAGTTAAGACCTTAAACAGTAGGCCAAAGTACGATTCTAAGACCTTAGCTATTAGGCCAGAGTAAGAGTTAAGACCTTAACAAGTAGGCCAGAGTACGAGTCTAAGACCTTAGCTATTAGGCCAGAGTAAGAGTTAAGACCTTAACCTTTAGGCTAGAGTACGAGTTTAAGACCTTAGCTTTTAGGCCAGAGTAAGAGTTAAGACCTTAACCTGTAGGCCATAGTACGAGTCTAAGACCTTAGCTATTAGGCCAGAGTAAGAGTTAAGACCTTAGCTATTAGGCCAGAGTAAGAGTTAAGACCTTAGCTATTAGGCCAGAGTACGAGTTAAGACCTTAGCTATTAGGCCAGAGTAAGAGTTAAGGCCTTAACCAGTAGGCCAGAGTACGAGTCTAAGACCTTAGCTATTAGGCCAGAGTACGAGTTAAGACCTTAGCTATTAGGCCAGAGTAAGAGTTAAGACTTTAACCAGTAGGCGAGAGTAAGAGATAAGATCTTAACCAGTAGGCCAGAGTAAGAGTTAAGACCTTAACCAGTAGGCCAGAGTAAGAGTCTAAGACCTTAACCATTAGGCCAGAGTACGAGTCTAAGACCTTAGCTATTAGGCCAGAATAAGAGTTAAGACCTTATCTATTAGGCCAGAGTAAGAGTTAAGACCTTAACCTTTAGGCCAGAGTACGAGTCTAAGACCTTAGCTATTAGGCCAGAGTAAGAGTTAAGACCTTAACCTGTAGGCCATAGTACGAGTCTAAGACCTTAGCTATTAGGCCAGAGTAAGAGTTAGGACCTTAGCTATTAGGCCAGAGTAAAAGTTAAGACCTTAACCAGTAGGCCAGAGTACGAGTCTAAGACCTTAGCTATTAGGCCAGAGTACGAGTTAAGACCTTAGCTATTTGGCCAGAGTAAGAGTTAAGACCTTAGCTATTAGGCTATAGTAAGAGTTAAGACCTTAACCTGTAGGCCAGAGTAAGAGTCTAAGACCTTAACTAGTAGGCCAGAGTAAGAGTTAAGACCTTAACCTGTAGGCCAGAGTAGGAGTCTAAGAACTTTACCAGTAGGCCAGAGTAAGAGTTAAGACCTTAACCATTAGGCCAGAGTAAGAGTTAAGACCTTAACCATTAGGCCAGAGTAAGAGTCTAAGACCTTAGCTATTAGGCCAGAGAAAGAGTGAAGACCTTAACCAGTAGGCCAGAGTAAGAGTTAAGACCTTAGCTATTAGGCCAGAGTACGAGTCTAAGACCTTAGCTATTAGGCCAGAGTAAGAGTTAAGACCTTAACCAGTAGGCCAGAGAAAGAGTTAAGACCTTAACCTGTAGGCCATAGTACGAATCTAAGACTTTAGCTATTAGGCCAGAGTAAGAGTTAAGACCTTAATCATTAGGCCAGAGTACGAGTCTAAAACCTTAGCTATTAGGCCAGAGTACGAGTCTAAGACCTTAGCTATTAGGCTAGAGTAAGGGTTAAGACCTTAGCTATTAGGCCAGAGTACGAGTCTAAGACCTTAGCTATTACGCCAGAGTAAGAGTTAAGACCTTAACCATTAGGCCAGAGTACGAGTCTAAGACCTTAACCATTAGGCCAGAGTACGAGTCTAAAACCTTAGCTATTAGGCCAGAGTAAGAGTTAAGACCTTAGCTATTAGGCCAGAGTAAGAGGTAAGACCTTAACCTGTAGGCCAGAGTAAGAGTTAAGACCTTAACAAGTGGGCCAGAGTAAGAGTTAAGACCTTAGCTATTAGGCCAGAGTAAGAGTTACGACCTTAACCAGTAGGCCAGAGTAAGAGTTAAGACCTTAACCAGTAGGCCAGAGTACGAGTCTAAGACCTTAGCTATTAGGCCAGAGTAAGAGTTAAGACCTTAGCTATTAGGCCAGAGTATGAGTTAAGACCTTACCCAGTAGGCCAGAGTAAGAGTTAAGACCTTAGCTATTAAGCCAGAGTAAGAGTTAAGACCTTAAACAGTAGGCCAAAGTACGATTCTAAGACCTTAGCTATTAGGCCAGAGTAAGAGTTAAGACCTTAACCAGTAGGCCAGAGTACGAGTCTAAGACCTTAGCTATTAGGCCAGAGTAAGAGTTAAGACCTTAACCTTTAGGCTAGAGTACGAGTCTAAGACCTTAGCTTTTAGGCCAGAGTAAGAGTTAAGACCTTAACCTGTAGGCCATAGTACGAGTCTAAGACCTTAGCTATTAGGCCAGAGTAAGTGTTAAGACCTTAGCTATTAGGCCAGAGTAAGAGTTAAGACCAAAACCAGTAGGCCAGAGTAAGAGTCTAAGACCTTAGCTATTAGGCCAGAGTACGAGTTAAGACCTTAGCTATTAGGCCAGAGTAAGAGTTAAGACCTTAACCAGTAGGCGAGAGTAAGAGATAAGACCTTAACCAGTAGGCCAGAGTAAGAGTTAAGACCTTAACCAGTAGGCCAGAGTAAGAGTCTAAGACCTTAACCATTAGACCAGAGTACGAGTCTAAGACCTTAGCTATTAGGCAAGAATAAGAGTTAAGACCTTAGCTATTAGGCCAGAGTAAGAGTTAAGACCTTAACCTTTAGGCCACAGTACGTGTCTAAGAACTTAGCTATTAGGCCAGAGTAAGAGTTAAGACCTTAACCTGTAGGCCATAGTACGAGTCTAAGACCTTAGCTATTAGGCCAGAGTAAGAGTTAAGACCTTAGCTATTAGGCCAGAGTAAGAGTTAAGACCTTAACCAGTAGGCCAGAGTACAAGTCTAAGACCTTAGCTATTAGGCCAGAGTACGAGTTAAGACCTTAGCTATTAGGCCAGAGTAAGAGTTAAGACCTTAGCTATTAGGCTATAGTAAGAGTTAAGACCTTAACCAGTAGGCCAGAGTAAGAGTTAAGACCTTAACCTGTAGGCCAGAGTAAGAGTCTAAGACCTTAACTAGTAGGCCAGAGTAAGAGTTAAGACCTTAACCTGTAGGCCAGAGTAAGAGTCTAAGAACTTTACCAGTAGGCCAGAGTAAGAGTTAAGACCTTAACCATTAGGCCAGAGTAAGAGTTAAGACCTTAACCATTAGGCCAGAGTAAGAGTCTAAGACCTTAGCTATTAGGCCAGAGTAAGAGTAAAGACCTTAACCAGTAGGCCAGAGTAAGAGTTAAGACCTTAGCTATTAGGCCAGAGTACGAGTCTAAGACCTTAGCTATTAGGCCAGAGTAAGAGTTAAGACCTTAACCAGTAGGCCAGAGAAAGAGTTAAGACCTTAACCTGTAGGCCATAGTACGAGTCTAAGACCTTAGCTATTAGGCCAGAGTAAGAGTTAAGACCTTAATCATTAGGCCAGAGTACGAGTCTAAAACCTTAGCTATTAGGCCAGAGTATGAGTCTAAGACCTTAGCTATTAGGCCAGAGTAAGAGTTAAGACCTTAACCAGTAGGCCAGAGAAAGAGTTAAGACCTTAACCTGTAGGCCATAGTACGAGTCTAAGACCTTAGCTATTAGGCCAGAGTAAGAGTTAAGACCTTAACCAGTAGGCGAGAGTAAGAGATAAGACCTTAACCAGTAGGCCAGAGTAAGAGTTAAGACCTTAACCAGTAGGCCAGAGTAAGAGTCTAAGACCTTAACCATTAGGCCAGAGTACGAGTCTAAGACCTTAGCTATTAGGCCAGAATAAGAGTTAAGACCTTAGCTATTAGGCCAGAGTAAGAGTTAAGACCTTGAATGAATGAATGAAAGGAAACTTATAAACGCGCTACTTAGCCCGAAGGCATCAAGGCGCCTAACCAAAAACAATTCAATAGTAAGGCAGATCATATCTAAGCATAGGCCTTGGCGAAAAGCCATGTCTTAAGGGCCTTCCTGAAAGCCAGCGCCGAGGGAAGAGATCTTATCTCCAAGGGCAGGGAGTTCCACTGCCTAGGGGCGAGAGTTGAAAAAGCTCTACCTCCCCACTTAGCTTTACGTATCCTGGGCACTAGAAGCAAGAGCTTATTTGACGACCGGAGAGTTCTAGGGGGTGTGTAGGGGACCAGCAAATCCTTCACGCCACCCGACCGATTAGATGCCAAAGCTCTATAAATCAGAGTCAGGGACTTGAAAGATATCCTGGCCTCAATAGGGAGCCAGTGTAAGGTCCTTCTTGCCGTATGAGCCGAGGCCCGTTTGGGCAGGTCCAGGACCAGTCTAGCGGCAGCATTCTGCACCATTTGAAGACGGGTCACCAGGCCATTATTGATGCCCAGATAAAGAGCATTACAATAATCAAGTCTGGAACCAATCAATGCCAGGACAATTTGTTTCCTGGCCTGAAAAGACAAATAGTGCCTGATCCTCCGTAGGATGTTTATCAGGCCCCAACAGGTGGAGATGGTCCTCTTTACCTGTTGATCCATCCTCAAAAGGGGATCGATCAAAACGCCTAGGTTTTTAGCCAGGGTCGACGGTATGGGGCACACCCCCATAGAGGACGGCCACCAATCAGCCGACCAAAGATCCTCCTTTCCCCCGAACACCAGAATCTCTGTCTTTTACCCATTGAGTTTCAATGAATTACAAACCATCCATTGAGCGACTGCCTTCATACAGTTTTTAAAATTGGAGGCAGCCAGGATAGTAGGTTGGGTAAAAGACAGCAGAATCTGTGTATCGTCAGCATAAGAAATTACCTCCATCCCGAAAGATCTAATAAGCCTGGCCAGTGGGGTAACATAGATGTTAAAAAGGGTCGGACTTAATGCCGACCCCTGAGGGACCCCACAAAGCACAGGAAGGGATGAAGACAAGAACTCCCCCAGCTTTACTCTCTGTTCCCTCTGATTAAGGAAGGATACCAGCAGACTAAGTGCCGTACCCTTGACCCCTATCTCCCTCAGCCTTGATGTTAATACTGAGGGAGACAGGGTATCAAAGGCAGCCGAGAGATCCAAAAGGATGAGGAGAGTGGTCAGTCCCTTATCGACCCTGGTGCGAATGGTGTCAAGCACGATGGTAAGGGCAGATTCGGTACTGTGTTCTCTCCTAAAACCGTGCTGCGAATGGTCCAACTTATCATGGGCTTCCAGAAAGTCAACAAGATGCTTATTTAGATGGATTTCCAGCATCTTGGCAGGAGCTGGGAGCAACGAGATGGGGCGAAAGTTTTTAAGCACTCCCGGGTCAAGAGTGTTTTTTTTTAAAAGAGGCTTGACCACCGCTTTCTTCCACTGAAGGGGGAAGGTCCCTTCCTTCATTGCCCCATTCATCACACCCAATAAGGGTGGGAGAAGACAGTCTTTACACTGTTTAAAAAGTTTAAGGGGGCAGGGGTCTAAGGGGGAACCTGACCTAACCTTAGCCAGGAGAACTTCAAGATCCAGTAGGGAGAGAGAAGGAAAACTGGACAGACTTCCAGAGGACACCTCCTCAGATAAAGATGACAAAGAACAATCTGTGGAGATGGATAGAGTCACCCTTTGTAGCTCCAGTGCTGAATGGATATCAACAATCTTGGTGTTGAAAAATTGTGCAATATCATTACACAACTGTTGTGAGCTTACCACAGGATCTGGCATCTTTAGTGAGATGAGCGTGTCCACGATTTTAAAGAGATCTTTGGGTGAGGAAAGTGAGGCAGTAAGAGAGGTGAAATATTCTTGTTTGATTTTTATTACCTCCTTCTTATAAATCCTCAAGAGAGTTTTATGTCTGTCCCTCTCACACGAGTACCCACTAGACCGCCAACGACGTTCCTGTCGCCGTAGTCCCTGCCTGAGCAGTCTTAGTGGTTCAGAGAACCAAGGGGCCGAGGGAGTTCTTCTGGCAGAATAGCACAAGGTGGCCGGTGCAAGTTCGTCAAGGGCTATTGTGACCCCGTTCTCCAACCTCTCCACTGCCGATGTTACATCCTCCCCAGGGGTAATCAATAGCCCTGCAAGTTTGGGAGCGAGTAAATTATTAGTTAGCTTTTTTAAATTACGTCTTCGTTCAAACTTACTAGGCTTATTGCCCCTATAGCTGGACAGGGAGGTCGTTAAGACCAAGGGAATTGCATAATGGTCGGACCATGAGAGGGGAAGAGGCAGTTCAGTGACCAACCGAGTGTCGTTAGAGAAAACATTATCGAGCGTATGGCCAGCCGAATGGGTAGGTCCTCTGACTAACTGTGTCAGCCCACACCCAGAGAAGGTATCCAAAAGAGATTGGGTTTCGGACGAGTCCACCTTCTCTAAATGGAAATTTACATCCCCCAAAACGGTGAGATGGTCACAGCCGAAGTATGGTTCTAAGATCTTGAGCATTTGACTGCAAAAATCTGTTTTGCTCGCTGGGGGTCTGTAAATGAGGAGGCCCTTAAACGGCATTCCATATGCCTCATTGATAGAAAATTGGAGAGCCTGAAAGGACTCCTGATAATCGTCTAGGGGAGTGATGTGACAGGACAGATGGTCCCTGTGAAGGATGCCAATCCCTCCCCCCATCCGGCCCACTCTATCCATTCTCACTAGAGTATAGCCATCTGGGACTGCCTCCACAAGATCAGGACCTGAGGAATCCTTTGCCCAGGTTTCAGTTATGAAGACCCAGTCCGGGACTCTGGACAATACGAAATCCTTAAAAGCTAGGTTATTTTTAATCAAGGACCTCGCATTTAAAAGGAAACCCGTGTTACTCCTCACCCTAGAGTCGAATTTGGGCCTCTGAACCACAGCTGATGGAGACGCTCCTAGAACAGGAGAGCCGAAACAGACACAGGTGGGAGATGTCAAAAATCCCTCAGGTGCATACCCATGATGACAAGGGAGTATGGACGGTTTTAAAACGGCAAAATCCTGCCTCGTATATACTAACCTCGGTTTCTCCGGTACGATGTCATCTACCCTGGCGCCATCCAGCCCGTCCTTAGCGCGGACGGGCGCAGACGGGCTGGACTCTGGCGTGACTCCGGCGGGAGTACGGCGAACACGCTGCGCGATCACGCTGCGCGTCAGCATGGCGGAGATATATAGGGCTCTGCTCGGGGACCACCTGCGAGCTGGAGCGCTGCGACGCAAAGGTGACTACCAGCCTTCCCTATCCAAAATGGCGCCTAAGAAAAACACAATTCCGGGCGCCTAACGCGCTGGGGATAACCCGCTTAAGCAGCGGTGAGGAGCCAATTTAAAGTGCAAGGAAGAGGGGAGATAAAATCAGGGGAGAACTGCGCTAAATTAACATAAAGCAAATGGATAACAGGTAATATTAAAAGTATAGTCTGACACTATGCTTGAGGATGAGCAGCCTTAGGATGCTTGACAGACCTGAAGGGCGCCTTTTAAAGGCTTCCTAGATGATTGCCTCTGCTCCGGGACCACCTGCGAGCTGGAGCGCTGCGACGCAAAGGTGACTACCAGCCTTCCCTATCCAAAATGGCACCTAAGAAAAACACAATTCCGGGCGCCTAACGCGCTGGGGATAACCCGCTTAAGCAGCGGTGAGGAGCCAATTTAAAGTGCAAGGAAGAGGGGAGATAAAATCAGGGGAGAACTGCGCTAAATTAACATAAAGCAAATGGATAACAGGTAATATTAAAAGTATAGTCTGACACTACGCTTGAGGATGAGCAGCCTTAGGATGCTTGACAGACCTGAAGGGCGCCTTTTAAAGGCTTCCTAGTAAATTGCCTCTGCTCGGGGACCACCTGCGAGCTGGAGCGCTGCGACGCAAAGGTGACTACCAGCCTTCCCTATCCAAAATGGCGCCTAAGAAAAACACAATTCCGGGCGCCTAACGCGCTGGGGATAACCCGCTTAAGCAGCGGTGAGGAGCCAATTTAAAGTGCAAGGAAGAGGGGAGATAAAATCAGGGGAGAACTGCGCTAAATTAACATAAAGCAAATGGATAACAGGTAATATTAAAAGTATAGTCTGACACTACGCTTGAGGATGAGCAGCCTTAACCTTTACGCCAGAGTACGAGTCTAAGACCTTAGCTATTAGGCCAGAGTAAGAGTTAAGACCTTAACCTGTAGGCCATAGTACGAGTCTAAGACCTTAGCTATTAGGCCAGAGTAAGAGTTAGGACCTTAGCTATTAGGCCAGAGTAAGAGTTAAGACCTTAACCAGTAGGCCAGAGTACGAGTCTAAGACCTTAGCTATTAGGCCAGAGTATGAGTTAAGACCTTAGCTATTAGGCCAGAGTAAGAGTTAAGACCTTAGCTATTAGGCTATAGTAAGAGTTAAGACCTTAACCAGTAGGCCAGAGTAAGAGTTAAGACCTTAACCTGTAGGCCAGAGTAAGAGTGTAAGACCTTAACTAGTAGGCCAGAGTAAGAGTTAAGACCTTAACCTGTAGGCCAGAGTAGGAGTCTAAGAACTTTACCAGTAGGCCAGAGTAAGAGTTAAGACCTTAACCATTAGGCCAGAGTAAGAGTTAAGACCTTAACCATTAGGCCAGAGTAAGAGTCTAAGACCTTAGCTATTAGGCCAGAGTAAGAGTGAAGACCTTAACCAGTAGGCCATAGTACGAGTCTAAGACCTTAGCTATTAGGCCAGAGTACGAGTCTAAGACCTTAGCTATTAGGCCAGAGTAAGAGTTAAGACCTTAACCAGTAGGCCAGAGAAAGAGTTAAGACCTTAACCTGTAGGCCATAGTACGAGTCTAAGACCTTAGCTATTAGGCCAGAGTAAGAGTTAAGACCTTAATCATTAGGCCAGAGTACGAGTCTAAAACCTTAGCTATTAGGCCAGAGTACGAGTTTAAGACCTTAGCTATTAGGCCAGAGTAAGAGTTAAGACCTTAGCTATTAGGCCAGAGTACAAGTCTAAGACCTTAGCTATTACGCCAGAGTAAGAGTTAAGACCTTAACCATTAGGCCAGAGTACGAGTCTAAGACCTTAACCATTAGGCCAGAGTACGAGTCTAAAACCTTAGCTATTAGTCCAGAGTAAGAGTTAAGACCTTAGCTATTAGGCCAGAGTAAGAGTTAAGACCTTAGCTATTAAGCCAGAGTAAGAGTTAAGACCTTAACCCTTAGGCCAGAGTAAGAGTTAAGACCTTAACCTGTAGGCCAGAGTAAGAGTTAAGACCTTAACAAGTAGGCCAGAGTAAGAGTTAAGACCTTAGCTATTAGGCCAGAGTAAGAGTTAAGACCTTAACCAGTAGGCCAGAGTAAGAGTTAAGACCTTAACCAGTAGACCAGAGTACGAGTCTAAGACCTTAGCTATTAGGCCAGAGTAAGAGTTAAGACCTTAGCTATTAGGCCAGAGTAAGAGTTAAGACCTTACCCAGTAGGCCAGAGTAAGAGTTAAGACCTTAGCTATTAAGCCAGAGTAAGAGTTAAGACCTTAAACAGTAGGCCAAAGTACGATTCTAAGACCTTAGCTATTAGGCCAGAGTAAGAGTTAAGACCTTAACCAGTAGGCCAGAGTACGAGTCTAAGACCTTAGCTATTAGGCCAGAGTAAGAGTTAAGACCTTAACCTTTAGGCTAGAGTACGAGTCTAAGACCTTAGCTTTTAGGCCAGAGTAAGAGTTAAGACCTTAACCTGTAGGCCATAGTACGAGTCTAAGACCTTAGCTATTAGGCCAGAGTAAGTGTTAAGACCTTAGCTATTAGGCCAGAGTAAGAGTTAAGACCAAAACCAGTAGGCCAGAGTACGAGTCTAAGACCTTAGCTATTAGACCAGAGTACGAGTTAAGACCTTAGCTATTAGGCCAGAGTAAGAGTTAAGACCTTAACCAGTAGGCGAGAGTAAGAGATAAGACCTTAACCAGTAGGCCAGAGTAAGAGTTAAGACCTTAACCAGTAGGCCAGAGTAAGAGTCTAAGACCTTAACCATTAGACCAGAGTACGAGTCTAAGACCTTAGCTATTAGGCCAGAATAAGAGTTAAGACCTTAGCTATTAGGCCAGAGTAAGAGTTAAGACCTTAACCTTTAGGCCACAGTACGAGTCTAAGACCTTAGCTATTAGGCCAGAGTAAGAGTTAAGACCTTAACCTGTAGGCCATAGTACGAGTCTAAGACCTTAGCTATTAGGCCAGAGTAAGAGTTAAGACCTTAGCTATTAGGCCAGAGTAAGAGTTAAGACCTTAACCAGTAGGCCAGAGTACGAGTCTAAGACCTTAGCTATTAGGCCAGAGTACGAGTTAAGACCTTAGCTATTAGGCCAGAGTAAGAGTTAAGACCTTAGCTATTAGGCTATAGTAAGAGTTAAGACCTTAACCAGTAGGCCAGAGTAAGAGTTAAGACCTTAACCTGTAGGCCAGAGTAAGAGTCTAAGACCTTAACTAGTAGGCCAGAGTAAGAGTTAAGACCTTAACCTGTAGGCCAGAGTAAGAGTCTAAGAACTTTACCAGTAGGCCAGAGTAAGAGTTAAGACATTAACCATTAGGCCAGAGTAAGAGTTAAGACCTTAACCATTAGGCCAGAGTAAGAGTTAAGACCTTAACCATTAGGCCAGAGTAAGAGTCTAAGACCTTAGCTATTAGGCCAGAGTAAGAGTAAAGACCTTAACCAGTAGGCCAGAGTAAGAGTTAAGACCTTAGCTATTAGGCCAGAGTACGAGTCTAAGACCTTAGCTATTAGGCCAGAGTAAGAGTTAAGACCTTAACCAGTAGGCCAGAGAAAGAGTTAAGACCTTAACCTGTAGGCCATAGTACGAGTCTAAGACCTTAGCTATTAGGCCAGAGTAAGAGTTAAGACCTTAATCATTAGGCCAGAGTACGAGTCTAAAACCTTAGCTATTAGGCCAGAGTACGAGTCTAAGACCTTAGCTATTAGGCCAGAGTAAGAGTTAAGACCTTAGCTATTAGGCCAGAGTACGAGTCTAAGACCTTAGCTATTACGCCAGAGTAAGAGTTAAGACCTTAACCATTAGGCCAGAGTACGAGTCTAAGACCTTAACCATTAGGCCAGAGTACGAGTCTAAAACCTTAGCTATTAGGCCAGAGTAAGAGTTAAGACCTTAGCTATTAGGCCAGAGTAAGAGTTAAGACCTTAACCTGTAGGCCAGAGTAAGAGTTAAGACCTTAACAAGTAGGCCAGAGTAAGAGTTAAGACCTTAGCTATTAGGCCAGAGTAAGAGTTAAGACCTTAACCAGTAGGCCAGAGTAAGAGTTAAGACCTTAACCAGTAGGCCAGAGTACGAGTCTAAGACCTTAGCTATTAGGCCAGAGTAAGAGTTAAGACCTTAGCTATTAGGCCAGAGTAAGAGTTAAGACCTTACCCAGTAGGCCAGAGTAAGAAGTTAAGACCTTAGCTATTAAGCCAGAGTAAGAGTTAAGACCTTAAACAGTAGGCCAAAGTACGATTCTAAGACCTTAGCTATTAGGCCAGAGTAAGAGTTAAGACCTTAACCAGTAGGCCAGAGTACGAGTCTAAGACCTTAGCTATTAGGCCAGAGTAAGAGTTAAGACCTTAACCTTTAGGCTAGAGTACGAGTCTAAGACCTTAGCTATTAGGCCAGAGTAAGTGTTAAGACCTTAGCTATTAGGCCAGAGTAAGAGTTAAGACCAAAACCAGTAGGCCAGAGTAAGAGTCTAAGACCTTAGCTATTAGGCCAGAGTACGAGTTAAGACCTTAGCTATTAGGCCAGAGTAAGAGTTAAGACCTTAACCAGTAGGCGAGAGTAAGAGATAAGACCTTAACCAGTAGGCCAGAGTAAGAGTTAAGACCTTAACCAGTAGGCCAGAGTAAGAGTCTAAGACCTTAACCATTAGACCAGAGTACGAGTCTAAGACCTTAGCTATTAGGCCAGAATAAGAGTTAAGACCTTAGCTATTAGGCCAGAGTAAGAGTTAAGACCTTAACCTTTAGGCCACAGTACGAGTCTAAGACTTTAGCTATTAGGCCAGAGTAAGAGTTAAGACCTTAACCTGTAGGCCATAGTACGAGTCTAAGACCTTAGCTATTAGGCCAGAGTAAGAGTTAAGACCTTAGCTATTAGGCCAGAGTAAGAGTTAAGACCTTAACCAGTAGGCCAGAGTACGAGTCTAAGACCTTAGCTATTAGGCCAGAGTACGAGTTAAGACCTTAGCTATTAGGCCAGAATAAGAGTTAAGACCTTAGCTATTAGGCTATAGTAAGAGTTAAGACCTTAACCATTAGGCCAGAGTAAGAGTTAAGACCTTAACCATTAGGCCAGAGTAAGAGTCTAAGACCTTAGCTATTAGGCCAGAGTAAGAGTAAAGACCTTAACCAGTAGGCCAGAGTAAGAGTTAAGACCTTAGCTATTAGGCCAGAGTACGAGTCTAAGACCTTAGCTATTAGGCCAGAGTAAGAGTTAAGACCTTAACCAGTAGGCCAGAGAAAGAGTTAAGACCTTAACCTGTAGGCCATAGTACGAGTCTAAGACCTTAGCTATTAGGCCAGAGTAAGAGTTAAGACCTTAATCATTAGGCCAGAGTACGAGTCTAAAACCTTAGCTATTAGGCCACAGTACGAGTCTAAGACCTTAGCTATTAGGCCAGAGTAAGAGTTAAGACCTTAACTAGTAGGCCAGAGAAAGAGTTAAGACCTTAACCTGTAGGCCATAGTACGAGTCTAAGACCTTAGCTATTAGGCCAGAGTAAGAGTTAAGACCTTAACCAGTAGGCGAGAGTAAGAGATAAGACCTTAACCAGTAGGCCAGAGTAAGAGTTAAGACCTTAACCAGTAGGCCAGAGTAAGAGTCTAAGACCTTAACCATTAGGCCAGAGTATGAGTCTAAGACCTTAGCTATTAGGCCAGAATAAGAGTTAAGACCTTAGCTATTAGGCCAGAGTAAGAGTTAAGACCTTAACCTTTAGGCCAGAGTACGAGTCTAAGACCTTAGCTATTAGGCCAGAGTAAGAGTTAAGACCTTAACCTGTAGGCCATAGTACGAGTCTAAGACCTTAGCTATTAGGCCAGAGTAAGAGTTAGGACCTTAGCTATTAGGCCAGAGTAAGAGTTAAGACCTTAACCAGTAGGCCAGAGTACGAGTCTAAGACCTTAGCTATTAGGCCAGAGTACGAGTTAAGACCTTAGCTATTAGGCCAGAGTAAGAGTTAAGACCTTAGCTATTAGGCTATAGTAAGAGTTAAGACCTTAACCAGTAGGCCAGAGTAAGAGTTAAGACCTTAACCTGTAGGCCAGAGTAAGAGTCTAAGAAATTAACTAGTAGGCCAGAGTAAGAGTTAAGACCTTAACCTGTAGGCCAGAGTAGGAGTCTAAGAACTTTACCAGTAGGCCAGAGTAAGAGTTAAGACCTTAACCATTAGGCCAGAGTAAGAGTTAAGACCTTAACCATTAGGCCAGAGTAAGAGTCTAAGACCTTAGCTATTAGGCCAGAGTAAGAGTGAAGACCTTAACCAGTAGGCCAGAGTAAGAGATAAGACCTTAGCTATTAGGCCAGAGTACGAGTCTAAGACCTTAGCTATTAGGCCAGAGTAAGAGTTAAGACCTTAACCAGTAGGCCAGAGAAAGAGTTAAGACCTTAACCTGTAGGCCATAGTACGAGTCTAAGACCTTAGCTATTAGGCCAGAGTAAGAGTTAAGACCTTAATCATTAGGCCAGAGTACGAGTCTAAAACCTTAGCTATTAGGCCAGAGTACGAGTTTAAGACCTTAGCTATTAGGCCAGAGTAAGAGTTAAGACCTTAGCTATTAGGCCAGAGTACGAGTCTAAGACCTTAGCTATTACGCCAGAGTAAGAGTTAAGACCTTAACCATTAGGCCAGAGTACGAGTCTAAGACCTTAACCATTAGGCCAGAGTACGAGTCTAAAACCTTAGCTATTAGGCCAGAGTAAGAGTTAAGACCTTAGCTATTAGGCCAGAGTAAGAGTTAAGACCTTAGCTATTAAGCCAGAGTAAGAGTTAAGACCTTAACCCTTAGGCCAGAGTAAGAGTTAAGACCTTAACCTGTAGGCCAGAGTAAGAGTTAAGACCTTAACAAGTAGGCCAGAGTAAGAGTTAAGACCTTAGCTATTAGGCCAGAGTAAGAGTTAAGACCTTAACCAGTAGGCCACAGTAAGAGTTAAGACCTTAACCAGTAGGCCAGAGTACGAGTCTAAGACCTTAGCTATTAGGCTATAGTAAGAGTTAAGACCTTAACCAGTAGGCCAGAGTAAGAGTTAAGACCTTAACCTGTAGGCCAGAGTAAGAGTCTAAGACCTTAACTAGTAGGCCAGAGTAAGAGTTAAGACCTTAACCTGTAGGCCAGAGTAGGAGTCTAAGAACTTTACCAGTAGGCCAGAGTAAGAGTTAAGACCTTAACCATTAGGCCAGAGTAAGAGTTAAGACCTTAACCATTAGGCCAGAGTAAGAGTCTAAGACCTTAGCTATTAGGCCAGAGTAAGAGTGAAGACCTTAACCAGTAGGCCAGAGTAAGAGTTAAGACCTTAGCTATTAGGCCAGAGTACGAGTCTAAGACCTTAGCTATTAGGCCAGAGTAAGAGTTAAGACCTTAACCAGTAGGCCAGAGAAAGAGTTAAGACCTTAACCTGTAGGCCATAGTACGAGTCTAAGACCTTAGCTATTAGGCCAGAGTAAGAGTTAAGACCTTAATCATTAGGCCAGAGTACGAGTCTAAAACCTTAGCTATTAGGCCAGAGTACGAGTTTAAGACCTTAGCTATTAGGCCAGAGTAAGAGTTAAGACCTTAGCTATTAGGCCAGAGTACGAGTTTAAGACCTTAGCTATTACGCCAGAGTAAGAGTTAAGACCTTAACCATTAGGCCAGAGTACGAGTCTAAGACCTTAACCATTAGGCCAGAGTACGAGTCTAAAACCTTAGCTATTAGGCCAGAGTAAGAGTTAAGACCTTAGCTATTAGGCCAGAGTAAGAGTTAAGACCTTAGCTATTAAGCCAGAGTAAGAGTTAAGACCTTAACCCTTAGGCCAGAGTAAGAGTTAAGACCTTAACCTGTAGGCCAGAGTAAGAGTTAAGACCTTAACAAGTAGGCCAGAGTAAGAGTTAAGACCTTAGCTATTAGGCCAGAGTAAGAGTTAAGACCTTAACCAGTAGGCCAGAGTAAGAGTTAAGACCTTAACCAGTAGGCCAGAGTACGAGTCTAAGACCTTAGCTATTAGGCCAGAGTAAGAGTTAAGACCTTAGCTATTAAGCCAGAGTAAGAGTTAAGACCTTAAACAGTAGGCCAAAGTCTGATTCTAAGACCTTAGCTATTAGGCCAGAGTAAGAGTTAGGACCTTAACCAGTAGGCCAGAGTACGAGTCTAAGACCTTAGCTATATGGCCAGAGTAAGAGTTAAGACCTTAACCTTTAGGCTAGAGTACGAGTCTAAGACCTTAGCTTTTAGGCCAGAGTAAGAGTTAAGACCTTAACCTGTAGGCCATAGTACGAGTCTAAGACCTTAGCTATTAGGCCAGAGTAAGTGTTAAGACCTTAGCTATTAGGCCAGAGTAAGAGTTAAGACCAAAACCAGTAGGCCAGAGTACGAGTCTAAGACCTTAGCTATTAGACCAGAGTACGAGTTAAGACCTTAGCTATTAGGCCAGAGTAAGAGTTAAGACCTTAACCAGTAGGCGAGAGTAAGAGATAAGACCTTAACCAGTAGGCCAGAGTAAGAGTTAAGACCTTAACCAGTAGGCCAGAGTAAGAGTCTAAGACCTTAACCATTAGACCAGAGTACGAGTCTAAGACCTTAGCTATTAGGCCAGAGTACGAGTCTAAAACCTTAGCTATTAGGCCAGAGTAAGAGTTAAGACCTTAGCTATTAGGCCAGAGTAAGAGTTAAGACCTTAGCTATTAAGCCAGAGTAAGAGTTAAGACCTTAACCCTTAGGCCAGAGTAAGAGTTAAGGCCTTAACCTGTAGGCCAGAGTAAGAGTTAAGACCTTAACAAGTAGGCCAGAGTAAGAGCTAAGACCTTAGCTATTAGGCCAGAGTAAGAGTTAAGACCTTAACCAGTAGGCCAGAGAAAGAGTTAAGACCTTAACCTGTAGGCCATAGTACGAGTCTAAGACCTTAGCTATTAGGCCAGAGTAAGAGTTAAGACCTTAACCAGTAGGCGAGAGTAAGAGATAAGACCTTAACCAGTAGGCCAGAGTAAGAGTTAAGACCTTAACCAGTAGGCCAGAGTAAGAGTCTAAGACCTTAACCATTAGGCCAGAGTATGAGTCTAAGACCTTAGCTATTAGGCCAGAATAAGAGTTAAGACCTTAGCTATTAGGCCAGAGTAAGAGTTAAGACCTTAACCTTTAGGCCAGAGTACGAGTCTAAGACCTTAGCTATTAGGCCAGAGTAAGAGTTAAGAATTTAACCTGTAGGCCATAGTACGAGTCTAAGACCTTAGCTATTAGGCCAGAGTAAGAGTTAGGACCTTAGCTATTAGGCCAGAGTAAGAGTTAAGACCTTAACCAGTAGGCCAGAGTACGAGTCTAAGACCTTAGCTATTAGGCCAGAGTACGAGTTAAGACCTTAGCTATTAGGCCAGAGTAAGAGTTAAGACCTTAGCTATTAGGCTATAGTAAGAGTTAAGACCTTAACCAGTAGGCCAGAGTAAGAGTTAAGACCTTAACCTGTAGGCCAGAGTAAGAGTCTAAGACCTTAACTAGTAGGCCAGAGTAAGAGTTAAGACCTTAACCTGTAGGCCAGAGTAGGAGTCTAAGAACATTACCAGTAGGCCAGAGTAAGAGTTAAGACCTTAACCATTAGGCCAGAGTAAGAGTTAAGACCTTAACCATTAGGCCAGAGTAAGAGTCTAAGACCTTAGCTATTAGGCCAGAGTAAGAGTGAAGACCTTAACCAGTAGGCCAGAGTAAGAGTTAAGACCTTAGCTATTAGGCCAGAGTACGAGTCTAAGACCTTAGCTATTAGGCCAGAGTAAGAGTTAAGACCTTAACCAGTAGGCCAGAGAAAGAGTTAAGACCTTAACCTGTAGGCCATAGTACGAGTCTAAGACCTTAGCTATTAGGCCAGAGTACGAGTTTAAGACCTTAGCTATTAGGCCAGAGTAAGAGTTAAGACCTTAGCTATTAGGCCAGAGTACGAGTCTAAGACCTTAGCTATTACGCCAGAGTAAGAGTTAAGACCTTAACCATTAGGCCAGAGTACGAGTCTAAGACCTTAACCATTAGGCCAGAGTACGAGTCTAAAACCTTAGCTATTAGGCCAGAGTAAGAGTTAAGACCTTAGCTATTAGGCCAGAGTAAGAGTTAAGACCTTAGCTATTAAGCCAGAGTAAGAGTTAAGACCTTAACCCTTAGGCCAGAGTAAGAGTTAAGACCTTAACCTGTAGGCCAGAGTAAGAGTTAAGACCTTAACAAGTAGGCCAGAGTAAGAGTTAAGACCTTAGCTATTAGGCCAGAGTAAGAGTTAAGACCTTAACCAGTAGGCCAGAGTAAGAGTTAAGACCTTAACCAGTAGGCCAGAGTACGAGTCTAAGACCTTAGCTATTAGGCCAGAGTAAGAGTTAAGACCTTAGCTATTAGGCCAGAGTAAGAGTTAAGACCTTACCCAGTAGGCCAGAGTAAGAGTTAAGACCTTAGCTATTAAGCCAGAGTAAGAGTTAAGACCTTAAACAGTAGGCCAAAGTCTGATTCTAAGACCTTAGCTATTAGGCCAGAGTAAGAGTTAAGACCTTAACCAGTAGGCCAGAGTACGAGTCTAAGACCTTAGCTATTAGGCCAGAGTAAGAGTTAAGACCTTAACCTTTAGGCTAGAGTACGAGTCTAAGACCTTAGCTTTTAGGCCAGAGTAAGAGTTAAGACCTTAACCTGTAGGCCATAGTACGAGTCTAAGACCTTAGCTATTAGGCCAGAGTAAGTGTTAAGACCTTAGCTATTAGGCCAGAGTAAGAGTTAAGACCAAAACTAGTAGGCCAGAGTACGAGTCTAAGACCTTAGCTATTAGACCAGAGTACGAGTTAAGACCTTAGCTATTAGGCCAGAGTAAGAGTTAAGACCTTAACCAGTAGGCGAGAGTAAGAGATAAGACCTTAACCAGTAGGCCAGAGTAAGAGTTAAGACCTTAACCAGTAGGCCAGAGTAAGAGTCTAAGACCTTAATCATTAGACCAGAGTACGAGTCTAAGACCTTAGCTATTAGGCCAGAATAAGAGTTAAGACCTTAGCTATTAGGCCAGAGTAAGAGTTAAGACCTTAACCTTTAGGCCACAGTACGAGTCTAAGACCTTAGCTATTAGGCCAGAGTAAGAGTTAAGACCTTAACCTGTAGGCCATAGTACGAGTCTAAGACCTTAGCTATTAGGCCAGAGTAAGAGTTAAGACCTTAGCTATTAGGCCAGAGTAAGAGTTAAGACCTTAACCAGTAGGCCAGAGTACGAGTCTAAGACCTTAGCTATTAGGCCAGAGTACGAGTTAAGACCTTAGCTATTAGGCCATAGTAAGAGTTAAGACTTTAGCTATTAGGCTATAGTAAGAGTTAAGACCTTAACCAGTAGGCCAGAGTAAGAGTTAAGACCTTAACATGTAGGCCAGAGTAAGAGTCTAAGACCTTAACTAGTAGGCCAGAGTAAGAGTTAAGACCTTAACCTGTAGGCCAGAGTAAGAGTCTAAGAACTTTACCAGTAGGCCAGAGTAAGAGTTAAGACCTTAGCTATTAGGCCAGAGTAAGAGTAAAGACCTTAACCAGTAGGCCAGAGTAAGAGTTAAGACCTTAACATGTAGGCCAGAGTAAGAGTCTAAGACCTTAACTAGTAGGCCAGAGTAAGAGTTAAGACCTTAACCTGTAGGCCAGAGTAAGAGTCTAAGAACTTTACCAGTAGGCCAGAGTAAGAGTTAAGACCTTAGCTATTAGGCCAGAGTAAGAGTAAAGACCTTAACCAGTAGGCCAGAGTAAGAGTTAAGACCTTAACCAATAGGCCAGAGAAAGAGTTAAGACCTTAACCTGTAGGCCATAGTACGAGTCTAAGACCTTAGCTATTAGGCCAGAGTAAGAGTTAAGCCCTTAATCATTAGGCCAGAGTACGAGTCTAAAACCTTAGCTATTAGTCCAGAGTACGAGTCTAAGACCTTAGCTATTAGGCCAGAGTAAGAGTTAAGACTAGGGGTGGGCGGAACTTGCGTAATCGCGTTACGCAAATCTCCGCGAAACGGTAAAAAATCTCCGCGAACACGCAGAAATTCCGCGAACACGCGTAGTTGCTTGTTCGCGATGCTTTTTCCTGTTCACAATTGCTGTTTGCGTGCTCGGGGAGAAATATCTCGCGAACACGCATTTTAAGAACGCGAACAAGCAAAAAATTTCGCGAAATCGCGGAAAGCAGAATTTTGGGCAATTTCGCGGTCTCCGCGGAACGCGAAATTACACAAATTCCGCAAATTCCGCGAGCGGAACGGAATTTACCGTCCAGGCCTAGTTAAGACCTTAGCTATTAGACCAGAGTACGAGTCTAAGACCTTAGCTATTACGCCAGAGTAAGAGTTAAGACCTTAACCATTAGGCCAGAGTACGAGTCTAAGACCTTAACCATTAGGCCAGAGTACGAGTCTAAAACCTTAGCTATTATGCCAGAATAAGAGTTAAGACCTTAGCTATTAGGCCAGAGTAAGAGTTAAGACCTTAGCTATTAAGCCAGAGTAAGAGTTAAGACCTTAACCCTTAGGCCAGAGTAAGAGTTAAGACCTTAACCTGTAGGCCAGAGTAAGAGTTAAGACCTTAACAAGTAGGCCAGAGTAAGAGTTAAGACCTTAGCTATTAGGCCAGAGTAAGAGTTAAGACCTTAACCATTAGGCCAGAGTAAGAGTTAAGACCATAACCAGTAGGCCAGAGTAAGAGTTAAGACCTTAACCATTAGGCCAGAGTAAGAGTCTAAGACCTTAGCTATTAGGCCAGAGTAAGAGTAAAGACCTTAACCAGTAGGCCAGAGTAAGAGTTAAGACCTTAGCTATTAGGCCAGAGTACGAGTCTAGGACCTTAGCTATTAGGCCAGAGTAAGAGTTAAGACCTTAACCAGTAGGCCAGAGAAAGAGTTAAGACCTTAACCTGTAGGCCATAGTACGAGTCTAAGACCTTAGCTATTAGGCCAGAGTAAGAGTTAAGACCTTAATCATTAGGCCAGAGTACGAGTCTAAAACCTTAGCTATTAGGCCAGAGTACGAGTCTAAGACCTTAGCTATTAGGCCAGAGTAAGAGTTAAGACCTTAGCTATTAGGCCAGAGTACGAGTCTAAGACTTTAGCTATTACGCCAGAGTAAGAGTTAAGACCTTAACCATTAGGCCAGAGTACGAGTCTAAGACCTTAACCATTAGGCCAGAGTACGAGTCTAAAACCTTAGCTATTAGGCCAGAGTAAGAGTTAAGACCTCAGCTATTAGGCCAGAGTAAGAGTTAAGACCTTAGCTATTAAGCCAGAGTAAGAGTTAAGACCTTAACCCTTAGGCCAGAGTAAGAGTTAAGACCTTAACCTGTAGGCCAGAGTAAGAGTTAAGACCTTAACAAGTAGGCCAGAGTAAGAGTTAAGACCTTAGCTATTAGGCCAGAGTAAGAGTTAAGACCTTAACCAGTAGGCCAGAGTAAGAGTTAAGACCTTAACCAGTAGGCCAGAGTACGAGTCTAAGACCTTAGCTAGTAGGCCAGAGTAAGAGTTAAGACCTTAGCTATTAGGCCAGAGTAAGAGTTAAGACCTTACCCAGTAGGCCAGAGTAAGAGTTAAGACCTTAGCTATTAAGCCAGAGTAAGAGTTAAGACCTTAAACAGTAGGCCAAAGTACGATTCTAAGACCTTAGCTATTAGGCCAGAGTAAGAGTTAAGACCTTAACCAGTAGGCCAGAGTACGAGTCTAAGACCTTAGCTATCAGGCCAGGGTAAGAGTTAAGACCTTAACCTTTAGGCTAGAGTACGAGTCTAAGACCTTAGCTTTTAGGCCAGAGTAAGAGTTAAGACCTTAACCTGTAGGCCATAGTACGAGTCTAAGACCTTAGCTATTAGGCCAGAGTAAGAGTTAAGACCTTAGCTATTAGGCCAGAGTAAGAGTTAAGACCAAAACCAGTAGGCCAGAGTACGAGTCTAAGACCTTAGCTATTAGGCCAGAGTACGAGTTAAGACCTTAGCTATTAGGCCAGAGTAAGAGTTAAGACCTTAACCAGTAGGCGAGAGTAAGAGATAAGACCTTAACCAGTAGGCCAGAGTAAGAGTTAAGACCTTAACCAGTAGGCCAGAGTAAGAGTCTAAGACCTTAACCATTAGGCCAGAGTACGAGTCTAAGACCTTAGGTATTAGGCCAGAATAAGAGTTAAGACCTTAGCTATTAGGCCAGAGTAAGAGTTAAGACCTTAACCTTTAGGCCACAGTACGAGTCTAAGACCTTAGCTATTAGGTCAGAGTAAGAGTTAAGAACTTAACCTGTAGGCCATAGTACGAGTCTAAGACCTTAGCTATTAGGCCAGAGTAAGAGTTAAGACCTTAGCTATTAGGCCAGAGTAAGAGTTAAGACCTTAACCAGTAGGCCAGTGTACGAGTCTAAGACCTTAGCTATTAGGCCAGAGTAAGAGTTAAGACCTTAGCTATTAGGCTATAGTAAGAGTTAATACCTTAACCAGTAGGCCAGAGTAAGAGTTAAGACCTTAACCTGTAGGCCAGAGTAAGAGTCTAAGACCTTAACTAGTAGGCCAGAGTAAGAGTTAAGACCTTAACCTGTAGACCAGAGTAAGAGTCTAAGAACTTTACCAGTAGGCCAGAGTAAGAGTTAAGACCTTAACCATTAGGCCAGAGTAAGAGTTAAGACCTTAACCATTAGGCCAGAGTAAGAGTCTAAGACCTTAGCTATTAGGCCAGAGTAAGAGTAAAGACCTTAACCAGTAGGCCAGAGTAAGAGTTAAGACCTTAGCTATTAGGCCAGAGTACGAGTCTAAGACCTTAGCTATTAGGCTAGAGTAAGAGTTAAGACCTTAGCTATTAGGCCAGAGTACGAGTCTAAGACCTTAGCTATTACGCCAGAGTAAGAGTTAAGACCTTAACCATTAGGCCAGAGTACGAGTCTAAGACCTTAACCATTAGGCCAGAGTACGAGTCTAAAACCTTAGCTATTATGCCAGAGTAATAGTTAAGACCTTAGCTATTAGGCCAGAGTAAGAGTTAAGACCTTAACCATTAGGCCAGAGTAAGAGTTAAGACCTTAACCATTAGGCCAGAGTAAGAGTTAAGACCTTAACCATTGGGCCAGAGTAAGAGTCTAAGACCTTAGCTATTAGGCCAGAGTAAGAGTAAAGACCTTAACCAGTAGGCCAGAGTAAGAGTTAAGACCTTAGCTATTAGGCCAGAGTACGAGTCTAAGACCTTAGCTATTAGGCTAGAGTAAGAGTTAAGACCTTAGCTATTAGGCCAGAGTACGAGTCTAAGACCTTAGCTATTACGCCAGAGTAAGAGTTAAGACCTTAACCATTAGGCCAGAGTACGAGTCTAAGACCTTAACCATTAGGCCAGAGTACGAGTCTAAAACCTTAGCTATTATGCCAGAGTAAGAGTTAAGACCTTAGCTATTAGGCCAGAGTAAGAGTTAAGACCTTAGCTATTAAGCCAGAGTAAGAGTTAAGACCTTAACCCTTAGGCCAGAGTAAGAGTTAAGATCTTAACCTGTAGGCCAGAGTAAGAGTTAAGACCTTAACAAGTAGGACAGAGTAAGAGTTAAGACCTTAGCTATTAGGCCAGAGTAAGAGTTAAGACCTTAACCATTAGGCCAGAGTAAGAGTTAAGACCTTAACCAGTAGGCCAGAGTAAGTGTTAAGACGTTAACCAGTAGGCCAGAGTAAGAGTCTAAGACCTTAACCATTAGGCCAGAGTACGAGTCTAAGACCTTAGCTATTAGGCCAGAGTAAGAGTTAAGACCTTAACCAGTAGGTCAGAGTACGAGTCTAAAACCTTAGCTATTAGGCCAGAGTAAGAGTTAAGACCTTAGCTATTAGGCCAGAGTAAGAGTTAAGACCTTAACCAGTAGGCCAGAGTAAGAGTTAAGACCTTAGCTATTAGGCCAGAGTAAGAGTTAAGACCTTAACCAGTAGGCCAAAGTAAGAGTCTAAGACCTTAGCTATTAGGCCAGAGTAAGAGTTAAGACCTTAACCAGTAGGCCAGAGTACGAGTCTAAGACCTTAGCTATTAGGCCAGAGTAAGAGTTAAGACCTTAACCAGTAGGCCAGAGTAAGAGTTAAGACCCTAACCATTAGGCCAGAGTACGAGTCTAAGACCTTAACCATTAGGCCAGAGTACGAGTCTAAGACCTTAGCTATTAGGCCAGAATAAGAGTTAAAACCTTAGCTATTAGGCCAGAGTAAGAGTTAAGACCTTAACCTTTAGGCCAGAGTACGAGTCTAAGACCTTAGCTATTAGGCCAGAGTAAGAGTTAAGACCTTAACCTGTAGGCCATAGTACGAGTCTAAGACCTTAGCTATTAGGCCAGAGTAAGAGTTAAGACCTTAGCTATTAGGCCAGAGTAAGAGTTAAGACCTTAACCAGTAGGCCAGAGTAAGAGTCTAAGACCTTAGCTATTAGGCCAGAGTAAGAGTTAAGACCTTAGCTATTAGGCTAGAGTAAGAGTTAAGACCTTAACCAGTACGCCAGAGTAAGAGTTAAGACCTTAACCTGTAGGCCAGAGTAAGAGTCTAAGACCTTAACCAGTAGGCCAGAGTAAGAGTTAAGACCTTAACCTGTAGGCCAGAGTAAGAGTCTAAGACCTTTACCAGTAGGCCAGAGTAAGAGTTAAGACCTGAACCATTAGGCCAGAGTAAGAGTCTAAGACCTTAGCTATTAGGCCAGAGTAAGTGTTAAGACCTTAACCAGTAGGCCAGAGTAAGAGTTAAGACCTTAGCTATTAGGCCAGAGTACGAGTCTAAGACCTTAGCTATTAGGCCAGAGTAAGAGTTAAGACCTTAACCAGTAGGCCAGAGAAAGAGTTAAGACCTTAACCTGTAGGCCATAGTACGAGTCTAAGACCTTAGCTATTAGGCCAGAGTAAGAGTTAAGACCTTAATCATTAGGCCAGAGTACGAGTCTAAAACCTTAGCTATTAGGCCACAGTACGAGTCTAAGACCTTAGCTATTAGGCCAGAGTAAGAGTTAAGACCTTAGCTATTTGGCCAGAGTACGAGTCTAAGACCTTAGCTATTAGGCCAGAGTAAGAGTTAAGACCTTAACCATTAGGCCAGAGTACGAGTCTAAGACCTTAACCATTAGGCCAGAGTACGAGTCTAAGACCTTAGCTAATAGGCCAGAGTACGAGTTAAGACCTTAGCTATTAGGCCAGAGTAAGAGTTGAGACCTTAGCTATTAAGCCAGAGTAAGAGTTAAGACCTTAACCATTAGGCCAGAGTAAGAGTTAAGACCTTAACCTGTAGGCCAGAGTAAGAGTTAAGACCTTAACAAGTAGGCCAGAGTAAGAGTTAAGACCTTAGCTATTAGGCCAGAGTAAGAGTTAAGACCTTAACCTTTAGGCCAGAGTACGAGTCTAAGACCTTAGCTATTAGGCCAGAGTAAGAGTTAAGACCTTAACCTGTAGGCCATAGTACGAGTCTAAGACCTTAGCTATTAGGCCAGAGTAAGAGTTAAGACCTTAGCTATTAGGCCAGAGTAAGAGTTAAGACCTTAACCAGTAGGCCAGAGTACGAGTCTAAGACCTTAGCTATTAGGCCAGAGTACGAGTTAAGACCTTAGCTATTAGGCCAGAGTAAGAGTTAAGACCTTAATTATTAGGCTAGAGTAAGAGTTAAGACCTTAACCAGTAGGCCAGAGTAAGAGTTAAGACCTTAACCTGTAGGCCAGAGTAAGAGTCTAAGACCTTAACCAGTAGGCCAGAGTAAGAGTTAAGACCTTAACCTGTAGGCCAGAGTAAGAGTCTAACACCTTTACCAGTAGGCCAGAGTAAGAGTTAAGACCTGAACCATTAGGCCAGAGTAAGAGTCTAAGACCTTAGCTATTAGGCCAGAGTAAGAGTTAAAACCTTAACCAGTAGGCCAGAGTAAGAGTTAAGACCTTAGCTATTAGGCCAGAGTACGAGTCTAAGACCTTAGCTATTAGGCCAGAGTAAGAGTTAAGACCTTAACCAGTAGGCCAGAGAAAGAGTTAAGACCTTAACCTGTAGGCCATAGTACAAGTCTAAGACCTTAGCTATTAGGCCAGAGTAAGAGTTAAGACCTTAATCATTAGGCCAGAGTACGAGTCTAAGACCTTAGCTATTAGGCCACAGTACGAGTCTAAGACCTTAGCTATTAGGCCAGAGTAAGAGTTAAGACCTTAGCTATTAGGCCAGAGTACGAGTCTAAGACCTTAGCTATTAGGCCAGAGTAAGAGTTAAGACCTTAACCATTAGGCCAGAGTACGAGTCTAAGACCTTAACCATTAGGCCAGAGTACGAGTCTAAGACCTTAGCTAATAGGCCAGAGTACGAGTTAAGACCTTAGCTATTAGGCCAGAGTAAGAGTTGAGACCTTAGCTATTAAGCCAGAGTAAGAGTTAAGACCTTAACCATTAGGCCAGAGTAAGAGTTAAGACCTTAACCTGTAGGCCAGAGTAAGAGTTAAGACCTTAACAAGTAGGCCAGAGTAAGAGTTAAGACCTTAGCTATTAGGCAAGAGTAAGAGTTAAGACCTTAACCTTTAGGCCAGAGTACGAGTCTAAGACCTTAGCTATTAGGCCAGAGTAAGAGTTAAGACCTTAACCTGTAGGCCATAGTACGAGTCTAAGACCTTAGCTATTAGGCCAGAGTAAGAGTTAAGACCTTAGCTATTAGGCCAGAGTAAGCGTTAAGACCTTAACCAGTAGGCCAGAGTACGAGTCTAAGAACTTAGCTATTAGGCCAGAGTACGAGTTAAGACCTTAGCTATTAGGCCAGAGTAAGAGTTAAGACCTTAGCTATTAGGCTAGAGTAAGAGTTAAGACCTTAACCAGTAGGCCAGAGTAAGAGTTAAGACCTTAACCTGTAGGCCAGAGTAAGAGTCTAAGACCTTAACCAGTAGGCCAGAGTAAGAGTTAAGACCTTAACCTGTAGGCCAGAGTAAGAGTCTAAGACCTTTACCAGTAGGCCAGAGTAAGAGTTAAGACCTGAACCATTAGGCCAGAGAAAGAGTCTAAGACCTTAGCTATTAGGCCAGAGTAAGAGTTAAGACCTTAGCTATTAGGCCAGAGTACGAGTCTAAGACCTTAGCCATTAGGCCAGAGTACGAGTCTAAGACCTTAACCATTAGGCCAGAGTACGAGTCTAAGACCTTAGCTAATAGGCCAGAGTACGAGTTAAGACCTTAGCTATTAGGCCAGAGTAAGAGTTGAGACCTTAGCTATTAAGCCAGAGTAAGAGTTAAGACCTTAACCATTAGGCCAGAGTAAGAGTTAAGACCTTAACCTGTAGGCCAGAGTAAGAGTTAAGACCTTAACAAGTAGGCCAGAGTAAGAGTTAAGACCTTAGCTATTAGGCCAGAGTAAGAGTTAAGACCTTAACCTTTAGGCCAGAGTACGAGTCTAAGACCTTAGCTATTAGGCCAGAGTAAGAGTTAAGACCTTATCCTGTAGGCCATAGTACGAGTCTAAGACCTTAGCTATTAGGCCAGAGTAAGAGTTAAGACCTTAGCTATTAGGCCAGAGTAAGAGTTAAGACCTTAACCAGTAGGCCAGAGTACGAGTCTAAGACCTTAGCTATTAGGCCAGAGTACGAGTTAAGACCTTAGCTATTAGGCCAGAGTAAGAGTTAAGACCTTAGCTATTAGGCTAGAGTAAGAGTTAAGACCTTAACCAGTAGGCCAGAGTAAGAGTTAAGACCTTAACCTGTAGGCCAGAGTAAGAGTCTAAGACCTTAACCAGTAGGCCAGAGTAAGAGTTAAGACCTTAACCTGTAGGCCAGAGTAAGAGTCTAAGACCTTTACCAGTAGGCCAGAGTAAGAGTTAAGACCTGAACCATTAGGCCAGAGTAAGAGTTTAAGACCTTAGCTATTAGGCCAGAGTAAGAGTTAAGACCTTAACCAGTAGGCCAGAGTAAGAGTTAAGACCTTAGCTATTAGGCCAGAGTACGAGTCTAAGACCTTAGCTATTAGGCCAGAGTAAGAGTTAAGACCTTAACCAGTAGGCCAGAGAAAGAGTTAAGACCTTAACCTGTAGGCCATAGTACGAGTCTAAGACCTTAGCTATTAGGCCAGAGTAAGAGTTAAGACCTTAATCATTAGGCCAGAGTACGAGTCTAAAACCTTAGCTATTAGGCCACAGTACGAGTCTAAGACCTTAGCTATTAGGCCAGAGTAAGAGTTAAGACCTTAGCTATTAGGCCAGAGTACGAGTCTAAGACCTTAGCTATTAGGCCAGAGTAAGAGTTAAGACCTTAACCATTAGGCCAGAGTACGCGTCTAAGACCTTAACCATTAGGCCAGAGTACGAGTCTAACACCTTAGCTAATAGGCCAGAGTATGAGTTAAGACCTTAGCTATTAGGCCAGAGTAAGAGTTGAGACCTTAGCTATTAAGCCAGAGTAAGAGTTAAGACCTTAACCATTAGGCCAGAGTAAGAGTTAAGACCTTAACCTGTAGGCCAGAGTAAGAGTTAAGACCTTAACAAGTAGGCCAGAGTAAGAGTTAAGACCTTAGCTATTAGGCCAGAGTAAGAGTTAAAACCTTAACCACTAGGCCAGAGTAAGAGTTAAGACCTTAACCAGTAGGCCATATTAAGAGTTAAGACCTTAACCAGTAGGCCAGAGTAAGAGTCTAAGACCTTAACCATTAGGCCAGAGTACGAGTCTAAGACCTTAGCTATTAGGCCAGAGTAAGAGTTAAGACCTTAACCAGTAGGCCAGAGTAAGAGTTAAGACCTTAACCAGTAGGCCAGAGTACGAGTCTAAGACCTTAGCTATTAGGCCAGAGTAAGAGTTAAGACCTTAACCAGTAGGCCAGAGTACGAGTCTATGACCTTAACCATTAGGCCAGAGTACGAGTCTAAGACCTTAGCTATTAGGCCAGAATAAGTGTTAAGACCTTAGCTATTAGGCCAGAGTAAGAGTTAAGTTCTTAACCTTTAGGCCAGAGTACGAGTCTAGGACCTTAGCTATTAGGCCAGAGTAAGAGTTAAGACCTTAACCTGTAGGCCATAGTACGAGTCTAAGACCTTAGCTATTAGGCCAGAGTAAGAGTTAAGACCAAAACCAGTAGGCCAGAGTACGAGTCTAAGACCTTAGCTATTACGCCAGAGTACGAGTTAAGACCTTAGCTATTAGGCCAGAGTAAGAGTTAAGACCTTAGCTATTAGGCTAGAGTAAGAGTTAAGACCTTAACCAGTAGGCCGGAGTAAGATTTAAGACCTTAACCTGTAGGCCAGAGTAGGAGTCTAAGACCTTAACCAGTAGGCAAGAGTAAGAGTTAAGACCTTAACCTGTAGGCCAGAGTAAGAGTCTAAGACCTTTACCAGTAGGCCAGAGTAAGAGTTAAGATCTTAACCATTAGGCCAGAGTAAGAGTTAAGACCTTAACCATTAGGCCAGAGTAAGAGTCTAAGACCTTAGCTATTAGGCCAGAGAAAGAGTTAAGACCTTAACCAGTAGGCCAGAGTAAGAGTTAAGACCTTAGTTATTAGGCCAGAGTACGAGTCTAAGACCTTAGCTATTAGGCCAGAGTAAGAGTTAAGACCTTAACCAGTAGGCCAGAGAAAGAGTTAAGACCTTAACCTGTAGGCCATAGTACGAGTCTAAGACCTTAGCTATTAGGCCAGAACAAGTGTTAAGACCTTAACCAGGAGGCCAGAGTAAGAGTTAAGACCTTAACCAGTAGGCCAGAGTAAGAGTTAAGACCTTAACCAGTAGGCCAGAGTACGAGTCTAAGACCTTAGCTATTAGGCCAGAGTAAGAGTTAAGACCTTAGCTATTAGGCCAGAGTAAGAGTTAAGACCTTAACCAGTAGGCCAGAGTAAGAGTTAAGACCTTAACCTGTAGGCCAGAGTACGAGTCTAAGACCTTAGCTATTAGGCCAGAGTAAGAGTTAAGACGTTAGCTATTAGGCCAGAGTAAGAGTTAAGACCTTAACCAGTAGGCCAGAGTAAGAGTTGAGACCTTAACCAGTAGGCCATAGTACGAGTCTAAGACCTTAGCTATTAGGCCAGAGTAAGAGTTAAGACCTTAACCAGTAGGCCAGAGTACGAGTCTAAGACCTTGGCTATTAGGCCAGAGTAAGAGTCGAAGACCTTAGCTATTAGGCCAGAGTAAGAGTTAAGACCTTAGATATTATGCCAGAGTAAGAGTTAAGACCTTAACCAGTAGGCCAGAGTAAGAGTTAAGACCTTAACCAGTATGCCAGAGTAAGAGTTAAGACCTTAACCTGTAGGCCATAGTACAAGTCTAATATCTTAGCTATTAGGCCAGAGTAAGAGTTAAGACCTTAACCAGTAGGCCAGAGTAAGAGTTAAGACCTTAACCAGTAGGCCAGAGTAAGAGTTAAGACCTTAACCTGTAGGCGATAGTACGAGTCTAAGACATTAGCTATTAGGCCAGAGTAAGAGTTAAGATCTTAGCTATTAGGCCAGAGTAAGAGTTAAGACCTTAACCAGTAGGCCAGAGTAAGAGTTAAGACCTTAACCTGTAGGCCAGAGTACGAGTCTACGACCTTAGCTATTAGGCCAGAGTAAGAGTTAAGACCTTAGCTATTAGGCCAGAGTAAGAGTTAAGACGTTAGCTATTAGGCCAGAGTAAGAGTTAAGACCTTAAGCAGTAGGCCAGAGTAAGAGTTAAGATCTTAACCAGTAGGCCAGAGTAAGAGTTAAGACCTTAACCAGTAGGCCAGAGTACGAGTCTAAGACCTTAGCTATTAGGCCAGAGTAAGAGTTAAGACATTAGCTATTAGGCCAGAGTAAGAGTTAAGACCTTAACCAGTAGGCCAGAGTAAGAGTTAAGACCTTAACCAGTAGGCCATAGTACGAGTCTAAGACCTTAGCTATTAGGCCAGAGTAAGAGTTAAGACCTTAACCAGTAGGCCAGAGTACGAGTCTAAGACCTTAGCTATTAGGCCAGATTAAGAGTCTAAGACCTTAGCTATTAGGCCAGAGTAAGAGTTAAGACCTTAGCTATTAGGCCAGAGTAAGAGTAAAGACCTTAGCTATTAGGCCAGAGTAAGAGTTAAGACCTTAACCAGTAGGCCAGAGTAAGAGTTAAGACCTTAACCAGTAGGCCAGAGTAAGAGTTAAGACCTTAACCAGTAGGCCTGAGTAAGAGTTAAGACCTTAAGCTGTAGGCCATAGTACGAGTCTAAGACCTTAGCTATTAGGCCAGAGTAAGAGTTAAGACCTTAACCAGTAGGCCAGAGTAAGAGTTAAGACCTTAAGCTGTAGGCCATAGTACGAGTCTAAGACCTTAGCTATTAGGCCAGAGTAATAGTCTAAGACCTTAGCTATTAGGCCAGAGTAAGAGTTAAGACCTTAGCTATTAGGCTAGAGTAAGAGTTAAGACCTTAACCAGTAGGCCAGAGTAAGAGTTAAGACCTTAACCTGTAGGCCATAGTACGAGTCTAAGACCTTAGCTATTAGGCCAGAGTAAGAGTTAAGACCTTAGCTATAAGGCCAGAGTAAGAGTTAAGACCTTAACCAGTAGGCCAGAGTAAGAGTTAAGACGTTAGCTATTAGGCCAGAGTAAGAGTTAAGACCTTAACCAGTAGGCCAGAGTAAGAGTTGAGACCTTAACCAGTAGGCCATAGTACGAGTCTAAGACCTTAGCTATTAGGCCAGAGTAAGAGTTAAGACCTTACCCAGTAGGCCAGAGTACGAGTCTAAGACCTTGGCTATTAGGCCAGAGTAAGAGTATAAGACCTTAGCTATTAGGCCAGAGTAAGAGTTAAGACCTTAGCTATTAGGCCAGAGTAAGAGTTAAGACCTTAACCTGTAGGCCATAGTACAAGTCTAATACCTTAGCTATTAGGCCAGAGTAAGAGTTAAGACCTTAACCAGTAGGCCAGAGTAAGACTTAAGACCTTAACCAGTAGGCCAGAGTAAGAGTTAAGACCTTAACCTGTAGGCGATAGTACGAGTCTAAGACATTAGCTATTAGGCCAGAGTAAGAGTTAAGATCTTAGCTATTAGGCCAGAGTAAGAGTTAAGACCTTAACCAGTAGGCCAGAGTAAGAGTTAAGACCTTAACCTGTAGGCCAGAGTACGAGTCTAAGACCTTAGCTATTAGGCCAGAGTAAGAGTTAAGACCTTAGCTATTAGGCCAGAGTAAGAGTTAAGACCTTAACCAGTAGGCCAGAGTAAGAGTTAAGACCTTAGCTATTAGGCCAGTGTAAGAGTTAAGACCTTAACCAGTAGGCCAAAGTACGAGTCTAAGACCTTAGCTATTAGGCCAGAGTAAGAGTTAAGACCTTAACCAGTAGGCCAGAGAACGAGTCTAAGACCTTAGCTATTAGGCCAGAGTAAGAGTTAAGACCTTAGCTATTAGGCCAGAGTAAGAGTTAAGACCTTAGCTATTAAGCCAGAGTAAGAGTTAAGACCTTAACCATTAGGCCAGAGTAAGAGTTAAGACCTTGACCTGTAGGCCAGAGTAAGAGTTAAGACCTTAACAAGTAGGCCAGAGTAAGAGTTAAGACCTTAGCTATTAGACCAGAGTAAGAGTTAAGACCTTAGCTATTAGGCCAGAGTAAGAGTTAAGACCTTAGCTATTAGACCAGTGTAAGAGATAAGACCTTAACCAGTAGGCCAGAGTAAGAGTTAAGACCTTAATCAGTAGGCCAGAGTAAGAGTTAAGACCTTAACCAGTAGGCCAGAGTACGAGTCTAAGACCTTAGCTATTAGGCCAGAGTAAGAGTTAAGATCTTAGCTATTAGGAAAGAATAAGAGTTAAGACCTTTGTGGAAATATGGATTTTTATGGTCAGTTATGTCCCCTATCTTGGACCCCAACGGTTTCATGTATAAATCACAAGTACATGTATGTTCCCTCCAGTTCCAGTTATGAAGACGCAAACACATGTGCGTCCACCGCCAACATGTCCTCTTTCAGATCCGCCATGAATGGGCCGGATATTCCATTCCTAAGTATGAAAGGCCACCGGCTTTATATGGTTCACTTATGCCATTTTACAGTCCAGGCAAGTAGGCCCTGATTCTGCCATCAAGCTTTTCCTGCCTTCTGCCCTCTGAAAGCTCCAGTCTGAGCTCGCATCTGTATCCATGAACTTTGTCCTCATTCTCTGCGCAGCTAACGGTGCCTGACATCAGCCTGTTGCCTGCCAAAAACTGTATTTCACCTTCGAAATTATCTGCTCCGCTCCCTACCCAATGCATTCCTGTCTAGTAGTTTAAGTAAACATTCTTCCAGCTACCGAGCAAAGGGCCCGGCTTCTCTGTCTTTATGCAAGTAATTCATAGCCCTGTTACTATGGAAGATTCCTGCCCCCGCATCTAGTGTAGACACTTAGACGCTTGTACACGCACTAACAGTCAGTATAGTCAGTATAGAATAAGATTCTACTCCAAGAAGGCCTCTCTTTTGGATAACACAGTTCTTTAAACATAGGATGTTAGATATGATTTGGGATTAGGTTGACTTGACTCTCCAGACTTCTGTCGCCACATGTAGAGCTAAATGTCAAGTCCCCTTCACCCCCTAGTTGCACGTCAATCACACGTCATGCTGCTGCGCGCGCATTTCTGCCAAGTATTTCTGCTGACATTGCGAAATTCTTTCATGGAACCACCCTATTATGACATCATACCTGATGACGTTCTTTAGTTACGCCCAGTTACACCCACTTTTGCTACGCATGTATGTTTTATCTTTACTATCAATTGTTACGCCTCCTGCATTTGCTTCACTGTAATGCCTATTGTATAAAAATGATTACCTATCAATAAAGTACGGTCTTCACTTCCTGAACCTTCGCGGTTATGGAATCTGGAGCTCATCGATTTAAATTGATTATGGAATAAAGCCCGTTCCGAACCTCTAATACCACGGATTCTGCCTCTTATTTTACTGAGCTATTGTTATAGATTTTCCGCATCAAATTAAGTTCCGGTAATTAAATTATTTACCACATAAATGGCGCCCGAACAGGGACGCTTTCTCATCTCACGCGCCGGCGGTGCGTTGCAGGCCCGGTCTCCTGTCACAGCTGGACGGACAACAACGCGTACCCACAGGATTTCCTGTATCTCCCTCCTGCCGAGCGGGGATAACTGAGGCTGCGATCAACACCCAGACGAGGCGGTGAGAAGTGCGAAGTATCCCGACCAGAGCCTAGCTGAGAGAGCAAGATCCGAGGTATACAGAGGCCCACCAGTTTCCGAAGTTTCCGAAGTTTCGAGTCGAGTCCAGTCCGGTTCAAGTTCAGTTCCGTTCCGAGGCCTTCCGTTCCGAGCTACCCGGTGAGTACCATTATCGGGGAGGCGTTCTGACGTGCACATAGGTTGTGCCGGTCAAGACGGGTTTGGGTACACAAATCCGGTCTGCACTGTTTCAGCAGTGTATCTGTACTGTTTAGCAGTATATCAAGTATGTCTAGTATATAATTCAGAATTACCTAGTTAGTATCGAGTATTATGCTTAGGGACTAGTTCCCTAATTGGCCATCATTGTCTATTTTGTTTAAATGTTAAAATGTTAAAATGTTTTAAATACGTTCTGTATATTGTGGTGTGAATGACTGTTCATTATTGTGTTTTACGGTATTAAACGTGTTCAAACTTAGGTATCAGATCAGTTCTCAAATATGCCGCTCTTTTCGAAATTAAGACAGATCACAACTAGAAAAGGGGTACTCGAAGAAGCTGTTCCCATTCCTCCTAGGGACACTCCAGGGTACTTCATGTATCATAAACATGGCCTAGACGCCATATTATTTCTTGATCTATGGGTAGACTACACCAAGGAATTACCAGAAAGTCAGAGGTGGCCCGCAGCTGGGACCTGGGATGCAGATTGCATCGTGAAAATAGAGGAAGAATTATGGAAAAGGAAAGCTAGACAGTCACAGAAAGACGGCATTGAATTATGGCGTAAAGAATCGTATAGACGTACAGAAAAAGCACGTAGACAGGAAGAGAAGAGTAAGGAGAATTCAAATAAAGTTTGAGAAAGTGTATTAATTGAAGAAGGTACTAGAGTAAAGTCAGAACAAACAGACAGACAAAGAAATGCCCTTGTGAATGGTATGTATCCTCTTTTGGCCGAAGGACTACCTAAGGCTACCCCGGAGATACCAAGAGACTTGCCACCCCCATTGTTTCCGATAAAAGCACATCCCAAAGGGCATCCCAGAACAGCAGAAGATGTTTTCCTTTCCTCTTATTTAGATGACGCAGCTCCCGAGTATGCTAATGCTGCGCCACATAGACCGTCTGCCGAGGGGGTTCAACGCCGAGACCCTCCTTCGTCTGTACCTCTGCAACAGCAAACTCCGACACAAGTTCCGGCAAGCACATCTGTTTCTACATCCGCATCCACACCTATGGTTGCTATATCACGTTCAACGAATCCTTTCACATCCAGCACCCCAGGTGGTGCTACCGGAGGTGCATCAAGCATTTTTTCTACGCCACCCAGAACAAATAAACTTTCCTTTCAAGAATTAGCCCACCAACGTACGCCCAAACTAGTAACTCCCAGCACGCTCAAGGAACTTCTAATAGATTGTAGATATGACCCTGTGCCCGGAAAAGGGGACGAAATGATGCTGGCATCATTACGTATCCGACAAGCTGCAATATATTTAGGGAAGCTACCAGGAATGACTGCACATTTAGAAAATATATATAATTTAGTTCAATCAGGGCGAGACCCTGAGAGTATTAACAGAGCCATGGAGTATCAAAAGGTGGAAATACAGGGGGAACTGTTACGTTTCCTCATAAACTGTGTGATCAGAAATCAAGATCAACCAGGGGTAAATACGGAAGAAATGCAAATTCTTACCACATGGGGTAAGAATATATCAGAGGGGAGACACGATAAACGATCATGTATAGTAGCTATGAGCCGAAAGATCCGCAAAGAAATAGAACGAATACACGAGGAAAGATTGGCAGTAGACGAACCAGAACAAACGGAGGACGAGGAAGAATTAGAACTGCCCACAGGACAGTTAGAAACTATGGCCTATGTAGGTAGAGGAAGATCTTGCAATAATACTAGATGCTTTACTGATCCGATATGTCCGATACGTCCAGATAATAACAGAAAATTCCAAACTCCTATAATAAATATAAGGTCCCCCGAACATTCATTCCAAGCCGCTGACAAATTACTCCGAGAACGAAGGGGTTATCATATACTCGATTCTATGGACGAACAAGAATTAGCCAGGTCAGCCGTTCACTGGGTTGATAGTCCTGGAAAATATGGTGATGATACACTAGCACATACGTTTTTGAACCTCGCCCCAGATGAACAGCGTTTAGCTGGTATCTATATGATTCAACAACTCCTTATATTGTATAAAAGCCAACACTCCGATCCTGGTCCCTTACCTGATATATTGACTGAATTACTCACGAATAAATGGAGAGGGTCCGGTACTAAGTTAATTAGAGAAATACTAGAATCTAGAAGGCAGTACATTCTTTTTGTATGTCCTGAACATGTCTCATTGCCCATCAAGGAAAGAACGACGTATTACATGGATAGACAGAATCCCTTACGCGAAGTGCATCCGATAAAGGGTGATGACAATGAGTTTAAACGTGTGTTTGTATACACACCCATATCTAAAATAGAACTATTAGAAATGAAGAAAGTGGTACCCAGTCATGATAAAGACCCAGCAGGTTTCCATCGTGAAATTAAAGATATGTTACTCATGGGAGAATATACCTACCCCGACATTATGACAATATTGAAGGTATTAATGCCTGCGGGCATTTACGAAAAACTCAAGGAAAAGGATTGGGAGGTGGGAGACCAGAAGATAGATTGGACAGCATTAGAAAACGAAGAAAAAGCTCGAGGTCCAGGTTCGGGACTCGGGGACAAGATCAAAGCACTACCAGGTCTACTAGTACAGGTACTGCCACGTTTATTAACTACGAAAAAGGAAGACTGGGGTGCAATTTCAGCCTGTAAACAAAAATCAGATGAAGACACTAGTGATTTCTATTCCCGATTTGAGAAATGTTTTGGTATAAATAGTGGAATAAAAGCAAGTAGCGAGTCGTATCCACATCTGTTTGTGACAAAGTTAGTTGAAAATGCCTTGCCCCAAGTTAAGAATAGAGTATTGAAGTTCGAGAGTACCTGGCAAGGTAACACTCCGTCACAAATGTTACAAATGCTACAGTACCATCACAATAGAATTAGAGAAGAACAAGAACATGAACATAGACGCATGAAAGACACGAAAATGAAAATGCTAGTTTCCCAGACAGTGCCAGTTGACGGTCATAAGAAGGGTATAACACAGTCCAGCGGTTCAACAGGTCCTGTGAAAGGGACGTGCAACTATTGTAAACAGCCAGGTCATTAAGTACACGATTGTCCAGTTTTAAAACATAATATTGCCATAGGTAACGCAAAAGAAAGACCACGACCAATTAGACAGGATCAGAACCAACAAGGAGCCCCGCAGCATGCACAGTCCATGCCAGCTCCGCAACAATCTATGCCAGCTCCACCACCGCAGCCTATTGCTGCCACACAAACAACGACACGACAGATGTATCAGACCGCACAGTATGACTATCCTGATTATCAACGATACTCATGAAACAGCCTAGAGAGGGAAGTTGGCTTACCCCTTATTGAGGTCCCTGTAGATCAAGAAGGACCTTATGTACACAGTGAACTGTTAGGTCAAGATAGAAAATTCTTACTTGATACAGGGGCAAGCCGAACAACAATAAAACGTAGTGAAGTTCCAGGGGCACCCCTCTCAGGCACACAGAATATTTCCCTTGGCTTTTCAGGAAAACCCATCATTAATGAAGTATCACAGCCTCTTCCACTTACGATCGGTCCCTTGACACGAACTACAGATTTATTACTTACTAAATCATGTCCAGAAAACTTGTTAGGCATAAAAACTTTGAAAGCTCTAGGAGCTATTATATGTTGTTCTCCGGAAGGAGTAAGATTATTTTTACGTGATTTCAAAGGGCACTACGTGTCCCGAGACATGGATCACCGGCTACAGACTTTACCGACACATTTATGGGCACAAGGCCCTACAGATGTTGGTTGCATGAACATTACACCATATCGAGTCACACTAAAGGCAGGAGTGGTACTTCCACGAATGCGACAATACAAGTTACCCCCAGATGCTGTAGTGGCTTTACTACAAATCATTGACGAGCTTATTACCCAAGGAGTGGTTGTGGAAACTGACTCCAATGTATGTAATTCACCGATAATTCCGATTCTTAAACGAACCGATCCAACAGCCCCGCCAGTATATCGATTGGTTATTGATCTGCGCGAATTAAATAAATGCATAGTACCACAATACCCCGTAGTCCCAGACATTTCTTCATTACTGACAGCCATTGATTCCGAAGCAACATTCTTTACTGTAATTGATCTCAAGAATGCCTTTTTCAGTGTCCCAATAGATCCGGAAAGCCAATACTTGTTCGGATTTAGTTTAAATGGACGAAGCTTTAAATTCACACGCGCACCTCAAGGATTTACAGAAAGCCCCAGCATTTATAGCCAAGCACTGAAACGAGAACTCGACAGTATCCACATGCCAGTCAACACTGCCCTGCTTCAATCTGTCGATGATCTGCTGATCACCGCTAGAAGCGAACCTGAATGTGAGAAAGCCTCACGGACGGTATTACAATTTTTGGCCGAAAAGGGGCACAAGGTGTCCCCTTCTAAGCTGCAATTCTGTGTCCAGCGAGTTGTTTACCTTGGTCACTCGCTGTCCAAGGAGGGAAGGCAGCTTACACCAGACCGCATCCAGCTAATTGCTAATATGCCAATACCCAAGACACAAAAGGAGGTGCGAGCTTTCATAGGCCTCACTTCATATTGTAGGCAGTGGATCCCTCAGTATGCATTTCTAGCAAAACCACTCATTCAATTGACAACACAGGAGGCAGCCACATCGACTGTTTTCCCTTGGACTCAGGAACATACACAAGCTTTTGAAAGCCTAAAGAAAGCCTTATGCCAAGCACCCGTTTTAGCAACACCATGTTACAATAAACAGTTTACACTCTTCGTTACAGAACGCGAAGGTACTGCCTTGTCAGTACTCACACAGGAACAAGCAGGATCACACAAACCATGTGCTTATTTTTCTAGTACATTAGATCCCGTAGCTCAGGCTTTGCCTGCGTGCCTGAAATCAGTGGCCGCAACAGCTTTAGCAATCAGACAAAGCGATGCCATAGTATTAGGAAATCCATTGACAGTACAAGTACCACATGCAGTAGAGGTTCTCTTGAACCGCACACAGACACAACACTTGACTATAGCACGACTTACTGGTTACGAATTAACATTGTTTCAGCCACATATAGAAATCAGACGTTGTAGTACATTGAATCCTGCCACACTGTTACCTGTAAATGGAACAGACCCACTTGCACATGATCGTATTGAAGTTATCACTATCACGACGAAACCCAGACAAGATTTGACAGACGTCCCATTGTCAGACCCAGACCTGACGTTGTATGTAGATGGTTCATGTATGAGAACAAGTACAGGAGAGCTAGTGGCCGCTTACGCAGTCACAACAGACACTGAAATCATTGAAACAAATTGCATAAATACCTTGTCCGCTCAAGCAGCAGAGCTCATCGCTCTGACACAAGCCTGTATTCTAGCCACAAATAAAAAAGTCAACATATACACTGATTCACGTTATGCATTCGGAGTTGTACATGACTTCGGCGTGCTGTGGCGAGAGAGAGGTTATTTAACTTCTCACGGTGCCCACATTCAGCACGGACCCCTTATTCATGCCTTATTAGATGCAATACATCTACCCACTGCAATATCAATTATGAAATGTAAAGCTCATACGAAAGTTACTGATATCATTTCTCAAGGCAATGATCTAGCTGACAGAACAGCTAAACAGACTGCTCAAACTCAAAAATCCGACATGACAAAGACAATAGTCCCGACACCAACACATTGCATGATGGTTAAGGATCCCGCTCTTGACGTAATCGACATACAGACACATGCTACTCCAGACGAAATAAAGAAATGGTCTGAATTAGGAGGGATCCAAACGGATCAAGGATGGATGACGAAGGAAAAATCTGTGTGGTTCCTTCCTGATTCAATGGTCCAAGTCGTTATTAACACTGTACATAGTCCAGCACATCTAGGAGAAAAAGCTATGCTAGACAGCATTCAACACATTTGGTTCAACAAACATTTACGAGCAGCAGCTAAACAAAAAGTCCGTACCTGTATGATCTGTTGTCAGTTTAACCCAGGTAAAAGCATTCCCGTAGAACAGGGTGGATTTCAGCCTCCTGATCACCCTTTTGAAGTCCTCCAGATGGATTATATCCAGATGGAACGATGTCGAGGATTCAAATATGTTCTCGTAGTTGTCTGTGCTCTTTCCCGTTGGACAGAGGCATACCCGGTTTCAGATTACACTGCCCCGACTACTGCCAAACAGTTAGTTCGAGAATTCTTCCCACGGTACGGTTTACCACGTGTTGTCTACTCAGATAACGGCCAGCCGTTCTCATCCGAATTAATGAAACACGTTTCACTTTTGTTAGGCTATCAGTGGAAGTTTCACTGTGTCCGACACCCCGAGGCAGCAGGTCTCGTGGAAAGACATAACCAGACCCTGAAAATTAGATTGTCCAAAATATGCAGAGAGAAGGGTGTCGACTGGGTAGTAGCCTTACCCGTTGCACTCTTTTACATGAGAATGGTAGCGCACTCTCGAACAGGGCTATCCCCGTATGAGGTGACCTTCGGTAGACCACCAAATATGTGGGGGATGCCTATACCACGCAAAATAACTGATATTGACTGTAATATGCTGACAGATTACTTGGCTTCCTTGATGTCTGCACTACAATCTTGTCGTTCACAGGTAGCTGCAGCCTTTCCCGACAACACCGAGGTGAAACCCCATGACGTACTTCCAGGGGATTTAGTTCGAGTGAGGAACTTTGATCGGAAGTCTCAGCTGGATCCTAGGTGGAAGTCGCCTCAGCTCGTACTGCTAACGAGGAGGACAGCCGTAAAGATCGAAGGATGGAAAGGCTGGATACATTCAAGTCATATCAAGAAATTTCATGGACTCCCGTCAGACGTAAACGACACACCTTGCGTGTCTTCCCCGATTGACTCTAAACTTCCTTTGGTTGAACTGAATAGCCATGAACTATACAGACTAAAACTCAGGTCTAACCAGTCAGGCAATTTGATTGTTTAAGTCCTCTCCAAGGTGAAGCGGTCGAATTTGTCTCTGACATGTATCCCTTAGACCTGTATAGAGAAAGAAACAGAAGGATAAAATTGAAACGATATGCGTACTGTAAATCACTGCGTAGTCATTGCACAGTGACGTTATTAATTTTGTTTTCCTTAAGTCTTTTAATAATTACTGCAAGTATATTGTTGCACATATATTATCCTATTTCTAGACATGTTTATAATGTTACTGCTGAACATTCTTTTAGTGAATTACCTCCGCATGAATTGTCCTATAGATTTGCGCTGCGCAATAACACTTTTATTAGTATGTTACATCATTCCCATCAGGTTAGCAATGCTACAAATTGTTGGATATGTGGTCGACTCCCTCCCTATCAGAACTATAAAGGAATTCTACCTCTCTTTCCATACCCGTTCACACACAACGGCTCCTGTGGAGCATGGTTTAGTTTAATTAATTCCCTAGATTCGAATTCTGCAGTTTACCAGGATAACTGGGTATGGGGAAATCTGAACTTAGTTTTACTCAAAGTCTGTCACCCTAACAAGGAGGAACTTCCCAAAAGAACAGGAACTGATCTAGAAAATGAAGTATATGGATTAGGTAATTTTACGCTCAATCTCATGATCTTGAATGTCGAATCCGAAGCTACTCCAATTTTGCCCGCCATGTCAGTATTTCCAGTTAAAGGTGAATTATGTGTAAGAAAGAATGGTTCCATACATATGGGCCATAGTAGATGCACCACTGTAATAGAATTTAGTGATCAAGGCAAGTCTACATTTAGAGCTTCCCGCCATTCCTACTTCATATGTGGTCAGACGGCATACATACGTTTGCCACTAGATTGGGATGGTACCTGCTACATCGGATTCCTTTTGCCACCTGTTTTCCTAGCTCCTCCTGATTATCACAGAAATACTCATTTAGTACACAATAGAGAAAGGAGAGATCTCCCAATAGTCGATTATACTGAGACCGCATGGGAAAAATACACAGATTTCAATAAAGGTCTCTTTCCCTATATAGGTACAGTTACCAATAGTAAGCTGATACGTAGATTAACTAGAACACTTGAAGCAGTAGTGAACAAAACTATTTCCGCCTTAGGCAATTTAACAGAAGAGCAGTCTGCTATGCGGATTGTTGTGCTTCAAAATCGTCTTGTCCTTGACGTCATCCTGGCCGATAGGGGCGGAGCTTGTAGGGTCATCGGATCAAGTTGTTGCATTTTCATACCAGAAAATTCGCCATCTGTATATAAAGCCATAACTCGTCTTCATAAGATTGTAAGCCAGATACGCCAGAATCCAGGCACCTGGACTTGGTCCGGTTGGTTTTGGAGTGTATTATCTACCTTTGGATGGAAGGTCCTATCCTTCCTAGGTATTGGCTTCCTCATATTATTCAGTTGCTGTCTATGTCTACAATGTGGATCAGCGATCTGTGGTCTGTGTGCCACATCGTGTATTCCACCACCAAGATTTCATTCATCACGGAAGAAGAAAGAAGAACAAATGATGCTATATGAACAGATCAATGGATTGATGAAGATTGATATCTCTTGACGGGCAAGTAGGGGACAAGGAGGGAATGTGGAAATATGGATTTTTATGGTCAGTTATGTCCCCTATCTTGGACCCCAACGGTTTCATGTATAAATCACAAGTACATGTATGTTCCCTCCAGTTCCAGTTATGAAGACGCAAACACATGTGCGTCCACCGCCAACATGTCCTCTTTCAGATCCGCCATGAATGGGCCGGATATTCCATTCCTAAGTATGAAAGGCCACCGGCTTTATATGGTTCACTTATGCCATTTTACAGTCCAGGCAAGTAGGCCCTGATTCTGCCATCAAGCTTTTCCTGCCTTCTGCCCTCTGAAAGCTCCAGTCTGAGCTCGCATCTGTATCCATGAACTTTGTCCTCATTCTCTGCGCAGCTAACGGTGCCTGACATCAGCCTGTTGCCTGCCAAAAACTGTATTTCACCTTCGAAATTATCTGCTCCGCTCCCTACCCAATGCATTCCTGTCTAGTAGTTTAAGTAAACATTCTTCCAGCTACCGAGCAAAGGGCCCGGCTTCTCTGTCTTTATGCAAGTAATTCATAGCCCTGTTACTATGGAAGATTCCTGCCCCCGCATCTAGTGTAGACACTTAGACGCTTGTACACGCACTAACAGTCAGTATAGTCAGTATAGAATAAGATTCTACTCCAAGAAGGCCTCTCTTTTGGATAACACAGTTCTTTAAACATAGGATGTTAGATATGATTTGGGATTAGGTTGACTTGACTCTCCAGACTTCTGTCGCCACATGTAGAGCTAAATGTCAAGTCCCCTTCACCCCCTAGTTGCACGTCAATCACACGTCATGCTGCTGCGCGCGCATTTCTGCCAAGTATTTCTGCTGACATTGCGAAATTCTTTCATGGAACCACCCTATTATGACATCATACCTGATGACGTTCTTTAGTTACGCCCAGTTACACCCACTTTTGCTACGCATGTATGTTTTATCTTTACTATCAATTGTTACGCCTCCTGCATTTGCTTCACTGTAATGCCTATTGTATAAAAATGATTACCTATCAATAAAGTACGGTCTTCACTTCCTGAACCTTCGTGGTGATGGAATCTGGAGCTCATCGATTTAAATTGATTATGGAATAAAGCCCGTTCCGAACCTCTAATACCACGGATTCTGCCTCTTATTTTACTGAGCTATTGTTATACATTTTCCGCATCAAATTAAGTTCCGGTAATTAAATTATTTACCACACCTTAACCATTAGGCCAGAGTACGAGTCTAAGACCTTAGCAATTAGGCCAGAGTAAGAGTTAAGACCTTAACCAGTAGGCCAGAGCAAGAGTTAAGACCTTAACCAGTAGGCCAGAGGACAAGTCTAAGACCTTAGCTATTAGGACAGAGTAAGAGTTAAGACCTTAACCGTTAGGTCAGAGTACGAGTCTCAGACCTTAGCTATTAGGCCAGTGTAAGAGTTAAGACCTTAGCTATTAGGCCAGAGAAAGAGTTGAGACCTTAGCTATTAGGCGAGAGTAGGAGTCTAAGACCTTAACCAGTAGGCCAGAGTAAGAGTTAAGACCATAGCTATTAGGCAGAGTAAGAGTTAAGTCCTTAACCTGTAGGCCAGAGTAAGAGTTAAGACCTTAACCAGTAGGCCAGAGTACGAGTCTAAGACCTTAGCTATTAGGCCAGAGTAAGAGTTAAGACCTTAACCTGTAGGCCATAGTAAGTGTTAAGACCTTAACCTGTAGGCCATAGTACGAGTCTAAGACCTTAGCTATTAGGCCAGAGTAAGAGTTAAGACCTTAGCTATTAGGCCAGAGTAAGAGTTAAGACCTTAACCATTAGGCCAGAGTAAGAGTTAAGACCTTAACCAGTAGGCCAGAGTACGAGTCTAAGACCTTAGCTATTAGGCCAGAGTAAGAGTTAAGACCTTAACCTGTAGGCCATAGTACGAGTCTAAGACCTTAGCTATTAGGACAGAGTAAGAGTTAAGACCTTAACCAGTAGGCCAGAGTACGAGTCTAAGACCTTAGCTATTAGGCCAGAGTAAGAGTTAAGATCTTAGCTATTAGGCCAGAGTAAGAGTTAAGACCTTAACCATTAGGCCAGAGTACGAGTCCAAGACCTTAGCAATTAGGCCAGAGTAAGAGTTAAGACCTTAACCAGTAGGCCAGAGTAAGAGTCTAAGACCTTAGCTTTTAGGCCAGAGTAAGACTTAAGATCTTACCTATTAGGCCAGAGTACGAGTATAAGACCTTAGCTATTAGGCCAGAGTAAGAGTTAAGACCTTAACCAGTAGGCCAGAGTAAGAGTTAAGACCTCAACCTGTAGGCCATAGTACGAGTCTAAGACCTTAGCTATTAGGCCAGAGTAAGAGTTAAGACCTTAACCAGTAGGCCAGAGTAAGATTTAAGACCTTAACCAGTAGGCCAGAGTAAGAGTCTAAGACCTTAGCTATTAGGCCAGAGTAAGAGTTAAGACCTTAGCTATTAGGCCAGAGTAAGAGTTAAGACCTTAACCAGTAGGCCAGAGTAAGAGTTAAGACCTTAACCAGTAGGCCAGAGTAAGAGTTAAGACCTTAACCTGTAGGCCATAGTACGAGTCTAAGACCTTAGCTATTAGGCCAGAGTAAGAGTTAAGACCTTAGCTATTAGGCCAGAGTATGAGTCTATGACCTTAGCTACTAGGCCAGAGTAAGAGTTAAGACCTTAGCTATTAGACCAGTGTAAGAGTTAAGACCTTAACCAGTAGGCCAGAGTAAGAGTTAAGACCTTAACCTGTAGGCCATAGTACGAGTCTAAGACCTTAGCTATTAGGCCAGAGTCAGTGTTAAGACCTTAACCAGCAGGCCAGAGTAAGAGTTAAGACCTTAACCAGTAGGCCAGAGTAAGAGTTAAGACCTTAACCAGTAGGCCAGAGTACGAGTCTAAGACCTTATCTATTAGGCCATAGTAAGATTTAAGACCTTAGCTATTAGGCCAGAGTAAGAGTTAAGACCTTAGCTATTAGACCAGTGTAAGAGTTAAGACCTTAACCAGTAGGCCAGAGTAAGAGTTAAGACCTTAATCAGTAGGCCAGAGTAAGAGTCTATGACCTTAGCTATTAGGCCAGAGTAAGTGTTAAGACCTTTTCCAGCAGGCCAGATTAAGAGTTAAGACCTTAACCAGTAGGCCAGAGTGCGAGTCTAAGACCTTAGCTATTAGGCCAGAGTAAGAGTTAAGATCTTAGCTATTAGGCCAGAGTAAGAGTTAAGACCTTAACCATTAGGCCAGAGTACGAGTCTAAGACCTTAGCAATTAGGCCAGAGTAAGAGTTAAGACCTTAACCAGTAGGCCAGAGCAAGAGTTAAGACCTTAACCAGTAGGCCAGAGGACGAGTCTAAGACCTAAGCTATTAGGCCAGAGTAAGAGTTAAGACCTTAACCATTAGGTCAGAGTACAAGTCTAAGACCTTAGCTATTAGGCCAGAGTAAGAGTTAAGACCTTAGCTATTAGGCCAGAGAAAGAGTTAAGACCTTAGCTATTAGGCGAGAGTAGGAGTCTAAGACCTTAACCAGTAGGCCAGAGTAAGAGTTAAGACCATAGCTATTAGGCCAGAGTAAGAGTTAAGTCCTTAACCTGTAGGCCAGAGTAAGAGTCTAAGACCTTAGCTATTAGGCCAGAGTAAGAGTTAAGACCTTAACCTGTAGGCCATAGTACGAGTCTAAGACCTTAGCTATTAGGCCAGAGTAAGAGTTAAGACCTTAGCTATTAGGCCAGAGTAAGAGTTAAGACCTTAACCATTAGGCCAGAGTAAGAGTTAAGACCTTAACCAGTAGGCCAAAGTACGAGTCTAAGACCTTAGCTATTAGGCCAGAGTAAGAGTTAAGACCTTAACCAGTAGGCCAGAGTACGAGTCTAAGACGTTAGCTATTAGGCCAGAGTAAGAGTTAAGATCTTAGCTATTAGGCCAGAGTAAGAGTTAAGACCTTAACCATTAGGCCAGAGTATGAGTCTAAGACCTTAGCAATTAGGCCAGAGTAAGAGTTAAGACCTTAACCAGTAGGCCAGAGTACGAGTCTAAGACCTTAGCTATTAGGCCATAGTAAGAGTTAAGATCTTAGCTATTAGGCCAGAGTAAGAGTTAAGACCTTAGCAATTAGGCCAGAGTAAGAGTTAAGACCTTAGCTATTAGGCCAGAGTAAGAGTTAAGACCTTAACCAGTAGGCCAGAGTAAGAGTTAAGACCTTAACCTGTAGGCCATAGTACGAGTCTAAGACCTTAGCTATTAGGCCAGAGTAAGAGTTAAGACCTTAACCATTAGGCCAGAGTATGAATATAAGACCTTAGCTATTAGGCCAGAGTAAGAGTTAAGACCTTAACCAGTAGGCCAGAGTAAGAGTTAAGACCTCAACCTGTAGGCCATAGTACGAGTCTAAGACCTTAGCTATTAGGCCAGAGTAAGAGTTAAGACCTTAACCAGTAGGCCAGAGTAAGATTTAAGACCTTAACCAGTAGACCAGAGTAAGAGTCTAAGACCTTAGCTATTAGGCCAGAGTAAGAGTTCAGACCTTAGCTATTAGGCCAGAGTAAGAGTTAAGACCTTAACCAGTAGGCCAGAGTAAGAGATAAGACCTTAACCAGTAGGCCAGAGTAAGAGTTAAGACCTTATCTATTAGGCCAGATTAAGAGTTAAGACCTTAGCTATTAGGCCAGAGTAAGAGTTAAGACCTTAGCTATTAGGCCAGAGTAAGAGTTAAGACCTTAGCTATTAGACCAGTGTAAGAGTTAAGACCTTAACCAGTAGGCCAGAGTAAGAGTCTAAGACCTTAGCTATTAGGCCAGAGTAAGAGTTCAGACCTTAGCTATTAGGCCAGAGTAAGAGTTAAGACCTTAACCAGTAGGCCAGAGTAAGAGATAAGACCTTAACCAGTAGGCCAGAGTAAGAGTTAAGACCTTAACCTGTAGGCCATAGTACGAGTCTAAGACCTTAGCTATTAGGCCAGAGTAAGAGTTAAGACCTTAGCTATTAGGCCAGAGTATGAGTCTAAGACCTTAGCTATTAGGCCAGAGTAAGAGTTAAGACCTTAGCTATTAGGCCAGAGTAAGAGTTAAGAACTTAGCTATTAGACCAGTGTAAGAGTTAAGACCTTAACCAGTAGGCCAGAGTAAGAGTTAAGACCTTAACCTGTAGGCCATAGTACGAGTCTAAGACCTTAGCTATTAGGCCAGAGTAAGTGTTAAGACCTTAACCAGCAGGCCAGAGTAAGAGTTAAGACCTTAACCAGTAGGCCAGAGTAAGAGTTAAGACCTTAACCAGTAGGCCAGAGTACGAGTCTAAGACCTTATCTATTAGGCCAGATTAAGAGTTAAGACCTTAGCTATTAGGCCAGAGTAAGAGTTAAGACCTTAGCTATTAGGCCAGAGTAAGAGTTAAGACCTTAGCTATTAGACCAGTGTAAGAGTTAAGACCTTAACCAGTAGGCCAGAGTAAGAGTTAAGACCTTAATCAGTAGGCCAGAGTAAGAGTTAAGACCTTAACCAGTAGGCCAGAGTACGAGTCTAAGACCTTAGCTATTAGGCCAGAGTAAGAGTTAAGATCTTAGCTATTAGGAAAGAGTAAGAGTTAAGACCTTAACCATTAGGCCAGAGTACAAGTCTAAGACCTTAGCAATTAGGCCAGAGTAAGAGTTAAGACCTTAACCAGTATGCCAGAGCAAGAGTTAAGACCTTAACCAGTAGGCCAGAGGACGAGTCTAAGACCTTAGCTATTAGGACAGACTAAGAGTTAAGACCTTAACTGTTAGGTCAGAGTACGTGTCTCAGACCTTAGCTATTAGGCCAGTGTAAGAATTAAGACCTTAGCTATTAGGCCAGAGAAAGAGTTGAGACCTTAGCTATTAGGCGAGAGTAGGAGTCTAAGACCTTAACCAGTAGGCCAGAGTAAGAGTTAAGACCATAGCTATTAGGCAGAGTAAGAGTTAAGTCCTTAACCTGTAGGCCAGAGTAAGAGTTAAGACCTTAACCAGTAGGCCAGAGTACGAGTCTAAGACCTTAGCTATTAGGCCAGAGTAAGAGTTAAGACCTTAACCTGTAGGCCATAGTAAGTGTTAAGACCTTAACCTGTAGGCCATAGTACGAGTCTAAGACCTTAGCTATTAGGCCAGAGTAAGAGTTAAGACCTTAGCTATTAGGCCAGAGTAAGAGTTAAGACCTTAACCATTAGGCCAGAGTAAGAGTTAAGACCTTAACCAGTAGGCCAGAGTACGAGTCTAAGACCTTAGCTATTAGGCCAGAGTAAGAGTTAAGACCTTAACCTGTAGGCCATAGTACGAGTCTAAGACCTTAGCTATTAGGACAGAGTAAGAGTTAAGACCTTAACCAGTAGGCCAGAGTACGAGTCTAAGACCTTAGCTATTAGGCCAGAGTAAGAGTTAAGATCTTATCTATTAGGCCAGAGTAAGAGTTAAGACCTTAACCATTAGGCTAGAGTACGAGTCTAAGACCTTAGCAATTAGGCCAGAGTAAGAGTTAAGACCTTAACCAGTAGGCCATAGTAAGAGTCTAAGACCTTAGCTATTAGGCCAGAGTAAGAGTTAAGACCTTAACCAGTAGGCCAGAGCAAGAGTTAAGACCTTAACCAGTAGGCCAGAGGACGAGTCTAAGACCTTAGCAATTAGGCCAGAGTTAGAGTTTAGACCTTAACCAGTAGGCCAGAGCAAGAGTTAAGACCTTAACCAGTAGGCCAGAGTACGAGTCTAAGACCTTAGCTATTAGGCCAGAGTAAGAGTTAAGATCTTAGCTATTAGGCCAGAGTAAGAGTTAAGACCTTAATCATTAGGCCAGATTACGAGTCTAAGACCTTAGCAATTAGGCCAGAGTAAGAGTTAAGACCTTAACCTGTAGGCCAGAGAAAGAGTTAAGACCTTAACCATTAGGCCAGAGTACGAGTCTAAGACCTTAGCTATTAGGCCAGAGTAAGAGTTAAGGTCTTAGCTATTAGGCCAGAGTAAGAGTTAAGACCTTAACCATTAGGCCAGAGTACGAGTCTAAGACCTTAGCAATTAGGCCAGAGTAAGAGTTAAGACCTTAACCAGTAGGCCAGAGTAAGAGTCTAAGACCATAGCTATTAGGCCAGAGTAAGAGTTAAGATCTTAGCTATTAGGCCAGAGTAAGAGTTAAGACCTTAATCATTAGGCCAGATTACGAGTCTAAGACCTTAACCAGTAGGCCAGAGCAAGAGTTAAGACCTTAACCAGTAGGCCAGAGTACGAGTCTAAGACCTTAGCTATTAGGCCAGAGTAAGAGTTAAGATCTTAGCTATTAGGCCAGAGTAAGAGATAAGACCTTAATCATTAGGCCAGATTACGAGTCTAAGACCTTAGCAATTAGGCCAGAGTAAGAGTTAAGACCTTAACCTGTAGGCCAGAGTTAGAGTTAAGACCTTAACCATTAGGCCAGAGTACGAGTCTAAGACCTTAGCTATTAGGCCAGAGTAAGAGTTAAGATCTTAGCTATAAGGCCAGAGTAAGAGTTAAGACCTTAATCAGTAGGCCAGAGTAAGAGTCTATGACCTTAGCTATTAGGCCAGAGTAAGAGTTAAGACCTTAACCTGTAGGCCAGAGTAAGAGTTAAGATCTTAACCATTAGGCCAGAGTACGAGTCTAAGACCTTAGCTATTAGGCCAGAGTAAGAGTTAAGACCTTAACCATTAGGCCAGAGCACGAGTCTAAGACCTTAGCTATTAGGCCAGAGTATGAGTCTAAGACCTTAGCTATTAGGCCAGAGTTAGAGTTAAGACCTTAGCTATTAGGCCAGAGTAAGAGTTAAGACCTTAACCAGTAGGCCAGAGTAAGAGTTAAGACCTTAACCAGTAGGACAGAGTAAGAGTTAAGACCTTAGCTATTAGGCCAGAGAACGAGTCTAAGACCTTAGCTTTTAGGCCAGAGTAAGTGTTAAGACCTTTTCCAGCAGGCCAGAGTAAGAGTTAAGACCTTAACCAGTAGGCCAGAGTACGAGTCTAAGACCTTAGCTATTAGGCCAGAGTAAGAGTTAAGATCTTAGCTATTAGGCCAGAGTAAGAGTTAAGACCTTAACCATTAGGCCAGAGTACGAGTCTAAGACCTTAGCAATTAGGCCAGAGTAAGAGTTAAGACCTTAACCAGTAGGCCAGAGCAAGAGTTAAGACATTAACCAGTAGGCCAGAGGACGAGTCTAAGACCTTAGCTATTAGGCCAGAGTAATAGTTAAGACCTTAACCATTAGGTCAGAGTACGAGTCTAAGACCTTAGCTATTAGGCCAGAGTAAGAGTTAAGACCTTAGCTATTAGGCCAGAGAAAGAGTTAAGACCTTAGCTATTAGGCGAGAGTAGGAGTCTAAGACCTTAACCAGTAGGCCAGAGTAAGAGTTAAGACCATAGCTATTAGGCCAGAGTAAGAGTTAAGTCCTTAACCTGTAGGCCAGAGTAAGAGTCTAAGACCTTAGCTATTAGGCCAGAGTAAGAGTTAAGACCTTAACCTGTAGGCCATAGTACGAGTCTAAGACCTTAGCTATTAGGCCAGAGTAAGAGTTAAGACCTTAGCTATTAGGCCAGAGTAAGAGTTAAGACCTTAACCATTAGGCCAGAGTAAGAGTTAAGACCTTAACCAGTAGGCCAGAGTACGAGTCTAAGACCTTAGCTATTAGGCCAGAGTAAGAGTTAAGACCTTAACCTGTAGGCCATAGTACGAGTCTAAGACCTTAGCTATTAGGACAGAGTAAGAGTTAAGACCTTAACCAGTAGGCCAGAGTACGAGTCTAAGACGTTAGCTATTAGGCCAGAATAAGAGTTAAGATCTTAGCTATTAGGCCAGAGTAAGAGTTAAGACCTTAACCATTAGGCCAGAGTATGAGTCTAAGACCTTAGCAATTAGGCCAGAGTAAGAGTTAAGACCTTAACCAATAGGCCAGAGTACGAGTCTAAGACCTTAGCAATTAGGCCAGAGTAAGAGTTAAGATCTTAGCTATTAGGCCAGAGTAAGAGTTAAGACCTTAGCTATTAGGCCAGAGTAAGAGTTAAGACCTTAGCTATTAGGCCAGAGTAAGAGTTAAGACCTTAACCAGTAGGCCAGAGTAAGAGTTAAGACCTTAACCTGTAGTCCATAGTACGAGTCTAAGACCTTAGCTATTAGGCCAGAGTAAGAGTTAAGACCTTAACCATTAGGCCAGAGTACGAGTATAAGACCTTAGCTATTAGGCCAGAGTAAGAGTTAAGACCTTAACCAGTAGGCCAGAGTAAGAGTTAAGACCTCAACCTGTAGGCCATAGTACGAGTCTAAGACCTTAGCTATTAGGCCAAATTAAGAGTTAAGACCTTAACCAGTAGGCCAGAGTAAGATTTAAGACCTTAACCAGTAGGCCAGAGTAAGAGTCTAAGACCTTAGCTATTAGGCCAGAGTAAGAGTTAAGACCTTAGCTATTAGGCCAGAGTAAGAGTTAAGACCTTAACCAGTAGGCCAGAGTAAGAGTTAAGACCTTAACCAGTAGGCCAGAGTAAGAGTTAAGACCTTAACCTGTAGGCCATAGTACGAGTCTAAGACCTTAGCTATTAGGCCAGAGTAAGAGTTAAGACCTTAGCTATTAGGCCAGAGTATGAGTCTAAGACCTTAGCTATTAGGCCAGAGTAAGAGTTAAGACCTTAGCTGTTAGGCCAGAGTAAGAGTTAAGACCTTAGCTATTAGACCAGTGTAAGAGTTAAGACCTTAACCAGTAGGCCAGAGTAAGAGTTAAGACCTTAACCTGTAGGCCATAGTACGAGTCTAAGACCTTAGCTATTAGGCCAGAGTAAGTGTTAAGACCTTAACCAGCAGGCCAGAGTAAGAGTTAAGACCTTAACCAGTAGGCCAGAGTAAGAGTTAAGACCTTAACCAGTAGGCCAGAGTACGAGTCTAAGACCTTATCTATTAGGCCAGATTAAGAGTTAAGACCTTAGCTATTAGGCCAGAGTAAGAGTTATGACCTTAGCTATTAGGCCAGAGTAATAGTTAGGACCTTAGCTATTAGACCAGTGTAAGAGTTAAGACCTTAATCAGTAGGCCAGAGTAAGAGTCTATGACCTTAGCTATTAGGCCAGAGTAAGAGTTAAGACCTTAACCATTAGGCCAGAGTAAGAGTTAAGACCTTAACCAGTAGGCCAGAGTACAAGTCTAAGACCTTAGCAATTAGGCCAGAGCAAGAGTTAAGACCTTAACCTGTAGGCCATAGTACGAGTCTAAGACCTTAGCTATTAGGACAGAGTAAGAGTTAAGACCTTAACCAGTAGGCCAGAGTACGAGTCTAAGACCTTAGCTATTAGGCCAGAGTAAGAGTTAAGATCTTATCTATTAGGCCAGAGTAAGAGTTAAGACCTTAACCATTAGGCCAGAGTACGAATCTAAGACCTTAGCAATTAGGCCAGAGTAAGACTTAAGACCTTAACCAGTAGGCCAGAGCAAGAGTTAAGACCTTAACCAGTAGGCCAGAGTACGAGTCTAAGACCTTAGCTTTTAGGCCAGAGTAAGAGTTAAGACCTTAACCATTAGGCCAGAGTACGAGTCTAAGACCTTAGCTATTAGGCCAGAGAAAGAGTTAAGACCTTAGCTATTAGGCGAGAGTAGGAGTCTAAGACCTTAACCAGTAGGCCAGAGTAAGAGTTAAGACCATAGCTATTAGGCCAGAGTAAGAGTTAAGTCCTTAACCTGTAGGCCAGAGTAAGAGTCTAAGACCTTAGCTATTAGGCCAGAGTAAGAGTTAAGACCTTAACCTGTAGGCCATAGTACGAGTCTAACACCTTAGCTATTAGGCCAGAGTAAGAGTTAAGACCTTAGCTAATAGGCCAGAGTAAGAGTTAAGACCTTAACCATTAGGCCAGAGTAAGAGTTAAGACCTTAACCAGTAGGCCAGAGTACGAGTCTAAGACCTTAGCTATTAGGCCAGAGTAAGAGTTAAGACCTTAACCTGTAGGCCATAGTATGAGTCTAAGACCTTAGCTATTAGGACAGAGTAAGAGTTAAGACCTTAACCAGTAGGCCAGAGTACGAGTCTAAGACGTTAGCTATTAGGCCAGAGTAAGAGTTAAGATCTTAGCTATTAGGCCAGAGTAAGAGTTAAGACCTTAACCATTAGGCCAGAGTACGAGTCTAAGACCTTAGCAATTAGGCCAGAGTAAGAGTTAAGACCTTAACCAGTAGGCCAGAGTACGAGTCTAAGACCTTAGCTATTAGGCCAGAGTAAGAGTTAAGATCTTAGCTATTAGGCCAGAGTAAGAGTTAAGACCTTAGCTATTAGGCCAGAGTAAGAGTTAAGACCTTAGCTATTAGGCCAGAGTAAGAGTTAAGACCTTAACCAGTAGGCCAGAGTAAGAGTTAAGACCTTAACCTGTAGGCCATAGTACGAGTCTAAGACCTTAGCTATTAGGCCAGAGTAAGAGTTAAGACCTTAGCTATTAGGCCAGAGTATGAGTCTAAGACCTTAGCTACTAGGCCAGAGTAAGAGTTAAGACCTTAGCTATTAGGCCAGAGTAAGAGTTAAGACCTTAGCTATTAGACCAGTGTAAGAGTTAAGACCTTAACCAGTAGGCCAGAGTAAGAGTTAAGACCTTAACCTGTAGGCCATAGTACGAGTCTAAGACCTCAGCTATTAGGCCAGAGTCAGTGTTAAGACCTTAACCAGCAGGCCAGAGTAAGAGTTAAGACCTTAACCAGTAGGCCAGAGTAAGAGTTAAGACCTTATCTATTAGGCCAGAGTAAGAGTTAAGACCTTAGCTATTAGGCCAGAGTAAGAGTTGAGACCTTAGCTATTAGACCAGTGTAAGAGTTAAGACCTTAACCAGTAGGCCAGAGTAAGAGTTAAGACCTTAATCAGTAGGCCAGAGTAAGAGTCTATGACCTTAGCTATTAGGCCAGAGTAAGAGTTAAGACCTTAACCATTAGGCCAGAGTAAGAGTTAAGACCTTAACCAGTAGGCCAGAGTACAAGTCTAAGACCTTAGCTATTAGACCAGTGTAAGAGTTAAGACCTTAACCAGTAGGCCAGAGTAAGAGTTAAGACCTTAATCAGTAGGCCAGAGTAAGAGTCTATGACCTTAGCTATTAGGCCAGAGTAAGAGTTAAGACCTTAACCATTAGGCCAGAGTAAGAGTTAAGACCTTAACCAGTAGGCCAGAGTAAGAGTTAAGGCCTTAACCTGTAGGCCATAGTACGAGTCTAAGACCTTAGCTATTAGGCCAGAGTAAGAGTTAAGACCTTAGCTATTAGGCCAGAGTATGAGTCTAAGACCTTAGCTACTAGGCCAGAGTAAGAGTTAAGACCTTAGCTATTAGGCCAGAGTAAGAGTTAAGACCTTAGCTATTAGACCAGTGTAAGAGTTAAGACCTTAACCAGTAGGCCAGAGTAAGAGTTAAGACCTTAACCTGTAGGCCATAGTACGAGTCTAAGACCTTAGCTATTAGGCCAGAGTCAGTGTTAAGACCTTAACCAGCAGGCCAGAGTAAGAGTTAAGACCTTAACCAGTAGGCCAGAGTAAGAGTTAAGACCTTATCTATTAGGCCAGAGTAAGAGTTAAGACCTTAGCTATTAGGCCAGAGTAAGAGTTAAGACCTTAACCATTAGGCCAGAGTACGAGTCTAAGACCTTAGTTATTAGGCCAGAGTACGAGTTAAGACCTTAGCTATTAGGCCAGAGAAAGAGTTAAGACCTTAGCTATTAGGCCAGAGTACGAGTCTACGACCTTAGCAATTAGGCCAGAGTAAGAGTTAAGACCTTAACCAGTAGGCCAGAGCAAGCGTTAAGACCTTAACCAGTAGGCCAGAGTACGAGTTAAGACCATAGCTATTAGGCAGAGTAAGAGTTAAGTCCTTAACCTGTAGGCCAGAGTAAGAGTCTATGACCTTAGCTATTAGGCCAGAGTAAGAGTTAAGACCTTAACCATTAGGCCAGAGTAAGAGTTAAGACCTTAACCAGTAGGCCAGAGTACAAGTCTAAGACCATAGCAATTAGGCCAGAGCAAGAGTTAAGACCTTAACCTGTAGGCCATAGTACGAGTCTAAGACCTTAGCTATTAGGACAGAGTAAGAGTTAAGACCTTAACCAGTAGGCCAGAGTACGAGTCTAAGACCTAAGCTATTAGGCCAGAGTAAGAGTTAAGATCTTAGCTATTAGGCCAGAGTAAGAGTTAAGACCTTAACCATTAGGCCAGAGTACGAATCTAAGACCTTAGCAATTAGGCCAGAGTAAGACTTAAGACCTTAACCAGTAGGCCAGAGCAAGAGTTAAGACATTAACCAGTAGGCCAGAGTACGAGTCTAAGACCTTAGCTATTAGGCCAGAGTAAGAGTTAAGACCTTAACCATTAGGCCAGAGTACGAGTCTAAGACCTTAGTTATTAGGCCAGAGTACGAGTTAAGACCTTAGCTATTAGGCCAGAGAAAGAGTTAAGACCTTAGCTATTAGGCCAGAGTACGAGTCTACGACCTTAGCTATTAGGCCAGAGTAAGAGTTAAGGTCTTAGATATTAGGCCAGAGTAAGAGTTAAGACCTTAATCAGTAGGCCAGAGTAAGAGTCTATGACCTTAGCTATTAGGCCAGAGTAAGAGTTAAGACCTTAACCTGTAGGCCAGAGTAAGAGTTAAGACCTTAACCATTAGGCCAGAGTACGAGTCTAAGACCTTAGCTATTAGGCCAGAGTAAGAGTTAAGACCTTAACCATTAGGCCAGAGTACGAGTCTAAGACCTTAGTTATTAGGCCAGAGTACGAGTTAAGACCTTAGCTATTAGGCCAGAGAAAGAGTTAAGACCTTAGCTATTAGGCCAGAGTACGAGTCTACGACCTTAGCTATTAGGCCAGAGTAAGAGTTAAGGTCTTAGATATTAGGCCAGAGTAAGAGTTAAGACCTTAATCAGTAGGCCAGAGTAAGAGTCTATGACCTTAGCTATTAGGCCAGAGTAAGAGTTAAGACCTTAACCATTAGGCCAGAGTACGAGTCTAAGACCTTAGCTATTAGGCCAGAGTAAGAGTTAAGACCCTAACCATTAGGCCAGAGCACGAGTCTAAGACCTTAGTTATTAGGCCAGAGTATGAGTCTAAGACCTTAGCTATTAGGCCAGAGTAAGAGTTAAGACCTTAGCTATTAGGCCAGAGTAAGAGTTAAGACCTTAGCTATTAGGCCAGAGTAAGAGTTAAGACCTTAACCAGTAGGACAGAGTAAGAGTTAAGACCTTAGCTATTAGGCCAGAGAACGAGTCTAAGACCTTAGCTATTAGGCCAGAGTAAGTGTTAAGACCTTTTCCAGCAGGCCAGAGTAAGAGTTAAGACCTTAACCAGTAGGCCAGAGTACGAGTCTAAGACCTTAGCTATTAGGCCAGAGTAAGAGTTAAGATCTTAGCTATTAGGCCAGAGTAAGAGTTAAGACCTTAACCATTAGGCCAGAGTACGAGTCTAAGACCTTAGCAATTAGGCCAGAGTAAGAGTTAAGACCTTAACCAGTAGGCCAGAGCAAGAGTTAAGACCTTAACCAGTAGGCCAGAGGACGAGTCTAAGACCTTAGCTATTAGGCCAGAGTAAGAGTTAAGACCTTAACCATTAGGTCAGAGTACGAGTCTAAGACCTTAGCTATTAGGCCAGAGTAAGAGTTAAGACCTTAGCTATTAGGCCAGAGAAAGAGTTAAGACCTTAGCTATTAGGCCAGAGTAAGAGTTAAGACCTTAGCTATTAGGCCAGAGTAAGAGTTAAGACCTTAACCATTAGGCCAGAGTACGAGTCTAAGACCTTATCTATTAGGCCAGAGTAAGAGTTAAGATCTTAGCTATTAGGCCAGAGTAAGAGTTAAGATCTTAATCAGTAGGCCAGAGTAAGAGTCTATGACCTTAGCCATTAGGCCAGAGTAAGAGTTAAGACCTTAACCTGTAGGCCAGAGTAAGAGTTAAGACCTTAACCATTAGGCCAGAGCACGAGTCTAAGACCTTAGCTATTAGGCCAGAGTATGAATCTAAGACCTTAGCTATTAGGCCAGAGTAAGAGTTAAGACCTTAGCTATTACGCCAGAGTAAGTGTTAAGACCTTAGCTATTAGGCCAGAGTAAGAGTTAAGACCTTAACCAGTAGGCCAGAGTAAGAGTTAAGACCTTAACCTGTAGGCCAGAGTAAGATTCTAAGACCTTAGCTATTAGGCCAGAGTAAGAGTTAAGACCTTAACCAGTAGGACAGAGTAAGAGTTAAGACCTTAGCTATTAGGCCAGAGTATGAATCTAAGACCTTAGCTATTAGGCCAGAGTAAGAGTTAAGACCTTAGCTATTACGCCAGAGTAAGAGTTAAGACCTTAGCTATTAGGCCAGAGTAAGAGTTATGACCTTAACCAGTAGGCCAGAGTAAGAGTTAAGACCTTAACCTGTAGGCCAGAGTAAGATTCTAAGACCTTAGCTATTAGGCCAGAGTAAGAGTTAAGACCTTAACCAGTAGGACAGAGTAAGAGTTAAGACCTTAGCTATAAGGCCAGAGAACAAGTCTAAGACCTTAGCTATTAGGCCAGAGTAATAGTTAAGATCTTAGCTATTAGGAAAGAGTAAGAGTTAAGACCTTAACCATTAGGCCAGAGTACGAGTCTAAGACCTTAGCAATTAGGCCAGAGTAAGAGTTAAGACCTTAACCAGTAGGCCAGAGCAAGAGTTAAGACCTTAACCAGTAGGCCAGAGGACGAGTCTAAGACCTTAGCTATTAGGACAGAGTAAGAGTTAAGACCTTAACCGTTAGGTCAGAGTACGAGTCTAAGACCTTAGCTATTAGGCCAGTGTAAGAGTTAAGACCTTAGCTATTAGGCCAGAGAAAGAGTTGAGACCTTAGCTATTAGGCGAGAGTAGGAGTCTAAGACCTTAGCAATTAGGCCAGAGTAAGAGTTAAGACCTTAACCAGTAGGCCAGAGCAAGCGTTAAGACCTTAACCAGTAGGCCAGAGTACGAGTTAAGACCATAGCTATTAGGCAGAGTAAGAGTTAAGTCCTTAACCTGTAGGCCAGAGTAAGAGTCTAAGACCTTAGCTATTAGGCCAGAGTAAGAGTTAAGACCTTAACCTGTAGGCCAGAGTAAGATTCTAAGACCTTAGCTATTAGGCCAGAGTAAGAGTTAAGACCTTAACCAGTAGGACAGAGTAAGAGTTAAGACCTTAGCTATTAGGCCAGAGAACGAGTCTAAGACCTTAGCTATTAGGCCAGAGTAATAGTTAAGAACTTAGCTATTAGGAAAGAGTAAGGGTTAAGACCTTAACCATTAGGCCAGAGTACGAGTCTAAGACCTTAGCAATTAGGCCAGAGTAAGAGTTAAGACCTTAACCAGTAGGCCAGAGCATGAGTTAAGACCTTAACCAGTAGGCCAGAGGACGAGTCTAAGACCTTAGCTATTAAGACAGAGTAAGAGTTAAGACCTTAACCGTTAGGTCAGTGTACGAGTCTAAGACCTTAGCTATTAGGCCAGTGTAAGAGTTAAGACCTTAGCTATTAGGCCAGAGAAAGAGTTGAGACCTTAGCTATTAGGCGAGAGTAGGAGTCTAAGACCTTAGCAATTAGGCCAGAGTAAGAGTTAAGACCTTAACCAGTAGGCCAGAGCAAGAGTTAAGACCTTAACCAGTAGGCCAGAGCAAGAGTTAAGACCTTAACCAGTAGGCCAGAGTACGAGTTAAGACCATAGCTATTAGGCAGAGTAAGAGTTAAGTCCTTAACCTGTAGGCCAGAGTAAGAGTCTAAGACCTTAGCTATTAGGCCAGAGTATGAATCTAAGACCTTAGCTATTAGGCCAGAGTAAGAGTTAAGACCTTAGCTATTACGCCAGAGTAAGAGTTAAGACCTTAGCTATTACTCCAGAGTAAGAGTTAAGACCTTAACCAGTAGGCCAGAGTAAGAGTTAAGACCTTAACCTGTAGGCCAGAGTAAGATTATAAGACCTTAGCTATTAGGCCAGAGTAAGAGTTAAGACCTTAACCAGTAGGACAGAGTAAGAGTTAAGACCTTAGCTATTAGGCCAGAGTATGAATCTAAGACCTTAGCTATTAGGCCAGAGTAAGAGTTAAGACCTTAGCTATTACGCCAGAGTAAGAGTTAAGACCTTAGCTATTAGGCCAGAGTAAGAGTTATGACCTTAACCAGTAGGCCAGAGTAAGAGTTAAGACCTTAACCTGTAGGCCAGAGTAAGATTCTAAGACCTTAGCTATTAGGCCAGAGTAAGAGTTAAGACCTTAACCAGTAGGACAGAGTCTAAGACCTTAGCTATTAGGCCAGAGTAATAGTTAAGATCTTAGCTATTAGGAAAGAGTAAGAGTTAAGACCTTAACCATTAGGCCAGAGTACGAGTCTAAGACCTTAGCAATTAGGCCAGAGTAAGAGTTAAGACCTTAACCAGTAGGCCAGAGCAAGAGTTAAGACCTTAACCAGTAGGCCAGAGGACGAGTCTAAGACCTTAGCTATTAGGACAGAGTAAGAGTTAAGACCTTAACCGTTAGGTCAGAGTACGAGTCTAAGACCTTAGCTATTAGGCCTGTGTAAGAGTTAAAACCTTAGCTATTAGGCCAGAGAAAGAGTTGAGACCTTAGCTATTAGGCGAGAGTAGGAGTCTAAGACCTTAGCAATTAGGCCAGAGTAAGAGTTAAGACCTTAACCAGTAGGCCAGAGCAAGCGTTAAGACCTTAACCAGTAGGCCAGAGTACGAGTTAAGACCATAGCTATTAGGCAGAGTAAGAGTTAAGTCCTTAACCTGTAGGCCAGAGTAAGAGTCTAAGACCTTAGCTATTAGGCCAGAGTAAGAGTTAAGTCCTTAACCTGTAGGCCAGAGTAAGAGTCTAAGACCTTAGCTATTAGGCCAGAGTAAGTGTTAAGACCTTAACCTGTAGGCCATAGTACGAGTCTAAGACCTTAGCTATTAGGCCAGAGTAAGAGTTAAGACCTTAGCTATTAGGCCAGAGTAAGAGTTAAGACCTTAACCATTAGGCCAGAGTAAGAGTTAAGACCTTAACCAGTAGGCCAGAGTACGAGTCTAAGACCTTAGCTATTAGGCCAGAGTAAGAGTTAAGACCTTAACCTGTAGGCCATAGTACGAGTCTAAGACCTTAGCTATTAGGACAGAGTAAGAGTTAAGACATTAACCAGTAGGCCAGAGTACAAGTCTAAGACCTTAGCTATTAGGCCAGAGTAAGAGTTAAGATCTTAGCTATTAGGCCAGAGTAAGAGTTAAGACCTTAACCATTAGGCCAGAGTACGAGTCTAAGACCTTAGCAATCAGGCCAGAGTAAGAGTTAAGACCTTAACCAGTAGGCCAGAGCAAGAGTTAAGACCTTATCCAGTAGGCCAGAGGACGAGTCTAAGACCTTAGCTATTAGGCCAGAGTAAGAGTTAAGACCTTAACCATTAGGTCAGAGTACGAGTCTAAGACCTTAGCTATTAGGCCAGAGTAAGAGTTAAGACCTTAGCTATTAGGCCAGAGAAAGAGTTAAGACCTTAGCTATTAGGCCAGAGTAAGAGTTAAGACCTTAACCATTAGGCCAGAGTACGAGTCTAAGACCTTATCTATTAGGCCAGAGTAAGAGTTAAGACCTTAACCTGTAGGCCAGAGTAAGATTCTAAGACCTTAGCTATTAGGCCAGAGTAAGAGTTAAGACCTTAACCAGTAGGACAGAGTAAGAGTTAAGACCTTAGCTATTAGGCCAGAGAACGAGTCTAAGACCTTAGCTATTAGGCCAGAGTAATAGTTAAGAACTTAGCTATTAGGAAAGAGTAAGGGTTAAGACCTTAACCATTAGGCCAGAGTACGAGTCTAAGACCTTAGCAATTAGGCCAGAGTAAGAGTTAAGACCTTAACCAGTAGGCCAGAACATGAGATAAGACCTTAACCAGTAGGCCAGAGGACGAGTCTAAGACCTTAGCTATTAAGACAGAGAAAGAGTTAGGACCTTAACCGTTAGGTCAGTGTACGAGTCTAAGACCTTAGCTATTAGGCCAGTGTAAGAGTTAAGACCTTAGCTATTAGGCCAGAGAAAGAGTTGAGACCTTAGCTATTAGGCGAGAGTAGGAGTCTAAGACCTTAGCAATTAGGCCAGAGTAAGAGTTAAGACCTTAACCAGTAGGCCAGAGCAAGAGTTAAGACCTTAACCAGTAGGCCAGAGTACGAGTTAAGACCATAGCTATTAGGCAGAGTAAGAGTTAAGTCCTTAACCTGTAGGCCAGAGTAAGAGTCTAAGACCTTAGCTATTAGGCCAGAGTATGAATCTAAGACCTTAGCTATTAGACCAGAGTAAGAGTTAAGACCTTAGCTATTACGCCAGAGTAAGAGTTAAGACCTTAGCTATTACTCCAGAGTAAGAGTTAAGACCTTAACCAGTAGGCCAGAGTAAGAGTTAAGACCTTAACCTGTAGGCCAGAGTAAGATTATAAGACCTTAGCTATTAGGCCAGAGTAAGAGTTAAGACCTTAACCAGTAGGACAGAGTAAGAGTTAAGACCTTAGCTATTAGGCCAGAGTATGAATCTAAGACCTTAGCTATTAGGCCAGAGTAAGAGTTAAGACCTTAGCTATTACGCCAGAGTAAGAGTTAAGACCTTAGCTATTAGGCCAGAGTAAGAGTTATGACCTTAACCAGTAGGCCAGAGTAAGAGTTAAGACCTTAACCTGTAGGCCAGAGTAAGATTCTAAGACCTTAGCTATTAGGCCAGAGTAAGAGTTAAGACCTTAACCAGTAGGACAGAGTCTAAGACCTTAGCTATTAGGCCAGAGTAATAGTTAAGATCTTAGCTATTAGGAAAGAGTAAGAGTTAAGACCTTAACCATTAGGCCAGAGTACGAGTCTAAGACCTTAGCAATTAGGCCAGAGTAAGAGTTAAGACCTTAACCGTTAGGTCAGAGTACGAGTCTAAGACCTTAGCTATTAGGCCAGTGTAAGAGTTAAAACCTTAGCTATTAGGCCAGAGAAAGAGTTGAGACCTTAGCTATTAGGCGAGAGTAGGAGTCTAAGACCTTAGCAATTAGGCCAGAGTAAGAGTTAAGACCTTAACCAGTAGGCCAGAGCAAGCGTTAAGACCTTAACCAGTAGGCCAGAGTACGAGTTAAGACCATAGCTATTAGGCAGAGTAAGAGTTAAGTCCTTAACCTGTAGGCCAGAGTAAGAGTCTAAGACCTTAGCTATTAGGCCAGAGTAAGAGTTAAGTCCTTAACCTGTAGGCCAGAGTAAGAGTCTAAGACCTTAGCTATTAGGCCAGAGTAAGTGTTAAGACCTTAACCTGTAGGCCATAGTACGAGTCTAAGACCTTAGCTATTAGGCCAGAGTAAGAGTTAAGACCTTAGCTATTAGGCCAGAGTAAGAGTTAAGACCTTAACCATTAGGCCAGAGTAAGAGTTAAGACCTTAACCAGTAGGCCAGAGTACGAGTCTAAGACCTTAGCTATTAGGCCAGAGTAAGAGTTAAGACCTTAACCTGTAGGCCATAGTACGAGTCTAAGACCTTAGCTATTAGGACAGAGTAAGAGTTAAGACCTTAACCAGTAGGCCAGAGTACAAGTCTAAGACCTTAGCTATTAGGCCAGAGTAAGAGTTAAGATCTTAGCTATTAGGCCAGAGTAAGAGTTAAGACCTTAACCATTAGGCCAGAGTACGAGTCTAAGACCTTAGCAATTAGGCCAGAGTAAGAGTTAAGACCTTAACCAGTAGGCCAGAGCAAGAGTTAAGACCTTATCCAGTAGGCCAGAGGACGAGTCTAAGACCGTAGCTATTAGGCCAGAGTAAGAGTTAAGACCTTAACCATTAGGTCAGAGTACGAGTCTAAGACCTTAGCTATTAGGCCAGAGTAAGAGTTAAGACCTTAGCTATTAGGCCAGAGAAAGAGTTAAGACCTTAGCTATTAGGCCAGAGTAAGAGTTAAGACCTTAGCTATTAGGCCAGAGTAAGAGTTAAGACCTTAACCATTAGGCCAGAGTACGAGTCTAAGACCTTATCTATTAGGCCAGAGTAAGAGTTAAGACCTTAACCTGTAGGCCAGAGTAAGATTCTAAGACCTTAGCTATTAGGCCAGAGTAAGAGTTAAGACCTTAACCAGTAGGACAGAGTAAGAGTTAAGACCTTAGCTATTAGGCCAGAGAACGAGTCTAAGACCTTAGCTATTAGGCCAGAGTAATAGTTAAGAACTTAGCTATTAGGAAAGAGTAAGGGTTAAGACCTTAACCATTAGGCCAGAGTACGAGTCTAAGACCTTAGCAATTAGGCCAGAGTAAGAGTTAAGACCTTAACCAGTAGGCCAGAGCATGAGATAAGACCTTAACCAGTAGGCCAGAGGACGAGTCTAAGACCTTAGCTATTAAGACAGAGAAAGAGTTAGGACCTTAACCGTTAGGTCAGTGTACGAGTCTAAGACCTTAGCTATTAGGCCAGTGTAAGAGTTAAGACCTTAGCTATTAGGCCAGAGAAAGAGTTGAGACCTTAGCTATTAGGCGAGAGTAGGAGTCTAAGACCTTAGCAATTAGGCCAGAGTAAGAGTTAAGACCTTAACCAGTAGGCCAGAGCAAGAGTTAAGACCTTAACCAGTAGGCCAGAGTACGAGTTAAGACCATAGCTATTAGGCAGAGTAAGAGTTAAGTCCTTAACCTGTAGGCCAGAGTAAGAGTCTAAGACCTTAGCTATTAGGCCAGAGTAAGAGTTAAGTCCTTAACCTGTAGGCCAGAGTAAGAGTCTAAGACCTTAGCTATTAGGCCAGAGTAAGTGTTAAGACCTTAACCTGTAGGCCATAGTACGAGTTTAAGACCTTAGCTATTAGGCCAGAGTAAAAGTTAAGACCTTAGCTATTAGGCCAGAGTAAGAGTTAAGACCTTAACCATTAGGCCAGAGTAAGAGTTAAGACCTTAACCAGTAGGCCGGAGTACGAGTCTAAGACCTTAGCTATTAGGCCAGAGTAAGAGTTAAGACGTTAACCTGTAGGCCATAGTACGAGTCTAAGACCTTAGCTATTAGGACAGAGTAAGAGTTAAGACCTTAACCAGTAGGCCAGAGTACGAGTCTAAGACCTTAGCTATTAGGCCAGAGTAAGAGTTAAGATCTTAGCTATTAGGCCAGAGTAAGAGTTAAGACCTTAACCATTAGGCCAGAGTACGAGTCTAAGACCTTAGCAATTAGGCCAGAGATAGAGTTAAGACCTTAACCAGTAGGCCAGAGCAAGAGTTAAGACCTTAACCAGTAGGCCAGAGGACGAGTCTAAGACCTTAGCTATTAGGCCAGAGTAAGAGTTAAGACCTTAACCATTAGGTCAGAGTACGAGTCTAAGACCTTAGCTATTAGGCCAGAGTAAGAGTTAAGACCTTAGCTATTAGGCCAGAGAAAGAGTTAAGACCTTAGCTATTAGGCCAGAGTAAGAGTTAAGACCTTAGCTATTAGGCCAGAGTAAGAGTTAAGACCTTAACCATTAGGCCAGAGTACGAGTCTAAGACCTTATCTATTAGGCCAGAGTACGAGTTAAGATCTTAGCTATTAGGCCAGAGTAAGAGTTAAGATCTTAATCAGTAGGCCAGAGTAAGAGTCTATGACCTTAGCCATTAGGCCAGAGTAAGAGTTAAGACCTTAACCTGTAGGCCAGAGTAAGAGTTAAGACCTTAACCATTAGGCCAGAGTACGAGTCTAAGACCTTAGCTATTAGGCCAGAGTAAGAGTTAAGACCTTAACCATTAGGCCAGAGCACGAGTCTAAGACCTTAGCTATTAGGCCAGAGTATGAATCTAAGACCTTAGCTATTAGGCCAGAGTAAGAGTTAAGACCTTAGCTATTACGCCAGAGTAAGAGTTAAGACCTTAGCTATTAGGCCAGAGTAAGAGTTAAGACCTTAACCAGTAGGCCAGAGTAAGAGTTAAGACCTTAACCTGTAGGCCAGAGTAAGATTCTAAGACCTTAGCTATTAGGCCAGAGTAAGAGTTAAGACCTTAACCAGTAGGACAGAGTAAGAGTTAAGACCCTAGCTATTAGGCCAGAGTATGAATCTAAGACCTTAGGTATTAGGCCAGAGTAAGAGTTGAGACCTTAGCTATTACGCCAGAGTAAGAGTTAAGACCTTAGCTATTAGGCCAGAGTAAGAGTTAAGACCTTAACCAGTAGGCCAGAGTAAGAGTTAAGACCTTAACCTGTAGGCCAGTGTAAGATTCTAATACCTTAGCTATTAGGCCAGAGTAAGAGTTAAGACCTTAACCAGTAGGACAGAGTAAGAGTTAAGACCTTAGCTATTAGGCCAGAGAACAAGTCTAAGACCTTAGCTATTAGGCCAGAGTAATAGTTAAGATCTTAGCTATTAGGAAAGAGTAAGAGTTAAGACCTTAACCATTAGGCCAGAGTACGAGTCTAAGACCTTAGCAATTAGGCCAGAGTAAGAGTTAAGACCTTAACCAGTAGGCCAGAGCAAGAGTTAAGACCTTAACCAGTAGGCCAGAGGACGAGTCTAAGACCTTAGCTATTAGGACAGAGTAAGAGTTAAGACCTTAACCGTTAGGTCAGAGTACGAGTCTAAGACCTTAGCTATTAGGCCAGTGTAAGAGTTAAGACCTTAGCTATTAGGCCAGAGAAAGAGTTGAGACCTTAGCTATTAGGCGAGAGTAGGAGTCTAAGACCTTAGCAATTAGGCCAGAGTAAGAGTTAAGACCTTAACCAGTAGGCCAGAGCAAGAGTTAAGTTCTTAACCTGTAGGCCAGAGTAAGAGTCTAAGACCTTAGCTATTAGGCCAGAGTAAGTGTTAAGACCTTAACCTGTAGGCCATAGTACGAGTCTAAGACCTTAGCTATTAGGCCAGAGTAAGAGTTAAGACCTTAGCTATTAGGCCAGAGTAAGAGTTAAGACCTTAACCATTAGGCCAGAGTAAGAGTTAAGACCTTAACCAGTAGGCCAGAGTACAAGTCTAAGACCTTAGCTATTAGGCCAGAGTAAGAGTTAAGCCCTTAACCTGTAGGCCATAGTACGAGTCTAAGACCTTAGCTATTAGGACAGAGTAAGAATTAAGACCTTAACCAGTAGGCCAGAGTACGAGTCTAAGACCTTAGCTATTAGGCCAGAGTAAGAGTTAAGATCTTAGCTATTAGGCCAGAGTAAGAGTTAAGACCTTAACCATTAGGCCAGAGTACAAGTCTAAGACCTTAGCAATTAGGCCAGAGTAAGAGTTAAGACCTTAACCAGTAGGCCAGAGTAAGAGTCTAAGACCTTAGCTATTAGGCCAGAGTAAGAGTTAAGATCTTAGCTATTAGGCCAGAGTAAGAGTTAAGACCTTAATCATTAGGCCAGATTATGAGTCTAAGACATTAACCAGTAGGCCAGAGTAAGAGTTAAGACCTTAACCTGTAGGCCAGAGTACGAGTCTAAGACCTTAGCTATTAGGCCAGAGTAAGAGTTAAGATCTTAGCTATTAGGCCAGAGTAAGAGTTAAGACCTTAATCATTAGGCCAGATTACGAGTCTAAGACCTTAGCAATTAGGCCAGAGTAAGAGTTAAGACCTTAACCTGTAGGCCAGAGTAAGAGTTAAGACCTTAACCATTAGGCCAGAGTACGAGTCTAAGACCTTAGCTATTAGGCCAGAGTAAGAGTTAAGATCTTAGCTATTAGGCCAGAGTAAGAGTTAAGACCTTAACCATTAGGCCAGAGTACGAGTCTAAGACCTTAGCAATTAGGCCAGAGTAAGAGTTAAGACCTTAACCAGTAGGCCAGAGTAAGAGTCTAAGACCTTAGCTATTAGGCCAGAGTAAGAGTTAAGATCTTAGCTATTAGGCCAGAGTAAGAGTTAAGACCTTAATCATTAGGCCAGATTACGAGTCTAAGACCTTAACCAGTAGGCCAGAGCAAGAGTTAAGACCTTAACCAGTAGGCCAGAGTACGAGTCTAAGACCTTAGCTATTAGGCGAGAGTAAGAGTTAAGATCTTAGCTATTAGGCCAGAGTAAGAGTTAAGACCTTAATCATTAGGCCAGATTACGAGTCTAAGACCTTAGCAATTAGGCCAGAGTAAGAGTTAAGACCTTAACCTGTAGGCCAGAGTAAGAGTTAAGACCTTATCCATTAGGCCAGAGTACGAGTCTAAGACCGTAGCTATTAGGCCAGAGTAAGAGTTAAGATCTTAGCTATTAGGCCAGAGTAAGAGTTAAGACCTTAATCAGTAGGCCAGAGTAAGAGTCTATGACCTTAGCTATTAGGCCAGAGTAAGAGTTAAGACTTTAACCTGTAGGCCAGAGTTAGAGTTAAGACCTTAACCATTAGGCCAGAGTACGAGTCTAAGACCTTAGCTATTAGGCCAGAGTAAGAGTTAAGACCTTAACCATTAGGCCAGAGCACGAGTCTAAGACCTTAGCTATTAGGCCAGAGTATGAGTCTAAGACCTTAGCTATTAGGCCAGAGTAAGAGTTACGACCTTAGCTATTAGGCCAGAGTAAGAGTTAAGACCTTAACCAGTAGGCCAGAGTAAGAGTTAAGACCTTAACCAGTAGGACAGAGTAAGAGTTAAGACCTTAGCTATTAGGCCAGAGAACGAGTCTAAGACCTTAGCTATTAGGCCAGAGTAAGTGTTAAGACCTTTTCCAGCAGGCCAGAGTAAGAGTTAAGACCTTAACCAGTAGGCCAGAGTACGAGTCTAAGACCTTAGCTATTAGGCCAGAGTAAGAGTTAAGATCTTAGCTATTAGGCCAGAGTAAGAGTTAAGACCTTAACCATTAGGCCAGAGTACGAGTCTAAGACCTTAGCAATTAGGCCAGAGTAAGAGTTAAGACCTTAACCAGTAGGCCAGAGCAAGAGTTAAGACCTTAACCAGTAGGCCAGAGGACGAGTCTAAGACCTTAGCTATTAGGCCAGAGTAAGAGTTAAGACCTTAACCATTAGGTCAGAGTACGAGTCTAAGACCTTAGCTATTAGGCCAGAGTAAGAGTTAAGACCTTAGCTATTTGGCCAGAGAAAGAGGTAAGACCTTAGCTATTAGGCGAGAGTAGGAGTCTAAGACCTTAACCAGTAGGCCAGAGTAAGAGTTAAGACCATAGCTATTAGGCCAGAGTAAGAGTTAAGTCCTTAACCTGTAGGCCAGAGTAAGAGTCTAAGACCTTAGCTATTAGGCCAGAGTAAGAGTTAAGACCTTAACCTGTAGGCCATAGTACGAGTCTAAGACCTTAGCTATTAGGCCAGAGTAAGAGTTAAGACCTTAACCATTAGGCCAGAGTAAGAGTTAAGACCTTAACCAGAAGGCCAGAGTACGAGTCTAAGACCTTAGCTATTAGGCCAGAGTAAGAGTTAAGACCTTAACCTGTAGGCCATAGTACGAGTCTAAGACCTTAGCTATTAGGACAGAGTAAGAGTTAAGACCTTAACCAGTAGGCCAGAGTACGAGTCTAAGACGTTAGCTATTAGGCCAGAGTAAGAGTTAAGATCTTAGCTATTAGGCCAGAGTAAGAGTTAAGACCTTAACCATTAGGCCAGAGTACGAGTCTAAGACCTTAGCAATTAGGCCAGAGTAAGAGTTAAGACCTTAACCAGTAGGCCAGAGTACGAGTCTAAGACCTTAGCTATTAGGCCAGAGTAAGAGTTAAGATCTTAGCTATTAGGCCAGAGTAAGAGTTAATACCTTAGCTATTAGGCCAGAGTAAGAGTTAAGACCTTAGCTATTAGGCCAGAGTAAGAGTTAAGACCTTAACCAGTAGGCCAGAGTAAGAGTTAAGACCTTAACCTGTAGGCCATAGTACGAGTCTAAGACCTTAGCTATTAGGCCAGAGTAAGAGTTAAGACCTTAACCATTAGGCCAGAGTACGAGTATAAGACCTTAGCTATTAGGCCAGAGTAAGAGTTAAGACCTTAACCAGTAGGCCAGAGTGAGAGTTAAGACCTCAACCTGTAGGCCATAGTACGAGTCTAAGACCTTAGCTATTAGGCCAGAGTAAGAGTTAAGACCTTAGCTATTAGGCCAGAGAAAGAGTTAAGACCTTAGCTATTAGGCCAGAGTAAGAGTTAAGACCTTAGCTATTAGGCCAGAGTAAGAGTTAAGACCTTAACCATTAGGCCAGAGTACGAGTCTAAGACCTTATCTATTAGGCCAGAGTAAGAGTTAAGATCTTAGCTATTAGGCCAGAGTAAGAGTTAAGATCTTAATCAGTAGGCCAGAGTAAGAGTCTATGACCTTAGCCATTAGGCCAGAGTAAGAGTTAAGACCTTAACCTGTAGGCCAGAGTAAGAGTTAAGACCTTAACCATTAGGCCAGAGTACGAGTCTAAGACCTTAGCTATTAGGCCAGAGTAAGAGTTAAGACCTTAACCATTAGGCCAGAGCACGAGTCTAAGACCTTAGCTATTAGGCCAGAGTATGAATCTAAGACCTTAGCTATTAGGCCAGAGTAAGAGTTAAGACCTTAGCTATTACGCCAGAGTAAGAGTTAAGACCTTAGCTATTAGGCCAGAGTAAGAGTTAAGACCTTAACCAGTAGGCCAGAGTAAGAGTTAAGACCTTAACCTGTAGGCCAGAGTAAGATTCTAAGACCTTAGCTATTAGGCCAGAGTAAGAGTTAAGACCTTAACCAGTAGGACAGAGTAAGAGTTAAGACCTTAGCTATTAGGCCAGAGTATGAATCTAAGACCTTAGGTATTAGGCCAGAGTAAGAGTTAAGACCTCAGCTATTACGCCAGAGTAAGAGTTAAGACCTTAGCTATTAGGCCAGAGTAAGAGTTAAGACCTTAACCAGTAGGCCAGAGTAAGAGTTAAGACCTTAACCTGTAGGCCAGTGTAAGATTCTAAGACCTTAGCTATTAGGCCAGAGTAAGAGTTAAGACCTTAACCAGTAGGACAGAGTAAGAGTTAAGACCTTAGCTATTAGGCCAGAGAACAAGTCTAAGACCTTAGCTATTAGGCCAGAGTAATAGTTAAGATCTTAGCTATTAGGAAAGAGTAAGAGTTAAGACCTTAACCATTAGGCCAGAGTACGAGTCTAGGACCTTAGCAATTAGGCCAGAGTAAGAGTTAAGACCTTAACCAGTAGGCCAGAGCAAGAGTTAAGACCTTAACCAGTAGGCCAGAGGACGAGTCTAAGACCTTAGCTATTAGGACAGAGTAAGAGTTAAGACCTTAACCGTTAGGTCAGAGTACGAGTCTAAGACCTTAGCTATTAGGCCAGTGTAAGAGTTAATACCTTAGCTATTAGGCCAGAGAAAGAGTTGAGACCTTAGCTATTAGGCGAGAGTAGGAGTCTAAGACCTTAGCAATTAGGCCAGAGTAAGAGTTAAGACCTTAACCAGTAGGCCAGAGCAAGAGTTAAGACCTTAACCAGTAGGCCAGAGTACGAGTTAAGACCATAGCTATTAGGCAGAGTAAGAGTTAAGTTCTTAACCTGTAGGCCAGAGTAAGAGTCTAAGACCTTAGCTATTAGGACAGAGTAAGTGTTAAGACCTTAACCTGTAGGCCATAGTACGAGTCTAAGACCTTAGCTATTAGGCCAGAGTAAGAGTTAAGACCTTAGCTATTAGGCCAGAGTAAGAGTTAAGACCTTAACCATTAGGCCAGAGTAAGAGTTAAGACCTTAACCAGTAGGCCAGAGTACAAGTCTAAGACCTTAGCTATTAGGCCAGAGTAAGAGTTAAGACCTTAACCTGTAGGCCATAGTACGAGTCTAAGACCTTAGCTATTAGGACAGAGTAAGAGTTAAGACCTTAACCAGTAGGCCAGAGTAAGAGTCTAAGACCTTAGCTATTAGGCCAGAGTAAGAGTTAAGATCTTAGCTATTAGGCCAGAGTAAGAGTTAAGACTTTAATCATTAGGCCAGATTATGAGTCTAAGACCTTAACCAGGAGGCCAGAGTAAGAGTTAAGACCTTAACCAGTAGGCCAGAGTACGAGTCTAAGACCTTAGCTATTAGGCCAGAGTAAGAGTTAAGATCTTAGCTATTAGGCCAGAGTAAGAGTTAAGACCTTAACCATTAGGCCAGAGTAAGAGTTAAGACCTTAACCAGTAGGCCAGAGTACGAGTCTAAGACGTTAGCTATTAGGCCAGAGTAAGAGTTAAGATCTTAGCTATTAGGCCAGAGTAAGAGTTAAGACCTTAACCATTAGGCCAGAGTACGAGTCTAAGACCTTAGCAATTAGGCCAGAGTAAGAGTTAAGACCTTAACCAGTAGGCCAGAGTAAGAGTCTAAGACCTTAGCTATTAGGCCAGAGTAAGAGTTAAGATCTTAGCTATTAGGCCAGAGTAAGAGTTAAGACTTTAATCATTAGGCCAGATTATGAGTCTAAGACCTTAACCAGGAGGCCAGAGTAAGAGTTAAGACCTTAACCTGTAGGCCAGAGTACGAGTCTAAGACCTTAGCTATTAGGCCAGAGTAAGAGTTAAGATCTTAGCTATTAGGCCAGAGTAAGAGTTAAGACCTTAATCATTAGGCCAGATTACGAGTCTAAGACCTTAGCAATTAGGCCAGAGTAAGAGTTAAGACCTTAACCTGTAGGCCAGAGTAAGAGTTAAGACCTTAACCATTAGGCCAGAGTACGAGTCTAAGACCTTAGCTATTAGGCCAGAGTAAGAGTTAAGATCTTAGCTATTAGGCCAGAGTAAGAGTTAAGACCTTAACCATTAGGCCAGAGTACGAGTCTAAGACCTTAGCAATTAGGCCAGAGTAAGAGTTAAGACCTTAACCAGTAGGCCAGAGTACGAGTCTAAGACCTTAGCTATTAGGCGAGAGTAAGAGTTAAGATCTTAGCTATTAGGCCAGAGTAAGAGTTAAGACCTTAATCATTAGGCCAGATTACGAGTCTAAGACCTTAGCAATTAGGCCAGAGTAAGAGTTTAGACCTTAACCTGTAGGCCAGAGTAAGAGTTAAGACCTTATCCATTAGGCCAGAGTACGAGTCTAAGACCGTAGCTATTAGGCCAGAGTAAGAGTTAAGATCTTAGCTATTAGGCCAGAGTAAGAGTTAAGACCTTAATCAGTAGGCCAGAGTAAGAGTCTATGACCTTAGCTATTAGGCCAGAGTAAGAGTTAAGACTTTAACCTGTAGGCCAGAGTAAGAGTTAAGACCTTAACCATTAGGCCAGAGTACGAGTCTAAGACCTTAGCTATTAGGCCAGAGTAAGAGTTAAGACCTTAACCATTAGGCCAGAGCACGAGTCTAAGACCTTAGCTATTAGGCCAGAGTATGAGTCTAAGACCTTAGCTATTAGGCCAGAGTAAGAGTTACGACCTTAGCTATTAGGCCAGAGTAAGAGTTAAGACCTTAACCAGTAGGCCAGAGTAAGAGTTAAGACCTTAACCAGTAGGACAGAGTAAGAGTTAAGACCTTAGCTATTAGGCCAGAGAACGAGTCTAAGACCTTAGCTATTAGGCCAGAGTAAGTGTTAAGACCTTTTCCAGCAGGCCAGAGTAAGAGTTAAGACCTTAACCAGTAGGCCAGAGTACGAGTCTAAGACCTTAGCTATTAGGCCAGAGTAAGAGTTAAGATCTTAGCTATTAGGCCAGAGTAAGAGTTAAGACCTTAACCATTAGGCCAGAGTACGAGTCTAAGACCTTAGCAATTAGGCAGAGTAAGAGTTAAGACCTTAACCAGTAGGCCAGAGCAAGAGTTAAGACCTTAACCAGTAGGCCAGAGGACGAGTCTAAGACCTTAGCTATTAGGCCAGAGTAAGAGTTAAGACCTTAACCATTAGGTCAGAGTACGAGTCTAAGACCTTAGCTATTAGGCCAGAGTAAGAGTTAAGACCTTAGCTATTAGGCCAGAGAAAGAGGTAAGACCTTAGCTATTAGGCGAGAGTAGGAGTCTAAGACCTTAACCAGTAGGCCAGAGTAAGAGTTAAGACCATAGCTATTAGGCCAGAGTAAGAGTTAAGTCCTTAACCTGTAGGCCAGAGTAAGAGTCTAAGACCTTAGCTATTAGGCCAGAGTAAGAGTTAAGACCTTAACCTGTAGGCCATAGTACGAGTCTAAGACCTTAGCTATTAGGCCAGAGTAAGAGTTAAGACCTTAACCATTAGGCCAGAGTAAGAGTTAAGACCTTAACCAGAAGGCCAGAGTACGAGTCTAAGACCTTAGCTATTAGGCCAGAGTAAGAGTTAAGACCTTAACCTGTAGGCCATAGTACGAGTCTAAGACCTTAGCTATTAGGACAGAGTAAGAGTTAAGACCTTAACCAGTAGGCCAGAGTACGAGTCTAAGACGTTAGCTATTAGGCCAGAGTAAGAGTTAAGATCTTAGCTATTAGGCCAGAGTAAGAGTTAAGACCTTAACCATTAGGCCAGAGTACGAGTCTAAGACCTTAGCAATTAGGCCAGAGTAAGAGTTAAGACCTTAACCAGTAGGCCAGAGTACGAGTCTAAGACCTTAGCTATTAGGCCAGAGTAAGAGTTAAGATCTTAGCTATTAGGCCAGAGTAAGAGTTAAGACCTTAGCTATTAGGCCAGAGTAAGAGTTAAGACCATAGCTATTAGGCCAGAGTAAGAGTTAAGACCTTAACCAGTAGGCCAGAGTAAGAGTTAAGACCTTAACCTGTAGGCCATAGTACGAGTCTAAGACCTTAGCTATTAGGCCAGAGTAAGAGTTAAGACCTTAACCATTAGGCCAGAATACGAGTATAAGACCTTAGCTATTAGGCCAGAGTAAGAGTTAAGACCTTAACCAGTAGGCCAGAGTAAGAGTTAAGACCTCAACCTGTAGGCCATAGTACGAGTCTAAGACCTTAGCTATTAGGCCAGAGTAAGAGTTAAGACCTTAGCTATTAGGCAAGAGAAAGAGTTAAGACCTTAGCTATTAGGCCAGAGTAAGAGTTAAGACCTCAGCTATTAGGCCAGAGTAAGAGTTAAGACCTTAACCATTAGGCCAGAGTACGAGTCTAAGACCTTATCTATTAGGCCAGAGTAAGAGTTAAGATCTTAGCTATTAGGCCAGAGTAAGAGTTAAGATCCTAATCAGTAGGCCAGAGTAAGAGTCTATGACCTTAGCCATTAGGCCAGAGTAAGAGTTAAGACCTTAACCTGTAGGCCAGAGTAAGAGTTAAGACCTTAACCAGTAGGCCAGAGTAAGAGTCTAAGACCTTAGCTATTAGGCCAGAGTAAGAGTTAAGATCTTAGCTATTAGGCCAGAGTAAGAGTTAAGACCTTAATCATTAGGCCAGATTATGAGTCTAAGACCTTAACCAGTAGGCCAGAGTAAGAGTTAAGACCTTAACCTGTAGGCCAGAGTACGAGTCTAAGACCTTAGCTATTAGGCCAGAGTAAGAGTTAAGATCTTAGCTATTAGGCCAGAGTAAGAGTTAAGACCTTAATCATTAGGCCAGATTACGAGTCTAAGACCTTAGCAATTAGGCCAGAGTAAGAGTTAAGACCTTAACCTGTAGGCCAGAGTAAGAGTTAAGACCTTAACCATTAGGCCAGAGTACGAGTCTAAGACCTTAGCTATTAGGCCAGAGTAAGAGTTAAGATCTTAGCTATTAGGCCAGAGTAAGAGTTAAGACCTTAACCATTAGGCCAGAGTACGAGTCTAAGACCTTAGCAATTAGGCCAGAGTAAGAGTTAAGACCTTAACCAGTAGGCCAGAGTAAGAGTCTAAGACCTTAGCTATTAGGCCAGAGTAAGAGTTAAGATCTTAGCTATTAGGCCAGAGTAAGAGTTAAGACCTTAATCATTAGGCCAGATTACGAGTCTAAGACCTAACCAGTAGGCCAGAGCAAGAGTTAAGACCTTAACCAGTAGGCCAGAGTACGAGTCTAAGACCTTAGCTATTAGGCGAGAGCAAGAGTTAAGATCTTAGCTATTAGGCCAGAGTAAGAGTTAAGACCTTAATCATTAGGCCAGATTACGAGTCTAAGACCTTAGCAATTAGGCCAGAGTAAGAGTTAAGACCTTAACCTGTAGGCCAGAGTAAGAGTTAAGACCTTATCCATTAGGCCAGAGTACGAGTCTAAGACCGTAGCTATTAGGCCAGAGTAAGAGTTAAGATCTTAGCTATTAGGCCAGAGTAAGAGTTAAGACCTTAATCAGTAGGCCAGAGTAAGAGTCTATGACCTTAGCTATTAGGCCAGAGTAAGAGTTAAGACCTTAACCTGTAGGCCAGAGTAAGAGTTAAGACCTTAACCATTAGGCCAGAGTACGAGTCTAAGACCTTAGCTATTAGGCCAGAGTAAGAGTTAAGACCTTAACCATTAGGCCAGAGCACGAGTCTAAGACCTTAGCTATTAGGCCAGAGTATGAGTCTAAGACCTTAGCTATTAGGCCAGAGTAAGAGTTACGACCTTAGCTATTAGGCCAGAGTAAGAGTTAAGACCTTAACCAGTAGGCCAGAGTAAGAGTTAAGACCTTAACCAGTAGGACAGAGTAAGAGTTAAGACCTTAGCTATTAGGCCAGAGAACGAGTCTAAGACCTTAGCTATTAGGCCAGAGTAAGTGTTAAGACCTTTTCCAGCAGGCCAGAGTAAGAGTTAAGACCTTAACCAGTAGGCCAGAGTACGAGTCTAAGACCTTAGCTATTAGGCCAGAGTAAGAGTTAAGATCTTAGCTATTAGGCCAGAGTAAGAGTTAAGACCTTAACCATTAGGCCAGAGTACGAGTCTAAGACCTTAGCAATTAGGCCAGGGTAAGAGTTAAGACCTTAACCAGTAGGCCAGAGCAAGAGTTAAGACCTTAACCAGTAGGCCAGAGGACGAGTCTAAGACCTTAGCTATTAGGCCAGAGTAAGAGTTAAGACCTTAACCATTAGGTCTGAGTACGAGTCTAAGACCTTAGCTATTAGGCCAGAGTAAGAGTTAAGACCTTAGCTATTAGGCCAGAGAAAGAGGTAAGACCTTAGCTATTAGGCGAGAGTAGGAGTCTAAGACCTTAACCAGTAGGCCAGAGTAAGAGTTAAGACCATAGCTATTAGGCCAGAGTAAGAGTTAAGTCCTTAACCTGTAGGCCAGAGTAAGAGTCTAAGACCTTAGCTATTAGGCCAGAGTAAGAGTTAAGACCTTAACCTGTAGGCCATAGTACGAGTCTAAGACCTTAGCTATTAGGCCAGAGTAAGAGTTAAGACCTTAACCATTAGGCCAGAGTAAGAGTTAAGACCTTAACCAGAAGGCCAGAGTACGAGTCTAAGACCTTAGCTATTAGGCCAGAGTAAGAGTTAAGACCTTAACCTGTAGGCCATAGTACGAGTCTAAGACCTTAGCTATTAGGACAGAGTAAGAGTTAAGACCTTAACCAGTAGGCCAGAGTACGAGTCTAAGACGTTAGCTATTAGGCCAGAGTAAGAGTTAAGATCTTAGCTATTAGGCCAGAGTAAGAGTTAAGACCTTAACCATTAGGCCAGAGTACGAGTCTAAGACCTTAGCAATTAGGCCAGAGTAAGAGTTAAGACCTTAACCAGTAGGCCAGAGTACGAGTCTAAGACCTTAGCTATTAGGCCAGAGTAAGAGTTAAGATCTTAGCTATTAGGCCAGAGTAAGAGTTAAGACCTTAGCTATTAGGCCAGAGTAAGAGTTAAGACCTTAACCAGTAGGCCAGAGTAAGAGTTAAGACCTTAACCTGTAGGCCATAGTACGAGTCTAAGACCTTAGCTATTAGGCCAGAGTAAGAGTTAAGACCTTAACCATTAGGCCAGAGTACGAGTATAAGACCTTAGCTATTAGGCCAGAGTAAGAGTTAAGACCTTAACCAGTAGGCCAGAGTAAGAGTTAAGACCTCAACCTGTAGGCCATAGTACGAGTCTAAGACCTTAGCTATTAGGCCAGAGTAAGAGTTAAGACCTTAACCAGTAGGCCAGGGTAAGATTTAAGACCTTAACCAGTAGGCCAGAGTAAGAGTCTAAGACCTTAGCTATTAGGCCAGAGTAAGAGTTAAGACCTTAGGTATTAGGCCAGAGTAAGAGTTAAGACCTTAACCTGTAGGCCATAGTACGAGTCTAAGACCTTAGCTATTAGGCCAGAGTAAGAGTTAAGACCTTAGCTATTAGGCCAGAGTATGAGTCTAAGACCTTAGCTATTAGGCCAGAGTAAGAGTTAAGACCTTAGCTATTAGGCCAGAGCAAGAGTTAAGACCTTAGCTATTAGACCAGTGTAAGAGTTAAGACCTTAACCAGTAGGCCAGAGTAAGAGTTAAGACCTTAACCTGTAGGCCATAGTACGAGTCTAAGACCTTAGCTATTAGGCCAGAGTAAGTGTTAAGACCTTAACCAGCAGGCCAGAGTAAGAGTTAAGACCTTAACCAGTAGGCCAGAGTAAGAGTTAAGACCTTAACCAGTAGGCCAGAGTACGAGTCTAAGACCGTATCTCTTAGGCCAGATTAAGAGTTAAGACCTTAGCTATTAGGCCAGAGTAAGAGTTAAGACCTTAACCATTAGGCCAGAGTAAGAGTTAAGACCTTAACCAGTAGGCCAGAGTACAAGTCTAAGACCTTAGCAATTAGGCCAGAGCAAGAGTTAAGACCTTAACCTGTAGGCCATAGTACTAGTCTAAGACCTTAGCTATTAGGACAGAGTAAGAGTTAAGACCTTAACCAGTAGGCCAGAGTACGAGTCTAAGACCTTAGCTATTAGGCCAGAGTAAGAGTTAAGATCTTAGCTATTAGGCCAGAGTAAGAGTTAAGTCCTTAACCATTAGGCCAGAGTACGAATCTAAGACCTTTGCAATTAGGCCAGAGTAAGACTTAAGACCTTAACCAGTAGGCCAGAGCAAGAGTTAAGACCTTAACCAGTAGGCCAGAGTACGAGTCTAAGACCTTAGCTATTAGGCCAGAGTAGGAGTCTAAGACCTTAACCAGTAGGCCAGAGTAAGAGTTAAGACCTTAGCTATAAGGCCAGAGTAAGAGATAAGACCTTAACCAGTAGGCCAGAGTAAGAGTTAAGATCTTAACCAGTAGGCCAGAGTAACAGTTAAGAACTTAACCTGTAGGCCATAGTACGAGTCTAAGACCTTAGCTATTAGGCCAGAGTAAGAGTTAAGACCTTAGCTAATAGGCCAGAGTAAGAGTTAAGACCTTAAACATTAGGCCAGAGTACGAGTCTAAGACCTTAGCTATTAGGCCAGAGTAAGAGTTAAGACCTTAGCTATTTGGCCAGAGTAAGAGTTAAGACCTTAGCTATTAGGCCAGAGTACGAGTCTAAGACCTTAGCTATTAGGTTAGAGTAAGAGTTAAGACCTTAATCAGTAGGCCAGAGTAAGAGTTAAGACCTTAGCTATTAGGCCAGAGTAAGAGTTAAGACCTTAACCATTAGGCCACAGTAAGATTTAAGACCTTAGCTATTAGGCCAGAGTAAGAGTTAAGACCTTAACCATTAGGCCAGAGTACGAGTCTAAGACCTTAGCTATTAGGCCAGAGTAAGAGTTAAGACCTTAACCAGTAGGCCAGAGTAAGAGTTAAGACCTTAGCTGTTAGGCCACAGTAAGAGTTAAGACCTTAGCTATTAGGCCAGAGTAAGAGTTAAGACCTTAACCAGTAGGCCAGAGTAAGAGTTAAGACCTTAACCTGTAGGTCATAGTACGAGTCTAAGACCTTAGCTATTAGGCAAGAGTAAGACTTATGACCTTAACCAGTAGGCCAGAGCAAGAGTTAAGACCTTAACCAGTAGGCCAGAGGACGAGTCTAAGACCTTAGCAATTAGGCCAGAGTTAGAGTTAAGACCTTAACCAGTAGGCCAGAGCAAGAGTTAAGACCTTAACCAGTGGGCCAGAGTATGAGTCTAAGACCTTAGCTATTAGGCCAGAGTAAGAGTTAAGATCTTAGCTATTAGGCCAGAGTAAGAGTTAAGACCTTAATCATTAGGCCAGATTACGAGTCTAAAACCTCAGCAATTAGGCCAGAGTAAGAGTTAAGACCTTAAACTGTAGGCCAGAGTAAGAGTTAAGCCCTTAACCATTAGGACAGAGTACGAGTCTAAGACCTTAGCTATTAGGCCAGAGTAAGAGTTAAGATCTTAGCTATTAGGCCATAGTAAGAGTTAAGACCTTAGCTATTAGACCAGTGTAAGAGTTAAGACCTTAACCAGTAGGCCAGAGTAAGAGTTAAGACCTTAACCTGTAGGCCATAGTACGAGACTAAGACCTTAGCTATTAGGCCAGAGTAAGTGTTAAGACCTTAACCAGCAGTCCAGAGTAAGAGTTAAGACCTTAACCAGTAGGCCAGATTAAGAGTTAAGACCTTAACCAGTAGGCCAGAGTACGAGTCTAAGACCTTATCTATTAGGCCGGATTAAGAGTTAAGACCTTACCTATTAGGCCAGAGTAAGAGTTAAGACCTTAACCATTAGGCCAGAGTAAGAGTTAAGACCTTAACCAGTAGGCCAGAGTACAAGTCTAAGACCTTAGCAATTAGGCCAGAGCAAGAGTTAAGACCTTAACCTGTAGGCCATAGTACGAGTCTAAGACCTTAGCTATTAGGACAGAGTAAGAGTTAAGACCTTAACCAGTAGGCCAGAGTACGAGTCTAAGACCTTAGCTATTAGGCCAGAGTAAGAGTTAAGATCTTAGCTATTAGGCCAGAGTAAGAGTTAAGACCTTAACCATTAGGCCAGAGTACGAATCTAAGACCTTAGCAATTAGGCCAGAGTAAGAGTTAAGACCTTAACCAGTAGGCCAGAGCAAGAGTTAAGACCTTAACCAGTAGGCCAGAGTAAGAGTTAAGACCTTAACCTGTAGGCCATAGTACGAGTCTAAGACCTTAGCTATTAGGCCAGAGTAAGAGTTAAGACCTTAGCTATTAGGCCAGAGTAAGAGTTAAGTCCTTAAACATTAGGCCATAGTACGAGTCTCAGACCTTAGCTATTAGGCCAGAGTAAGTGTTAAGACCTTAGCTATTTGGCCAGAGTAAGAGTTAAGACCTTAGCTATTAGGCCAGAGTACGAGTCTAAGACCTTAGCTATTAGGCTAGAGTAAGAGTTAAGACCTTAACCAGTAGGCCAGAGTAAGAGTTAAGACCTTTGCTCTTAGGCCAGAGTAAGAGTTAAGACCTTAACCATTAGGCCAAAGTATGAGTCTAAGGCCTTAGCTATTAGGCCAGAGTAAGAGTTAAGACCTTAACCAGTAGGCCAGAGTAAGAGTTAAGACCTTAGCTATTAGGCCAGAGTAAGAGTTAAGACCATAGCTATTAGGCAGAGTAAGAGTTAAGTCCTTAACCTGTAGGCCAGAGTAAGAGTTAAGACCTTAACCATTAGGCCAGAGTACGAGTCTAAGACCTTAGCAATTAGGCCAGAGTAAGAGTTAAGACCTTAACCAGTAGGCCAGAGCAAGAGTTAAGACCTTAACCAGTAGGCCAGAGGACGAGTCTAAGACCTTAGCTATTAGGCCAGAGTAAGAGTTAAGACCTTAACCATTAGGTCAGAGTACGAGTCTAAGACCTTAGCTATTAGGCCAGAGTAAGAGTTAAGACCTTAGCTATTAGGCCAGAGAAAGAGGTAAGACCTTAGCTATTAGGCGAGAGTAGGAGTCTAAGACCTTAACCAGTAGGCCAGAGTAAGAGTTAAGACCATAGCTATTAGGCCAGAGTAAGAGTTAAGTCCTTAACCTGTAGGCCAGAGTAAGAGTCTAAGACCTTAGCTATTAGGCCAGAGTAAGAGTTAAGACCTTAACCTGTAGGCCATAGTACGAGTCTAAGACCTTAGCTATTAGGCCAGAGTAAGAGTTAAGACCTTAACCATTAGGCCAGAGTAAGAGTTAAGACCTTAACCAGAAGGCCAGAGTACGAGTCTAAGACCTTAGCTATTAGGCCAGAGTAAGAGTTAAGACCTTAACCTGTAGGCCATAGTACGAGTCTAAGACCTTAGCTATTAGGACAGAGTAAGAGTTAAGACCTTAACCAGTAGGCCAGAGTACGAGTCTAAGACGTTAGCTATTAGGCCAGAGTAAGAGTTAAGATCTTAGCTATTAGGCCAGAGTAAGAGTTAAGACCTTAACCATTAGGCCAGAGTACGAGTCTAAGACCTTAGCAATTAGGCCAGAGTAAGAGTTAAGACCTTAACCAGTAGGCCAGAGTACGAGTCTAAGACCTTAGCTATTAGGCCAGAGTAAGAGTTAAGATCTTAGCTATTAGGCCAGAGTAAGAGTTAAGACCTTAGCTATTAGGCCAGAGTAAGAGTTAAGACCTTAGCTATTAGGCCAGAGTAAGAGTTAAGACCTTAACCAGTAGGCCAGAGTAAGAGTTAAGACCTTAACCTGTAGGCCATAGTACGAGTCTAAGACCTTAGCTATTAGGCCAGAGTAAGAGTTAAGACCTTAACCATTAGGCCAGAGTACGAGTATAAGACCTTAGCTATTAGGCCAGAGTAAGAGTTAAGACCTTAACCAGTAGGCCAGAGTAAGAGTTAAGACCTCAACCTGTAGGCCATAGTACGAGTCTAAGACCTTAGCTATTAGGCCAGAGTAAGAGTTAAGACCTTAACCAGTAGGCCAGGGTAATATTTAAGACCTTAACCAGTAGGCCAGAGTAAGAGTCTAAGACCTTAGCTATTAGGCCAGAGTAAGAGTTAAGACCTTAGGTATTAGGCCAGAGTAAGAGTTAAGACCTTAACCAGTAGGCCAGAGTAAGAGTTAAGACCTTAACCTGTAGGCCATAGTACGAGTCTAAGACCTTAGCTATTAGGCCAGAGTAAGAGTTAAGACCTTAGCTATTAGGCCAGAGTATGAGTCTAAGACCTTAGCTATTAGGCCAGAGTAAGAGTTAAGACCTTAGCTATTAGGCCAGAGCAAGAGTTAAGACCTTAGCTATTAGACCAGTGTAAGAGTTAAGACCTTAACCAGTAGGCCAGAGTAAGAGTTAAGACCTTAACCTGTAGGCCATAGTACGAGTCTAAGACCTTAGCTATTAGGCCAGAGTAAGTGTTAAGACCTTAACCAGCAGGCCAGAGTAAGAGTTAAGACCTTAACCAGTAGGCCAGAGTAAGAGTTAAGACCTTAACCAGTAGGCCAGAGTACGAGTCTAAGACCGTATCTATTAGGCCAGATTAAGAGTTAAGACCTTAGCTATTAGGCCAGAGTAAGAGTTAAGACCTTAACCATTAGGCCAGAGTAAGAGTTAAGACCTTAACCAGTAGGCCAGAGTACAAGTCTAAGACCTTAGCAATTAGGCCAGAGCAAGAGTTAAGACCTTAACCTGTAGGCCATAGTACTAGTCTAAGACCTTAGCTATTAGGACAGAGTAAGAGTTAAGACCTTAACCAGTAGGCCAGAGTACGAGTCTAAGACCTTAGCTATTAGGCCAGAGTAAGAGTTAAGATCTTAGCTATTAGGCCAGAGTAAGAGTTAAGACCTTAACCAGTAGGCCAGAGTAAGAGTTAAGATCTTAACCAGTAGGCCAGAGTAACAGTTAAGAACCTTACCTGTAGGCCATAGTACGAGTCTAAGACCTTAGCTATTAGGCAGAGTAAGAGTTAAGACCTTAGCTATTAGGCCAGAGTAAGAGTTAAGACCTTAAACATTAGGCCAGAGTACGAGTCTAAGACCTTAGCTATTAGGCCAGAGTAAGAGTTAAGACCATAGCTATTAGGCCAGAGTACGAGTCTAAGACCTTAGCTATTAGGTTAGAGTAAGAGTTAAGACCTTAATCAGTAGGCCAGAGTAAGAGTTAAGACCTTAGCTATTAGGCCAGAGTAAGAGTTAAGACCTTAACCATTAGGCCACAGTAAGATTTAAGACCTTAGCTATTAGGCCAGAGTAAGAGTTAAGACCTTAACCATTAGGCCAGAGTACGAGTCTAAGACCTTAGCTATTAGGCCAGAGTAAGAGTTAAGACCTTAACCAGTAGGCCAGAGTAAGAGTTAAGACCTTAGCTATTAGGCCACAGTAAGAGTTAAGACCTTAGCTATTAGGCCAGAGTAAGAGTTAAGACCTTAACCAGTAGGCCAGAGTAAGAGTTAAGACCTTAACCTGTAGGTCATAGTACGAGTCTAAGACCTTAGCTATTAGGCCAGAGTAAGACTTATGACCTTAACCAGTAGGCCAGAGCAAGAGTTAAGACCTTAACCAGTAGGCCAGAGGACGAGTCTAAGACCTTAGCAATTAGGCCAGAGTTAGAGTTAAGACCTTAACCAGTAGGCCAGAGCAAGAGTTAAGACCTTAACCAGTGGGCCAGAGTATGAGTCTAAGACCTTAGCTATTAGGCCAGAGTAAGAGTTAATACCTTAGCTATTAGGCCAGAGAAAGAGTTGAGACCTTAGCTATTAGGCGAGAGTAGGAGTCTAAGACCTTAGCAATTAGGCCAGAGTAAGAGTTAAGACCTTAACCAGTAGGCCAGAGCAAGAGTTAAGACCTTAACCAGTAGGCCAGAGTACGAGTTAAGACCATAGCTATTAGGCAGAGTAAGAGTTAAGTTCTTAACCTGTAGGCCAGAGTAAGAGTCTAAGACCTTAGCTATTAGGACAGAGTAAGTGTTAAGACCTTAACCTGTAGGCCATAGTACGAGTCTAAGACCTTAGCTATTAGGCCAGAGTAAGAGTTAAGACCTTAGCTATTAGGCCAGAGTAAGAGTTAAGACCTTAACCATTAGGCCAGAGTAAGAGTTAAGACCTTAACCAGTAGGCCAGAGTACAAGTCTAAGACCTTAGCTATTAGGCCAGAGTAAGAGTTAAGACCTTAACCTGTAGGCCATAGTACGAGTCTAAGACCTTAGCTATTAGGACAGAGTAAGAGTTAAGACCTTAACCAGTAGGCCAGAGTACGAGTCTAAGACCTTAGCTATTAGGCCAGAGTAAGAGTTAAGATCTTAGCTATTAGGCCAGAGTAAGAGTTAAGACCTTAACCATTAGGCCAGAGTACGAGTCTAAGACCTTAGCAATTAGGCCAGAGTAAGAGTTAAGACCTTAACCAGTAGGCCAGAGTAAGAGTCTAAGACCTTAGCTATTAGGCCAGAGTAAGAGTTAAGATCTTAGCTATTAGGCCAGAGTAAGAGTTAAGACTTTAATCATTAGGCCAGATTATGAGTCTAAGACCTTAACCAGGAGGCCAGAGTAAGAGTTAAGACCTTAACCTGTAGGCCAGAGTACGAGTCTAAGACCTTAGCTATTAGGCCAGAGTAAGAGTTAAGATCTTAGCTATTAGGCCAGAGTAAGAGTTAAGACCTTAATCATTAGGCCAGATTACGAGTCTAAGACCTTAGCAATTAGGCCAGAGTAAGAGTTAAGACCTTAACCTGTAGGCCAGAGTAAGAGTTAAGACCTTAACCATTAGGCCAGAGTACGAGTCTAAGACCTTAGCTATTAGGCCAGAGTAAGAGTTAAGATCTTAGCTATTAGGCCAGAGTAAGAGTTAAGACCTTAACCATTAGGCCAGAGTACGAGTCTAAGACCTTAGCAATTAGGCCAGAGTAAGAGTTAAGACCTTAACCAGTAGGCCAGAGTACGAGTCTAAGACCTTAGCTATTAGGCGAGAGTAAGAGTTAAGATCTTAGCTATTAGGCCAGAGTAAGAGTTAAGACCTTAATCATTAGGCCAGATTACGAGTCTAAGACCTTAGCAATTAGGCCAGAGTAAGAGTTTAGACCTTAACCTGTAGGCCAGAGTAAGAGTTAAGACCTTATCCATTAGGCCAGAGTACGAGTCTAAGACCGTAGCTATTAGGCCAGAGTAAGAGTTAAGATCTTAGCTATTAGGCCAGAGTAAGAGTTAAGACCTTAATCAGTAGGCCAGAGTAAGAGTCTATGACCTTAGCTATTAGGCCAGAGTAAGAGTTAAGACTTTAACCTGTAGGCCAGAGTAAGAGTTAAGACCTTAACCATTAGGCCAGAGTACAAGTCTAAGACCTTAGCTATTAGGCCAGAGTAAGAGTTAAGACCTTAACCATTAGGCCAGAGCACGAGTCTAAGACCTTAGCTATTAGGCCAGAGTATGAGTCTAAGACCTTAGCTATTAGGCCAGAGTAAGAGTTACGACCTTAGCTATTAGGCCAGAGTAAGAGTTAAGACCTTAACCAGTAGGCCAGAGTAAGAGTTAAGACCTTAACCAGTAGGACAGAGTAAGAGTTAAGACCTTAGCTATTAGGCCAGAGAACGAGTCTAAGACCTTAGCTATTAGGCCAGAGTAAGTGTTAAGACCTTTTCCAGCAGGCCAGAGTAAGAGTTAAGACCTTAACCAGTAGGCCAGAGTACGAGTCTAAGACCTTAGCTATTAGGCCAGAGTAAGAGTTAAGATCTTAGCTATTAGGCCAGAGTAAGAGTTAAGACCTTAACCATTAGGCCAGAGTACGAGTCTAAGACCTTAGCAATTAGGCCAGAGTAAGAGTTAAGACCTTAACCAGTAGGCCAGAGCAAGAGTTAAGACCTTAACCAGTAGGCCAGAGGACGAGTCTAAGACCTTAGCTATTAGGCCAGAGTAAGAGTTAAGACCTTAACCATTAGGTCAGAGTACGAGTCTAAGACCTTAGCTATTAGGCCAGAGTAAGAGTTAAGACCTTAGCTATTAGGCCAGAGAAAGAGGTAAGACCTTAGCTATTAGGCGAGAGTAGGAGTCTAAGACCTTAACCAGTAGGCCAGAGTAAGAGTTAAGACCATAGCTATTAGGCCAGAGTAAGAGTTAAGTCCTTAACCTGTAGGCCAGAGTAAGAGTCTAAGACCTTAGCTATTAGGCCAGAGTAAGAGTTAAGACCTTAACCTGTAGGCCATAGTACGAGTCTAAGACCTTAGCTATTAGGCCAGAGTAAGAGTTAAGACCTTAACCATTAGGCCAGAGTAAGAGTTAAGACCTTAACCAGAAGGCCAGAGTACGAGTCTAAGACCTTAGCTATTAGGCCAGAGTAAGAGTTAAGACCTTAACCTGTAGGCCATAGTACGAGTCTAAGACCTTAGCTATTAGGACAGAGTAAGAGTTAAGACCTTAACCAGTAGGCCAGAGTACGAGTCTAAGACGTTAGCTATTAGGCCAGAGTAAGAGTTAAGATCTTAGCTATTAGGCCAGAGTAAGAGTTAAGACCTTAACCATTAGGCCAGAGTACGAGTCTAAGACCTTAGCAATTAGGCCAGAGTAAGAGTTAAGACCTTAACCAGTAGGCCAGAGTACGAGTCTAAGACCTTAGCTATTAGGCCAGAGTAAGAGTTAAGATCTTAGCTATTAGGCCAGAGTAAGAGTTAAGACCTTAGCTATTAGGCCAGAGTAAGAGTTAAGACCATAGCTATTAGGCCAGAGTAAGAGTTAAGACCTTAACCAGTAGGCCAGAGTAAGAGTTAAGACCTTAACCTGTAGGCCATAGTACGAGTCTAAGACCTTAGCTATTAGGCCAGAGTAAGAGTTAAGACCTTAACCATTAGGCCAGAATACGAGTATAAGACCTTAGCTATTAGGCCAGAGTAAGAGTTAAGACCTTAACCAGTAGGCCAGAGTAAGAGTTAAGACCTCAACCTGTAGGCCATAGTACGAGTCTAAGACCTTAGCTATTAGGCCAGAGTAAGAGTTAAGACCTTAGCTATTAGGCAAGAGAAAGAGTTAAGACCTTAGCTATTAGGCCAGAGTAAGAGTTAAGACCTCAGCTATTAGGCCAGAGTAAGAGTTAAGACCTTAACCATTAGGCCAGAGTACGAGTCTAAGACCTTATCTATTAGGCCAGAGTAAGAGTTAAGATCTTAGCTATTAGGCCAGAGTAAGAGTTAAGATCCTAATCAGTAGGCCAGAGTAAGAGTCTATGACCTTAGCCATTAGGCCAGAGTAAGAGTTAAGACCTTAACCTGTAGGCCAGAGTAAGAGTTAAGACCTTAACCAGTAGGCCAGAGTAAGAGTCTAAGACCTTAGCTATTAGGCCAGAGTAAGAGTTAAGATCTTAGCTATTAGGCCAGAGTAAGAGTTAAGACCTTAATCATTAGGCCAGATTATGAGTCTAAGACCTTAACCAGTAGGCCAGAGTAAGAGTTAAGACCTTAACCTGTAGGCCAGAGTACGAGTCTAAGACCTTAGCTATTAGGCCAGAGTAAGAGTTAAGATCTTAGCTATTAGGCCAGAGTAAGAGTTAAGACCTTAATCATTAGGCCAGATTACGAGTCTAAGACCTTAGCAATTAGGCCAGAGTAAGAGTTAAGACCTTAACCTGTAGGCCAGAGTAAGAGTTAAGACCTTAACCATTAGGCCAGAGTACGAGTCTAAGACCTTAGCTATTAGGCCAGAGTAAGAGTTAAGATCTTAGCTATTAGGCCAGAGTAAGAGTTAAGACCTTAACCATTAGGCCAGAGTACGAGTCTAAGACCTTAGCAATTAGGCCAGAGTAAGAGTTAAGACCTTAACCAGTAGGCCAGAGTAAGAGTCTAAGACCTTAGCTATTAGGCCAGAGTAAGAGTTAAGATCTTAGCTATTAGGCCAGAGTAAGAGTTAAGACCTTAATCATTAGGCCAGATTACGAGTCTAAGACCTAACCAGTAGGCCAGAGCAAGAGTTAAGACCTTAACCAGTAGGCCAGAGTACGAGTCTAAGACCTTAGCTATTAGGCGAGAGCAAGAGTTAAGATCTTAGCTATTAGGCCAGAGTAAGAGTTAAGACCTTAATCATTAGGCCAGATTACGAGTCTAAGACCTTAGCAATTAGGCCAGAGTAAGAGTTAAGACCTTAACCTGTAGGCCAGAGTAAGAGTTAAGACCTTATCCATTAGGCCAGAGTACGAGTCTAAGACCGTAGCTATTAGGCCAGAGTAAGAGTTAAGATCTTAGCTATTAGGCCAGAGTAAGAGTTAAGACCTTAATCAGTAGGCCAGAGTAAGAGTCTATGACCTTAGCTATTAGGCCAGAGTAAGAGTTAAGACCTTAACCTGTAGGCCAGAGTAAGAGTTAAGACCTTAACCATTAGGCCAGAGTACGAGTCTAAGACCTTAGCTATTAGGCCAGAGTAAGAGTTAAGACCTTAACCATTAGGCCAGAGCACGAGTCTAAGACCTTAGCTATTAGGCCAGAGTATGAGTCTAAGACCTTAGCTATTAGGCCAGAGTAAGAGTTACGACCTTAGCTATTAGGCCAGAGTAAGAGTTAAGACCTTAACCAGTAGGCCAGAGTAAGAGTTAAGACCTTAACCAGTAGGACAGAGTAAGAGTTAAGACCTTAGCTATTAGGCCAGAGAACGAGTCTAAGACCTTAGCTATTAGGCCAGAGTAAGTGTTAAGACCTTTTCCAGCAGGCCAGAGTAAGAGTTAAGACCTTAACCAGTAGGCCAGAGTACGAGTCTAAGACCTTAGCTATTAGGCCAGAGTAAGAGTTAAGATCTTAGCTATTAGGCCAGAGTAAGAGTTAAGACCTTAACCATTAGGCCAGAGTACGAGTCTAAGACCTTAGCAATTAGGCCAGGGTAAGAGTTAAGACCTTAACCAGTAGGCCAGAGCAAGAGTTAAGACCTTAACCAGTAGGCCAGAGGACGAGTCTAAGACCTTAGCTATTAGGCCAGAGTAAGAGTTAAGACCTTAACCATTAGGTCTGAGTACGAGTCTAAGACCTTAGCTATTAGGCCAGAGTAAGAGTTAAGACCTTAGCTATTAGGCCAGAGAAAGAGGTAAGACCTTAGCTATTAGGCGAGAGTAGGAGTCTAAGACCTTAACCAGTAGGCCAGAGTAAGAGTTAAGACCATAGCTATTAGGCCAGAGTAAGAGTTAAGTCCTTAACCTGTAGGCCAGAGTAAGAGTCTAAGACCTTAGCTATTAGGCCAGAGTAAGAGTTAAGACCTTAACCTGTAGGCCATAGTACGAGTCTAAGACCTTAGCTATTAGGCCAGAGTAAGAGTTAAGACCTTAACCATTAGGCCAGAGTAAGAGTTAAGACCTTAACCAGAAGGCCAGAGTACGAGTCTAAGACCTTAGCTATTAGGCCAGAGTAAGAGTTAAGACCTTAACCTGTAGGCCATAGTACGAGTCTAAGACCTTAGCTATTAGGACAGAGTAAGAGTTAAGACCTTAACCAGTAGGCCAGAGTACGAGTCTAAGACGTTAGCTATTAGGCCAGAGTAAGAGTTAAGATCTTAGCTATTAGGCCAGAGTAAGAGTTAAGACCTTAACCATTAGGCCAGAGTACGAGTCTAAGACCTTAGCAATTAGGCCAGAGTAAGAGTTAAGACCTTAACCAGTAGGCCAGAGTACGAGTCTAAGACCTTAGCTATTAGGCCAGAGTAAGAGTTAAGATCTTAGCTATTAGGCCAGAGTAAGAGTTAAGACCTTAGCTATTAGGCCAGAGTAAGAGTTAAGACCTTAGCTATTAGGCCAGAGTAAGAGTTAAGACCTTAACCAGTAGGCCAGAGTAAGAGTTAAGACCTTAACCTGTAGGCCATAGTACGAGTCTAAGACCTTAGCTATTAGGCCAGAGTAAGAGTTAAGACCTTAACCATTAGGCCAGAGTACGAGTATAAGACCTTAGCTATTAGGCCAGAGTAAGAGTTAAGACCTTAACCAGTAGGCCAGAGTAAGAGTTAAGACCTCAACCTGTAGGCCATAGTACGAGTCTAAGACCTTAGCTATTAGGCCAGAGTAAGAGTTAAGACCTTAACCAGTAGGCCAGGGTAAGATTTAAGACCTTAACCAGTAGGCCAGAGTAAGAGTCTAAGACCTTAGCTATTAGGCCAGAGTAAGAGTTAAGACCTTAGGTATTAGGCCAGAGTAAGAGTTAAGACCTTAACCTGTAGGCCATAGTACGAGTCTAAGACCTTAGCTATTAGGCCAGAGTAAGAGTTAAGACCTTAGCTATTAGGCCAGAGTATGAGTCTAAGACCTTAGCTATTAGGCCAGAGTAAGAGTTAAGACCTTAGCTATTAGGCCAGAGCAAGAGTTAAGACCTTAGCTATTAGACCAGTGTAAGAGTTAAGACCTTAACCAGTAGGCCAGAGTAAGAGTTAAGACCTTAACCTGTAGGCCATAGTACGAGTCTAAGACCTTAGCTATTAGGCCAGAGTAAGTGTTAAGACCTTAACCAGCAGGCCAGAGTAAGAGTTAAGACCTTAACCAGTAGGCCAGAGTAAGAGTTAAGACCTTAACCAGTAGGCCAGAGTACGAGTCTAAGACCGTATCTCTTAGGCCAGATTAAGAGTTAAGACCTTAGCTATTAGGCCAGAGTAAGAGTTAAGACCTTAACCATTAGGCCAGAGTAAGAGTTAAGACCTTAACCAGTAGGCCAGAGTACAAGTCTAAGACCTTAGCAATTAGGCCAGAGCAAGAGTTAAGACCTTAACCTGTAGGCCATAGTACTAGTCTAAGACCTTAGCTATTAGGACAGAGTAAGAGTTAAGACCTTAACCAGTAGGCCAGAGTACGAGTCTAAGACCTTAGCTATTAGGCCAGAGTAAGAGTTAAGATCTTAGCTATTAGGCCAGAGTAAGAGTTAAGTCCTTAACCATTAGGCCAGAGTACGAATCTAAGACCTTTGCAATTAGGCCAGAGTAAGACTTAAGACCTTAACCAGTAGGCCAGAGCAAGAGTTAAGACCTTAACCAGTAGGCCAGAGTACGAGTCTAAGACCTTAGCTATTAGGCCAGAGTAGGAGTCTAAGACCTTAACCAGTAGGCCAGAGTAAGAGTTAAGACCTTAGCTATAAGGCCAGAGTAAGAGATAAGACCTTAACCAGTAGGCCAGAGTAAGAGTTAAGATCTTAACCAGTAGGCCAGAGTAACAGTTAAGAACTTAACCTGTAGGCCATAGTACGAGTCTAAGACCTTAGCTATTAGGCCAGAGTAAGAGTTAAGACCTTAGCTAATAGGCCAGAGTAAGAGTTAAGACCTTAAACATTAGGCCAGAGTACGAGTCTAAGACCTTAGCTATTAGGCCAGAGTAAGAGTTAAGACCTTAGCTATTTGGCCAGAGTAAGAGTTAAGACCTTAGCTATTAGGCCAGAGTACGAGTCTAAGACCTTAGCTATTAGGTTAGAGTAAGAGTTAAGACCTTAATCAGTAGGCCAGAGTAAGAGTTAAGACCTTAGCTATTAGGCCAGAGTAAGAGTTAAGACCTTAACCATTAGGCCACAGTAAGATTTAAGACCTTAGCTATTAGGCCAGAGTAAGAGTTAAGACCTTAACCATTAGGCCAGAGTACGAGTCTAAGACCTTAGCTATTAGGCCAGAGTAAGAGTTAAGACCTTAACCAGTAGGCCAGAGTAAGAGTTAAGACCTTAGCTGTTAGGCCACAGTAAGAGTTAAGACCTTAGCTATTAGGCCAGAGTAAGAGTTAACACCTTAACCAGTAGGCCAGAGTAAGAGTTAAGACCTTAACCTGTAGGTCATAGTACGAGTCTAAGACCTTAGCTATTAGGCAAGAGTAAGACTTATGACCTTAACCAGTAGGCCAGAGCAAGAGTTAAGACCTTAACCAGTAGGCCAGAGGACGAGTCTAAGACCTTAGCAATTAGGCCAGAGTTAGAGTTAAGACCTTAACCATTAGGCCAGAGCAAGAGTTAAGACCTTAACCAGTGGGCCAGAGTATGAGTCTAAGACCTTAGCTATTAGGCCAGAGTAAGAGTTAAGATCTTAGCTATTAGGCCAGAGTAAGAGTTAAGACCTTAATCATTAGGCCAGATTACGAGTCTAAAACCTCAGCAATTAGGCCAGAGTAAGAGTTAAGACCTTAAACTGTAGGCCAGAGTAAGAGTTAAGCCCTTAACCATTAGGACAGAGTACGAGTCTAAGACCTTAGCTATTAGGCCAGAGTAAGAGTTAAGATCTTAGCTATTAGGCCATAGTAAGAGTTAAGACCTTAGCTATTAGACCAGTGTAAGAGTTAAGACCTTAACCAGTAGGCCAGAGTAAGAGTTAAGACCTTAACCTGTAGGCCATAGTACGAGACTAAGACCTTAGCTATTAGGCCAGAGTAAGTGTTAAGACCTTAACCAGCAGTCCAGAGTAAGAGTTAAGACCTTAACCAGTAGGCCAGATTAAGAGTTAAGACCTTAACCAGTAGGCCAGAGTACGAGTCTAAGACCTTATCTATTAGGCCGGATTAAGAGTTAAGACCTTACCTATTAGGCCAGAGTAAGAGTTAAGACCTTAACCATTAGGCCAGAGTAAGAGTTAAGACCTTAACCAGTAGGCCAGAGTACAAGTCTAAGACCTTAGCAATTAGGCCAGAGCAAGAGTTAAGACCTTAACCTGTAGGCCATAGTACGAGTCTAAGACCTTAGCTATTAGGACAGAGTAAGAGTTAAGACCTTAACCAGTAGGCCAGAGTACGAGTCTAAGACCTTAGCTATTAGGCCAGAGTAAGAGTTAAGATCTTAGCTATTAGGCCAGAGTAAGAGTTAAGACCTTAACCATTAGGCCAGAGTACGAATCTAAGACCTTAGCAATTAGGCCAGAGTAAGAGTTAAGACCTTAACCAGTAGGCCAGAGCAAGAGTTAAGACCTTAACCAGTAGGCCAGAGTAAGAGTTAAGACCTTAACCTGTAGGCCATAGTACGAGTCTAAGACCTTAGCTATTAGGCCAGAGTAAGAGTTAAGACCTTAGCTATTAGGCCAGAGTAAGAGTTAAGTCCTTAAACATTAGGCCATAGTACGAGTCTCAGACCTTAGCTATTAGGCCAGAGTAAGTGTTAAGACCTTAGCTATTTGGCCAGAGTAAGAGTTAAGACCTTAGCTATTAGGCCAGAGTACGAGTCTAAGACCTTAGCTATTAGGCTAGAGTAAGAGTTAAGACCTTAACCAGTAGGCCAGAGTAAGAGTTAAGACCTTTGCTCTTAGGCCAGAGTAAGAGTTAAGACCTTAACCATTAGGCCAAAGTATGAGTCTAAGGCCTTAGCTATTAGGCCAGAGTAAGAGTTAAGACCTTAACCAGTAGGCCAGAGTAAGAGTTAAGACCTTAGCTATTAGGCCAGAGTAAGAGTTAAGACCATAGCTATTAGGCAGAGTAAGAGTTAAGTCCTTAACCTGTAGGCCAGAGTAAGAGTTAAGACCTTAACCATTAGGCCAGAGTACGAGTCTAAGACCTTAGCAATTAGGCCAGAGTAAGAGTTAAGACCTTAACCAGTAGGCCAGAGCAAGAGTTAAGACCTTAACCAGTAGGCCAGAGGACGAGTCTAAGACCTTAGCTATTAGGCCAGAGTAAGAGTTAAGACCTTAACCATTAGGTCAGAGTACGAGTCTAAGACCTTAGCTATTAGGCCAGAGTAAGAGTTAAGACCTTAGCTATTAGGCCAGAGAAAGAGGTAAGACCTTAGCTATTAGGCGAGAGTAGGAGTCTAAGACCTTAACCAGTAGGCCAGAGTAAGAGTTAAGACCATAGCTATTAGGCCAGAGTAAGAGTTAAGTCCTTAACCTGTAGGCCAGAGTAAGAGTCTAAGACCTTAGCTATTAGGCCAGAGTAAGAGTTAAGACCTTAACCTGTAGGCCATAGTACGAGTCTAAGACCTTAGCTATTAGGCCAGAGTAAGAGTTAAGACCTTAACCATTAGGCCAGAGTAAGAGTTAAGACCTTAACCAGAAGGCCAGAGTACGAGTCTAAGACCTTAGCTATTAGGCCAGAGTAAGAGTTAAGACCTTAACCTGTAGGCCATAGTACGAGTCTAAGACCTTAGCTATTAGGACAGAGTAAGAGTTAAGACCTTAACCAGTAGGCCAGAGTACGAGTCTAAGACGTTAGCTATTAGGCCAGAGTAAGAGTTAAGATCTTAGCTATTAGGCCAGAGTAAGAGTTAAGACCTTAACCATTAGGCCAGAGTACGAGTCTAAGACCTTAGCAATTAGGCCAGAGTAAGAGTTAAGACCTTAACCAGTAGGCCAGAGTACGAGTCTAAGACCTTAGCTATTAGGCCAGAGTAAGAGTTAAGATCTTAGCTATTAGGCCAGAGTAAGAGTTAAGACCTTAGCTATTAGGCCAGAGTAAGAGTTAAGACCTTAGCTATTAGGCCAGAGTAAGAGTTAAGACCTTAACCAGTAGGCCAGAGTAAGAGTTAAGACCTTAACCTGTAGGCCATAGTACGAGTCTAAGACCTTAGCTATTAGGCCAGAGTAAGAGTTAAGACCTTAACCATTAGGCCAGAGTACGAGTATAAGACCTTAGCTATTAGGCCAGAGTAAGAGTTAAGACCTTAACCAGTAGGCCAGAGTAAGAGTTAAGACCTCAACCTGTAGGCCATAGTACGAGTCTAAGACCTTAGCTATTAGGCCAGAGTAAGAGTTAAGACCTTAACCAGTAGGCCAGGGTAATATTTAAGACCTTAACCAGTAGGCCAGAGTAAGAGTCTAAGACCTTAGCTATTAGGCCAGAGTAAGAGTTAAGACCTTAGGTATTAGGCCAGAGTAAGAGTTAAGACCTTAACCAGTAGGCCAGAGTAAGAGTTAAGACCTTAACCTGTAGGCCATAGTACGAGTCTAAGACCTTAGCTATTAGGCCAGAGTAAGAGTTAAGACCTTAGCTATTAGGCCAGAGTATGAGTCTAAGACCTTAGCTATTAGGCCAGAGTAAGAGTTAAGACCTTAGCTATTAGGCCAGAGCAAGAGTTAAGACCTTAGCTATTAGACCAGTGTAAGAGTTAAGACCTTAACCAGTAGGCCAGAGTAAGAGTTAAGACCTTAACCTGTAGGCCATAGTACGAGTCTAAGACCTTAGCTATTAGGCCAGAGTAAGTGTTAAGACCTTAACCAGCAGGCCAGAGTAAGAGTTAAGACCTTAACCAGTAGGCCAGAGTAAGAGTTAAGACCTTAACCAGTAGGCCAGAGTACGAGTCTAAGACCGTATCTATTAGGCCAGATTAAGAGTTAAGACCTTAGCTATTAGGCCAGAGTAAGAGTTAAGACCTTAACCATTAGGCCAGAGTAAGAGTTAAGACCTTAACCAGTAGGCCAGAGTACAAGTCTAAGACCTTAGCAATTAGGCCAGAGCAAGAGTTAAGACCTTAACCTGTAGGCCATAGTACTAGTCTAAGACCTTAGCTATTAGGACAGAGTAAGAGTTAAGACCTTAACCAGTAGGCCAGAGTACGAGTCTAAGACCTTAGCTATTAGGCCAGAGTAAGAGTTAAGATCTTAGCTATTAGGCCAGAGTAAGAGTTAAGACCTTAACCAGTAGGCCAGAGTAAGAGTTAAGATCTTAACCAGTAGGCCAGAGTAACAGTTAAGAACCTTACCTGTAGGCCATAGTACGAGTCTAAGACCTTAGCTATTAGGCAGAGTAAGAGTTAAGACCTTAGCTATTAGGCCAGAGTAAGAGTTAAGACCTTAAACATTAGGCCAGAGTACGAGTCTAAGACCTTAGCTATTAGGCCAGAGTAAGAGTTAAGACCTTAGCTATTTGGCCAGAGTAAGAGTTAAGACCATAGCTATTAGGCCAGAGTACGAGTCTAAGACCTTAGCTATTAGGTTAGAGTAAGAGTTAAGACCTTAATCAGTAGGCCAGAGTAAGAGTTAAGACCTTAGCTATTAGGCCAGAGTAAGAGTTAAGACCTTAACCATTAGGCCACAGTAAGATTTAAGACCTTAGCTATTAGGCCAGAGTAAGAGTTAAGACCTTAACCATTAGGCCAGAGTACGAGTCTAAGACCTTAGCTATTAGGCCAGAGTAAGAGTTAAGACCTTAACCAGTAGGCCAGAGTAAGAGTTAAGACCTTAGCTATTAGGCCACAGTAAGAGTTAAGACCTTAGCTATTAGGCCAGAGTAAGAGTTAAGACCTTAACCAGTAGGCCAGAGTAAGAGTTAAGACCTTAACCTGTAGGTCATAGTACGAGTCTAAGACCTTAGCTATTAGGCCAGAGTAAGACTTATGACCTTAACCAGTAGGCCAGAGCAAGAGTTAAGACCTTAACCAGTAGGCCAGAGGACGAGTCTAAGACCTTAGCAATTAGGCCAGAGTTAGAGTTAAGACCTTAACCAGTAGGCCAGAGCAAGAGTTAAGACCTTAACCAGTGGGCCAGAGTACGAGTCTAAGACCTTAGCTATTAGGCCAGAGTAAGAGTTAAGATCTTAGCTATTAGGCCAGAGTAAGAGTTAAGACCTTAATCATTAGGCCAGATTACGAGTCTAAAACCTCAGCAATTAGGCCAGAGTAAGAGTTAAGACCTTAAACTGTAGGCCAGAGTAAGAGTTAAGACCTTAACCATTAGGACAGAGTACGAGTCTAAGACCTTAGCTATTAGGCCAGACTAAGAGTTAAGATCTTAGCTATTAGGCCATAGTAAGAGTTAAGACCTTAGCTATTAGACCAGTGTAAGAGTTAAGACCTTAACCAGTAGGCCAGAGTAAGAGTTAAGACCTTAACCTGTAGGCCATAGTACTAGTCTAAGACCTTAGCTATTAGGACATAGTAAGAGTTAAGACCTTAACCAGTAGGCCAGAGTACGAGTCTAAGACCTTAGCTATTAGGCCAGAGTAAGAGTTAAGATCTTAGCTATTAGGCCAGAGTAAGAGTTAAGACCTTAACCAGTAGGCCAGAGTAAGAGTTAAGATCTTAACCAGTAGGCCAGAGTAACAGTTAAGAACTTAACCTGTAGGCCATAGTACGAGTCTAAGACCTTAGCTATTAGGCCAGAGTAAGAGTTAAGACCTTAGCTATTAGGCCAGAGTAAGAGTTAAGACCTTAAACATTAGGCCAGAGTACGAGTCTAAGACCTTAGCTATTAGGCCAGAGTAAGAGTTAAGACCTTAGCTATTTGGCCAGAGTAAGAGTTAAGACCATAGCTATTAGGCCAGAGTACGAGTCTAAGACCTTAGCTATTAGGTTAGAGTAAGAGTTAAGACCTTAATCAGTAGGCCAGAGTAAGAGTTAAGACCTTAGCTATTAGGCCAGAGTAAGAGTTAAGACCTTAACCATTAGGCCACAGTAAGATTTAAGACCTTAGCTATTAGGCCAGAGTAAGAGTTAAGACCTTAACCATTAGGCCAGAGTACGAGTCTAAGACCTTAGCTATTAGGCCAGAGTAAGAGTTAAGACCTTAACCAGTAGGCCAGAGTAAGAGTTAAGACCTTAGCTATTAGGCCACAGTAAGAGTTAAGACCTTAGCTATTAGGCCAGAGTAAGAGTTAAGACCTTAACCAGTAGGCCAGAGTAAGAGTTAAGACCTTAACCTGTAGGTCATAGTACGAGTCTAAGACCTTAGCTATTAGGCCAGAGTAAGACTTATGACCTTAACCAGTAGGCCAGAGCAAGAGTTAAGACCTTAACCAGTAGGCCAGAGGACGAGTCTAAGACCTTAGCAATTAGGCCAGAGTTAGAGTTAAGACCTTAACCAGTAGGCCAGAGCAAGAGTTAAGACCTTAACCAGTGGGCCAGAGTACGAGTCTAAGACCTTAGCTATTAGGCCAGAGTAAGAGTTAAGATCTTAGCTATTAGGCCAGAGTAAGAGTTAAGACCTTAATCATTAGGCCAGATTACGAGTCTAAAACCTCAGCAATTAGGCCAGAGTAAGAGTTAAGACCTTAAACTGTAGGCCAGAGTAAGAGTTAAGACCTTAACCATTAGGACAGAGTACGAGTCTAAGACCTTAGCTATTAGGCCAGACTAAGAGTTAAGATCTTAGCTATTAGGCCATAGTAAGAGTTAAGACCTTAGCTATTAGACCAGTGTAAGAGTTAAGACCTTAACCAGTAGGCCAGAGTAAGAGTTAAGACCTTAACCTGTAGGCCATAGTACGAGTCTAAGACCTTAGCTATTAGGCCAGAGTAAGTGTTAAGACCTTAACCAGCAGTCCAGAGTAAGAGTTAAGACCTTAACCAGTAGGCCAGATTAAGAGTTAAGACCTTAACCAGTAGGCCAGAGTACGAGTCTAAGACCTTATCTATTAGGCCGGATTAAGAGTTAAGACCTTACCTCTTAGGCCAGAGTAAGAGTTAAGACCTTAACCATTAGGCCAGAGTAAGAGTTAAGACCTTAACCAGTAGGCCAGAGTACAAGTCTAAGACCTTAGCAATTAGGCCAGAGCAAGAGTTAAGACCTTAACCTGTAGGCCATAGTACGAGTCTAAGACCTTAGCTATTAGGACAGAGTAAGAGTTAAGACCTTAACCAGTAGGCCAGAGTACGAGTCTAAGACCTTAGCTATTAGGCCAGAGTAAGAGTTAAGATCTTAGCTATTAGGCCAGAGTAAGAGTTAAGACCTTAACCATTAGGCCAGAGTACGAATCTAAGACCTTAGCAATTAGGCCAGAGTAAGAGTTAAGACCTTAACCAGTAGGCCAGAGCAAGAGTTAAGACCTTAACCAGTAGGCCAGAGTAAGAGTTAAGACCTTAACCTGTAGGCCATAGTACGAGTCTAAGACCTTAGCTATTAGGCCAGAGTAAGAGTTAAGACCTTAGCTATTAGGCCAGAGTAAGAGTTAAGTCCTTAAACATTAGGCCATAGTACGAGTCTCAGACCTTAGCTATTAGGCCAGAGTAAGTGTTAAGACCTTAGCTATTTGGCCAGAGTAAGAGTTAAGACCTTAGCTATTAGGCCAGAGTACGAGTCTAAGACCTTAGCTATTAGGCTAGAGTAAGAGTTAAGACCTTAACCAGTAGGCCAGAGTAAGAGTTAAGACCTTTGCTCTTAGGCCAGAGTAAGAGTTAAGACCTTAACCATTAGGCCAAAGTATGAGTCTAAGGCCTTAGCTATTAGGCCAGAGTAAGAGTTAAGACCTTAACCAGTAGGCCAGAGTAAGAGTTAAGACCTTAGCTATTAGGCCAGAGTAAGAGTTAAGACCATAGCTATTAGGCAGAGTAAGAGTTAAGTCCTTAACCTGTAGGCCAGAGTAAGAGTTAAGACCTTAACCAGTAGGCCAGAGGACGAGTCTAAGACCTTAGCAATTAGGCCAGAGTTAGAGTTAAGACCTTAACCAGTAGGCCAGAGCAAGAGTTAAGACCTTAACCAGTGGGCCAGAGTACGAGTCTAAGACCTTAGCTATTAGGCCAGAGTAAGAGTTAAGATCTTAGCTATTAGGCCAGAGTAAGAGTTAAGACCTTAATCATTAGGCCAGATTACGAGTCTAAAACCTCAGCAATTAGGCCAGAGTAAGAGTTAAGACCTTAAACTGTAGGCCAGAGTGAGAGTTAAGACCTTAACCATTAGGACAGAGTACGAGTCTAAGACCTTAGCTATTAGGCCAGACTAAGAGTTAAGATCTTAGCTATTAGGCCATAGTAAGAGTTAAGACCTTAGCTATTAGACCAGTGTAAGAGTTAAGACCTTAACCAGTAGGCCAGAGTAAGAGTTAAGACCTTAACCTGTAGGCCATAGTACGAGTCTAAGACCTTAGCTATTAGGCCAGAGTAAGTGTTAAGACCTTAACCAGCAGTCCAGAGTAAGAGTTAAGACCTTAACCAGTAGGCCAGATTAAGAGTTAAGACCTTAACCAGTAGGCCAGAGTACGAGTCTAAGACCTTATCTATTAGGCCGGATTAAGAGTTAAGACCTTACCTCTTAGGCCAGAGTAAGAGTTAAGACCTTAACCATTAGGCCAGAGTAAGAGTTAAGACCTTAACCAGTAGGCCAGAGTACAAGTCTAAGACCTTAGCAATTAGGCCAGAGCAAGAGTTAAGACCTTAACCTGTAGGCCATAGTACGAGTCTAAGACCTTAGCTATTAGGACAGAGTAAGAGTTAAGACCTTAACCAGTAGGCCAGAGTACGAGTCTAAGACCTTAGCTATTAGGCCAGAGTAAGAGTTAAGATCTTAGCTATTAGGCCAGAGTAAGAGTTAAGACCTTAACCATTAGGCCAGAGTACGAATCTAAGACCTTAGTAATTAGGCCAGAGTAAGAGTTAAGACCTTAACCAGTAGGCCAGAGCAAGAGTTAAGACCTTAACCAGTAGGCCAGAGTAAGAGTTAAGACCTTAACCTGTAGGCCATAGTACGAGTCTAAGACCTTAGCTATTAGGCCAGAGTAAGAGTTAAGACCTTAGCTATTAGGCCAGAGTAAGAGTTAAGTCCTTAAACATTAGGCCATAGTACGAGTCTCAGACCTTAGCTATTAGGCCAGAGTAAGTGTTAAGACCTTAGCTATTTGGCCAGAGTAAGAGTTAAGACCTTAGCTATTAGGCCAGAGTACGAGTCTAAGACCTTAGCTATTAGGCTAGAGTAAGAGTTAAGACCTTAACCAGTAGGCCAAAGTAAGAGTTAAGACCTTTGCTCTTAGGCCAGAGTAAGAGTTAAGACCTTAACCATTAGGCCAAAGTATGAGTCTAAGGCCTTAGCTATTAGGCCAGAGTAAGAGTTAAGACCTTAACCAGTAGGCCAGAGTAAGAGTTAAGACCTTAGCTATTAGGCCAGAGTAAGAGTTAAGACCATAGCTATTAGGCAGAGTAAGAGTTAAGTCCTTAACCTGTAGGCCAGAGTAAGAGTTAAGACCTTAACCATTAGGCCAGAGTACGAGTCTAAGACCTTAGCAATTAGGCCAGAGTAAGAGTTAAGACCTTAACCAGTAGGCCAGAGCAAGAGTTAAGACCTTAACCAGTAGGCCAGAGGACGAGTCTAAGACCTTAGCTATTAGGCCAGAGTAAGAGTTAAGACCTTAACCATTAGGTCAGAGTACGAGTCTAAGACCTTAGCTATTAGGCCAGAGTAAGAGTTAAGACCATAGCTATTAGGCCAGAGAAAGAGGTAAGACCTTAGCTATTAGGCGAGAGTAGGAGTCTAAGACCTTAACCAGTAGGCCAGAGTAAGAGTTAAGACCATAGCTATTAGGCCAGAGTAAGAGTTAAGTCCTTAACCTGTAGGCCAGAGTAAGAGTCTAAGACCTTAGCTATTAGGCCAGAGTAAGAGTTAAGACCTTAACCTGTAGGCCATAGTACGAGTCTAAGACCTTAGCTATTAGGCCAGAGTAAGAGTTAAGACCTTAACCATTAGGCCAGAGTAAGAGTTAAGACCTTAACCAGAAGGCCAGAGTACGAGTCTAAGACCTTAGCTATTAGGCCAGAGTAAGAGTTAAGACCTTAACCTGTAGGCCATAGTACGAGTCTAAGACCTTAGCTATTAGGACAGAGTAAGAGTTAAGACCTTAACCAGTAGGCCAGAGTACGAGTCTAAGACGTTAGCTATTAGGCCAGAGTAAGAGTTAAGATCTTAGCTATTAGGCCAGAGTAAGAGTTAAGACCTTAACCATTAGGCCAGAGTACGAGTCTAAGACCTTAGCAATTAGGCCAGAGTAAGAGTTAAGACCTTAACCAGTAGGCCAGAGTACGAGTCTAAGACCTTAGCTATTAGGCCAGAGTAAGAGTTAAGATCTTAGCTATTAGGCCAGAGTAAGAGTTAAGACCTTAGCTATTAGGCCAGAGTAAGAGTTAAGACCTTAGCTATTAGGCCAGAGTAAGAGTTAAGACCTTAACCAGTAGGCCAGAGTAAGAATTAAGACCTTAACCTGTAGGCCATAGTACGAGTCTAAGACCTTAGCTATTAGGCCAGAGTAAGAGTTAAGACCTTAACCATTAGGCCAGAGTACGAGTATAAGACCTTAGCTATTAGGCCAGAGTAAGAGTTAAGACCTTAACCAGTAGGCCAGAGTAAGAGTTAAGACCTCAACCTGTAGGCCATAGTACGAGTCTAAGACCTTAGCTATTAGGCCAGAGTAAGAGTTAAGACCTTAACCAGTAGGCCAGGGTAAGATTTAAGACCTTAACCAGTAGGCCAGAGTAAGAGTCTAAGACCTTAGCTATTAGGCCAGAGTAAGAGTTAAGACCTTAGGTATTAGGCCAGAGTAAGAGTTAAGACCTTAACCAGTAGGCCAGAGTAAGAGTTAAGACCTTAACCTGTAGGCCATAGTACGAGTCTAAGACCTTAGCTATTAGGCCAGAGTAAGAGTTAAGACCTTAGCTATTAGGCCAGAGTATGAGTCTAAGACCTTAGCTATTAGGCCAGAGTAAGAGTTAAGACCTTAGCTATTAGGCCAGAGCAAGAGTTAAGACCTTAGCTATTAGACCAGTGTAAGAGTTAAGACCTTAACCAGTAGGCCAGAGTAAGAGTTAAGACCTTAACCTGTAGGCCATAGTACGAGTCTAAGACCTTAGCTATTAGGCCAGAGTAAGTGTTAAGACCTTAACCAGCAGGCCAGAGTAAGAGTTAAGACCTTAACCAGTAGGCCAGAGTAAGAGTTAAGACCTTAACCAGTAGGCCAGAGTACGAGTCGAAGACCGTATCTATTAGGCCAGATTAAGAGTTAAGACCTTAGCTATTAGGCCAGAGTAAGAGTTAAGACCTTAACCATTAGGCCAGAGTAAGAGTTAAGACCTTAACCAGTAGGCCAGAGTACAAGTCTAAGACCTTAGCAATTAGGCCAGAGCAAGAGTTAAGACCTTAACCTGTAGGCCATAGTACTAGTCTAAGACCTTAGCTATTAGGACAGAGTAAGAGTTAAGACCTTAACCAGTAGGCCAGAGTACGAGTCTAAGACCTTAGCTATTAGGCCAGAGTAAGAGTTAAGATCTTAGCTATTAGGCCAGAGTAAGAGTTAAGTCCTTAACCATTAGGCCAGAGTACGAATCTAAGACCTTTGCAATTAGGCCAGAGTAAGACTTAAGACCTTAACCAGTAGGCCAGAGCAAGAGTTAAGACCTTAACCAGTAGGCCAGAGTACGAGTCTAAGACCTTAGCTATTAGGCAAGAGTAGGAGTCTAAGACCTTAACCAGTAGGCCAGAGTAAGAGTTAAGACCTTAGCTATAAGGCCAGAGTAAGAGATAAGACCTTAACCAGTAGGCCAGAGTAAGAGTTAAGATCTTAACCAGTAGGCCAGAGTAACAGTTAAGAACTTAACCTGTAGGCCATAGTACGAGTCTAAGACCTTAGCTATTAGGCCAGAGTAAGAGTTAAGACCTTAGCTATTAGGCCAGAGTAAGAGTTAAGACCTTAAACATTAGGCCAGAGTACGAGTCTAAGACCTTAGCTATTAGGCCAGAGTAAGAGTTAAGACCTTAGCTATTTGGCCAGAGTAAGAGTTAAGACCTTAGCTATTAGTCCAGAGTACGAGTCTAAGACCTTAGCTATTAGGTTAGAGTAAGAGTTAAGACCTTAATCAGTAGGCCAGAGTAAGAGTTAAGACCTTAGCTATTAGGCCAGAGTAAGAGTTAAGACCTTAACCATTAGGCCACAGTAAGATTTAAGACCTTAGCTATTAGGCCAGAGTAAGAGTTAAGACCTTAACCATTAGGCCAGAGTACGAGTCTAAGACCTTAGCTATTAGGCCAGAGTAAGAGTTAAGACCTTAACCAGTAGGCCAGAGTAAGAGTTAAGACCTTAGCTATTAGGCCACAGTAAGAGTTAAGACCTTAGCTATTAGGCCAGAGTAAGAGTTAAGACCTTAACCAGTAGGCCAGAGTAAGAGTTAAGACCTTAACCTGTAGGTCATAGTACGAGTCTAAGACCTTAGCTATTAGGCCAGAGTAAGACTTATGACCTTAACCAGTAGGCCAGAGCAAGAGTTAAGACCTTAACCAGTAGGCCAGAGGACGAGTCTAAGACCTTAGCAATTAGGCCAGAGTTAGAGTTAAGACCTTAACCAGTAGGCCAGAGCAAGAGTTAAGACCTTAACCAGTGGGCCAGAGTACGAGTCTAAGACCTTAGCTATTAGGCCAGAGTAAGAGTTAAGATCTTAGCTATTAGGCCAGAGTAAGAGTTAAGACCTTAATCATTAGGCCAGATTACGAGTCTAAAACCTCAGCAATTAGGCCAGAGTAAGAGTTAAGACCTTAAACTGTAGGCCAGAGTAAGAGTTAAGACCTTAACCATTAGGACAGAGTACGAGTCTAAGACCTTAGCTATTAGGCCAGACTAAGAGTTAAGATCTTAGCTATTAGGCCATAGTAAGAGTTAAGACCTTAGCTATTAGACCAGTGTAAGAGTTAAGACCTTAACCAGTAGGCCAGAGTAAGAGTTAAGACCTTAACCTGTAGGCCATAGTACGAGTCTAAGACCTTAGCTATTAGGCCAGAGTAAGTGTTAAGACCTTAACCAGCAGTCCAGAGTAAGAGTTAAGACCTTAACCAGTAGGCCAGATTAAGAGTTAAGACCTTAACCAGTAGGCCAGAGTACGAGTCTAAGACCTTATCTATTAGGCCGGATTAAGAGTTAAGACCTTACCTCTTAGGCCAGAGTAAGAGTTAAGACCTTAACCATTAGGCCAGAGTAAGAGTTAAGACCTTAACCAGTAGGCCAGAGTACAAGTCTAAGACCTTAGCAATTAGGCCAGAGCAAGAGTTAAGACCTTAACCTGTAGGCCATAGTACGAGTCTAAGACCTTAGCTATTAGGACAGAGTAAGAGTTAAGACCTTAACCAGTAGGCCAGAGTACGAGTCTAAGACCTTAGCTATTAGGCCAGAGTAAGAGTTAAGATCTTAGCTATTAGGCCAGAGTAAGAGTTAAGACCTTAACCATTAGGCCAGAATACGAATCTAAGACCTTAGCAATTAGGCCAGAGTAAGAGTTAAGACCTTAACCAGTAGGCCAGAGCAAGAGTTAAGACCTTAACCAGTAGGCCAGAGTAAGAGTTAAGACCTTAACCTGTAGGCCATAGTACGAGTCTAAGACCTTAGCTATTAGGCCAGAGTAAGAGTTAAGACCTTAGCTATTAGGCCAGAGTAAGAGTTAAGTCCTTAAACATTAGGCCATAGTACGAGTCTAAGACCTTAGCTATTAGGCCAGAGTAAGTGTTAAGACCTTAGCTATTTGGCCAGAGTAAGAGTTAAGACCTTAGCTATTAGGCCAGAGTACGAGTCTAAGACCTTAGCTATTAGGCTAGAGTAAGAGTTAAGACCTTAACCAGTAGGCCAGAGTAAGAGTTACAACCTTTGCTCTTAGGCCAGAGTAAGAGTTAAGACCTTAACCATTAGGCCAAAGTATGAGTCTAAGGCCTTAGCTATTAGGCCAGAGTAAGAGTTAAGACCTTAACCAGTAGGCCAGAGTAAGAGTTAAGACCTTAGCTATTAGGCCAGAGTAAGAGTTAAGACCTTAGCTATTAGGCCAGAGTAAGAGTTAAGACCTTAACCAGTAGGCCAGAGTAAGAGTTAAGACCTTAACCTGTAGGCCATAGTACGAGTCTAAGACCTTAGCTATTAGGCCAGAGTAAGAGTTAAGACCTTAACCAGTAGGCCAGAGCAAGAGTTAAGACCTTAACCAGTAGGCCAGAGGATGAGTCTAAGACCTTAGCTATTAGGCCAGAGTAAGAGTTAAGACCTTAGCTATTAGACCAGTGTAAGAGTTAAGACCTTAACCAGTAGGCCAGAGTAAGAGTTAAGACCTTAACCTGTAGGCCATAGTACGAGTCTAAGACCTTAGCTATTAGGCCAGAGTAAGTGTTAAGACCTTAACCAGCAGTCCAGAGTAAGAGTTAAGACCTTAACCAGTATGCCAGATTAAGAGTTAAGACCATAACCAGTAGGCCAGAGTACGAGTCTAAGACCTTATCTATTAGGCCGGAGTAAGAGTTAAGACCTTAACCATTAGGCCAGAGTAAGAGTTAAGACCTTAACCAGTAGGCCAGAGTACAAGTCTAAGACCTTAGCAATTAGGCCAGAGCAAGAGTTAAGACCTTAACCTGTAGGCCATAGTACGAGTCTAAGACCTTAGCTATTAGGACAGAGTAAGAGTTAAGACCTTAACCAGTAGGCCAGAGTACGAGTCTAAGACCTTAGCTATTAGGCCAGAGTAAGAGTTAAGATCTTAGCTATTAGGCCAGAGTAAGAGTTAAGACCTTAACCATTAGGCCAGAGTACGAATCTAAGACCTTAGCAATTAGGCCAGAGTAAGAGTTAAGACCTTAACCAGTAGGCCAGAGCAAGAGTTAAGACCTTAACCAGTAGGCCAGAGTACGAGTCTAAGACCTTAGCTATTAGGCCAGAGTAAGAGTTAAGACCTTAACCATTAGGCCAGAGTACGAGTCTAAGACCTTAGTTATTAGGCCAGAGTAAGAGTTAAGACCTTAGCTATTAGGCCAGAGTAGGAGTCTAAGACCTTAACCAGTAGGCCAGAGTAAGAGTTAAGACCTTATCTATAAGGCCAGAGTAAGAGATAAGACCTTAACCAGTAGGCCAGAGTAAGAGTTAAGATCTTAACCAGTAGGCCAGAGTAAGAGTTAAGACCTTAACCTGTAGGCCATAGTACGAGTCTAAGACCTTAGCTATTAGGCCAGAGTAAGAGTTAAGACCTTAGCTATTAGGCCAGAGTAAGAGTTAAGACCTTAAACATTAGGCCACAGTACGAGTCTAAGACCTTAGCTATTAGGCCAGAGTAAGTGTTAAGACCTTAGCTATTTGGCCAGAGTAAAAGTTAATACCTTAGCTATTAGGCCAGAGTAAGTGTTAAGACCTTTTCCAGCAGGCCAGAGTAAGAGTTAAGACCTTAACCAGTAGGCCAGAGTACGAGTCTAAGACCTTAGCTATTAGGCCAGAGTAAGAGTTAAGATCTTAGCTATTAGGCCAGAGTAAGAGTTAAGACCTTAACCATTAGGCCAGAGTACGAGTCTAAGACCTTAGCAATTAGGCCAGAGTAAGAGTTAAGACCTTAACCAGTAGGCCAGAGCAAGAGTTAAGACCTTAACCAGTAGGCCAGAGGACGAGTCTAAGACCTTAGCTATTAGGCCAGAGTAAGAGTTAAGACCTTAACCATTAGGTCAGAGTACGAGTCTAAGACCTTAGCTATTAGGCCAGAGTAAGAGTTAAGACCTTAGCTATTAGGCCAGAGAAAGAGGTAAGACCTTAGCTATTAGGCGAGAGTAGGAGTCTAAGACCTTAACCAGTAGGCCAGAGTACGAGTCTAAGACCTTAGCTATTAGGCCAGAGTAAGAGTTAAGATCTTAGCTATTAGGCCAGAGTAAGAGTTAAGTCCTTAACCTGTAGGCCAGAGTAAGAGTCTAAGACCTTAGCTATTAGGCCAGAGTAAGAGTTAAGACCTTAACCTGTAGGCCATAGTACGAGTCTAAGACCTTAGCTATTAGGCCAGAGTAAGAGTTAAGACCTTAACCATTAGGCCAGAGTAAAAGTTAAGACCTTAACCAGAAGGCCAGAGTACGAGTCTAAGACCTTAGCTATTAGGCCAGAGTAAGAGTTAAGACCTTAACCTGTAGGCCATAGTACGAGTCTAAGACCTTAGCTATTAGGACAGAGTAAGAGTTAAGACCTTAACCAGTAGGCCAGAGTACGAGTCTAAGACGTTAGCTATTAGGCCAGAGTAAGAGTTAAGATCTTAGCTATTAGGCCAGAGTAAGAGTTAAGACCTTAACCATTAGGCCAGAGTACGAGTCTAAGACCTTAGCAATTAGGCCAGAGTAAGAGTTAAGACCTTAACCAGTAGGCCAGAGTACGAGTCTAAGACCTTAGCTATTAGGCCAGAGTAAGAGTTAAGATCTTAGCTATTAGGCCAGAGTAAGAGTTAAGACCTTAGCTATTAGGCCAGAGTAAGAGTTAAGACCTTAGCTATTAGGCCAGAGTAAGAGTTAAGACCTTAACCAGTAGGCCAGAGTAAGAGTTAAGACCTTAACCTGTAGGCCATAGTACGAGTCTAAGACCTTAGCTATTAGGCCAGAGTAAGAGTTAAGACCTTAACCATTAGGCCAGAATACGAGTATAAGACCTTAGCTATTAGGCCAGAGTAAGAGTTAAGACCTTAACCAGTAGGCCAGAGTAAGAGTTAAGACCTCAACCTGTAGGCCATAGTACGAGTCTAAGACCTTAGCTATTAGGCCAGAGTAAGAGTTAAGACCTTAGCTATTAGGCCAGAGAAAGAGTTAAGACCTTAGCTATTAGGCCAGAGTAAGAGTTAAGACCTTAGCTATTAGGCCAGAGTAAGAGTTAAGACCTTAACCAGTAGGCCAGAGTAAGAGTTAAGACCTTAGCTATTAGGCCAGAGTAAGAGTTAAGACCTTAACCATTAGGTCAGAGTAAGAGTTAAGACCTTAGCTATTAGGCTAGAGTAAGAGTTAAGACCTTAACCATTAGGCCAGAGTACGAGTCTAAGACCTTAGCTATTATGCCAGAGTAAGAGTTAAGACCTTAAGCAGTAGGCCAGAGTAAGAGTCTAAGACCTTAGCTATTAGGCCAGAGTAAGAGTTAAGACCTTAACCATTAGGTCAGAGTACGAGTCTAAGACCTTAGCTATTAGGCCAGAGTAAGAGTTAAGACCTTAGCTATTAGGCCAGAGTAAGAGTTAAGTCCTTAAACATTAGGCCATAGTACGAGTCTAAGACCTTAGCTATTAGGCCAGAGTAAGTGTTAAGACCTTAGCTATTTGGCCAGAGTAAGAGTTAAGACCTTAGCTATTAGGCCAGAGTACGAGTCTAAGACCTTAGCTATTAGGCTAGAGTAAGAGTTAAGACCTTAACCAGTAGGCCAGAGTAAGAGTTACAACCTTTGCTCTTAGGCCAGAGTAAGAGTTAAGACCTTAACCATTAGGCCAAAGTATGAGTCTAAGGCCTTAGCTATTAGGCCAGAGTAAGAGTTAAGACCTTAACCAGTAGGCCAGAGTAAGAGTTAAGACCTTAGCTATTAGGCCAGAGTAAGAGTTAAGACCTTAGCTATTAGGCCAGAGTAAGAGTTAAGACCTTAACCAGTAGGCCAGAGTAAGAGTTAAGACCTTAACCTGTAGGCCATAGTACGAGTCTAAGACCTTAGCTATTAGGCCAGAGTAAGAGTTAAGACCTTAACCAGTAGGCCAGAGCAAGAGTTAAGACCTTAACCAGTAGGCCAGAGGATGAGTCTAAGACCTTAGCTATTAGGCCAGAGTAAGAGTTAAGACCTTAGCTATTAGACCAGTGTAAGAGTTAAGACCTTAACCAGTAGGCCAGAGTAAGAGTTAAGACCTTAACCTGTAGGCCATAGTACGAGTCTAAGACCTTAGCTATTAGGCCAGAGTAAGTGTTAAGACCTTAACCAGCAGTCCAGAGTAAGAGTTAAGACCTTAACCAGTATGCCAGATTAAGAGTTAAGACCATAACCAGTAGGCCAGAGTACGAGTCTAAGACCTTATCTATTAGGCCGGAGTAAGAGTTAAGACCTTAACCATTAGGCCAGAGTAAGAGTTAAGACCTTAACCAGTAGGCCAGAGTACAAGTCTAAGACCTTAGCAATTAGGCCAGAGCAAGAGTTAAGACCTTAACCTGTAGGCCATAGTACGAGTCTAAGACCTTAGCTATTAGGACAGAGTAAGAGTTAAGACCTTAACCAGTAGGCCAGAGTACGAGTCTAAGACCTTAGCTATTAGGCCAGAGTAAGAGTTAAGATCTTAGCTATTAGGCCAGAGTAAGAGTTAAGACCTTAACCATTAGGCCAGAGTACGAATCTAAGACCTTAGCAATTAGGCCAGAGTAAGAGTTAAGACCTTAACCAGTAGGCCAGAGCAAGAGTTAAGACCTTAACCAGTAGGCCAGAGTACGAGTCTAAGACCTTAGCTATTAGGCCAGAGTAAGAGTTAAGACCTTAACCATTAGGCCAGAGTACGAGTCTAAGACCTTAGTTATTAGGCCAGAGTAAGAGTTAAGACCTTAGCTATTAGGCCAGAGTAGGAGTCTAAGACCTTAACCAGTAGGCCAGAGTAAGAGTTAAGACCTTATCTATAAGGCCAGAGTAAGAGATAAGACCTTAACCAGTAGGCCAGAGTAAGAGTTAAGATCTTAACCAGTAGGCCAGAGTAAGAGTTAAGACCTTAACCTGTAGGCCATAGTACGAGTCTAAGACCTTAGCTATTAGGCCAGAGTAAGAGTTAAGACCTTAGCTATTAGGCCAGAGTAAGAGTTAAGACCTTAAACATTAGGCCACAGTACGAGTCTAAGACCTTAGCTATTAGGCCAGAGTAAGTGTTAAGACCTTAGCTATTTGGCCAGAGTAAAAGTTAATACCTTAGCTATTAGGCCAGAGTAAGTGTTAAGACCTTTTCCAGCAGGCCAGAGTAAGAGTTAAGACCTTAACCAGTAGGCCAGAGTACGAGTCTAAGACCTTAGCTATTAGGCCAGAGTAAGAGTTAAGATCTTAGCTATTAGGCCAGAGTAAGAGTTAAGACCTTAACCATTAGGCCAGAGTACGAGTCTAAGACCTTAGCAATTAGGCCAGAGTAAGAGTTAAGACCTTAACCAGTAGGCCAGAGCAAGAGTTAAGACCTTAACCAGTAGGCCAGAGGACGAGTCTAAGACCTTAGCTATTAGGCCAGAGTAAGAGTTAAGACCTTAACCATTAGGTCAGAGTACGAGTCTAAGACCTTAGCTATTAGGCCAGAGTAAGAGTTAAGACCTTAGCTATTAGGCCAGAGAAAGAGGTAAGACCTTAGCTATTAGGCGAGAGTAGGAGTCTAAGACCTTAACCAGTAGGCCAGAGTACGAGTCTAAGACCTTAGCTATTAGGCCAGAGTAAGAGTTAAGATCTTAGCTATTAGGCCAGAGTAAGAGTTAAGTCCTTAACCTGTAGGCCAGAGTAAGAGTCTAAGACCTTAGCTATTAGGCCAGAGTAAGAGTTAAGACCTTAACCTGTAGGCCATAGTACGAGTCTAAGACCTTAGCTATTAGGCCAGAGTAAGAGTTAAGACCTTAACCATTAGGCCAGAGTAAAAGTTAAGACCTTAACCAGAAGGCCAGAGTACGAGTCTAAGACCTTAGCTATTAGGCCAGAGTAAGAGTTAAGACCTTAACCTGTAGGCCATAGTACGAGTCTAAGACCTTAGCTATTAGGACAGAGTAAGAGTTAAGACCTTAACCAGTAGGCCAGAGTACGAGTCTAAGACGTTAGCTATTAGGCCAGAGTAAGAGTTAAGATCTTAGCTATTAGGCCAGAGTAAGAGTTAAGACCTTAACCATTAGGCCAGAGTACGAGTCTAAGACCTTAGCAATTAGGCCAGAGTAAGAGTTAAGACCTTAACCAGTAGGCCAGAGTACGAGTCTAAGACCTTAGCTATTAGGCCAGAGTAAGAGTTAAGATCTTAGCTATTAGGCCAGAGTAAGAGTTAAGACCTTAGCTATTAGGCCAGAGTAAGAGTTAAGACCTTAGCTATTAGGCCAGAGTAAGAGTTAAGACCTTAACCAGTAGGCCAGAGTAAGAGTTAAGACCTTAACCTGTAGGCCATAGTACGAGTCTAAGACCTTAGCTATTAGGCCAGAGTAAGAGTTAAGACCTTAACCATTAGGCCAGAATACGAGTATAAGACCTTAGCTATTAGGCCAGAGTAAGAGTTAAGACCTTAACCAGTAGGCCAGAGTAAGAGTTAAGACCTCAACCTGTAGGCCATAGTACGAGTCTAAGACCTTAGCTATTAGGCCAGAGTAAGAGTTAAGACCTTAGCTATTAGGCCAGAGAAAGAGTTAAGACCTTAGCTATTAGGCCAGAGTAAGAGTTAAGACCTTAGCTATTAGGCCAGAGTAAGAGTTAAGACCTTAACCATTAGGCCAGAGTACGAGTCTAAGACCTTATCTATTAGGCCAGAGTAAGAGTTAAGATCTTAGCTATTAGGCCAGAGTAAGAGTTAAGATCTTAATCAGTAGGCCAGAGTAAGAGTCTATGACCTTAGCCATTAGGCCAGAGTAAGAGTTAAGACCTTAACCTGTAGGCCAGAGTAAGAGTTAAGACCTTAACCAGTAGGCCAGAGTAAGAGTCTAAGACCTTAGCTATTAGGCCAGAGTAAGAGTTAAGATCTTAGCTATTAGGCCAGAGTAAGAGTTAAGACCTTAATCATTAGGCCAGATTATGAGTCTAAGACCTTAACCAGTAGGCCAGAGTAAGAGTTAAGACCTTAACCTGTAGGCCAGAGTACGAGTCTAAGACCTTAGCTATTAGGCCAGAGTAAGAGTTAAGATCTTAGCTATTAGGCCAGAGTAAGAGTTAAGACCTTAATCATTAGGCCAGATTACGAGTCTAAGACCTTAGCAATTAGGCCAGAGTAAGAGTTAAGACCTTAACCTGTAGGCCAGAGTAAGAGTTAAGACCTTAACCATTAGGCCAGAGTACGAGTCTAAGACCTTAGCTATTAGGCCAGAGTAAGAGTTAAGATCTTAGCTATTAGGCCAGAGTAAGAGTTAAGACCTTAACCATTAGGCCAGAGTACGAGTCTAAGACCTTAGCAATTAGGCCAGAGTAAGAGTTAAGACCTTAACCAGTAGGCCAGAGTAAGAGTCTAAGACCTTAGCTATTAGGCCAGAGTAAGAGTTAAGATCTTAGCTATTAGGCCAGAGTAAGAGTTAAGACCTTAATCATTAGGCCAGATTACGAGTCTAAGACCTTAACCAGTAGGCCAGAGCAAGAGTTAAGACCTTAACCAGTAGGCCAGAGTACGAGTCTAAGACCTTAGCTATTAGGCGAGAGTAAGAGTTAAGATCTTAGCTATTAGGCCAGAGTAAGAGTTAAGACCTTAATCATTAGGCCAGATTACGAGTCTAAGACCTTAGCAATTAGGCCAGAGTAAGAGTTAAGACCTTAACCTGTAGGCCAGAGTAAGAGTTAAGACCTTATCCATTAGGCCAGAGTACGAGTCTAAGACCGTAGCTATTAGGCCAGAGTAAGAGTTAAGATCTTAGCTATTAGGCCAGAGTAAGAGTTAAGACCTTAATCAGTAGGCCAGAGTAAGAGTCTATGACCTTAGCTATTAGGCCAGAGTAAGAGTTAAGACCTTAACCTGTAGGCCAGAGTAAGAGTTAAGACCTTAACCATTAGGCCAGAGTACGAGTCTAAGACCTTAGCTATTAGGCCAGAGTAAGAGTTAAGACCTTAACCATTAGGCCAGAGCACGAGTCTAAGACCTTAGCTATTAGGCCAGAGTATGAGTCTAAGACCTTAGCTATTAGGCCAGAGTAAGAGTTACGACCTTAGCTATTAGGCCAGAGTAAGAGTTAAGACCTTAACCAGTAGGCCAGAGTAAGAGTTAAGACCTTAACCAGTAGGACAGAGTAAGAGTTAAGACCTTAGCTATTAGGCCAGAGAACGAGTCTAAGACCTTAGCTATTAGGCCAGAGTAAGTGTTAAGGCCTTTTCCAGCAGGCCAGAGTAAGAGTTAAGACCTTAACCAGTAGGCCAGAGTACGAGTCTAAGACCTTAGCTATTAGGCCAGAGTAAGAGTTAAGATCTTAGCTATTAGGCCAGAGTAAGAGTTAAGACCTTAACCATTAGGCCAGAGTACGAGTCTAAGACCTTAGCAATTAGGCCAGAGTAAGAGTTAAGACCTTAACCAGTAGGCCAGAGCAAGAGTTAAGACCTTAACCAGTAGGCCAGAGGACGAGTCTAAGACCTTAGCTATTAGGCCAGAGTAAGAGTTAAGACCTTAACCATTAGGTCAGAGTACGAGTCTTAGACCTTAGCTATTAGGCCAGAGTAAGAGTTAAGACCTTAGCTATTAGGCCAGAGAAAGAGGTAAGACCTTAGCTATTAGGCGAGAGTAGGAGTCTAAGACCTTAACCAGTAGGCCAGAGTAAGAGTTAAGACCATAGCTATTAGGCCAGAGTAAGAGTTAAGTCCTTAACCTGTAGGCCAGAGTAAGAGTCTAAGACCTTAGCTATTAGGCCAGAGTAAGAGTTAAGACCTTAACCTGTAGGCCATAGTACGAGTCTAAGACCTTAGCTATTAGGCCAGAGTAAGAGTTAAGACCTTAACCATTAGGCCAGAGTAAGAGTTAAGACCTTAACCAGAAGGCCAGAGTACGAGTCTAAGACCTTAGCTATTAGGCCAGAGTAAGAGTTAAGACCTTAACCTGTAGGCCATAGTACGAGTCTAAGACCTTAGCTATTAGGACAGAGTAAGAGTTAAGACCTTAACCAGTAGGCCAGAGTACGAGTCTAAGACGTTAGCTATTAGGCCAGAGTAAGAGTTAAGATCTTAGCTATTAGGCCAGAGTAAGAGTTAAGACCTTAACCATTAGGCCAGAGTACGAGTCTAAGACCTTAGCAATTAGGCCAGAGTAAGAGTTAAGACCTTAACCAGTAGGCCAGAGTACGAGTCTAAGACCTTAGCTATTAGGCCAGAGTAAGAGTTAAGATCTTAGCTATTAGGCCAGAGTAAGAGTTAAGACCTTAGCTATTAGGCCAGAGTAAGAGTTAAGACCATAGCTATTAGGCCAGAGTAAGAGTTAAGACCTTAACCAGTAGGCCAGAGTAAGAGTTAAGACCTTAACCTGTAGGCCATAGTACGAGTCTAAGACCTTAGCTATTAGGCCAGAGTAAGAGTTAAGACCTTAACCATTAGGCCAGAATACGAGTATAAGACCTTAGCTATTAGGCCAGAGTAAGAGTTAAGACCTTAACCAGTAGGCCAGAGTAAGAGTTAAGACCTCAACCTGTAGGCCATAGTACGAGTCTAAGACCTTAGCTATTAGGCCAGAGTAAGAGTTAAGACCTTAGCTATTAGGCAAGAGAAAGAGTTAAGACCTTAGCTATTAGGCCAGAGTAAGAGTTAAGACCTCAGCTATTAGGCCAGAGTAAGAGTTAAGACCTTAACCATTAGGCCAGAGTACGAGTCTAAGACCTTATCTATTAGGCCAGAGTAAGAGTTAAGATCTTAGCTATTAGGCCAGAGTAAGAGTTAAGATCCTAATCAGTAGGCCAGAGTAAGAGTCTATGACCTTAGCCATTAGGCCAGAGTAAGAGTTAAGACCTTAACCTGTAGGCCAGAGTAAGAGTTAAGACCTTAACCAGTAGGCCAGAGTAAGAGTCTAAGACCTTAGCTATTAGGCCAGAGTAAGAGTTAAGATCTTAGCTATTAGGCCAGAGTAAGAGTTAAGACCTTAATCATTAGGCCAGATTATGAGTCTAAGACCTTAACCAGTAGGCCAGAGTAAGAGTTAAGACCTTAACCTGTAGGCCAGAGTACGAGTCTAAGACCTTAGCTATTAGGCCAGAGTAAGAGTTAAGATCTTAGCTATTAGGCCAGAGTAAGAGTTAAGACCTTAATCATTAGGCCAGATTACGAGTCTAAGACCTTAGCAATTAGGCCAGAGTAAGAGTTAAGACCTTAACCTGTAGGCCAGAGTAAGAGTTAAGACCTTAACCATTAGGCCAGAGTACGAGTCTAAGACCTTAGCTATTAGGCCAGAGTAAGAGTTAAGATCTTAGCTATTAGGCCAGAGTAAGAGTTAAGACCTTAACCATTAGGCCAGAGTACGAGTCTAAGACCTTAGCAATTAGGCCAGAGTAAGAGTTAAGACCTTAACCAGTAGGCCAGAGTAAGAGTCTAAGACCTTAGCTATTAGGCCAGAGTAAGAGTTAAGATCTTAGCTATTAGGCCAGAGTAAGAGTTAAGACCTTAATCATTAGGCCAGATTACGAGTCTAAGACCTAACCAGTAGGCCAGAGCAAGAGTTAAGACCTTAACCAGTAGGCCAGAGTACGAGTCTAAGACCTTAGCTATTAGGCGAGAGCAAGAGTTAAGATCTTAGCTATTAGGCCAGAGTAAGAGTTAAGACCTTAATCATTAGGCCAGATTACGAGTCTAAGACCTTAGCAATTAGGCCAGAGTAAGAGTTAAGACCTTAACCTGTAGGCCAGAGTAAGAGTTAAGACCTTATCCATTAGGCCAGAGTACGAGTCTAAGACCGTAGCTATTAGGCCAGAGTAAGAGTTAAGATCTTAGCTATTAGGCCAGAGTAAGAGTTAAGACCTTAATCAGTAGGCCAGAGTAAGAGTCTATGACCTTAGCTATTAGGCCAGAGTAAGAGTTAAGACCTTAACCTGTAGGCCAGAGTAAGAGTTAAGACCTTAACCATTAGGCCAGAGTACGAGTCTAAGACCTTAGCTATTAGGCCAGAGTAAGAGTTAAGACCTTAACCATTAGGCCAGAGCACGAGTCTAAGACCTTAGCTATTAGGCCAGAGTATGAGTCTAAGACCTTAGCTATTAGGCCAGAGTAAGAGTTACGACCTTAGCTATTAGGCCAGAGTAAGAGTTAAGACCTTAACCAGTAGGCCAGAGTAAGAGTTAAGACCTTAACCAGTAGGACAGAGTAAGAGTTAAGACCTTAGCTATTAGGCCAGAGAACGAGTCTAAGACCTTAGCTATTAGGCCAGAGTAAGTGTTAAGACCTTTTCCAGCAGGCCAGAGTAAGAGTTAAGACCTTAACCAGTAGGCCAGAGTACGAGTCTAAGACCTTAGCTATTAGGCCAGAGTAAGAGTTAAGATCTTAGCTATTAAGCCAGAGTAAGAGTTAAGACCTTAACCATTAGGCCAGAGTACGAGTCTAAGACCTTAGCAATTAGGCCAGGGTAAGAGTTAAGACCTTAACCAGTAGGCCAGAGCAAGAGTTAAGACCTTAACCAGTAGGCCAGAGGACGAGTCTAAGACCTTAGCTATTAGGCCAGAGTAAGAGTTAAGACCTTAACCATTAGGTCTGAGTACGAGTCTAAGACCTTAGCTATTAGGCCAGAGTAAGAGTTAAGACCTTAGCTATTAGGCCAGAGAAAGAGGTAAGACCTTAGCTATTAGGCGAGAGTAGGAGTCTAAGACCTTAACCAGTAGGCCAGAGTAAGAGTTAAGACCATAGCTATTAGGCCAGAGTAAGAGTTAAGTCCTTAACCTGTAGGCCAGAGTAAGAGTCTAAGACCTTAGCTATTAGGCCAGAGTAAGAGTTAAGACCTTAACCTGTAGGCCATAGTACGAGTCTAAGACCTTAGCTATTAGGCCAGAGTAAGAGTTAAGACCTTAACCATTAGGCCAGAGTAAGAGTTAAGACCTTAACCAGAAGGCCAGAGTACGAGTCTAAGACCTTAGCTATTAGGCCAGAGTAAGAGTTAAGACCTTAACCTGTAGGCCATAGTACGAGTCTAAGACCTTAGCTATTAGGACAGAGTAAGAGTTAAGACCTTAACCAGTAGGCCAGAGTACGAGTCTAAGACGTTAGCTATTAGGCCAGAGTAAGAGTTAAGATCTTAGCTATTAGGCCAGAGTAAGAGTTAAGACCTTAACCATTAGGCCAGAGTACGAGTCTAAGACCTTAGCAATTAGGCCAGAGTAAGAGTTAAGACCTTAACCAGTAGGCCAGAGTACGAGTCTAAGACCTTAGCTATTAGGCCAGAGTAAGAGTTAAGATCTTAGCTATTAGGCCAGAGTAAGAGTTAAGACCTTAGCTATTAGGCCAGAGTAAGAGTTAAGACCTTAGCTATTAGGCCAGAGTAAGAGTTAAGACCTTAACCAGTAGGCCAGAGTAAGAGTTAAGACCTTAACCTGTAGGCCATAGTACGAGTCTAAGACCTTAGCTATTAGGCCAGAGTAAGAGTTAAGACCTTAACCATTAGGCCAGAGTACGAGTATAAGACCTTAGCTATTAGGCCAGAGTAAGAGTTAAGACCTTAACCAGTAGGCCAGAGTAAGAGTTAAGACCTCAACCTGTAGGCCATAGTACGAGTCTAAGACCTTAGCTATTAGGCCAGAGTAAGAGTTAAGACCTTAACCAGTAGGCCAGGGTAAGATTTAAGACCTTAACCAGTAGGCCAGAGTAAGAGTCTAAGACCTTAGCTATTAGGCCAGAGTAAGAGTTAAGACCTTAGGTATTAGGCCAGAGTAAGAGTTAAGACCTTAACCTGTAGGCCATAGTACGAGTCTAAGACCTTAGCTATTAGGCCAGAGTAAGAGTTAAGACCTTAGCTATTAGGCCAGAGTATGAGTCTAAGACCTTAGCTATTAGGCCAGAGTAAGAGTTAAGACCTTAGCTATTAGGCCAGAGCAAGAGTTAAGACCTTAGCTATTAGACCAGTGTAAGAGTTAAGACCTTAACCAGTAGGCCAGAGTAAGAGTTAAGACCTTAACCTGTAGGCCATAGTACGAGTCTAAGACCTTAGCTATTAGGCCAGAGTAAGTGTTAAGACCTTAACCAGCAGGCCAGAGTAAGAGTTAAGACCTTAACCAGTAGGCCAGAGTAAGAGTTAAGACCTTAACCAGTAGGCCAGAGTACGAGTCTAAGACCGTATCTCTTAGGCCAGATTAAGAGTTAAGACCTTAGCTATTAGGCCAGAGTAAGAGTTAAGACCTTAACCATTAGGCCAGAGTAAGAGTTAAGACCTTAACCAGTAGGCCAGAGTACAAGTCTAAGACCTTAGCAATTAGGCCAGAGCAAGAGTTAAGACCTTAACCTGTAGGCCATAGTACTAGTCTAAGACCTTAGCTATTAGGACAGAGTAAGAGTTAAGACCTTAACCAGTAGGCCAGAGTACGAGTCTAAGACCTTAGCTATTAGGCCAGAGTAAGAGTTAAGATCTTAGCTATTAGGCCAGAGTAAGAGTTAAGTCCTTAACCATTAGGCCAGAGTACGAATCTAAGACCTTTGCAATTAGGCCAGAGTAAGACTTAAGACCTTAACCAGTAGGCCAGAGCAAGAGTTAAGACCTTAACCAGTAGGCCAGAGTACGAGTCTAAGACCTTAGCTATTAGGCCAGAGTAGGAGTCTAAGACCTTAACCAGTAGGCCAGAGTAAGAGTTAAGACCTTAGCTATAAGGCCAGAGTAAGAGATAAGACCTTAACCAGTAGGCCAGAGTAAGAGTTAAGATCTTAACCAGTAGGCCAGAGTAACAGTTAAGAACTTAACCTGTAGGCCATAGTACGAGTCTAAGACCTTAGCTATTAGGCCAGAGTAAGAGTTAAGACCTTAGCTAATAGGCCAGAGTAAGAGTTAAGACCTTAAACATTAGGCCAGAGTACGAGTCTAAGACCTTAGCTATTAGGCCAGAGTAAGAGTTAAGACCTTAGCTATTTGGCCAGAGTAAGAGTTAAGACCTTAGCTATTAGGCCAGAGTACGAGTCTAAGACCTTAGCTATTAGGTTAGAGTAAGAGTTAAGACCTTAATCAGTAGGCCAGAGTAAGAGTTAAGACCTTAGCTATTAGGCCAGAGTAAGAGTTAAGACCTTAACCATTAGGCCACAGTAAGATTTAAGACCTTAGCTATTAGGCCAGAGTAAGAGTTAAGACCTTAACCATTAGGCCAGAGTACGAGTCTAAGACCTTAGCTATTAGGCCAGAGTAAGAGTTAAGACCTTAACCAGTAGGCCAGAGTAAGAGTTAAGACCTTAGCTGTTAGGCCACAGTAAGAGTTAAGACCTTAGCTATTAGGCCAGAGTAAGAGTTAACACCTTAACCAGTAGGCCAGAGTAAGAGTTAAGACCTTAACCTGTAGGTCATAGTACGAGTCTAAGACCTTAGCTATTAGGCAAGAGTAAGACTTATGACCTTAACCAGTAGGCCAGAGCAAGAGTTAAGACCTTAACCAGTAGGCCAGAGGACGAGTCTAAGACCTTAGCAATTAGGCCAGAGTTAGAGTTAAGACCTTAACCATTAGGCCAGAGCAAGAGTTAAGACCTTAACCAGTGGGCCAGAGTATGAGTCTAAGACCTTAGCTATTAGGCCAGAGTAAGAGTTAAGATCTTAGCTATTAGGCCAGAGTAAGAGTTAAGACCTTAATCATTAGGCCAGATTACGAGTCTAAAACCTCAGCAATTAGGCCAGAGTAAGAGTTAAGACCTTAAACTGTAGGCCAGAGTAAGAGTTAAGCCCTTAACCATTAGGACAGAGTACGAGTCTAAGACCTTAGCTATTAGGCCAGAGTAAGAGTTAAGATCTTAGCTATTAGGCCATAGTAAGAGTTAAGACCTTAGCTATTAGACCAGTGTAAGAGTTAAGACCTTAACCAGTAGGCCAGAGTAAGAGTTAAGACCTTAACCTGTAGGCCATAGTACGAGACTAAGACCTTAGCTATTAGGCCAGAGTAAGTGTTAAGACCTTAACCAGCAGTCCAGAGTAAGAGTTAAGACCTTAACCAGTAGGCCAGATTAAGAGTTAAGACCTTAACCAGTAGGCCAGAGTACGAGTCTAAGACCTTATCTATTAGGCCGGATTAAGAGTTAAGACCTTACCTATTAGGCCAGAGTAAGAGTTAAGACCTTAACCATTAGGCCAGAGTAAGAGTTAAGACCTTAACCAGTAGGCCAGAGTACAAGTCTAAGACCTTAGCAATTAGGCCAGAGCAAGAGTTAAGACCTTAACCTGTAGGCCATAGTACGAGTCTAAGACCTTAGCTATTAGGACAGAGTAAGAGTTAAGACCTTAACCAGTAGGCCAGAGTACGAGTCTAAGACCTTAGCTATTAGGCCAGAGTAAGAGTTAAGATCTTAGCTATTAGGCCAGAGTAAGAGTTAAGACCTTAACCATTAGGCCAGAGTACGAATCTAAGACCTTAGCAATTAGGCCAGAGTAAGAGTTAAGACCTTAACCAGTAGGCCAGAGCAAGAGTTAAGACCTTAACCAGTAGGCCAGAGTAAGAGTTAAGACCTTAACCTGTAGGCCATAGTACGAGTCTAAGACCTTAGCTATTAGGCCAGAGTAAGAGTTAAGACCTTAGCTATTAGGCCAGAGTAAGAGTTAAGTCCTTAAACATTAGGCCATAGTACGAGTCTCAGACCTTAGCTATTAGGCCAGAGTAAGTGTTAAGACCTTAGCTATTTGGCCAGAGTAAGAGTTAAGACCTTAGCTATTAGGCCAGAGTACGAGTCTAAGACCTTAGCTATTAGGCTAGAGTAAGAGTTAAGACCTTAACCAGTAGGCCAGAGTAAGAGTTAAGACCTTTGCTCTTAGGCCAGAGTAAGAGTTAAGACCTTAACCATTAGGCCAAAGTATGAGTCTAAGGCCTTAGCTATTAGGCCAGAGTAAGAGTTAAGACCTTAACCAGTAGGCCAGAGTAAGAGTTAAGACCTTAGCTATTAGGCCAGAGTAAGAGTTAAGACCATAGCTATTAGGCAGAGTAAGAGTTAAGTCCTTAACCTGTAGGCCAGAGTAAGAGTTAAGACCTTAACCATTAGGCCAGAGTACGAGTCTAAGACCTTAGCAATTAGGCCAGAGTAAGAGTTAAGACCTTAACCAGTAGGCCAGAGCAAGAGTTAAGACCTTAACCAGTAGGCCAGAGGACGAGTCTAAGACCTTAGCTATTAGGCCAGAGTAAGAGTTAAGACCTTAACCATTAGGTCAGAGTACGAGTCTAAGACCTTAGCTATTAGGCCAGAGTAAGAGTTAAGACCTTAGCTATTAGGCCAGAGAAAGAGGTAAGACCTTAGCTATTAGGCGAGAGTAGGAGTCTAAGACCTTAACCAGTAGGCCAGAGTAAGAGTTAAGACCATAGCTATTAGGCCAGAGTAAGAGTTAAGTCCTTAACCTGTAGGCCAGAGTAAGAGTCTAAGACCTTAGCTATTAGGCCAGAGTAAGAGTTAAGACCTTAACCTGTAGGCCATAGTACGAGTCTAAGACCTTAGCTATTAGGCCAGAGTAAGAGTTAAGACCTTAACCATTAGGCCAGAGTAAGAGTTAAGACCTTAACCAGAAGGCCAGAGTACGAGTCTAAGACCTTAGCTATTAGGCCAGAGTAAGAGTTAAGACCTTAACCTGTAGGCCATAGTACGAGTCTAAGACCTTAGCTATTAGGACAGAGTAAGAGTTAAGACCTTAACCAGTAGGCCAGAGTACGAGTCTAAGACGTTAGCTATTAGGCCAGAGTAAGAGTTAAGATCTTAGCTATTAGGCCAGAGTAAGAGTTAAGACCTTAACCATTAGGCCAGAGTACGAGTCTAAGACCTTAGCAATTAGGCCAGAGTAAGAGTTAAGACCTTAACCAGTAGGCCAGAGTACGAGTCTAAGACCTTAGCTATTAGGCCAGAGTAAGAGTTAAGATCTTAGCTATTAGGCCAGAGTAAGAGTTAAGACCTTAGCTATTAGGCCAGAGTAAGAGTTAAGACCTTAGCTATTAGGCCAGAGTAAGAGTTAAGACCTTAACCAGTAGGCCAGAGTAAGAGTTAAGACCTTAACCTGTAGGCCATAGTACGAGTCTAAGACCTTAGCTATTAGGCCAGAGTAAGAGTTAAGACCTTAACCATTAGGCCAGAGTACGAGTATAAGACCTTAGCTATTAGGCCAGAGTAAGAGTTAAGACCTTAACCAGTAGGCCAGAGTAAGAGTTAAGACCTCAACCTGTAGGCCATAGTACGAGTCTAAGACCTTAGCTATTAGGCCAGAGTAAGAGTTAAGACCTTAACCAGTAGGCCAGGGTAATATTTAAGACCTTAACCAGTAGGCCAGAGTAAGAGTCTAAGACCTTAGCTATTAGGCCAGAGTAAGAGTTAAGACCTTAGGTATTAGGCCAGAGTAAGAGTTAAGACCTTAACCAGTAGGCCAGAGTAAGAGTTAAGACCTTAACCTGTAGGCCATAGTACGAGTCTAAGACCTTAGCTATTAGGCCAGAGTAAGAGTTAAGACCTTAGCTATTAGGCCAGAGTATGAGTCTAAGACCTTAGCTATTAGGCCAGAGTAAGAGTTAAGACCTTAGCTATTAGGCCAGAGCAAGAGTTAAGACCTTAGCTATTAGACCAGTGTAAGAGTTAAGACCTTAACCAGTAGGCCAGAGTAAGAGTTAAGACCTTAACCTGTAGGCCATAGTACGAGTCTAAGACCTTAGCTATTAGGCCAGAGTAAGTGTTAAGACCTTAACCAGCAGGCCAGAGTAAGAGTTAAGACCTTAACCAGTAGGCCAGAGTAAGAGTTAAGACCTTAACCAGTAGGCCAGAGTACGAGTCTAAGACCGTATCTATTAGGCCAGATTAAGAGTTAAGACCTTAGCTATTAGGCCAGAGTAAGAGTTAAGACCTTAACCATTAGGCCAGAGTAAGAGTTAAGACCTTAACCAGTAGGCCAGAGTACAAGTCTAAGACCTTAGCAATTAGGCCAGAGCAAGAGTTAAGACCTTAACCTGTAGGCCATAGTACTAGTCTAAGACCTTAGCTATTAGGACAGAGTAAGAGTTAAGACCTTAACCAGTAGGCCAGAGTACGAGTCTAAGACCTTAGCTATTAGGCCAGAGTAAGAGTTAAGATCTTAGCTATTAGGCCAGAGTAAGAGTTAAGACCTTAACCAGTAGGCCAGAGTAAGAGTTAAGATCTTAACCAGTAGGCCAGAGTAACAGTTAAGAACCTTACCTGTAGGCCATAGTACGAGTCTAAGACCTTAGCTATTAGGCAGAGTAAGAGTTAAGACCTTAGCTATTAGGCCAGAGTAAGAGTTAAGACCTTAAACATTAGGCCAGAGTACGAGTCTAAGACCTTAGCTATTAGGCCAGAGTAAGAGTTAAGACCTTAGCTATTTGGCCAGAGTAAGAGTTAAGACCATAGCTATTAGGCCAGAGTACGAGTCTAAGACCTTAGCTATTAGGTTAGAGTAAGAGTTAAGACCTTAATCAGTAGGCCAGAGTAAGAGTTAAGACCTTAGCTATTAGGCCAGAGTAAGAGTTAAGACCTTAACCATTAGGCCACAGTAAGATTTAAGACCTTAGCTATTAGGCCAGAGTAAGAGTTAAGACCTTAACCATTAGGCCAGAGTACGAGTCTAAGACCTTAGCTATTAGGCCAGAGTAAGAGTTAAGACCTTAACCAGTAGGCCAGAGTAAGAGTTAAGACCTTAGCTATTAGGCCACAGTAAGAGTTAAGACCTTAGCTATTAGGCCAGAGTAAGAGTTAAGACCTTAACCAGTAGGCCAGAGTAAGAGTTAAGACCTTAACCTGTAGGTCATAGTACGAGTCTAAGACCTTAGCTATTAGGCCAGAGTAAGACTTATGACCTTAACCAGTAGGCCAGAGCAAGAGTTAAGACCTTAACCAGTAGGCCAGAGGACGAGTCTAAGACCTTAGCAATTAGGCCAGAGTTAGAGTTAAGACCTTAACCAGTAGGCCAGAGCAAGAGTTAAGACCTTAACCAGTGGGCCAGAGTACGAGTCTAAGACCTTAGCTATTAGGCCAGAGTAAGAGTTAAGATCTTAGCTATTAGGCCAGAGTAAGAGTTAAGACCTTAATCATTAGGCCAGATTACGAGTCTAAAACCTCAGCAATTAGGCCAGAGTAAGAGTTAAGACCTTAAACTGTAGGCCAGAGTAAGAGTTAAGACCTTAACCATTAGGACAGAGTACGAGTCTAAGACCTTAGCTATTAGGCCAGACTAAGAGTTAAGATCTTAGCTATTAGGCCATAGTAAGAGTTAAGACCTTAGCTATTAGACCAGTGTAAGAGTTAAGACCTTAACCAGTAGGCCAGAGTAAGAGTTAAGACCTTAACCTGTAGGCCATAGTACTAGTCTAAGACCTTAGCTATTAGGACATAGTAAGAGTTAAGACCTTAACCAGTAGGCCAGAGTACGAGTCTAAGACCTTAGCTATTAGGCCAGAGTAAGAGTTAAGATCTTAGCTATTAGGCCAGAGTAAGAGTTAAGACCTTAACCAGTAGGCCAGAGTAAGAGTTAAGATCTTAACCAGTAGGCCAGAGTAACAGTTAAGAACTTAACCTGTAGGCCATAGTACGAGTCTAAGACCTTAGCTATTAGGCCAGAGTAAGAGTTAAGACCTTAGCTATTAGGCCAGAGTAAGAGTTAAGACCTTAAACATTAGGCCAGAGTACGAGTCTAAGACCTTAGCTATTAGGCCAGAGTAAGAGTTAAGACCTTAGCTATTTGGCCAGAGTAAGAGTTAAGACCATAGCTATTAGGCCAGAGTACGAGTCTAAGACCTTAGCTATTAGGTTAGAGTAAGAGTTAAGACCTTAATCAGTAGGCCAGAGTAAGAGTTAAGACCTTAGCTATTAGGCCAGAGTAAGAGTTAAGACCTTAACCATTAGGCCACAGTAAGATTTAAGACCTTAGCTATTAGGCCAGAGTAAGAGTTAAGACCTTAACCATTAGGCCAGAGTACGAGTCTAAGACCTTAGCTATTAGGCCAGAGTAAGAGTTAAGACCTTAACCAGTAGGCCAGAGTAAGAGTTAAGACCTTAGCTATTAGGCCACAGTAAGAGTTAAGACCTTAGCTATTAGGCCAGAGTAAGAGTTAAGACCTTAACCAGTAGGCCAGAGTAAGAGTTAAGACCTTAACCTGTAGGTCATAGTACGAGTCTAAGACCTTAGCTATTAGGCCAGAGTAAGACTTATGACCTTAACCAGTAGGCCAGAGCAAGAGTTAAGACCTTAACCAGTAGGCCAGAGGACGAGTCTAAGACCTTAGCAATTAGGCCAGAGTTAGAGTTAAGACCTTAACCAGTAGGCCAGAGCAAGAGTTAAGACCTTAACCAGTGGGCCAGAGTACGAGTCTAAGACCTTAGCTATTAGGCCAGAGTAAGAGTTAAGATCTTAGCTATTAGGCCAGAGTAAGAGTTAAGACCTTAATCATTAGGCCAGATTACGAGTCTAAAACCTCAGCAATTAGGCCAGAGTAAGAGTTAAGACCTTAAACTGTAGGCCAGAGTAAGAGTTAAGACCTTAACCATTAGGACAGAGTACGAGTCTAAGACCTTAGCTATTAGGCCAGACTAAGAGTTAAGATCTTAGCTATTAGGCCATAGTAAGAGTTAAGACCTTAGCTATTAGACCAGTGTAAGAGTTAAGACCTTAACCAGTAGGCCAGAGTAAGAGTTAAGACCTTAACCTGTAGGCCATAGTACGAGTCTAAGACCTTAGCTATTAGGCCAGAGTAAGTGTTAAGACCTTAACCAGCAGTCCAGAGTAAGAGTTAAGACCTTAACCAGTAGGCCAGATTAAGAGTTAAGACCTTAACCAGTAGGCCAGAGTACGAGTCTAAGACCTTATCTATTAGGCCGGATTAAGAGTTAAGACCTTACCTCTTAGGCCAGAGTAAGAGTTAAGACCTTAACCATTAGGCCAGAGTAAGAGTTAAGACCTTAACCAGTAGGCCAGAGTACAAGTCTAAGACCTTAGCAATTAGGCCAGAGCAAGAGTTAAGACCTTAACCTGTAGGCCATAGTACGAGTCTAAGACCTTAGCTATTAGGACAGAGTAAGAGTTAAGACCTTAACCAGTAGGCCAGAGTACGAGTCTAAGACCTTAGCTATTAGGCCAGAGTAAGAGTTAAGATCTTAGCTATTAGGCCAGAGTAAGAGTTAAGACCTTAACCATTAGGCCAGAGTACGAATCTAAGACCTTAGCAATTAGGCCAGAGTAAGAGTTAAGACCTTAACCAGTAGGCCAGAGCAAGAGTTAAGACCTTAACCAGTAGGCCAGAGTAAGAGTTAAGACCTTAACCTGTAGGCCATAGTACGAGTCTAAGACCTTAGCTATTAGGCCAGAGTAAGAGTTAAGACCTTAGCTATTAGGCCAGAGTAAGAGTTAAGTCCTTAAACATTAGGCCATAGTACGAGTCTCAGACCTTAGCTATTAGGCCAGAGTAAGTGTTAAGACCTTAGCTATTTGGCCAGAGTAAGAGTTAAGACCTTAGCTATTAGGCCAGAGTACGAGTCTAAGACCTTAGCTATTAGGCTAGAGTAAGAGTTAAGACCTTAACCAGTAGGCCAGAGTAAGAGTTAAGACCTTTGCTCTTAGGCCAGAGTAAGAGTTAAGACCTTAACCATTAGGCCAAAGTATGAGTCTAAGGCCTTAGCTATTAGGCCAGAGTAAGAGTTAAGACCTTAACCAGTAGGCCAGAGTAAGAGTTAAGACCTTAGCTATTAGGCCAGAGTAAGAGTTAAGACCATAGCTATTAGGCAGAGTAAGAGTTAAGTCCTTAACCTGTAGGCCAGAGTAAGAGTTAAGACCTTAACCAGTAGGCCAGAGGACGAGTCTAAGACCTTAGCAATTAGGCCAGAGTTAGAGTTAAGACCTTAACCAGTAGGCCAGAGCAAGAGTTAAGACCTTAACCAGTGGGCCAGAGTACGAGTCTAAGACCTTAGCTATTAGGCCAGAGTAAGAGTTAAGATCTTAGCTATTAGGCCAGAGTAAGAGTTAAGACCTTAATCATTAGGCCAGATTACGAGTCTAAAACCTCAGCAATTAGGCCAGAGTAAGAGTTAAGACCTTAAACTGTAGGCCAGAGTGAGAGTTAAGACCTTAACCATTAGGACAGAGTACGAGTCTAAGACCTTAGCTATTAGGCCAGACTAAGAGTTAAGATCTTAGCTATTAGGCCATAGTAAGAGTTAAGACCTTAGCTATTAGACCAGTGTAAGAGTTAAGACCTTAACCAGTAGGCCAGAGTAAGAGTTAAGACCTTAACCTGTAGGCCATAGTACGAGTCTAAGACCTTAGCTATTAGGCCAGAGTAAGTGTTAAGACCTTAACCAGCAGTCCAGAGTAAGAGTTAAGACCTTAACCAGTAGGCCAGATTAAGAGTTAAGACCTTAACCAGTAGGCCAGAGTACGAGTCTAAGACCTTATCTATTAGGCCGGATTAAGAGTTAAGACCTTACCTCTTAGGCCAGAGTAAGAGTTAAGACCTTAACCATTAGGCCAGAGTAAGAGTTAAGACCTTAACCAGTAGGCCAGAGTACAAGTCTAAGACCTTAGCAATTAGGCCAGAGCAAGAGTTAAGACCTTAACCTGTAGGCCATAGTACGAGTCTAAGACCTTAGCTATTAGGACAGAGTAAGAGTTAAGACCTTAACCAGTAGGCCAGAGTACGAGTCTAAGACCTTAGCTATTAGGCCAGAGTAAGAGTTAAGATCTTAGCTATTAGGCCAGAGTAAGAGTTAAGACCTTAACCATTAGGCCAGAGTACGAATCTAAGACCTTAGTAATTAGGCCAGAGTAAGAGTTAAGACCTTAACCAGTAGGCCAGAGCAAGAGTTAAGACCTTAACCAGTAGGCCAGAGTAAGAGTTAAGACCTTAACCTGTAGGCCATAGTACGAGTCTAAGACCTTAGCTATTAGGCCAGAGTAAGAGTTAAGACCTTAGCTATTAGGCCAGAGTAAGAGTTAAGTCCTTAAACATTAGGCCATAGTACGAGTCTCAGACCTTAGCTATTAGGCCAGAGTAAGTGTTAAGACCTTAGCTATTTGGCCAGAGTAAGAGTTAAGACCTTAGCTATTAGGCCAGAGTACGAGTCTAAGACCTTAGCTATTAGGCTAGAGTAAGAGTTAAGACCTTAACCAGTAGGCCAAAGTAAGAGTTAAGACCTTTGCTCTTAGGCCAGAGTAAGAGTTAAGACCTTAACCATTAGGCCAAAGTATGAGTCTAAGGCCTTAGCTATTAGGCCAGAGTAAGAGTTAAGACCTTAACCAGTAGGCCAGAGTAAGAGTTAAGACCTTAGCTATTAGGCCAGAGTAAGAGTTAAGACCATAGCTATTAGGCAGAGTAAGAGTTAAGTCCTTAACCTGTAGGCCAGAGTAAGAGTTAAGACCTTAACCATTAGGCCAGAGTACGAGTCTAAGACCTTAGCAATTAGGCCAGAGTAAGAGTTAAGACCTTAACCAGTAGGCCAGAGCAAGAGTTAAGACCTTAACCAGTAGGCCAGAGGACGAGTCTAAGACCTTAGCTATTAGGCCAGAGTAAGAGTTAAGACCTTAACCATTAGGTCAGAGTACGAGTCTAAGACCTTAGCTATTAGGCCAGAGTAAGAGTTAAGACCATAGCTATTAGGCCAGAGAAAGAGGTAAGACCTTAGCTATTAGGCGAGAGTAGGAGTCTAAGACCTTAACCAGTAGGCCAGAGTAAGAGTTAAGACCATAGCTATTAGGCCAGAGTAAGAGTTAAGTCCTTAACCTGTAGGCCAGAGTAAGAGTCTAAGACCTTAGCTATTAGGCCAGAGTAAGAGTTAAGACCTTAACCTGTAGGCCATAGTACGAGTCTAAGACCTTAGCTATTAGGCCAGAGTAAGAGTTAAGACCTTAACCATTAGGCCAGAGTAAGAGTTAAGACCTTAACCAGAAGGCCAGAGTACGAGTCTAAGACCTTAGCTATTAGGCCAGAGTAAGAGTTAAGACCTTAACCTGTAGGCCATAGTACGAGTCTAAGACCTTAGCTATTAGGACAGAGTAAGAGTTAAGACCTTAACCAGTAGGCCAGAGTACGAGTCTAAGACGTTAGCTATTAGGCCAGAGTAAGAGTTAAGATCTTAGCTATTAGGCCAGAGTAAGAGTTAAGACCTTAACCATTAGGCCAGAGTACGAGTCTAAGACCTTAGCAATTAGGCCAGAGTAAGAGTTAAGACCTTAACCAGTAGGCCAGAGTACGAGTCTAAGACCTTAGCTATTAGGCCAGAGTAAGAGTTAAGATCTTAGCTATTAGGCCAGAGTAAGAGTTAAGACCTTAGCTATTAGGCCAGAGTAAGAGTTAAGACCTTAGCTATTAGGCCAGAGTAAGAGTTAAGACCTTAACCAGTAGGCCAGAGTAAGAATTAAGACCTTAACCTGTAGGCCATAGTACGAGTCTAAGACCTTAGCTATTAGGCCAGAGTAAGAGTTAAGACCTTAACCATTAGGCCAGAGTACGAGTATAAGACCTTAGCTATTAGGCCAGAGTAAGAGTTAAGACCTTAACCAGTAGGCCAGAGTAAGAGTTAAGACCTCAACCTGTAGGCCATAGTACGAGTCTAAGACCTTAGCTATTAGGCCAGAGTAAGAGTTAAGACCTTAACCAGTAGGCCAGGGTAAGATTTAAGACCTTAACCAGTAGGCCAGAGTAAGAGTCTAAGACCTTAGCTATTAGGCCAGAGTAAGAGTTAAGACCTTAGGTATTAGGCCAGAGTAAGAGTTAAGACCTTAACCAGTAGGCCAGAGTAAGAGTTAAGACCTTAACCTGTAGGCCATAGTACGAGTCTAAGACCTTAGCTATTAGGCCAGAGTAAGAGTTAAGACCTTAGCTATTAGGCCAGAGTATGAGTCTAAGACCTTAGCTATTAGGCCAGAGTAAGAGTTAAGACCTTAGCTATTAGGCCAGAGCAAGAGTTAAGACCTTAGCTATTAGACCAGTGTAAGAGTTAAGACCTTAACCAGTAGGCCAGAGTAAGAGTTAAGACCTTAACCTGTAGGCCATAGTACGAGTCTAAGACCTTAGCTATTAGGCCAGAGTAAGTGTTAAGACCTTAACCAGCAGGCCAGAGTAAGAGTTAAGACCTTAACCAGTAGGCCAGAGTAAGAGTTAAGACCTTAACCAGTAGGCCAGAGTACGAGTCTAAGACCGTATCTATTAGGCCAGATTAAGAGTTAAGACCTTAGCTATTAGGCCAGAGTAAGAGTTAAGACCTTAACCATTAGGCCAGAGTAAGAGTTAAGACCTTAACCAGTAGGCCAGAGTACAAGTCTAAGACCTTAGCAATTAGGCCAGAGCAAGAGTTAAGACCTTAACCTGTAGGCCATAGTACTAGTCTAAGACCTTAGCTATTAGGACAGAGTAAGAGTTAAGACCTTAACCAGTAGGCCAGAGTACGAGTCTAAGACCTTAGCTATTAGGCCAGAGTAAGAGTTAAGATCTTAGCTATTAGGCCAGAGTAAGAGTTAAGTCCTTAACCATTAGGCCAGAGTACGAATCTAAGACCTTTGCAATTAGGCCAGAGTAAGACTTAAGACCTTAACCAGTAGGCCAGAGCAAGAGTTAAGACCTTAACCAGTAGGCCAGAGTACGAGTCTAAGACCTTAGCTATTAGGCAAGAGTAGGAGTCTAAGACCTTAACCAGTAGGCCAGAGTAAGAGTTAAGACCTTAGCTATAAGGCCAGAGTAAGAGATAAGACCTTAACCAGTAGGCCAGAGTAAGAGTTAAGATCTTAACCAGTAGGCCAGAGTAACAGTTAAGAACTTAACCTGTAGGCCATAGTACGAGTCTAAGACCTTAGCTATTAGGCCAGAGTAAGAGTTAAGACCTTAGCTATTAGGCCAGAGTAAGAGTTAAGACCTTAAACATTAGGCCAGAGTACGAGTCTAAGACCTTAGCTATTAGGCCAGAGTAAGAGTTAAGACCTTAGCTATTTGGCCAGAGTAAGAGTTAAGACCTTAGCTATTAGTCCAGAGTACGAGTCTAAGACCTTAGCTATTAGGTTAGAGTAAGAGTTAAGACCTTAATCAGTAGGCCAGAGTAAGAGTTAAGACCTTAGCTATTAGGCCAGAGTAAGAGTTAAGACCTTAACCATTAGGCCACAGTAAGATTTAAGACCTTAGCTATTAGGCCAGAGTAAGAGTTAAGACCTTAACCATTAGGCCAGAGTACGAGTCTAAGACCTTAGCTATTAGGCCAGAGTAAGAGTTAAGACCTTAACCAGTAGGCCAGAGTAAGAGTTAAGACCTTAGCTATTAGGCCACAGTAAGAGTTAAGACCTTAGCTATTAGGCCAGAGTAAGAGTTAAGACCTTAACCAGTAGGCCAGAGTAAGAGTTAAGACCTTAACCTGTAGGTCATAGTACGAGTCTAAGACCTTAGCTATTAGGCCAGAGTAAGACTTATGACCTTAACCAGTAGGCCAGAGCAAGAGTTAAGACCTTAACCAGTAGGCCAGAGGACGAGTCTAAGACCTTAGCAATTAGGCCAGAGTTAGAGTTAAGACCTTAACCAGTAGGCCAGAGCAAGAGTTAAGACCTTAACCAGTGGGCCAGAGTACGAGTCTAAGACCTTAGCTATTAGGCCAGAGTAAGAGTTAAGATCTTAGCTATTAGGCCAGAGTAAGAGTTAAGACCTTAATCATTAGGCCAGATTACGAGTCTAAAACCTCAGCAATTAGGCCAGAGTAAGAGTTAAGACCTTAAACTGTAGGCCAGAGTAAGAGTTAAGACCTTAACCATTAGGACAGAGTACGAGTCTAAGACCTTAGCTATTAGGCCAGACTAAGAGTTAAGATCTTAGCTATTAGGCCATAGTAAGAGTTAAGACCTTAGCTATTAGACCAGTGTAAGAGTTAAGACCTTAACCAGTAGGCCAGAGTAAGAGTTAAGACCTTAACCTGTAGGCCATAGTACGAGTCTAAGACCTTAGCTATTAGGCCAGAGTAAGTGTTAAGACCTTAACCAGCAGTCCAGAGTAAGAGTTAAGACCTTAACCAGTAGGCCAGATTAAGAGTTAAGACCTTAACCAGTAGGCCAGAGTACGAGTCTAAGACCTTATCTATTAGGCCGGATTAAGAGTTAAGACCTTACCTCTTAGGCCAGAGTAAGAGTTAAGACCTTAACCATTAGGCCAGAGTAAGAGTTAAGACCTTAACCAGTAGGCCAGAGTACAAGTCTAAGACCTTAGCAATTAGGCCAGAGCAAGAGTTAAGACCTTAACCTGTAGGCCATAGTACGAGTCTAAGACCTTAGCTATTAGGACAGAGTAAGAGTTAAGACCTTAACCAGTAGGCCAGAGTACGAGTCTAAGACCTTAGCTATTAGGCCAGAGTAAGAGTTAAGATCTTAGCTATTAGGCCAGAGTAAGAGTTAAGACCTTAACCATTAGGCCAGAATACGAATCTAAGACCTTAGCAATTAGGCCAGAGTAAGAGTTAAGACCTTAACCAGTAGGCCAGAGCAAGAGTTAAGACCTTAACCAGTAGGCCAGAGTAAGAGTTAAGACCTTAACCTGTAGGCCATAGTACGAGTCTAAGACCTTAGCTATTAGGCCAGAGTAAGAGTTAAGACCTTAGCTATTAGGCCAGAGTAAGAGTTAAGTCCTTAAACATTAGGCCATAGTACGAGTCTAAGACCTTAGCTATTAGGCCAGAGTAAGTGTTAAGACCTTAGCTATTTGGCCAGAGTAAGAGTTAAGACCTTAGCTATTAGGCCAGAGTACGAGTCTAAGACCTTAGCTATTAGGCTAGAGTAAGAGTTAAGACCTTAACCAGTAGGCCAGAGTAAGAGTTACAACCTTTGCTCTTAGGCCAGAGTAAGAGTTAAGACCTTAACCATTAGGCCAAAGTATGAGTCTAAGGCCTTAGCTATTAGGCCAGAGTAAGAGTTAAGACCTTAACCAGTAGGCCAGAGTAAGAGTTAAGACCTTAGCTATTAGGCCAGAGTAAGAGTTAAGACCTTAGCTATTAGGCCAGAGTAAGAGTTAAGACCTTAACCAGTAGGCCAGAGTAAGAGTTAAGACCTTAACCTGTAGGCCATAGTACGAGTCTAAGACCTTAGCTATTAGGCCAGAGTAAGAGTTAAGACCTTAACCAGTAGGCCAGAGCAAGAGTTAAGACCTTAACCAGTAGGCCAGAGGATGAGTCTAAGACCTTAGCTATTAGGCCAGAGTAAGAGTTAAGACCTTAGCTATTAGACCAGTGTAAGAGTTAAGACCTTAACCAGTAGGCCAGAGTAAGAGTTAAGACCTTAACCTGTAGGCCATAGTACGAGTCTAAGACCTTAGCTATTAGGCCAGAGTAAGTGTTAAGACCTTAACCAGCAGTCCAGAGTAAGAGTTAAGACCTTAACCAGTATGCCAGATTAAGAGTTAAGACCATAACCAGTAGGCCAGAGTACGAGTCTAAGACCTTATCTATTAGGCCGGAGTAAGAGTTAAGACCTTAACCATTAGGCCAGAGTAAGAGTTAAGACCTTAACCAGTAGGCCAGAGTACAAGTCTAAGACCTTAGCAATTAGGCCAGAGCAAGAGTTAAGACCTTAACCTGTAGGCCATAGTACGAGTCTAAGACCTTAGCTATTAGGACAGAGTAAGAGTTAAGACCTTAACCAGTAGGCCAGAGTACGAGTCTAAGACCTTAGCTATTAGGCCAGAGTAAGAGTTAAGATCTTAGCTATTAGGCCAGAGTAAGAGTTAAGACCTTAACCATTAGGCCAGAGTACGAATCTAAGACCTTAGCAATTAGGCCAGAGTAAGAGTTAAGACCTTAACCAGTAGGCCAGAGCAAGAGTTAAGACCTTAACCAGTAGGCCAGAGTACGAGTCTAAGACCTTAGCTATTAGGCCAGAGTAAGAGTTAAGACCTTAACCATTAGGCCAGAGTACGAGTCTAAGACCTTAGTTATTAGGCCAGAGTAAGAGTTAAGACCTTAGCTATTAGGCCAGAGTAGGAGTCTAAGACCTTAACCAGTAGGCCAGAGTAAGAGTTAAGACCTTATCTATAAGGCCAGAGTAAGAGATAAGACCTTAACCAGTAGGCCAGAGTAAGAGTTAAGATCTTAACCAGTAGGCCAGAGTAAGAGTTAAGACCTTAACCTGTAGGCCATAGTACGAGTCTAAGACCTTAGCTATTAGGCCAGAGTAAGAGTTAAGACCTTAGCTATTAGGCCAGAGTAAGAGTTAAGACCTTAAACATTAGGCCACAGTACGAGTCTAAGACCTTAGCTATTAGGCCAGAGTAAGTGTTAAGACCTTAGCTATTTGGCCAGAGTAAAAGTTAATACCTTAGCTATTAGGCCAGAGTAAGTGTTAAGACCTTTTCCAGCAGGCCAGAGTAAGAGTTAAGACCTTAACCAGTAGGCCAGAGTACGAGTCTAAGACCTTAGCTATTAGGCCAGAGTAAGAGTTAAGATCTTAGCTATTAGGCCAGAGTAAGAGTTAAGACCTTAACCATTAGGCCAGAGTACGAGTCTAAGACCTTAGCAATTAGGCCAGAGTAAGAGTTAAGACCTTAACCAGTAGGCCAGAGCAAGAGTTAAGACCTTAACCAGTAGGCCAGAGGACGAGTCTAAGACCTTAGCTATTAGGCCAGAGTAAGAGTTAAGACCTTAACCATTAGGTCAGAGTACGAGTCTAAGACCTTAGCTATTAGGCCAGAGTAAGAGTTAAGACCTTAGCTATTAGGCCAGAGAAAGAGGTAAGACCTTAGCTATTAGGCGAGAGTAGGAGTCTAAGACCTTAACCAGTAGGCCAGAGTACGAGTCTAAGACCTTAGCTATTAGGCCAGAGTAAGAGTTAAGATCTTAGCTATTAGGCCAGAGTAAGAGTTAAGTCCTTAACCTGTAGGCCAGAGTAAGAGTCTAAGACCTTAGCTATTAGGCCAGAGTAAGAGTTAAGACCTTAACCTGTAGGCCATAGTACGAGTCTAAGACCTTAGCTATTAGGCCAGAGTAAGAGTTAAGACCTTAACCATTAGGCCAGAGTAAAAGTTAAGACCTTAACCAGAAGGCAAGAGTACGAGTCTAAGACCTTAGCTATTAGGCCAGAGTAAGAGTTAAGACCTTAACCTGTAGGCCATAGTACGAGTCTAAGACCTTAGCTATTAGGACAGAGTAAGAGTTAAGACCTTAACCAGTAGGCCAGAGTACGAGTCTAAGACGTTAGCTATTAGGCCAGAGTAAGAGTTAAGATCTTAGCTATTAGGCCAGAGTAAGAGTTAAGACCTTAACCATTAGGCCAGAGTACGAGTCTAAGACCTTAGCAATTAGGCCAGAGTAAGAGTTAAGACCTTAACCAGTAGGCCAGAGTACGAGTCTAAGACCTTAGCTATTAGGCCAGAGTAAGAGTTAAGATCTTAGCTATTAGGCCAGAGTAAGAGTTAAGACCTTAGCTATTAGGCCAGAGTAAGAGTTAAGACCTTAGCTATTAGGCCAGAGTAAGAGTTAAGACCTTAACCAGTAGGCCAGAGTAAGAGTTAAGACCTTAACCTGTAGGCCATAGTACGAGTCTAAGACCTTAGCTATTAGGCCAGAGTAAGAGTTAAGACCTTAACCATTAGGCCAGAATACGAGTATAAGACCTTAGCTATTAGGCCAGAGTAAGAGTTAAGACCTTAACCAGTAGGCCAGAGTAAGAGTTAAGACCTCAACCTGTAGGCCATAGTACGAGTCTAAGACCTTAGCTATTAGGCCAGAGTAAGAGTTAAGACCTTAGCTATTAGGCCAGAGAAAGAGTTAAGACCTTAGCTATTAGGCCAGAGTAAGAGTTAAGACCTTAGCTATTAGGCCAGAGTAAGAGTTAAGACCTTAACCATTAGGCCAGAGTACGAGTCTAAGACCTTATCTATTAGGCCAGAGTAAGAGTTAAGATCTTAGCTATTAGGCCAGAGTAAGAGTTAAGATCTTAATCAGTAGGCCAGAGTAAGAGTCTATGACCTTAGCCATTAGGCCAGAGTAAGAGTTAAGACCTTAACCTGTAGGCCAGAGTAAGAGTTAAGACCTTAACCAGTAGGCCAGAGTAAGAGTCTAAGACCTTAGCTATTAGGCCAGAGTAAGAGTTAAGATCTTAGCTATTAGGCCAGAGTAAGAGTTAAGACCTTAATCATTAGGCCAGATTATGAGTCTAAGACCTTAACCAGTAGGCCAGAGTAAGAGTTAAGACCTTAACCTGTAGGCCAGAGTACGAGTCTAAGACCTTAGCTATTAGGCCAGAGTAAGAGTTAAGATCTTAGCTATTAGGCCAGAGTAAGAGTTAAGACCTTAATCATTAGGCCAGATTACGAGTCTAAGACCTTAGCAATTAGGCCAGAGTAAGAGTTAAGACCTTAACCTGTAGGCCAGAGTAAGAGTTAAGACCTTAACCATTAGGCCAGAGTACGAGTCTAAGACCTTAGCTATTAGGCCAGAGTAAGAGTTAAGATCTTAGCTATTAGGCCAGAGTAAGAGTTAAGACCTTAACCATTAGGCCAGAGTACGAGTCTAAGACCTTAGCAATTAGGCCAGAGTAAGAGTTAAGACCTTAACCAGTAGGCCAGAGTAAGAGTCTAAGACCTTAGCTATTAGGCCAGAGTAAGAGTTAAGATCTTAGCTATTAGGCCAGAGTAAGAGTTAAGACCTTAATCATTAGGCCAGATTACGAGTCTAAGACCTTAACCAGTAGGCCAGAGCAAGAGTTAAGACCTTAACCAGTAGGCCAGAGTACGAGTCTAAGACCTTAGCTATTAGGCGAGAGTAAGAGTTAAGATCTTAGCTATTAGGCCAGAGTAAGAGTTAAGACCTTAATCATTAGGCCAGATTACGAGTCTAAGACCTTAGCAATTAGGCCAGAGTAAGAGTTAAGACCTTAACCTGTAGGCCAGAGTAAGAGTTAAGACCTTATCCATTAGGCCAGAGTACGAGTCTAAGACCGTAGCTATTAGGCCAGAGTAAGAGTTAAGATCTTAGCTATTAGGCCAGAGTAAGAGTTAAGACCTTAATCAGTAGGCCAGAGTAAGAGTCTATGACCTTAGCTATTAGGCCAGAGTAAGAGTTAAGACCTTAACCTGTAGGCCAGAGTAAGAGTTAAGACCTTAACCATTAGGCCAGAGTACGAGTCTAAGACCTTAGCTATTAGGCCAGAGTAAGAGTTAAGACCTTAACCATTAGGCCAGAGCACGAGTCTAAGACCTTAGCTATTAGGCCAGAGTATGAGTCTAAGACCTTAGCTATTAGGCCAGAGTAAGAGTTACGACCTTAGCTATTAGGCCAGAGTAAGAGTTAAGACCTTAACCAGTAGGCCAGAGTAAGAGTTAAGACCTTAACCAGTAGGACAGAGTAAGAGTTAAGACCTTAGCTATTAGGCCAGAGAACGAGTCTAAGACCTTAGCTATTAGGCCAGAGTAAGTGTTAAGGCCTTTTCCAGCAGGCCAGAGTAAGAGTTAAGACCTTAACCAGTAGGCCAGAGTACGAGTCTAAGACCTTAGCTATTAGGCCAGAGTAAGAGTTAAGATCTTAGCTATTAGGCCAGAGTAAGAGTTAAGACCTTAACCATTAGGCCAGAGTACGAGTCTAAGACCTTAGCAATTAGGCCAGAGTAAGAGTTAAGACCTTAACCAGTAGGCCAGAGCAAGAGTTAAGACCTTAACCAGTAGGCCAGAGGACGAGTCTAAGACCTTAGCTATTAGGCCAGAGTAAGAGTTAAGACCTTAACCATTAGGTCAGAGTACGAGTCTTAGACCTTAGCTATTAGGCCAGAGTAAGAGTTAAGACCTTAGCTATTAGGCCAGAGAAAGAGGTAAGACCTTAGCTATTAGGCGAGAGTAGGAGTCTAAGACCTTAACCAGTAGGCCAGAGTAAGAGTTAAGACCATAGCTATTAGGCCAGAGTAAGAGTTAAGTCCTTAACCTGTAGGCCAGAGTAAGAGTCTAAGACCTTAGCTATTAGGCCAGAGTAAGAGTTAAGACCTTAACCTGTAGGCCATAGTACGAGTCTAAGACCTTAGCTATTAGGCCAGAGTAAGAGTTAAGACCTTAACCATTAGGCCAGAGTAAGAGTTAAGACCTTAACCAGAAGGCCAGAGTACGAGTCTAAGACCTTAGCTATTAGGCCAGAGTAAGAGTTAAGACCTTAACCTGTAGGCCATAGTACGAGTCTAAGACCTTAGCTATTAGGACAGAGTAAGAGTTAAGACCTTAACCAGTAGGCCAGAGTACGAGTCTAAGACGTTAGCTATTAGGCCAGAGTAAGAGTTAAGATCTTAGCTATTAGGCCAGAGTAAGAGTTAAGACCTTAACCATTAGGCCAGAGTACGAGTCTAAGACCTTAGCAATTAGGCCAGAGTAAGAGTTAAGACCTTAACCAGTAGGCCAGAGTACGAGTCTAAGACCTTAGCTATTAGGCCAGAGTAAGAGTTAAGATCTTAGCTATTAGGCCAGAGTAAGAGTTAAGACCTTAGCTATTAGGCCAGAGTAAGAGTTAAGACCATAGCTATTAGGCCAGAGTAAGAGTTAAGACCTTAACCAGTAGGCCAGAGTAAGAGTTAAGACCTTAACCTGTAGGCCATAGTACGAGTCTAAGACCTTAGCTATTAGGCCAGAGTAAGAGTTAAGACCTTAACCATTAGGCCAGAATACGAGTATAAGACCTTAGCTATTAGGCCAGAGTAAGAGTTAAGACCTTAACCAGTAGGCCAGAGTAAGAGTTAAGACCTCAACCTGTAGGCCATAGTACGAGTCTAAGACCTTAGCTATTAGGCCAGAGTAAGAGTTAAGACCTTAGCTATTAGGCAAGAGAAAGAGTTAAGACCTTAGCTATTAGGCCAGAGTAAGAGTTAAGACCTCAGCTATTAGGCCAGAGTAAGAGTTAAGACCTTAACCATTAGGCCAGAGTACGAGTCTAAGACCTTATCTATTAGGCCAGAGTAAGAGTTAAGATCTTAGCTATTAGGCCAGAGTAAGAGTTAAGATCCTAATCAGTAGGCCAGAGTAAGAGTCTATGACCTTAGCCATTAGGCCAGAGTAAGAGTTAAGACCTTAACCTGTAGGCCAGAGTAAGAGTTAAGACCTTAACCAGTAGGCCAGAGTAAGAGTCTAAGACCTTAGCTATTAGGCCAGAGTAAGAGTTAAGATCTTAGCTATTAGGCCAGAGTAAGAGTTAAGACCTTAATCATTAGGCCAGATTATGAGTCTAAGACCTTAACCAGTAGGCCAGAGTAAGAGTTAAGACCTTAACCTGTAGGCCAGAGTACGAGTCTAAGACCTTAGCTATTAGGCCAGAGTAAGAGTTAAGATCTTAGCTATTAGGCCAGAGTAAGAGTTAAGACCTTAATCATTAGGCCAGATTACGAGTCTAAGACCTTAGCAATTAGGCCAGAGTAAGAGTTAAGACCTTAACCTGTAGGCCAGAGTAAGAGTTAAGACCTTAACCATTAGGCCAGAGTACGAGTCTAAGACCTTAGCTATTAGGCCAGAGTAAGAGTTAAGATCTTAGCTATTAGGCCAGAGTAAGAGTTAAGACCTTAACCATTAGGCCAGAGTACGAGTCTAAGACCTTAGCAATTAGGCCAGAGTAAGAGTTAAGACCTTAACCAGTAGGCCAGAGTAAGAGTCTAAGACCTTAGCTATTAGGCCAGAGTAAGAGTTAAGATCTTAGCTATTAGGCCAGAGTAAGAGTTAAGACCTTAATCATTAGGCCAGATTACGAGTCTAAGACCTAACCAGTAGGCCAGAGCAAGAGTTAAGACCTTAACCAGTAGGCCAGAGTACGAGTCTAAGACCTTAGCTATTAGGCGAGAGCAAGAGTTAAGATCTTAGCTATTAGGCCAGAGTAAGAGTTAAGACCTTAATCATTAGGCCAGATTACGAGTCTAAGACCTTAGCAATTAGGCCAGAGTAAGAGTTAAGACCTTAACCTGTAGGCCAGAGTAAGAGTTAAGACCTTATCCATTAGGCCAGAGTACGAGTCTAAGACCGTAGCTATTAGGCCAGAGTAAGAGTTAAGATCTTAGCTATTAGGCCAGAGTAAGAGTTAAGACCTTAATCAGTAGGCCAGAGTAAGAGTCTATGACCTTAGCTATTAGGCCAGAGTAAGAGTTAAGACCTTAACCTGTAGGCCAGAGTAAGAGTTAAGACCTTAACCATTAGGCCAGAGTACGAGTCTAAGACCTTAGCTATTAGGCCAGAGTAAGAGTTAAGACCTTAACCATTAGGCCAGAGCACGAGTCTAAGACCTTAGCTATTAGGCCAGAGTATGAGTCTAAGACCTTAGCTATTAGGCCAGAGTAAGAGTTACGACCTTAGCTATTAGGCCAGAGTAAGAGTTAAGACCTTAACCAGTAGGCCAGAGTAAGAGTTAAGACCTTAACCAGTAGGACAGAGTAAGAGTTAAGACCTTAGCTATTAGGCCAGAGAACGAGTCTAAGACCTTAGCTATTAGGCCAGAGTAAGTGTTAAGACCTTTTCCAGCAGGCCAGAGTAAGAGTTAAGACCTTAACCAGTAGGCCAGAGTACGAGTCTAAGACCTTAGCTATTAGGCCAGAGTAAGAGTTAAGATCTTAGCTATTAGGCCAGAGTAAGAGTTAAGACCTTAACCATTAGGCCAGAGTACGAGTCTAAGACCTTAGCAATTAGGCCAGGGTAAGAGTTAAGACCTTAACCAGTAGGCCAGAGCAAGAGTTAAGACCTTAACCAGTAGGCCAGAGGACGAGTCTAAGACCTTAGCTATTAGGCCAGAGTAAGAGTTAAGACCTTAACCATTAGGTCTGAGTACGAGTCTAAGACCTTAGCTATTAGGCCAGAGTAAGAGTTAAGACCTTAGCTATTAGGCCAGAGAAAGAGGTAAGACCTTAGCTATTAGGCGAGAGTAGGAGTCTAAGACCTTAACCAGTAGGCCAGAGTAAGAGTTAAGACCATAGCTATTAGGCCAGAGTAAGAGTTAAGTCCTTAACCTGTAGGCCAGAGTAAGAGTCTAAGACCTTAGCTATTAGGCCAGAGTAAGAGTTAAGACCTTAACCTGTAGGCCATAGTACGAGTCTAAGACCTTAGCTATTAGGCCAGAGTAAGAGTTAAGACCTTAACCATTAGGCCAGAGTAAGAGTTAAGACCTTAACCAGAAGGCCAGAGTACGAGTCTAAGACCTTAGCTATTAGGCCAGAGTAAGAGTTAAGACCTTAACCTGTAGGCCATAGTACGAGTCTAAGACCTTAGCTATTAGGACAGAGTAAGAGTTAAGACCTTAACCAGTAGGCCAGAGTACGAGTCTAAGACGTTAGCTATTAGGCCAGAGTAAGAGTTAAGATCTTAGCTATTAGGCCAGAGTAAGAGTTAAGACCTTAACCATTAGGCCAGAGTACGAGTCTAAGACCTTAGCAATTAGGCCAGAGTAAGAGTTAAGACCTTAACCAGTAGGCCAGAGTACGAGTCTAAGACCTTAGCTATTAGGCCAGAGTAAGAGTTAAGATCTTAGCTATTAGGCCAGAGTAAGAGTTAAGACCTTAGCTATTAGGCCAGAGTAAGAGTTAAGACCTTAGCTATTAGGCCAGAGTAAGAGTTAAGACCTTAACCAGTAGGCCAGAGTAAGAGTTAAGACCTTAACCTGTAGGCCATAGTACGAGTCTAAGACCTTAGCTATTAGGCCAGAGTAAGAGTTAAGACCTTAACCATTAGGCCAGAGTACGAGTATAAGACCTTAGCTATTAGGCCAGAGTAAGAGTTAAGACCTTAACCAGTAGGCCAGAGTAAGAGTTAAGACCTCAACCTGTAGGCCATAGTACGAGTCTAAGACCTTAGCTATTAGGCCAGAGTAAGAGTTAAGACCTTAACCAGTAGGCCAGGGTAAGATTTAAGACCTTAACCAGTAGGCCAGAGTAAGAGTCTAAGACCTTAGCTATTAGGCCAGAGTAAGAGTTAAGACCTTAGGTATTAGGCCAGAGTAAGAGTTAAGACCTTAACCTGTAGGCCATAGTACGAGTCTAAGACCTTAGCTATTAGGCCAGAGTAAGAGTTAAGACCTTAGCTATTAGGCCAGAGTATGAGTCTAAGACCTTAGCTATTAGGCCAGAGTAAGAGTTAAGACCTTAGCTATTAGGCCAGAGCAAGAGTTAAGACCTTAGCTATTAGACCAGTGTAAGAGTTAAGACCTTAACCAGTAGGCCAGAGTAAGAGTTAAGACCTTAACCTGTAGGCCATAGTACGAGTCTAAGACCTTAGCTATTAGGCCAGAGTAAGTGTTAAGACCTTAACCAGCAGGCCAGAGTAAGAGTTAAGACCTTAACCAGTAGGCCAGAGTAAGAGTTAAGACCTTAACCAGTAGGCCAGAGTACGAGTCTAAGACCGTATCTCTTAGGCCAGATTAAGAGTTAAGACCTTAGCTATTAGGCCAGAGTAAGAGTTAAGACCTTAACCATTAGGCCAGAGTAAGAGTTAAGACCTTAACCAGTAGGCCAGAGTACAAGTCTAAGACCTTAGCAATTAGGCCAGAGCAAGAGTTAAGACCTTAACCTGTAGGCCATAGTACTAGTCTAAGACCTTAGCTATTAGGACAGAGTAAGAGTTAAGACCTTAACCAGTAGGCCAGAGTACGAGTCTAAGACCTTAGCTATTAGGCCAGAGTAAGAGTTAAGATCTTAGCTATTAGGCCAGAGTAAGAGTTAAGTCCTTAACCATTAGGCCAGAGTACGAATCTAAGACCTTTGCAATTAGGCCAGAGTAAGACTTAAGACCTTAACCAGTAGGCCAGAGCAAGAGTTAAGACCTTAACCAGTAGGCCAGAGTACGAGTCTAAGACCTTAGCTATTAGGCCAGAGTAGGAGTCTAAGACCTTAACCAGTAGGCCAGAGTAAGAGTTAAGACCTTAGCTATAAGGCCAGAGTAAGAGATAAGACCTTAACCAGTAGGCCAGAGTAAGAGTTAAGATCTTAACCAGTAGGCCAGAGTAACAGTTAAGAACTTAACCTGTAGGCCATAGTACGAGTCTAAGACCTTAGCTATTAGGCCAGAGTAAGAGTTAAGACCTTAGCTAATAGGCCAGAGTAAGAGTTAAGACCTTAAACATTAGGCCAGAGTACGAGTCTAAGACCTTAGCTATTAGGCCAGAGTAAGAGTTAAGACCTTAGCTATTTGGCCAGAGTAAGAGTTAAGACCTTAGCTATTAGGCCAGAGTACGAGTCTAAGACCTTAGCTATTAGGTTAGAGTAAGAGTTAAGACCTTAATCAGTAGGCCAGAGTAAGAGTTAAGACCTTAGCTATTAGGCCAGAGTAAGAGTTAAGACCTTAACCATTAGGCCACAGTAAGATTTAAGACCTTAGCTATTAGGCCAGAGTAAGAGTTAAGACCTTAACCATTAGGCCAGAGTACGAGTCTAAGACCTTAGCTATTAGGCCAGAGTAAGAGTTAAGACCTTAACCAGTAGGCCAGAGTAAGAGTTAAGACCTTAGCTGTTAGGCCACAGTAAGAGTTAAGACCTTAGCTATTAGGCCAGAGTAAGAGTTAACACCTTAACCAGTAGGCCAGAGTAAGAGTTAAGACCTTAACCTGTAGGTCATAGTACGAGTCTAAGACCTTAGCTATTAGGCAAGAGTAAGACTTATGACCTTAACCAGTAGGCCAGAGCAAGAGTTAAGACCTTAACCAGTAGGCCAGAGGACGAGTCTAAGACCTTAGCAATTAGGCCAGAGTTAGAGTTAAGACCTTAACCATTAGGCCAGAGCAAGAGTTAAGACCTTAACCAGTGGGCCAGAGTATGAGTCTAAGACCTTAGCTATTAGGCCAGAGTAAGAGTTAAGATCTTAGCTATTAGGCCAGAGTAAGAGTTAAGACCTTAATCATTAGGCCAGATTACGAGTCTAAAACCTCAGCAATTAGGCCAGAGTAAGAGTTAAGACCTTAAACTGTAGGCCAGAGTAAGAGTTAAGCCCTTAACCATTAGGACAGAGTACGAGTCTAAGACCTTAGCTATTAGGCCAGAGTAAGAGTTAAGATCTTAGCTATTAGGCCATAGTAAGAGTTAAGACCTTAGCTATTAGACCAGTGTAAGAGTTAAGACCTTAACCAGTAGGCCAGAGTAAGAGTTAAGACCTTAACCTGTAGGCCATAGTACGAGACTAAGACCTTAGCTATTAGGCCAGAGTAAGTGTTAAGACCTTAACCAGCAGTCCAGAGTAAGAGTTAAGACCTTAACCAGTAGGCCAGATTAAGAGTTAAGACCTTAACCAGTAGGCCAGAGTACGAGTCTAAGACCTTATCTATTAGGCCGGATTAAGAGTTAAGACCTTACCTATTAGGCCAGAGTAAGAGTTAAGACCTTAACCATTAGGCCAGAGTAAGAGTTAAGACCTTAACCAGTAGGCCAGAGTACAAGTCTAAGACCTTAGCAATTAGGCCAGAGCAAGAGTTAAGACCTTAACCTGTAGGCCATAGTACGAGTCTAAGACCTTAGCTATTAGGACAGAGTAAGAGTTAAGACCTTAACCAGTAGGCCAGAGTACGAGTCTAAGACCTTAGCTATTAGGCCAGAGTAAGAGTTAAGATCTTAGCTATTAGGCCAGAGTAAGAGTTAAGACCTTAACCATTAGGCCAGAGTACGAATCTAAGACCTTAGCAATTAGGCCAGAGTAAGAGTTAAGACCTTAACCAGTAGGCCAGAGCAAGAGTTAAGACCTTAACCAGTAGGCCAGAGTAAGAGTTAAGACCTTAACCTGTAGGCCATAGTACGAGTCTAAGACCTTAGCTATTAGGCCAGAGTAAGAGTTAAGACCTTAGCTATTAGGCCAGAGTAAGAGTTAAGTCCTTAAACATTAGGCCATAGTACGAGTCTCAGACCTTAGCTATTAGGCCAGAGTAAGTGTTAAGACCTTAGCTATTTGGCCAGAGTAAGAGTTAAGACCTTAGCTATTAGGCCAGAGTACGAGTCTAAGACCTTAGCTATTAGGCTAGAGTAAGAGTTAAGACCTTAACCAGTAGGCCAGAGTAAGAGTTAAGACCTTTGCTCTTAGGCCAGAGTAAGAGTTAAGACCTTAACCATTAGGCCAAAGTATGAGTCTAAGGCCTTAGCTATTAGGCCAGAGTAAGAGTTAAGACCTTAACCAGTAGGCCAGAGTAAGAGTTAAGACCTTAGCTATTAGGCCAGAGTAAGAGTTAAGACCATAGCTATTAGGCAGAGTAAGAGTTAAGTCCTTAACCTGTAGGCCAGAGTAAGAGTTAAGACCTTAACCATTAGGCCAGAGTACGAGTCTAAGACCTTAGCAATTAGGCCAGAGTAAGAGTTAAGACCTTAACCAGTAGGCCAGAGCAAGAGTTAAGACCTTAACCAGTAGGCCAGAGGACGAGTCTAAGACCTTAGCTATTAGGCCAGAGTAAGAGTTAAGACCTTAACCATTAGGTCAGAGTACGAGTCTAAGACCTTAGCTATTAGGCCAGAGTAAGAGTTAAGACCTTAGCTATTAGGCCAGAGAAAGAGGTAAGACCTTAGCTATTAGGCGAGAGTAGGAGTCTAAGACCTTAACCAGTAGGCCAGAGTAAGAGTTAAGACCATAGCTATTAGGCCAGAGTAAGAGTTAAGTCCTTAACCTGTAGGCCAGAGTAAGAGTCTAAGACCTTAGCTATTAGGCCAGAGTAAGAGTTAAGACCTTAACCTGTAGGCCATAGTACGAGTCTAAGACCTTAGCTATTAGGCCAGAGTAAGAGTTAAGACCTTAACCATTAGGCCAGAGTAAGAGTTAAGACCTTAACCAGAAGGCCAGAGTACGAGTCTAAGACCTTAGCTATTAGGCCAGAGTAAGAGTTAAGACCTTAACCTGTAGGCCATAGTACGAGTCTAAGACCTTAGCTATTAGGACAGAGTAAGAGTTAAGACCTTAACCAGTAGGCCAGAGTACGAGTCTAAGACGTTAGCTATTAGGCCAGAGTAAGAGTTAAGATCTTAGCTATTAGGCCAGAGTAAGAGTTAAGACCTTAACCATTAGGCCAGAGTACGAGTCTAAGACCTTAGCAATTAGGCCAGAGTAAGAGTTAAGACCTTAACCAGTAGGCCAGAGTACGAGTCTAAGACCTTAGCTATTAGGCCAGAGTAAGAGTTAAGATCTTAGCTATTAGGCCAGAGTAAGAGTTAAGACCTTAGCTATTAGGCCAGAGTAAGAGTTAAGACCTTAGCTATTAGGCCAGAGTAAGAGTTAAGACCTTAACCAGTAGGCCAGAGTAAGAGTTAAGACCTTAACCTGTAGGCCATAGTACGAGTCTAAGACCTTAGCTATTAGGCCAGAGTAAGAGTTAAGACCTTAACCATTAGGCCAGAGTACGAGTATAAGACCTTAGCTATTAGGCCAGAGTAAGAGTTAAGACCTTAACCAGTAGGCCAGAGTAAGAGTTAAGACCTCAACCTGTAGGCCATAGTACGAGTCTAAGACCTTAGCTATTAGGCCAGAGTAAGAGTTAAGACCTTAACCAGTAGGCCAGGGTAATATTTAAGACCTTAACCAGTAGGCCAGAGTAAGAGTCTAAGACCTTAGCTATTAGGCCAGAGTAAGAGTTAAGACCTTAGGTATTAGGCCAGAGTAAGAGTTAAGACCTTAACCAGTAGGCCAGAGTAAGAGTTAAGACCTTAACCTGTAGGCCATAGTACGAGTCTAAGACCTTAGCTATTAGGCCAGAGTAAGAGTTAAGACCTTAGCTATTAGGCCAGAGTATGAGTCTAAGACCTTAGCTATTAGGCCAGAGTAAGAGTTAAGACCTTAGCTATTAGGCCAGAGCAAGAGTTAAGACCTTAGCTATTAGACCAGTGTAAGAGTTAAGACCTTAACCAGTAGGCCAGAGTAAGAGTTAAGACCTTAACCTGTAGGCCATAGTACGAGTCTAAGACCTTAGCTATTAGGCCAGAGTAAGTGTTAAGACCTTAACCAGCAGGCCAGAGTAAGAGTTAAGACCTTAACCAGTAGGCCAGAGTAAGAGTTAAGACCTTAACCAGTAGGCCAGAGTACGAGTCTAAGACCGTATCTATTAGGCCAGATTAAGAGTTAAGACCTTAGCTATTAGGCCAGAGTAAGAGTTAAGACCTTAACCATTAGGCCAGAGTAAGAGTTAAGACCTTAACCAGTAGGCCAGAGTACAAGTCTAAGACCTTAGCAATTAGGCCAGAGCAAGAGTTAAGACCTTAACCTGTAGGCCATAGTACTAGTCTAAGACCTTAGCTATTAGGACAGAGTAAGAGTTAAGACCTTAACCAGTAGGCCAGAGTACGAGTCTAAGACCTTAGCTATTAGGCCAGAGTAAGAGTTAAGATCTTAGCTATTAGGCCAGAGTAAGAGTTAAGACCTTAACCAGTAGGCCAGAGTAAGAGTTAAGATCTTAACCAGTAGGCCAGAGTAACAGTTAAGAACCTTACCTGTAGGCCATAGTACGAGTCTAAGACCTTAGCTATTAGGCAGAGTAAGAGTTAAGACCTTAGCTATTAGGCCAGAGTAAGAGTTAAGACCTTAAACATTAGGCCAGAGTACGAGTCTAAGACCTTAGCTATTAGGCCAGAGTAAGAGTTAAGACCTTAGCTATTTGGCCAGAGTAAGAGTTAAGACCATAGCTATTAGGCCAGAGTACGAGTCTAAGACCTTAGCTATTAGGTTAGAGTAAGAGTTAAGACCTTAATCAGTAGGCCAGAGTAAGAGTTAAGACCTTAGCTATTAGGCCAGAGTAAGAGTTAAGACCTTAACCATTAGGCCACAGTAAGATTTAAGACCTTAGCTATTAGGCCAGAGTAAGAGTTAAGACCTTAACCATTAGGCCAGAGTACGAGTCTAAGACCTTAGCTATTAGGCCAGAGTAAGAGTTAAGACCTTAACCAGTAGGCCAGAGTAAGAGTTAAGACCTTAGCTATTAGGCCACAGTAAGAGTTAAGACCTTAGCTATTAGGCCAGAGTAAGAGTTAAGACCTTAACCAGTAGGCCAGAGTAAGAGTTAAGACCTTAACCTGTAGGTCATAGTACGAGTCTAAGACCTTAGCTATTAGGCCAGAGTAAGACTTATGACCTTAACCAGTAGGCCAGAGCAAGAGTTAAGACCTTAACCAGTAGGCCAGAGGACGAGTCTAAGACCTTAGCAATTAGGCCAGAGTTAGAGTTAAGACCTTAACCAGTAGGCCAGAGCAAGAGTTAAGACCTTAACCAGTGGGCCAGAGTACGAGTCTAAGACCTTAGCTATTAGGCCAGAGTAAGAGTTAAGATCTTAGCTATTAGGCCAGAGTAAGAGTTAAGACCTTAATCATTAGGCCAGATTACGAGTCTAAAACCTCAGCAATTAGGCCAGAGTAAGAGTTAAGACCTTAAACTGTAGGCCAGAGTAAGAGTTAAGACCTTAACCATTAGGACAGAGTACGAGTCTAAGACCTTAGCTATTAGGCCAGACTAAGAGTTAAGATCTTAGCTATTAGGCCATAGTAAGAGTTAAGACCTTAGCTATTAGACCAGTGTAAGAGTTAAGACCTTAACCAGTAGGCCAGAGTAAGAGTTAAGACCTTAACCTGTAGGCCATAGTACTAGTCTAAGACCTTAGCTATTAGGACATAGTAAGAGTTAAGACCTTAACCAGTAGGCCAGAGTACGAGTCTAAGACCTTAGCTATTAGGCCAGAGTAAGAGTTAAGATCTTAGCTATTAGGCCAGAGTAAGAGTTAAGACCTTAACCAGTAGGCCAGAGTAAGAGTTAAGATCTTAACCAGTAGGCCAGAGTAACAGTTAAGAACTTAACCTGTAGGCCATAGTACGAGTCTAAGACCTTAGCTATTAGGCCAGAGTAAGAGTTAAGACCTTAGCTATTAGGCCAGAGTAAGAGTTAAGACCTTAAACATTAGGCCAGAGTACGAGTCTAAGACCTTAGCTATTAGGCCAGAGTAAGAGTTAAGACCTTAGCTATTTGGCCAGAGTAAGAGTTAAGACCATAGCTATTAGGCCAGAGTACGAGTCTAAGACCTTAGCTATTAGGTTAGAGTAAGAGTTAAGACCTTAATCAGTAGGCCAGAGTAAGAGTTAAGACCTTAGCTATTAGGCCAGAGTAAGAGTTAAGACCTTAACCATTAGGCCACAGTAAGATTTAAGACCTTAGCTATTAGGCCAGAGTAAGAGTTAAGACCTTAACCATTAGGCCAGAGTACGAGTCTAAGACCTTAGCTATTAGGCCAGAGTAAGAGTTAAGACCTTAACCAGTAGGCCAGAGTAAGAGTTAAGACCTTAGCTATTAGGCCACAGTAAGAGTTAAGACCTTAGCTATTAGGCCAGAGTAAGAGTTAAGACCTTAACCAGTAGGCCAGAGTAAGAGTTAAGACCTTAACCTGTAGGTCATAGTACGAGTCTAAGACCTTAGCTATTAGGCCAGAGTAAGACTTATGACCTTAACCAGTAGGCCAGAGCAAGAGTTAAGACCTTAACCAGTAGGCCAGAGGACGAGTCTAAGACCTTAGCAATTAGGCCAGAGTTAGAGTTAAGACCTTAACCAGTAGGCCAGAGCAAGAGTTAAGACCTTAACCAGTGGGCCAGAGTACGAGTCTAAGACCTTAGCTATTAGGCCAGAGTAAGAGTTAAGATCTTAGCTATTAGGCCAGAGTAAGAGTTAAGACCTTAATCATTAGGCCAGATTACGAGTCTAAAACCTCAGCAATTAGGCCAGAGTAAGAGTTAAGACCTTAAACTGTAGGCCAGAGTAAGAGTTAAGACCTTAACCATTAGGACAGAGTACGAGTCTAAGACCTTAGCTATTAGGCCAGACTAAGAGTTAAGATCTTAGCTATTAGGCCATAGTAAGAGTTAAGACCTTAGCTATTAGACCAGTGTAAGAGTTAAGACCTTAACCAGTAGGCCAGAGTAAGAGTTAAGACCTTAACCTGTAGGCCATAGTACGAGTCTAAGACCTTAGCTATTAGGCCAGAGTAAGTGTTAAGACCTTAACCAGCAGTCCAGAGTAAGAGTTAAGACCTTAACCAGTAGGCCAGATTAAGAGTTAAGACCTTAACCAGTAGGCCAGAGTACGAGTCTAAGACCTTATCTATTAGGCCGGATTAAGAGTTAAGACCTTACCTCTTAGGCCAGAGTAAGAGTTAAGACCTTAACCATTAGGCCAGAGTAAGAGTTAAGACCTTAACCAGTAGGCCAGAGTACAAGTCTAAGACCTTAGCAATTAGGCCAGAGCAAGAGTTAAGACCTTAACCTGTAGGCCATAGTACGAGTCTAAGACCTTAGCTATTAGGACAGAGTAAGAGTTAAGACCTTAACCAGTAGGCCAGAGTACGAGTCTAAGACCTTAGCTATTAGGCCAGAGTAAGAGTTAAGATCTTAGCTATTAGGCCAGAGTAAGAGTTAAGACCTTAACCATTAGGCCAGAGTACGAATCTAAGACCTTAGCAATTAGGCCAGAGTAAGAGTTAAGACCTTAACCAGTAGGCCAGAGCAAGAGTTAAGACCTTAACCAGTAGGCCAGAGTAAGAGTTAAGACCTTAACCTGTAGGCCATAGTACGAGTCTAAGACCTTAGCTATTAGGCCAGAGTAAGAGTTAAGACCTTAGCTATTAGGCCAGAGTAAGAGTTAAGTCCTTAAACATTAGGCCATAGTACGAGTCTCAGACCTTAGCTATTAGGCCAGAGTAAGTGTTAAGACCTTAGCTATTTGGCCAGAGTAAGAGTTAAGACCTTAGCTATTAGGCCAGAGTACGAGTCTAAGACCTTAGCTATTAGGCCAGAGTAAGAGTTAAGACCTTAACCAGTAGGCCAGAGTAAGAGTTAAGACCTTTGCTCTTAGGCCAGAGTAAGAGTTAAGACCTTAACCATTAGGCCAAAGTATGAGTCTAAGGCCTTAGCTATTAGGCCAGAGTAAGAGTTAAGACCTTAACCAGTAGGCCAGAGTAAGAGTTAAGACCTTAGCTATTAGGCCAGAGTAAGAGTTAAGACCATAGCTATTAGGCAGAGTAAGAGTTAAGTCCTTAACCTGTAGGCCAGAGTAAGAGTTAAGACCTTAACCAGTAGGCCAGAGGACGAGTCTAAGACCTTAGCAATTAGGCCAGAGTTAGAGTTAAGACCTTAACCAGTAGGCCAGAGCAAGAGTTAAGACCTTAACCAGTGGGCCAGAGTACGAGTCTAAGACCTTAGCTATTAGGCCAGAGTAAGAGTTAAGATCTTAGCTATTAGGCCAGAGTAAGAGTTAAGACCTTAATCATTAGGCCAGATTACGAGTCTAAAACCTCAGCAATTAGGCCAGAGTAAGAGTTAAGACCTTAAACTGTAGGCCAGAGTGAGAGTTAAGACCTTAACCATTAGGACAGAGTACGAGTCTAAGACCTTAGCTATTAGGCCAGACTAAGAGTTAAGATCTTAGCTATTAGGCCATAGTAAGAGTTAAGACCTTAGCTATTAGACCAGTGTAAGAGTTAAGACCTTAACCAGTAGGCCAGAGTAAGAGTTAAGACCTTAACCTGTAGGCCATAGTACGAGTCTAAGACCTTAGCTATTAGGCCAGAGTAAGTGTTAAGACCTTAACCAGCAGTCCAGAGTAAGAGTTAAGACCTTAACCAGTAGGCCAGATTAAGAGTTAAGACCTTAACCAGTAGGCCAGAGTACGAGTCTAAGACCTTATCTATTAGGCCGGATTAAGAGTTAAGACCTTACCTCTTAGGCCAGAGTAAGAGTTAAGACCTTAACCATTAGGCCAGAGTAAGAGTTAAGACCTTAACCAGTAGGCCAGAGTACAAGTCTAAGACCTTAGCAATTAGGCCAGAGCAAGAGTTAAGACCTTAACCTGTAGGCCATAGTACGAGTCTAAGACCTTAGCTATTAGGACAGAGTAAGAGTTAAGACCTTAACCAGTAGGCCAGAGTACGAGTCTAAGACCTTAGCTATTAGGCCAGAGTAAGAGTTAAGATCTTAGCTATTAGGCCAGAGTAAGAGTTAAGACCTTAACCATTAGGCCAGAGTACGAATCTAAGACCTTAGTAATTAGGCCAGAGTAAGAGTTAAGACCTTAACCAGTAGGCCAGAGCAAGAGTTAAGACCTTAACCAGTAGGCCAGAGTAAGAGTTAAGACCTTAACCTGTAGGCCATAGTACGAGTCTAAGACCTTAGCTATTAGGCCAGAGTAAGAGTTAAGACCTTAGCTATTAGGCCAGAGTAAGAGTTAAGTCCTTAAACATTAGGCCATAGTACGAGTCTCAGACCTTAGCTATTAGGCCAGAGTAAGTGTTAAGACCTTAGCTATTTGGCCAGAGTAAGAGTTAAGACCTTAGCTATTAGGCCAGAGTACGAGTCTAAGACCTTAGCTATTAGGCTAGAGTAAGAGTTAAGACCTTAACCAGTAGGCCAAAGTAAGAGTTAAGACCTTTGCTCTTAGGCCAGAGTAAGAGTTAAGACCTTAACCATTAGGCCAAAGTATGAGTCTAAGGCCTTAGCTATTAGGCCAGAGTAAGAGTTAAGACCTTAACCAGTAGGCCAGAGTAAGAGTTAAGACCTTAGCTATTAGGCCAGAGTAAGAGTTAAGACCATAGCTATTAGGCAGAGTAAGAGTTAAGTCCTTAACCTGTAGGCCAGAGTAAGAGTTAAGACCTTAACCATTAGGCCAGAGTACGAGTCTAAGACCTTAGCAATTAGGCCAGAGTAAGAGTTAAGACCTTAACCAGTAGGCCAGAGCAAGAGTTAAGACCTTAACCAGTAGGCCAGAGGACGAGTCTAAGACCTTAGCTATTAGGCCAGAGTAAGAGTTAAGACCTTAACCATTAGGTCAGAGTACGAGTCTAAGACCTTAGCTATTAGGCCAGAGTAAGAGTTAAGACCATAGCTATTAGGCCAGAGAAAGAGGTAAGACCTTAGCTATTAGGCGAGAGTAGGAGTCTAAGACCTTAACCAGTAGGCCAGAGTAAGAGTTAAGACCATAGCTATTAGGCCAGAGTAAGAGTTAAGTCCTTAACCTGTAGGCCAGAGTAAGAGTCTAAGACCTTAGCTATTAGGCCAGAGTAAGAGTTAAGACCTTAACCTGTAGGCCATAGTACGAGTCTAAGACCTTAGCTATTAGGCCAGAGTAAGAGTTAAGACCTTAACCATTAGGCCAGAGTAAGAGTTAAGACCTTAACCAGAAGGCCAGAGTACGAGTCTAAGACCTTAGCTATTAGGCCAGAGTAAGAGTTAAGACCTTAACCTGTAGGCCATAGTACGAGTCTAAGACCTTAGCTATTAGGACAGAGTAAGAGTTAAGACCTTAACCAGTAGGCCAGAGTACGAGTCTAAGACGTTAGCTATTAGGCCAGAGTAAGAGTTAAGATCTTAGCTATTAGGCCAGAGTAAGAGTTAAGACCTTAACCATTAGGCCAGAGTACGAGTCTAAGACCTTAGCAATTAGGCCAGAGTAAGAGTTAAGACCTTAACCAGTAGGCCAGAGTACGAGTCTAAGACCTTAGCTATTAGGCCAGAGTAAGAGTTAAGATCTTAGCTATTAGGCCAGAGTAAGAGTTAAGACCTTAGCTATTAGGCCAGAGTAAGAGTTAAGACCTTAGCTATTAGGCCAGAGTAAGAGTTAAGACCTTAACCAGTAGGCCAGAGTAAGAATTAAGACCTTAACCTGTAGGCCATAGTACGAGTCTAAGACCTTAGCTATTAGGCCAGAGTAAGAGTTAAGACCTTAACCATTAGGCCAGAGTACGAGTATAAGACCTTAGCTATTAGGCCAGAGTAAGAGTTAAGACCTTAACCAGTAGGCCAGAGTAAGAGTTAAGACCTCAACCTGTAGGCCATAGTACGAGTCTAAGACCTTAGCTATTAGGCCAGAGTAAGAGTTAAGACCTTAACCAGTAGGCCAGGGTAAGATTTAAGACCTTAACCAGTAGGCCAGAGTAAGAGTCTAAGACCTTAGCTATTAGGCCAGAGTAAGAGTTAAGACCTTAGGTATTAGGCCAGAGTAAGAGTTAAGACCTTAACCAGTAGGCCAGAGTAAGAGTTAAGACCTTAACCTGTAGGCCATAGTACGAGTCTAAGACCTTAGCTATTAGGCCAGAGTAAGAGTTAAGACCTTAGCTATTAGGCCAGAGTATGAGTCTAAGACCTTAGCTATTAGGCCAGAGTAAGAGTTAAGACCTTAGCTATTAGGCCAGAGCAAGAGTTAAGACCTTAGCTATTAGACCAGTGTAAGAGTTAAGACCTTAACCAGTAGGCCAGAGTAAGAGTTAAGACCTTAACCTGTAGGCCATAGTACGAGTCTAAGACCTTAGCTATTAGGCCAGAGTAAGTGTTAAGACCTTAACCAGCAGGCCAGAGTAAGAGTTAAGACCTTAACCAGTAGGCCAGAGTAAGAGTTAAGACCTTAACCAGTAGGCCAGAGTACGAGTCTAAGACCGTATCTATTAGGCCAGATTAAGAGTTAAGACCTTAGCTATTAGGCCAGAGTAAGAGTTAAGACCTTAACCATTAGGCCAGAGTAAGAGTTAAGACCTTAACCAGTAGGCCAGAGTACAAGTCTAAGACCTTAGCAATTAGGCCAGAGCAAGAGTTAAGACCTTAACCTGTAGGCCATAGTACTAGTCTAAGACCTTAGCTATTAGGACAGAGTAAGAGTTAAGACCTTAACCAGTAGGCCAGAGTACGAGTCTAAGACCTTAGCTATTAGGCCAGAGTAAGAGTTAAGATCTTAGCTATTAGGCCAGAGTAAGAGTTAAGTCCTTAACCATTAGGCCAGAGTACGAATCTAAGACCTTTGCAATTAGGCCAGAGTAAGACTTAAGACCTTAACCAGTAGGCCAGAGCAAGAGTTAAGACCTTAACCAGTAGGCCAGAGTACGAGTCTAAGACCTTAGCTATTAGGCAAGAGTAGGAGTCTAAGACCTTAACCAGTAGGCCAGAGTAAGAGTTAAGACCTTAGCTATAAGGCCAGAGTAAGAGATAAGACCTTAACCAGTAGGCCAGAGTAAGAGTTAAGATCTTAACCAGTAGGCCAGAGTAACAGTTAAGAACTTAACCTGTAGGCCATAGTACGAGTCTAAGACCTTAGCTATTAGGCCAGAGTAAGAGTTAAGACCTTAGCTATTAGGCCAGAGTAAGAGTTAAGACCTTAAACATTAGGCCAGAGTACGAGTCTAAGACCTTAGCTATTAGGCCAGAGTAAGAGTTAAGACCTTAGCTATTTGGCCAGAGTAAGAGTTAAGACCTTAGCTATTAGTCCAGAGTACGAGTCTAAGACCTTAGCTATTAGGTTAGAGTAAGAGTTAAGACCTTAATCAGTAGGCCAGAGTAAGAGTTAAGACCTTAGCTATTAGGCCAGAGTAAGAGTTAAGACCTTAACCATTAGGCCACAGTAAGATTTAAGACCTTAGCTATTAGGCCAGAGTAAGAGTTAAGACCTTAACCATTAGGCCAGAGTACGAGTCTAAGACCTTAGCTATTAGGCCAGAGTAAGAGTTAAGACCTTAACCAGTAGGCCAGAGTAAGAGTTAAGACCTTAGCTATTAGGCCACAGTAAGAGTTAAGACCTTAGCTATTAGGCCAGAGTAAGAGTTAAGACCTTAACCAGTAGGCCAGAGTAAGAGTTAAGACCTTAACCTGTAGGTCATAGTACGAGTCTAAGACCTTAGCTATTAGGCCAGAGTAAGACTTATGACCTTAACCAGTAGGCCAGAGCAAGAGTTAAGACCTTAACCAGTAGGCCAGAGGACGAGTCTAAGACCTTAGCAATTAGGCCAGAGTTAGAGTTAAGACCTTAACCAGTAGGCCAGAGCAAGAGTTAAGACCTTAACCAGTGGGCCAGAGTACGAGTCTAAGACCTTAGCTATTAGGCCAGAGTAAGAGTTAAGATCTTAGCTATTAGGCCAGAGTAAGAGTTAAGACCTTAATCATTAGGCCAGATTACGAGTCTAAAACCTCAGCAATTAGGCCAGAGTAAGAGTTAAGACCTTAAACTGTAGGCCAGAGTAAGAGTTAAGACCTTAACCATTAGGACAGAGTACGAGTCTAAGACCTTAGCTATTAGGCCAGACTAAGAGTTAAGATCTTAGCTATTAGGCCATAGTAAGAGTTAAGACCTTAGCTATTAGACCAGTGTAAGAGTTAAGACCTTAACCAGTAGGCCAGAGTAAGAGTTAAGACCTTAACCTGTAGGCCATAGTACGAGTCTAAGACCTTAGCTATTAGGCCAGAGTAAGTGTTAAGACCTTAACCAGCAGTCCAGAGTAAGAGTTAAGACCTTAACCAGTAGGCCAGATTAAGAGTTAAGACCTTAACCAGTAGGCCAGAGTACGAGTCTAAGACCTTATCTATTAGGCCGGATTAAGAGTTAAGACCTTACCTCTTAGGCCAGAGTAAGAGTTAAGACCTTAACCATTAGGCCAGAGTAAGAGTTAAGACCTTAACCAGTAGGCCAGAGTACAAGTCTAAGACCTTAGCAATTAGGCCAGAGCAAGAGTTAAGACCTTAACCTGTAGGCCATAGTACGAGTCTAAGACCTTAGCTATTAGGACAGAGTAAGAGTTAAGACCTTAACCAGTAGGCCAGAGTACGAGTCTAAGACCTTAGCTATTAGGCCAGAGTAAGAGTTAAGATCTTAGCTATTAGGCCAGAGTAAGAGTTAAGACCTTAACCATTAGGCCAGAATACGAATCTAAGACCTTAGCAATTAGGCCAGAGTAAGAGTTAAGACCTTAACCAGTAGGCCAGAGCAAGAGTTAAGACCTTAACCAGTAGGCCAGAGTAAGAGTTAAGACCTTAACCTGTAGGCCATAGTACGAGTCTAAGACCTTAGCTATTAGGCCAGAGTAAGAGTTAAGACCTTAGCTATTAGGCCAGAGTAAGAGTTAAGTCCTTAAACATTAGGCCATAGTACGAGTCTAAGACCTTAGCTATTAGGCCAGAGTAAGTGTTAAGACCTTAGCTATTTGGCCAGAGTAAGAGTTAAGACCTTAGCTATTAGGCCAGAGTACGAGTCTAAGACCTTAGCTATTAGGCTAGAGTAAGAGTTAAGACCTTAACCAGTAGGCCAGAGTAAGAGTTACAACCTTTGCTCTTAGGCCAGAGTAAGAGTTAAGACCTTAACCATTAGGCCAAAGTATGAGTCTAAGGCCTTAGCTATTAGGCCAGAGTAAGAGTTAAGACCTTAACCAGTAGGCCAGAGTAAGAGTTAAGACCTTAGCTATTAGGCCAGAGTAAGAGTTAAGACCTTAGCTATTAGGCCAGAGTAAGAGTTAAGACCTTAACCAGTAGGCCAGAGTAAGAGTTAAGACCTTAACCTGTAGGCCATAGTACGAGTCTAAGACCTTAGCTATTAGGCCAGAGTAAGAGTTAAGACCTTAACCAGTAGGCCAGAGCAAGAGTTAAGACCTTAACCAGTAGGCCAGAGGATGAGTCTAAGACCTTAGCTATTAGGCCAGAGTAAGAGTTAAGACCTTAGCTATTAGACCAGTGTAAGAGTTAAGACCTTAACCAGTAGGCCAGAGTAAGAGTTAAGACCTTAACCTGTAGGCCATAGTACGAGTCTAAGACCTTAGCTATTAGGCCAGAGTAAGTGTTAAGACCTTAACCAGCAGTCCAGAGTAAGAGTTAAGACCTTAACCAGTATGCCAGATTAAGAGTTAAGACCATAACCAGTAGGCCAGAGTACGAGTCTAAGACCTTATCTATTAGGCCGGAGTAAGAGTTAAGACCTTAACCATTAGGCCAGAGTAAGAGTTAAGACCTTAACCAGTAGGCCAGAGTACAAGTCTAAGACCTTAGCAATTAGGCCAGAGCAAGAGTTAAGACCTTAACCTGTAGGCCATAGTACGAGTCTAAGACCTTAGCTATTAGGACAGAGTAAGAGTTAAGACCTTAACCAGTAGGCCAGAGTACGAGTCTAAGACCTTAGCTATTAGGCCAGAGTAAGAGTTAAGATCTTAGCTATTAGGCCAGAGTAAGAGTTAAGACCTTAACCATTAGGCCAGAGTACGAATCTAAGACCTTAGCAATTAGGCCAGAGTAAGAGTTAAGACCTTAACCAGTAGGCCAGAGCAAGAGTTAAGACCTTAACCAGTAGGCCAGAGTACGAGTCTAAGACCTTAGCTATTAGGCCAGAGTAAGAGTTAAGACCTTAACCATTAGGCCAGAGTACGAGTCTAAGACCTTAGTTATTAGGCCAGAGTAAGAGTTAAGACCTTAGCTATTAGGCCAGAGTAGGAGTCTAAGACCTTAACCAGTAGGCCAGAGTAAGAGTTAAGACCTTATCTATAAGGCCAGAGTAAGAGATAAGACCTTAACCAGTAGGCCAGAGTAAGAGTTAAGATCTTAACCAGTAGGCCAGAGTAAGAGTTAAGACCTTAACCTGTAGGCCATAGTACGAGTCTAAGACCTTAGCTATTAGGCCAGAGTAAGAGTTAAGACCTTAGCTATTAGGCCAGAGTAAGAGTTAAGACCTTAAACATTAGGCCACAGTACGAGTCTAAGACCTTAGCTATTAGGCCAGAGTAAGTGTTAAGACCTTAGCTATTTGGCCAGAGTAAAAGTTAATACCTTAGCTATTAGGCCAGAGTAAGTGTTAAGACCTTTTCCAGCAGGCCAGAGTAAGAGTTAAGACCTTAACCAGTAGGCCAGAGTACGAGTCTAAGACCTTAGCTATTAGGCCAGAGTAAGAGTTAAGATCTTAGCTATTAGGCCAGAGTAAGAGTTAAGACCTTAACCATTAGGCCAGAGTACGAGTCTAAGACCTTAGCAATTAGGCCAGAGTAAGAGTTAAGACCTTAACCAGTAGGCCAGAGCAAGAGTTAAGACCTTAACCAGTAGGCCAGAGGACGAGTCTAAGACCTTAGCTATTAGGCCAGAGTAAGAGTTAAGACCTTAACCATTAGGTCAGAGTACGAGTCTAAGACCTTAGCTATTAGGCCAGAGTAAGAGTTAAGACCTTAGCTATTAGGCCAGAGAAAGAGGTAAGACCTTAGCTATTAGGCGAGAGTAGGAGTCTAAGACCTTAACCAGTAGGCCAGAGTACGAGTCTAAGACCTTAGCTATTAGGCCAGAGTAAGAGTTAAGATCTTAGCTATTAGGCCAGAGTAAGAGTTAAGTCCTTAACCTGTAGGCCAGAGTAAGAGTCTAAGACCTTAGCTATTAGGCCAGAGTAAGAGTTAAGACCTTAACCTGTAGGCCATAGTACGAGTCTAAGACCTTAGCTATTAGGCCAGAGTAAGAGTTAAGACCTTAACCATTAGGCCAGAGTAAAAGTTAAGACCTTAACCAGAAGGCCAGAGTACGAGTCTAAGACCTTAGCTATTAGGCCAGAGTAAGAGTTAAGACCTTAACCTGTAGGCCATAGTACGAGTCTAAGACCTTAGCTATTAGGACAGAGTAAGAGTTAAGACCTTAACCAGTAGGCCAGAGTACGAGTCTAAGACGTTAGCTATTAGGCCAGAGTAAGAGTTAAGATCTTAGCTATTAGGCCAGAGTAAGAGTTAAGACCTTAACCATTAGGCCAGAGTACGAGTCTAAGACCTTAGCAATTAGGCCAGAGTAAGAGTTAAGACCTTAACCAGTAGGCCAGAGTACGAGTCTAAGACCTTAGCTATTAGGCCAGAGTAAGAGTTAAGATCTTAGCTATTAGGCCAGAGTAAGAGTTAAGACCTTAGCTATTAGGCCAGAGTAAGAGTTAAGACCTTAGCTATTAGGCCAGAGTAAGAGTTAAGACCTTAACCAGTAGGCCAGAGTAAGAGTTAAGACCTTAACCTGTAGGCCATAGTACGAGTCTAAGACCTTAGCTATTAGGCCAGAGTAAGAGTTAAGACCTTAACCATTAGGCCAGAATACGAGTATAAGACCTTAGCTATTAGGCCAGAGTAAGAGTTAAGACCTTAACCAGTAGGCCAGAGTAAGAGTTAAGACCTCAACCTGTAGGCCATAGTACGAGTCTAAGACCTTAGCTATTAGGCCAGAGTAAGAGTTAAGACCTTAGCTATTAGGCCAGAGAAAGAGTTAAGACCTTAGCTATTAGGCCAGAGTAAGAGTTAAGACCTTAGCTATTAGGCCAGAGTAAGAGTTAAGACCTTAACCATTAGGCCAGAGTACGAGTCTAAGACCTTATCTATTAGGCCAGAGTAAGAGTTAAGATCTTAGCTATTAGGCCAGAGTAAGAGTTAAGATCTTAATCAGTAGGCCAGAGTAAGAGTCTATGACCTTAGCCATTAGGCCAGAGTAAGAGTTAAGACCTTAACCTGTAGGCCAGAGTAAGAGTTAAGACCTTAACCAGTAGGCCAGAGTAAGAGTCTAAGACCTTAGCTATTAGGCCAGAGTAAGAGTTAAGATCTTAGCTATTAGGCCAGAGTAAGAGTTAAGACCTTAATCATTAGGCCAGATTATGAGTCTAAGACCTTAACCAGTAGGCCAGAGTAAGAGTTAAGACCTTAACCTGTAGGCCAGAGTACGAGTCTAAGACCTTAGCTATTAGGCCAGAGTAAGAGTTAAGATCTTAGCTATTAGGCCAGAGTAAGAGTTAAGACCTTAATCATTAGGCCAGATTACGAGTCTAAGACCTTAGCAATTAGGCCAGAGTAAGAGTTAAGACCTTAACCTGTAGGCCAGAGTAAGAGTTAAGACCTTAACCATTAGGCCAGAGTACGAGTCTAAGACCTTAGCTATTAGGCCAGAGTAAGAGTTAAGATCTTAGCTATTAGGCCAGAGTAAGAGTTAAGACCTTAACCATTAGGCCAGAGTACGAGTCTAAGACCTTAGCAATTAGGCCAGAGTAAGAGTTAAGACCTTAACCAGTAGGCCAGAGTAAGAGTCTAAGACCTTAGCTATTAGGCCAGAGTAAGAGTTAAGATCTTAGCTATTAGGCCAGAGTAAGAGTTAAGACCTTAATCATTAGGCCAGATTACGAGTCTAAGACCTTAACCAGTAGGCCAGAGCAAGAGTTAAGACCTTAACCAGTAGGCCAGAGTACGAGTCTAAGACCTTAGCTATTAGGCGAGAGTAAGAGTTAAGATCTTAGCTATTAGGCCAGAGTAAGAGTTAAGACCTTAATCATTAGGCCAGATTACGAGTCTAAGACCTTAGCAATTAGGCCAGAGTAAGAGTTAAGACCTTAACCTGTAGGCCAGAGTAAGAGTTAAGACCTTATCCATTAGGCCAGAGTACGAGTCTAAGACCGTAGCTATTAGGCCAGAGTAAGAGTTAAGATCTTAGCTATTAGGCCAGAGTAAGAGTTAAGACCTTAATCAGTAGGCCAGAGTAAGAGTCTATGACCTTAGCTATTAGGCCAGAGTAAGAGTTAAGACCTTAACCTGTAGGCCAGAGTAAGAGTTAAGACCTTAACCATTAGGCCAGAGTACGAGTCTAAGACCTTAGCTATTAGGCCAGAGTAAGAGTTAAGACCTTAACCATTAGGCCAGAGCACGAGTCTAAGACCTTAGCTATTAGGCCAGAGTATGAGTCTAAGACCTTAGCTATTAGGCCAGAGTAAGAGTTACGACCTTAGCTATTAGGCCAGAGTAAGAGTTAAGACCTTAACCAGTAGGCCAGAGTAAGAGTTAAGACCTTAACCAGTAGGACAGAGTAAGAGTTAAGACCTTAGCTATTAGGCCAGAGAACGAGTCTAAGACCTTAGCTATTAGGCCAGAGTAAGTGTTAAGGCCTTTTCCAGCAGGCCAGAGTAAGAGTTAAGACCTTAACCAGTAGGCCAGAGTACGAGTCTAAGACCTTAGCTATTAGGCCAGAGTAAGAGTTAAGATCTTAGCTATTAGGCCAGAGTAAGAGTTAAGACCTTAACCATTAGGCCAGAGTACGAGTCTAAGACCTTAGCAATTAGGCCAGAGTAAGAGTTAAGACCTTAACCAGTAGGCCAGAGCAAGAGTTAAGACCTTAACCAGTAGGCCAGAGGACGAGTCTAAGACCTTAGCTATTAGGCCAGAGTAAGAGTTAAGACCTTAACCATTAGGTCAGAGTACGAGTCTTAGACCTTAGCTATTAGGCCAGAGTAAGAGTTAAGACCTTAGCTATTAGGCCAGAGAAAGAGGTAAGACCTTAGCTATTAGGCGAGAGTAGGAGTCTAAGACCTTAACCAGTAGGCCAGAGTAAGAGTTAAGACCATAGCTATTAGGCCAGAGTAAGAGTTAAGTCCTTAACCTGTAGGCCAGAGTAAGAGTCTAAGACCTTAGCTATTAGGCCAGAGTAAGAGTTAAGACCTTAACCTGTAGGCCATAGTACGAGTCTAAGACCTTAGCTATTAGGCCAGAGTAAGAGTTAAGACCTTAACCATTAGGCCAGAGTAAGAGTTAAGACCTTAACCAGAAGGCCAGAGTACGAGTCTAAGACCTTAGCTATTAGGCCAGAGTAAGAGTTAAGACCTTAACCTGTAGGCCATAGTACGAGTCTAAGACCTTAGCTATTAGGACAGAGTAAGAGTTAAGACCTTAACCAGTAGGCCAGAGTACGAGTCTAAGACGTTAGCTATTAGGCCAGAGTAAGAGTTAAGATCTTAGCTATTAGGCCAGAGTAAGAGTTAAGACCTTAACCATTAGGCCAGAGTACGAGTCTAAGACCTTAGCAATTAGGCCAGAGTAAGAGTTAAGACCTTAACCAGTAGGCCAGAGTACGAGTCTAAGACCTTAGCTATTAGGCCAGAGTAAGAGTTAAGATCTTAGCTATTAGGCCAGAGTAAGAGTTAAGACCTTAGCTATTAGGCCAGAGTAAGAGTTAAGACCATAGCTATTAGGCCAGAGTAAGAGTTAAGACCTTAACCAGTAGGCCAGAGTAAGAGTTAAGACCTTAACCTGTAGGCCATAGTACGAGTCTAAGACCTTAGCTATTAGGCCAGAGTAAGAGTTAAGACCTTAACCATTAGGCCAGAATACGAGTATAAGACCTTAGCTATTAGGCCAGAGTAAGAGTTAAGACCTTAACCAGTAGGCCAGAGTAAGAGTTAAGACCTCAACCTGTAGGCCATAGTACGAGTCTAAGACCTTAGCTATTAGGCCAGAGTAAGAGTTAAGACCTTAGCTATTAGGCAAGAGAAAGAGTTAAGACCTTAGCTATTAGGCCAGAGTAAGAGTTAAGACCTCAGCTATTAGGCCAGAGTAAGAGTTAAGACCTTAACCATTAGGCCAGAGTACGAGTCTAAGACCTTATCTATTAGGCCAGAGTAAGAGTTAAGATCTTAGCTATTAGGCCAGAGTAAGAGTTAAGATCCTAATCAGTAGGCCAGAGTAAGAGTCTATGACCTTAGCCATTAGGCCAGAGTAAGAGTTAAGACCTTAACCTGTAGGCCAGAGTAAGAGTTAAGACCTTAACCAGTAGGCCAGAGTAAGAGTCTAAGACCTTAGCTATTAGGCCAGAGTAAGAGTTAAGATCTTAGCTATTAGGCCAGAGTAAGAGTTAAGACCTTAATCATTAGGCCAGATTATGAGTCTAAGACCTTAACCAGTAGGCCAGAGTAAGAGTTAAGACCTTAACCTGTAGGCCAGAGTACGAGTCTAAGACCTTAGCTATTAGGCCAGAGTAAGAGTTAAGATCTTAGCTATTAGGCCAGAGTAAGAGTTAAGACCTTAATCATTAGGCCAGATTACGAGTCTAAGACCTTAGCAATTAGGCCAGAGTAAGAGTTAAGACCTTAACCTGTAGGCCAGAGTAAGAGTTAAGACCTTAACCATTAGGCCAGAGTACGAGTCTAAGACCTTAGCTATTAGGCCAGAGTAAGAGTTAAGATCTTAGCTATTAGGCCAGAGTAAGAGTTAAGACCTTAACCATTAGGCCAGAGTACGAGTCTAAGACCTTAGCAATTAGGCCAGAGTAAGAGTTAAGACCTTAACCAGTAGGCCAGAGTAAGAGTCTAAGACCTTAGCTATTAGGCCAGAGTAAGAGTTAAGATCTTAGCTATTAGGCCAGAGTAAGAGTTAAGACCTTAATCATTAGGCCAGATTACGAGTCTAAGACCTAACCAGTAGGCCAGAGCAAGAGTTAAGACCTTAACCAGTAGGCCAGAGTACGAGTCTAAGACCTTAGCTATTAGGCGAGAGCAAGAGTTAAGATCTTAGCTATTAGGCCAGAGTAAGAGTTAAGACCTTAATCATTAGGCCAGATTACGAGTCTAAGACCTTAGCAATTAGGCCAGAGTAAGAGTTAAGACCTTAACCTGTAGGCCAGAGTAAGAGTTAAGACCTTATCCATTAGGCCAGAGTACGAGTCTAAGACCGTAGCTATTAGGCCAGAGTAAGAGTTAAGATCTTAGCTATTAGGCCAGAGTAAGAGTTAAGACCTTAATCAGTAGGCCAGAGTAAGAGTCTATGACCTTAGCTATTAGGCCAGAGTAAGAGTTAAGACCTTAACCTGTAGGCCAGAGTAAGAGTTAAGACCTTAACCATTAGGCCAGAGTACGAGTCTAAGACCTTAGCTATTAGGCCAGAGTAAGAGTTAAGACCTTAACCATTAGGCCAGAGCACGAGTCTAAGACCTTAGCTATTAGGCCAGAGTATGAGTCTAAGACCTTAGCTATTAGGCCAGAGTAAGAGTTACGACCTTAGCTATTAGGCCAGAGTAAGAGTTAAGACCTTAACCAGTAGGCCAGAGTAAGAGTTAAGACCTTAACCAGTAGGACAGAGTAAGAGTTAAGACCTTAGCTATTAGGCCAGAGAACGAGTCTAAGACCTTAGCTATTAGGCCAGAGTAAGTGTTAAGACCTTTTCCAGCAGGCCAGAGTAAGAGTTAAGACCTTAACCAGTAGGCCAGAGTACGAGTCTAAGACCTTAGCTATTAGGCCAGAGTAAGAGTTAAGATCTTAGCTATTAGGCCAGAGTAAGAGTTAAGACCTTAACCATTAGGCCAGAGTACGAGTCTAAGACCTTAGCAATTAGGCCAGGGTAAGAGTTAAGACCTTAACCAGTAGGCCAGAGCAAGAGTTAAGACCTTAACCAGTAGGCCAGAGGACGAGTCTAAGACCTTAGCTATTAGGCCAGAGTAAGAGTTAAGACCTTAACCATTAGGTCTGAGTACGAGTCTAAGACCTTAGCTATTAGGCCAGAGTAAGAGTTAAGACCTTAGCTATTAGGCCAGAGAAAGAGGTAAGACCTTAGCTATTAGGCGAGAGTAGGAGTCTAAGACCTTAACCAGTAGGCCAGAGTAAGAGTTAAGACCATAGCTATTAGGCCAGAGTAAGAGTTAAGTCCTTAACCTGTAGGCCAGAGTAAGAGTCTAAGACCTTAGCTATTAGGCCAGAGTAAGAGTTAAGACCTTAACCTGTAGGCCATAGTACGAGTCTAAGACCTTAGCTATTAGGCCAGAGTAAGAGTTAAGACCTTAACCATTAGGCCAGAGTAAGAGTTAAGACCTTAACCAGAAGGCCAGAGTACGAGTCTAAGACCTTAGCTATTAGGCCAGAGTAAGAGTTAAGACCTTAACCTGTAGGCCATAGTACGAGTCTAAGACCTTAGCTATTAGGACAGAGTAAGAGTTAAGACCTTAACCAGTAGGCCAGAGTACGAGTCTAAGACGTTAGCTATTAGGCCAGAGTAAGAGTTAAGATCTTAGCTATTAGGCCAGAGTAAGAGTTAAGACCTTAACCATTAGGCCAGAGTACGAGTCTAAGACCTTAGCAATTAGGCCAGAGTAAGAGTTAAGACCTTAACCAGTAGGCCAGAGTACGAGTCTAAGACCTTAGCTATTAGGCCAGAGTAAGAGTTAAGATCTTAGCTATTAGGCCAGAGTAAGAGTTAAGACCTTAGCTATTAGGCCAGAGTAAGAGTTAAGACCTTAGCTATTAGGCCAGAGTAAGAGTTAAGACCTTAACCAGTAGGCCAGAGTAAGAGTTAAGACCTTAACCTGTAGGCCATAGTACGAGTCTAAGACCTTAGCTATTAGGCCAGAGTAAGAGTTAAGACCTTAACCATTAGGCCAGAGTACGAGTATAAGACCTTAGCTATTAGGCCAGAGTAAGAGTTAAGACCTTAACCAGTAGGCCAGAGTAAGAGTTAAGACCTCAACCTGTAGGCCATAGTACGAGTCTAAGACCTTAGCTATTAGGCCAGAGTAAGAGTTAAGACCTTAACCAGTAGGCCAGGGTAAGATTTAAGACCTTAACCAGTAGGCCAGAGTAAGAGTCTAAGACCTTAGCTATTAGGCCAGAGTAAGAGTTAAGACCTTAGGTATTAGGCCAGAGTAAGAGTTAAGACCTTAACCTGTAGGCCATAGTACGAGTCTAAGACCTTAGCTATTAGGCCAGAGTAAGAGTTAAGACCTTAGCTATTAGGCCAGAGTATGAGTCTAAGACCTTAGCTATTAGGCCAGAGTAAGAGTTAAGACCTTAGCTATTAGGCCAGAGCAAGAGTTAAGACCTTAGCTATTAGACCAGTGTAAGAGTTAAGACCTTAACCAGTAGGCCAGAGTAAGAGTTAAGACCTTAACCTGTAGGCCATAGTACGAGTCTAAGACCTTAGCTATTAGGCCAGAGTAAGTGTTAAGACCTTAACCAGCAGGCCAGAGTAAGAGTTAAGACCTTAACCAGTAGGCCAGAGTAAGAGTTAAGACCTTAACCAGTAGGCCAGAGTACGAGTCTAAGACCGTATCTCTTAGGCCAGATTAAGAGTTAAGACCTTAGCTATTAGGCCAGAGTAAGAGTTAAGACCTTAACCATTAGGCCAGAGTAAGAGTTAAGACCTTAACCAGTAGGCCAGAGTACAAGTCTAAGACCTTAGCAATTAGGCCAGAGCAAGAGTTAAGACCTTAACCTGTAGGCCATAGTACTAGTCTAAGACCTTAGCTATTAGGACAGAGTAAGAGTTAAGACCTTAACCAGTAGGCCAGAGTACGAGTCTAAGACCTTAGCTATTAGGCCAGAGTAAGAGTTAAGATCTTAGCTATTAGGCCAGAGTAAGAGTTAAGTCCTTAACCATTAGGCCAGAGTACGAATCTAAGACCTTTGCAATTAGGCCAGAGTAAGACTTAAGACCTTAACCAGTAGGCCAGAGCAAGAGTTAAGACCTTAACCAGTAGGCCAGAGTACGAGTCTAAGACCTTAGCTATTAGGCCAGAGTAGGAGTCTAAGACCTTAACCAGTAGGCCAGAGTAAGAGTTAAGACCTTAGCTATAAGGCCAGAGTAAGAGATAAGACCTTAACCAGTAGGCCAGAGTAAGAGTTAAGATCTTAACCAGTAGGCCAGAGTAACAGTTAAGAACTTAACCTGTAGGCCATAGTACGAGTCTAAGACCTTAGCTATTAGGCCAGAGTAAGAGTTAAGACCTTAGCTAATAGGCCAGAGTAAGAGTTAAGACCTTAAACATTAGGCCAGAGTACGAGTCTAAGACCTTAGCTATTAGGCCAGAGTAAGAGTTAAGACCTTAGCTATTTGGCCAGAGTAAGAGTTAAGACCTTAGCTATTAGGCCAGAGTACGAGTCTAAGACCTTAGCTATTAGGTTAGAGTAAGAGTTAAGACCTTAATCAGTAGGCCAGAGTAAGAGTTAAGACCTTAGCTATTAGGCCAGAGTAAGAGTTAAGACCTTAACCATTAGGCCACAGTAAGATTTAAGACCTTAGCTATTAGGCCAGAGTAAGAGTTAAGACCTTAACCATTAGGCCAGAGTACGAGTCTAAGACCTTAGCTATTAGGCCAGAGTAAGAGTTAAGACCTTAACCAGTAGGCCAGAGTAAGAGTTAAGACCTTAGCTGTTAGGCCACAGTAAGAGTTAAGACCTTAGCTATTAGGCCAGAGTAAGAGTTAACACCTTAACCAGTAGGCCAGAGTAAGAGTTAAGACCTTAACCTGTAGGTCATAGTACGAGTCTAAGACCTTAGCTATTAGGCAAGAGTAAGACTTATGACCTTAACCAGTAGGCCAGAGCAAGAGTTAAGACCTTAACCAGTAGGCCAGAGGACGAGTCTAAGACCTTAGCAATTAGGCCAGAGTTAGAGTTAAGACCTTAACCATTAGGCCAGAGCAAGAGTTAAGACCTTAACCAGTGGGCCAGAGTATGAGTCTAAGACCTTAGCTATTAGGCCAGAGTAAGAGTTAAGATCTTAGCTATTAGGCCAGAGTAAGAGTTAAGACCTTAATCATTAGGCCAGATTACGAGTCTAAAACCTCAGCAATTAGGCCAGAGTAAGAGTTAAGACCTTAAACTGTAGGCCAGAGTAAGAGTTAAGCCCTTAACCATTAGGACAGAGTACGAGTCTAAGACCTTAGCTATTAGGCCAGAGTAAGAGTTAAGATCTTAGCTATTAGGCCATAGTAAGAGTTAAGACCTTAGCTATTAGACCAGTGTAAGAGTTAAGACCTTAACCAGTAGGCCAGAGTAAGAGTTAAGACCTTAACCTGTAGGCCATAGTACGAGACTAAGACCTTAGCTATTAGGCCAGAGTAAGTGTTAAGACCTTAACCAGCAGTCCAGAGTAAGAGTTAAGACCTTAACCAGTAGGCCAGATTAAGAGTTAAGACCTTAACCAGTAGGCCAGAGTACGAGTCTAAGACCTTATCTATTAGGCCGGATTAAGAGTTAAGACCTTACCTATTAGGCCAGAGTAAGAGTTAAGACCTTAACCATTAGGCCAGAGTAAGAGTTAAGACCTTAACCAGTAGGCCAGAGTACAAGTCTAAGACCTTAGCAATTAGGCCAGAGCAAGAGTTAAGACCTTAACCTGTAGGCCATAGTACGAGTCTAAGACCTTAGCTATTAGGACAGAGTAAGAGTTAAGACCTTAACCAGTAGGCCAGAGTACGAGTCTAAGACCTTAGCTATTAGGCCAGAGTAAGAGTTAAGATCTTAGCTATTAGGCCAGAGTAAGAGTTAAGACCTTAACCATTAGGCCAGAGTACGAATCTAAGACCTTAGCAATTAGGCCAGAGTAAGAGTTAAGACCTTAACCAGTAGGCCAGAGCAAGAGTTAAGACCTTAACCAGTAGGCCAGAGTAAGAGTTAAGACCTTAACCTGTAGGCCATAGTACGAGTCTAAGACCTTAGCTATTAGGCCAGAGTAAGAGTTAAGACCTTAGCTATTAGGCCAGAGTAAGAGTTAAGTCCTTAAACATTAGGCCATAGTACGAGTCTCAGACCTTAGCTATTAGGCCAGAGTAAGTGTTAAGACCTTAGCTATTTGGCCAGAGTAAGAGTTAAGACCTTAGCTATTAGGCCAGAGTACGAGTCTAAGACCTTAGCTATTAGGCTAGAGTAAGAGTTAAGACCTTAACCAGTAGGCCAGAGTAAGAGTTAAGACCTTTGCTCTTAGGCCAGAGTAAGAGTTAAGACCTTAACCATTAGGCCAAAGTATGAGTCTAAGGCCTTAGCTATTAGGCCAGAGTAAGAGTTAAGACCTTAACCAGTAGGCCAGAGTAAGAGTTAAGACCTTAGCTATTAGGCCAGAGTAAGAGTTAAGACCATAGCTATTAGGCAGAGTAAGAGTTAAGTCCTTAACCTGTAGGCCAGAGTAAGAGTTAAGACCTTAACCATTAGGCCAGAGTACGAGTCTAAGACCTTAGCAATTAGGCCAGAGTAAGAGTTAAGACCTTAACCAGTAGGCCAGAGCAAGAGTTAAGACCTTAACCAGTAGGCCAGAGGACGAGTCTAAGACCTTAGCTATTAGGCCAGAGTAAGAGTTAAGACCTTAACCATTAGGTCAGAGTACGAGTCTAAGACCTTAGCTATTAGGCCAGAGTAAGAGTTAAGACCTTAGCTATTAGGCCAGAGAAAGAGGTAAGACCTTAGCTATTAGGCGAGAGTAGGAGTCTAAGACCTTAACCAGTAGGCCAGAGTAAGAGTTAAGACCATAGCTATTAGGCCAGAGTAAGAGTTAAGTCCTTAACCTGTAGGCCAGAGTAAGAGTCTAAGACCTTAGCTATTAGGCCAGAGTAAGAGTTAAGACCTTAACCTGTAGGCCATAGTACGAGTCTAAGACCTTAGCTATTAGGCCAGAGTAAGAGTTAAGACCTTAACCATTAGGCCAGAGTAAGAGTTAAGACCTTAACCAGAAGGCCAGAGTACGAGTCTAAGACCTTAGCTATTAGGCCAGAGTAAGAGTTAAGACCTTAACCTGTAGGCCATAGTACGAGTCTAAGACCTTAGCTATTAGGACAGAGTAAGAGTTAAGACCTTAACCAGTAGGCCAGAGTACGAGTCTAAGACGTTAGCTATTAGGCCAGAGTAAGAGTTAAGATCTTAGCTATTAGGCCAGAGTAAGAGTTAAGACCTTAACCATTAGGCCAGAGTACGAGTCTAAGACCTTAGCAATTAGGCCAGAGTAAGAGTTAAGACCTTAACCAGTAGGCCAGAGTACGAGTCTAAGACCTTAGCTATTAGGCCAGAGTAAGAGTTAAGATCTTAGCTATTAGGCCAGAGTAAGAGTTAAGACCTTAGCTATTAGGCCAGAGTAAGAGTTAAGACCTTAGCTATTAGGCCAGAGTAAGAGTTAAGACCTTAACCAGTAGGCCAGAGTAAGAGTTAAGACCTTAACCTGTAGGCCATAGTACGAGTCTAAGACCTTAGCTATTAGGCCAGAGTAAGAGTTAAGACCTTAACCATTAGGCCAGAGTACGAGTATAAGACCTTAGCTATTAGGCCAGAGTAAGAGTTAAGACCTTAACCAGTAGGCCAGAGTAAGAGTTAAGACCTCAACCTGTAGGCCATAGTACGAGTCTAAGACCTTAGCTATTAGGCCAGAGTAAGAGTTAAGACCTTAACCAGTAGGCCAGGGTAATATTTAAGACCTTAACCAGTAGGCCAGAGTAAGAGTCTAAGACCTTAGCTATTAGGCCAGAGTAAGAGTTAAGACCTTAGGTATTAGGCCAGAGTAAGAGTTAAGACCTTAACCAGTAGGCCAGAGTAAGAGTTAAGACCTTAACCTGTAGGCCATAGTACGAGTCTAAGACCTTAGCTATTAGGCCAGAGTAAGAGTTAAGACCTTAGCTATTAGGCCAGAGTATGAGTCTAAGACCTTAGCTATTAGGCCAGAGTAAGAGTTAAGACCTTAGCTATTAGGCCAGAGCAAGAGTTAAGACCTTAGCTATTAGACCAGTGTAAGAGTTAAGACCTTAACCAGTAGGCCAGAGTAAGAGTTAAGACCTTAACCTGTAGGCCATAGTACGAGTCTAAGACCTTAGCTATTAGGCCAGAGTAAGTGTTAAGACCTTAACCAGCAGGCCAGAGTAAGAGTTAAGACCTTAACCAGTAGGCCAGAGTAAGAGTTAAGACCTTAACCAGTAGGCCAGAGTACGAGTCTAAGACCGTATCTATTAGGCCAGATTAAGAGTTAAGACCTTAGCTATTAGGCCAGAGTAAGAGTTAAGACCTTAACCATTAGGCCAGAGTAAGAGTTAAGACCTTAACCAGTAGGCCAGAGTACAAGTCTAAGACCTTAGCAATTAGGCCAGAGCAAGAGTTAAGACCTTAACCTGTAGGCCATAGTACTAGTCTAAGACCTTAGCTATTAGGACAGAGTAAGAGTTAAGACCTTAACCAGTAGGCCAGAGTACGAGTCTAAGACCTTAGCTATTAGGCCAGAGTAAGAGTTAAGATCTTAGCTATTAGGCCAGAGTAAGAGTTAAGACCTTAACCAGTAGGCCAGAGTAAGAGTTAAGATCTTAACCAGTAGGCCAGAGTAACAGTTAAGAACCTTACCTGTAGGCCATAGTACGAGTCTAAGACCTTAGCTATTAGGCAGAGTAAGAGTTAAGACCTTAGCTATTAGGCCAGAGTAAGAGTTAAGACCTTAAACATTAGGCCAGAGTACGAGTCTAAGACCTTAGCTATTAGGCCAGAGTAAGAGTTAAGACCTTAGCTATTTGGCCAGAGTAAGAGTTAAGACCATAGCTATTAGGCCAGAGTACGAGTCTAAGACCTTAGCTATTAGGTTAGAGTAAGAGTTAAGACCTTAATCAGTAGGCCAGAGTAAGAGTTAAGACCTTAGCTATTAGGCCAGAGTAAGAGTTAAGACCTTAACCATTAGGCCACAGTAAGATTTAAGACCTTAGCTATTAGGCCAGAGTAAGAGTTAAGACCTTAACCATTAGGCCAGAGTACGAGTCTAAGACCTTAGCTATTAGGCCAGAGTAAGAGTTAAGACCTTAACCAGTAGGCCAGAGTAAGAGTTAAGACCTTAGCTATTAGGCCACAGTAAGAGTTAAGACCTTAGCTATTAGGCCAGAGTAAGAGTTAAGACCTTAACCAGTAGGCCAGAGTAAGAGTTAAGACCTTAACCTGTAGGTCATAGTACGAGTCTAAGACCTTAGCTATTAGGCCAGAGTAAGACTTATGACCTTAACCAGTAGGCCAGAGCAAGAGTTAAGACCTTAACCAGTAGGCCAGAGGACGAGTCTAAGACCTTAGCAATTAGGCCAGAGTTAGAGTTAAGACCTTAACCAGTAGGCCAGAGCAAGAGTTAAGACCTTAACCAGTGGGCCAGAGTACGAGTCTAAGACCTTAGCTATTAGGCCAGAGTAAGAGTTAAGATCTTAGCTATTAGGCCAGAGTAAGAGTTAAGACCTTAATCATTAGGCCAGATTACGAGTCTAAAACCTCAGCAATTAGGCCAGAGTAAGAGTTAAGACCTTAAACTGTAGGCCAGAGTAAGAGTTAAGACCTTAACCATTAGGACAGAGTACGAGTCTAAGACCTTAGCTATTAGGCCAGACTAAGAGTTAAGATCTTAGCTATTAGGCCATAGTAAGAGTTAAGACCTTAGCTATTAGACCAGTGTAAGAGTTAAGACCTTAACCAGTAGGCCAGAGTAAGAGTTAAGACCTTAACCTGTAGGCCATAGTACTAGTCTAAGACCTTAGCTATTAGGACATAGTAAGAGTTAAGACCTTAACCAGTAGGCCAGAGTACGAGTCTAAGACCTTAGCTATTAGGCCAGAGTAAGAGTTAAGATCTTAGCTATTAGGCCAGAGTAAGAGTTAAGACCTTAACCAGTAGGCCAGAGTAAGAGTTAAGATCTTAACCAGTAGGCCAGAGTAACAGTTAAGAACTTAACCTGTAGGCCATAGTACGAGTCTAAGACCTTAGCTATTAGGCCAGAGTAAGAGTTAAGACCTTAGCTATTAGGCCAGAGTAAGAGTTAAGACCTTAAACATTAGGCCAGAGTACGAGTCTAAGACCTTAGCTATTAGGCCAGAGTAAGAGTTAAGACCTTAGCTATTTGGCCAGAGTAAGAGTTAAGACCATAGCTATTAGGCCAGAGTACGAGTCTAAGACCTTAGCTATTAGGTTAGAGTAAGAGTTAAGACCTTAATCAGTAGGCCAGAGTAAGAGTTAAGACCTTAGCTATTAGGCCAGAGTAAGAGTTAAGACCTTAACCATTAGGCCACAGTAAGATTTAAGACCTTAGCTATTAGGCCAGAGTAAGAGTTAAGACCTTAACCATTAGGCCAGAGTACGAGTCTAAGACCTTAGCTATTAGGCCAGAGTAAGAGTTAAGACCTTAACCAGTAGGCCAGAGTAAGAGTTAAGACCTTAGCTATTAGGCCACAGTAAGAGTTAAGACCTTAGCTATTAGGCCAGAGTAAGAGTTAAGACCTTAACCAGTAGGCCAGAGTAAGAGTTAAGACCTTAACCTGTAGGTCATAGTACGAGTCTAAGACCTTAGCTATTAGGCCAGAGTAAGACTTATGACCTTAACCAGTAGGCCAGAGCAAGAGTTAAGACCTTAACCAGTAGGCCAGAGGACGAGTCTAAGACCTTAGCAATTAGGCCAGAGTTAGAGTTAAGACCTTAACCAGTAGGCCAGAGCAAGAGTTAAGACCTTAACCAGTGGGCCAGAGTACGAGTCTAAGACCTTAGCTATTAGGCCAGAGTAAGAGTTAAGATCTTAGCTATTAGGCCAGAGTAAGAGTTAAGACCTTAATCATTAGGCCAGATTACGAGTCTAAAACCTCAGCAATTAGGCCAGAGTAAGAGTTAAGACCTTAAACTGTAGGCCAGAGTAAGAGTTAAGACCTTAACCATTAGGACAGAGTACGAGTCTAAGACCTTAGCTATTAGGCCAGACTAAGAGTTAAGATCTTAGCTATTAGGCCATAGTAAGAGTTAAGACCTTAGCTATTAGACCAGTGTAAGAGTTAAGACCTTAACCAGTAGGCCAGAGTAAGAGTTAAGACCTTAACCTGTAGGCCATAGTACGAGTCTAAGACCTTAGCTATTAGGCCAGAGTAAGTGTTAAGACCTTAACCAGCAGTCCAGAGTAAGAGTTAAGACCTTAACCAGTAGGCCAGATTAAGAGTTAAGACCTTAACCAGTAGGCCAGAGTACGAGTCTAAGACCTTATCTATTAGGCCGGATTAAGAGTTAAGACCTTACCTCTTAGGCCAGAGTAAGAGTTAAGACCTTAACCATTAGGCCAGAGTAAGAGTTAAGACCTTAACCAGTAGGCCAGAGTACAAGTCTAAGACCTTAGCAATTAGGCCAGAGCAAGAGTTAAGACCTTAACCTGTAGGCCATAGTACGAGTCTAAGACCTTAGCTATTAGGACAGAGTAAGAGTTAAGACCTTAACCAGTAGGCCAGAGTACGAGTCTAAGACCTTAGCTATTAGGCCAGAGTAAGAGTTAAGATCTTAGCTATTAGGCCAGAGTAAGAGTTAAGACCTTAACCATTAGGCCAGAGTACGAATCTAAGACCTTAGCAATTAGGCCAGAGTAAGAGTTAAGACCTTAACCAGTAGGCCAGAGCAAGAGTTAAGACCTTAACCAGTAGGCCAGAGTAAGAGTTAAGACCTTAACCTGTAGGCCATAGTACGAGTCTAAGACCTTAGCTATTAGGCCAGAGTAAGAGTTAAGACCTTAGCTATTAGGCCAGAGTAAGAGTTAAGTCCTTAAACATTAGGCCATAGTACGAGTCTCAGACCTTAGCTATTAGGCCAGAGTAAGTGTTAAGACCTTAGCTATTTGGCCAGAGTAAGAGTTAAGACCTTAGCTATTAGGCCAGAGTACGAGTCTAAGACCTTAGCTATTAGGCTAGAGTAAGAGTTAAGACCTTAACCAGTAGGCCAGAGTAAGAGTTAAGACCTTTGCTCTTAGGCCAGAGTAAGAGTTAAGACCTTAACCATTAGGCCAAAGTATGAGTCTAAGGCCTTAGCTATTAGGCCAGAGTAAGAGTTAAGACCTTAACCAGTAGGCCAGAGTAAGAGTTAAGACCTTAGCTATTAGGCCAGAGTAAGAGTTAAGACCATAGCTATTAGGCAGAGTAAGAGTTAAGTCCTTAACCTGTAGGCCAGAGTAAGAGTTAAGACCTTAACCAGTAGGCCAGAGGACGAGTCTAAGACCTTAGCAATTAGGCCAGAGTTAGAGTTAAGACCTTAACCAGTAGGCCAGAGCAAGAGTTAAGACCTTAACCAGTGGGCCAGAGTACGAGTCTAAGACCTTAGCTATTAGGCCAGAGTAAGAGTTAAGATCTTAGCTATTAGGCCAGAGTAAGAGTTAAGACCTTAATCATTAGGCCAGATTACGAGTCTAAAACCTCAGCAATTAGGCCAGAGTAAGAGTTAAGACCTTAAACTGTAGGCCAGAGTGAGAGTTAAGACCTTAACCATTAGGACAGAGTACGAGTCTAAGACCTTAGCTATTAGGCCAGACTAAGAGTTAAGATCTTAGCTATTAGGCCATAGTAAGAGTTAAGACCTTAGCTATTAGACCAGTGTAAGAGTTAAGACCTTAACCAGTAGGCCAGAGTAAGAGTTAAGACCTTAACCTGTAGGCCATAGTACGAGTCTAAGACCTTAGCTATTAGGCCAGAGTAAGTGTTAAGACCTTAACCAGCAGTCCAGAGTAAGAGTTAAGACCTTAACCAGTAGGCCAGATTAAGAGTTAAGACCTTAACCAGTAGGCCAGAGTACGAGTCTAAGACCTTATCTATTAGGCCGGATTAAGAGTTAAGACCTTACCTCTTAGGCCAGAGTAAGAGTTAAGACCTTAACCATTAGGCCAGAGTAAGAGTTAAGACCTTAACCAGTAGGCCAGAGTACAAGTCTAAGACCTTAGCAATTAGGCCAGAGCAAGAGTTAAGACCTTAACCTGTAGGCCATAGTACGAGTCTAAGACCTTAGCTATTAGGACAGAGTAAGAGTTAAGACCTTAACCAGTAGGCCAGAGTACGAGTCTAAGACCTTAGCTATTAGGCCAGAGTAAGAGTTAAGATCTTAGCTATTAGGCCAGAGTAAGAGTTAAGACCTTAACCATTAGGCCAGAGTACGAATCTAAGACCTTAGTAATTAGGCCAGAGTAAGAGTTAAGACCTTAACCAGTAGGCCAGAGCAAGAGTTAAGACCTTAACCAGTAGGCCAGAGTAAGAGTTAAGACCTTAACCTGTAGGCCATAGTACGAGTCTAAGACCTTAGCTATTAGGCCAGAGTAAGAGTTAAGACCTTAGCTATTAGGCCAGAGTAAGAGTTAAGTCCTTAAACATTAGGCCATAGTACGAGTCTCAGACCTTAGCTATTAGGCCAGAGTAAGTGTTAAGACCTTAGCTATTTGGCCAGAGTAAGAGTTAAGACCTTAGCTATTAGGCCAGAGTACGAGTCTAAGACCTTAGCTATTAGGCTAGAGTAAGAGTTAAGACCTTAACCAGTAGGCCAAAGTAAGAGTTAAGACCTTTGCTCTTAGGCCAGAGTAAGAGTTAAGACCTTAACCATTAGGCCAAAGTATGAGTCTAAGGCCTTAGCTATTAGGCCAGAGTAAGAGTTAAGACCTTAACCAGTAGGCCAGAGTAAGAGTTAAGACCTTAGCTATTAGGCCAGAGTAAGAGTTAAGACCATAGCTATTAGGCAGAGTAAGAGTTAAGTCCTTAACCTGTAGGCCAGAGTAAGAGTTAAGACCTTAACCATTAGGCCAGAGTACGAGTCTAAGACCTTAGCAATTAGGCCAGAGTAAGAGTTAAGACCTTAACCAGTAGGCCAGAGCAAGAGTTAAGACCTTAACCAGTAGGCCAGAGGACGAGTCTAAGACCTTAGCTATTAGGCCAGAGTAAGAGTTAAGACCTTAACCATTAGGTCAGAGTACGAGTCTAAGACCTTAGCTATTAGGCCAGAGTAAGAGTTAAGACCATAGCTATTAGGCCAGAGAAAGAGGTAAGACCTTAGCTATTAGGCGAGAGTAGGAGTCTAAGACCTTAACCAGTAGGCCAGAGTAAGAGTTAAGACCATAGCTATTAGGCCAGAGTAAGAGTTAAGTCCTTAACCTGTAGGCCAGAGTAAGAGTCTAAGACCTTAGCTATTAGGCCAGAGTAAGAGTTAAGACCTTAACCTGTAGGCCATAGTACGAGTCTAAGACCTTAGCTATTAGGCCAGAGTAAGAGTTAAGACCTTAACCATTAGGCCAGAGTAAGAGTTAAGACCTTAACCAGAAGGCCAGAGTACGAGTCTAAGACCTTAGCTATTAGGCCAGAGTAAGAGTTAAGACCTTAACCTGTAGGCCATAGTACGAGTCTAAGACCTTAGCTATTAGGACAGAGTAAGAGTTAAGACCTTAACCAGTAGGCCAGAGTACGAGTCTAAGACGTTAGCTATTAGGCCAGAGTAAGAGTTAAGATCTTAGCTATTAGGCCAGAGTAAGAGTTAAGACCTTAACCATTAGGCCAGAGTACGAGTCTAAGACCTTAGCAATTAGGCCAGAGTAAGAGTTAAGACCTTAACCAGTAGGCCAGAGTACGAGTCTAAGACCTTAGCTATTAGGCCAGAGTAAGAGTTAAGATCTTAGCTATTAGGCCAGAGTAAGAGTTAAGACCTTAGCTATTAGGCCAGAGTAAGAGTTAAGACCTTAGCTATTAGGCCAGAGTAAGAGTTAAGACCTTAACCAGTAGGCCAGAGTAAGAATTAAGACCTTAACCTGTAGGCCATAGTACGAGTCTAAGACCTTAGCTATTAGGCCAGAGTAAGAGTTAAGACCTTAACCATTAGGCCAGAGTACGAGTATAAGACCTTAGCTATTAGGCCAGAGTAAGAGTTAAGACCTTAACCAGTAGGCCAGAGTAAGAGTTAAGACCTCAACCTGTAGGCCATAGTACGAGTCTAAGACCTTAGCTATTAGGCCAGAGTAAGAGTTAAGACCTTAACCAGTAGGCCAGGGTAAGATTTAAGACCTTAACCAGTAGGCCAGAGTAAGAGTCTAAGACCTTAGCTATTAGGCCAGAGTAAGAGTTAAGACCTTAGGTATTAGGCCAGAGTAAGAGTTAAGACCTTAACCAGTAGGCCAGAGTAAGAGTTAAGACCTTAACCTGTAGGCCATAGTACGAGTCTAAGACCTTAGCTATTAGGCCAGAGTAAGAGTTAAGACCTTAGCTATTAGGCCAGAGTATGAGTCTAAGACCTTAGCTATTAGGCCAGAGTAAGAGTTAAGACCTTAGCTATTAGGCCAGAGCAAGAGTTAAGACCTTAGCTATTAGACCAGTGTAAGAGTTAAGACCTTAACCAGTAGGCCAGAGTAAGAGTTAAGACCTTAACCTGTAGGCCATAGTACGAGTCTAAGACCTTAGCTATTAGGCCAGAGTAAGTGTTAAGACCTTAACCAGCAGGCCAGAGTAAGAGTTAAGACCTTAACCAGTAGGCCAGAGTAAGAGTTAAGACCTTAACCAGTAGGCCAGAGTACGAGTCTAAGACCGTATCTATTAGGCCAGATTAAGAGTTAAGACCTTAGCTATTAGGCCAGAGTAAGAGTTAAGACCTTAACCATTAGGCCAGAGTAAGAGTTAAGACCTTAACCAGTAGGCCAGAGTACAAGTCTAAGACCTTAGCAATTAGGCCAGAGCAAGAGTTAAGACCTTAACCTGTAGGCCATAGTACTAGTCTAAGACCTTAGCTATTAGGACAGAGTAAGAGTTAAGACCTTAACCAGTAGGCCAGAGTACGAGTCTAAGACCTTAGCTATTAGGCCAGAGTAAGAGTTAAGATCTTAGCTATTAGGCCAGAGTAAGAGTTAAGTCCTTAACCATTAGGCCAGAGTACGAATCTAAGACCTTTGCAATTAGGCCAGAGTAAGACTTAAGACCTTAACCAGTAGGCCAGAGCAAGAGTTAAGACCTTAACCAGTAGGCCAGAGTACGAGTCTAAGACCTTAGCTATTAGGCAAGAGTAGGAGTCTAAGACCTTAACCAGTAGGCCAGAGTAAGAGTTAAGACCTTAGCTATAAGGCCAGAGTAAGAGATAAGACCTTAACCAGTAGGCCAGAGTAAGAGTTAAGATCTTAACCAGTAGGCCAGAGTAACAGTTAAGAACTTAACCTGTAGGCCATAGTACGAGTCTAAGACCTTAGCTATTAGGCCAGAGTAAGAGTTAAGACCTTAGCTATTAGGCCAGAGTAAGAGTTAAGACCTTAAACATTAGGCCAGAGTACGAGTCTAAGACCTTAGCTATTAGGCCAGAGTAAGAGTTAAGACCTTAGCTATTTGGCCAGAGTAAGAGTTAAGACCTTAGCTATTAGTCCAGAGTACGAGTCTAAGACCTTAGCTATTAGGTTAGAGTAAGAGTTAAGACCTTAATCAGTAGGCCAGAGTAAGAGTTAAGACCTTAGCTATTAGGCCAGAGTAAGAGTTAAGACCTTAACCATTAGGCCACAGTAAGATTTAAGACCTTAGCTATTAGGCCAGAGTAAGAGTTAAGACCTTAACCATTAGGCCAGAGTACGAGTCTAAGACCTTAGCTATTAGGCCAGAGTAAGAGTTAAGACCTTAACCAGTAGGCCAGAGTAAGAGTTAAGACCTTAGCTATTAGGCCACAGTAAGAGTTAAGACCTTAGCTATTAGGCCAGAGTAAGAGTTAAGACCTTAACCAGTAGGCCAGAGTAAGAGTTAAGACCTTAACCTGTAGGTCATAGTACGAGTCTAAGACCTTAGCTATTAGGCCAGAGTAAGACTTATGACCTTAACCAGTAGGCCAGAGCAAGAGTTAAGACCTTAACCAGTAGGCCAGAGGACGAGTCTAAGACCTTAGCAATTAGGCCAGAGTTAGAGTTAAGACCTTAACCAGTAGGCCAGAGCAAGAGTTAAGACCTTAACCAGTGGGCCAGAGTACGAGTCTAAGACCTTAGCTATTAGGCCAGAGTAAGAGTTAAGATCTTAGCTATTAGGCCAGAGTAAGAGTTAAGACCTTAATCATTAGGCCAGATTACGAGTCTAAAACCTCAGCAATTAGGCCAGAGTAAGAGTTAAGACCTTAAACTGTAGGCCAGAGTAAGAGTTAAGACCTTAACCATTAGGACAGAGTACGAGTCTAAGACCTTAGCTATTAGGCCAGACTAAGAGTTAAGATCTTAGCTATTAGGCCATAGTAAGAGTTAAGACCTTAGCTATTAGACCAGTGTAAGAGTTAAGACCTTAACCAGTAGGCCAGAGTAAGAGTTAAGACCTTAACCTGTAGGCCATAGTACGAGTCTAAGACCTTAGCTATTAGGCCAGAGTAAGTGTTAAGACCTTAACCAGCAGTCCAGAGTAAGAGTTAAGACCTTAACCAGTAGGCCAGATTAAGAGTTAAGACCTTAACCAGTAGGCCAGAGTACGAGTCTAAGACCTTATCTATTAGGCCGGATTAAGAGTTAAGACCTTACCTCTTAGGCCAGAGTAAGAGTTAAGACCTTAACCATTAGGCCAGAGTAAGAGTTAAGACCTTAACCAGTAGGCCAGAGTACAAGTCTAAGACCTTAGCAATTAGGCCAGAGCAAGAGTTAAGACCTTAACCTGTAGGCCATAGTACGAGTCTAAGACCTTAGCTATTAGGACAGAGTAAGAGTTAAGACCTTAACCAGTAGGCCAGAGTACGAGTCTAAGACCTTAGCTATTAGGCCAGAGTAAGAGTTAAGATCTTAGCTATTAGGCCAGAGTAAGAGTTAAGACCTTAACCATTAGGCCAGAATACGAATCTAAGACCTTAGCAATTAGGCCAGAGTAAGAGTTAAGACCTTAACCAGTAGGCCAGAGCAAGAGTTAAGACCTTAACCAGTAGGCCAGAGTAAGAGTTAAGACCTTAACCTGTAGGCCATAGTACGAGTCTAAGACCTTAGCTATTAGGCCAGAGTAAGAGTTAAGACCTTAGCTATTAGGCCAGAGTAAGAGTTAAGTCCTTAAACATTAGGCCATAGTACGAGTCTAAGACCTTAGCTATTAGGCCAGAGTAAGTGTTAAGACCTTAGCTATTTGGCCAGAGTAAGAGTTAAGACCTTAGCTATTAGGCCAGAGTACGAGTCTAAGACCTTAGCTATTAGGCTAGAGTAAGAGTTAAGACCTTAACCAGTAGGCCAGAGTAAGAGTTACAACCTTTGCTCTTAGGCCAGAGTAAGAGTTAAGACCTTAACCATTAGGCCAAAGTATGAGTCTAAGGCCTTAGCTATTAGGCCAGAGTAAGAGTTAAGACCTTAACCAGTAGGCCAGAGTAAGAGTTAAGACCTTAGCTATTAGGCCAGAGTAAGAGTTAAGACCTTAGCTATTAGGCCAGAGTAAGAGTTAAGACCTTAACCAGTAGGCCAGAGTAAGAGTTAAGACCTTAACCTGTAGGCCATAGTACGAGTCTAAGACCTTAGCTATTAGGCCAGAGTAAGAGTTAAGACCTTAACCAGTAGGCCAGAGCAAGAGTTAAGACCTTAACCAGTAGGCCAGAGGATGAGTCTAAGACCTTAGCTATTAGGCCAGAGTAAGAGTTAAGACCTTAGCTATTAGACCAGTGTAAGAGTTAAGACCTTAACCAGTAGGCCAGAGTAAGAGTTAAGACCTTAACCTGTAGGCCATAGTACGAGTCTAAGACCTTAGCTATTAGGCCAGAGTAAGTGTTAAGACCTTAACCAGCAGTCCAGAGTAAGAGTTAAGACCTTAACCAGTATGCCAGATTAAGAGTTAAGACCATAACCAGTAGGCCAGAGTACGAGTCTAAGACCTTATCTATTAGGCCGGAGTAAGAGTTAAGACCTTAACCATTAGGCCAGAGTAAGAGTTAAGACCTTAACCAGTAGGCCAGAGTACAAGTCTAAGACCTTAGCAATTAGGCCAGAGCAAGAGTTAAGACCTTAACCTGTAGGCCATAGTACGAGTCTAAGACCTTAGCTATTAGGACAGAGTAAGAGTTAAGACCTTAACCAGTAGGCCAGAGTACGAGTCTAAGACCTTAGCTATTAGGCCAGAGTAAGAGTTAAGATCTTAGCTATTAGGCCAGAGTAAGAGTTAAGACCTTAACCATTAGGCCAGAGTACGAATCTAAGACCTTAGCAATTAGGCCAGAGTAAGAGTTAAGACCTTAACCAGTAGGCCAGAGCAAGAGTTAAGACCTTAACCAGTAGGCCAGAGTACGAGTCTAAGACCTTAGCTATTAGGCCAGAGTAAGAGTTAAGACCTTAACCATTAGGCCAGAGTACGAGTCTAAGACCTTAGTTATTAGGCCAGAGTAAGAGTTAAGACCTTAGCTATTAGGCCAGAGTAGGAGTCTAAGACCTTAACCAGTAGGCCAGAGTAAGAGTTAAGACCTTATCTATAAGGCCAGAGTAAGAGATAAGACCTTAACCAGTAGGCCAGAGTAAGAGTTAAGATCTTAACCAGTAGGCCAGAGTAACAGTTAAGAACTTAACCTGTAGGCCATAGTACGAGTCTAAGACCTTAGCTATTAGGCCAGAGTAAGAGTTAAGACCTTAGCTATTAGGCCAGAGTAAGAGTTAAGACCTTAAACATTAGGCCAGAGTACGAGTCTAAGACCTTAGCTATTAGGCCAGAGTAAGAGTTAAGACCTTAGCTATTTGGCCAGAGTAAGAGTTAAGACCTTAGCTATTAGTCCAGAGTACGAGTCTAAGACCTTAGCTATTAGGTTAGAGTAAGAGTTAAGACCTTAATCAGTAGGCCAGAGTAAGAGTCTAAGACCTTAGCAATTAGGCCAGAGTAAGAGTTAAGACCTTAACCAGTAGGCCAGAGCAAGAGTTAAGACCTTAACCAGTAGGCCAGAGGACGAGTCTAAGACCTTAGCTATTAGGCCAGAGTAAGAGTTAAGACCTTAACCATTAGGTCAGAGTACGAGTCTAAGACCTTAGCTATTAGGCCAGAGTAAGAGTTAAGACCTTAGCTATTAGGCCAGAGAAAGAGGTAAGACCTTAACCATTAGGTCAGAGTACGAGTCTAAGACCTTAGCTATTAGGCCAGAGTAAGAGTTAAGACCTTAGCTATTAGGCCAGAGAAAGAGGTAAGACCTTAGCTATTAGGCGAGAGTAGGAGTCTAAGACCTTAACCAGTAGGCCAGAGTACGAGTCTAAGACCTTAGCTATTAGGCCAGAGTAAGAGTTAAGATCTTAGCTATTAGGCCAGAGTAAGAGTTAAGTCCTTAACCTGTAGGCCAGAGTAAGAGTCTAAGACCTTAGCTATTAGGCCAGAGTAAGAGTTAAGACCTTAACCTGTAGGCCATAGTACGAGTCTAAGACCTTAGCTATTAGGCCAGAGTAAGAGTTAAGACCTTAACCATTAGGCCAGAGTAAAAGTTAAGACCTTAACCAGAAGGCCAGAGTACGAGTCTAAGACCTTAGCTATTAGGCCAGAGTAAGAGTTAAGACCTTAACCTGTAGGCCATAGTACGAGTCTAAGACCTTAGCTATTAGGACAGAGTAAGAGTTAAGACCTTAACCAGTAGGCCAGAGTACGAGTCTAAGACGTTAGCTATTAGGCCAGAGTAAGAGTTAAGATCTTAGCTATTAGGCCAGAGTAAGAGTTAAGACCTTAACCATTAGGCCAGAGTACGAGTCTAAGACCTTAGCAATTAGGCCAGAGTAAGAGTTAAGACCTTAACCAGTAGGCCAGAGTACGAGTCTAAGACCTTAGCTATTAGGCCAGAGTAAGAGTTAAGATCTTAGCTATTAGGCCAGAGTAAGAGTTAAGACCTTAGCTATTAGGCCAGAGTAAGAGTTAAGACCTTAGCTATTAGGCCAGAGTAAGAGTTAAGACCTTAACCAGTAGGCCAGAGTAAGAGTTAAGACCTTAACCTGTAGGCCATAGTACGAGTCTAAGACCTTAGCTATTAGGCCAGAGTAAGAGTTAAGACCTTAACCATTAGGCCAGAATACGAGTATAAGACCTTAGCTATTAGGCCAGAGTAAGAGTTAAGACCTTAACCAGTAGGCCAGAGTAAGAGTTAAGACCTCAACCTGTAGGCCATAGTACGAGTCTAAGACCTTAGCTATTAGGCCAGAGTAAGAGTTAAGACCTTAGCTATTAGGCCAGAGAAAGAGTTAAGACCTTAGCTATTAGGCCAGAGTAAGAGTTAAGACCTTAGCTATTAGGCCAGAGTAAGAGTTAAGACCTTAACCATTAGGCCAGAGTACGAGTCTAAGACCTTATCTATTAGGCCAGAGTAAGAGTTAAGATCTTAGCTATTAGGCCAGAGTAAGAGTTAAGATCTTAATCAGTAGGCCAGAGTAAGAGTCTATGACCTTAGCCATTAGGCCAGAGTAAGAGTTAAGACCTTAACCTGTAGGCCAGAGTAAGAGTTAAGACCTTAACCAGTAGGCCAGAGTAAGAGTCTAAGACCTTAGCTATTAGGCCAGAGTAAGAGTTAAGATCTTAGCTATTAGGCCAGAGTAAGAGTTAAGACCTTAATCATTAGGCCAGATTATGAGTCTAAGACCTTAACCAGTAGGCCAGAGTAAGAGTTAAGACCTTAACCTGTAGGCCAGAGTACGAGTCTAAGACCTTAGCTATTAGGCCAGAGTAAGAGTTAAGATCTTAGCTATTAGGCCAGAGTAAGAGTTAAGACCTTAATCATTAGGCCAGATTACGAGTCTAAGACCTTAGCAATTAGGCCAGAGTAAGAGTTAAGACCTTAACCTGTAGGCCAGAGTAAGAGTTAAGACCTTAACCATTAGGCCAGAGTACGAGTCTAAGACCTTAGCTATTAGGCCAGAGTAAGAGTTAAGATCTTAGCTATTAGGCCAGAGTAAGAGTTAAGACCTTAACCATTAGGCCAGAGTACGAGTCTAAGACCTTAGCAATTAGGCCAGAGTAAGAGTTAAGACCTTAACCAGTAGGCCAGAGTAAGAGTCTAAGACCTTAGCTATTAGGCCAGAGTAAGAGTTAAGATCTTAGCTATTAGGCCAGAGTAAGAGTTAAGACCTTAATCATTAGGCCAGATTACGAGTCTAAGACCTTAACCAGTAGGCCAGAGCAAGAGTTAAGACCTTAACCAGTAGGCCAGAGTACGAGTCTAAGACCTTAGCTATTAGGCGAGAGTAAGAGTTAAGATCTTAGCTATTAGGCCAGAGTAAGAGTTAAGACCTTAATCATTAGGCCAGATTACGAGTCTAAGACCTTAGCAATTAGGCCAGAGTAAGAGTTAAGACCTTAACCTGTAGGCCAGAGTAAGAGTTAAGACCTTATCCATTAGGCCAGAGTACGAGTCTAAGACCGTAGCTATTAGGCCAGAGTAAGAGTTAAGATCTTAGCTATTAGGCCAGAGTAAGAGTTAAGACCTTAATCAGTAGGCCAGAGTAAGAGTCTATGACCTTAGCTATTAGGCCAGAGTAAGAGTTAAGACCTTAACCTGTAGGCCAGAGTAAGAGTTAAGACCTTAACCATTAGGCCAGAGTACGAGTCTAAGACCTTAGCTATTAGGCCAGAGTAAGAGTTAAGACCTTAACCATTAGGCCAGAGCACGAGTCTAAGACCTTAGCTATTAGGCCAGAGTATGAGTCTAAGACCTTAGCTATTAGGCCAGAGTAAGAGTTACGACCTTAGCTATTAGGCCAGAGTAAGAGTTAAGACCTTAACCAGTAGGCCAGAGTAAGAGTTAAGACCTTAACCAGTAGGACAGAGTAAGAGTTAAGACCTTAGCTATTAGGCCAGAGAACGAGTCTAAGACCTTAGCTATTAGGCCAGAGTAAGTGTTAAGGCCTTTTCCAGCAGGCCAGAGTAAGAGTTAAGACCTTAACCAGTAGGCCAGAGTACGAGTCTAAGACCTTAGCTATTAGGCCAGAGTAAGAGTTAAGATCTTAGCTATTAGGCCAGAGTAAGAGTTAAGACCTTAACCATTAGGCCAGAGTACGAGTCTAAGACCTTAGCAATTAGGCCAGAGTAAGAGTTAAGACCTTAACCAGTAGGCCAGAGCAAGAGTTAAGACCTTAACCAGTAGGCCAGAGGACGAGTCTAAGACCTTAGCTATTAGGCCAGAGTAAGAGTTAAGACCTTAACCATTAGGTCAGAGTACGAGTCTTAGACCTTAGCTATTAGGCCAGAGTAAGAGTTAAGACCTTAGCTATTAGGCCAGAGAAAGAGGTAAGACCTTAGCTATTAGGCGAGAGTAGGAGTCTAAGACCTTAACCAGTAGGCCAGAGTAAGAGTTAAGACCATAGCTATTAGGCCAGAGTAAGAGTTAAGTCCTTAACCTGTAGGCCAGAGTAAGAGTCTAAGACCTTAGCTATTAGGCCAGAGTAAGAGTTAAGACCTTAACCTGTAGGCCATAGTACGAGTCTAAGACCTTAGCTATTAGGCCAGAGTAAGAGTTAAGACCTTAACCATTAGGCCAGAGTAAGAGTTAAGACCTTAACCAGAAGGCCAGAGTACGAGTCTAAGACCTTAGCTATTAGGCCAGAGTAAGAGTTAAGACCTTAACCTGTAGGCCATAGTACGAGTCTAAGACCTTAGCTATTAGGACAGAGTAAGAGTTAAGACCTTAACCAGTAGGCCAGAGTACGAGTCTAAGACGTTAGCTATTAGGCCAGAGTAAGAGTTAAGATCTTAGCTATTAGGCCAGAGTAAGAGTTAAGACCTTAACCATTAGGCCAGAGTACGAGTCTAAGACCTTAGCAATTAGGCCAGAGTAAGAGTTAAGACCTTAACCAGTAGGCCAGAGTACGAGTCTAAGACCTTAGCTATTAGGCCAGAGTAAGAGTTAAGATCTTAGCTATTAGGCCAGAGTAAGAGTTAAGACCTTAGCTATTAGGCCAGAGTAAGAGTTAAGACCTTAGCTATTAGGCCAGAGTAAGAGTTAAGACCTTAACCAGTAGGCCAGAGTAAGAGTTAAGACCTTAACCTGTAGGCCATAGTACGAGTCTAAGACCTTAGCTATTAGGCCAGAGTAAGAGTTAAGACCTTAACCATTAGGCCAGAGTACGAGTATAAGACCTTAGCTATTAGGCCAGAGTAAGAGTTAAGACCTTAACCAGTAGGCCAGAGTAAGAGTTAAGACCTCAACCTGTAGGCCATAGTACGAGTCTAAGACCTTAGCTATTAGGCCAGAGTAAGAGTTAAGACCTTAACCAGTAGGCCAGGGTAAGATTTAAGACCTTAACCAGTAGGCCAGAGTAAGAGTCTAAGACCTTAGCTATTAGGCCAGAGTAAGAGTTAAGACCTTAGGTATTAGGCCAGAGTAAGAGTTAAGACCTTAACCAGTAGGCCAGAGTAAGAGTTAAGACCTTAACCTGTAGGCCATAGTACGAGTCTAAGACCTTAGCTATTAGGCCAGAGTAAGAGTTAAGACCTTAGCTATTAGGCCAGAGTATGAGTCTAAGACCTTAGCTATTAGGCCAGAGTAAGAGTTAAGACCTTAGCTATTAGGCCAGAGCAAGAGTTAAGACCTTAGCTATTAGACCAGTGTAAGAGTTAAGACCTTAACCAGTAGGCCAGAGTAAGAGTTAAGACCTTAACCTGTAGGCCATAGTACGAGTCTAAGACCTTAGCTATTAGGCCAGAGTAAGTGTTAAGACCTTAACCAGCAGGCCAGAGTAAGAGTTAAGACCTTAACCAGTAGGCCATAGTAAGAGTTAAGACATTAACCAGTAGGCCAGAGTACGAGTCTAAGACCGTATCTATTAGGCCAGATTAAGAGTTAAGACCTTAGCTATTAGGCCAGAGTAAGAGTTAAGACCTTAACCATTAGGCCAAAGTAAGAGTTAAGACCTTAACCAGTAGGCCAGAGTACAAGTCTAAGACCTTAGCAATTAGGCCAGAGCAAGAGTTAAGACCTTAACCTGTAGGCCATAGTACTAGTCTAAGACCTTAGCTATTAGGACAGAGTAAGAGTTAAGACCTTAACCAGTAGGCCAGAGTACGAGTCTAAGACCTTAGCTATTAGGCCAGAGTAAGAGTTAAGATCTTAGCTATTAGGCCAGAGTAAGAGTTAAGTCCTTAACCATTAGGCCAGAGTACGAATCTAAGACCTTTGCAATTAGGCCAGAGTAAGACTTAAGACCTTAACCAGTAGGCCAGAGCAAGAGTTAAGACCTTAACCAGTAGGCCAGAGTACGAGTCTAAGACCTTAGCTATTAGGCCAGAGTAGGAGTCTAAGACCTTAACCAGTAGGCCAGAGTAAGAGTTAAGACCTTAGCTATAAGGCCAGAGTAAGAGATAAGACCTTAACCAGTACGCCAGAGTAAGAGTTAAGATCTTAACCAGTAGGCCAGAGTAACAGTTAAGAACTTAACCTGTAGGCCATAGTACGAGTCTAAGACCTTAGCTATTAGGCCAGAGTAAGAGTTAAGACCTTAGCTAATAGGCCAGAGTAAGAGTTAAGACCTTAAACATTAGGCCAGAGTACGAGTCTAAGACCTTAGCTATTAGGCCAGAGTAAGAGTTAAGACCTTAACCATTAGGCCAAAGTAAGAGTTAAGACCTTAACCAGTAGGCCAGAGTACAAGTCTAAGACCTTAGCAATTAGGCCAGAGCAAGAGTTAAGACCTTAACCTGTAGGCCATAGTACTAGTCTAAGACCTTAGCTATTAGGACAGAGTAAGAGTTAAGACCTTAACCAGTAGGCCAGAGTACGAGTCTAAGACCTTAGCTATTAGGCCAGAGTAAGAGTTAAGATCTTAGCTATTAGGCCAGAGTAAGAGTTAAGTCCTTAACCATTAGGCCAGAGTACGAATCTAAGACCTTTGCAATTAGGCCAGAGCAAGAGTTAAGACCTTAACCAGTAGGCCAGAGTACGAGTCTAAGACCTTAGCTATTAGGCCAGAGTAAGAGTTAAGACCTTAGCTATAAGGCCAGAGTAAGAGATAAGACCTTAACCAGTAGGCCAGAGTAAGAGGTAAGATCTTAACCAGTAGGCCAGAGTAACAGTTAAGAACTTAACCTGTAGGCCATAGTACGAGTCTAAGACCTTAGCTATTAGGCCAGAGTAAGAGTTAAGACCTTAGCTAATAGGCCAGAGTAAGAGTTAAGACCTTAAACATTAGGCCAGAGTACGAGTCTAAGACCTTAGCTATTAGGCCAGAGTAAGAGTTAAGACCTTAGCTATTTGGCCAGAGTAAGAGTTAAGACCTTAGCTATTAGGCCAGAGTACGAGTCTAAGACCTTAGCTATTAGGTTAGAGTAAGAGTTAAGACCTTAATCAGTAGGCCAGAGTAAGAGTTAAGACCTTAGCTATTAGGCCAGAGTAAGAGTTAAGACCTTAACCATTAGGCCACAGTAAGATTTAAGACCTTAGCTATTAGGCCAGAGTAAGAGTTAAGACCTTAACCATTAGGCCAGAGTACGAGTCTAAGACCTTAGCTATTAGGCCAGAGTAAGAGTTAAGACCTTAACCAGTAGGCCAGAGTAAGAGTTAAGACCTTAGCTATTAGGCCACAGTAAGAGTTAAGACCTTAGCTATTAGGCCAGAGTAAGAGTTAAGACCTTAACCAGTAGGCCAGAGTAAGAGTTAAGACCTTAACCTGTAGGTCATAGTACGAGTCTAAGACCTTAGCTATTAGGCCAGAGAAAGACTTAAGACCTTAACCAGTAGGCCAGAGCAAGAGTTAAGACCTTAACCAGTAGGCCAGAGGACGAGTCTAAGACCTTAGCAATTAGGCCAGAGTTAGAGTTAAGACCTTAACCAGTAGGCCAGAGCAAGAGTTAAGACCTTAACCAGTGGGCCAGAGTACGAGTCTAAGACCTTAGCTATTAGGCCAGAGTAAGAGTTAAGATCTTAGCTATTAGGCCAGAGTAAGAGTTAAGACCTTAATCATTAGGCCAGATTACGAGTCTAAAACCTCAGCAATTAGGCCAGAGTAAGAGTTAAGACCTTAAACTGTAGGCCAGAGTAAGAGTTAAGACCTTAACCATTAGGACCGAGTACGAGTCTAAGACCTTAGCTATTAGGCCAGAGTAAGAGTTAAGATCTTAGCTATTAGGCCATAGTAAGAGTTAAGACCTTAGCTATTAGACCAGTGTAAGAGTTAAGACCTTAACCAGTAGGCCAGAGTAAGAGTTAAGACCTTAACCTGTAGGCCATAGTACGAGACTAAGACCTTAGCTATTAGGCCAGAGTAAGTGTTAAGACCTTAACCAGCAGTCCAGAGTAAGAGTTAAGACCTTAACCAGTAGGCCAGATTAAGAGTTAAGACCTTAACCAGTAGGCCAGAGTACGAGTCTAAGACCTTATCTATTAGGCCGGATTAAGAGTTAAGACCTTACCTATTAGGCCAGAGTAAGAGTTAAGACCTTAACCATTAGGCCAGAGTAAGAGTTAAGACCTTAACCAGTAGGCCAGAGTACAAGTCTAAGACCTTAGCAATTAGGCCAGAGCAAGAGTTAAGACCTTAACCTGTAGGCCATAGTACGAGTCTAAGACCTTAGCTATTAGGACAGAGTAAGAGTTAAGACCTTAACCAGTAGGCCAGAGTACGAGTCTAAGACCTTAGCTATTAGGCCAGAGTAAGAGTTAAGATCTTAGCTATTAGGCCAGAGTAAGAGTTAAGACCTTAACCATTAGGCCAGAGTACGAATCTAAGACCTTAGCAATTAGGCCAGAGTAAGAGTTAAGACCTTAACCAGTAGGCCAGAGCAAGAGAAAAGACCTTAACCAGTAGGCTAGAGTAAGAGTTAAGACCTTAACCTGTAGGCCATAGTACGAGTCTAAGACCTTAGCTATTAGGCCAGAGTAAGAGTTAAGACCTTAGCTATTAGGCCAGAGTAAGAGTTAAGTCCTTAAACATTAGGCCATAGTACGAGTCTAAGACCTTAGCTATTAGGCCAGAGTAAGTGTTAAGACCTTAGCTATTTGGCCAGAGTAAGAGTTAAGACCTTAGCTATTAGGCCAGAGTACGAGTCTAAGACCTTAGCTATTAGGCTAGAGTAAGAGTTAAGACCTTAACCAGTAGGCCAGAGTAAGAGTTAAGACCTTTGCTCTTAGGCCAGAGTAAGAGTTAAGACCTTAACCATTAGGCCAAAGTATGAGTCTAAGGCCTTAGCTATTAGGCCAGAGTAAGAGTTAAGACCTTAACCAGTAGGCCAGAGTAAGAGTTAAGACCTTAGCTATTAGGCCAGAGTAAGAGTTAAGACCATAGCTATTAGGCAGAGTAAGAGTTAAGTCCTTGACCTGTAGGCCAGAGTAAGAGTTAAGACCTTAACCATTAGGCCAGAGTACGAGTCTAAGACCTTAGCAATTAGGCCAGAGTAAGAGTTAAGACCTTAACCAGTAGGCCAGAGCAAGAGTTAAGACCTTAACCAGTAGGCCAGAGGACGAGTCTAAGACCTTAGCTATTAGGCCAGAGTAAGAGTTAAGACCTTAACCATTAGGTCAGAGTACGAGTCTAAGACCTTAGCTATTAGGCCAGAGTAAGAGTTAAGACCTTAGCTATTAGGCCAGAGAAAGAGGTATGACCTTAGCTATTAGGCGAGAGTAGGAGTCTAAGACCTTAACCAGTAGGCCAGAGTAAGAGTTAAGACCATAGCTATTAGGCCAGAGTAAGAGTTAAGTCCTTAACCTGTAGGCCAGAGTAAGAGTCTAAGACCTTAGCTATTAGGCCAGAGTAAGAGTTAAGACCTTAACCATTAGGCCAGAGTAAGAGTTAAGACCTTAACCAGAAGGCCAGAGTACGAGTCTAAGACCTTAGCTATTAGGCCAGAGTAAGAGTTAAGACCTTAACCTGTAGGCCATAGTACGAGTCTAAGACCTTAGCTATTAGGACAGAGTAAGAGTTAAGACCTTAACCAGTAGGCCAGAGTACGAGTCTAAGACGTTAGCTATTAGGCCAGAGTAAGAGTTAAGATCTTAGCTATTAGGCCAGAGTAAGAGTTAAGACCTTAACCATTAGGCCAGAGTACGAGTCTAAGACCTTAGCAATTAGGCCAGAGTAAGAGTTAAGACCTTAACCAGTAGGCCAGAGTACGAGTCTAAGACCTTAGCTATTAGGCCAGAGTAAGAGTTAAGATCTTAGCTATTAGGCCAGAGTAAGAGTTAAGACCTTAGCAATTAGGCCAGAGTAAGAGTTAAGACCTTAGCTATTAGGCCAGAGTAAGAGTTAAGACCTTAACCAGTAGGCCAGAGTAAGAGTTAAGACCTTAACCTGTAGGCCATAGTACGAGTCTAAGACCTTAGCTATTAGGCCAGAGTAAGAGTTAAGACCTTAACCATTAGGCCAGAGTACGAGTATAAGACCTTAGCTATTAGGCCAGAGTAAGAGTTAAGACCTTAACCAGTAGGCCAGAGTAAGAGTTAAGACCTCAACCTGTAGGCCATAGTACGAGTCTAAGACCTTAGCTATTAGGCCAGAGTAAGAGTTAAGACCTTAACCAGTAGGCCAGGGTAAGAGTCTAAGACCTTAGCGATTAGGCCAGAGTAAGAGTTAAGACCTTAGGTATTAGGCCAGAGTAAGAGTTAAGACCTTAACCAGTAGGCCAGAGTAAGAGTTAAGACCTTAACCTGTAGGCCATAGTACGAGTCTAAGACCTTAGCTATTAGGCCAGAGTAAGAGTTAAGACCTTAGCTATTAGGCCAGAGTATGAGTCTAAGACCTTAGCTATTAGGCCAGAGTAAGAGTTAAGACCTTAGCTATTAGGCCAGAGCAAGAGTTAAGACCTTAGCTATTAGACCAGTGTAAGAGTTAAGACCTTAACCAGTAGGCCAGAGTAAGAGTTAAGACCTTAACCTGTAGGCCATAGTACGAGTCTAAGACCTTAGCTATTAGGCCAGAGTAAGTGTTAAGACCTTAACCAGCAGGCCAGAGTAAGAGTTAAGACCTTAACCAGTAGGCCAGAGTAAGAGTTAAGACCTTAACCAGTAGGCCAGAGTACGAGTCTAAGACCGTATCTATTAGGCCAGATTAAGAGTTAAGACCTTAGCTATTAGGCCAGAGCAAGAGTTAAGACCTTAACCATTAGGCCAGAGAAAGAGTCTAAGACCTTAGCTATTAGGCCAGAGTAAGAGTTAAGACCTTAACCAGTAGGCCAGAGTACGAGTCTAAGACCTTAACCATTAGGCCAGAGTACGAGTTAAGACCTTAGCTATTAGGCCAGAGTAAGAGTTAAGACCTTAACCTGTAGGTCATAGTACGAGTCTAAGACCTTAGCTATTAGGCCAGAGTAAGACTTATGACCTTAACCAGTAGGCCAGAGCAAGAGTTAAGACCTTAACCAGTAGGCCAGAGGACGAGTTTAAGACCTTAGCAATTAGGCCAGAGTTAGAGTTAAGACCTTAACCAGTAGGCCAGAGCAAGAGTTAAGACCTTAACCAGTGGGCCAGAGTACGAGTCTAAGACCTTAGCTATTAGGCCAGAGTAAGAGTTAAGATCTTAGCTATTAGGCCAGAGTAAGAGTTAAGACCTTAATCATTAGGCCAGATTACGAGTCTAAAACCTCAGCAATTAGGCCAGAGTAAGAGTTAAGACCTTAAACTGTAGGCCAGAGTAAGAGTTAAGACCTTAACCATTAGGACCGAGTACGAGTCTAAGACCTTAGCTATTAGGCCAGAGTAAGAGTTAAGATCTTAGCTATTAGGCCATAGTAAGAGTTAAGTCCTTAGCTATTAGACCAGTGTAAGAGTTAAGACCTTAACCAGTAGGCCAGAGTAAGAGTTAAGACCTTAACCTGTAGGCCATAGTACGAGACTAAGACCTTAGCTATTAGGCCAGAGTAAGTGTTAAGACCTTAACCAGCAGTCCAGAGTAAGAGTTAAGACCTTAACCAGTAGGCCAGATTAAGAGTTAAGACCTTAACCAGTAGGCCAGAGTACGAGTCTAAGACCTTATCTATTAGGCCGGATTAAGAGTTAAGACCTTACCTATTAGGCCAGAGTAAGAGTTAAGACCTTAACCATTAGGCCAGAGTAAGAGTTAAGACCTTAACCAGTAGGCCAGAGTACAAGTCTAAGACCTTAGCAATTAGGCCAGAGCAAGAGTTAAGACCTTAACCTGTAGGCCATAGTACGAGTCTAAGACCTTAGCTATTAGGACAGAGTAAGAGTTAAGACCTTAACCAGTAGGCCAGAGTACGAGTCTAAGACCTTAGCTATTAGGCCAGAGTAAGAGTTAAGATCTTAGCTATTAGGCCAGAGTAAGAGTTAAGACCTTAACCATTAGGCCAGAGTACGAATCTAAGACCTTAGCAATTAGGCCAGAGTAAGAGTTAAGACCTTAACCAGTAGGCCAGAGCAAGAGTTAAGACCTTAACCAGTAGGCCAGAGTAAGAGTTAAGACCTTAACCTGTAGGCCATAGTACGAGTCTAAGACCTTAGCTATTAGGCCAGAGTAAGAGTTAAGACCTTAGCTATTAGGCCAGAGTAAGAGTTAAGTCCTTAAACATTAGGCCATAGTACGAGTCTAAGACCTTAGCTATTAGGCCAGAGTAAGTGTTAAGACCTTAGCTATTTGGCCAGAGTAAGAGTTAAGACCTTAGCTATTAGGCCAGAGTACGAGTCTAAGACCTTAGCTATTAGGCTAGAGTAAGAGTTAAGACCTTAACCAGTAGGCAAGAGTAAGAGTTAAGACCTTTGCTCTTAGGCCAGAGTAAGAGTTAAGACCTTAACCATTAGGCCAAAGTATGAGTCTAAGGCCTTAGCTATTAGGCCAGAGTAAGAGTTAAGACCTTAACCAGTAGGCCAGAGTAAGAGTTAAGACCTTAGCTATTAGGCCAGAGTAAGAGTTAAGACCATAGCTATTAGGCAGAGTAAGAGTTAAGTCCTTAACCTGTAGGCCAGAGTAAGAGTTAAGACCTTAACCATTAGGCCAGAGTACGAGTCTAAGACCTTAGCAATTAGGCCAGAGTAAGAGTTAAGACCTTAACCAGTAGGCCAGAGCAAGAGTTAAGACCTTAACCAGTAGGCCAGAGGACGAGTCTAAGACCTTAGCTATTAGGCCAGAGTAAGAGTTAAGACCTTAACCATTAGGTCAGAGTACGAGTCTAAGACCTTAGCTATTAGGCCAGAGTAAGAGTTAAGACCTTAGCTATTAGGCCAGAGAAAGAGGTAAGACCTTAGCTATTAGGCGAGAGTAGGAGTCTAAGACCTTAACCAGTAGGCCAGAGTAAGAGTTAAGACCATAGCTATTAGGCCAGAGTAAGAGTTAAGTCCTTAACCTGTAGGCCATAGTACGAGTCTAAGACCTTAGCTATTAGGCCAGAGTAAGAGTTAAGACCTTAACCATTAGGCCAGAGTAAGAGTTAAGACCTTAACCAGAAGGCCAGAGTACGAGTCTAAGACCTTAGGTATTAGGCCAGAGTAAGAGTTAAGACCTTAACCTGTAGGCCATAGTACGAGTCTAAGACCTTAGCTATTAGGACAGAGTAAGAGTTAAGACCTTAACCAGTAGGCCAGAGTACGAGTCTAAGACGTTAGCTATTAGGCCAGAGTAAGAGTTAAGATCTTAGCTATTAGGCCAGAGTAAGAGTTAAGACCTTAACCATTAGGCCAGAGTACGAGTCTAAGACCTTAGCAATTAGGCCAGAGTAAGAGTTAAGACCTTAACCAGTAGGCCAGAGTACGAGTCTAAGACCTTAGCTATTAGGCCAGAGTAAGAGTTAAGATCTTAGCTATTAGGCCAGAGTAAGAGTTAAGACCTTAGCTATTAGGCCAGAGTAAGAGTTAAGACCTTAGCTATTAGGCCAGAGTAAGAGTTAAGACCTTAACCAGTAGGCCAGAGTAAGAGTTAAGACCTTAACCTGTAGGCCATAGTACGAGTCTAAGACCTTAGCTATTAGGCCAGAGTAAGAGTTAAGACCTTAACCATTAGGCCAGAGTACGAGTATAAGACCTTAGCTATTAGGCCAGAGTAAGAGTTAAGACCTTAACCAGTAGGCCAGAGTAAGAGTTAAGACCTCAACCTGTAGGCCATAGTACGAGTCTAAGACCTTAGCTATTAGGCCAGAGTAAGAGTTAAGACCTTAACCAGTAGGCCAGGGTAAGAGTCTAAGACCTTAGCTATTAGGCCAGAGTAAGAGTTAAGACCTTAGGTATTAGGCCAGAGTAAGAGTTAAGACCTTAACCAGTAGGCCAGAGTAAGAGTTAAGACCTTAACCTGTAGGCCATAGTACGAGTCTAAGACCTTAGCTATTAGGCCAGAGTAAGAGTTAAGACCTTAGCTATTAGGCCAGAGTATGAGTCTAAGACCTTAGCTATTAGGCCAGAGTAAGAGTTAAGACCTTAGCTATTAGGCCAGAGCAAGAGTTAAGACCTTAGCTATTAGACCAGTGTAAGAGTTAAGACCTTAACCAGTAGGCCAGAGTAAGAGTTAAGACCTTAACCTGTAGGCCATAGTACGAGTCTAAGACCTTAGCTATTAGGCCAGAGTAAGTGTTAAGACCTTAACCAGCAGGCCAGAGTAAGAGTTAAGACCTTAACCAGTAGGCCAGAGTAAGAGTTAAGACCTTAACCAGTAGGCCAGAGTACGAGTCTAAGACCGTATCTATTAGGCCAGATTAAGAGTTAAGACCTTAGCTATTAGGCCAGAGTAAGAGTTAAGACCTTAACCATTAGGCCAGAGTAAGAGTTAAGACCTTAACCAGTAGGCCAGAGTACAAGTCTAAGACCTTAGCAATTAGGCCAGAGCAAGAGTTAAGACCTTAACCTGTAGGCCATAGTACTAGTCTAAGACCTTAGCTATTAGGACAGAGTAAGAGTTAAGACCTTAACCAGTAGGCCAGAGTACGAGTCTAAGACCTTAGCTATTAGGCCAGAGTAAGAGTTAAGATCTTAGCTATTAGGCCAGAGTAAGAGTTAAGTCCTTAACCATTAGGCCAGAGTACGAATCTAAGACCTTTGCAATTAGGCCAGAGTAAGACTTAAGACCTTAACCAGTAGGCCAGAGCAAGAGTTAAGACCTTAACCAGTAGGCCAGAGTAAGAGTTAAGACCTTAGCTATAAGGCCAGAGTAAGAGATAAGACCTTAACCAGTAGGCCAGAGTAAGAGTTAAGATCTTAACCAGTAGGCCAGAGTAACAGTTAAGAACTTAACCTGTAGGCCATAGTACGAGTCTAAGACCTTAGCTATTAGGCCAGAGTAAGAGTTAAGACCTTAGCTATTAGGCCAGAGTAAGAGTTAAGACCTTAAACATTAGGCCAGAGTACGAGTCTAAGACCTTAGCTATTAGGCCAGAGTAAGAGTTAAGACCTTAGCTATTTGGCCAGAGTAAGAGTTAAGACCTTAGCTATTAGGCCAGAGTACGAGTCTAAGACCTTAGCTATTAGGTTAGAGTAAGAGTTAAGACCTTAATCAGTAGGCCAGAGTAAGAGTTAAGACCTTAGCTATTAGGCCAGAGTAAGAGTTAAGACCTTAACCATTAGGCCACAGTAAGATTTAAGACCTTAGCTATTAGGCCAGAGTAAGAGTTAAGACCTTAACCAGTAGGCCAGAGCAAGAGTTAAGACCTTAACCAGTAGGCCAGAGTAAGAGTTAAGACCTTAACCTGTAGGCCATAGTACGAGTCTAAGACCTTAGCTATTAGGCCAGAGTAAGAGTTAAGACCTTAGCTATTAGGCCAGAGTAAGAGTTAAGTCCTTAAACATTAGGCCATAGTACGAGTCTAAGACCTTAGCTATTAGGCCAGAGTTAGTGTTAAGACCTTAGCTATTTGGCCAGAGTAAGAGTTAAGACCTTAGCTATTAGGCCAGAGTACGAGTCTAAGACCTTAGCTATTAGGCTAGAGTAAGAGTTAAGACCTTAACCAGTAGGCCAGAGTAAGAGTTAAGACCTTTGCTCTTAGGCCAGAGTAAGAGTTAAGACCTTAACCATTAGGCCAAAGTATGAGTCTAAGGCCTTAGCTATTAGGCCAGAGTAAGAGTTAAGACCTTAACCAGTAGGCCAGAGTAAGAGTTAAGACCTTAGCTATTAGGCCAGAGTAAGAGTTAAGACCTTAGCTATTAGGCCAGAGTAAGAGTTAAGACCTTAACCAGTAGGCCAGAGTAAGAGTTAAGACCTTAACCTGTAGGCCATAGTACGAGTCTAAGACCTTAGCTATTAGGCCAGAGTAAGAGTTAAGACCTTAACCAGTAGGCCAGAGCAAGAGTTAAGACCTTAACAAGTAGGCCAGAGGATGAGTCTAAGACCTTAGCTATTAGGCCAGAGTAAGAGTTAAGACCTTAGCTATTAGACCAGTGTAAGAGTTAAGACCTTAACCAGTAGGCCAGAGTAAGAGTTAAGACCTTAACCTGTAGGCCATAGTACGAGTCTAAGACCTTAGCTATTAGGCCAGAGTAAGTGTTAAGACCTTAACCAGCAGTCCAGAGTAAGAGTTAAGACCTTAACCAGTATGCCAGATTAAGAGTTAAGACCATAACCAGTAGGCCAGAGTACGAGTCTAAGACCTTATCTATTAGGCCGGAGTAAGAGTTAAGACCTTAACCATTAGGCCAGAGTAAGAGTTAAGACCTTAACCAGTAGGCCAGAGTACAAGTCTAAGACCTTAGCAATTAGGCCAGAGCAAGAGTTAAGACCTTAACCTGTAGGCCATAGTACGAGTCTAAGACCTTAGCTATTAGGACAGAGTAAGAGTTAAGACCTTAACCAGTAGGCCAGAGTACGAGTCTAAGACCTTAGCTATTAGGCCAGAGTAAGAGTTAAGATCTTAGCTATTAGGCCAGAGTAAGAGTTAAGACCTTAACCATTAGGCCAGAGTACGAATCTAAGACCTTAGCAATTAGGCCAGAGTAAGAGTTAAGACCTTAACCAGTAGGCCAGAGCAAGAGTTAAGACCTTAACCAGTAGGCCAGAGTACGAGTCTAAGACCTTAGCTATTAGGCCAGAGTAAGAGTTAAGACCTTAACCATTAGGCCAGAGTACGAGTCTAAGACCTTAGTTATTAGGCCAGAGTAAGAGTTAAGACCTTAGCTATTAGGCCAGAGTAGGAGTCTAAGACCTTAACCAGTAGGCCAGAGTAAGAGTTAAGACCTTATCTATAAGGCCAGAGTAAGAGATAAGACCTTAACCAGTAGGCCAGAGTAAGAGTTAAGATCTTAACCAGTAGGCCAGAGTAAGAGTTAAGACCTTAACCTGTAGGCCATAGTACGAGTCTAAGACCTTAGCTATTAGGCCAGAGTAAGAGTTAAGACCTTAGCTATTAGGCCAGAGTAAGAGTTAAGTCCTTAAACATTAGGCCATAGTACGAGTCTAAGACCTTAGCTATTAGGCCAGAGTAAGTGTTAAGACCTTAGCTATTTGGCCAGAGTAAGAGTTAAGACCTTAGCTATTAGGCCAGAGTAAGAGTTAAGACCTTAAACATTAGGCCACAGTACGAGTCTAAGACCTTAGCTATTAGGCCAGAGTAAGTGTTAAGACCTTAGCTATTTGGCCAGAGTAAGAGTTGATACCTTAGCTATTAGGCCAGAGTACGAGTCTAAGACCTTAGCTATTAGGCTAGAGTAAGAGTTAAGACCTTAACCAGTAGGTCAGAGTAAGAGTTAAGACCTTTGCTCTTAGGCCAGAGTAAGAGTTAAGACCTTAACCATTAGGCCAGAGTATGAGTCTAAGACCTTAGCTATTAGGCCAGAGTAAGAGTTAAGACCTTAACCAGTAGGCCAGAGTAAGAGTTAAGACCTTAGCTATTAGGCCAGAGTAAGAGTTAAGACCTTAGCTATTAGGCCAGAGTAAGAGTTAAGACCTTAACCAGTAGGCCAGAGTAAGAGTTAAGACCTTAACCTGTAGGCCATAGTACGAGTCTAAGACCTTAGCTATTAGGCCAGAGTAAGAGTTAAGACCTTAACCAGTAGGCCAGAGAAAGAGTTAAGACCTTAACCAGTAGGCCAGAGGACGAGTCTAAGACCTTAGCAATTAGGCCAGAGTTAGAGTTAAGACCTTAACCAGTAGGCCAGAGCAAGAGTTAAGACCTTAACCAGTAGGCCAGAGTACGAGTCTAAGACCTTAGCTATTAGGCCAGAGTAAGAGTTAAGATGTTAGCTATTAGGCCAGAGTAAGAGTTAAGACCTTAATCATTACGCCAGATTACGAGTCTAAGACCTCAGCAATAAGGCCAGAGTAAGAGTTAAGACCTTAACCTGTAGGCCAGAGTAAGAGTTAAGACCTTAACCATTAGGCCAGAGTACGAGTCTAAGACCTTAGCTATTAGGCCAGAGTAAGAGTTAAGATCTTAGCTACTAGGCCAGAGTAAGAGTTAATACCTTAATCAGTAGGCCAGAGTAAGAGTCTATGACCTTAGCTATTAGGCCAGAGTAAGAGTTAAGACCTTAAACTGTAGGCCAGAGTAAGAGTTAAGACCTTAACCATTAGGCCAGAGTACGAGTCTAAGACCTTAGCTATTAGGCCAGAGTAAGAGTTAAGACCTTAGCTATTAGGCCAGAGAAAGAGTTGAGACCTTAGCTATTAGGCTAGAGTAAGAGTTAAGACCTTAACCAGTAGGCCAGAGTTAGAGTTAAGACCTTAACCTGTAGGTGAGAGTAAGAGTCTAAGACCTTAGCTATTAGGCCAGAATAAGAGTTAAGACCTTAACCAGTAGGACAGAGTAAGAGTTACGACCTTAGCTATTAGGCCAGAGTAAGAGTTACGACCTTAGCTATTAGGCCAGAGTAAGTGTTAAGACCTTTTCCAGTAGGCCAGAGTAAGAGTTAAGACCTTAACCAGTAGGCCAGAGTACGAGTCTAAGACCTTAGCTATTAGGCCAGAGTAAGAGTTAAGATCTTAGCTATTAGGCCAGAGTAAGAGTTAAGACCTTAACCATTAGGCCAGAGTACGAGTCTAAGACCTTAGCAATTAGGCCAGAGTAAGAGTTAAGACCTTAACCAGTAGGCCAGAGCAAGAGTTAAGACCTTAACCAGTAGGCCAGAGGACGAGTCTAAGACCTTAGCTATTAGGCCAGAGTAAGAGTTAAGACCTTAGCTATTAGGCCAGAGAAAGAGTTAAGACCTTAGCTTTTAGGCGAGAGTAGGAGTCTAAGACCTTAACCAGTAGGCCAGAGTAAGAGTTAAGACCTTAGCTATTAGGCCATAGTAAGAGTTAAGTCCTTAACCTGTAGGCCAGAGTAAGAGTCTAAGACCTTAGCTATTAGGCCAGAGTAAGAGTTAAGACCTTAACCTGTAGGCCATAGTACGAGTCTAAGACCTTAGCTATTAGGCCAGAGTAAGAGTTAAGACCTTAGCTATTAGGCCAGAGTAAGAGTTAAGACCTTAACCATTAGGCCAGAGTAAGAGTTAAGACCTTAACCAGTAGGCCAGAGTAGGAGTCTAAGACCTTAGCTATTAGGCCAGAGTAAGAGTTAAGACCTTAACCTGTAGGCCATAGTACGAGTCTAAGACCTTAGCTATTAGGACAGAGTAAGAGTTAAGACCTTAACCAGTAGGCCAGAGTACGAGTCTAAGACCTTAGCTATTAGGCCAGAGTAAGAGTTAAAATCTTAGCTATTAGGCCAGAGTAAGAGTTAAGACCTTAACCATTAGGCCAGAGTACGAGTCTAAGACCTTGGCTATTAGGCCAGAGTAAGAGTTAAGACCTTAACCAGTAGGCCAGAGTAAGAGTTATGACCTTAGCTATTAGGCCAGAGTAAGAGTTAAGACCTTAGCTATTAGGCCAGAGTAAGAGTTAAGACCTTAACCAGTAGGCCAGAGTAAGAGTTAAGACCTTAACCTGTAGGGCATAGTACGAGTCTAAGACCTTAGCTATTAGGCCAGAGTAAGAGTTAAGACCTTAACCAGTAGGCCAGAGCAAGAGTTAAGACCTTAACCAGTAGGCCAGAGGACGAGTCTAAGACCTTAGCAATTAGGCCAGAGTAAGAGTTAAGATGTTAGCTATTAGGCCAGAGTAAGAGTTAAGACCTTAATCATTACGCCAGATTACGAGTCTAAGACCTCAGCAATAAGGCCAGAGTAAGAGTTAAGACCTTAACCTGTAGGCCAGAGTAAGAGTTAAGACCTTAACCATTAGGCCAGAGTACGAGTCTAAGACCTTAGCTATTAGGCCAGAGTAAGAGTTAAGATCTTAGCTACTAGGCCAGAGTAAGAGTTAATACCTTAATCAGTAGGCCAGAGTAAGAGTCTATGACCTTAGCTATTAGGCAAGAGTAAGAGTTAAGACGTTAAACTGTAGGCCAGAGTAAGAGTTAAGACCTTAACCATTAGGCCAGAGTACGAGTCTAAGACCTTAGCTATTAGGCCAGAGTAAGAGTTAAGACCTTAGCTATTAGGCCAGAGAAAGAGTTAAGACCTTAGCTATTAGGCCAGAGTAAGAGTTAAGACCTTAACCAGTAGGCCAGAGTTAGAGTTAAGACCTTAACCTGTAGGTGAGAGTAAGAGTCTAAGACCTTAGCTATTAGGCCAGAATAAGAGTTAAGACCTTAACCAGTAGGACAGAGTAAGAGTTACGACCTTAGCTATTAGGCCAGAGAACGAGTCTAAGACCTTAGCTATTAGGCCAGAGTAAGTGTTAAGACCTTTTCCAGTAGGCCAGAGTAAGAGTTAAGACCTTAACCAGTAGGCCAGAGTACGAGTCTAAGACCTTAGCTATTAGGCCAGAGTAAGAGTTAAGATCTTAGCTATTAGGCCAGAGTAAGAGTTAAGACCTTAACCATCAGGCCAGAGTACGAGTCTAAGACCTTAGCAATTAGGCCAGAGTAAGAGTTAAGACCCTAACCTGTAGGCCAGAGCAAGAGTTAAGACCTTAACCAGTAGGCCAGAGGACGAGTCTAAGACCTTAGCTATTAGGCCAGAGTAAGAGTTAAGACCTTAGCTATTAGGCCAGAGAAAGAGTTAAGACCTTAGCTATTAGGCGAGAGTAGGATTCTAAGACCTTAACCAGTAGGCCAGAGTAAGAGTTAAGACCTTAGCTATTAGGCCAGAGTAAGAGTTAAGTCCTTAACCTGTAGTCCAGAGTAAGAGTCTAAGACCTTAGCTATTAGGCCAGAGTAAGAGTTAAGACCTTAACCTGTAGGCCATAGTACGAGTCTAAGACCTTAGCTATTAGGCCAGAGTAAGAGTTAAGACCTTAGCTATTAGGCCAGAGTAAGAGTTAAGACCTTAACCATTAGGCCAGAGTAAGAGTTAAGACCTTAACCAGTAGGCCAGAGTAGGAGTCTAAGACCTTAGCTATTAGGCCAGAGTAAGAGTTAAGACCTTAACCTGTAGGCCATAGTACGAGTCTAAGACCTTAGCTATTAGGACAGAGTAAGAGTTAAGACCTTAACCAGTAGGCCAGAGTACGAGTCTAAGACCTTAGCTATTAGGCCAGAGTAAGAGTTAAGATCTTAGCTATTAGGCCAGAGTAAGAGTTAAGACCTTAACCATTAGGCCAGAGTACAAGTCTAAGACCTTGGCTATTAAGCCAGAGTAAGAGTTAAGACCTTAACCAGTAGGCCAGAGTAAGAGTTAAGACCTGAGCTATTAGGCCAGAGTAAGAGTTAAGACCTTAGCTATTAGGCCAGAGTAGGAGTTAAGACCTTAACCAGTAGGCCAGAGTAAGAGTTAAGACCTTAACCTGTAGGCCATAGTACGAGTCTAAGACCTTAGCTATTAGGCCAGAGTAAGAGTTAAGACCTTAACCAGTAGGCCAGAGCAAGAGTTAAGACCTTAACCAGTAGGCCAGAGGACGAGTCTAAGACCTTAGCAATTAGGCCAGAGTTAGAGTTAAGACCTTAACCAGTAGGCCAGAGCAAGAGTTAAGACCTTAACCAGTAGGCCAGAGTACGAGTCTTAGACCTTAGCTATTAGGCCAAAGTAAGTGTTAAGATGTTAGCTATTAGGCCAGAGTAAGAGTTAAGACCTTAATCATTAGGCCAGAGTACGAGTCTAAGACCTCAGCAATTAGGCCAGAGTAAGAGTTAAGACCTTAACCTGTAGGCCAGAGTAAGAGTTAAGACCTTAACCATTAGGCCAGAGTACGAGTCTAAGACCTTAGCTATTAGGCCAGAGTAAGAGTTAAGATCTTAGCTACTAGGCCAGAGTAAGAGTTAAGACCTTAATCAGTAGGCCAGAGTAAGAGTCCATGACCTTAGCTATTAGGCCAGAGTAAGAGTTAAGACCTTAACCTGTAGGCCAGAGTAAGAGTTAAGACCTTAACCATTAGGCCAGAGTACGAGTCTAAGACCTTAGCTATTAGGCCAGAGTAAGAGTTAAGACCTTAGCTATTAGGCCAGAGAAAGAGTTAAGACCTTAGCTATTAGGCCAGAGTAAGAGTTAAGACCTTAACCAGTAGGCCAGAGTTAGAGTTAAGACCTTAACCTGTAGGCCAAAGTAAGAGTCTAAGACCTTAGCTGTTAGGCCAGAGTAAGAGTTAAGACCTTAACCAGTAGGACAAAGTAAGAGTTACGACCTTAGCTATTAGGCCAGAGAACGAGTCTAAGACCTTAGCTATTAGGCCAGAGTAAGTGTTAAGACCTTTTCCAGTAGGCCAGAGTAAGAGTTAAGACCTTAACCAGTAGGCCAGAGTACGAGTCTAAGACCTTAGCTATTAGGCCAGAGTAAGAGTTAAGATCTTAGCTATTAGGCCAGAGTAAGAGTTAAGACCTTAACCTGTAGGCCAGAGTAAGAGTTAAGACCTTATCCATTAGGCTAGAGTACGAGTCTAAGACCGTAGCTATTAGGCCAGAGTAAGAGTTAAGATCTTAGCTATTAGGCCAGAGTAAGAGTTAAGACCTTAATCAGTAGGCCAGAGTAAGAGTCTATGACCTTAGCTATTAGGCCAGAGTAAGAGTTAAGACCTTAACCTGTAGGCCAGAGTAAGAGTTAAGACCTTAACCATTAGGCCAGAGTACGAGTCTAAGACCTTAGCTATTAGGCCAGAGTAAGAGTTAAGACCTTAACCATTAGGCCAGAGCACGAGTCTAAGACCTTAGCTATTAGGCCAGAGTATGAGTCTAAGACCTTAGCTATTAGGCCAGAGTAAGAGTTACGACCTTAGCTATTAGGCCAGAGTAAGAATTAAGACCTTAACCAGTAGGCCAGAGTAAGAGTTAAGACCTTAACCAGTAGGACAGAGTAAGAATTAAGACCTTAGCTATTAGGCCAGAGAACGAGTCTAAGACCTTAGCTATTAGGCCAGAGTAAGTGTTAAGACCTTTTCCAGCAGGCCAGAGTAAGAGTTAAGACCTTAACCAGTAGGCCAGAGTACGAGTCTAAGACCTTAGCTATTAGGCCAGAGTAAGAGTTAAGATCTTAGCTATTAGGCCAGAGTAAGAGTTAAGACCTTAACCATTAGGCCAGAGTACGAGTCTAAGACCTTAGCAATTAGGCCAGAGTAAGAGTTAAGACCTTAACCAGTAGGCCAGAGCAAGAGTTAAGACCTTAACCAGTAGGCCAGAGGACGAGTCTAAGACCTTAGCTATTAGGCCAGAGTAAGAGTTAAGACCTTAACCATTAGGTCAGAGTACGAGTCTAAGACCTTAGCTATGAGGCCAGAGTAAGAGTTAAGACCTTAGCTATTAGGCCAGAGAAAGAGTTAAGACCTTAGCTATTAGGCGAGAGTAGGAGTCTAAGACCTTAACCAGTAGGCCAGAGTAAGAGTTAAGACCATAGCTATTAGGCCAGAGTAAGAGTTAAGTCCTTAACCTGTAGGCCAGAGTAAGAGTCTAAGATCTTAGCTATTAGGCCAGAGTAAGAGTTAAGACCTTAACCTGTAGGCCATAGTACGAGTCTAAGACCTTAGCTATTAGGCCAGAGTAAGAGTTAAGACCTTAACCATTAGGCCAGAGTAAGAGTTAAGACCTTAACCAGTATGCCAGAGTACGAGTCTAAGACGTTAGCTATTAGGCCAGAGTAAGAGTTAAGATCTTAGCTATTAGGCCAGAGTAAGAGTTAAGACCTTAACCATTAGGCCAGAGTACGAGTCTAAGACCTTAGCAATTAGGCCAGAGTAAGAGTTAAGACCTTAACCAGTAGGCCAGAGTATGAGTCTAAGACCTTAGCTATTAGGCAAGAGTAAGAGTTAAGATCTTAGCTATTAGGCCAGAGTAAGAGTTAAGACCTTAGCTATTAGGCCAGAGTAAGAGTTAAGACCTTAGCTATTAGGCCAGAGTAAGAGTTAAGACCTTAACCAGTAGGCCAGAGTAAGAGTTAAGACCTTAACCTGTAGGCCATAGTACGAGTCTAAGACCTTAGCTATTAGGCCAGAGTAAGAGTTAAGACCTTAACCATTAGGCCAGAGTACGAGTATAAGACCTTAGCTATTAGGCCAGAGTAAGAGTTAAGACCTTAACCAGTAGGCCAGAGTAAGAGTTAAGACCTCAACCTGTAGGCCATAGTACGAGTCTAAGACCTTAGCTATTAGGCCAGAGTAAGAGTTAAGACCTTAACCAGTAGGCCAGAGTAAGATTTAAGACCTTAACCAGTAGGCCAGAGTAAGAGTCTAAGACCTTAGCTATTAGGCCAGAGTAAGAGTTAAGACCTTAGCTATTAGGCCAGAGTAAGAGTTAAGACCTTAACCAGTAGGCCAGAGTAAGAGTTAAGACCTTAACCTGTAGGCCATAGTACGAGTCTAAGACCTTAGCTATTAGGCCAGAGTAAGAGTTAAGACCTTAGCTATTAGGCCAGAGTATGAGTCTAAGAACTTAGCTATTAGGCCAGAGTAAGAGTTAAGACCTTAGCTATTAGGCCAGAGTATAGGCCAGAGTAAGAGTTAAGACCTTAGCTATTAGACCAGTGTAAGAGTTAAGACCTTAGCTATTAGGCCAGAGAAAGAGTTGAGACCTTAGCTATTAGGCTAGAGTAAGAGTTAAGACCTTAACCAGTAGGCCAGAGTTAGAGTTAAGACCTTAACCTGTAGGTGAGAGTAAGAGTCTAAGACCTTAGCTATTAGGCCAGAATAAGAGTTAAGACCTTAACCAGTAGGACAGAGTAAGAGTTACGACCTTAGCTATTAGGCCAGAGTAAGAGTTACGACCTTAGCTATTAGGCCAGAGTAAGTGTTAAGACCTTTTCCAGTAGGCCAGAGTAAGAGTTAAGACCTTAACCAGTAGGCCAGAGTACAAGTCTAAGACCTTAGCTATTAGGCCAGAGTAAGAGTTAAGATCTTAGCTATTAGGCCAGAGTAAGAGTTAAGACCTTAACCATTAGGCCAGAGTACGAGTCTAAGACCTTAGCAATTAGGCCAGAGTAAGAGTTAAGACCTTAACCAGTAGGCCAGAGCAAAAGTTAAGACCTTAACCAGTAGGCCAGAGGACGAGTCTACGACCTTAGCTATTAGGCCAGAGTAAGAGTTAAGACCTTAGCTATTAGGCCAGAGAAAGAGTTAAGACCTTAGCTCATAGGCGAGAGTAGGAGTCTAAGACCTTAACCAGTAGGCCAGAGTAAGAGTTAAGACCTTAGCTATTAGGCCATAGTAAGAGTTAAGTCCTTAACCTGTAGGCCAGAGTAAGAGTCTAAGACCTTAGCTATTAGGCCAGAGTAAGAGTTAAGACCTTAACCTGTAGGCCATAGTACGAGTCTAAGACCTTAGCTATTAGGCCAGAGTAAGAGTTAAGACCTTAGCTATTAGGCCAGAGTAAGAGTTAAGACCTTAACCATTAGGCCAGAGTAAGAGTTAAGACCTTAACCAGTAGGCCAGAGTAGGAGTCTAAGACCTTAGCTATTAGGCCAGAGTAAGAGTTAAGACCTTAACCTGTAGGCCATAGTACGAGTCTAAGACCTTAGCTATTAGGACAGAGTAAGAGTTAAGACCTTAACCAGTAGGCCAGAGTACAAGTCTAAGACCTTAGCTATTAGGCCAGAGTAAGAGTTAAGATATTAGCTATTAGGCCAGAGTAAGAGTTAAGACCTTAAACATTAGGCCAGAGTACGAGTCTAAGACCTTGGCTATTAGGCCAGAGTAAGAGTTAAGACCTTAACCAGTAGGCCAGAGTAAGAGTTATGACCTTAGCTATTAGGCCAGAGTAAGAGTTAAGACCTTAGCTATTAGGCCAGAGTAAGAGTTAAGACCTTAACCAGTAGGCCAGAGTAAGAGTTAAGACCTTAACCTGTAGGCCATAGTACGAGTCTAAGACCTTAGCTATTAGGCCAGAGTAAGAGTTAAGACCTTAGCTATTAGGCCAGAGTAAGAGTTAAGACCTTAACCATTAGGCCAGAGTAAGAGTTAAGACCTTAACCAGTAGGCCAGAGTAGGAGTCTAAGACCTTAGCTATTAGGCCAGAGTAAGAGTTAAGACCTTAACCTGTAGGCCATAGTACGAGTCTAAGACCTTAGCTATTAGGCCAGAGTAAGAGTTAAGACCTTAACCATTAGGCCAGAGTACGAGTCTAAGACCTTGGCTATTAGGCCAGAGTAAGAGTTAAGACCTTACCCATTAGGCCAGAGTAAGAGTTAAGACCTTAGCTATTAGGCCAGAGTAAGAGTTAAGACCTTAACCAGTAGGCCAGAGTAAGAGTTAAGACCTTAACCTGTAGGCCATAGTACGAGTCTAAGACCTTAGCTATTAGGCCAGAGTAAGAGTTAAGACCTTAACCAGTAGGCCAGAGCAAAAGTTAAGACCTTAACCAGTAGGCCAGAGGACGAGTCTAAGACCTTAGCAATTAGGCCAGAGTTAGAGTTAAGACCTTAACCAGTAGGCCAGAGCAAGAGTTAAGACCTTAACCAGTAGGCCAGAGTACGAGTCTTAGACCTTAGCTATTAGGCCAAAGTAAGTGTTAAGATGTTAGCTATTAGGCCAGAGTAAGAGTTAAGACCTTAATCATTAGGCCAGAGTACGAGTCTAAGACCTCAGCAATTAGGCCAGAGTAAGAGTTAAGACTTTAACCTGTAGGCCAGAGTAAGAGTTAAGACCTTAACCATTAGGCCAGAGTACGAGTCTAAGACCTTAGCTATTAGGCCAGAGTAAGAGTTAAGATCTTAGCTACTAGGCCAGAGTAAGAGTTAAGACCTTAATCAGTAGGCCGGAGTAAGAGTCCATGACCTTAGCTATTAGGCCAGAGTAAGAGTTAAGACCTTAACCTGTAGGCCAGAGTAAGAGTTAAGACCTTAACCATTAGGCCAGAGTACGAGTCTAAGACCTTAGCTATTAGGCCAGAGTAAGAGTTAAGACCTTAGCTATTAGGCCAGAGAAAGAGTTAAGACCTTAGCTATTAGGCCAGAGTAAGAGTTAAGACCTTAACCAGTAGGCCAGAGTTAGAGTTAAGACCTTAACCTGTAGGCCAAAGTAAGAGTCTAAGACCTTAGCTGTTAGGCCAGAGTAAGAGTTAAGACCTTAACCAGTAGGACAGAGTAAGAGTTACGACCTTAGCTATTAGGCCAGAGAACGAGTCTAAGACCTTAGCTATTAGGCCAGAGTAAGTGTTAAGACCTTTTCCAGTAGGCCAGAGTAAGAGTTAAGACCTTAACCAGTAGGCCAGAGTACGAGTCTAAGACCTTAGCTATTAGGCCAGAGTAAGAGTTAAGATCTTAGCTATTAGGCCAGAGTAAGAGTTAAGACCTTAACCATTAGGCCAGAGTACGAGTCTAAGACCTTAGCAATTAGGCCAGAGTAAGAGTTAAGACCTTAACCAGTAGGCCAGAGCAAGAGTTAAGACCTTAACCAGTAGGCCAGAGGACGAGTCTAAGACCTTAGCTATTAGGCCAGAGTAAGAGTTAAGACCTTAGCTATTAGGCCAGAGAAAGAGTTAAGACCTTAGCTATTAGGCGAGAGTAGGAGTCTAAGACCTTAACCAGTAGGCCAGAGTAAGAGTTAAGACCTTAGCTATTAGGCCAGAGTAAGAGTTAAGTCCTTAACCTGTAGGCCAGAGTAAGAGTCTAAGACCTTAGCTATTAGGCCAGAGTAAGAGTTAAGACCTTAACCTGTAGGCCATAGTATGAGTCTAAGACCTTAGCTATTAGGCCAGAGTAAGAGTTAAGACCTTAGCTATTAGGCCAGAGTAAGAGTTAAGACCTTAACCATTAGGCCAGAGTAAGAGTTAAGACCTTAACCTGTAGGCCAGTGTAAGATTCTAAGACCTTAGCTATTAGGCCAGAGTAAGAGTTAAGACCTTAGCCAGTAGGGCAGAGTAAGAGTTAAGACCTTAGCTATTAGGCCAGAGAACAAGTCTAAGACCTTAGCTATTAGGCCAGAGTAATAGTTAAGATCTTAGCTATTAGGAAAGAGTAAGAGTTAAGACCTTAACCATTAGGCCAGAGTACGAGTCTAATACCTTAGCAATTAGGCCAGAGTAAGAGTTAAGACCTTAACCAGTAGGCCAGAGCAAGAGTTAAGACCTTAACCAGTAGGCCAGAGGACGAGTCTAAGACCTTAGCTATTAGGACAGAGTAAGAGTTAAGACCTTAACCGTTAGGTCAGAGTACGAGTCTAAGACCTTAGCTATTAGGCCAGTGTAAGAGTTAAGACCTTAGCTATTAGGCCAGAGAAAGAGTTGAGACCTTAGCTATTAGGCGAGAGTAGGAGTCTAAGACCTTAGCAATTAGGCCAGAGTAAGAGTTAAGACCTTAACCAGTAGGCCAGAGCAAGAGTTAAGACCTTAACCAGTAGGCCAGAGTACGAGTTAAGACCATAGCTATTAGGCAGAGTAAGAGTTAAGTCCTTAACCTGTAGGCCAGAGTAAGAGTCTAAGACCTTAGCTATTAGGCCAGAGTAAGTGTTAAGACCTTAACCTGTAGGCCATAGTACGAGTCTAAGACCTTAGCTATTAGGCCAGAGTAAGAGTTAAGACCTTAGCTATGAGGCCAGAGTAAGAGTTAAGACCTTAACCATTAGGCCAGAGTAAGAGTTAAGACCTTAACCAGTAGGCCAGAGTACGAGTCTAAGACCTTAGCTATTAGGCCAGAGTAAGAGTTAAGACCTTAACCTGTAGGCCATAGTACGAGTCTAAGACCTTAGCTATTAGGACAGAGTAAGAGTTAAGACCTTAACTAGTAGGCCAGAGTATGAGTCTAAGACCTTAGCTATTAGGCCAGAGTAAGAGTTAAGATCTTAGCTATTAGGCCAGAGTAAGAGTTAAGACCTTAACCATTAGGCCAGAGTACGAGTCTAAGACCTTAGCAATTAGGCCAGAGTAAGAGTTAAGACCTTAACCAGTAGGCCAGAGTAAGAGTCTAAGACCTTAGCTATTAGGGCAGAGTAAGAGTTAAGATCTTAGCTATTAGGCCAGAGTAAGAGTTAAGACCTTAATCATTAGGCCAGATTATGAGTCTAAGACCTTAACCAGTAGGCCAGAGTAAGAGTTAAGACCTTAACCTGTAGGCCAGAGTACGAGTCTAAGACCTTAGCTATTAGGCCAGAGTAAGAGTTAAGATCTTAGCTATTAGGCCAGAGTAAGAGTTAAGACCTTAATCATTAGGCCAGATTACGAGTCTAAGACCTTAGCAATTAGGCCAGAGTAAGAGTTAAGACCTTAACCTGTAGGCCAGAGTAAGAGTTAAGACCTTAACCATTAGGCCAGAGTACGAGTCTAAGACCTTAGCTATTAGGCCAGAGTAAGAGTTAAGATCTTAGCTATTAGGCCAGAGTAAGAGTTAAGACCTTAACCATTAGGCCAGAGTACGAGTCTAAGACCTTAGCAATTAGGCCAGAGTAAGAGTTAAGACCTTAACCAGTAGGCCAGAGTACGAGTCTAAGACCTTAGCTATTAGGCCAGAGTAAGAGTTAAGACCTTAGCTATTAGGCCAGAGTAAGAGTTAAGACCTTAGCTATTAGGCCAGAGTAAGAGTTAAGACCTTAGCTATTTGGCCAGAGTAAGAGTTAAGACCTTAGCTATTAGGCAAGAGTATGAGTCTAAGACCTTAGCTATTAGGCTAGAGTAAGAGTTAAGACCTTAACCAGTAGGCCAGAGTAAGAGTTAAGACCTTAGCTATTATGCCAGAGTAAGAGTTAAGACCTTAACCATTAGGCCAGAGTAAGAGTTAAGACCTTAGCTATTAGGCCAGAGTAAAAGTTAAGACCTTAACCATTAGGCCAGAGTACGAGTCTAAGACCTTAGCAATTAGGCCAGAGTAAGAGTTAAGACCTTAACCTGTAGGCCAGAGTAAGAGTTAAGACCTTATCCATTAGGCCAGAGTACGAGTCTAAGACCGTAGCTATTAGGCCAGAGTAAGAGTTAAGATCTTAGCTATTAGGCCAGAGTAAGAGTTAAGACCTTAATCAGTAGGCCAGAGTAAGAGTCTATGACCTTAGCTATTAGGCCAGAGTAAGAGTTAAGACCTTAACCTGTAGGCCAGAGTAAGAGTTAAGACCTTAACCATTAGGCCAGAGTACGAGTCTAAGACCTTAGCTATTTGGCCAGAGTAAGAGTTAAGACCTTAACCATTAGGCCAGAGCACGAGTCTAAGACCTTAGCTATTAGGCCAGAGTAAGAGTTACGACCTTAGCTATTAGGCCAGAGTAAGAATTAAGACCTTAACCAGTAGGCCAGAGTAAGAGTTAAGACCTTAACCAGTAGGACAGAGTCAGAGTTAAGACCTTAGCTATTAGGCCAGAGAACGAGTCTAAGACCTTAGCTATTAGGCCAGAGTAAGTGTTAAGACCTTTTCCAGCAGGCCAGAGTAAGAGTTAAGACCTTAACCAGTAGGCCAGAGTACGAGTCTAAGACCTTAGCTATTAGGCCAGAGTAAGAGTTAAGATCTTAGCTATTAGGCCAGAGTAAGAGTTAAGACCTTAACCATTAGGCCAGAGTACGAGTATAAGGCCTTAGCAATTAGGCCAGAGTAAGAGTTAAGACCTTAACCAGTAGGCCAGAGCAAGAGTTAAGACCTTAACCAGTAGGCCAGAGGACGAGTCTAAGACCTTAGCTATTAGGCCAGAGTAAGAGTTAAGACCTTAACCATTAGGTCAGAGTACGAGTCTAAGACCTTAGCTATTAGGCCAGAGTAAGAGTTAAGACCTTAGCTATTAGGCCAGAGAAAGAGTTAAGACCTTAGCTATTAGGCGAGAGTAGGAGTCTAAGACCTTAACCAGTAGGCCAGAGTAAGAGTTAAGACCATAGCTATTAGGCCAGAGTAAGAGTTAAGTCCTTAACCTGTAGGCCAGAGTAAGAGTCTAAGATCTTAGCTATTAGGCCAGAGTAAGAGTTAAGACCTTAACCTGTAGGCCATAGTACGAGTCTAAGACCTTAGCTATTAGGCCAGAGTAAGAGTTAAGACCTTAACCATTAGGCCAGAGTAAGAGTTAAGACCTTAACCAGTAGGCCAGAGTACGAGTCTAAGACGTTAGCTATTAGGCCAGAGTAAGAGTTAAGATCTTAGCTATTAGGCCAGAGTAAGAGTTAAGACCTTAACCATTAGGCCAGAGTAGGAGTCTAAGACCTTAGCAATTAGGCCAGAGTAAGAGTTAAGACCTTAACCAGTAGGCCAGAGTACGAGTCTAAGACCTTAGCTATTAGGCCAGAGTAAGAGTTAAGATCTTAGCTATTAGGCCAGAGTAAGAGTTAAGACCTTAGCTATTAGGCCAGAGTAAGAGTTAAGACCTTAGCTGTTAGGCCAGAGTAAGAGTTAAGACCTTAACCAGTAGGCCAGAGTAAGAGTTAAGACCTTAACCTGTAGGCCATAGTACGAGTCTAAGACCTTAGCTATTAGGCCAGAGTAAGAGTTAAGACCTTAACCATTAGGCCAGAGTACGAGTATAAGACCTTAGCTATTAGGCCAGAGTAAGAGTTAAGACCTTAACCAGTAGGCCAGAGTAAGAGTTAAGACCTCAACCTGTAGGCCATAGTACGAGTCTAAGACCTTAGCTATTAGGCCAGAGTAAGAGTTAAGACCTTAACCAGTAGGCCAGAGTAAGATTTAAGACCTTAACCAGTAGGCCAGAGTAAGAGTCTAAGACCTTAGCTATTAGGCCAGAGTAAGAGTTAAGACCTTAGCTATTAGGCCAGAGTAAGAGTTAAGACCTTAACCAGTAGGCCAGAGTAAGAGTTAAGACCTTAACCTGTAGGCCATAGTACGAGTCTAAGACCTTAGCTATTAGGCCAGAGTAAGAGTTAAGACCTTAGCTATTAGGCCAGAGTATGAGTCTAAGACCTTAGCTATTAGGCCAGAGTAAGAGTTAAGACCTTAGCTATTAGGCCAGAGTAAGAGTTAAGACCTTAGCTATTAGACCAGTGTAAGAGTTAAGACCTTAACCAGTAGGCCAGAGTAAGAGTTAAGACCTTAACCTGTAGGCCATAGTACGAGTCTAAGACCTTAGCTATTAGGCCAGAGTAAGTGTTAAGACCTTAACCAGCAGGCCAGAGTAAGAGTTAAGACCTTAACCAGTAGGCCAGAGTAAGAGTTAAGACCTTAACCAGTAGGCCAGAGTACGAGTCTAAGACCTTATCTATTAGGCCAGATTAAGAGTTAAGACCTTAGCTATTAGGCCAGAGTAAGAGTTAAGACCTTAACCATTAGGCCAGAGTAAGAGTTAAGACCTTAACCAGTAGGCCAGAGTACAAGTCTAAGACCTTAGCAATTAGGCCAGAGCAAGAGTTAAGACCTTAACCTGTAGGCCATAGTACGAGTCTAAGACCTTAGCTATTAGGACAGAGTAAGAGTTAAGACCTTAACCGGTAGGCCAGACTACGAGTCTAAGACCTTAGCTATTAGGCCAGAGTAAGAGTTAAGATCTTAGCTATTAGGCCAGAGTAAGAGTTAAGTCCTTAACCATTAGGCCAGAGTACGAATCTAAGACCTTAGCAATTAGGCCAGAGTAAGACTTAAGACCTTAACCAGTAGGCCAGAGCAAGAGTTAAGACCTTAACCAGTAGGCCAGAGTACGAGTCTAAGACCTTAGCTATTAGGCCAGAGTAGGAGTCTAAGACCTTAACCAGTAGGCCAGAGTAAGAGTTAAGACCTTAGCTATAAGGCCAGAGTAAAAGATAAGACCTTAACCAGTAGGCCAGAGTAAGAGTTAAGATCTTAACCAGTAGGCCAGAGTAAGAGTTAAGAACTTAACCTGTAGGCCATAGTACGAGTCTAAGACCTTGGCTATTAGGCCAGAGTAAGAGTTAAGGCCTTAGCTATTAGGCCAGAGTAAGAGTTAAGACCTTAAACATTAGGCCAGAGTACGAGTCTAAGACCTTAGCTATTAGGCCAGAGTAAGAGTTAAGACCTTAGCTATTTGGCCAGAGTAAGAGTTAAGACCGTAGCTATTAGGCCAGAGTACGAGTCTAAGACCTTAGCTATTAGGTTAGAGTAAGAGTTAAGACCCTAATCAGTAGGCCAGAGTAAAAGTTAAGACCTTAGCTATTAGGCCAGAGTAAGAGTTAAGACCTTAACCATTAGGCCACAGTAAGATTTAAGACCTTAGCTATTAGGCCAGAGTAAGAGTTAAGACCTTAACCATTAGGCCAGAGTACGAGTCTAAGACCTTAGCTATTAGGCCAGAGTAAGAGTTAAGACCTTAACCAGTAGGCCAGAGTAAGAGTTAAGACCTTAGCTATTAGGCCACAGTAAGAGTTAAGACCTTAGCTATTAGGCCAGAGTAAGAGTTAAGACCTTAACCAGTAGGCCAAAGTAAGAGTTAAGACCTTAACCTGTAGGTCATAGTATGAGTCTAAGACCTTAGCTATTAGGCCAGAGTAAGAGTTAAGACCTTAACCAGTAGGCCAGAGCAAGAGTTAAGACCTTAACCAGTAGGCCAGAGTAGGAGTCTAAGACCTTAGCTATTAGGCCAGAGTAAGAGTTAAGACCTTAACCTGTAGGCCATAGTACGAGTCTAAGACCTTAGCTATTAGGACAGAGTAAGAGTTAAGACCTTAACCAGTAGGCCAGAGTACAAGTCTAAGACCTTAGCTATTAGGCCAGAGTAAGAGTTAAGATATTAGCTATTAGGCCAGAGTAAGAGTTAAGACCTTAAACATTAGGCCAGAGTACGAGTCTAAGACCTTGGCTATTAGGCCAGAGTAAGAGTTAAGACCTTAACCAGTAGGCCAGAGTAAGAGTTATGACCTTAGCTATTAGGCCAGAGTAAGAGTTAAGACCTTAGCTATTAGGCCAGAGTAAGAGTTAAGACCTTAACCAGTAGGCCAGAGTAAGAGTTAAGACCTTAACCTGTAGGCCATAGTACGAGTCTAAGACCTTAGCTATTAGGCCAGAGTAAGAGTTAAGACCTTAGCTATTAGGCCAGAGTAAGAGTTAAGACCTTAACCATTAGGCCAGAGTAAGAGTTAAGACCTTAACCAGTAGGCCAGAGTAGGAGTCTAAGACCTTAGCTATTAGGCCAGAGTAAGAGTTAAGACCTTAACCTGTAGGCCATAGTACGAGTCTAAGACCTTAGCTATTAGGCCAGAGTAAGAGTTAAGACCTTAACCATTAGGCCAGAGTACGAGTCTAAGACCTTGGCTATTAGGCCAGAGTAAGAGTTAAGACCTTACCCATTAGGCCAGAGTAAGAGTTAAGACCTTAGCTATTAGGCCAGAGTAAGAGTTAAGACCTTAACCAGTAGGCCAGAGTAAGAGTTAAGACCTTAACCTGTAGGCCATAGTACGAGTCTAAGACCTTAGCTATTAGGCCAGAGTAAGAGTTAAGACCTTAACCAGTAGGCCAGAGCAAAAGTTAAGACCTTAACCAGTAGGCCAGAGGACGAGTCTAAGACCTTAGCAATTAGGCCAGAGTTAGAGTTAAGACCTTAACCAGTAGGCCAGAGCAAGAGTTAAGACCTTAACCAGTAGGCCAGAGTACGAGTCTTAGACCTTAGCTATTAGGCCAAAGTAAGTGTTAAGATGTTAGCTATTAGGCCAGAGTAAGAGTTAAGACCTTAATCATTAGGCCAGAGTACGAGTCTAAGACCTCAGCAATTAGGCCAGAGTAAGAGTTAAGACTTTAACCTGTAGGCCAGAGTAAGAGTTAAGACCTTAACCATTAGGCCAGAGTACGAGTCTAAGACCTTAGCTATTAGGCCAGAGTAAGAGTTAAGATCTTAGCTACTAGGCCAGAGTAAGAGTTAAGACCTTAATCAGTAGGCCGGAGTAAGAGTCCATGACCTTAGCTATTAGGCCAGAGTAAGAGTTAAGACCTTAACCTGTAGGCCAGAGTAAGAGTTAAGACCTTAACCATTAGGCCAGAGTACGAGTCTAAGACCTTAGCTATTAGGCCAGAGTAAGAGTTAAGACCTTAGCTATTAGGCCAGAGAAAGAGTTAAGACCTTAGCTATTAGGCCAGAGTAAGAGTTAAGACCTTAACCAGTAGGCCAGAGTTAGAGTTAAGACCTTAACCTGTAGGCCAAAGTAAGAGTCTAAGACCTTAGCTGTTAGGCCAGAGTAAGAGTTAAGACCTTAACCAGTAGGACAGAGTAAGAGTTACGACCTTAGCTATTAGGCCAGAGAACGAGTCTAAGACCTTAGCTATTAGGCCAGAGTAAGTGTTAAGACCTTTTCCAGTAGGCCAGAGTAAGAGTTAAGACCTTAACCAGTAGGCCAGAGTACGAGTCTAAGACCTTAGCTATTAGGCCAGAGTAAGAGTTAAGATCTTAGCTATTAGGCCAGAGTAAGAGTTAAGACCTTAACCATTAGGCCAGAGTACGAGTCTAAGACCTTAGCAATTAGGCCAGAGTAAGAGTTAAGACCTTAACCAGTAGGCCAGAGCAAGAGTTAAGACCTTAACCAGTAGGCCAGAGGACGAGTCTAAGACCTTAGCTATTAGGCCAGAGTAAGAGTTAAGACCTTAGCTATTAGGCCAGAGAAAGAGTTAAGACCTTAGCTATTAGGCGAGAGTAGGAGTCTAAGACCTTAACCAGTAGGCCAGAGTAAGAGTTAAGACCTTAGCTATTAGGCCAGAGTAAGAGTTAAGTCCTTAACCTGTAGGCCAGAGTAAGAGTCTAAGACCTTAGCTATTAGGCCAGAGTAAGAGTTAAGACCTTAACCTGTAGGCCATAGTATGAGTCTAAGACCTTAGCTATTAGGCCAGAGTAAGAGTTAAGACCTTAGCTATTAGGCCAGAGTAAGAGTTAAGACCTTAACCATTAGGCCAGAGTAAGAGTTAAGACCTTAACCTGTAGGCCAGTGTAAGATTCTAAGACCTTAGCTATTAGGCCAGAGTAAGAGTTAAGACCTTAGCCAGTAGGGCAGAGTAAGAGTTAAGACCTTAGCTATTAGGCCAGAGAACAAGTCTAAGACCTTAGCTATTAGGCCAGAGTAATAGTTAAGATCTTAGCTATTAGGAAAGAGTAAGAGTTAAGACCTTAACCATTAGGCCAGAGTACGAGTCTAATACCTTAGCAATTAGGCCAGAGTAAGAGTTAAGACCTTAACCAGTAGGCCAGAGCAAGAGTTAAGACCTTAACCAGTAGGCCAGAGGACGAGTCTAAGACCTTAGCTATTAGGACAGAGTAAGAGTTAAGACCTTAACCGTTAGGTCAGAGTACGAGTCTAAGACCTTAGCTATTAGGCCAGTGTAAGAGTTAAGACCTTAGCTATTAGGCCAGAGAAAGAGTTGAGACCTTAGCTATTAGGCGAGAGTAGGAGTCTAAGACCTTAGCAATTAGGCCAGAGTAAGAGTTAAGACCTTAACCAGTAGGCCAGAGCAAGAGTTAAGACCTTAACCAGTAGGCCAGAGTACGAGTTAAGACCATAGCTATTAGGCAGAGTAAGAGTTAAGTCCTTAACCTGTAGGCCAGAGTAAGAGTCTAAGACCTTAGCTATTAGGCCAGAGTAAGTGTTAAGACCTTAACCTGTAGGCCATAGTACGAGTCTAAGACCTTAGCTATTAGGCCAGAGTAAGAGTTAAGACCTTAGCTATGAGGCCAGAGTAAGAGTTAAGACCTTAACCATTAGGCCAGAGTAAGAGTTAAGACCTTAACCAGTAGGCCAGAGTACGAGTCTAAGACCTTAGCTATTAGGCCAGAGTAAGAGTTAAGACCTTAACCTGTAGGCCATAGTACGAGTCTAAGACCTTAGCTATTAGGACAGAGTAAGAGTTAAGACCTTAACTAGTAGGCCAGAGTATGAGTCTAAGACCTTAGCTATTAGGCCAGAGTAAGAGTTAAGATCTTAGCTATTAGGCCAGAGTAAGAGTTAAGACCTTAACCATTAGGCCAGAGTACGAGTCTAAGACCTTAGCAATTAGGCCAGAGTAAGAGTTAAGACCTTAACCAGTAGGCCAGAGTAAGAGTCTAAGACCTTAGCTATTAGGGCAGAGTAAGAGTTAAGATCTTAGCTATTAGGCCAGAGTAAGAGTTAAGACCTTAATCATTAGGCCAGATTATGAGTCTAAGACCTTAACCAGTAGGCCAGAGTAAGAGTTAAGACCTTAACCTGTAGGCCAGAGTACGAGTCTAAGACCTTAGCTATTAGGCCAGAGTAAGAGTTAAGATCTTAGCTATTAGGCCAGAGTAAGAGTTAAGACCTTAATCATTAGGCCAGATTACGAGTCTAAGACCTTAGCAATTAGGCCAGAGTAAGAGTTAAGACCTTAACCTGTAGGCCAGAGTAAGAGTTAAGACCTTAACCATTAGGCCAGAGTACGAGTCTAAGACCTTAGCTATTAGGCCAGAGTAAGAGTTAAGATCTTAGCTATTAGGCCAGAGTAAGAGTTAAGACCTTAACCATTAGGCCAGAGTACGAGTCTAAGACCTTAGCAATTAGGCCAGAGTAAGAGTTAAGACCTTAACCAGTAGGCCAGAGTACGAGTCTAAGACCTTAGCTATTAGGCCAGAGTAAGAGTTAAGACCTTAGCTATTAGGCCAGAGTAAGAGTTAAGACCTTAGCTATTAGGCCAGAGTAAGAGTTAAGACCTTAGCTATTTGGCCAGAGTAAGAGTTAAGACCTTAGCTATTAGGCAAGAGTATGAGTCTAAGACCTTAGCTATTAGGCTAGAGTAAGAGTTAAGACCTTAACCAGTAGGCCAGAGTAAGAGTTAAGACCTTAGCTATTATGCCAGAGTAAGAGTTAAGACCTTAACCATTAGGCCAGAGTAAGAGTTAAGACCTTAGCTATTAGGCCAGAGTAAAAGTTAAGACCTTAACCATTAGGCCAGAGTACGAGTCTAAGACCTTAGCAATTAGGCCAGAGTAAGAGTTAAGACCTTAACCTGTAGGCCAGAGTAAGAGTTAAGACCTTATCCATTAGGCCAGAGTACGAGTCTAAGACCGTAGCTATTAGGCCAGAGTAAGAGTTAAGATCTTAGCTATTAGGCCAGAGTAAGAGTTAAGACCTTAATCAGTAGGCCAGAGTAAGAGTCTATGACCTTAGCTATTAGGCCAGAGTAAGAGTTAAGACCTTAACCTGTAGGCCAGAGTAAGAGTTAAGACCTTAACCATTAGGCCAGAGTACGAGTCTAAGACCTTAGCTATTTGGCCAGAGTAAGAGTTAAGACCTTAACCATTAGGCCAGAGCACGAGTCTAAGACCTTAGCTATTAGGCCAGAGTAAGAGTTACGACCTTAGCTATTAGGCCAGAGTAAGAATTAAGACCTTAACCAGTAGGCCAGAGTAAGAGTTAAGACCTTAACCAGTAGGACAGAGTCAGAGTTAAGACCTTAGCTATTAGGCCAGAGAACGAGTCTAAGACCTTAGCTATTAGGCCAGAGTAAGTGTTAAGACCTTTTCCAGCAGGCCAGAGTAAGAGTTAAGACCTTAACCAGTAGGCCAGAGTACGAGTCTAAGACCTTAGCTATTAGGCCAGAGTAAGAGTTAAGATCTTAGCTATTAGGCCAGAGTAAGAGTTAAGACCTTAACCATTAGGCCAGAGTACGAGTATAAGGCCTTAGCAATTAGGCCAGAGTAAGAGTTAAGACCTTAACCAGTAGGCCAGAGCAAGAGTTAAGACCTTAACCAGTAGGCCAGAGGACGAGTCTAAGACCTTAGCTATTAGGCCAGAGTAAGAGTTAAGACCTTAACCATTAGGTCAGAGTACGAGTCTAAGACCTTAGCTATTAGGCCAGAGTAAGAGTTAAGACCTTAGCTATTAGGCCAGAGAAAGAGTTAAGACCTTAGCTATTAGGCGAGAGTAGGAGTCTAAGACCTTAACCAGTAGGCCAGAGTAAGAGTTAAGACCATAGCTATTAGGCCAGAGTAAGAGTTAAGTCCTTAACCTGTAGGCCAGAGTAAGAGTCTAAGATCTTAGCTATTAGGCCAGAGTAAGAGTTAAGACCTTAACCTGTAGGCCATAGTACGAGTCTAAGACCTTAGCTATTAGGCCAGAGTAAGAGTTAAGACCTTAACCATTAGGCCAGAGTAAGAGTTAAGACCTTAACCAGTAGGCCAGAGTACGAGTCTAAGACGTTAGCTATTAGGCCAGAGTAAGAGTTAAGATCTTAGCTATTAGGCCAGAGTAAGAGTTAAGACCTTAACCATTAGGCCAGAGTAGGAGTCTAAGACCTTAGCAATTAGGCCAGAGTAAGAGTTAAGACCTTAACCAGTAGGCCAGAGTACGAGTCTAAGACCTTAGCTATTAGGCCAGAGTAAGAGTTAAGATCTTAGCTATTAGGCCAGAGTAAGAGTTAAGACCTTAGCTATTAGGCCAGAGTAAGAGTTAAGACCTTAGCTGTTAGGCCAGAGTAAGAGTTAAGACCTTAACCAGTAGGCCAGAGTAAGAGTTAAGACCTTAACCTGTAGGCCATAGTACGAGTCTAAGACCTTAGCTATTAGGCCAGAGTAAGAGTTAAGACCTTAACCATTAGGCCAGAGTACGAGTATAAGACCTTAGCTATTAGGCCAGAGTAAGAGTTAAGACCTTAACCAGTAGGCCAGAGTAAGAGTTAAGACCTCAACCTGTAGGCCATAGTACGAGTCTAAGACCTTAGCTATTAGGCCAGAGTAAGAGTTAAGACCTTAACCAGTAGGCCAGAGTAAGATTTAAGACCTTAACCAGTAGGCCAGAGTAAGAGTCTAAGACCTTAGCTATTAGGCCAGAGTAAGAGTTAAGACCTTAGCTATTAGGCCAGAGTAAGAGTTAAGACCTTAACCAGTAGGCCAGAGTAAGAGTTAAGACCTTAACCTGTAGGCCATAGTACGAGTCTAAGACCTTAGCTATTAGGCCAGAGTAAGAGTTAAGACCTTAGCTATTAGGCCAGAGTATGAGTCTAAGACCTTAGCTATTAGGCCAGAGTAAGAGTTAAGACCTTAGCTATTAGGCCAGAGTAAGAGTTAAGACCTTAGCTATTAGACCAGTGTAAGAGTTAAGACCTTAACCAGTAGGCCAGAGTAAGAGTTAAGACCTTAACCTGTAGGCCATAGTACGAGTCTAAGACCTTAGCTATTAGGCCAGAGTAAGTGTTAAGACCTTAACCAGCAGGCCAGAGTAAGAGTTAAGACCTTAACCAGTAGGCCAGAGTAAGAGTTAAGACCTTAACCAGTAGGCCAGAGTACGAGTCTAAGACCTTATCTATTAGGCCAGATTAAGAGTTAAGACCTTAGCTATTAGGCCAGAGTAAGAGTTAAGACCTTAACCATTAGGCCAGAGTAAGAGTTAAGACCTTAACCAGTAGGCCAGAGTACAAGTCTAAGACCTTAGCAATTAGGCCAGAGCAAGAGTTAAGACCTTAACCTGTAGGCCATAGTACGAGTCTAAGACCTTAGCTATTAGGACAGAGTAAGAGTTAAGACCTTAACCGGTAGGCCAGACTACGAGTCTAAGACCTTAGCTATTAGGCCAGAGTAAGAGTTAAGATCTTAGCTATTAGGCCAGAGTAAGAGTTAAGTCCTTAACCATTAGGCCAGAGTACGAATCTAAGACCTTAGCAATTAGGCCAGAGTAAGACTTAAGACCTTAACCAGTAGGCCAGAGCAAGAGTTAAGACCTTAACCAGTAGGCCAGAGTACGAGTCTAAGACCTTAGCTATTAGGCCAGAGTAGGAGTCTAAGACCTTAACCAGTAGGCCAGAGTAAGAGTTAAGACCTTAGCTATAAGGCCAGAGTAAAAGATAAGACCTTAACCAGTAGGCCAGAGTAAGAGTTAAGATCTTAACCAGTAGGCCAGAGTAAGAGTTAAGAACTTAACCTGTAGGCCATAGTACGAGTCTAAGACCTTGGCTATTAGGCCAGAGTAAGAGTTAAGGCCTTAGCTATTAGGCCAGAGTAAGAGTTAAGACCTTAAACATTAGGCCAGAGTACGAGTCTAAGACCTTAGCTATTAGGCCAGAGTAAGAGTTAAGACCTTAGCTATTTGGCCAGAGTAAGAGTTAAGACCGTAGCTATTAGGCCAGAGTACGAGTCTAAGACCTTAGCTATTAGGTTAGAGTAAGAGTTAAGACCCTAATCAGTAGGCCAGAGTAAAAGTTAAGACCTTAGCTATTAGGCCAGAGTAAGAGTTAAGACCTTAACCATTAGGCCACAGTAAGATTTAAGACCTTAGCTATTAGGCCAGAGTAAGAGTTAAGACCTTAACCATTAGGCCAGAGTACGAGTCTAAGACCTTAGCTATTAGGCCAGAGTAAGAGTTAAGACCTTAACCAGTAGGCCAGAGTAAGAGTTAAGACCTTAGCTATTAGGCCACAGTAAGAGTTAAGACCTTAGCTATTAGGCCAGAGTAAGAGTTAAGACCTTAACCAGTAGGCCAAAGTAAGAGTTAAGACCTTAACCTGTAGGTCATAGTATGAGTCTAAGACCTTAGCTATTAGGCCAGAGTAAGAGTTAAGACCTTAACCAGTAGGCCAGAGCAAGAGTTAAGACCTTAACCAGTAAGCCAGAGGACAAGTCTAAGACCTTAGCAATTAGGCCAGAGTAAGAGTTGAGATCTTAGCTATTAGGCCAGAGTAAGAGTTAAGACCTTAATCATTAGACAAGATTACGAGTCTAAGACCTTAGCAATTAGGCCAGAGTAAGAGTTAAGACCTTAACCTGTAGGCCAGAGTAAGAGTTAAGACCTTAACCATTAGGCCAGAGTACGAGTCTAAGACCTTAGCTATTAGGCCAGAGTAAGAGTTAAGATCTTAGCTATTAGGCCAGAGTAAGAGTTAAGACCTTAACCATTAGGCCAGAGTACGAGTCTAAGACCTTAGCAATTAGGCCAGAGTAAGAGTTAAGACCTTAACCAGTAGGCCAGAGTAAGAGTCTAAGACCTTAGCTATTAGGCCAGAGTAAGAGTTAAGATCTTAGCTATTAGGCCAGAGTAAGAGTTAAGACCTTAATCATTAGGCCAGATTACGAGTCTAAGACCTTAACCAGTAGGCCAGAGCAAGAGTTAAGACCTTAACCAGTAGGCCAGAGTACGAGTCTAAGACCTTAGCTATTAGGCGAGAGTAGGAGTCTAAGACCTTAGCAATTAGGCCAGAGTAAGAGTTAAGACCTTAACCAGTAGGCCAGAGCAAGAGTTAAGACCTTAACCAGTAGGCCAGAGTACGAGTTAAGACCATAGCTATTAGGCAGAGTAAGAGTTAAGTCCTTAACCTGTAGGCCAGAGTAAGAGTCTAAGACCTTAGCTATTAGGCCAGAGTAAGTGTTAAGACCTTAACCTGTAGGCCATAGTACGAGTCTAAGACCTTAGCTATTAGGCCAGAGTAAGAGTTAAGACCTTAGCTATGAGGCCAGAGTAAGAGTTAAGACCTTAACCATTAGGCCAGAGTAAGAGTTAAGACCTTAACCAGTAGGCCAGAGTACGAGTCTAAGACCTTAGCTATTAGGCCAGAGTAAGAGTTAAGACCTTAACCTGTAGGCCATAGTACGAGTCTAAGACCTTAGCTATTAGGACAGAGTAAGAGTTAAGACCTTAACCAGTAGGCCAGAGTATGAGTCTAAGACCTTAGCTATTAGGCCAGAGTAAGAGTTAAGATCTTAGCTATTAGGCCAGAGTAAGAGTTAAGACCTTAACCATTAGGCCAGAGTACGAGTCTAAGACCTTAGCAATTAGGCCAGAGTAAGAGTTAAGACCTTAACCAGTAGGCCAGAGTAAGAGTCTAAGACCTTAGCTATTAGGCCAGAGTAAGAGTTAAGATCTTAGCTATTAGGCCAGAGTAAGAGTTAAGACCTTAATCATTAGGCCAGATTATGAGTCTAAGACCTTAACCAGTAGGCCAGAGTAAGAGTTAAGACCTTCACCTGTAGGCCAGAGTACGAGTCTAAGACCTTAGCTATTAGGCCAGAGTAAGAGTTAAGATCTTAGCTATTAGGCCAGAGTAAGAGTTAAGACCTTAATCATTAGGCCAGATTACGAGTCTAAGACCTTAGCAATTAGGCCAGAGTAAGAGTTAAGACCTTAACCTGTAGGCCAGAGTAAGAGTTAAGACCTTAACCATTAGGCCAGAGTACGAGTCTAAGACCTTAGCTATTAGGCCAGAGTAAGAGTTAAGATCTTAGCTATTAGGCCAGAGTAAGAGTTAAGACCTTAACCATTAGGCCAGAGTACGAGTCTAAGACCTTAGCAATTAGGCCAGAGTAAGAGTTAAGACCTTAACCAGTAGGCCAGAGTACGAGTCTAAGACCTTAGCTATTAGGCCAGAGTAAGAGTTAAGACCTTAGCTATTAGGCCAAAGTAAGAGTTAAGACCTTAGCTATTAGGCCAGAGTAAGAGTTAAGACCTTAGCTATTTGGCCAGAGTAAGAGTTAAGACCTTAGCTATTAGGCAAGAGTATGAGTCTAAGACCTTAGCTATTAGGCTAGAGTAAGAGTTAAGACCTTAACCAGTAGGCCAGAGTAAGAGTTAAGACCTTAGCTATTATGCCAGAGTAAGAGTTAAGACCTTAACCATTAGGCCAGAGTAAGAGTTAAGACCTTAGCTATTAGGCCAGAGTAAAAGTTAAGACCTTAACCATTAGGCCAGAGTACGAGTCTAAGACCTTAGCAATTAGGCCAGAGTAAGAGTTAAGACCTTAACCTGTAGGCCAGAGTAAGAGTTAAGACCTTATCCATTAGGCCAGAGTACGAGTCTAAGACCGTAGCTATTAGGCCAGAGTAAGAGTTAAGATCTTAGCTATTAGGCCAGAGTAAGAGTTAAGACCTTAATCAGTAGGCCAGAGTAAGAGTCTATGACCTTAGCTATTAGGCCAGAGTAAGAGTTAAGATCTTAGCTATTAGGCCAGAGTAAGAGTTAAGACCTTAATCGTTAGGCCAGATTACGAGTCTAAGACCTTAGCAATTAGGCCAGAGTAAGAGTTAAGACCTTAACCTGTAGGCCAGAGTAAGAGTTAAGACCTTAACCATTAGGCCAGAGTACGAGTCTAAGACCTTAGCTATTAGGCCAGAGTAAGAGTTAAGACCTTAACCATTAGGCCAGAGTACGAGTCTAAGACCTTAGCAATTAGGCCAGAGTAAGAGTTAAGACCTTAACCAGTAGGCCAGAGTAAGAGTCTAAGACTTTAGCTATTAGGCCAGAGTAAGAGTTAAGATCTTAGCTATTAGGCCAGAGTAAGAGTTAAGACCTTAATCATTAGGCCAGATTACGAGTCTAAGACCTTAACCAGTAGGCCAGAGCAAGAGTTAAGACCTTAACCAGTAGGCCAGAGTACGAGTCTAAGACCTTAGCTATTAGGTGAGAGTAGGAGTCTAAGACCTTAGCAATTAGGCCAGAGTAAGAGTTAAGACCTTAACCAGTAGGCCAGAGCAAGAGTTAAGACCTTAACCAGTAGGCCAGAGTACGAGTTAAGACCTTAGCTATTAGGCCAGAGTAAGTGTTAAGACCTTAACCTGTAGGCCATAGTACGAGTCTAAGACCTTAGCTATTAGGCCAGAGTAAGAGTTAAGACCTTAGCTATGAGGCCAGAGTAAGAGTTAAGACCTTAACCATTAGGCCAGAGTAAGAGTTAAGACCTTAACCAGTAGGCCAGAGTACGAGTCTAAGACCTTAGCTATTAGGCCAGAGTAAGAGTTAAGACCTTAACCTGTAGGCCATAGTACGAGTCTAAGACCTTAGCTATTAGGACAGAGTAAGAGTTAAGACCTTAACCAGTAGGCCAGAGTATGAGTCTAAGACCTTAGCTATTAGGCCAGAGTAAGAGTTAAGATCTTAGCTATTAGGCCAGAGTAAGAGTTAAGACCTTAACCATTAGGCCAGAGTACGAGTCTAAGACCTTAGCAATTAGGCCAGAGTAAGAGTTAAGACCTTAACCAGTAGGCCAGAGTAAGAGTCTAAGACCTTAGCTATTAGGCCAGAGTAAGAGTTAAGATCTTAGCTATTAGGCCAGAGTAAGAGTTAAGACCTTAATCATTAGGCCAGATTATGAGTCTAAGACCTTAACCAGTAGGCCAGAGTAAGAGTTAAGACCTTCACCTGTAGGCCAGAGTACGAGTCTAAGACCTTAACTATTAGGCCAGAGTAAGAGTTAAGATCTTAGCTATTAGGCCAGAGTAAGAGTTAAGACCTTAATCATTAGGCCAGATTACGAGTCTAAGACCTTAGCAATTAGGCCAGAGTAAGAGTTAAGACCTTAACCTGTAGGCCAGAGTAAGAGTTAAGACCTTAACCTTTAGGCCAGAGTACGAGTCTAAGACCTTAGCTATTAGGCCAGAGTAAGAGTTAAGATCTTAGCTATTAGGCCAGAGTAAGAGTTAAGGCCTTAACCATTAGGCCAGAGTACGAGTCTAAGACCTTAGCAATTAGGCCAGAGTAAGAGTTAAGACCTTAACCAGTAGGCCAGAGTACGAGTCTAAGACCTTAGCTATTAGGCCAGAGTAAGAGTTAAGACCTTAGCTATTAGGCCAGAGTAAGAGTTAAGACCTTAGCTATTAGGCCAGAGTAAGAGTTAAGACCTTAGCTATTTGGCCAGAGTAAGAGTTAAGACCTTAGCTATTAGGCAAGAGTATGAGTCTAAGACCTTAGCTATTAGGCTAGAGTAAGAGTTAAGACCTTAACCAGTAGGCCAGAGTAAGAGTTAAGACCTTAGCTATTATGCCAGAGTAAGAGTTAAGACCTTAACCATTAGGCCAGAGTAAGAGTTAAGACCTTAGCTATTAGGCCAGAGTAAAAGTTAAGACCTTAACCATTAGGCCAGAGTACGAGTCTAAGACCTTAGCAATTAGGCCAGAGTAAGAGTTAAGACCTTAACCTGTAGGCCAGAGTAAGAGTTAAGACCTTATCCATTAGGCCAGAGTACGAGTCTAAGACCGTAGCTATTAGGCCAGAGTAAGAGTTAAGATCTTAGCTATTAGGCCAGAGTAAGAGTTAAGACCTTAATCAGTAGGCCAGAGTAAGAGTCTATGACCTTAGCTATTAGGCCAGAGTAAGAGTTAAGACCTTAACCTGTAGGCCAGAGTAAGAGTTAAGACCTTAACCATTAGGCCAGAGTACGAGTCTAAGACCTTAGCTATTTGGCCAGAGTAAGAGTTAAGACCTTAACCATTAGGCCAGAGCACGAGTCTAAGACCTTAGCTATTAGGCCAGAGTATGAGTCTAAGACCTTAGCTATTAGGTCAGAGTAAGAGTTACGACCTTAGCTATTAGGCCAGAGTAAGAATTAAGACCTTAACCAGTAGGCCAGAGTAAGAGTTAAGACCTTAACCAGTAGGACAGAGTAAGAGTTAAGACCTTAGCTATTAGGCCAGAGAACGAGTCTAAGACCTTAGCTATTAGGCCAGAGTAAGAGTTAAGACCTTAACCAGTAGGACAGAGTAAGAGTTAAGACCTTAACCAGTAGGCCAGAGTACGAGTCTAAGACCTTAGCTATTAGGCCAGAGTAAGAGTTAAGATCTTAGCTATTAGGCCAGAGTAAGAGTTAAGACCTTAACCATTAGGCCAGAGTACGAGTCTAAGGCCTTAGCAATTAGGCCAGAGTAAGAGTTAAGACCTTAACCAGTAGGCCAGAGCAAGAGTTAAGACCTTAACCAGTAGGCCAGAGGACGAGTCTAAGACCTTAGCTATTAGGCCAGAGTAAGAGTTAAGACCTTAACCATTAGGTCAGAGTACGAGTCTAAGACCTTAGCTATTAGGCCAGAGTAAGAGTTAAGACCTTAGCTATTAGGCCAGAGAAAGAGTTAAGACCTTAGCTATTAGGCGAGAGTAGGAGTCTAAGACCTTAACCAGTAGGCCAGAGTAAGAGTTAAGACCATAGCTATTAGGCCAGAGTAAGAGTTAAGTCCTTAACCTGTAGGCCAGAGTAAGAGTCTAAGATCTTAGCTATTAGGCCAGAGTAAGAGTTAAGACCTTAACCTGTAGGCCATAGTACGAGTCTAAGACCTTAGCTATTAGGCCAGAGTAAGAGTTAAGACCTTAACCATTAGGCCAGAGTAAGAGTTAAGACCTTAACCAGTAGGCCAGAGTACGAGTCTAAGATGTTAGCTATTAGGCCAGAGTAAGAGTTAAGATCTTAGCTATTAGGCCAGAGTAAGAGTTAAGACCTTAACCATTAGGCCAGAGTAGGAGTCTAAGACCTTAGCAATTAGGCCAGAGTAAGAGTTAAGACCTTAACCAGTAGGCCAGAGTACGAGTCTAAGACCTTAGCTATTAGGCCAGAGTAAGAGTTAAGATCTTAGCTATTAGGCCAGAGTAAGAGTTAAGACCTTAGCTATTAGGCCAGAGTAAGAGTTAAGACCTTAGCTGTTAGGCCAGAGTAAGAGTTAAGACCTTAACCAGTAGGCCAGAGTAAGAGTTAAGACCTTAACCTGTAGGCCATAGTACGAGTCTAAGACCTTAGCTATTAGGCCAGAGTAAGAGTTAAGACCTTAACCATTAGGCCAGAGTACGAGTATAAGACCTTAGCTATTAGGCCAGAGTAAGAGTTAAGACCTTAACCAGTAGGCCAGAGTAAGAGTTAAGACCTCAACCTGTAGGCCATAGTACGAGTCTAAGACCTTAGCTATTAGGCCAGAGTAAGAGTTAAGACCTTAACCAGTAGGCCAGAGTAAGATTTAAGACCTTAACCAGTAGGCCAGAGTAAGAGTCTAAGACCTTAGCTATTAGGCCAGAGTAAGAGTTAAGACCTTAGCTATTAGGCCAGAGTAAGAGTTAAGACCTTAACCAGTAGGCCAGAGTAAGAGTTAAGACCTTAACCTGTAGGCCATAGTACGAGTCTAAGACCTTAGCTATTAGGCCAGAGTAAGAGTTAAGACCTTAGTTATTAGGCCAGAGTATGAGTCTAAGACCTTAGCTATTAGGCCAGAGTAAGAGTTAAGACCTTAGCTATTAGGCCAGAGTAAGAGTTAAGACCTTAGCTATTAGACCAGTGTAAGAGTTATGACCTTAACCAGTAGGCCAGAGTAAGAGTTAAGACCTTAACCTGTAGGCCATAGTACGAGTCTAAGACCTTAGCTATTAGGCCAGAGTAAGTGTTAAGACCTTAACCAGCAGTCCAGAGTAAGAGTTAAGACCTTAACCAGTAGGCCAGATTAAGAGTTAAGACCTTAACCAGTAGGCCAGAGTACGAGTCTAAGACCTTATCTATTAGGCCGGATTAAGAGTTAAGACCTTACCTATTAGGCCAGAGTAAGAGTTAAGACCTTAACCATTAGGCCAGAGTAAGAGTTAAGACCTTAACCAGTAGGCCAGAGTACAAGTCTAAGACCTTAGCAATTAGGCCAGAGCAAGAGTTAAGACCTTAACCTGTAGGCCATAGTACGAGTCTAAGACCTTAGCTATTAGGACAGAGTAAGAGTTAAGACCTTAACCAGTAGGCCAGAGTACGAGTCTAAGACCTTAGCTATTAGGCCAGAGTAAGAGTTAAGATCTTAGCTATTAGGCCAGAGTAAGAGTTAAGACCTTAACCATTAGGCCAGAGTACGAATCTAAGACCTTAGCAATTAGGCCAGAGTAAGAGTTAAGACCTTAACCAGTAGGCCAGAGCAAGAGTTAAGACCTTAACCAGTAGGCCAGAGTACGAGTCTAAGACCGTAGGTATTAGGCCAGAGTAAGAGTTAAGACCTTAGCTATTAGGCCAGAGTAGGAGTCTAAGACCTTAACCAGTAGGCCAGAGTAAGAGTTAAGACCTTAGCTATAAGGCCAGAGTAAGAGATAAGACCTTAACCAGTAGGCCAGAGTAAGAGTTAAGATCTTAACCAGTAGGCCAGAGTAAGAGTTAAGACCTTAACCTGTAGGCCATAGTACGAGTCTAAGACCTTAGCTATTAGGCCAGAGTAAGAGTTAAGACCTTAGCTATTAGGCCAGAGTAAGAGTTAAGACCTTAAACATTAGGCCATAGTACGAGTCTAAGACCTTAGCTATTAGGCCAGAGTAAGTGTTAAGACCTTAGCTATTAGGCCAGAGTACGAGTCTAAGACCTTAGCTATTAGGCTAGAGTAAGAGTTAAGACCTTAACCAGTAGGCCAGAGTAAGAGTTAAGACCTTTGCTCTTAGGCCAGAGTAAGAGTTAAGACCTTAACCATTAGGCCAAAGTATGAGTCTAAGGCCTTAGCTATTAGGCCAGAGTAAGAGTTAAGACCTTAACCAGTAGGCCAGAGTAAGAGTTAAGACCTTAGCTATTAGGCCAGAGTAATAGTTAAGACCTTAGCTATTAGGCCAGAGTAAGAGTTAAGACCTTAACCAGTAGGCCAGAGTAAGAGTTAAGACCTTAACCTGTAGGCCATAGTACGAGTCTAAGACATTAGCTATTAGGCCAGAGTAAGAGTTAAGACCTTAACCAGTAGGCCAGAGTAAGAGTTAAGACCTTAACCTGTAGGCCATAGTACGAGTCTAAGACCTTAGCTATTAGGCCAGAGTAAGAGTTAAGACCTTAGTTATTAGGCCAGAGTATGAGTCTAAGACCTTAGCTATTAGGCCAGAGTAAGAGTTAAGACCTTAGCTATTAGGCCAGAGTAAGAGTTAAGACCTTAGCTATTAGACCAGTGTAAGAGTTAAGACCTTAACCAGTAGGCCAGAGTAAGAGTTAAGACCTTAACCTGTAGGCCATAGTACGAGTCTAAGACCTTAGCTATTAGGCCATAGTAAGTGTTAAGACCTTAACCAGCAGGCCAGAGTAAGAGTTAAGACCTTAACCAGTAGGCCAGAGTAAGAGTTAAGACCTTAACCAGTAGGCCAGAGTACGAGTCTAAGACCTTATCTATTAGGCCAGATTAAGAGTTAAGACCTTAGCTATTAGGCCAGAGTAAGAGTTAAGACCTTAACCATTAGGCCAGAGTAAGAGTTAAGACCTTAACCAGTAGGCCAGAGTAAAAGTCTAAGACCTTAGCAATTAGGCCAGAGCAAGAGTTAAGACCTTAACCTGTAGGCCATAGTACGAGTCTAAGACCTTAGCTATTAGGACAGAGTAAGAGTTAAGACTTTAACCGGTAGGCCAGAGTACGAGTCTAAGACCTTAGCTATTAGGCCAGAGTAAGAGTTAAGATCTTAGCTATTAGGCCAGAGTAAGAGTTAAGTCCTTAACCATTAGGCCAGAGTACGAATCTAAGACCTTAGCAATTAGGCCAGAGCAAGACTTAAGACCTTAACCAGTAGGCCAGAGCAAGAGTTAAGACCTTAACCAGTAGGCCAGAGTACGAGTCTAAGACCTTAGCTATTAGGCCAGAGTAGGAGTCTAAGACCTTAACCAGTAGGCCAGAGTAAGAGTTAAGACCTTAGCTATAAGGCCAGAGTAAAAGATAAGACCTTAACCAGTAGGCCAGAGTAAGAGTTAAGTCCTTAACCTGTAGGCCAGAGTAAGAGTCTAAGATCTTAGCTATTAGGCCAGAGTAAGAGTTAAGACCTTAACCTGTAGGCCATAGTACGAGTCTAAGACCTTAGCTATTAGGCCAGAGTAAGAGTTAAGACCTTAACCATTAGGCCAGAGTAAGAGTTAAGACCTTAACCAGTAGGCCAGAGTACGAGTCTAAGATGTTAGCTATTAGGCCAGAGTAAGAGTTAAGATCTTAGCTATTAGGCCAGAGTAAGAGTTAAGACCTTAACCATTAGGCCAGAGTAGGAGTCTAAGACCTTAGCAATTAGGCCAGAGTAAGAGTTAAGACCTTAACCAGTAGGCCAGAGTACGAGTCTAAGACCTTAGCTATTAGGCCAGAGTAAGAGTTAAGATCTTAGCTATTAGGCCAGAGTAAGAGTTAAGACCTTAGCTATTAGGCCAGAGTAAGAGTTAAGACCTTAGCTGTTAGGCCAGAGTAAGAGTTAAGACCTTAACCAGTAGGCCAGAGTAAGAGTTAAGACCTTAACCTGTAGGCCATAGTACGAGTCTAAGACCTTAGCTATTAGGCCAGAGTAAGAGTTAAGACCTTAACCATTAGGCCAGAGTACGAGTATAAGACCTTAGCTATTAGGCCAGAGTAAGAGTTAAGACCTTAACCAGTAGGCCAGAGTAAGAGTTAAGACCTCAACCTGTAGGCCATAGTACGAGTCTAAGACCTTAGCTATTAGGCCAGAGTAAGAGTTAAGACCTTAACCAGTAGGCCAGAGTAAGATTTAAGACCTTAACCAGTAGGCCAGAGTAAGAGTCTAAGACCTTAGCTATTAGGCCAGAGTAAGAGTTAAGACCTTAGCTATTAGGCCAGAGTAAGAGTTAAGACCTTAACCAGTAGGCCAGAGTAAGAGTTAAGACCTTAACCTGTAGGCCATAGTACGAGTCTAAGACCTTAGCTATTAGGCCAGAGTAAGAGTTAAGACCTTAGTTATTAGGCCAGAGTATGAGTCTAAGACCTTAGCTATTAGGCCAGAGTAAGAGTTAAGACCTTAGCTATTAGGCCAGAGTAAGAGTTAAGACCTTAGCTATTAGACCAGTGTAAGAGTTATGACCTTAACCAGTAGGCCAGAGTAAGAGTTAAGACCTTAACCTGTAGGCCATAGTACGAGTCTAAGACCTTAGCTATTAGGCCAGAGTAAGTGTTAAGACCTTAACCAGCAGTCCAGAGTAAGAGTTAAGACCTTAACCAGTAGGCCAGATTAAGAGTTAAGACCTTAACCAGTAGGCCAGAGTACGAGTCTAAGACCTTATCTATTAGGCCGGATTAAGAGTTAAGACCTTACCTATTAGGCCAGAGTAAGAGTTAAGACCTTAACCATTAGGCCAGAGTAAGAGTTAAGACCTTAACCAGTAGGCCAGAGTACAAGTCTAAGACCTTAGCAATTAGGCCAGAGCAAGAGTTAAGACCTTAACCTGTAGGCCATAGTACGAGTCTAAGACCTTAGCTATTAGGACAGAGTAAGAGTTAAGACCTTAACCAGTAGGCCAGAGTACGAGTCTAAGACCTTAGCTATTAGGCCAGAGTAAGAGTTAAGATCTTAGCTATTAGGCCAGAGTAAGAGTTAAGACCTTAACCATTAGGCCAGAGTACGAATCTAAGACCTTAGCAATTAGGCCAGAGTAAGAGTTAAGACCTTAACCAGTAGGCCAGAGCAAGAGTTAAGACCTTAACCAGTAGGCCAGAGTACGAGTCTAAGACCGTAGGTATTAGGCCAGAGTAAGAGTTAAGACCTTAGCTATTAGGCCAGAGTAGGAGTCTAAGACCTTAACCAGTAGGCCAGAGTAAGAGTTAAGACCTTAGCTATAAGGCCAGAGTAAGAGATAAGACCTTAACCAGTAGGCCAGAGTAAGAGTTAAGATCTTAACCAGTAGGCCAGAGTAAGAGTTAAGACCTTAACCTGTAGGCCATAGTACGAGTCTAAGACCTTAGCTATTAGGCCAGAGTAAGAGTTAAGACCTTAGCTATTAGGCCAGAGTAAGAGTTAAGACCTTAAACATTAGGCCATAGTACGAGTCTAAGACCTTAGCTATTAGGCCAGAGTAAGTGTTAAGACCTTAGCTATTAGGCCAGAGTACGAGTCTAAGACCTTAGCTATTAGGCTAGAGTAAGAGTTAAGACCTTAACCAGTAGGCCAGAGTAAGAGTTAAGACCTTTGCTCTTAGGCCAGAGTAAGAGTTAAGACCTTAACCATTAGGCCAAAGTATGAGTCTAAGGCCTTAGCTATTAGGCCAGTGTAAGAGTTAAGACCTTAACCAGTAGGCCAGAGTAAGAGTTAAGACCTTAGCTATTAGGCCAGAGTAATAGTTAAGACCTTAGCTATTAGGCCAGAGTAAGAGTTAAGACCTTAACCAGTAGGCCAGAGTAAGAGTTAAGACCTTAACCTGTAGGCCATAGTACGAGTCTAAGACATTAGCTATTAGGCCAGAGTAAGAGTTAAGACCTTAACCAGTAGGCCAGAGTAAGAGTTAAGACCTTAACCTGTAGGCCATAGTACGAGTCTAAGACCTTAGCTATTAGGCCAGAGTAAGAGTTAAGACCTTAGTTATTAGGCCAGAGTATGAGTCTAAGACCTTAGCTATTAGGCCAGAGTAAGAGTTAAGACCTTAGCTATTAGGCCAGAGTAAGAGTTAAGACCTTAGCTATTAGACCAGTGTAAGAGTTAAGACCTTAACCAGTAGGCCAGAGTAAGAGTTAAGACCTTAACCTGTAGGCCATAGTACGAGTCTAAGACCTTAGCTATTAGGCCATAGTAAGTGTTAAGACCTTAACCAGCAGGCCAGAGTAAGAGTTAAGACCTTAACCAGTAGGCCAGAGTAAGAGTTAAGACCTTAACCAGTAGGCCAGAGTACGAGTCTAAGACCTTATCTATTAGGCCAGATTAAGAGTTAAGACCTTAGCTATTAGGCCAGAGTAAGAGTTAAGACCTTAACCATTAGGCCAGAGTAAGAGTTAAGACCTTAACCAGTAGGCCAGAGTAAAAGTCTAAGACCTTAGCAATTAGGCCAGAGCAAGAGTTAAGACCTTAACCTGTAGGCCATAGTACGAGTCTAAGACCTTAGCTATTAGGACAGAGTAAGAGTTAAGACTTTAACCGGTAGGCCAGAGTACGAGTCTAAGACCTTAGCTATTAGGCCAGAGTAAGAGTTAAGATCTTAGCTATTAGGCCAGAGTAAGAGTTAAGTCCTTAACCATTAGGCCAGAGTACGAATCTAAGACCTTAGCAATTAGGCCAGAGCAAGACTTAAGACCTTAACCAGTAGGCCAGAGCAAGAGTTAAGACCTTAACCAGTAGGCCAGAGTACGAGTCTAAGACCTTAGCTATTAGGCCAGAGTAGGAGTCTAAGACCTTAACCAGTAGGCCAGAGTAAGAGTTAAGACCTTAGCTATAAGGCCAGAGTAAAAGATAAGACCTTAACCAGTAGGCCAGAGTAAGAGTTAAGATCTTAACCAGTAGGCCAGAGTAAGAGTTAAGAACTTAACCTGTAGGCCATAGTACGAGTCTAAGACCTTAGCTATTAGGCCAGAGTAAGAGTTAAGACATTAGCTATTAGGCCAGAGTAAGAGTTAAGACCTTAAACATTAGGCCAGAGTACAAGTCTAAGACCTTAGCTATTAGGCCAGAGTAAGAGTTAAGACCTTAGCTATTTGGCCAGAGTAAGAGTTAAGGCCGTAGCTATTAGGCCAGAGTACGAGTCTAAGACCTTAGCTATTAGGTTAGAGTAAGAGTTAAGACCCTAATCAGTAGGCCAGAGTAAGAGTTAAGACCTTAGCTATTAGGCCAGAGTAAGAGTTAAGACCTTAACCATTAGGCCACAGTAAGATTTAAGACCTTAGCTATTAGGCCAGAGTAAGAGTTAAGACCTTAACCATTAGGCCAGAGTACGAGTCTAAGACCTTAGCTATTAGGCCAGAGTAAGAGTTAAGACCTTAACCAGTAGGCCAGAGTAAGAGTTAAGACCTTAGCTATTAGGCCACAGTAAGAGTTAAGACCTTAGCTATTAGGCCAGAGTAAGAGTTAAGACCTTAACCAGTAGGCCAGAGTAAGAGTTAAGACCTTAACCTGTAGGTCATAGTATGAGTCTAAGACCTTAGCTATTAGGCCAGAGTAAGAGTTAAGACCTTAACCAGTAGGCCAGAGCAAGAGTTAAGACCTTAACCAGTAGGCCAGAGGACAAGTCTAAGACCTTAGCAATTAGGCCAGAGTAAGAGTTAAGATCTTAGCTATTAGGCCAGAGTAAGAGTTAAGACCTTAATCATTAGGCCAGATTACGAGTCTAAGACCTTAGCAATTAGGCCAGAGTAAGAGTTAAGACCTTAACCTGTAGGCCAGAGTAAGAGTTAAGACCTTAACCATTAGGCCAGAGTACGAGTCTAAGACCTTAGCTATTAGGCCAGAGTAAGAGTTAAGATCTTAGCTATTAGGCCAGAGTAAGAGTTAAGACCTTAACCATTAGGCCAGAGTACGAGTCTAAGACCTTAGCAATTAGGCCAGAGTAAGAGTTAAGACCTTAACCAGTAGGCCAGAGTAAGAGTCTAAGACCTTAGCTATTAGGCCAGAGTAAGAGTTAAGATCTTAGCTATTAGGCCAGAGTAAGAGTTAAGACCTTAATCATTAGGCCAGATTACGAGTCTAAGTCCTTAACCAGTAGGCCAGAGCAAGAGTTAAGACCTTAACCAGTAGGCCAGAGTACGAGTCTAAGACCTTAGCTATTAGGCGAGAGTAAGAGTTAAGATCTTAGCTATTAGGCCAGAGTAAGAGTTAAGACCTTAACCTGTAGGCCAGAGTAAGAGTTAAGACCTTAACCATTAGGCCAGAGTACGAGTCTAAGACCTTAGCTATTAGGCCAGAGTAAGAGTTAAGACCTTAACCATTAGGCCAGAGCACGAGTCTAAGACCTTAGCTATTAGGCCAGAGTATGAGTCTAAGACCTTAGCTATTAGGCCAGAGTAAGAGTTACGACCTTAGCTATTAGGCCAGAGTAAGAGTTAAGACCTTAACCAGTAGGCCAGAGTAAGAGTTAAGACCTTAACCAGTAGGACAGAGTAAGAGTTAAGACCTTAGCTATTAGGCCAGAGACCGAGTCTAAGACCTTAGCTATTAGGCCAGAGTAAGTGTTAAGACCTTTTCCAGCAGGCCAGAGTAAGAGTTAAGACCTCAACCAGTAGGCCAGAGTACGAGTCTAAGACCTTAGCTATTAGGCCAGAGTAAGAGTTAAGATCTTAGCTATTAGGCCAGAGTAAGAGTTAAGACCTTAACCATTAGGCCAGAGTACGAGTCTAAGACCTTAGCAATTAGGCCAGAGTAAGAGTTAAGACCTTAACCAGTAGGCCAGAGCAAGAGTTAAGACCTTAACCAGTAGGCCAGAGGACGAGTCTAAGACCTTAGCTATTAGGCCAGAGTAAGAGTTAAGACCTTAACCATTAGGTCAGAGTACGAGTCTAAGACCTTAGCTATTAGGCCAGAGTAAGAGTTAAGACCTTAGCTATTAGGCCAGAGAAAGAGGTAAGACCTTAGCTATTAGGCGAGAGTAGGAGTCTAAGACCTTAACCAGTAGGCCAGAGTAAGAGTTAAGACCATAGCTATTAGGCCAGAGTAAGAGTTAAGTCCTTAACCTGTAGGCCAGAGTAAGAGTCTAAGACCTTAGCTATTAGGCCAGAGTAAGTGTTAAGACCTTAACCTGTAGGCCATAGTACGAGTCTAAGACCTTAGCTATTAGGCCAGAGTAAGAGTTAAGACCTTAACCATTAGGCCAGAGTAAGAGTTAAGACCTTAACCAGAAGGCCAGAGTACGAGTCTAAGACCTTAGCTATTAGGCCAGAGTAAGAGTTAAGACCTTAACCTGTAGGCCATAGTACGAGTCTAAGACCTTAGCTATTAGGCCAGAGTAAGAGTTAAGACCTTAGCTATTAGGCCAGAGAAAGAGGTAAGACCTTAGCTATTAGGCGAGAGTAGGAGTCTAAGACCTTAACCAGTAGGCCAGAGTAAGAGTTAAGACCATAGCTATTAGGCCAGAGTAAGAGTTAAGTCCTTAACCTGTAGGCCAGAGTAAGAGTCTAAGACCTTAGCTATTAGGCCAGAGTAAGTGTTAAGACCTTAACCTGTAGGCCATAGTACGAGTCTAAGACCTTAGCTATTAGGCCAGAGTAAGAGTTAAGACCTTAACCATTAGGCCAGAGTAAGAGTTAAGACCTTAACCAGAAGGCCAGAGTACGAGTCTAAGACCTTAGCTATTAGGCCAGAGTAAGAGTTAAGACCTTAACCTGTAGGCCATAGTACGAGTCTAAGACCTTAGCTATTAGGCCAGAGTACGAGTCTAAGACCTTAGCTATTAGGCCAGAGTAAGAGTTAAGACCTTAGCTATTTGGCCAGAGTAAGAGTTAAGGCCGTAGCTATTAGGCCAGAGTACGAGTCTAAGACCTTAGCTATTAGGTTAGAGTAAGAGTTAAGACCCTAATCAGTAGGCCAGAGTAAGAGTTAAGACCTTAGCTATTAGGCCAGAGTAAGAGTTAAGACCTTAACCATTAGGCCACAGTAAGATTTAAGACCTTAGCTATTAGGCCAGAGTAAGAGTTAAGACCTTAACCATTAGGCCAGAGTACGAGTCTAAGACCTTAGCTATTAGGCCAGAGTAAGAGTTAAGACCTTAACCAGTAGGCCAGAGTAAGAGTTAAGACCTTAGCTATTAGGCCACAGTAAGAGTTAAGACCTTAGCTATTAGGCCAGAGTAAGAGTTAAGACCTTAACCAGTAGGCCAGAGTAAGAGTTAAGACCTTAACCTGTAGGTCATAGTATGAGTCTAAGACCTTAGCTATTAGGCCAGAGTAAGAGTTAAGACCTTAACCAGTAGGCCAGAGCAAGAGTTAAGACCTTAACCAGTAGGCCAGAGGACAAGTCTAAGACCTTAGCAATTAGGCCAGAGTAAGAGTTAAGATCTTAGCTATTAGGCCAGAGTAAGAGTTAAGACCTTAATCATTAGGCCAGATTACGAGTCTAAGACCTTAGCAATTAGGCCAGAGTAAGAGTTAAGACCTTAACCTGTAGGCCAGAGTAAGAGTTAAGACCTTAACCATTAGGCCAGAGTACGAGTCTAAGACCTTAGCTATTAGGCCAGAGTAAGAGTTAAGATCTTAGCTATTAGGCCAGAGTAAGAGTTAAGACCTTAATCATTAGGCCAGATTACGAGTCTAAGTCCTTAACCAGTAGGCCAGAGCAAGAGTTAAGACCTTAACCAGTAGGCCAGAGTACGAGTCTAAGACCTTAGCTATTAGGCGAGAGTAAGAGTTAAGATCTTAGCTATTAGGCCAGAGTAAGAGTTAAGACCTTAACCTGTAGGCCAGAGTAAGAGTTAAGACCTTAACCATTAGGCCAGAGTACGAGTCTAAGACCTTAGCTATTAGGCCAGAGTAAGAGTTAAGACCTTAACCATTAGGCCAGAGCACGAGTCTAAGACCTTAGCTATTAGGCCAGAGTATGAGTCTAAGACCTTAGCTATTAGGCCAGAGTAAGAGTTACGACCTTAGCTATTAGGCCAGAGTAAGAGTTAAGACCTTAACCAGTAGGCCAGAGTAAGAGTTAAGACCTTAACCAGTAGGACAGAGTAAGAGTTAAGACCTTAGCTATTAGGCCAGAGACCGAGTCTAAGACCTTAGCTATTAGGCCAGAGTAAGTGTTAAGACCTTTTCCAGCAGGCCAGAGTAAGAGTTAAGACCTTAACCAGTAGGCCAGAGTACGAGTCTAAGACCTTAGCTATTAGGCCAGAGTAAGAGTTAAGATCTTAGCTATTAGGCCAGAGTAAGAGTTAAGACCTTAACCATTAGGCCAGAGTACGAGTCTAAGACCTTAGCAATTAGGCCAGAGTAAGAGTTAAGACCTTAACCAGTAGGCCAGAGCAAGAGTTAAGACCTTAACCAGTAGGCCAGAGGACGAGTCTAAGACCTTAGCTATTAGGCCAGAGTAAGAGTTAAGACCTTAACCATTAGGTCAGAGTACGAGTCTAAGACCTTAGCTATTAGGCCAGAGTAAGAGTTAAGACCTTAGCTATTAGGCCAGAGAAAGAGGTAAGACCTTAGCTATTAGGCGAGAGTAGGAGTCTAAGACCTTAACCAGTAGGCCAGAGTAAGAGTTAAGACCATAGCTATTAGGCCAGAGTAAGAGTTAAGTCCTTAACCTGTAGGCCAGAGTAAGAGTCTAAGACCTTAGCTATTAGGCCAGAGTAAGTGTTAAGACCTTAACCTGTAGGCCATAGTACGAGTCTAAGACCTTAGCTATTAGGCCAGAGTAAGAGTTAAGACCTTAACCATTAGGCCAGAGTAAGAGTTAAGACCTTAACCAGAAGGCCAGAGTACGAGTCTAAGACCTTAGCTATTAGGCCAGAGTAAGAGTTAAGACCTTAACCTGTAGGCCATAGTACGAGTCTAAGACCTTAGCTATTAGGACAGAGTAAGAGTTAAGACCTTAACCAGTAGGCCAGAGTACGAGTCTAAGACATTAGCTATTAGGCCAGAGTAAGAGTTAAGATCTTAGCTATTAGGCCAGAGTAAGAGTTAAGACCTTAACCATTAGGCCAGAGTACGAGTCTAAGACCTTAGCAATTAGGCCAGAGTAAGAGTTAAGACCTTAACCAGTAGGCCAGAGTACGAGTCTAAGACCTTAGCTATTAGGCCAGAGTAAGAGTTAAGATCTTAGCTATTAGGCCAGAGTAAGAGTTAAGACTTTAGCTATTAGGCCAGAGTAAGAGTTAAGACCTTAGCTATTAGGCCAGAGTAAGAGTTAAGACCTTAACCAGTAGGCCAGAGTAAGAGTTAAGACCTTAACCTGTAGGCCATAGTACGAGTCTAAGACCTTAGCTATTAGGCCAGAGTAAGAGTTAAGACCTTAACCATTAGGCCAGAGTACGAGTATAAGACCTTAGCTATTAGGCCAGAGTAAGAGTTAAGACCTTAACCAGTAGGCCAGAGTAAGAGTTAAGACCTCAACCTGTAGGCCATAGTACGAGTCTAAGACCTTAGCTATTAGGCCAGAGTAAGAGTTAAGACCTTAACCAGTAGGCCAGGGTAAGATTTAAGACCTTAACCAGTAGGCCAGAGTAAGAGTCTAAGACCTTAGCTATTAGGCCAGAGTAAGAATTAAGACCTTAGCTATTAGGCCAGAGTAAGAGTTAAGACCTTAACCAGTAGGCCAGAGTAAGAGTTAAGACCTTAACCTGTAGGCCATAGTACGAGTCTAAGACCTTAGCTATTAGGCCAGAGTAAGAGTTAAGACCTTAGCTATTAGGCCAGAGCAAGAGTTAAGACCTTAGCTATTAGACCAGTGTAAGAGTTAAGACCTTAACCAGTAGGCCAGAGTAAGAGTTAAGACCTTAACCTGTAGGCCATAGTACGAGTCTAAGACCTTAGCTATTAGGCCAGAGTAAGTGTTAAGACCTTAACCAGCAGGCCAGAGTAAGAGTTAAGACCTTAACCAGTAGGCCAGAGTAAGAGTTAAGACCTTAACCAGAAGGCCAGAGTACGAGTCTAAGACCTTATCTATTAGGCCAGATTAAGAGTTAAGACCTTAGCTATTAGGCCAGAGTAAGAGTTAAGACCTTAACCATTAGGCCAGAGTAAGAGTTAAGACCTTAACCAGTAGGCCAGAGTACAAGTCTAAGACCTTAGCAATTAGGCCAGAGCAAGAGTTAAGACCTTAACCTGTAGGCCATAGTACGAGTCTAAGACCTTAGCTATTAGGACAGAGTAAGAGTTAAGACCTTAACCAGTAGGCCAGAGTACGAGTCTAAGACCTTAGCTATTAGGCCAGAGTAAGAGTTAAGATCTTAGCTATTAGGCCAGAGTAAGAGTTAAGTCCTTAACCATTAGGCCAGAGTACGAATCTAAGACCTTTGCAATTAGGCCAGAGTAAGACTTAAGACCTTAACCAGTAGGCCAGAGCAAGAGTTAAGACCTTAACCAGTAGGCCAGAGTACGAGTCTAAGACCTTAGCTATTAGGCCAGAGTAGGAGTCTAAGACCTTAACCAGTAGGCCAGAGTAAGAGTTAAGACCTTAGCTATAAGGCCAGAGTAAGAGATAAGACCTTAACCAGTAGGCCAGAGTAAGAGTTAAGATCTTAACCAGTAGGCCAGAGTAACAGTTAAGAACTTAACCTGTAGGCCATAGTACGAGTCTAAGACCTTAGCTATTAGGCCAGAGTAAGAGTTAAGACCTTAGCTATTAGGCCAGAGTAAGAGTTAAGACCTTAAACATTAGGCCAGAGTACGAGTCTAAGAACTTAGCTATTAGGCCAGAGTAAGAGTTAAGACCTTAGCTATTTGGCCAGAGTAAGAGTTAAGACCTTAGCTATTAGGCCAGAGTACGAGTCTAAGACCTTAGCTATTAGGTTAGAGTAAGAGTTAAGACCTTAATCAGTAGGCCAGAGTAAGAGTTAAGACCTTAGCTATTAGGCCAGAGTAAGAGTTAAGACCTTAACCATTAGGCCACAGTAAGATTTAAGACCTTAGCTATTAGGCCAGAGTAAGAGTTAAGACCTTAACCATTAGGCCAGAGTATGAGTCTAAGACCTTAGCTATTAGGCCAGAGTAAGAGTTAAGACCTTAACCAGTAGGCCAGAGTAAGAGTTAAGACATTAGCTATTAGGCCACAGTAAGAGTTAAGACCTTAGCTATTAGGCCAGAGTAAGAGTTAAGACCTTAACCAGTAGGCCAGAGTAAGAGTTAAGACCTTAACCTGTAGGTCATAGTACGAGTCTAAGACCTTAGCTATTAGGCCAGAGTAAGACTTATGACCTTAACCAGTAGGCCAGAGCAAGAGTTAAGACCTTAACCAGTAGGCCAGAGGACGAGTCTAAGACCTTAGCAATTAGGCCAGAGTTAGAGTTAAGACCTTAACCAGTAGGCCAGAGCAAGAGTTAAGACCTTAACCAGTGGGCCAGAGTACGAGTCTAAGACCTTAGCTATTAGGCCAGAGTAAGAGTTAAGATCTTAGCTATTAGGCCAGAGTAAGAGTTAAGACCTTAATCATTAGGCCAGATTACGAGTCTAAAACCTCAGCAATTAGGCCAGAGTAAGAGTTAAGACCTTAAACTGTAGGCCAGAGTAAGAGTTAAGACCTTAACAATTAGGCCAGAGTACGAGTCTAAGACCTTAGCTATTAGGCCAGAGTAAGAGTTAAGATCTTAGCTATTAGGCCATAGTAAGAGTTAAGACCTTAGCTATTAGACCAGTGTAAGAGTTAAGACCTTAACCAGTAGGCCAGAGTAAGAGTTAAGACCTTAACCTGTAGGACATAGTACGAGTCTAAGACCTTAGCTATTAGGCCAGAGTAAGTGTTAAGACCTTAACCAGCAGTCCAGAGTAAGAGTTAAGACCTTAACCAGTAGGCCAGATTAAGAGTTAAGACCTTAACCAGTAGGCCAGAGTACGAGTCTAAGACCTTATCTATTAGGCCGGATTAAGAGTTAAGACCTTACCTATTAGGCCAGAGTAAGAGTTAAGACCTTAACCATTAGGCCAGAGTAAGAGTTAAGACCTTAACCAGTAGGCCAGAGTACAAGTCTAAGACCTTAGCAATTAGGCCAGAGCAAGAGTTAAGACCTTAACCTGTAGGCCATAGTACGAGTCTAAGACCTTAGCTATTAGGACAGAGTAAGAGTTAAGACCTTAACCAGTAGGCCAGAGTACGAGTCTAAGACCTTAGCTATTAGGCCAGAGTAAGAGTTAAGATCTTAGCTATTAGGCCAGAGTAAGAGTTAAGACCTTAACCATTAGGCCAGAGTACGAATCTAAGACCTTAGCAATTAGGCCAGAGTAAGAGTTAAGACCTTAACCAGTAGGCCAGAGCAAGAGTTAAGACCTTAACCAGTAGGCCAGAGTACGAGTCTAAGACCGTAGGTATTAGGCCAGAGTAAGAGTTAAGACCTTAGCTATTAGGCCAGAGTAGGAGTCTAAGACCTTAACCAGTAGGCCAGAGTAAGAGTTAAGACCTTAGCTATAAGGCCAGAGTAAGAGATAAGACCTTAACCAGTAGGCCAGAGTAAGAGTTAAGATCTTAACCAGTAGGCCAGAGTAAGAGTTAAGACCTTAACCTGTAGGCCATAGTACGAGTCTAAGACCTTAGCTATTAGGCCAGAGTAAGAGTTAAGACCTTAGCTATTAGGCTAGAGTAAGAGTTAAGACCTTAAACATTAGGCCATAGTACGAGTCTAAAACCTTAGCTATTAGGCCAGAGTAAGTGTTAAGACCTTAGCTATTTGGCCAGAGTAAGAGTTAAGACCTTAGCTATTAGGCCAGAGTACGAGTCTAAGACCTTAGCTATTAGGCTAGAGTAAGAGTTAAGACCTTAACCAGTAGGCCAGAGTAAGAGTTAAGACCTTTGCTCTTAGGCCAGAGTAAGAGTTAAGACCTTAACCATTAGGCCAGAGTAAGAGTTAAGACCTTAGCTATTAGGCCAGAGTAAGAGTTAAGACCTTAACCATTAGGCCAGAGTACGAGTCTAAGACCTTCGCTATTAGGCCAGAGTAAGAGTTAAGACCTTAACCTGTAGGCCAGAGTAAGAGTTAAGACCTTAACCATTAGGCCAGAGTACGAGTCTAAGACCTTAGCTATTAGGCCAGAGTAAGAGTTAAGATCTTAGCTATTAGGCCAGAGTAAGAGTTAAGACCTTAACCAGTAGGCCAGAGTAAGAGTTAAGACCTTAGCTATTAGGCCAGAGTAATAGTTAAGACGTTAGCTATTAGGCCAGAGTAAGAGTTAAGACCTTAACCAGTAGGCCAGAGTAAGAGTTAAGACCTTAACCTGTAGGCCATAGTACGAGTCTAAGACATTAGCTATTAGGCCAGAGTAAGAGTTAAGACCTTAACCAGTAGGCCAGAGCAAGAGTTAAGACCTTAACCAGTAGACCAGAGGACGAGTCTAAGACCTTAGCTATTAGGCCAGAGTAAGAGTTAAGTCCTTAGCTATTAGACCAGTGTAAGAGTTAAGACCTTAACCAGTAGGCTAGAGTAAGAGTTAAGACCTTAACCTGTAGGCCATAGTACGAGTCTAAGACCTTAGCTATTAGGCCAGAGTAAGTGTTAAGACCTTAACCAGCAGTCCAGAGTAAGAGTTAAGACCTTAACCAGTAGGCCAGATTAAGAGTTAAGACCATAACCAGTAGGCCAGAGTACGAGTCTAAGACCTTATCTGTTAGGCCGGATTAAGAGTTAAGACCTTAGCTATTAGGCCAGAGTAAGAGTTAAGACCTTAACCATTAGGCCAGAGTAAGAGTTAAGACCTTAACCAGTAGGCCAGAGTACAAGTCTAAGACCTTAGCAATTAGGCCAGAGCAAGAGTTAAGACCTTAACCTGTAGGCCATAGTACGAGTCTAAGACCTTAGCTATTAGGACAGAGTAAGAGTTAAGACCTTAACCAGTAGGCCAGAGTACGAGTCTAAGACCTTAGCTATTAGGCCAGAGTAAGAGTTAAGATCTTAGCTATTAGGCCAGAGTAAGAGTTAAGACCTTAACCATTAGGCCAGAGTACGAGTCTAAGACCTTAGCAATTAGGCCAGAGTAAGAGTTAAGACCTTAACCAGTAGGCCAGAGTACGAGTCTAAGACCTTAGCTATTAGGCCAGAGTAAGAGTTAAGACCTTAGCTATTAGGCCAGAGAAAGAGTTAAGACCTTAGCTATTAGGCGAGAGTAGGAGTCTAAGACCTTAACCAGTAGGCCAGAGTAAGAGTTAAGACCTTAGCTATTAGGCCATAGTAAGAGTTAAGTCCTTAACCTGTAGGCCAGAGTAAGAGTCTAAGACCTTAGCTATTAGGCCAGAGTAAGAGTTAAGACCTTAACCTGTAGGCCATAGTACAAGTCTAAGACCTTAGCTATTAGGCCAGAGTAAGAGTTACGACCTTAGCTATTAGGCCAGAGTAAGAGTTAAGACCTTAACCATTAGGCCAGAGTAAGAGTTAAGACCTTAACCAGTAGGCCAGAGTAGGAGTCTAAGACCTTAGCTATTAGGCCAGAGTAAGAGTTAAGACCTTAACCTGTAGGCCATAGTACGAGTCTAAGACCTTAGCTATTAGGACAGAGTAAGAGTTAAGACCTTAACCAGTAGGCCAGAGTACGAGTCTAAGACCTTAGCTATTAGGCCAGAGTAAGAGTTAAGATCTTAGCTATTAGGCCAGAGTAAGAGTTAAGACCTTAACCATTAGGCCAGAGTACGAGTCTAAGACCTTGGCTATTAGGCCAGAGTAAGAGTTAAGACCTTAACCAGTAGGCCAGAGTAAGAGTTAAGACCTTAGCTATTAGGCCAGAGTAAGAGTTAAGACCTTAGCTATTAGGCCAGAGTAAGAGTTAAGACCTTAACCAGTAGGCCAGAGTAAGAGTTAAGACCTTAACCTGTAGGCCATAGTACGAGTCTAAGACCTTAGCTATTAGGCCAGAGTAAGAGTTAAGACCTTAACCAGTAGGCCAGAGCAAGAGTTAAGACCTTAACCAGTAGGCCAGAGGACGAGTCTAAGACCTTAGCAATTAGGCCAGAGTAAGAGTTAAGATGTTAGCTATTAGGCCAGAGTAAGAGTTAAGACCTTAATCATTACGCCAGATTACGAGTCTAAGACCTCAGCAATAAGGTCAGAGTAAGAGTTAAGACCTTAACCTGTAGGCCAGAGTAAGAGTTAAGACCTTAACCATTAGGCCAGAGTACGAGTCTAAGACCTTAGCTATTAGGCCAGAGTAAGAGTTAAGATCTTAGCTACTAGGCCAGAGTAAGAGTTAATACCTTAATCAGTAGGCCAGAGTAAGAGTCTATGACCTTAGCTATTAGGCCAGAGTAAGAGTTAAGACCTTAAACTGTAGGCCAGAGTAAGAGTTAAGACCTTAACCATTAGGCCAGAGTACGAGTCTAAGACCTTAGCTATTAGTCCAGAGTAAGAGTTAAGACCTTAGCTATTAGGCCAGAGAAAGAGTTAAGACCTTAGCTATTAGGCCAGAGTAAGAGTTAAGACCTTAACCAGTAGGCCAGAGTTAGAGTTAAGACCTTAACCTGTAGGTGAGAGTAAGAGTCTAAGACCTTAGCTATTAGGCCAGAATAAGAGTTAAGACCTTAACCAGTAGGACAGAGTAAGAGTTACGACCTTAGCTATTAGGCCAGAGAACGAGTCTAAGACCTTAGCTATTAGGCCAGAGTAAGTGTTAAGACCTTTTCCAGTAGGCCAGAGTAAGAGTTAAGATCTTAACCAGTAGGCCAGAGTACGACTCTAAGACCTTAGCTATTAGGCCAGAGTAAGAGTTAAGATCTTAGCTATTAGGCCAGAGTAAGAGTTAAGACCTTAACCATCAGGCCAGAGTACGAGTCTAAGACCTTAGCAATTAGGCCAGAGTAAGAGTTAAGACCTTAACCAGTAGGCCAGAGCAAGAGTTAAGACCTTAACCAGTAGGCCAGAGGACGAGTCTAAGACCTTAGCTATTAGGCCAGAGTAAGAGTTAAGACCTTAGCTATTAGGCCAGAGAAAGAGTTAAGACCTTAGCTATTAGGCGAGAGTAGGAGTCTAAGACCTTAACCAGTAGGCCAGAGTAAGAGTTAAGACCTTAGCTATTAGGCCAGAGTAAGAGTTAAGTCCTTAACCTGTAGTCCAGAGTAAGAGTCTAAGACCTTAGCTATTAGGCCAGAGTAAGAGTTAAGACCTTAACCTGTAGGCCATAGTACGAGTCTAAGACCTTAGCTATTAGGCCAGAGTAAGAGTTAAGACCTTAGCTATTAGGCCAGAGTAAGAGTTAAGACCTTAACCATTAGGCCAGAGTAAGAGTTAAGACCTTAACCAGTAGGCCAGAGTAGGAGTCTAAGACCTTAGCTATTAGGCCAGAGTAAGAGTTAAGACCTTAACCTGTAGGCCATAGTACGAGTCTAAGACCTTAGCTATTAGGACAGAGTAAGAGTTAAGACCTTAACCAGTAGGCCAGAGTACGAGTCTAAGACCTTAGCTATTAGGCCAGAGTAAGAGTTAAGATCTTAGCTATTAGGCCAGAGTAAGAGTTAAGACCTTAACCATTAGGCCAGAGTACGAGTCTAAGACCTTGGCTATTAGGCCAGAGTAAGAGTTAAGACCTTAACCAGTAGGCCAGAGTAAGAGTTAAGACCTGAGCTATTAGGCCAGAGTAAGAGTTAAGACCTTAGCTATTAGGCCAGAGTAAGAGTTAAGACCTTAACCAGTAGGCCAGAGTAAGAGTTAAGACCTTAACCTGTAGGCCATAGTACGAGTCTAAGACCTTAGCTATTAGGCCAGAGTAAGAGTTAAGACCTTAACCAGTAGGCCAGAGCAAGAGTTAAGACCTTAACCAGTAGGCCAGAGGACGAGTCTAAGACCTTAGCAATTAGGCCAGAGTTAGAGTTAAGACCTTAACCAGTAGGCCAGAGCAAGAGTTAAGACCTTAACCAGTAGGCCAGAGTACGAGTCGTAGACCTTAGCTATTAGGCCAAAGTAAGTGTTAAGATGTTAGCTATTAGGCCAGAGTAAGAGTTAAGACCTTAATCATTAGGCCAGAGTACGAGTCTAAGACCTCAGCAATTAGGCCAGAGTAAGAGTTAAGACCTTAACCTGTAGGCCAGAGTAAGAGTTAAGACCTTAACCATTAGGCCAGAGTACGAGTCTAAGACCTTAGCTATTAGGCCAGAGTAAGAGTTAATATCTTAGCTACTAGGCCAGAGTAAGAGTTAAGACCTTAATCAGTAGGCCGGAGTAAGAGTCTATGACCTTAGCTATTAGGCCAGAGTAAGAGTTAAGACCTTAACCTGTAGGCCAGAGTAAGAGTTAAGACCTTAACCATTAGGCCAGAGTACGAGTCTAAGACCTTAGCTATTAGGCCAGAGTAAGAGTTAAGACCTTAGCTATTAGGCCAGAGAAAGAGTTAAGACCTTAGCTATTAGGCCAGAGTAAGAGTTAAGACCTTAACCAGTAGGCCAGAGTTAGAGTTAAGACCTTAACCTGTAGGCCAAAGTAAGAGTCTAAGACCTTAGCTGTTAGGCCAGAGTAAGAGTTAAGACCTTAACCAGTAGGACAGAGTAAGAGTTACGACCTTAGCTATTAGGCCAGAGAACGAGTCTAAGACCTTAGCTATTAGGCCAGAGTAAGTGTTAAGACCTTTTCCAGTAGGCCATAGTAAGAGTTAAGACCTTAACCATTAGGCCAGAGTACGAGTCTAAGACCTTAGCAATTAGGCCAGAGTAAGAGTTAAGACCTTAACCAGTAGGCCAGAGCAAGAGTTAAGACCTTAACCAGTAGGCCAGAGGACGAGTCTAAGACCTTAGCTATTAGGCCAGAGTAAGAGTTAAGACCTTAGCTATTAGGCCAGAGAAAGAGTTAAGACCTTAGCTATTAGGCGAGAGTAGGAGTCTAAGACCTTAACCAGTAGGCCAGAGTAATAGTTAAGACCTTAGCTATTAGGCCAGAGTAAGAGTTAAGTCCTTAACCTGTAGGCCAGAGTAAGAGTCTAAGACCTTAGCTATTAGGCCAGAGTAAGAGTTAAGACCTTAACCTGTAGGCCATAGTACGAGTCTAAGACCTTAGCTATTAGGCCAGAGTAAGAGTTAAGACCTTAGCTATTAGGCCAGAGTAAGAGTTAAGACCTTAACCATTAGGCCAGAGTAAGAGTTAAGACCTTAACCATTAGGCCAGAGTAAGAGTTAAGACCTTAACCAGTAATCCAGAGTAGGAGTCTAAGACCTTAGCTATTAGGCCAGAGTAAGAGTTAAGACCTTAACCTGTAGGCCATAGTACGAGTCTAAGACCTTAGCTATTAGGACAGAGTAAGAGTTAAGACCTTAACCATTAGGCCAGAGTACGAGTCTAAGACCTTGGCTATTAGGCCAGAGTAAGAGTTAAGACCTTAACCAGTAGGCCAGAGTAAGAGTTAAGACCTTAGCTATTAGGCCAGAGTAAGAGTTAAGACCTTAGCTATTAGGCCAGAGTAAGAGTTAAGACCTTAACCAGTAGGCCAGAGTAAGAGTTAAGACCTTAACCTGTAGGCCATAGTACGAGTCTAAGACCTTAGCTATTAGGCCAAAGTAAGTGTTAAGATGTTAGCTATTAGGCCAGAGTAAGAGTTAAGACCTTAATCATTAGGCCAGAGTACGAGTCTAAGACCTCAGCAATTAGGCCAGAGTAAGAGTTAAGACCTTAACCAGTAGGCCAGAGTAAGAGTTAAGACCTTAGCTATTAGGCCAGAGTAAGAGTTAAGACCTTAGCTATTAGGCCAGAGTAAGAGTTAAGACCTTAACCAGTAGGCCAGAGTAAGAGTTAAGACCTTAACCTGTAGGCCATAGTACGAGTCTAAGACCTTAGCTATTAGGCCAAAGTAAGTGTTAAGATGTTAGCTATTAGGCCAGAATAAGAGTTAAGACCTTAACCAGTAGGACAGAGTAAGAGTTAAGACCTTAACCAGTAGGCCAGAGTACGAGTCTAAGACCTTAGCTATTAGGCCAGAGTAAGAGTTAAGATCTTAGCTATTAGGCCAGAGTAAGAGTTAAGACCTTAACCATTAGGCCAGAGTACGAGTCTAAGACCTTAGCAATTAGGCCAGAGTAAGAGTTAAGACCTTAACCAGTAGGCCAGAGCAAGAGTTAAGACCTTAACTAGTAGGCCAGAGGACGAGTCTAAGACCTTAGCTATTAGGCCAGAGTAAGAGTTAAGACCTTAGCTATTAGGCCAGAGAAAGAGTTAAGACCTTAGCTATTAGGCGAGAGTAGGAGTCTAAGACCTTAACCAGTAGGCCAGAGTAAGAGTTAAGACCTTAGCTATTAGGCCATAGTAAGAGTTACGTCCTTAACCTGTAGGCCATAGTAAGAGTCTAAGACCTTAGCTATTAGGCCAGAGTAAGAGTTAAGACCTTAACCTGTAGGCCATAGTACGAGTCTAAGACCTTAGCTATTAGGGCAGAGTAAGAGTTAAGACCTTAGCTATTAGGCCAGAGTAAGAGTTAAGACCTTAACCATTAGGCCAGAGTAAGAGTTAAGACCTTAACCAGTAGGCCAGAGTAGGAGTCTAAGACCTTAGCTATTAGGCCAGAGTAAGAGTTAAGACCTTAACCTGTAGGCCATAGTATGAGTCTAAGACCTTAGCTATTAGGACAGAGTAAGAGTTAAGACCTTAACCAGTAGGCCAGAGTACGAGTCTAAGACCTTAGCTATTAGGCCAGAGTAAGAGTTAAGATCTTAGCTATTAGGCCAGAGTAAGACTTAAGACCTTAACCATTAGGCCAGAGTACGAGTCTAAGACCTTGGCTATTAGGCCAGAGTAAGAGTTAAGACCTTAACCAGTAGGCCAGAGTAAGAGTTAAGACCTTAGCTATTAGGCCAGAGTAAGAGTTAAGACCTTAGCTATTAGGCCAGAGTAAGAGTTAAGACCTTAACCAGTAGGCCAGAGTAAGAGTTAAGACCTTAACCTGTAGGCCATAGTACGAGTCTAAGACCTTAGCTATTAGGCCAGAGTAAGAGTTAAGACCTTAACCAGTAGGCCAGAGCAAGAGTTAAGACCTTAACCAGTAGGCCAGAGGACGAGTCTAAGACCTTAGCAATTAGGCCAGAGTAAGAGTTAAGATGTTAGCTATTAGGCCAGAGTAAGAGTTAAGACCTTAATCATTACGCCAGATTACGAGTCTAAGACCTCAGCAATAAGGCCAGAGTAAGAGTTAAGACCTTAACCTGTAGGCCAGAGTAAGAGTTAAGACCTTAACCATTAGGCCAGAGTACGAGTCTAAGACCTTAGCTATTAGGCCAGAGTAAGAGTTAATATCTTAGCTACTAGGCCAGAGTAAGAGTTAATACCTTAATCAGTAGGCCAGAGTAAGAGTCTATGACCTTAGCTATTAGGCCAGAGTAAGAGTTAAGACCTTAAACTGTAGGCCAGAGTAAGAGTTAAGACCTTAACCATTAGGCCAGAGTACGAGTCTAAGACCTTAGCTATTAGGCCAGAGTAAGAGTTAAGACCTTAGCTATTAGGCCAGAGAAAGAGTTAAGACCTTAGCTATTAGGCCAGAGTAAGAGTTAAGACCTTAACCAGTAGGCCAGAGTTAGAGTTAAGACCTTAACCTGTAGGTGAGAGTAAGAGTCTAAGACCTTAGCTATTAGGCCAGAATAAGAGTTAAGACCTTAACCAGTAGGCCAGAGTAAGAGTTACGACCTTAGCTATTAGGCCAGAGAACGAGTCTAAGACCTTAGCTATTAGGCCAGAGTAAGTGTTAAGACCTTAACCAGTAGGCCAGAGGACGAGTCTAAGACCGTAGCTATTAGGCCAGAGTAAGAGTTAAGACCTTAGCTATTAGGCCAGAGAAAGAGTTAAGACCTTAGCTATTAGGCGAGAGTAGGAGTCTAAGACCTTAACCAGTAGGCCAGAGTAAGAGTTAAGACCTTAGCTATTAGGCCAGAGTAAGAGTTAAGTCCTTAACCTGTAGTCCAGAGTAAGAGTCTAAGACCTTAGCTATTAGGCCAGAGTAAGAGTTAAGACCTTAACCTGTAGGCCATAGTACGAGTCTAAGACCTTAGCTATTAGGCCAGAGTAAGAGTTAAGACCTTAGCTATTAGGCCAGAGTAAGAGTTAAGACCTTAACCATTAGGCCAGAGTAAGAGTTAAGACCTTAACCAGTAGGCCAGAGTAGGAGTCTAAGACCTTAGCTATTAGGCCAGAGTAAGAGTTAAGACCTTAACCTGTAGGCCATAGTACGAGTCTAAGACCTTAGCTATTAGGACAGAGTAAGAGTTAAGACCTTAACCAGTAGGCCAGAGTACGAGTCTAAGACCTTAGCTATTAGGCCAGAGTAAGAGTTAAGATCTTAGCTATTAGGCCAGAGTAAGAGTTAAGACCTTAACCATTAGGCCAGAGTACGAGTCTAAGACCTTGGCTATTAGGCCAGAGTAAGAGTTAAGACCTTAACCAGTAGGCCAGAGTAAGAGTTAAGACCTGAGCTATTAGGCCAGAGTAAGAGTTAAGACCTTAGCTATTAGGCCAGAGTAAGAGTTAAGACCTTAACCAGTAGGCAAGAGTAAGAGTTAAGACCTTAACCTGTAGGCCATAGTACGAGTCTAAGACCTTAGCTATTAGGCCAGAGTAAGAGTTAAGACCTTAACCAGTAGGCCAGAGCAAGAGTTAGGACCTTAACCAGTAGGCCAGAGGACGAGTCTAAGACCTTAGCAATTAGGCCAGAGTTAGAGTTAAGACCTTAACCAGTAGGCCAGAGCAAGAGTTAAGACCTTAACCAGTAGGCCAGAGTACGAGTCTTAGACCTTAGTTATTAGGCCAAAGTAAGTGTTAAGATGTTAGCTATTAGGCCAGAGTAAGAGTTAAGACCTTAATCATTAGGCCAGAGTACGAGTCTAAGACCTCAGCAATTAGGCCAGAGTAAGAGTTAAGACCTTAACCTGTAGGCCAGAGTAAGAGTTAAGACCTTAACAATTAGGCCAGAGTACGAGTCTAAGACCTTAGCTATTAGGCCAGAGTAAGAGTTAAGATCTTAGCTACTAGGCCAGAGTAAGAGTTAAGACCTTAATCAGTAGGCCGGAGTAAGAGTCTATGACCTTAGCTATTAGGCCAGAGTAAGAGTTAAGACCTTAACCTGTAGGCCAGAGTAAGAGTTAAGACCTTAACCATTAGGCCAGAGTACGAGTCTAAGACCTTAGCTATTAGGCCAGAGTAAGAGTTAAGACCTTAGCTATTAGGCCAGAGAAAGAGTTAAGACCTTAGCTATTAGGCAAGAGTAAGAGTTAAGACCTTAACCAGTAGGCCAGAGTTAGAGTTAAGACCTTAACCTGTAGGCCAAAGTAAGAGTCTAAGACCTTAGCTGTTAGGCCAGAGTAAGAGTTAAGACCTTAACCAGTAGGACAAAGTAAGAGTTACGACCTTAGCTATTAGGCCAGAGAACGAGTCTAAGACCTTAGCTATTAGGCCAGAGTAAGTGTTAAGACCTTTTCCAGTAGGCCAGAGTACGAGTCTAAGACCTTAGCTATTAGGCCAGAGTAAGAGTTAAGATCTTAGCTATTAGGCCAGAGTAAGAGTTAAGACCTTAACCATTAGGCCAGAGTACGAGTCTAAGACCTTAGCAATTAGGCCAGAGTAAGAGTTAAGACCTTAACCAGTAGGCCAGAGCAAGAGTTAAGACCTTAACCAGTAGGCCAGAGGACGAGTCTAAGACCTTAGCTATTAGGCCAGAGTAAGAGTTAAGACCTTAGCTATTAGGCCAGAGAAAGAGTTAAGACCTTAGCTATTAGGCGAGAGTAGGAGTCTAAGACCTTAACCAGTAGGCCAGAGTAAGAGTTAAGACCTTAGCTATTAGGCCAGAGTAAGAGTTAAGTCCTTAACCTGTAGGCCAGAATAAGAGTCTAAGACCTTAGCTATTAGGCCAGAGTAAGAGTTAAGACCTTAACCTGTAGGCCATAGTACGAGTCTAAGACCTTAGCTATTAGGCCAGAGTAAGAGTTAAGACCTTAGCTATTAGGCCAGAGTAAGAGTTAAGACCTTAACCATTAGGCCAGAGTAAGAGTTAAGACCTTAACCTGTAGGCCAGTGTAAGATTCTAAGACCTTAGCTATTAGGCCAGAGTAAGAGTTAAGACCTTAACCAGTAGGGCAGAGTAAGAGTTAAGACCTTAGCTATTAGGCCAGAGAACAAGTCTAAGACCTTAGCTATTAGGCCAGAGTAATAGTTAAGATCTTAGCTATTAGGAAAGAGTAAGAGTTAAGACCTTAACCATTAGGCCAGAGTACGAGTCTAATACCTTAGCAATTAGGCCAGAGTAAGAGTTAAGACCTTAACCAGTAGGCCAGAGCAAGAGTTAAGACCTTAACCAGTAGGCCAGAGGACGAGTCTAAGACCTTAGCTATTAGGACAGAGTAAGAGTTAAGACCTTAACCGTTAGGTCAGAGTACGAGTCTAAGACCTTAGCTATTAGGCCAGTGTAAGAGTTAAGACCTTAGCTATTAGGCCAGAGAAAGAGTTGAGACCTTAGCTATTAGGCGAGAGTAGGAGTCTAAGACCTTAGCAATTAGGCCAGAGTAAGAGTTAAGACCTTAACCAGTAGGCCAGAGCAAGAGTTAAGACCTTAACCAGTAGGCCAGAGTACGAGTTAAGACCATAGCTATTAGGCAGAGTAAGAGTTAAGTCCTTAACCTGTAGGCCAGAGTAAGAGTCTAAGACCTTAGCTATTAGGCCAGAGTAAGTGTTCAGACCTTAACCTGTAGGCCATAGTACGAGTCTAAGACCTTAGCTATTAGGCCAGAGTAAGAGTTAAGACCTTAGCTATTAGGCCAGAGTAAGAGTTAAGACCTTAACCATTAGGCCAGAGTAAGAGTTAAGACCTTAACCAGTAGGCCAGAGTACGAGTCTAAGACCTTAGCTATTAGGCCAGAGTAGGAGTTAAGACCTTAACCTGTAGGCCATAGTACGAGTCTAAGACCTTAGCTATTAGGACAAAGTAAGAGTTAAGACCTTAACCAGTAGGCCAGAGTACGAGTCTAAGACCTTAGCTATTAGGCCAGAGTAAGAGTTAAGATCTTAGCTATTAGGCCAGAGTAAGAGTTAAGACCTTAACCATTAGGCCAGAGTACGAGTCTAAGACCTTAGCAATTAGGCCAGAGTAAGAGTTAAGACCTTAACCAGTAGGCCAGAGTAAGAGTCTAAGACCTTAGCTATTAGGCCAGAGTAAGAGTTAAGATCTTAGCTATTAGGCCAGAGTAAGAGTTAAGACCTTAATCATTAGGCCAGATTATGAGTCTAAGACCTTAACCAGTAGGCCAGAGTAAGAGTTAGGACCTTAACCTGTAGGCCAGAGTACGAGTCTAAGACCTTAGCTATTAGGCCAGAGTAAGAGTTAAGATCATAGCTATTAGGCCAGAGTAAGAGTTAAGACCTTAATCATTAGGCCAGATTACGAGTCTAAGACCTTAGCAATTAGGCCAGAGTAAGAGTTAAGACCTTAACCTGTAGGCCAGAGTAAGAGTTAAGACCTTAACCATTAGGCCAGAGTACAAGTCTAAGACCTTAGCTATTAGGCCAGAGTAAGAGTTAAGACCTTAACCATTAGGCCAGAGTACGAGTCTAAGACCTTAGCAATTAGGCCAGAGTAAGAGTTAAGACCTTAACCAGTAGGCCAGAGTAAGAGTCTAAGACCTTAGCTATTAGGCCAGAGTAAGAGTTAAGATCTTAGCTATTAGGCCAGAGTAAGAGTTAAGACCTTAATCATTAGGCCATATTACGAGTCTAAGACATTAACCAGTAGGCCAGAGCAAGAGTTAAGACCTTAACCAGTAGGCCAGAGTACGAGTCTAAGACCTTAGCTATTAGGCCAGAGTAAGAGTTAAGACCTTAGCTATTGGGCCAGAGTAAGAGTTAAGACCTTAGCTATTAGGCCAGAGTAAGAGTTAAGACCTTAGCTATTTGGCCAGAGTAAGAGTTAAGACCTTAGCTATTAGGCCAGAGTATGAGTCTAAGACCTTAGCTATTAGGCTAGAGTAAGAGTTAAGACCTTAACCAGTAGGCCAGAGTAAGAGTTAAGACCTTAGCTATTATGCCAGAGTAAGAGTTAAGACCTTAACCATTAGGCCAGAGAAAGAGTTAAGACCTTAGCTATTAGGCCAGAGTAAAAGTTAAGACCTTAACCATTAGGCCAGAGTACGAGTCTAAGACCTTAGCAATTAGGCCAGAGTAAGAGTTAAGACCTTAACCTGTAGGCCAGAGTAAGAGTTAAGACCTTATCCATTAGGCCAGAGTACGAGTCTAAGACCGTAGCTATTAGGCCAGAGTAAGAGTTAAGACCTTAACCATTAGGCCAGAGCACGAGTCTAAGACCTTAGCTATTAGGCCAGAGTATGAGTCTAAGACCTTAGCTATTAGGCCAGAGTAAGAGTTACAACCTTAGCTATTAGGCCAGAGTAAGAATTAAGACCTTAACCAGTAGGCCAGAGTAAGAGTTAAGACCTTAACCAGTAGGACAGAGTAAGAGTTAAGACCTTAGCTATTAGGCCAGAGAACGAGTCTAAGACCTTAGCTATTAGGCCAGAGTAAGTGTTAAGACCTTTTCCAGCAGGCCAGAGTAAGAGTTAAGACCTTAACCAGTAGGCCAGAGTACGAGTCTAAGACCTTAGCTATTAGGCCAGAGTAAGAGTTAAGATCTTAGCTATTAGGCCAGAGTAAGAGTTAAGACCTTAACCATTAGGCCAGAGTACGAGTCTAAGACCTTAGCAATTAGGCCAGAGTAAAAGTTAAGACCTTAACCAGTAGGCCAGAGCAAGAGTTAAGACCTTAACCAGTAGGCCAGAGGACGAGTCTAAGACCTTAGCTATTAGGCCAGAGTAAGAGTTAAGACCTTAACCATTAGGTCAGAGTACGAGTCTAAGACCTTAGCTATTAGGCCAGAGTAAGAGTTAAGACCTTAGCTATTAGGCCAGAGAAAGAGTTAAGACCTTAGCTATTAGGCGAGAGTAGGAGTCTAAGACCTTAACCAGTAGGCCAGAGTAAGAGTTAAGACCATAGCTATTAGGCCAGAGTAAGAGTTAAGTCCTTAACCTGTAAGCCAGAGTAAGAGTCTAAGATCTTAGCTATTAGGCCAGAGTAAGAGTTAAGACCTTAACCTGTAGGCCATAGTACGAGTCTAAGACCTTAGCTATTAGGCCAGAGTAAGAGTTAAGACCTTAACCATTAGGCCAGAGTAAGAGTTAAGACCTTAACCAGTAGGCCAGAGTACGAGTCTAAGACGTTAGCTATTAGGCCAGAGTAAGAGTTAAGATCTTAGCTATTAGGCCAGAGTAAGAGTTAAGACCTTAACCATTAGGCCAGAGTACGAGTCTAAGACCTTAGCAATTAGGCCAGAGTAAGAGTTAAGACCTTAACCAGTAGGCCAGAGTACGAGTCTAAGACCTTAGCTATTAGGCCAGAGTAAGAGTTAAGATCTTAGCTATTAGGCCAGAGTAAGAGTTAAGACCTTAGCTATTAGGCCAGAGTAAGAGTTAAGACCTTAGCTATTAGGCCAGAGTAAGAGTTAAGACCTTAACCAGTAGGCCAGAGTAAGAGTTAAGACCTTAACCTGTAGGCCATAGTATGAGTCTAAGACCTTAGCTATTAGGCCAGAGTAAGAGTTAAGACCTTAACCATTAGGCCAGAGTACGAGTATAAGACCTTAGCTATTAGGCCAGAGTAAGTGTTAAGACCTTAACCAGTAGGCCAGAGTAAGAGTTAAGACCTCAACCTGTAGGCCATAGTACGAGTCTAAGACCTTAGCTATTAGGCCAGAGTAAGAGTTAAGACCTTAACCAGTAGGCCAGAGTAAGATTTAAGACCTTAACCAGTAGGCCAGAGTAAGAGTCTAAGACCTTAGCTATTAGGCCAGAGTAAGAGTTAAGACCTTAGCTATTAGGCCAGAGTATGAGTCTAAGACCTTAGCTATTAGGCCAGAGTAAGAGTTAAGACCTTAGCTATTAGGCCAGAGTAAGAGTTAAGACCTTAGCCATTAGACCAGTGTAAGAGTTAAGACCTTAACCAGTAGGCCAGAGTAAGAGTTAAGACCTTAACCTGTAGGCCATAGTACGAGTCTAAGACCTTAGCTATTAGGCCAGAGTAAGTGTTAAGACCTTAACCAGCAGGCCAGAGTAAGAGTTAAGACCTTAACCTGTAGGCCATAGTACGAGTCTAAGACCTTAGCTATTAGGCCAGAGTAAGTGTTAAGACCTTAACCAGCAGGCCAGAGTAAGAGTTAAGACCTTAACCAGTAGGCCAGAGTAAGAGTTAAGACCTTAACCAGTAGGCCAGAGTACGAGTCTAAGACCTTATCTATTAGGCCAGATTAAGAGTTAAGACCTTAGCTATTAGGCTAGAGTAAGAGTTAAGACCTTAACCATTAGGCCAGAGTAAGAGTTAAGACCTTAACCAGTAGGCCAGAGTACAAGTCTAAGACCTTAGCAATTAGGCCAGAGCAAGAGTTAAGACCTTAACCTGTAGGCCATAGTACGAGTCTAAGACCTTAGCTATTAGGACAGAGTAAGAGTTAAGACCTTAACCAGTAGGCCAGAGTACGAGTTTAAGACCTTAGCTATTAGGCCAGAGTAAGAGTTAAGATCTTAGCTATTAGGCCAGAGTAAGAGTTAAGTCCTTAACCATTAGGCCAGAGTACGAATCTAAGACCTTAGCAATTAGGCCAGAGTAAGACTTAAGACCTTAACCAGTAGGCCAGAGCAAGAGTTAAGACCTTCACCAGTAGGCCAGAGTACGAGTCTAAGACCTTAGCTATTAGGCCAGAGTAGGAGTCTAAGACCTTAACCAGTAGGCCAGAGTAAGAGTTAAGACCTTAGCTATAAGGCCAGAGTAAGAGATAAGACCTTAACCAGTAGGCCAGAGTAAGAGTTAAGATCTTAACCAGTAGGCCAGAGTAAGAGTTAAGAACTTAACCTGTAGGCCATAGTACGAGTCTAAGACCTTAGCTATTAGGCCAGAGTAAGAGTTAAGACCTTAGCTATTAGGCCAGAGTAAGAGTTAAGACCTTAAACATTAGGCCAGAGTACGAGTCTAAGACCTTAGCTATTAGGCCAGAGTAAGAGTTAAGACCTTAGCTATTTGGCCAGAGTAAGAGTTAAGACCGTAGCTATTAGGCCAGAGTACGAGTCTAAGACCTTAGCTATTAGGTTAGAGTAAGAGTTAAGACCTTAATCAGTAGGCCAGAGTAAGAGTTAAGACCTTAGCTATTAGGCCAGAGTAAGAGTTAAGACCTTAACCATTAGGCCACAGTAAGATTTAAGACCTTAGCTATTAGGCCAGAGTAAGAGTTAAGACCTTAACCATTAGGCCAGAGTACGAGTCTAAGACCTTAGCAATTAGGCCAGAGTAAGAGTTAAGACCTTAACCAGTAGGCCAGAGTAAGAGTTAAGACCTTAGCTATTAGGCCACAGTAAGAGTTAAGACCTTAGCTATTAGGCCAGAGTAAGAGTTAAGACCTTAACCAGTAGGCCAGAGTAAGAGTTAAGACCTTAACCTGTAGGTCATAGTACGAGTCTAAGACCTTAGCTATTAGGCCAGAGTAAGAGTTAAGACCTTAACCAGTAGGCCAGAGCAAGAGTTAAGACCTTAACCAGTAGGCCAGAGGACGAGTCTAAGACCTTAGCAATTAGGCCAGAGTTAGAGTTAAGACCTTAACCAGTAGGCCAGAGCAAGAGTTAAGACCTTAACCAGTGGGCCAGAGTACGAGTCTAAGACCTTAGCTATTAGGCCAGAGTAAGAGTTAAGATCTTAGCTATTAGGCCAGAGTAAGAGTTAAGACCTTAATCATTAGGCCAGATTACGAGTCTAAAACCTCAGCAATTAGGCCAGAGTAAGAGTTAAGACCTTAACCTGTAGGCCAGAGTAAGAGTTAAGACCTTAACCATTAGGCCAGAGTACGAGTCTAAGACCTTAGCTATTAGGCCAGAGTAAGAGTTAAGATCTTAGCTATTAGGCCAGAGTAAGAGTTAAGACCTTAGCTATTAGACCAGTGTAAGAGTTAAGACCTTAACCAGTAGGCCAGAGTAAGAGTTAAGACCTTAACCTGTAGGCCATAGTACGAGTCTAAGACCTTAGCTATTAGGCCAGAGTAAGTGTTAAGTCCTTAACCAGCAGTCCAGAGTAAGAGTTAAGACCTTAACCAGTAGGCCAGATTAAGAGTTAAGACCTTAACCAGTAGGCCAGAGTACGAGTCTAAGACCTTATCTATTAGGCTGGATTAAGAGTTAAGACCTTACCTATTAGGCCAGAGTAAGAGTTAAGACCTTAACCATTAGGCCAGAGTAAGAGTTAAGACCTTAACCAGTAGGCCAGAGTACAAGTCTAAGACCTTAGCAATTAGGCCAGAGCAAGAGTTAAGACCTTAACCTGTAGGCCATAGTACGAGTCTAAGACCTTAGCTATTAGGACAGAGTAAGAGTTAAGACCTTAACCAGTAGGCCAGAGTACGAGTCTAAGACCTTAGCTATTAGGCCAGAGTAAGAGTTAAGATCTTAGCTATTAGGCCAGAGTAAGAGTTAAGACCTTAACCATTAGGCCAGAGTATGAATCTAAGACCTTAGCTATTAGGCCAGAGTAAGTGTTAAGACCTTTTCCAGTAGGCCAGAGTAAGAGTTAAGACCTTAACCAGTAGGCCAGAGTACGAGTCTAAGACCTTAGCTATTAGGCCAGAATAAGAGTTAAGATCTTAGCTATTAGGCCAGAGTAAGAGTTAAGACCTTAACCATCAGGCCAGAGTACGAGTCTAAGACCTTAGCAATTAGGCCAGAGTAAGAGTTAAGACCTTAACCAGTAGGCCAGAGCAAGAGTTAAGACCTTAACCAGTAGGCCAGAGGACGAGTCTAAGACCTTAGCTATTAGGCCAGAGTAAGAGTTAAGACCTTAGCTATTAGGCCAGAGAAAGAGTTAAGACCTTAGCTATTAGGCGAGAGTAGGAGTCTAAGACCTTAACCAGTAGGCCAGAGTAAGAGTTAAGACCTTAGCTATTAGGCCAGAGTAAGAGTTAAGTCCTTAACCTGTAGTCCAGAGTAAGAGTCTAAGACCTTAGCTATTAGGCCAGAGTAAGAGTTAAGACCTTAACCTGTAGGCCATAGTACGAGTCTAAGACCTTAGCTATTAGGCCAGAGTAAGAGTTAAGACCTTAGCTATTAGGCCAGAGTAAGAGTTAACACCTAAACCATTAGGCCAGAGTAAGAGTTAAGACCTTAACCAGTAGGCCAGAGTAGGAGTCTAAGACCTTAGCTATTAGGCCAGAGTAAGAGTTAAGACCTTAACCTGTAGGCCATAGTACGAGTCTAAGACCTTAGCTATTAGGACAGAGTAAGAGTTAAGACCTTAACCAGTAGGCCAGAGTACGAGTCTAAGACCTTAGCTATTAGGCCAGAGTAAGAGTTAAGATCTTAGCTATTAGGCCAGAGTAAGAGTTAAGACCTTAACCATTAGGCCAGAGTACGAGTCTAAGACCTTGGCTATTAGGCCAGAGTAAGAGTTAAGACCTTAACCAGTAGGCCAGAGTAAGAGTTAAGACCTGAGCTATTAGGCCAGAGTAAGAGTTAAGACCTTAGCTATTAGGCCAGAGTAAGAGTTAAGACCTTAACCAGTAGGCCAGAGTAAGAGTTAAGACCTTAACCTGTAGGCCATAGTACGAGTCTAAGACCTTAGCTATTAGGCCAGAGTAAGAGTTAAGACCTTAACCAGTAGGCCAGAGCAAGAGTTAAGACCTTAACCAGTAGGCCAGAGGACGAGTCTAAGACCTTAGCAATTAGGCCAGAGTTAGAGTTAAGACCTTAACCAGTAGGCCAGAGCAAGAGTTAAGACCTTAACCAGTAGGCCAGAGTACGAGTCTTAGACCTTAGCTATTAGGCCAAAGTAAGTGTTAAGATGTTAGCTATTAGGCCAGAGTAAGAGTTAAGACCTTAATCATTAGGCCAGAGTACGAGTCTAAGACCTCAGCAATTAGGCCAGAGTAAGAGTTAAGACCTTAACCTGTAGGCCAGAGTAAGAGTTAAGACCTTAACCATTAGGCCAGAGTACGAGTCTAAGACCTTAGCTATTAGGCCAGAGTAAGAGTTAAGATCTTAGCTACTAGGCCAGAGTAAGAGTTAAGACCTTAATCAGTAGGCCGGAGTAAGAGTCTATGACCTTAGCTATTAGGGCAGAGTAAGAGTTAAGACCTTAACCTGTAGGCCAGAGTAAGAGTTAAGACCTTAACCATTAGGCCAGAGTACGAGTCTAAGACCTTAGCTATTAGGCCAGAGTAAGAGTTAAGACCTTAGCTATTAGGCCAGAGAAAGAGTTAAGACCTTAGCTATTAGGCCAGAGTAAGAGTTAAGACCTTAACCAGTAGGCCAGAGTTAGAGTTAAGACCTTAACCTGTAGGCCAAAGTAAGAGTCTAAGACCTTAGCTGTTAGGCCAGAGTAAGAGTTAAGACCTTAACCAGTAGGACAGAGTAAGAGTTACGACCTTAGCTATTAGGCCAGAGAACGAGTCTAAGACCTTAGCTATTAGGCCAGAGTAAGTGTTAAGACCTTTTCCAGTAGGCCAGAGTAAGAGTTAAGACCTTAACCAGTAGGCCAGAGTACGAGTCTAAGACCTTAGCTATTAGGCCAGAGTAAGAGTTAAGATCTTAGCTATTAGGCCAGAGTAAGAGTTAAGACCTTAACCATTAGGCCAGAGTACGAGTCTAAGACCTTAGCAATTAGGCCAGAGTAAGAGTTAAGACCTTAACCAGTAGGCCAGAGCAAGAGTTAAGACCTTAACCAGTAGGCCAGAGGACGAGTCTAAGACCTTAGCTATTAGGCCAGAGTAAGAGTTAAGACCTTAGCTATTAGGCCAGAGAAAGAGTTAAGACCTTAGCTATTAGGCGAGAGTAGGAGTCTAAGACCTTAACCAGTAGGCCAGAGTAAGAGTTAAGACCTTAGCTATTAGGCCAGAGTAAGAGTTAAGTCATTAACCTGTAGGCCAGAGTAAGAGTCTAAGACCTTAGCTATTAGGCCAGAGTAAGAGTTAAGACCTTAACCTGTAGGCCATAGTACGAGTCTAAGACCTTAGCTATTAGGCCAGAGTAAGAGTTAAGACCTTAGCTATTAGGCCAGAGTAAGAGTTAAGACCTTAACCATTAGGCCAGAGTAAGAGTTAAGACCTTAACCTGTAGGCCAGTGTAAGATTCTAAGACCTTAGCTATTAGGCCAGAGTAAGAGTTAAGACCTTAACCAGTAGGGCAGAGTAAGAGTTAAGACCTTAGCTATTAGGCCAGAGAACAAGTCTAAGACCTTAGCTATTAGGCCAGAGTAATAGTTAAGATCTTAGCTATTAGGAAAGAGTAAGAGTTAAGACCTTAACCATTAGGCCAGAGTACGAGTCTAATACCTTAGCAATTAGGCCAGAGTAAGAGTTAAGACCTTAACCAGTAGGCCAGAGCAAGAGTTAAGACCTTAACCAGTAGGCCAGAGGACGAGTCTAAGACCTTAGCTATTAGGACAGAGTAAGAGTTAAGACCTTAACCGTTAGGTCAGAGTACGAGTCTAAGACCTTAGCTATTAGGCCAGTGTAAGAGTTAAGACCTTAGCTATTAGGCCAGAGAAAGAGTTGAGACCTTAGCTATTAGGCGAGAGTAGGAGTCTAAGACCTTAGCAATTAGGCCAGAGTAAGAGTTAAGACCTTAACCAGTAGGCCAGAGCAAGAGTTAAGACCTTAACCAGTAGGCCAGAGTACGAGTTAAGACCATAGCTATTAGGCAGAGTAAGAGTTAAGTCCTTAACCTGTAGGCCAGAGTAAGAGTCTAAGACCTTAGCTATTAGGCCAGAGTAAGTGTTAAGACCTTAACCTGTAGGCCATAGTACGAGTCTAAGACCTTAGCTATTAGGCCAGAGTAAGAGTTAAGACCTTAGCTATTAGGCCAGAGTAAGAGTTAAGACCTTAACCATTAGGCCAGAGTAAGAGTTAAGACCTTAACCAGTAGGCCAGAGTACGAGTCTAAGACCTTAGCTATTAGGCCAGAGTAGGAGTTAAGACCTTAACCTGTAGGCCATAGTACGAGTCTAAGACCTTAGCTATTAGGACAGAGTAAGAGTTAAGACCTTAACCAGTAGGCCAGAGTACAAGTCTAAGACCTTAGCTATTAGGCCAGAGTAAGAGTTAAGATCTTAGCTATTCGGCCAGAGTAAGAGTTAAGACCTTAACCATTAGGCCAGAGTACGAGTCTAAGACCTTAGCAATTAGGCCAGAGTAAGAGTTAAGACCTTAACCAGTAGGCCAGAGTAAGAGTCTAAGACCTTAGCTATTAGGCCAGAGCAAGAGTGAAGATCTTAGCTATTAGGCCAGAGTAAGAGTTAAGACCTTAATCATTAGGCCAGATTATGAGTCTAAGACCTTAACCAGTAGGCCAGAGTAAGAGTTAAGACCTTAACCTGTAGGCCAGAGTACGAGTCTAAGACCTTAGCTATTAGGCCAGAGTAAGAGTTAAGATCTTAGCTATTAGGCCAGAGTAAGAGTTAAGACCTTAATCATTAGGCCAGATTACGAGTCTAAGACCTTAGCAATTAGGCCAGAGTAAGAGTTAAGACCTTAACCTGTAGGCCAGAGTAAGAGTTAAGACCTTAACCATTAGGCCAGAGTACGAGTCTAAGACCTTAGCTATTAGGCCAGAGTAAGAGTTAAGATCTTAGCTATTAGGCCAGAGTAAGAGTTAAGACCTTAACCATTAGGCCAGAGTACGAGTCTAAGACCTTAGCAATTAGGCCAGAGTAAGAGTTAAGACCTTAACCAGTAGGCCAGAGTAAGAGTCTAAGACCTTAGCTATTAGGCCAGAGTAAGAGTTAAGATCTTAGCTATTAGGCCAGAGTAAGAGTTAAGACCTTAATCATTAGGCCAGATTACGAGTCTAAGACCTTAACCAGTAGGCCAGAGCAAGAGTTAAGACCTTAACCAGTAGGCCAGAGTACGAGTCTAAGACCTTAGCTATTAGGCCAGAGTAAGAGTTAAGACCTTAGCTATTAGGCCAGAGTAAGAGTTAAGACCTTAGCTATTAGGCCAGAGTAAGAGTTAAGACCTTAGCTATTTGGCCAGAGTAAGAGTTAAGACCTTAGCTATTAGGCCAGAGTATGAGTCTAAGACCTTAGCTATTAGGCTAGAGTAAGAGTTAAGACCTTAACCAGTAGGCCAGAGTAAGAGTTAAGACCTTAGCTATTATGCCAGAGTAAGAGTTAAGACCTTAACCATTTGGCCAGAGTAAGAGTTAAGACCTTAGCTATTAGGCCAGAGTAAAAGTTAAGACCTTAACCATTAGGCCAGAGTACGAGTCTAAGACCTTAGCAATTAGGCCAGAGTAAGAGTTAAGACCTTAACCTGTAGGCCAGAGTAAGAGTTAAGACCTTATCCATTAGGCCAGAGTACGAGTCTAAGACCGTAGCTATTAGGCCAGAGTAAGAGTTAAGATCTTAGCTATTAGGCCAGAGTAAGAGTTAAGACCTTAATCAGTAGGCCAGAGTAAGAGTCTATGACCTTAGCTATTAGGCCAGAGTAAGAGTTAAGACCTTAACCTGTAGGCCAGAGTAAGAGTTAAGACCTTAACCATTAGGCCAGAGTACGAGTCTAAGACCTTAGCTATTAGGCCAGAGTAAGAGTTAAGACCTTAACCATTAGGCCAGAGCATGAGTCTAAGACCTTAGCTATTAGGCCAGAGTATGAGTCTAAGACCTTAGCTATTAGGCCAGAGTAAGAGTTACAACCTTAGCTATTAGGCCAGAGTAAGAATTAAGACCTTAACCAGTAGGCCAGAGTAAGAGTTAAGACCTTAACCAGTAGGACAGAGTAAGAGTTAAGACCTTAGCTATTAGGCCAGAGAACGAGTCTAAGACCTTAGCTATTAGGCCAGAGTAAGTGTTAAGACCTTTTCCAGCAGGCCAGAGTAAGAGTTAAGACCTTAACCAGTAGGCCAGAGTACGAGTCTAAGACCTTAGCTATTAGGCCAGAGTAAGAGTTAAGATCTTAGCTATTAGGCCAGAGTAAGAGTTAAGACCTTAACCATTAGGCCAGAGTACGAGTCTAAGACCTTAGCAATTAGGCCAGAGTAAGAGTTAAGACCTTAACCAGTAGGCCAGAGCAAGAGTTAAGACCTTAACCAGTAGGCCAGAGGACGAGTCTAAGACCTTAGCTATTAGGCCAGAGTAAGAGTTAAGACCTTAACCATTAGGTCAAAGTACGAGTCTAAGACCTTAGCTATTAGGCCAGAGTAAGAGTTAAGACCTTAGCTATTAGGCCAGAGAAAGAGTTAAGACCTTAGCTATTAGGCGAGAGTAGGAGTCTAAGACCTTAACCAGTAGGCCAGAGTAAGAGTTAAGACCATAGCTATTAGGCCAGAGTAAGAGTTAAGTCCTTAACCTGTAGGCCAGAGTAAGAGTCTAAGATCTTAGCTATTAGGCCAGAGTAAGAGTTAAGACCTTAACCTGTAGGCCATAGTACGAGTCTAAGACCTTAGCTATTAGGCCAGAGTAAGAGTTAAGACCTTAGCTATTAGGCCAGAGTAAGAGTTAAGACCTTAACCTGTAGGCCATAGTACGAGTCTAAGACCTTAGCTATTAGGCCAGAGTAAGAGTTAAGACCTTAACCATTAGGCCAGAGTAAGAGTTAAGACCTTAACCAGTAGGCCAGAGTACGAGTCTAAGACGTTAGCTATTAGGCCAGAGTAAGAGTTAAGAACTTAGCTATTAGGCCAGAGTAAGAGTTAAGACCTTAACCATTAGGCCAGAGTACGAGTCTAAGACCTTAGCAATTAGGCCAGAGTAAGAGTTAAGACCTTAACCATTAGGCCAGAGTACGAGTCTAAGACCTTAGCTATTAGGCCAGAGTAAGAGTTAAGATCTTAGCTATTAGGCCAGAGTAAGAGTTAAGACCTTAGCTATTAGGCTAGAGTAAGAGTTAAGACCTTAACCAGTAGGCCAGAGTAAGAGTTAAGACCTTAACCTGTAGGCCATAGTATGAGTCTAAGACCTTAGCTATTAGGCCAGAGTAAGAGTTAAGACCTTAACCATTAGGCCAGAGTACGAGTATAAGACCTTAGCTATTAGGCCAGAGTAATAGTTAAGACCTTAACCAGTAGGCCAGAGTAAGAGTTAAGACCTCAACCTGTAGGCCATAGTACGAGACTAAGACCTTAGCTATTAGGCCAGAGTAAGAGTTAAGACCTTAACCAGTAGGCCAGAGTAAGATTTAAGACCTTAACCAGTAGGCCAGAGTAAGAGTCTAAGACCTTAGCTATTAGGCCAGAGTAAGAGTTAAGACCTTAGCTATTAGGCCAGAGTAAGAGTTAAGACCTTAACCTGTAGGCCATAGTACGAGTCTAAGACCTTAGCTATTAGGCCAGAGTAAGAGTTAAGACCTTAGCTATTAGGCCAGAGTATGAGTCTAAGACCTTAGCTATTAGGCCAGAGTAAGAGTTAAGACCTTAGCTATTAGGCCAGAGTAAGAGTTAAGACCTTAGCTATTAGACCAGTGTAAGAGTTAAGACCTTAACCAGTAGGCCAGAGTAAGAGTTAAGACCTTAACCTGTAGGCCATAGTACGAGTCTAAGACCTTAGCTATTAGGCCAGAGTAAGTGTTAAGACCTTAACCAGCAGGCCAGAGTAAGAGTTAAGACCTTAACCAGTAGGCCAGAGTAAGAGTTAAGTCCTTAACCAGTAGGCCAGAGTACGAGTCTAAGACCTTATCTATTAGGCCAGATTAAGAGTTAAGACCTTAGCTATTAGGCCAGAGTAAGAGTTAAGACCTTAACCATTAGGCCAGAGTAAGAGTTAAGACCTTAACCAGTAGGCCAGAGTACAAGTCTAAGACCTTAGCAATTAGGCCAGAGCAAGAGTTAAGACCTTAACCTGTAGGCCATAGTACGAGTCTAAGACCTTAGCTATTAGGACAGAGTAAGAGTTAAGACCTTAACCAGTAGGCCAGAGTACGAGTTTAAGACCTTAGCTATTAGGCCAGAGTAAGAGTTAAGACCTTAGCTATTAGGCCAGAGTAAGAGTTAAGACCTTAAACATTAGGCCAGAGTACGAGTCTAAGACCTTAGCTATTAGGCCAGAGTAAGAGTTAAGACCTTAGCTATTTGGCCAGAGTAAGAGTTAAGACCGTAGCTATTAGGCCAGAGTACGAGTCTAAGACCTTAGCTATTAGGTTAGAGTAAGAGTTAAGACCTTAATCAGTAGGCCAGAGTAAGAGTTAAGACCTTAGCTATTAGGCCAGAGTAAGAGTTAAGACATTAACCATTAGGCCACAGTAAGATTTAAGACCTTAGCTATTAGGCCAGAGTAAGAGTTAAGACCTTAACCATTAGGCCAGAGTATGAGTCTAAGACCTTAGAAATTAGGCCAGAGTAAGAGTTAAGACCTTAACCAGTAGGCCAGAGTAAGAGTTAAGACCTTAGCTATTAGGCCACAGTAAGAGTTAAGACCTTAGCTATTAGGCCAGAGTAAGAGTTAAGACCTTAACCAGTAGGCCAGAGTAAGAGTTAAGACCTTAACCTGTAGGTCATAGTACGAGTCTAAGACCTTAGCTATTAGGCCAGAGTAAGAGTTAAGACCTTAACCAGTAGGCCAGAGCAAGAGTTAAGACCTTAACCAGTAGGCCAGAGGACGAGTCTAAGACCTTAGCAATTAGGCCAGAGTTAGAGTTAAGACCTTAACCAGTAGGCCAGAGCAAGAGTTAAGACCTTAACCAGTGGGCCAGAGTACGAGTCTAAGACCTTAGCTATTAGGCCAGAGTAAGAGTTAAGATCTTAGCTATTAGGCCAGAGTAAGAGTTAAGACCTTAATCATTAGGCCAGATTACGAGTCTAAAACCTCAGCAATTAGGCCAGAGTAAGAGTTAAGACCTTAACCTGTAGGCCAGAGTAAGAGTTAAGACCTTAACCATTAGGCCAGAGTACAAGTCTAAGACCTTAGCTATTAGGCCAGAGTAAGAGTTAAGATCTTAGCTATTAGGCCAGAGTAAGAGTTAAGACCTTAGCTATTAGACCAGTGTAAGAGTTAAGACCTTAACCAGTAGGCCAGAGTAAGAGTTAAGACCTTAACCTGTAGGCCATAGTACGAGTCTAAGACCTTAGCTATTAGGCCAGAGTAAGTGTTAAGACCTTAACCAGCAGTCCAGAGTAAGAGTTAAGACCTTAACCAGTAGGCCAGATTAAGAGTTAAGACCTTAACCAGTAGGCCAGAGTACGAGTCTAAGACCTTATCTATTAGGCCGGATTAAGAGTTAAGACCTTAGCTATTTGGCCAGAGTAAGAGTTAAGACCTTAACCAGTAGGACAGAGTAAGAGTTAAGACCTTAGCTATTAGGCCAGAGAACAAGTCTAAGACCTTAGCTATTAGGCCAGAGTAAGTGTTAAGACCTTTTCCAGTAGGCCAGAGTAAGAGTTAAGACCTTAACCAGTAGGCCAGAGTACGAGTCTAAGACCTTAGCTATTAGGCCAGAGTAAGAGTTAAGATCTTAGCTATTAGGCCAGAGTAAGAGTTAAGACCTTAACCATTAGGCCAGAGTACGAGTCTAAGACCTTAGCAATTAGGCCACAGTAAGAGTTAAGACCTTAACCAGTAGGCCAGAGCAAGAGTTAAGACTTTAACCATTAGGCCAGAGTACGAGTCTAAGACCTTAGCTATTAGGCCAGAGTAAGAGTTAAGATCTTAGCTATTAGGCCAGAGTAAGAGTTAAGACCTTAACCATTAGGCCAGAGTACGAGTCTAAGACCTTAGCAATTAGGCCAGAGTAAGAGTTAAGACCTTAACCAGTAGGCCAGAGTAAGAGTCTAAGACCTTAGCTATTAGGCCAGAGTAAGAGTTAAGATCTTAGCTATTAGGCCAGAGTAAGAGTTAAGACCTTAATCATTAGGCCAGATTACGAGTCTAAGACCTTAACCAGTAGGCCAGAGCAAGAGTTAAGACCTTAACCAGTAGGCCAGAGTATGAGTCTAAGACCTTAGCTATTAGGCCAGAGTAAGAGTTAAGACCTTAGCTATTAGGCCAGAGTAAGAGTTAAGACCTTAGCTATTATGCCAGAGTAAGAGTTAAGACCTTAGCTATTTGGCCAGAGTAAGAGTTAAGACCTTAGCTATTAGGCCAGAGTATGAGTCTAAGACCTTAGCTATTAGGCTAGAGTAAGAGTTAAGACCTTAACCAGTAGGCCAGAGTAAGAGTTAAGACCTTAGCTATTATGCCAGAGTAAGAGTTAAGACCTTAACCATTAGGCCAGAGTAAGAGTTAAGACCTTAGCTATTAGGCCAGAGTAAAAGTTAAGACCTTAACCATTAGGCCAGAGTACGAGTCTAAGACCTTAGCAATTAGGCCAGAGTAAGAGTTAAGACCTTAACCTGTAGGCCAGAGTAAGAGTTAAGACCTTATCCATTAGGCCAGAGTACGAGTCTAAGACCGTAGCTATTAGGCCAGAGTAAGAGTTAAGATCTTAGCTATTAGGCCAGAGTAAGAGTTAAGACCTTAATCAGTAGGCCAGAGTAAGAGTCTATGACCTTAGCTATTAGGCCAGAGTAAGAGTTAAGACCTTAACCTGTAGGCCAGAGTAAGAGTTAAGACCTTAACCATTAGGCCAGAGTACGAGTCTAAGACCTTAGCTATTAGGCCAGAGTAAGAGTTAAGACCTTAACCATTAGGCCAGAGCATGAGTCTAAGACCTTAGCTATTAGGCCAGAGTATGAGTCTAAGACCTTAGCTATTAGGCCAGAGTAAGAGTTACAACCTTAGCTATTAGGCCAGAGTAAGAATTAAGACCTTAACCAGTAGGCCAGAGTAAGAGTTAAGACCTTAACCAGTAGGACAGAGTAAGAGTTAAGACCTTAGCTATTAGGCCAGAGAACGAGTCTAAGACCTTAGCTATTAGGCCAGAGTAAGTGTTAAGACCTTTTCCAGCAGGCCAGAGTAAGAGTTAAGACCTTAACCAGTAGGCCAGAGTACGAGTCTAAGACCTTAGCTATTAGGCCAGAGTAAGAGTTAAGATCTTAGCTATTAGGCCAGAGTAAGAGTTAAGACCTTAACCATTAGGCCAGAGTACGAGTCTAAGACCTTAGCAATTAGGCCAGAGTAAGAGTTAAGACCTTAACCAGTAGGCCAGAGCAAGAGTTAAGACCTTAACCAGTAGGCCAGAGGACGAGTCTAAGACCTTAGCTATTAGGCCAGAGTAAGAGTTAAGACCTTAACCATTAGGTCAGAGTACGAGTCTAAGACCTTAGCTATTAGGCCAGAGTAAGAGTTAAGACCTTAGCTATTAGGCCAGAGAAAGAGTTAAGACCTTAGCTATTAGGCGAGAGTAGGAGTCTAAGACCTTAACCAGTAGGCCAGAGTAAGAGTTAAGACCATAGCTATTAGGCCAGAGTAAGAGTTAAGTCCTTAACCTGTAGGCCAGAGTAAGAGTCTAAGATCTTAGCTATTAGGCCAGAGTAAGAGTTAAGACCTTAACCTGTAGGCCATAGTACGAGTCTAAGACCTTAGCTATTAGGCCAGAGTAAGAGTTAAGACCTTAGCTATTAGGCCAGAGTAAGAGTTAAGACCTTAACCTGTAGGCCATAGTACGAGTCTAAGACCTTAGCTATTAGGCCAGAGTAAGAGTTAAGACCTTAACCATTAGGCCAGAGTAAGAGTTAAGACCTTAACCAGTAGGCCAGAGTACGAGTCTAAGACGTTAGCTATTAGGCCAGAGTAAGAGTTAAGAACTTAGCTATTAGGCCAGAGTAAGAGTTAAGACCTTAACCATTAGGCCAGAGTACGAGTCTAAGACCTTAGCAATTAGGCCAGAGTAAGAGTTAAGACCTTAACCATTAGGCCAGAGTACGAGTCTAGGACCTTAGCTATTAGGCCAGAGTAAGAGTTAAGATCTTAGCTATTAGGCCAGAGTAAGAGTTAAGACCTTAGCTATTAGGCCAGAGTAAGAGTTAAGACCTTAGCTATTAGGCTAGAGTAAGAGTTAAGACCTTAACCAGTAGGCCAGAGTAAGAGTTAAGACCTTAACCTGTAGGCCATAGTATGAGTCTAAGACCTTAGCTATTAGGCCAGAGTAAGAGTTAAGACCTTAACCATTAGGCCAGAGTACGAGTATAAGACCTTAGCTATTAGGCCAGAGTAAGAGTTAAGACCTTAACCAGTAGGCCAGAGTAAGAGTTAAGACCTCAACCTGTAGGCCATAGTACGAGTCTAAGACCTTAGCTATTAGGCCAGAGTAAGAGTTAAGACCTTAACCAGTAGGCCAGAGTAAGATTTAAGACCTTAACCAGTAGGCCAGAGTAAGAGTCTAAGACCTTAGCTATTAGGCCAGAGTAAGAGTTAAGACCTTAGCTATTAGGCCAGAGTAAGAGTTAAGACCTTAACCTGTAGGCCATAGTACGAGTCTAAGACCTTAGCTATTAGGCCAGAGTAAGAGTTAAGACCTTAGCTATTAGGCCAGAGTATGAGTCTAAGACCTTAGCTATTAGGCCAGAGTAAGAGTTAAGACCTTAGCTATTAGGCCAGAGTAAGAGTTAAGACCTTAGCTATTAGACCAGTGTAAGAGTTAAGACCTTAACCAGTAGGCCAGAGTAAGAGTTAAGACCTTAACCTGTAGGCCATAGTACGAGTCTAAGACCTTAGCTATTAGGCCAGAGTAAGTGTTAAGACCTTAACCAGCAGGCCAGAGTAAGAGTTAAGACCTTAACCAGTAGGCCAGAGTAAGAGTTAAGACCTTAACCAGTAGGCCAGAGTACGAGTCTAAGACCTTATCTATTAGGCCAGATTAAGAGTTAAGACCTTAGCTATTAGGCCAGAGTAAGAGTTAAGACCTTAACCATTAGGCCAGAGTAAGAGTTAAGACCTTAACCAGTAGGCCAGAGTACAAGTCTAAGACCTTAGCAATTAGGCCAGAGCAAGAGTTAAGACCTTAACCTGTAGGCCATAGTACGAGTCTAAGACCTTAGCTATTAGGACAGAGTAAGAGTTAAGACCTTAACCAGTAGGCCAGAGTACGAGTTTAAGACCTTAGCTATTAGGCCAGAGTAAGAGTTAAGATCTTAGCTATTAGGCCAGAGTAAGAGTTAAGTCCTTAACCATTAGGCCAGAGTACGAATCTAAGACCTTAGCAATTAGGCCAGAGTAAGACTTAAGACCTTAACCATGAGGCCAGAGCAAGAGTTAAGACCTTAACCAGTAGGCCAGAGTACGAGTCTAAGACCTTAGCTATTAGGCCAGAGTAGGAGTCTAAGACCTTAACCAGTAGGCCAGAGTAAGAGTTAAGACCTTAGCTATAAGGCCAGAGTAACAGATAAGACCTTAACCAGTAGGCCAGAGTAAGAGTTAAGATCTTAACCAGTAGGCCAGAGTAAGAGTTAAGAACTTAACCTGTAGGCCATAGTACGAGTCTAAGACCTTAGCCATTAGGCCAGAGTAAGAGTTAAGACCTTAGCTATTAGGCCAGAGTAAGAGTTAAGACCTTAAACATTAGGCCAGAGTACGAGTCTAAGACCTTAGCTATTAGGCCAGAGTAAGAGTTAAGACCTTAGCTATTTGGCCAGAGTAAGAGTTAAGACCGTAGCTATTAGGCCAGAGTACGAGTCTCAGACCTTAGCTATTAGGTTAGAGTAAGAGTTAAGACCTTAATCAGTAGGCCAGAGTAAGAGTTAAGACCTTAGCTATTAGGCCAGAGTAAGAGTTAAGACCTTAACCATTAGGCCACAGTAAGATTTAAGACCTTAGCTATTAGGCCAGAGTAAGAGTTAAGACCTTAACCATTAGGCCAGAGTACGAGTCTAAGACCTTAGCAATTAGGCCAGAGTAAGAGTTAAGACCTTAACCAGTAGGCCAGAGTAAGAGTTAAGACCTTAGCTATTAGGCCACAGTAAGAGTTAAGACCTTAGCTATTAGGCCAGAGTAAGAGTTAAGACCTTAACCAGTAGGCCAGAGTAAGAGTTAAGACCTTAACCTGTAGGTCATAGTACGAGTCTAAGACCTTAGCTATTAGGCCAGAGTAAGAGTTAAGACCTTAACCAGTAGGCCAGAGCAAGAGTTAAGACCTTAACCAGTAGGCCAGAGGACGAGTCTAAGACCTTAGCAATTAGGCCAGAGTTAGAGTTAAGACCTTAACCAGTAGGCCAGAGCAAGAGTTAAGACCTTAACCAGTGGGCCAGAGTACGAGTCTAAGACCTTAGCTATTAGGCCAGAGTAAGAGTTAAGATCTTAGCTATTAGGCCAGAGTAAGAGTTAAGACCTTAATCATTAGGCCAGATTACGAGTCTAAAACCTCAGCAATTAGGCCAGAGTAAGAGTTAAGACCTTAACCTGTAGGCCAGAGTAAGAGTTAAGACCTTAACCATTAGGCCAGAGTACGAGTCTAAGACCTTAGCTATTAGGCCAGAGTAAGAGTTACAACCTTAGCTATTAGGCCAGAGTAAGAATTAAGACCTTAACCAGTAGGCCAGAGTAAGAGTTAAGACCTTAACCAGTAGGACAGAGTAAGAGTTAAGACCTTAGCTATTAGGCCAGAGAACGAGTTTAAGACCTTAGCTATTAGGCCAGAGTAAGTGTTAAGACCTTTTCCAGCAGGCCAGAGTAAGAGTTAAGACCTTAACCAGTAGGCCAGAGTACGAGTCTAAGACCTTAGCTATTAGGCCAGAGTAAGAGTTAAGATCTTAGCTATTAGGCCAGAGTAAGAGTTAAGACCTTAACCATTAGGCCAGAGTACGAGTCTAAGACCTTAGCAATTAGGCCAGAGTAAGAGTTAAGACCTTAACCAGTAGGCCAGAGCAAGAGTTAAGACCTTAACCAGTAGGCCAGAGGACGAGTCTAAGACCTTAGCTATTAGGCCAGAGTAAGAGTTAAGACCTTAACCATTAGGTCAGAGTACGAGTCTAAGACCTTAGCTATTAGGCCAGAGTAAGAGTTAAGACCTTAGCTATTAGGCCAGAGAAAGAGTTAAGACCTTAGCTATTAGGCGAGAGTAGGAGTCTAAGACCTTAACCAGTAGGCCAGAGTAAGAGTTAAGACCATAGCTATTAGGCCAGAGTAAGAGTTAAGTCCTTAACCTGTAGGCCAGAGTAAGAGTCTAAGATCTTAGCTATTAGGCCAGAGTAAGAGTTAAGACCTTAACCTGTAGGCCATAGTACGAGTCTAAGACCTTAGCTATTAGGCCAGAGTAAGAGTTAAGACCTTAACCATTAGGCCAGAGTAAGAGTTAAGACCTTAACCAGTAGGCCAGAGTACGAGTCTAAGACGTTAGCTATTAGGCCAGAGTAAGAGTTAAGATCTTAGCTATTAGGCCAGAGTAAGAGTTAAGACCTTAACCATTAGGCCAGAGTACGAGTCTAAGACCTTAGCAATTAGGCCAGAGTAAGAGTTAAGACCTTAACCAGTAGGCCAGAGTACGAGTCTAAGACCTTAGCTATTAGGCCAGAGTAAGAGTTGAGATCTTAGCTATTAGGCCAGAGTAAGAGTTAAGACCTTAGCTATTAGGCCAGAGTAAGAGTTAAGACCTTAGCTATTAGGCCAGAGTAAGAGTTAAGACCTTAACCAGTAGGCCAGAGTAAGAGTTAAGACCTTAACCTTTAGGCCATAGTACGAGTCTAAGACCTTAGCTATTAGGCCAGAGTAAGAGTTAAGACCTTAACCATTAGGCCAGAGTAAGAGTATAAGACCTTAGCTATTAGGCCAGAGTAAGAGTTAAGACCTTAACCAGTAGGCCAGAGTAAGAGTTAAGACCTCAACCTGTAGGCCATAGTACGAGTCTAAGACCTTAGCTATTAGGCCAGAGTAAGAGTTAAGACCTTAACCAGTAGGCCAGAGTAAGATTTAAGACCTTAACCAGTAGGCCAGAGTAAGAGTCTAAGACCTTAGCTATTAGGCCAGAGTAAGAGTTAAGACCTTAGCTATTAGGCCAGAGTAAGAGTTAAGACCTTAACCTGTAGGCCATAGTACGAGTCTAAGACCTTAGCTATTAGGCCAGAGTAAGAGTTAAGACCTTAGCTATTAGGCCAGAGTATGAGTCTAAGACCTTAGCTATTAGGCCAGAGTAAGAGTTAAGACCTTAGCTATTAGGCCAGAGTAAGAGTTAAGACCTTAGCTATTAGACCAGTGTAAGAGTTAAGACCTTAACCAGTAGGCCAGAGTAAGAGTTAAGACCTTAACCTGTAGGCCATAGTACGAGTCTAAGACCTTAGCTATTAGGCCAGAGTAAGTGTTAAGACCTTAACCAGCAGGCCAGAGTAAGAGTTAAGACCTTAACCAGTAGGCCAGTGTAAGAGTTAAGACCTTAACCAGTAGGCCAGAGTACGAGTCTAAGACCTTATCTATTAGGCCAGATTAAGAGTTAAGACCTTAGCTATTAGGCCAGAGTAAGAGTTAAGACCTTAACCATTAGGCCAGAGTAAGAGTTAAGACCTTAACCAGTAGGCCAGAGTACAAGTCTAAGACCTTAGCAATTAGGCCAGAGCAAGAGTTAGTACCTTAACCTGTAGGCCATAGTACGAGTCTAAGACCTTAGCTATTAGGACAGAGTAAGATTTAAGACCTTAACCAGTAGGCCAGAGTACGAGTTTAAGACCTTAGCTATTAGGCCAGAGTAAGAGTTAAGATCTTAGCTATTAGGCCAGAGTAAGAGTTAAGTCCTTAACCATTAGGCCAGAGTACGAATCTAAGACCTTAGCAATTAGGCCAGAGTAAGACTTAAGACCTTAACCATGAGGCCAGAGCAAGAGTTAAGACCTTAACCAGTAGGCCAGAGTACGAGTCTAAGACCTTAGCTATTAGGCCAGAGTAGGAGTCTAAGACCTTAACCAGTAGGCCAGAGTAAGAGTTAAGACCTTAGCTATAAGGCCAGAGTAACAGATAAGACCTTAACCAGTAGGCCAGAGTAAGAGTTAAGATCTTAACCAGTAGGCCAGAGTAAGAGTTAAGAACTTAACCTGTAGGCCATAGTACGAGTCTAAGACCTTAGCCATTAGGCCAGAGTAAGAGTTAAGACCTTAGCTATTAGGCCAGAGTAAGAGTTAAGACCTTAAACATTAGGCCAGAGTACGAGTCTAAGACCTTAGCTATTAGGCCAGAGTAAGAGTTAAGACCTTAGCTATTTGGCCAGAGTAAGAGTTAAGACCGTAGCTATTAGGCCAGAGTACGAGTCTCAGACCTTAGCTATTAGGTTAGAGTAAGAGTTAAGACCTTAATCAGTAGGCCAGAGTAAGAGTTAAGACCTTAGCTATTAGGCCAGAGTAAGAGTTAAGACCTTAACCATTAGGCCACAGTAAGATTTAAGACCTTAGCTATTAGGCCAGAGTAAGAGTTAAGACCTTAACCATTAGGCCAGAGTACGAGTCTAAGACCTTAGCAATTAGGCCAGAGTAAGAGTTAAGACCTTAACCAGTAGGCCAGAGTAAGAGTTAAGACCTTAGCTATTAGGCCACAGTAAGAGTTAAGACCTTAGCTATTAGGCCAGAGTAAGAGTTAAGACCTTAACCAGTAGGCCAGAGTAAGAGTTAAGACCTTAACCTGTAGGTCATAGTACGAGTCTAAGACCTTAGCTATTAGGCCAGAGTAAGAGTTAAGACCTTAACCAGTAGGCCAGAGCAAGAGTTAAGACCTTAACCAGTAGGCCAGAGGACGAGTCTAAGACCTTAGCAATTAGGCCAGAGTTAGAGTTAAGACCTTAACCAGTAGGCCAGAGCAAGAGTTAAGACCTTAACCAGTGGGCCAGAGTACGAGTCTAAGACCTTAGCTATTAGGCCAGAGTAAGAGTTAAGATCTTAGCTATTAGGCCAGAGTAAGAGTTAAGACCTTAATCATTAGGCCAGATTACGAGTCTAAAACCTCAGCAATTAGGCCAGAGTAAGAGTTAAGACCTTAACCTGTAGGCCAGAGTAAGAGTTAAGACCTTAACCATTAGGCCAGAGTACGAGTCTAAGACCTTAGCTATTAGGCCAGAGTAAGAGTTAAGATCTTAGCTATTAGGCCAGAGTAAGAGTTAAGACCTTAGCTATTAGACCAGTGTAAGAGTTAAGACCTTAACCAGTAGGCCAGAGTAAGAGTTAAGACCTTAACCTGTAGGCCATAGTACGAGTCTAAGACCTTAGCTATTAGGCCAGAGTAAGTGTTAAGACCTTAACCAGCAGTCCAGAGTAAGAGTTAAGACCTTAACCAGTAGGCCAGATTAAGAGTTAAGACCTTAACCAGTAGGCCAGAGTACGAGTCTAAGACCTTATCTATTAGGCTGGATTAAGAGTTAAGACCTTACCTATTAGGCCAGAGTAAGAGTTAAGACCTTAACCATTAGGCCAGAGTAAGAGTTAAGACCTTAACCAGTAGGCCAGAGTACAAGTCTAAGACCTTAGCAATTAGGCCAAAGCAAGAGTTAAGACCTTAACCTGTAGGCCATAGTACGAGTCTAAGACCTTAGCTATTAGGACAGAGTAAGAGTTAAGACCTTAACCAGTAGGCCAGAGTACGAGTCTAAGACCTTAGCTATTAGGCCAGAGTAAGAGTTAAGATCTTAGCTATTAGGCCAGAGTAAGAGTTAAGACCTTAACCATTAGGCCAGAGTATGAATCTAAGACCTTAGCAATTAGGCCAGAGTAAGAGTTAAGACCTTAACCAGTAGGCCAGAGCAAGAGTTAAGACCTTAACCAGTAGGCCAGAGTACGAGTCTAAGACCTTAGCTATTAGGCCAGAGTAAGAGTTAAGACCTTAACCATTAGGCCAGAGTACGAGTCTAAGACCTTAGTTATTAGGCCAGAGTAAGAGTTAAGACCTTAGCTATTAGGCCAGAGTAGGAGTCTAAGACATTAACCAGTAGGCCAGAGTAAGAGTTAAGACCTTAGCTATAAGGCCAGAGTAAGAGTTAAGACCTTAGCTATTAGGCCAGAGTAAGAGTTAAGACCTTAAACATTAGGCCATAGTACGAGTCTAAGACCTTAGCTATTAGGCCAGAGTAAGTGTTAAGACCTTAGCTATTTGGCCAGAGTAAGAGTTAAGACCTTAGCTATTAGGCCAGAGTACGAGTCTAAGACCTTAGCTATTAGGCTAGAGTAAGAGTTAAGACCTTAACCAGTAGGCCAGAGTAAGAGTTAAGACCTTTGCTCTTAGGCCAGAGTAAGAGTTAAGACCTTAACCATTAGGCCAGAGTATGAGTCTAAGGCCTTAGCTATTAGGCCAGAGTAAGAGTTAGGACCTTAACCAGTAGGCCAGAGTAAGAGTTAAGACCTTAGCTATTAGGCCAGAGTAAGAGTTAAGACCTTAGCTATTAGGCCAGAGTAAGAGTTAAGACCTTAACCAGTAGGCCAGAGTAAGAGTTAAGACCTTAACCTGTAGGCCATAGTACGAGTCTAAGACCTTAGCTATTAGGCCAGAGTAAGAGTTAAGACCTTAACCAGTAGGTCAGAGCAAGAGTTAAGACCTTAACCAGTAGGCCAGAGGACGAGTCTAAGACCTTAGCAATTAGGCCAGAGTTAGAGTTAAGACCTTAGCTATTAGGCCAGAGTAAGAGTTAAGACCTTAGCTATTAGACCAGTGTAAGAATTAAGACCTTAACCAGTAGGCCAGAGTAAGAGTTAAGACCTTAACCTGTAGGCCATAGTACGAGTCTAAGACCTTAGCTATTAGGCCAGAGTAAGTGTTAAGACCTTAACCAGCAGTCCAGAGTAAGAGTTAAGACCTTAACCAGTAGGCCAGATTAAGAGTTAAGACCATAACCAGTAGGCCAGAGTACGAGTCTAAGACCTTATCTATTAGGCCGGATTAAGAGTTAAGACCTTAGCTATTAGGCCAGAGTAAGAGTTAAGACCTTAACCATTAGGCCAGAGTAAGAGTTAAGACCTTAACCAGTAGGCCAGAGTACAAGTCTAAGACCTTAGCAATTAGGCCAGAGTAAGAGTTAAGACCTTAACCATTAGGCCAGAGTACGAGTCTAAGACCTTAGCTATTAGGCCAGAGTAAGAGTTAAGACCTTAACCAGTAGGCCAGAGTAAGAGTTACGACCTTAGCTATTAGGCCACAGTAAGAGTTAAGACCTTAGCTATTAGGCCAGAGTAAGAGTTAAGACCTTAACCAGTAGGCCAGAGTAAGAGTTAAGACCTTAACCTGTAGGTCATAGTACGAGTCTAAGACCTTAGCTATTAGGCCAGAGTAAGAGTTAAGACCTTAACCAGTAGGCCAGAGCAAGAGTTAAGACCTTAACCAGTAGGCCAGAGGACGAGTCTAAGACCTTAGCAATTAGGCCAAAGTTAGAGTTAAGACCTTAACCAGTAGGCCAGAGCAAGAGTTAACACCTTAACCAGTGGGCCAGAGTACGAGTCTAAGACCTTAGCTATTAGGCCAGAGTAAGAGTTAAGATCTTAGCTATTAGGCCAGAGTAAGAGTTAAGACCTTAATCATTAGGCCAGATTACGAGTCTAAAACCTCAGCAATTAGGCCAGAGTAAGAGTTAAGACCTTAACCTGTAGGCCAGAGTAAGAGTTAAGACCTTAACCATTAGGCCAGAGTACGAGTCTAAGACCTTAGCTATTAGGCCAGAGTAAGAGTTAAGATCTTAGCTATTAGACCAGTGTAAGAGTTAAGACCTTAACCAGTAGGCCAGAGTAAGAGTTAAGACCTTAACCTGTAGGCCATAGTACGAGTCTAAGACCTTAGCTATTAGGCCAGAGTAAGTGTTAAGACCTTAACCAGCAGTCCAGAGTAAGAGTTAAGACCTTAACCAGTAGGCCAGATTAAGAGTTAAGACCTTAACCAGTAGGCCAGAGTACGAGTCTAAGACCTTATCTATTAGGCCGGATTAAGAGTTAAGACCTTACCTATTAGGCCAGAGTAAGAGTTAAGACCTTAACCATTAGGCCAGAGTAAGAGTTAAGACCTTAACCAGTAGGCCAGAGTACAAGTCTAAGACCTTAGCAATTAGGCCAGAGCAAGAGTTAAGACCTTAACCAGTAGGCCAGAGTACGAGTCTAAGACCTTAGCTATTAGGCCAGAGTAAGAGTTAAGATCTTAGCTATTAGGCCAGAGTAAGAGTTAAGACCTTAACCATTAGGCCAGAGAATGAATCTAAGACCTTAGCAATTAGGCCAGAGTAAGAGTTAAGACCTTAACCAGTAGGCCAGAGCAAGATATAAGACCTTAACCAGTAGGCCAGAGTACGAGTCTAAGACCTTAGCTATTAGGCCAGAGTAAGAGTTAAGACCTTAACCATTAGGCCAGAGTACGAGTCTAAGACCTTAGTTATTAGGCCAGAGTAAGAGTTAAGACCTTAGCTATTAGGCCAGAGTAGGAGTCTAAGACCTTAACCAGTAGGCCAGAGTAAGAGTTAAGACCTTAGCTATAAGGCCAGAGTAAGAGATAAGACCTTAACCAGTAGGCCAGAGTAAGAGTTAAGATCTTAACCAGTAGGCCAGAGTAAGAGTTAAGACCTTAACCTGTAGGCCATAGTACGAGTCTAAGACCTTAGCTATTAGGCCAGAGTAAGAGTTAAGACCTTAGCTATTAGGCCAGAGTAAGAGTTAAGACCTTAAACAATAGGCCATAGTACGAGTCTAAGACCTTAGCTATTAGGCCAGAGTAAGTGTTAAGACCTTAGCTATTTGGCCAGAGTAAGAGTTAAGACCTTAGCTATTAGGCCAGAGTACGAGTCTAAGACCTTAGCTATTAGGCTAGAGTAAGAGTTAAGACCTTAACCAGTAGGCCAGAGTAAGAGTTAAGACCTTTGCTCTTAGGCCAGAGTAAGAGTTAAGACCTTAACCATTAGGCCAGAGTATGAGTCTAAGGCCTTAGCTATTAGGCCAGAGTAAGAGTTAAGACCTTAACCAGTAGGCCAGAGTAAGAGTTAAGACCTTAGCTATTAGGCCAGAGTAAGAGTTAAGACCTTAGCTATTAGGCCAGAGTAAGAGTTAAGACCTTAACCAGTAGGCCAGAGTAAGAGTTAAGACCTTAACCTGTAGGCCATAGTACGAGTCTAAGACCTTAGCTATTAGGCCAGAGTAAGAGTTAAGACCTTAACCAGTAGGCCAGAGCAAGAGTTAAGACCTTAACCAGTAGGCCAGAGGACGAGTCTAAGACCTTAGCAATTAGGCCAGAGTTAGAGTTAAGACCTTAGCTATTAGGCCAGAGTAAGAGTTAAGACCTTAGCTATTAGACCAGTGTAAGAGTTAAGACCTTAACCAGTAGGCCAGAGTAAGAGTTAAGACCTTAACCTGTAGGCCATAGTACGAGTCTAAGACCTTAGCTATTAGGCCAGAGTAAGTGTTAAGACCTTAACCAGCAGTCCAGAGTAAGAGTTAAGACCTTAACCAGTAGGCCAGATTAAGAGTTAAGACCATAACCAGTAGGCCAGAGTACGAGTCTAAGACCTTATCTATTAGGCCGGATTAAGAGTTAAGACCTTAGCTATTAGGCCAGAGTAAGAGTTAAGACCTTAACCATTAGGCCAGAGTAAGAGTTAAGACCTTAACCAGTAGGCCAGAGTACAAGTCTAAGACCTTAGCAATTAGGCCAGAGCAAGAGTTAAGACCTTAACCTGTAGGCCATAGTACGAGTCTAAGACCTTAGCTATTAGGACAGAGTAAGAGTTAAGACCTTAACCAGTAGCCAGAGTACGAGTCTAAGACCTTAGCTATTAGGCCAGAGTAAGAGTTAAGATCTTAGCTATTAGGCCAGAGTAAGAGTTAAGACCTTAACCATTAGGCCAGAGTACGAATCTAAGACCTTAGCAATTAGGCCAGAGTAAGAGTTAAGACCTTAACCAGTAGGCCAGAGCAATAGTTAAGACCTTAACCAGTAGGCCAGAGTACGAGTATAAGACCTTTGCTATTAGGCCAGAGTAAGAGTTAAGACCTTAACCATTAGGCCAGAGTACGAGTCTAAGACCTTAGTTATTAGGCCAGAGTAAGAGTTAAGACCTTAGCTATTAGGCCAGAGTAGGAGTCTAAGACCTTAACCAGTAGGCCAGAGTAAGAGTTAAGACCTTAGCTATAAGGCCAGAGTAAGAGATAAGACCTTAACCAGTAGGCCAGAGTAAGAGTTAAGATCTTATCCAGCAGGCCAGAGTAAGAGTTAAGACCTTAACCTGTAGGCCATAGTACGAGTCTAAGACCTTAGCTATTAGGCCAGAGTAAGAGTTAAGACCTTAGCTATTAGGCCAGAGTAAGAGTTAAGACCTTAAACATTAGGCCATAGTACAAGTCTAAGACCTTAGCTATTAGGCCAGAGTAAGTGTTAAGACCTTAGCTATTTGGCCAGAGTAAGAGTTAAGAACTTAGCTATTAGGCCAGAGTACGAGTCTAAGACCTTAGCTATTAGGCTAGAGTAAGAGTTAAGACCTTAACCAGTAGGCCAGAGTAAGAGTTAAGACCTTTGCTCTTAGGCCAGAGTAAGAGTTAAGACCTTAACCATTAGGCCAGAGTATGAGTCTAAGACCTTAGCTATTAGGCCAGAGTAAGAGTTAAGACCTTAACCAGTAGGCCAGAGTAAGAGTTAAGACCTTAGCTATTAGGCCAGAGTAAGAGTTAAGACCTTAACCAGTAGGCCAGAGTAAGAGTTAAGACCTTAACCTGTAGGCCATAGTACGAGTCTAAGACCTTAGCTATTAGGCCAGAGTAAGAGTTAAGACCTTAACCAGTAGGCCAGAGCAAGAGTTAAGACCTTAACCAGTAGGCCAGAGGACGAGTCTAAGACCTTAGCAATTAGGCCAGAGTTAGTGTTAAGACCTTAACCAGTAGGCCAGAGCAAGAGTTAAGACCTTAACCAGTAGGCCAGAGTACGAGTCTAAGACCTTAGCTATTAGGCCAGAGTAAGAGTTAAGATGTTAGCTATTAGGCCAGAGTAAGAGTTAAGACCTTAATCATTACGCCAGATTACGAGTCTAAGACCTCAGCAATAAGGCCAGAGTAAGAGTTAAGACCTTAACCTGTAGGCCAGAGTAAGAGTTAAGACCTTAACCATTAGGCCAGAGTATGAGTCTAAGACCTTAGCTATTAGGCCAGAGTAAGAGTTAAGATCTTAGCTACTAGGCCAGAGTAAGAGTTAATACCTTAATCAGTAGGCCAGAGTAAGAGTCTATGACCTTAGCTATTCGGCCAGAGTAAGAGTTAAGATCTTAAACTGTAGGCCAGAGTAAGAGTTAAGACCTTAACCATTAGGCCAGAGTACGAGTCTAAGACCTTAGCTATTAGGCCAGAGTAAGAGTTAAGACCTTAGCTATTAGGCCAGAGAAAGAGTTAAGACCTTAGCTATTAGGCCAGAGTAAGAGTTAAGACCTTAACCAGTAGGCCAGAGTTAGAGTTAAGACCTTAACGTGTAGGCCAGAGTAAGAGTCTAAGACCTTAGCTATTAGGCCAGAGTAAGAGTTAAGACCTTAACCAGTAGGACAGAGTAAGAGTTAAGACCTTAGCTATTAGGCCAGAGAACGAATCTAAGACCTTAGCTATTAGGCCAGAGTAAGTGTTAAGACCTTTTACAGTAGATATACAAAATGGCAGGGTTGGATGGGAATGAAGGAAAATGGCGCTCAAGCGTGTGCACTAAGGGTATCACTATGCGAAAGTAAGTTTAGGTGCTGCCAGGTCAGGGATACCAACCCAAAGGATCCCTGCGATTAAGTGGGAGAACCCACTTGAATAAATAGCAAACAAAGTCCTGCGCACGCAATCAGGGTAACGCTATTGATAGCATATAAAACGAAATAAACAATACTCAGAGACTCTGGTTTCTTGAAAGAAAAACATCAACATCAATGACATTTCTTAGAGTGGTGTTCTTTATATGTAACAAAGTCTGACCAATACATGGTGCAAGAACATTCAGCCGACACGTGTTTCGTCACACTGTGTTTAGCTATGACTCTTCAGGGCTGAGAAGGACATGGAAACAAAGAAAAATTCTTTAGAAGATAAATCATAAATGTTAAAGCAAAAAAGAAACACATGGGTTCACATGGTCTGGTACTTAACAAGTACAGTTAAGTGACAAAATCAAACGAAAGTGACAAGACTTGTGACAGGAGAAGAAAACCACCCTATGTGTTGGGGTGGATGTGACTGTTCAACAAAAGAGAAAGATCATGGACCATGCGGAGTGCTCGTGGATGAGGAAGGTAACATCTGGTGTTGAAATACAGTAAAGAAGATGGAAAACGTGGGGAAGGAAAAGTCAACCTCGCATCACTGGGTAATGTGAGTCCGAACCGTAAATGATACTAAAGTGAGACACCATGCTGTAGGCCCAATGCTATTTAAACTGGAAAACGAAAAAGACCGAGAAAATAAGGTGGGGAGACAGAAAAAGAAAAGGAATAATAGTAGCGATCGTGAAATCTAGCAACAAGTGTGAAAAAAACAGGAAATATAAGGAAAAGATAAATTCACAAACATGTAGGTAGTGAGTTAATGAGCGATTGAACTCGGACACTGAGATAATTAAAACCAAGTAGTGTGGAAAAAGTCCGTAAGATTTGTTGAGAACACAAAGAACTGGTGTGGACGAATGTACATAGTCACACCAAAATGTAATAGGCATACAATCATGTGTTGAAAAAGCAGTAAGTGCAAGGAACATCTTTACAAAAGGGAATTTAAAACATGTAATAATGAATGCAACAAAGCTTGAAACAAAAAACTCTTAGAATTATGGAAAACAGGGGTTGAAAGGAGTATATCCAAAAGGGCACCTAGAGAATCTGTAAACCTGTGTTGTAGGAAGAAGAGCATCGGAAGGAAATAGACAGCATGCACGCACGATAAAAAATGGAAAAACCGCATGAAGGTAGAATGAATATCAACAATCCCGTACCTATAATAGTGTACGAGAACGCGGCTTCAGAAAATACTGTGCTGTATAAAATTATACCGTATCAGATGTGGTCAGGTGAGCGGCGAGATAAATCGACAGCTAGGGTGATCAGCTGGGCGCTCTAGGGTGGAAAAAGGCACAGTGAGCCTATGTGCAGGTATGGAAACTATAAGTGAGGCTGGCGGGAAAATGACTCTTACCAGAATTAATGTGGATCACGGGTAGTGGATCCTCCGGTACGGGTGAAAGCTCTGAAGTGAGGAGAGGGGCAGAATGAGCCGAGCGTACTGAGCAAAAATAACATACATAATAGTGGTTGGCGCTGGTGGAGTCTTACCCGATGCGTGAGTAAATCGCGGATAACGGGTTCCCGGTTTCCAAGGTGTTGGAACCTCGAGGTCTAAACACCGGAAGTTTAAGTAGGTCCGGTGCCAATGGGGGCAAAAACAACTAGAACGCGCGCTGCATGCAGCTATAGAGTGAAAAGGAAGTGAGGGAGAGGTGGATGCCAAATACCCTATGGCGTCACACATAGCATCATGCAAAACACAGGGCGCACGGAAAAGACTTTCCTTCTTCGGAATAGACATCGCCAGGAATAATGCCCGAGGTGGCAACCGTGAGCTAAGACTGAGACGACAAGAGGCGACATGGATCATGCGTCTTCAGTCGGTGAAGCACGGTCTCAATATCGACCACGAATTACAGTACTTTCTAGGAACCTAATCGGATTTCTTGTAAATTTTAATTGAGGTTTCTCCATGTGCGTCATTGCATTTTTTCTTTCATTTTTTCTTTCTCACAAGTAGCATTGACTATGTTGCTTTCTCATACATGTACTCATTTTTTCTTACATAGTTCCTTGTATGTTTTGGTCATGCCTATTCTCTCAAGTAGAGATCTATGTTCCTTTCTTTGAGTCTCCATATTCAATTGTTTTTGTGACATATAATTCAGAATGTTGGATTTTCTACTCAATGCCCTCTTCTCGTCCTACAGTGCCATACATGAATTTCACAGTGTTTTCTCTTTATATGTATACTGGATATTCAGTAAGCAAGCACATCATTTTGTCATTTATTAATATGCTGTTTACATTGAACTCCTTGACACTGCCTCTTATTATCCATTTCTTTCTACGTGCATGGCTTTCACAGCCGTTTGTGTCCCGTTTCCAACACGCGTCACCATGACAACGCGATACAACCTCTCCCTCACTTCCTTTTCACTCTATAGCTGCATGCAGCGCGCGTTCTAGTTGTTTTTGCCCCCATTGGCACCGGACCTACTTAAACTTCCGGTGTTTAGACCTCGAGGTTCCAACACCTTGGAAACCGGGAACCCGTTATCCGCGATTTACTCACGCATCGGGTAAGACTCCACCAACGCCAACCACTATTATGTATGTTATTTTTGCTCAGTACGCTCGGCTCATTCTGCCCCTCTCCTCACTTCAGAGCTTTCACCCGTACCGGAGGATCCACTACCCATGATCCACATTAATTCTGGTAAGAGTCATTTTCCCGCCAGCCTCACTTATAGTTTCCATACCTGCACATAGGCTCACTGTGCCTTTTTCCACCCTAGAGCGCCCAGCTGATCACCCTAGCTGTCGATTTATCTCGCCGCTCACCTGACCACATCTGATACGGTATAATTTTATACAGCACAGTATTTTCTGAAGCCGCGTTCTCGTACACTATTACAGGTACGGGATTGTTGTTGTTCATTCTACCTTCATGCGGTTTTTCCATTTTTTATCGTGCGTGCATGCTGTCTATTTCCTTCCGATGCTCTTCTTCCTACAACACAGGTTTACAGATTCTCTAGGTGCCCTTTTGGATATACTCCTTTCAACCCCTGTTTTCCATAATTCTAAGAGTTTTTTGTTTCAAGCTTTGTTGCATTCATTATTACATGTTTTAAATTCCCTTTTGTAAAGATGTTCCTTGCACTTACTGCTTTTTCAACACATGATTGTATGCCTATTACATTTTGGTGTGACTATGTACATTCGTCCACACCAGTTCTTTGTGTTCTCAACAAATCTTACGGACTTTTTCCACACTACTTGGTTTTAATTATCTCAGTGTCCGAGTTCAATCGCTCATTAACTCACTACCTACATGTTTGTGAATTTATCTTTTCCTTATATTTCCTGTTTTTTTCACACTTGTTGCTAGATATCACGATCGCTACTATTATTCCTTTTCTTTTTCTGTCTCCCCACCTTATTTTCTCGGTCTTTTTCGTTTTCCAGTTTAAATAGCATTGGGCCTACAGCATGGTGTCTCACTTTAGTATCATTTACGGTTCGGACTCACATTACCCAGTGACGCGAGGTTGACTTTTCCTTCCCCACGTTTTCCATCTTCTTTACTGTATTTCAACACCAGATGTTACCTTCCTCATCCACGAGCACTCCGCATGGTCCATGATCTTTCTCTTTTGTTGAACAGTCACATCCACCCCAACACATAGGGTGGTTTTCTTCTCCTGTCACAAGTGACACACTGCTCTTGTCACTTTCTTTTGATTTTGTCACTTAACTGTACTTGTTAAGTACCAGACCATGTGAACCCATGTGTTTCTTTTTTGCTTTAACATTTATGATTTATCTTCTAAAGAATTTTTCTTTGTTTCCATGTCCTTCTCAGCCCTGAAGAGTCATAGCTAAACACAGTGTGACGAAACACGTGTCGGCTGAATGTTCTTGCACCATGTATTGGTCAGACTTTGTTACATATAAAGAACACCACTCTAAGAAATGTCATTGATGTTGATGTTTTTCTTTCAAGAAACCAGAGTCTCTGAGTATTGTTTATTTCATTTTATATGCTATCAATAGCGTTACCCTGATTGCGTGCGCAGGACTTTGTTTGCTATTTATTGAAGTGGGTTCTCCCACTTAATCGCAGGGATCCTTTGGGTTGGTATCCCTGACCTGGCAGCACCTAAACTTACTTTCGCATAGTGATACCCTTAGTGCACACGCTTGAGCGCCATTTTCCTTCATTCCCATCCAACCCTGCCATTTTGTATATTTTCTGGACAAAATAAGGAAGGGCAGCCGCATAGCACCAATCTCTTTATTCATACTTTTCTATATTTCAAGCACCGTGCCCATCTCCCTTGTTATGGATAGAGACAAGGTGGCAGCAGATCTTTTTGAGAATCTAGCAAAAGGCACACCACTGACCGGTACAGCAGGCAATAGTGATCCACAACGTAAAGAAGGACTTAAAGAAAAGTTCATTAAATTGGAAAAACTAAAAAAGACAGAAAATTCTAGATGGTGGGACAGCGCCACATTGAAACATTACCTTAGATTAAACAGAGTCCCAAGAGGATTACGCTCACAAATATTCCCTACTTTTGATGACCTGGATGACGATTTGTTGGGCAAATGGGAAGAGACTCTAACCAATAATTCCAAAACACTCATTCACATCTTAATAGAAAATGCAGAGCGCAAAGTGACTAAACTACAACTTGAAATCACAAATCTAGAAAAAGAAATTGGAGAACTTAACCTGAAAGACGCAACCGAAAAAAACTATGCAATTCTGAAAGAGGTATTGACCAAACATCAAAATGACATAAAAGAAAGAAAAACTAGACAACTTAAAAGGGATGAAGCTGACTACAAAGAGGGATGGGTCTTCACCTTTGCTCGCAAATACGACCGCATAGTCCTTAATGCACCAAAAACCACAAATATCAACAAATCTCCAACCTCCTCCAGTACTTCATCCCTCAACACAGAGGTCACCAGTGAAAGTGATCCAGAAAGCACAGATCAAGCCAACTCACAGACAACTAGTTCCAGTTTTTTACGCGAGGTACAAGCCATCAGACGCGAGACGAGAACACAACAAAGACAGGGCACAGGGGCCAAAAAACCCACAGAGGGAAAAGGGGAGGAAACCGAACAATACAAGAAAAAACTGAGATCGGGGAACGACAAACAGTGACCGACAACACTGCAATACAAGTAGTCAATCTTTCCTCCTTTACACTCAACAACAATATGATCTCTCTACTCAGCAAAGGCCTCAGTATCAATCCGTACGAAGTAGGAGACGTGTGCAAATCCAAAATAGATCTGTTTAAATTTATCAGAGGGCTCAAACTCAAAAAACACTTTCAAACTATGCCTACATACCATACTGGACCTACTCGTGACACCGGCCCTCTTAACCCTCAAACTATCAAAGATGTCTATGACACCCACCTACTCCTGTCTATCTCTGAAATAGATGACCCACCTCCAAGCCTGGAACTTTTACTACAAGACCTCGACATCGACCCATTTGGCACCATCCCTAGTGGCCTTAAGAACAAATCAAGATGGACGCCCACTCTGTCTGGAGGAAATACCATTGACACATTTCATAACCTAGTACTAGAAGATCTTGAAAAGTATGAAAATAACTTACGAAAGAGCAACCGTAATACCAAAGAAAATCTCACCAAGGGCGAAAGAATAGCCCTCAAGAATTTGTCCGCAGAACCCAACATCATCATCAGGGAAGCCGACAAAGGCGGAAACGTCATTGTGATGAACCGCGGAGACTACCACAACGAGATCATGAGCCAAATGCAAGACAGCACCTGCTATGAATTACTAGACAACAACCCTATTCGTCCTTTGACTAGCCTCATAAACAGCAAACTCCGCAGTTGGCAAGAGATGGGACTTATTGACGATGCCGAGACATGCTACATGACTACCAGCAAACCCACTTATCCTGTTCTGTATACCCTTCCCAAGGTGCACAAGCAGGCCCCTTTTCCTCCTGGCCGTCCGATAATTTCTGGCATAGGGGGACCAACTGAAAGACTTTCCCAGTATGTGGACTTGTTCCTCAGCCCAGTGGTCAGAAACTTGCCTTCCTCTATACAGGATACTAAGCACATACTAGGGATTCTGAACGACATACAATGGCAACCCAACATGATTATAGCTACTCTCGACGTTGTCTCCCTATATACATCCATCAAACCTGATCTGGGACTCGAGGTGGTGTCTAAATCTCTTCACCACAGATCAGCCTCGTTGTGGCAACACACTAACATGATAACCAGCATGATGGAAATCATACTTCACAACAACGTCTTCATGTATGAACAACATTGGTACAGACAGATAAAGGGCGTGGCAATGGGTTCCAAATTCTCACCATCCTTTTCCAACCTGTATATGGGTGCCTTAGAAACAGAATGGGTGTGGGGCAAGAAAGCAGCCCAATGGACAGACTACATCATATACTGGGGCAGATACATCGACGATTGTCTTCTGCTCTGGTCAGGCACGCAGGATAACCTCAATCTATTCTGTGATTATCTCAACTCCAATAACATGGACATGAAATTTACATGCGAATCCAGCAAGACCAATATCTCCTTTTTGGATGTGGAACTTTATGTCAAGAACGATTCCCTACAAAGTAAATTATATCGCAAACAAACCTCTTGCAACGCCATTCTGCATGCGAACAGTGCTCATCCTGTCCACCAAATAGAGACAATTCCATTTGGAGAATTCACCAGAGCCAGGAGGAATTGTAGTGAAGATACAGAATTTTCAAGCTGTCTGAAGGACATGAAAGACAGACTTGAGAAACGGGGTTACAAACCACAGACCCTCACTAAAGCAGCCACCCGAATCCAAAACATCACTAGAAACAAGACTCTACAAATAAAAACCAGTGGTTCCACCAACAAACAACCCGTCAGACTCATCACAGAATATAATGCCATCAGCACCACCATGCGCAAAAGTTTCATCAAACACTGGGGCATTCTACTAGCTGACCCGAGCATCAAAGAGAACATCAGTAATCATCCACAAATCACATTCAGAAGAGGAAGAACGCTAAGAAACAGACTCTGTCCGACGATCCCTCACTCCACACCGGCATCCTCCATGTGGCTTAAACCCCATACCATTGGTTTCTTCAAGTGTGGCTGCTGTGGTAACTGTAAATGGGCCGCGAACGGCACCAAGGAATTCAGTAGCTGGAATGGCAGAAAATACAAAATTTCTTGCAATATCAACTGTAATTCCTCTTTTGTGGTCTACATCCTACAATGTACTTGCAATCTCCAATACGTGGGAAGCACGATCAGACCACTGAAGGAGCGCATCAGTGAACACGTCCGTGCCATGCATAATGTGGATGCCAAATACCCTATGGCGTCACACATAGCATCATGCAAAACACAGGGCGCACGGAAAAGACTTTCCTTCTTCGGAATAGACATCGCCAGGAATAATGCCCGAGGTGGCAACCGTGAGCTAAGACTGAGACGACAAGAGGCGACATGGATCATGCGTCTTCAGTCGGTGAAGCACGGTCTCAATATCGACCACGAATTACAGTACTTTCTAGGAACCTAATCGGATTTCTTGTAAATTTTAATTGAGGTTTCTCCATGTGCATCATTGCATTTTTTCTTTCATTTTTTCTTTCTCACAAGTAGCATTGACTATGTTGCTTTCTCATACATGTACTCATTTTTTCTTACATAGTTCCTTGTATGTTTTGGTCATGCCTATTCTCTCAAGTAGAGATCTCTGTTCCTTTCTTTGAGTCTCCATATTCAATTGTTTTTGTGACATATAATTCAGAATGTTGGATTTTCTACTCAATGCCCTCTTCTCGTCCTACAGTGCCATACATGAATTCCACAGTGTTTTCTCTTTATATGTATACTGGATATTCAGTAAGCAAGCACATCATTTTGTCATTTATTAATACGCTGTTTACATTGAACTCCTTGACACTGCCTCTTATTATCCATTTCTTTCTACGTGCATGGCTTTCACAGCCGTTTGTGTCCCGTTTCCAACACGCGTCACCATGACAACGCGATACAACCTCTCCCTCACTTCCTTTTCACTCTATAGCTGCATGCAGCGCGCGTTCTAGTTGTTTTTGCCCACATTGGCACCGGACCTACTTAAACTTCCGGTGTTTAGACCTCGAGGTTCCAACACCTTGGAAACCGGGAACCCGTTATCCGCGATTTACTCACGCATCGGGTAAGACTCCACCAGCGCCAACCACTATTATGTATGTTATTTTTGCTCAGTACGCTCGGCTCATTCTGCCCCTCTCCTCACTTCAGAGCTTTCACCCGTACCGGAGGATCCACTACCCGTGATCCACATTAATTCTGGTAAGAGTCATTTTCCCGCCAGCCTCACTTATAGTTTCCATACCTGCACATAGGCTCACTGTGCCTTTTTCCACCCTAGAGCGCCCAGCTGATCACCCTAGCTGTCGATTTATCTCGCCGCTCACCTGACCACATCTGATACGGTATAATTTTATACAGCACAGTATTTTCTGAAGCCGCGTTCTCGTACACTATTACAGGTACGGGATTGTTGTTGTTCATTCTACCTTCATGCGGTTTTTCCATTTTTTATCGTGCGTGCATGCTGTCTATTTCCTTCCGATGCTCTTCTTCCTACAACACAGGTTTACAGATTCTCTAGGTGCCCTTTTGGATATACTCCTTTCAACCCCTGTTTTCCATAATTCTAAGAGTTTTTTGTTTCAAGCTTTGTTGCATTCATTATTACATGTTTTAAATTCCCTTTTGTAAAGATGTTCCTTGCACTTACTGCTTTTTCAACACATGATTGTATGCCTATTACATTTTGGTGTGACTATGTACATTCGTCCACACCAGTTCTTTGTGTTCTCAACAAATCTTACGGACTTTTTCCACACTACTTGGTTTTAATTATCTCAGTGTCCGAGTTCAATCGCTCATTAACTCACTACCTACATGTTTGTGAATTTATCTTTTCCTTATATTTCCTGTTTTTTTCACACTTGTTGCTAGATTTCACGATCGCTACTATTATTCCTTTTCTTTTTCTGTCTCCCCACCTTATTTTCTCGGTCTTTTTCGTTTTCCAGTTTAAATAGCATTGGGCCTACAGCATGGTGTCTCACTTTAGTATCATTTACGGTTCGGACTCACATTACCCAGTGACGCGAGGTTGACTTTTCCTTCCCCACGTTTTCCATCTTCTTTACTGTATTTCAACACCAGATGTTACCTTCCTCATCCACGAGCACTCCGCATGGTCCATGATCTTTCTCTTTTGTTGAACAGTCACATCCACCCCAACACATAGGGTGGTTTTCTTCTCCTGTCACAAGTGACACACTGCTCTTGTCACTTTCGTTTGATTTTGTCACTTAACTGTACTTGTTAAGTACCAGACCATGTGAACCCATGTGTTTATTTTTTGCTTTAACATTTATGATTTATCTTCTAAAGAATTTTTCTTTGTTTCCATGTCCTTCTCAGCCCTGAAGAGTCATAGCTAAACACAGTGTGACGAAACACGTGTCGGCTGAATGTTGTTGCACCATGTATTGGTCAGACTTTGTTACATATAAAGAACACCACTCTAAGAAATGTCATTGATGTTGATGTTTTTCTTTCAAGAAACCAGAGTCTCTGAGTATTGTTTATTTCGTTTTATATGCTATCAATAGCGTTACCCTGATTGCGTGCGCAGGACTTTGTTTGCTACCTTTTACAGTAGGCCAGAGTAAGAGTTAAGACCTTAACCAGTAGGCCAGAGTACGAGTCTAAGACCTTAACCATTAGGCCAGAGTAAGAGTTAAGACCTTAGCTATTAGGCCAGAGAAAGAGTTAAGACCTTAGCTATTAGGCGAGAGTAGGAGTCTAAGACCTTAACCAGTAGGCCAGAGTAAGAGTTAAGACCATAGCTATTAGGCCAGAGTAAGAGTTAAGTCCTTAACCTGTAGGCCAGAGTAAGAGTCTAAGACCTTAGCTATTAGGCCAGAGTAAGAGTTAAGACCTTAACCTGTAGGCCATAGTACGAGTCTAAGACCTTAGCTATTAGGCCAGAGTAAGAGTTAAGACCTTAGCTATTAGGCCAGAGTAAGAGTTAAGACCTTAACCATTAGGCCAGAGTAAGAGTTAAGACCTTAACCAGTAGGCCAGAGTAGGAGTCTAAGACCTTAGCTATTAGGCCAGAGTAAGAGTTAAGACCTTAACCTGTAGGCCATAGTACGAGTCTAAGACCTTAGCTATTAGGACAGAGTAAGAGTTAAGACCTTAACCAGTAGGCCAGAGTACGAGTCTAAGACCTTAGCTATTAGGCCAGAGTAAGAGTTAAGATCTTAGCTATTAGGCCAGAGTAAGAGTTAAGACCTTAACCATTAGGCCAGAGTATGAGTCTAAGACCTTGGCTATTAGGCCAGAGTAAGAGTTAAGACCTTAACCAGTAGGCAAGAGTAAGAGTTAAGACCTTAGCTATTAGGCCAGAGTAAGAGTTAAGACCTTAGCTATTAGGCCAGAGTAAGAGTTAAGACCTTAACCAGTAGGCCAGAGTAAGAGTTAAGACCTTAACCTGTAGGCCATAGTACGAGTCTAAGACCTTAGCTATTAGGCCAGAGTAAGAGTTAAGACCTTAACCAGTAGGCCAGAGCAAGAGTTAAGACCTTAACAAGTAGGCCAGAGGACGAGTCTAAGACCTTAGCAATTAGGCCAGAGTTAGAGTTAAGACCTTAACCAGTAGGCCAGAGCAAGAGTTAAGACCTTAACCAGTAGGCCAGAGTACGAGTCTAAGACCTTAGCTATTAGGCCAAAGTAAGTGTTAAGATGTAAGCTTTTAGGCCAGAGTAAGAGTTAAGACCTTAATCATTAGGCCAGAGTACGAGTCTAAGACCTCAGCAATTAGGCCAGAGTAAGAGTTAAGACCTTAACCTGTAGGCCAGAGTAAGAGTTAAGACCTTAACCATTAGGCCAGAGTACGAGTCTAAGACCTTAGCTATTAGGCCAGAGTAAGAGTTAAGATCTTAGCTACTAGGCCAGAGTAAGAGTTAAGACCTTAATCAGTAGGCCGGAGTAAGAGTCTATTACCTTAGCTATTAGGCCAGAGTAAGAGTTAAGACCTTAACCTGTAGGCCAGAGTAAGAGTTAAGACCTTAACCATTAGGCCAGAGTACGAGTCTAAGACCTTAGCTATTAGGCCAGAGTAAGAGTTAAGACCTTAACCAGTAGGCCAGAGTTAGAGTTAAGACCTTAACCTGTAGGCCAGAGTAAGAGTCTAAGACCTTAGCTATTAGGCCAGAGTAAGAGTTAAGACCTTAACCAGTAGGACAGAGTAAGAGTTACGACCTTAGCTATTAGGCCAGAGAACGAGTCTAAGACCTTAGCTATTAGGCCAGAGTAAGTGTTAAGACCTTTTCCAGTAGGCCAGAGTAAGAGTTAAGACCTTAACCAGTAGGCCAGAGTACGAGTCTAAGACCTTAGCTATTAGGCCAGAGTAAGAGTTAAGATCTTAGCTATTAGGCCAGAGTAAGAGTTAAGACCTTAACCATTAGGCCAGAGTACGAGTCTAAGACCTTAGCAATTAGGCCAGAGTAAGAGTTAAGACCTTAACCAGTAGGCCAGAGCAAGAGTTAAGACCTTAACCATTAGGCCAGAGTACGAGTCTAAGACCTTAGCAATTAGGCCAGAGTAAGAGTTAAGACCTTAACCAGTAGGCCAGAGTACGAGTCTAAGACCTTAGCTAGTAGGCCAGAGTAAAAGTTAAGATCTTAGCTATTAGGCCAGAGTAAGAGTTAAGACCTTAACCATTAGGCCAGAGTACAAGTCTAAGACCTTAGCAATTAGGCCAGAGTAAGAGTTAAGACCTTAACCAGTAGGCCAGAGCAAGAGTTAAGACCTTAACCAGTAGGCCAGAGGACGAGTCTAAGACCTTAGCTATTAGGCCAGAGTAAGAGTTAAGTCCTTAACCTGTAGGCCAGAGTAAGAGTCTAAGACCTTAGCTATTAGGCCAGAGTAAGAGTTAAGACCTTAACCTGTAGGCCATAGTACGAGTCTAAGACCTTAGCTATTAGGCCAGAGTAAGAGTTAAGACCTTAGCTATTAGGCCAGAGTAAGAGTTAAGACCTTAACCATTAGGCCAGAGTAAGAGTTAAGACCTTAACCAGTAGGCCAGAGTAGGAGTCTAAGACCTTAGCTATTAGGCCAGAGTAAGAGTTAAGACCTTAACCTGTGGGCCATAGTACGAGTCTAAGACCTTAGCTATTAGGACAGAGTAAGAGTTAAGACCTTAACCAGTAGGCCAGAGTACGAGTCTCAGACCTTAGCTATTAGGCCAGAGTAAGAGTTAAGATCTTAGCTATTAGGCCAGAGTAAGAATTAAGACCTTAACCATTAGGCCAGAGTACGAGTCTAAGACCTTAGCAATTAGGCCAGAGTAAGAGTTAAGACGTTAACCAGTAGGCCAGAGTACGAGTCTAAGACCTTAGCTATTAGGCCAGAGTAAAAGTTAAGATCTTAGCTATTAGGCCAGAGTAAGAGTTAAGACCTTAACCATTAGGCCAGAGTACGAGTCTAAGACCTTAGCAATTAGGCCAGAGTAAGAGTTAAGACCTTAAGCAGTAGGCCAGGGCAAGAGTTAAGACCTTAACCAGTAGGCCAGAGGATGAGTCTAAGACCTTAGCTATTAGGCCAGAGTAAGAGTTAAGACCTTAGCTATTAGGACAGAGAAAGAGTTAAGACCTTAGCTATTAGGCGAGAGTAGGAATCCAAGACCTTAACCAGTAGGCCAGAGTAAGAGTTAAGACCTTAGCTATTAGGCCAGAGTAAGAGTTAAGTCCTTAACCTGTAGGCCAGAGTAAGAGTCTAAGACCTTAGCTATTAGGCCAGAGTAAGAGTTAAGACCTTAACCTGTAGGCCATAGTACGAGTCTAAGACCTTAGCTATTAGGCCACAGTAAGAGTTAAGACCTTAGCTATTAGGCCAGAGTAAGAGTTAAGACCTTAACCAGTAGGCCAGAGTAGGAGTCTAAGACCTTAGCTATTAGGCCAGAGTAAGAGTTAAGACCTTAACCTGTAGGCCATAGTACGAGTCTAAGACCTTAGCTATTAGGCCAGAGTAAGAGTTAAGATCTTAGCTATTAGGCCAGAGTAAGAGTTAAGACCTTAACCATTAGGCCAGAGTACGAGTCTAAGACCTTAGCAATTAGGCCAGAGTAAGAGTTAAGACCTTAACCAGTAGGCCAGAGTACGAGTCTAAGACCTTAGCTATTAGGCCAAAATAAGAGTTAAGATCTTAGCTATTAGGCCAGAGTGAGAGTTAAGACCTTAATCATTAGGCCAGATTACGAGTCTAAGACCTTAGCTATTAGGCCAGAGTAAGAGTTAAGACCTTGACCTGTAGGCCAGAGTAAGAGTTAAGACCTTAACCATTAGGCCAGAGTACGAGTCTAAGACCCTAGCTATTAGGCCAGAGTAAGAGTTAAGACCTTAACCATTAGGCTAGAGCACGAGTCTAAGACCTTAGCTATTAGGCCAGAGTATGAGTCTAAGACCTTAGCTATTAGGCCAGAGTAAGAGTTAAGACCTTAGCTATTAGGCCAGAGTTAAGACCTTAACCAGTAGGCCAGAGTAAGAGTTAAGACCTTAACCAGTAGGCCAGAGTAAGAGTTAAGACCTTAACCTGTAGGCCAGAGTACGAGTCTAAGACCTTAGCTATTAGGCCAGAGTAAGTGTTAAGAGCTTTTCCAGTAGGCCAGAGTAAGAGTTAAGACCTTAACCAGTAGGCCAGAGTACGAGTCTAAGACCTTAGCTATTAGGCCAGAGTAAGAGTTAAGATCTTAGCTATTAGGCCAGAGTAAGAGTTAAGACCTTAACCATTAGGCCAGAGTACGAGTTTAAGACCTTAGCAATTAGGCCAGAGTAAGAGTTAAGACCTTAACCAGTAGGCCAGAGCAAGAGTTAAGACTTTAACCAGTAGGCCAGAGGACGAGTCTAAGACCTTAGCTATTAGGCCAGAGTAAGAGTTAAGACCTTAACCATTAGGTCAGAGTACGAGTCTAAGACCTCAGCTATTAGTCCAGAGTAAGAGTTAAGACCTTAGCTATTAGGCCAGAGAAAGAGTTAAGACCTTAGCTATTAGGCCAGAGTAAGAGTTAAGACCTTAACCATTAGGCCAGAGTAAGAGATTAAGACCTTAGCTATTAGGCCAGAGTAAGAGTTAAGACCTTAACCATTAGGCCAGAGTACGAGTCTAAGACCTTAGCTATTAGGCCAGAGTAAGAGTTAAGACCTTAACCAGTAGGCCAGAGTAAGAGTTAAGACCTTAGCTATTAGGCCAGAGTAAGAGTTAAGACCTCGCTATTAGGCCAGAGTAAGAGTTAAGACCTTAACCAGTAGGTCAGAGTAAGAGTTAAGACCTTAACCTGTAGGCCAAAGTACGAGTCTAAGACCTTAGCTATTAGGCCAGAGTAAGTGTTAAGAGCTTTTCCAGTAGGCCAGAGTAAGAGTTAAGACCTTAACCAGTAGGCCAGAGTACGAGTCTAAGACCTTAGCTATTAGGCCAGAGTAAGAGTTAAGATCTTAGCTATTAGGCCAGAGTAAGAGTTAAGACCTTAACCATTAGGCCAGAGTACGAGTTTAAGACCTTAGCAATTAGGCCAGAGTAAGAGTTAAGACCTTAACCAGTAGGCCAGAGCAAGAGTTAAGACTTTAACCAGTAGGCCAGAGGACGAGTCTAAGACCTTAGCTATTAGGCCAGAGTAAGAGTTAAGACCTTAACCATTAGGTCAGAGTACGAGTCTAAGACCTCAGCTATTAGTCCAGAGTAAGAGTTAAGACCTTAGCTATTAGGCCAGAGAAAGAGTTAAGACCTTAGCTATTAGGCCAGAGTAAGAGTTAAGACCTTAACCATTAGGCCAGAGTAAGAGATTAAGACCTTAGCTATTAGGCCAGAGTAAGAGTTAAGACCTTAACCATTAGGCCAGAGTACGAGTCTAAGACCTTAGCTATTAGGCCAGAGTAAGAGTTAAGACCTTAACCAGTAGGCCAGAGTAAGAGTTAAGACCTTAGCTATTAGGCCAGAGTAAGAGTTAAGACCTCAGCTATTAGGCCAGAGTAAGAGTTAAGACCTTAACCAGTAGGTCAGAGTAAGAGTTAAGACCTTAACCTGTAGGCCAAAGTACGAGTCTAAGACCTTAGCTATTAGGCCAGAGTAAGAGTTAAGACCTTAACCATTAGGCCAGAGTACGAGTATAAGACCTTAGCTATTAGGCCAGAGTAAGAGTTAAGACCTTAACCAGTAGGCCAGAGTAAGAGTTAAGACCTTAGCTATTAGGCTAGAGTAAGAGTTAGGACCTTAACCATTAGGCCAGAGTATGAGTCTAAGACCTTAGCTATTAGGCCAGAGTAAGAGTTAAGACCTTAACCAGTAGGCCAGAGTAAGAGTTAAGACCTTAGCTATTAGGCCAGAGTAAGAGTTAAGACCTTAGCTATTAGGCCAGAGTAAGAGTTAAGACCTTAACCAGTAGGCCAGAGTAAGAGTTAAGACCTTAACCTGTAGGCCATAGTATGAGTCTAAGACCTTAGCTATTAGGCCAGAGTAAGAGTTAAGACCTTAACCAGTAGGCCAGAGTAAGATTTAAGACCTTAACCAGTAGGCCAGAGTAAGAGTTGAGACCTTAGCTATAAGGCCAGAGTAAGAGTTAAGACCTTAACCAGTAGGCCAGAGTAAGAGTTAAGATCTTAACCAGTAGGCCAGAGTAAGAGTTAAGACCTTAACCTGTAGGTCATAGTACGAGTCTAAGACCTTAGCTATTAGGCCAGAGTAAGAGTTAAGACCTTAGCTATTAGGCCAGAGTAAGAGTTAAGACCTTAAACATTACGCCAGAGTACAAGTCTAAGACCTTAGCTATTAGGCCAGAGTAAGAGTTAAGACCTTAGCTATTTGGCCAGAGTAAGAGTTAAGACCTTAGCTATTAGGCCAGAGTACGAGTCTAAGACCTTAGCTATTAGGCTAGAGTAAGAGTTAAGACCTTAACCAGTAGGCCAGAGTAAGAGTTAAGACCTTAGCTATTAGGCCAGAGTAAGAGTTAAGACCTTAACCATTAGGCCACAGTAAGATTTAAGACCTTAGCTATTAGGCCAGAGTAAGAGTTAAGACCTTAACCATTAGGCCAGTGTACGAGTCTAAGACCTTAGCTATTAGGCCAGAGTAAGAGTTAAGACCTTAACCAGTAGGCCAGAGTAAGAGTTAAGACCTTAGCTATTAGGCCAGAGTAAGAGTTAAGACCTTAGCTATTAGGCCAGAGTAAGAGTTAAGACCTTAACCAGTAGGCCAGAGTAAGAGTTAAGAACTTAACCTGTAGGCCAGAGTACGAGTCTAAGACCTTAGCTATTAGGCCAGAGTAAGAGTTAAGACCTTAACCTGTAGGTCATAGTACGAGTCTAAGACCTTAGCTATTAGGACAGAGTAAGAGTTAAGACCTTAACCACTAGGCCAGAGTACGAGTCTAAGACCTTAGCTATTAGGCCAGAGTAAGAGTTAAGATCTTAGCTATTAGGCCAGAGTAAGAGTTAAGACCTTAACCATTAGGCCAGAGTACGAGTCAAAGGCCTTAGCAATTAGGCCAGAGTAGGAGTTAAGACCTTAACCAGTAGGCCAGAGTACGAGTTAAGATCTTAGCTATTAGGCCAGAGTAAGAGTTAAGACCTTAGCTATTAGGCCAGAGTAAGAGTTAAGACCTTAACCAGTAGGCCAGAGTAAGAGTTAAGACCTTAACCTGTAGGCCATAGTACGAGTCTATGACCTTAGCTATTAGGCCAGAGTAAGAGTTAAGACATTAGCTATTAGGCCAGAGTAAGAGTTAAGACCTTAAACATTAGGCCATAGTACGAGTCTAAGACCTTAGCTATTAGGCCAGAGTAAGTGTTAAGACCTTAGCTATTTGGCCAGAGTAAGAGTTAAGACCTTAGCTATTAGGCCAGAGTACGAGTCTAAGACCTTAGCTATTAGGCTAGAGTAAGAGTTAAGACCTTAACCAGTAGGCCAGAGTAAGAGTTAAGACCTTTGCTCTTAGGCCAGAGTAAGAGTTAAGACCTTAACCATTAGGCCAGAGTATGAGTCTAAGACCTTAGCTATTAGGCCAGAGTAAGAGTTAAGACCTTAACCAGTAGGCCAGAGTAAGAGTTAAGACCTTAGCTATTAGGCCAGAGTAAGAGTTAAGACCTTAACCAGTAGGCCAGAGTAAGAGTTAAGACCTTAACCTGTAGGCCATAGTACGAGTCTAAGACCTTAGCTATTAGGCCAGAGTAAGAGTTAAGACCTTAACCAGTAGGCCAGAGCAAGAGTTAAGACCTTAACCAGTAGGCCAGAGGACGAGTCTAAGACCTTAGCAATTAGGCCAGAGTTAGAGTTAAGACCTTAACCAGTAGGCCAGAGCAAGAGTTAAGACCTTAACCAGTAGGCCAGAGTACGAGTCTAAGACCTTAGCTATTAGGCCAGAGTAAGAGTTAAGATGTTAGCTATTAGGCCAGAGTAAGAGTTAAGACCTTAATCATTACGCCAGATTACGAGTCTAAGACCTCAGCAATAAGGCCAGAGTAAGAGTTAAGACCTTAACCTGTAGGCCAGAGTAAGAGTTAAGACCTTAACCATTAGGCCAGAGTACGAGTCTAAGACCTTAGCTATTTGGCCAGAGTAAGAGTTAAGATCTTAGCTACTAGGCCAGAGTAAGAGTTAATACCTTAATCAGTAGGCCAGAGTAAGAGTCTATGACCTTAGCTATTCGGCCAGAGTAAGAGTTAAGATCTTAAACTGTAGGCCAGAGTAAGAGTTAAGACCTTAACCATTAGGCCAGAGTACGAGTCTAAGACCTTAGCTATTAGGCCAGAGTAAGAGTTAAGACCTTAGCTATTAGGCCAGAGAAAGAGTTAAGACCTTAGCTATTAGGCCAGAGTAAGAGTTAAGACCTTAACCAGTAGGCCAGAGTTAGAGTTAAGACCTTAACGTGTAGGCCAGAGTAAGAGTCTAAGACCTTAGCTATTAGGCCAGAGTAAGAGTTAAGACCTTAACCAGTAGGACAGAGTAAGAGTTAAGACCTTAGCTATTAGGCCAGAGAACGAATCTAAGACCTTAGCTATTAGGCCAGAGTAAGTGTTAAGACCTTTTACAGTAGGCCAGAGTAAGAGTTAAGACCTTAACCAGTAGGCCAGAGTACGAGTCTAAGACCTTAACCATTAGGCCAGAGTAAGAGTTAAGACCTTGGCTATTAGGCCAGAGGAAGAGTTAAGACCTTAGCTATTAGGCGAGAGTAGGAGTCTAAGACCTTAACCAGTAGGCCAGAGTAAGAGTTAAGACCATAGCTATTAGGCCAGAGTAAGAGTTAAGTCCTTAACCTGTAGGCCAGAGTAAGAGTCTAAGACCTTAGCTATTAGGCCAGAGTAAGAGTTAAGACCTTAACCTGTAGGCCATAGTACGAGTCTAAGACCTTAGCTATTAGGCCAGAGTAAGAGTTAAGACCTTAGCTATTAGGCCAGAGTAAGAGTTAAGACCTTAACCATTAGGCCAGAGTAAGAGTTAAGACCTTAACCAGTAGGCCAGAGTAGGACTCTAAGACCTTAGCTATTAGGCCAGAGTAAGAGTTAAGACCTTAACCTGTAGGCCATAGTCCGAGTCTAAGACCTTAGCTATTAGGACAGAGTAAGAGTTAAGACCTTAACCAGTAGGCCAGAGTACGAGTCTAAGACCTTAGCTATTAGGCCAGAGTAAGAGTTAAGATCTTAGCTATTAGGCCAGAGTAAGAGTTAAGACCTTAACCATTAGGCCAGAGTACGAGTCTAAGACCTTGGCTATTAGGCCAGAGTAAGAGTTAAGACCTTAACCAGTAGGCAAGAGTAAGAGTTAAGACCTTCGCTATTAGGCCAGAGTAAGAGTTGAGACCTTAGCTATTAGGCCAGAGTAAGAGTTAAGACCTTAACCAGTAGGCCAGAGTAAGAGTTAAGACCTTAACCTGTAGGCCATAGTACGAGTCTAAGACCTTAGCTATTAGGCCAGAGTAAGAGTTAAGACCTTAACCAGTAGGCCAGAGCAAGAGTTAAGACCTTAACCAGTAGGCCAGAGGACGAGTCTAAGACCTTAGCAATTAGGCCAGAGTTAGAGTTAAGACCTTAACCAGTAGGCCAGAGCAAGAGTTAAGACCTTAACCAGTAGGCCAGAGTACGAGTCTAAGACCTTAGCTATTAGGCCAAAGTAAGTGTTAAGATGTTAGCTATTAGGCCAGAGTAAGAGTTAAGACCTTAATCATTAGGCCAGAGTACGAGTCTAAGACCTCAGCAATTAGGCCAGAGTAAGAGTTAAGACCTTAACCTGTAGGCCAGAGTAAGAGTTAAGACCTTAACCATTAGGCCAGAGTACGAGTCTAAGACCTTAGCTATTAGGCCAGAGTAAGAGTTAAGATCTTAGCTACTAGGCCAGAGTAAGGGTTAAGACCTTAATCAGTAGGCCGGAGTAAGAGTCTATTACCTTAGCTATTAGGCCAGAGTAAGAGTTAAGACCTTAACCTGTAGGCCAGAGTAAGAGTTAAGACCTTAACCATTAGGCCAGAGTACGAGTCTAAGACCTTAGCTATTAGGCCAGAGTAAGAGTTAAGACCTTAACCAGTAGGCCAGAGTTAGAGTTAAGACCTTAACCTGTAGGCCAGACTAAGAGTCTAAGACCTTAGCTATTAGGCCAGAGTAAGAGTTAAGACCTTAACCAGTAGGACAGAGTAAGAGTTACGACCTTAGCTATTAGGCCAGAGAACGAGTCTAAGACCTTAGCTATTAGGCCAGAGTAAGTGTTAAGACCTTTTCCAGTAGGCCAGAGTAAGAGTTAAGACCTTAACCAGTAGGCCAGAGTACGAGTCTAAGACCTTAGCTATTAGGCCAGAGTAAGAGTTAAGATCTTAGCTATTAGGCCAGAGTAAGAGTTAAGACCTTAACCATTAGGCCAGAGTACGAGTCTAAGACCTTAGCAATTAGGCCAGAGTAAGAGTTAAGACCTTAACCAGTAGGCCAGAGCAAGAGTTAAGACCTTAACCATTAGGCCAGAGTACGAGTCTAAGACCTTAGCAATTAGGCCAGAGTAAGAGTTAAGACCTTAACCAGTAGGCCAGAGTACGAGTCTAAGACCTTAGCTAGTAGCCCAGAGTAAAAGTTAAGATCTTAGCTATTAGGCCAGAGTAAGAGTTAAGACCTTAACCATTAGGCCAGAGTACGAGTCTAAGACCTTAGCAATTAGGCCAGAGTAAGAGTTAAGACCTTAACCAGTAGGCCAGAGCAAGAGTTAAGACCTTAACCAGTAGGCCAGAGGACGAGTCTAAGACCTTAGCTATTAGGCCAGAGTAAGAGTTAAGTCCTTAACCTGTAGGCCAGAGTAAGAGTCTAAGACCTTAGCTATTAGGCCAGAGTAAGAGTTAAGACTTTAACCTGTAGGCCATAGTACGAGTCTAAGACCTTAGCTATTAGGCCAGAGTAAGAGTTAAGACCTTAGCTATTAGGCCAGAGTAAGAGTTAAGACCTTAACCATTAGGCCAGAGTAAGAGTTAAGACCTTAACCAGTAGGCCAGAGTAGGAGTCTAAGACCTTAGCTATTAGGCCAGAGTAAGAGTTAAGACCTTAACCTGTAGGCCATAGTACGAGTCTAAGACCTTAGCTATTAGGACAGAGTAAGAGTTAAGACCTTAACCAGTAGGCCAGAGTACGAGTCTAAGACCTTAGCTATTAGGCCAGAGTAAGAGTTAAGATCTTAGCTATTAGGCCAGAGTAAGAATTAAGACCTTAACCATTAGGCCAGAGTACGAGTCTAAGACCTTAGCAATTAGGCTAGAGTAAGAGTTAAGACCTTAACCAGTAGGCCAGAGTACGAGTCTAAGACCTTAGCTATTAGGCCAGAGTAAAAGTTAAGATCTTAGCTATTAGGCCAGAGTAAGAGTTAAGACCTTAACCATTAGGCCAGAGTACGAGTCTAAGACCTTAGCAATTAGGCCAGAGTAAGAGTTAAGACCTTAACCAGTAGGCCAGAGCAAGAGTTAAGACCTTAACCAGTAGGCCAGAGGACGAGTCTAAGACCTTAGCTATTAGGCCAGAGTAAGAGTTAAGACCTTAGCTATTAGGCCAGAGAAAGAGTTAAGACCTTAGCTATTAGGCGAGAGTAGGAATCCAAGACCTTAACCAGTAGGCCAGAGTAAGAGTTAAGACCTTAGCTATTAGGCCAGAGTAAGAGTTAAGTCCTTAACCTGTAGGCCAGAGTAAGAGTCTAAGACCTTAGCTATTAGGCCAGAGTAAGAGTTAAGACCTTAACCTGTAGGCCATAGTACGAGTCTAAGACCTTAGCTATTAGGCCACAGTAAGAGTTAAGACCTTAGCTATTAGGCCAGAGTAAGAGTTAAGACCTTAACCATTAGGCCAGAGTAAGAGTTAAGACCTTAACCAGTAGGCCAGAGTAGGAGTCTAAGACCTTAGCTATTAGGCCAGAGTAAGAGTTAAGACCTTAACCTGTAGGCCATAGTACGAGTCTAAGACCTTAGCTATTAGGACAGAGTAAGAGTTAAGACCTTAACCAGTAGGCCAGAGTAAGAGTCTAAGACCTTAGCTATTAGGCCAGAGTAAGAGTTAAGATCTTAGCTATTAGGCCAGAGTAAGAGTTAAGACCTTAACCATTAGGCCAGAGTACGAGTCTAAGACCTTAGCAATTAGGCCAGAGTAAGAGTTAAGACCTTAACCAGTAGGCCAGAGTACGAGTCTAAGACCTTAGCTATTAGGCCAAAGTAAGAGTTAAGATCTTAGCTATTAGGCCAGAGTAAGAGTTAAGACCTTAATCATTAGGCCAGATTACGAGTCTAAGACCTTAGCTATTAGGCCAGAGTAAGAGTTAAGACCTTGACCTGTAGGCCAGAGTAAGAGTTAAGACCTTAACCATTAGGCCAGAGTACGAGTCTAAGACCCTAGCTATTAGGCCAGAGTAAGAGTTAAGACCTTAACCATTAGGTCAGAGTACGAGTCTAAGACCTCAGCTATTAGTCCAGAATAAGAGTTAAGACCTTAGCTATTAGGCCAGAGTAAGAGTTAAGACCTTAACCATTAGGTCAGAGTACGAGTCTAAGACCTTAGCTATTAGGCCAGAGTAAGAGTTAAGACCGTAGCTATTAGGCCAGAGAAAGAGTTAAGACCTTAGCTATTAGGCGAGAGTAGGAGTCTAAGACCTTAACCAGTAGGCCAGAGTAAGAGTTAAGACCATAGCTATTAGGCCAGAGTAAGAGTTAAGTCCTTAACCTGTAGGCCAGAGTAAGAGTCTAAGACCTTAGCTATTAGGCCAGAGTAAGAGTTAAGACCTTAACCTGTAGGCCATAGTACGAGTCTAAGACCTTAGCTATTAGGCCAGAGTAAGAGTTAAGACCTTAGCTATTAGGCCACAGTAAGTGTTAAGACCTTAACCATTAGGCCAGAGTAAGAGTTAAGACCTTAACCAGTAGGCCAGAGTACGAGTCTAAGACCTTAGCTATTAGGCCAGAGTAAGAGTTAAGACCTTAACCTGTAGGCCATAGTACGAGTCTAAGACCTTAGCTATTAGGACAGAGTAAGAGTTAAGACCTTAACCAGTAGGCCAGAGTACGAGTCTAAGACCTTAGCTATTAGGCCAGAGTAAGAGTTAAGATCTTAGCTATTAGGCCAGAGTAAGAGTTAAGACCTTAACCATTAGGCCAGAGTACGAGTCTAAGACCTTAGCAATTAGGCCAGAGTTAGAGTTAAGACCTTAACCAGTAGGCCAGAGTACGAGTCTAAGACCTTAGCTATTAGGCCAGAGTAAGAGTTAAGATCTTAGCTATTAGGCCAGAGTAAGAGTTAAGACCTTAATCATTAGGCCAGATTACGAGTCTAAGACCTTAACCAGTAGGCCAGAGTAAGAGTTAAGACCTTAACCTGTAGGCCATAGTACGAGTCTAAGACCTTAGCTATTAGGCCAGAGTAAGAGTTAAGACCTTAACCAGTAGGCCAGAGCAAGAGTTAAGACCTTAACCAGTAGGCCAGAGGACGAGTCTAAGACCTTAGCAATTCAGCCAGAGTTAGAGTTAAGACCTTAACCAGTAGGCCAGAGCAAGAGTTAAGACCTTAACCAGTAGGCCAGAGTTAGAGTCTAAGACCTTAGCTATTAGGCCAGAGTAAGAGTTAAGATCTTAGCTATTAGGCCAGAGTAAGAGTTAAGACCTTAACCATTAGGCCAGAGTACGAGTCTAAGACCTTAGCTATTAGGCCAGAGTAAGAGTTAAGATCTTAGCTATTAGGCCAGAGTAAGAGTTAAGACCTTAATCAGTAGGCCAGAGTACGAGTCTAAGACCTTAGCTATTAGGCCAGAGTAAGAGTTAAGATCTTAGCTATTAGGCCAGAGTAAGAGTTAAGACCTCAATCATTAGGCCAGATTACGAGTCTAAGACCTTAGCTATTAGGCCAGAGTAAGAGTTAAGACCTTGACCTGTAGGCCAGAGTAAGAGTTAAGACCTTAACCATTAGGCCAGAGTACGAGTCTAAGACCTTAGCTATTAGGCCAGAGTAAGAGTTAAGACCTTATCCATTAGGCTAGAGCACGAGTCTAAGACCTTAGCTATTAGGCCAGAGTATGAGTCTAAGACCTTAGCTATTAGGCCAGAGTAAGAGTTAAGACCTTAGCTATTAGGCCAGAGTAAGAGTTAAGACCTTAGCTATTAGGCCAGAGTGAGAGTTAAGACCTTAACCAGTAGGCCAGAGTAAGAGTTAAGACCTTAACCTGTAGGCCAGAGTAAGAGTCTAAGACCTTAGCTATTAGGCCAGAGTAAGAGTTAAGACCTTAACCAGTAGGACAGAGTAAGAGTTGAGACCTTAGCTATTAGGCCAGAGAACGAGTCTAAGACCTTAGCTATTAGGCCAGAGTAACTGTTAAGACCTTTTCCAGTAGGCCAGAGTAAGAGTTAAGACCTTAACCAGTAGGCCAGAGTATGAGTCTAAGACCTTAGCTATTAGGCCAGAGTAAGAGTTAAGACCTTAACCATTAGGCCAGAGTACGAGTTTAAGACCTTAGCAATTAGGCCAGAGTAAGAGTTAAGACCTTAACCAGTAGGCCAGAGCAAGAGTTAAGACCTTAACCAGTAGGCCAGAGGACGAGTCTAAGACCTTAGCTATTAGGCCAGAGTAAGAGTTAAGACCTTAACCAATAGTTCAGAGTACGAGTCTAAGACCTCAGCTATTAGGCCAGAGTAAGAGTTAAGACCTTAGCTATTAGGCCAGAGAAAGAGTTAAGACCTTAGCTATTAGGTTAGCGTAAGAGTTAAGACCTTAAACATTAGGCCAGAGTTTGAGTCTAAGACCTTAGCTATTAGGCCAGAGTAAGAGTTAAGACCTTTGCTATTTGGCCAGAGTAAGAGTTAAGACCTTAGCTATTAGGCCAGAGTACGAGTCTAAGACCTTAGCTATTAGGCCAGAGTAAGAGTTAAGACCTTAACCAGTAGGACAGAGTAAGAGTTGAGACCTTAGCTATTAGGCCAGAGAACGAGTCTAAGACCTTAGCTATTAGGCCAGAGTAACTGTTAAGACCTTTTCCAGTAGGCCAGAGTAAGAGTTAAGACCTTAACCAGTAGGCCAGAGTATGAGTCTAAGACCTTAGCTATTAGGCCAGAGTAAGAGTTAAGACCTTAACCATTAGGCCAGAGTACGAGTTTAAGACCTTAGCAATTAGGCCAGAGTAAGAGTTAAGACCTTAACCAGTAGGCCAGAGCAAGAGTTAAGACCTTAACCAGTAGGCCAGAGGACGAGTCTAAGACCTTAGCTATTAGGCCAGAGTAAGAGTTAAGACCTTAACCAATAGTTCAGAGTACGAGTCTAAGACCTCAGCTATTAGGCCAGAGTAAGAGTTAAGACCTTAGCTATTAGGCCAGAGAAAGAGTTAAGACCTTAGCTATTAGGTTAGCGTAAGAGTTAAGACCTTAAACATTAGGCCAGAGTTTGAGTCTAAGACCTTAGCTATTAGGCCAGAGTAAGAGTTAAGACCTTTGCTATTTGGCCAGAGTAAGAGTTAAGACCTTAGCTATTAGGCCAGAGTACGAGTCTAAGACCTTAGCTATTAGGCTAGAGTAAGATTTAAGACCTTAACCAGTAGGCCAGAGTAAGAGTTAAGACCTTAGCTATTAGGCCAGAGTAAGAGTTAAGACCTTAACCATTAGGCCAGAGTAAGAGTTAAGACCTTAGCTATTAGGCCAGAGTAAGAGTTAAGATCTTAACCATTAGGCTAGAGTACGAGTCTAAGACCTTAGCTATTAGGCCAGAGTAAGAGTTAAGAACTTAACCAGTAGGCCAGAGTAAGAGTTAAGACCTTAGCTATTAGGCCAGAGTAAGAGTTAAGACCTTAACCAGTAGGCCAGAGTAAGAGTTAAGACCTTAACCTGTAGGCCAAAGTACGAGTCTAAGACCTTAGCTATTAGGCCAGAGTAAGAGGTAAGACCTTAACCATTAGGCCAGAGTACGAGTATAAGACCTTAGCTATTAGGCCAGAGTAAGAGTTAAGACCTTAACCAGTAGGCCAGAGTAAGAGTTAAGACCTTAGCTATTAGGCCAGAGTAAGAGTTAAGACCTTAACCATTAGGCCAGAGTAAGAGTTAAGACCTTAGCTATTAGGCTAGAGTAAGAGTTAAGACCTTAACCATTAGGCCAGAGTACGAGTCTAAGACCTTAGCTATTAGGCCAGAGTAAGAGTTAAGACCTTAACCAGTAGGCCAGAGTAAGAGTCTAAGACCTTAGCTATTAGGCCAGAGTAAGAGTTAAGACCTTAACCATTAGGTCACAGTACGAGTCTAAGACCTTAGCTATTAGGCCAGAGTAAGAGTTAAGACCGTAGCTATTAGGCCAGAGAAAGAGTTAAGACCTTAGCTATTAGGCGAGAGTAGGAGTCTAAGACCTTAACCAGTAGGCCAGAGTAAGAGTTAAGACCATAGCTATTAGGCCAGAGTAAGAGTTAAGTCCTTAACCTGTAGGCCAGAGTAAGAGTCTAAGACCTTAGCTATTAGGCCAGAGTAAGAGTTAAGACCTTAACCTGTAGGCCATAGTATGAGTCTAAGACCTTAGCTATTAGGCCAGAGTAAGAGTTAAGACCTTAGCTATTAGGCCACAGTAAGTGTTAAGACCTTAACCATTAGGCCAGAGTAAGAGTTAAGACCTTAACCAGTAGGCCAGAGTACGAGTCTAAGACCTTAGCTATTAGGCCAGAGTAAGAGTTAAGACCTTAACCTGTAGGCCATAGTACGAGTCTAAGACCTTAGCTATTAGGACAGAGTAAGAGTTAAGACCTTAACCAGTAGGCCAGAGTACGAGTCTAAGACCTTAGCTATTAGGCCAGAGTAAGAGTTAAGATCTTAGCTATTAGGCCAGAGTAAGAGTTAAGACCTTAACCATTAGGCCAGAGTACGAGTCTAAGACCTTAACAATTAGGCCAGAGTTAGAGTTAAGACCTTAACCAGTAGGCCAGAGTACGAGTCTAAGACCTTAGCTATTAGGCCAGAGTAAGAGTTAAGATCTTAGCTATTAGGCCAGAGTAAGAGTTAAGACCTTAATCATTAGGCCAGATTACGAGTCTAAGACCTTAACCAGTAGGCCAGAGTAAGAGTTAAGACCTTAACCTGTAGGCCATAGTACGAGTCTAAGACCTTAGCTATTAGGCCAGAGTAAGAGTTAAGACCTTAACCAGTAGGCCAGAGCAAGAGTTAAGACCTTAACCAGTAGGCCAGAGGACGAGTCTAAGACCTTAGCAATTCGGCCAGAGTTAGAGTTAAGACCTTAACCAGTAGGCCAGAGCAAGAGTTAAGACCTTAACCAGTAGGCCAGAGTTAGAGTCTAAGACCTTAGCTATTAGGCCAGAGTAAGAGTTAAGATCTTAGCTATTAGGCCAGAGTAAGAGTTAAGACCTTAACCATTAGGCCAGAGTACGAGTCTAAGACCTTAGCTATTAGGCCAGAGTAAGAGTTAAGATCTTAGCTATTAGGCCAGAGTAAGAGTTAAGACCTTAATCAGTAGGCCAGAGTAAGAGTCTATGACCTTAGCTATTAGGCCAGAGTTAGAGTTAAGACCTTAACCAGTAGGCCAGAGTAAGAGTTAAGACCTTAACCATTAGGCCAGAGTACGAGTCTAAGACCTTAGCTATTAGGCCAGAGTAAGAGTTAAGATCTTAACTATTAGGCCAGAGTAAGAGTTAAGACCTTAATCAGTATGCCAGAGTAAGAGTCTATGACCTTAGCTATTAGGCCAGAGAAAGAGTTAAGACCTTAGCTATTAGGCGAGAGTAGGAGTCTAAGACCTTAACCAGTAGGCCAGAGTAAGAGTTAAGACCATAGCTATTAGGCCAGAGTAAGAGTTAAGTCCTTAACCTGTAGGCCAGAGTAAGAGTCTAAGACCTTAGCTATTAGGCCAGAGTAAGAGTTAAGACCTTAACCTGTAGGCCATAGTACGAGTCTAAGACCTTAGCTATTAGGCCAGAGTAAGAGTTAAGACCTTAGCTATTAGGCCACAGTAAGTGTTAAGACCTTAACCATTAGGCCAGAGTAAGAGTTAAGACCTTAACCAGTAGGCCAGAGTACGAGTCTAAGACCTTAGCTATTAGGCCAGAGTAAGAGTTAAGACCTTAACCTGTAGGCCATAGTACGAGTCTAAGACCTTAGCTATTAGGACAGAGTAAGAGTTAAGACCTTAACCAGTAGGCCAGAGTACGAGTCTAAGACCTTAGCTATTAGGCCAGAGTAAGAGTTAAGATCTTAGCTATTAGGCCAGAGTAAGAGTTAAAACCTTAACCATTAGGCCAGAGTACGAGTCTAAGACCTTAGCAATTAGGCCAGAGTTGGAGTTAAGACCTTAACCAGTAGGCCAGAGTACGAGTCTAAGACCTTAGCTATTAGGCCAGAGTAAGAGTTAAGATCTTAGCTATTAGGCCAGAGTAAGAGTTAAGACCTTAATCATTAGGCCAGATTATGAGTCTAAGACCTTAACCAGTAGGCCAGAGTAAGAGTTAAGACCTTAACCTGTAGGCCATAGTACGAGTCTAAGACCTTAGCTATTAGGCCAGAGTAAGAGTTAAGACCTTAACCAGTAGGCCAGAGCAAGAGTTAAGACCTTAACCAGTAGGCCAGAGGACGAGTCTAAGACCTTAGCAATTCGGCCAGAGTTAGAGTTAAGACCTTAACCAGTAGGCCAGAGCAAGAGTTAAGACCTTAACCAGTAGGCCAGAGTTAGAGTCTAAGACCTTAGCTATTAGGCCAGAGTAAGAGTTAAGATCTTAGCTATTAGGCCAGAGTAAGAGTTAAGACCTTAACCATTAGGCCAGAGTACGAGTCTAAGACCTTAGCTATTAGGCCAGAGTAAGAGTTAAGATCTTAGCTATTAGGCCAGAGTAAGAGTTAAGACCTTAATCAGTAGGCCAGAGTAAGAGTCTATGACCTTAGCTATTAGGCCAGAGTAAGAGTTAAGACCTTAACCAGTAGGCCAGAGTAAGAGTTAAGACCTTAACCATTAGGCCAGAGTACGAGTCTAAGACCTTAGCTATTAGGCCAGAGTAAGAGTTAAGATCTTAACTATTAGGCCAGAGTAAGAGTTAAGACCTTAATCAGTATGCCAGAGTAAGAGTCTATGACCTTAGCTATTAGGCCAACAAAAGAGTTAAGACCTTAGCTATTAGGCGAGAGTAGGAGTCTAAGACCTTAACCAGTAGGCCAGAGTAAGAGTTAAGAACATAGCTATTAGGCCAGAGTAAGAGTTAAGTCCTTAACCTGTAGGCCAGAGTAAGAGTCTAAGACCTTAGCTATTAGGCCAGAATATGAGTTAAGACCTTAACCTGTAGGCCATAGTACGAGTCTAAGACCTTAGCTATTAGGCCAGAGTAAGAGTTAAGACCTTAGCTATTAGGCCACAGTAAGTGTTAAGACCTTAACCATTAGGCCAGAGTAAGAGTTAAGACCTTAACCAGTAGGCCAGAGTACGAGTCTAAGACCTTAGCTATTAGGCCAGAGTAAGAGTTAAGACCTTAACCTGTAGGCCATAGTACGAGTCTAAGACCTTAGCTATTAGGACAGAGTAAGAGTTAAGACCTTAACCAGTAGGCCAGAGTACGAGTCTAAGACCTTAGCTATTAGGCCAGAGTAAGAGTTAAGATCTTAGCTATTAGGCCAGAGTAAGAGTTAAAACCTTAACCATTAGGCCAGAGTACGAGTCTAAGACCTTAGCAATTAGGCCAGAGTTAGAGTTAAGACCTTAACCAGTAGGCCAGAGTACGAGTCTAAGACCTTAGCTATTAGGCCAGAGTAAGAGTTAAGATCTTAGCTATTAGGCCAGAGTAAGAGTTAAGACCTTAATCATTAGGCCAGATTACGAGTCTAAGACCTTAACCAGTAGGCCAGAGTAAGAGTTAAGACCTTAACCTGTAGGCCATAGTACGAGTCTAAGACTTTAGCTATTAGGCCAGAGTAAGAGTTAAGACCTTAACCAGTAGGCCAGAGCAAGAGTTAAGACCTTAACCAGTAGGCCAGAGGACGAGTCTAAGACCTTAGCAATTCGGCCAGAGTTAGAGTTAAGACCTTAACCAGTAGGCCAGAGCAAGAGTTAAGACCTTAACCAGTAGGCCAGAGTTAGAGTCTAAGACCTTAGCTATTAGGCCAGAGTAAGAGTTAAGATCTTAGCTATTAGGCCAGAGTAAGAGTTAAGACCTTAACCATTAGGCCAGAGTACGAGACTAAGACCTTAGCTATTAGGCCAGAGTAAGAGTTAAGATCTTAGCTATTAGGCCAGAGTAAGAGTTAAGACCTTAATCAGTAGGCCAGAGTAAGAGTCTATGACCTTAGCTATTAGGCCAGAGTAAGAGTTAAGACCTTAACCAGTAGGCCAGAGTAAGAGTTAAGACCTTAACCATTAGGCCAGAGTACGAGTCTAAGACCTTAGCTATTAGGCCAGAGTAAGAGTTAAGATCTTAACTATTAGGCCAGAGTAAGAGTTAAGACCTTAATCAGTAGGCCAGAGTAAGAGTCTATGACCTTAGCTATTAGGCCAGAGAAAGAGTTAAGACCTTAGCTATTAGGCGAGAGTAGGAGTCTAAGACCTTAACCAGTAGGCCAGAGTAAGAGTTAAGACCATAGCTATTAGGCCAGAGTAAGAGTTAAGTCCTTAACCTGTAGGCCAGAGTAAGAGTCTAAGACCTTAGCTAATAGGCCAGAGTAAGAGTTAAGACCTTAACCTGTAGGCCATAGTACGAGTCTAAGACCTTAGCTATTAGGCCAGAGTAAGAGTTAAGACCTTAACCAGTAGGCCAGAGTAAGAGTTAAGACCTTAGCTATTAGGCCAGAGTAAGAGTTAAGACCTTAACCATTAGGCCAGAGTAAGAGTTAAGACCTTAGCTATTAGGCCAGAGTAAGAGTTAAGACGTTAACCATTAGGCCAGAGTACGAGTTAAGACCTTAACCAGTAGGCCAGAGTAAGATTTAAGACCTTAACCAGTAGGCCAGAGTAAGAGTCTAAGACCTTAGCTATTAGGCCAGAGTAAGAGTTAAGACCTTAGCTATTAGGTCAGAGTAAGAGTTAAGACCTTAACCAGTAGGCCAGAGTAAGAGTTAAGACCTTAACCTGTAGGCCAGAGTAAGAGTTAAGACCTTAACCATTAGGCCAGAGTACGAGTCTAAGACCTTAGCTATTAGGCCAGAGTAAGAGTTAAGATCTTATCTATTAGGCAGAGTAAGAGTTAAGACCTTAATCAGTAGGCCAGAGTAAGATTTAAGACCTTAACCAGTAGGCCAGAGTAAGAGTCTAAGACCTTAGCTATTAGGCCAGAGTAAGAGTCTAAGACCTTAGCTATTAGGCCAGAGTAAGAGTTAAGACCTTAACCTGTAGGCCATAGTACGAGTCTAAGACCTTAGCTATTAGGCCAGAGTAAGAGTTAAGACCTTAACCAGTAGGCCAAAGTAAGAGTTAAGACCTTAGCTATTATACCAGAGTATGAGTCTAAGACCTTAGCTATTAGGCCAGAGTAAGAGTTAAGACCTTAGCTATTAGGCCAGAGTAAGAGTTAAGACCTTAGCTATTAGACCAGTGTAAGAGTTAAGACCTTAACCAGTAGGCCAGAGTAAGAGTTAAGACCTTAACCTGTAGGCCATAGTACGAGTCTAAGACCTTAGCTATTAGGCCAGAGTAAGTGTTAAGACCTTAACCAGCAGGCCAGAGAAAGAGTTAAGACCTTAACCAGTAGGACAGAGTAAGAGTTAAGACCTTAACCAGTAGGCCAGAGTACGAGTCTAAGACCTTATCTATTAGGCCAGATTAAAAGTTTAAGACCTTAGCTATTAGGCCAGAGTAAGAGTTAAGACCTTAACCATTAGGCCAGAGTAAGAGTTAAGACCTTAACCAGTAGGCCAGAGTACAAGTCTAAGACCTTAGCAATTAGGCCAGAGCAAGAGTTAAGACCTTAACCTGTAGGCCATAGTACGAGTCTAAGACCTTAGCTATTAGGACAGAGTAAGAGTTAAGACCTTAACCAGTAGGCCAGAGTACGAGTCTAAGACCTTAGCTATTAGGCCAGAGTAAGAGTTAAGATCTTAGCTATTAGGCCAGAGTAAGAGTTAAGACCTTAACCATTAGGCCAGAGTACGAATCTAAGACATTAGCAATCAGGCCAGAGTAAGAGTTAAGACCTTAACCAGTAGGCCAGAGCATGAGTTAAGACCTTAACCAGTAGGCCAGAGTACGAGTCTAAGACCTTAGCTATTAGGCCAGAGTAAGAGTTGAGACCTTAACCATTAGGCCAGAGCACGAGTCTAAGACCTTAGCTATTAGGCCAGAGTAAGAGTTAAGACCTTAGCTATTAGGCCAGAGAAAGAGTAAAGACCTTAACCATTAGGCCAGAGTAAGAGTTAAGACCTTAGCTATTAGGCCAGAGTAAGAGTTAAGACCTTAACCATTAGGCCAGAGTACGAGTTAAGACCTTAACCAGTAGGCCAGAGTAAGATTTAAGACCTTAACCAGTAGGCCAGAGTAAGAGTCTAAGACCTTAGCTATTAGGCCAGAGTAAGAGTTAAGACCTTAGCTATTAGGCCAGAGTAAGAGTTAAGACCTTAACCAGTAGGCCAGAGTAAGAGTTAAGACCTTAACCAGTAGGCCAGAGTAAGAGTTAATACCTTAACCTGTAGGCCATAGTATGAGTCTAAGACCTTAGCTATTAGGCCAGAGTAAGAGTTAAGACCTTAGCTATTATACCAGAGTATGAGTCTAAGACCTTAGCTATTAGGCCAGAGTAAGAGTTAAGACCTTAGCTATTAGGCCAGAGTAAGAGTTAAGACCTTAGCTATTAGACCAGTGTAAGAGTTAAGACCTTAACCAGTAGGCCAGAGTAAGAGTTAAGACCTTAACCTGTAGGCCATAGTACGAGTCTAAGACCTTAGCTATTAGGCCAGAGTAAGTGTTAAGACCTTAACCAGCAGGCCAGAGTAAGAGTTAAGACCTTAACCAGTAGGACAGAGTAAGAGTTAAGACCTTAACCAGTAGGCCAGAGTACGAGTCTAAGACCTTATCTATTAGGCCAGATTAAAAGTTAAGACCTTAGCTATTAGGCCAGAGTAAGAGTTAAGACCTTAACCATTAGGCCAGAGTAAGAGTTAAGACCTTAACCAGTAGGCCAGAGTACAAGTCTAAGACCTTAGCAATTAGGCCAGAGCAAGAGTTCAGACCTTAACCTGTAGGCCATAGTACGAGTCTAAGACCTTAGCTATTAGGACAGAGTAAGAGTTAAGACCTTAACCAGTAGGCCAGAGTACGAGTCTAAGACCTTAGCTATTAGGCCAGAGTAAGAGTTAAGATCTTAGCTATTAGGCCAGAGTAAGAGTTAAGACCTTAACCATTAGGCCAGAGTACGAATCTAAGACATTAGCAATCAGGCCAGAGTAAGAGTTAAGACCTTAACCAGTAGGCCAGAGCAAGAGTTAAGACCTTAACCAGTAGGCCAGAGTACGAGTCTAAGACCTTAGCTATTAGGCCAGAGTAAGAGTTAAGACCTTAGCTATTAGGCCAGAGAAAGAGTAAAGACCTTAGCTATTAGGCCAGAGTAGGAGTCTAAGACCTTAACCAGTAGGCCAGAGTAAGAGTTAAGACCTTAGCTATAAGGCCAGAGTAAGAGATAAGACCTTAACTGGTAGGCCAGAATAAGAGTTAAGATCTTAACCAGGAGGCCAGAGTAAGAGTTAAGACCTTAACCTGTAGGCCATAGTACAAGTCTAAGACCTTAGCTTTTAGGCCAGAGTAAGAGTTAAGACCTTAGCTATTAGGCCAGAGTAAGAGTTAAGACCTTAAACATTAGGCCAGAGTACGAGTCTAAGACCTTAGCTATTAGGCCAGAGTAAGAGTTAAGACCTTAGCTATTTGGCCAGAGTAAGAGTTAAGACCTTAGCTATTAGGCCAGAGTACGAGTCTAAGACCTTAGCTATTAGGCTAGAGTAAGAGTTAAGACCTTAACCAGTAGGCCAGAGTAAGAGTTAAGAACTTAGCTATTAGGCCAGAGTAAGAGTTAAGACGTTAACCATTAGGCCACAGTAAGATTTAAGACCTTAGCTATTAGGCCAGAGTAAGAGATAAGACCTTAACCATTAGGCCAGAGTATGAGTCTAAGACCTTAGCTATTAGGCCAGAGTAAGAGTTAAGACCTTAACCAGTAGGCCAAAGTAAGAGTTAAGACCTTAGCTATTAGGCCAGAGTAAGAGTTAAGACCTTAGCTATTAGGCCAGAGTAAGAGTTAAGACCTTAACCAGTAGGCCAGAGTAAGAGTTAAGACCTTAACCTGTAGGCCATAGTACGAGTCTAAGACCTTAGCTATTAGGCCAGAGTAAGAGTTAAGACCTTAACCAGTAGGTCAGAGCAAGAGTTAAGACCTTAACCAGTATGCCAGAGGACGAGTCTAAGACCTTAGCTATTAGGCCAGAGTAAGAGTTAAGATCTTAGCTATTAGGCCAGAGTAAAAGTTAAGACCTTAATCATTAGGCCAGATTACGAGTCTAAGACCTCAGCAATTAGGCCAGAGTAAGAGTTAAGACCTTAACCTGTAGGCCAGAGTAAGAGTTAAGACCTTAACCATTAGGCCAGAGTAAGAGTCAAGACCTTAACCATTAGGCCAGAGTACGAGTCTAAGACCTTAGCTATTAGGCCAGAGTAAGAGTTAAGACCTTAACCAGTAGGCCAGAGTACGAGTCTAAGACCTTAGCTATTAGGCCAGAGTAAGAGTTAAGATCTTAGCTATTAGGCCAGAGTAAGAGTTAAGACCTTAACCATTAGGCCAGAGTATGAGTCTAAGACCTTAGCAATTAGGCCAGAGTAAGAGTTAAGACAGTAACCAGTAGGCCAGAGTACGAGTCTAAGACCTTAGCTATTAGGCCAGAGTAAGAGTTAAGATCTTAGCTATTAGGCCAGAGTAAGAGTTAAGACCTTAATCATTAGGCCAGATTACGAGTCTAAGACCTTAGCAATTAGGCCAGAGTAAGAGTTAAGACCTTAACCTGTGGCCAGAGTCAGAGTTAAGACCTTAACCATTAGACCAGAGTACGAGTCTAAGACCTTAGCTATTAGGCCAGAGTAAGAGTTACGATCTTAGCTATTAGGCAGAGTAAGAGTTAAGAACTTAATCAGTAGGCCAGAGTAAGAGTCTATGACCTTAGCTATTAGGCCAGAGTAAGAGTTAAGACCTTAACCTGTAGGCCAGAGTAAGAGTTAAGACCTTAACCATTAGGCCAGAGTACGAGTCTAAGACCTTAGCTATTAGGCCAGAGTAAGAGTTAAGATCTTATCTATTAGGCAGAGTAAGAGTTAAGACCTTAATCAGTAGGCCAGAGTAAGAGTCTATGACCTTAGCTATTAGGCCAGAGTATGAGTCTAAGACCTTAGCTATTAGGCCAGAGTAAGAGTTAAGACCTTAGCTAATAGGCCAGAGTAAGAGTTAAGACCTTAACCAGTAGGCCAGAGTAAGAGTTAAGACCTTAACGTGTAGGCCAGAGTAAGAGTCTAAGACCTTAGCTATTAGGCCAGAGTAAGAGTTAAGACCTTAACCAGTAGGACAAAGTAAGAGTTAAGACCTTAGCTATTAGGCCAGAGAACGAGTCTAAGACCTTAGCTATTAGGCCAGAGTAAGTGTTAAGACCTTTTCCAGTAGGCCAGAGTAAGAGTTAAGACCTTAACCAGTAGGCCAGAGTACGAGTCTAAGACCTTAGCTATTAGGCCGAGTAAGAGTTAAGATCTTAGCTATTAGGCCAGAGTAAGAGTTAAGACCTTAACCATTAGGCCAGAGTACGAGTTTAAGACCTTAGCAATTAGGCCAGAGTAAGAGTTAAGACCTTAACCAGTAGGCCAGAGCAAGAGTTAAGACCTTAACCAGTAGGCCAGAGGACGAGTCTAAGACCTTAGCTATTAGGCCAGAGTAAGAGTTAAGACCTTAACGATTAGGTCAGAGTACGAGTCTAAGACCTTAGCTATTAGGCCAGAGTAAGAGTTAAGACCTTAGCTATTAGGCCAGAGAAAGAGTTACGACCTTAGCTATTAGGCCAGAGTAAGAGTTAAGACCTTAAACATTAGGCCAGAGTTTGAGTCTAAGACCTTAGCTATTAGGCCAGAGTAAGAGTTAAGACCTTAACCAGTAGGCCAGAGTAAGAGTTAAGACCTTAGCTATTAGGCCAGAGTAAGAGTTAAGACCTTAACCATTAGGCCAGAGTAAGAGTTAAGACCTTAGCTATTAGGCCAGAGTAAGAGTTAAGACCTTAACCATTAGGCCAGAGTACGAGTCTAAGACCTTAGCTATTAGGCCAGAGTAAGAGTTAAGACCTTAACCAGTAGGCCAGAGTAAGAGTTAAGACCTTAACCTGTAGGCCAAAGTACGAGTCTAAGACCTTAGCTATTAGGCCTGAGAAAGAGTTAAGACCTTAACCATTAGGCCAGAGTACGAGTATAAGACCTTAGCTATTAGGCCAGAGTAAGAGTTAAGACCTTAACCAGTAGGCCAGAGTTAGAGTTAAGACCTTAGCTATTAGGCCAGAGTAAGAGTTAAGACCTTAACCATTAGGCCAGAGTAAGAGTTAAGACCTTAGCTATTAGGCTAGAGTAAGAGTTAAGACCTTAACCATTAGGCCAGAGTACGAGTCTAAGACCTTAGCTATTAGGCCAGAGTAAGTGTTAAGACCTTAACCAGCAGGCCAGAGTAAGAGTTAAGACCTTAACCAGTTGGCCAGAGTAAGAGTCTAAGACCTTAGCTATTAGGCTAGAGTAAGAGTTAAGACATTAACCAGTAGGCCAGAGTAAGATTTAAGACCTTAACCAGTAGTCCAGAGTAAGAGTCTAAGACCTTAGCTATTAGGCCAGAGTAAGAGTTAAGACCTTAACCAGTAGGCCAGAGTAAGAGTTAAGACCTTAACCAGTAGGCCAGAGTAAGAGTTAAGACCTTAACCTGTAGGCCATAGTACGAGTCTAAGACCTTAGCTATTAGGCCAGAGTAAGAGTTACGACCTTAGCTATTAGGCTAGAGTATGAGTCTAAGACCTTAGCTATTAGGCCAGAGTAAGAGTTAAGACCTTAGCTATTAGGCCAGAATAAGAGTTAAGACCTTAGCTATTAGACCAGAGTAAGAGTTAAGACCTTAACCAGTAGGCCAAAGTAAGAGTTAAGACCTTAACCTGTAGGCCATAGTACGAGTCTAAGACCTTAGCTATTAGGCCAGAGTAAGTGTTAAGACCTTAAACAGCAGGCCAGAGTAAGAGTTAAGACCTTAACCATTAGGCCAGAGTAAGAGTTAAGAACTTAACCAGTAGGCCAGAGTACAAGTCTAAGACCTTAGCAATTTGGCCAGAGCAAGAGTTAAGACCTTAACCTGTAGGCCATAGTATGAGTCTAAGACCTTAGCTATTAGGACAGAGTAAGAGTTAAGACCTTAACCAGTAGGCCAGAGTACGAGTCTAAGACCTTAGCTATTAGGCCAGAGTAAGAGTTAAGATCTTAGCTATTAGGCCAGAGTAAGAGTTAAGACCTTAACTATTAGGCCAGAGTACGAGTCTAAGACCTTAGCAATCAGGCCAGAGTAAGAGTTAAGACCTTAACCAGTAGGCCAGAGCAAGAGTTAAGACCTTAACCAGTAGGCCAGAGTACGAGTCTAAGACCTTAGCTATTAGGCCGGAGTAAGAGTTAAGACCTTAACCATTAGGCCAGAGTACGAGTCTAAGACCTTAGCTATTATGCCAGAGTAAGAGTTAAGACCTTAACCATTAGGCAAGAGTAAGAGCTAAGACCTTAGCTATTAGGCCAGAGTAAGAGTTAAGCCCTTAACCAGTAGGCCAGAGTAAGAGTTAAGACCTTAAACTGTAGGCCATAGTACGAGTATAAGACCTTGGCTATTAGGCCAGAGTAAGAGTTAAGACCTTAACCAGTAGGCCATAGCAAGAGTTAAGACCTTAGCAATTAGGCCAGAGTAAGAGTTAAGACCTTAACCAGTAGGCCAGAGCAAGAGTTAAGACCTTAACCTGTAGGCCATAGTACGAGTCTAAGACCTTAGCTATTAGGCCAGAGTAAGAGTTACGACCTTAGCTATTAGGCTAGAGTATGAGTCTAAGACCTTAGCTATTAGGCCAGAGTAAGAGTTAAGACCTTAGCTATTAGGCCAGAATAAGAGTTAAGACCTTAGCTATTAGACCAGAGTAAGAGTTAAGACCTTAACCAGTAGGCCAGAGGACGAGTCTAAGACCTTAGCTATTAGGCCAGAGTAAGAGTTAAGACCTTAACCAATAGTTCAGAGTACGAGTCTAAGACCTCAGCTATTAGGCCAGAGTAAGAGTTAAGACCTTAGCTATTAGGCCAGAGAAAGAGTTAAGACCTTAGCTATTAGGTTAGCGTAAGAGTTAAGACCTTAAACATTAGGCCAGAGTTTGAGTCTAAGACCTTAGCTATTAGGCCAGAGTAAGAGTTAAGACCTTTGCTATTTGGCCAGAGTAAGAGTTAAGACCTTAGCTATTAGGCCAGAGTACGAGTCTAAGACCTTAGCTATTAGGCCAGAGTAAGAGTTAAGACCTTAACCAGTAGGACAGAGTAAGAGTTAAGACCTTAGCTATTAGGCCAGAGAACGAGTCTAAGACCTTAGCTATTAGGCCAGAGTAACTGTTAAGACCTTTTCCAGTAGGCCAGAATAAGAGTTAAGACCTTAACCAGTAGGCCAGAGTATGAGTCTAAGACCTTAGCTATTAGGCCAGAGTAAAAGTTAAGACCTTAACCATTAGGCCAGAGTACGAGTTTAAGACCTTAGCAATTAGGCCAGAGTAAGAGTTAAGACCTTAACCAGTAGGCCAGAGCAAGAGTTAAGACCTTAACCAGTAGGCCAGAGGACGAGTCTAAGACCTTAGCTATTAGGCCAGAGTAAGAGTTAAGACCTTAACCAATAGTTCAGAGTACGAGTCTAAGACCTCAGCTATTAGGCCAGAGTAAGAGTTAAGACCTTAGCTATTAGGCCAGAGAAAGAGTTAAGACCTTAGCTATTAGGTTAGCGTAAGAGTTAAGACCTTAAACATTAGGCCAGAGTTTGAGTCTAAGACCTTAGCTATTAGGCCAGAGTAAGAGTTAAGACCTTTGCTATTTGGCCAGAGTAAGAGTTAAGACCTTAGCTATTAGGCCAGAGTACGAGTCTAAGACCTTAGCTATTAGGCTAGAGTAAGAGTTAGGACCTTAACCAGTAGGCCAGAGTAAGAGTTAAGACCTTAGCTATTAGGCCAGAGTAAGAGTTAAGACCTTAACCATTAGGCCAGAGTAAGAGTTAAGACCTTAGCTATTAGGCCAGAGTAAGAGTTAAGATCTTAACCATTAGGCTAGAGTACGAGTCTAAGACCTTAGATATTAGGCCAGAGTAAGAGTTAAGAACTTAACCAGTAGGCCAGAGTAAGAGTTAAGACCTTAGCTATTAGGCCAGAGTAAGAGTTAAGACCTTAACCAGTAGGCCAGAGTAAGAGTTAAGACCTTAACCTGTAGGCCAAAGTACGGGTCTAAGACCTTAGCTATTAGGCCAGAGTAAGAGTTAAGACCTTAACCATTAGGCCAGAGTACGAGTATAAGACCTTAGCTATTAGGCCAGAGTAAGAGTTAAGACCTTAACCAGTAGGCCAGAGTAAGAGTTAAGACCTTAGCTATTAGGCCAGAGTAAGAGTTAAGACCTTAACCATTAGGTCAGAGTAAGAGTTAAGACCTTAGCTATTAGGCTAGAGTAAGAGTTAAGACCTTAACCATTAGGCCAGAGTACGAGTCTAAGACCTTAGCTATTAGGCCAGAGTAAGAGTTAAGACCTTAAGCAGTAGGCCAGAGTAAGAGTCTAAGACCTTAGCTATTAGGCCAGAGTAAGAGTTAAGACCTTAACCATTAGGTCAGAGTACGAGTCTAAGACCTTAGCTATTAGGCCAGAGTAAGAGTTAAGACCGTAGCTATTAGGCCAGAGAAAGAGTTAAGACCTTAGCTATTAGGCGAGAGTAGGAGTCTAAGACCTTAACCAGTAGGCCAGAGTAAGAGTTAAGACCATAGCTATTAGGCAAGAGTAAGAGTTAAGTCCTTAACCTGTAGGCCAGAGTAAGAGTCTAAGACCTTAGCTATTAGGCCAGAGTAAGAGTTAAGACCTTAACCTGTAGGCCATAGTACGAGTCTAAGACCTTAGCTATTAGGCCAGAGTAAGAGTTAAGACCTTAGCTATTAGGCCACAGTAAGTGTTAAGACCTTAACCATTAGGCCAGAGTAAGAGTTAAGACCTTAACCAGTAGGCCAGAGTACGAGTCTAAGACCTTAGCTATTAGGCCAGAGTAAGAGTTAAGACCTTAACCTGTAGGCCATAGTACGAGTCTAAGACCTTAGCTATTAGGACAGAGTAAGAGTTAAGACCTTAACCAGTAGGCCAGAGTACGAGTCTAAGACCTTAGCTATTAGGCCAGAGTAAGAGTTAAGATCTTAGCTATTAGGCCAGAGTAAGAGTTAAGACCTTAACCATTAGGCCAGAGTACGAGTCTAAGACCTTAGCAATTAGGCCAGAGTTAGAGTTAAGACCTTAACCAGTAGGCCAGAGTACGAGTCTAAGACCTTAGCTATTAGGCCAGAGTAAGAGTTAAGATCTTAGCTATTAGGCCAGAGTAAGAGTTAAGACCTTAATCATTAGGCCAGATTACGAGTCTAAGACCTTAACCAGTAGGCCAGAGTAAGAGTTAAGACCTTAACCTGTAGGCCATAGTACGAGTCTAAGACCTTAGCTATTAGGCCAGAGTAAGAGTTAAGACCTTAACCAGTAGGCCAGAGCAAGAGTTAAGACCTTAACCATTAGGCCAGAGTACGAGTCTAAGACCTTAGCTATTAGGCCAGAGTAAGAGTTAAGATCTTAACTATTAGGCCAGAGTAAGAGTTAAGACCTTAATCAGTAGGCCAGAGTAAGAGTCTATGACCTTAGCTATTAGGCCAGAGAAAGAGTTAAGACCTTAACCAATAGTTCAGAGTACGAGTCTAAGACCTCAGCTATTAGGCCAGAGTAAGAGTTAAGACCTTAGCTATTAGGCCAGAGAAAGAGTTAAGACCTTAGCTATTAGGTTAGCGTAAGAGTTAAGACCTTAAACATTAGGCCAGAGTTTGAGTCTAAGACCTTAGCTATTAGGCCAGAGTAAGAGTTAAGACCTTTGCTATTTGGCCAGAGTAAGAGTTAAGACCTTAGCTATTAGGCCAGAGTACGAGTCTAAGACCTTAGCTATTAGGCCAGAGTAAGAGTTAAGACCTTAACCAGTAGGACAGAGTAAGAGTTAAGACCTTAGCTATTAGGCCAGAGTAAGAGTTAAGACCTTAACCATTAGGCCAGAGTAAGAGTTAAGACCTTAGCTATTAGGCCAGAGTAAGAGTTAAGACCTTAACCATTAGGCCAGAGTACGAGTCTAAGACCTTAGCTATTAGGCCAGAGTAAGAGTTAAGACCTTAACCAGTAGGCCAGAGTAAGAGTTAAGACCTTAACCTGTAGGCCAAAGTACGAGTCTAAGACCTTAGCTATTAGGCCTGAGAAAGAGTTAAGACCTTAACCATTAGGCCAGAGTACGAGTATAAGACCTTAGCTATTAGGCCAGAGTAAGAGTTAAGACCTTAACCAGTAGGCCAGAGTTAGAGTTAAGACCTTAGCTATTAGGCCAGAGTAAGAGTTAAGACCTTAACCATTAGGCCAGAGTAAGAGTTAAGACCTTAGCTATTAGGCTAGAGTAAGAGTTAAGACCTTAACCATTAGGCCAGAGTACGAGTCTAAGACCTTAGCTATTAGGCCAGAGTAAGTGTTAAGACCTTAACCAGCAGGCCAGAGTAAGAGTTAAGACCTTAACCAGTTGGCCAGAGTAAGAGTCTAAGACCTTAGCTATTAGGCTAGAGTAAGAGTTAAGACATTAACCAGTAGGCCAGAGTAAGATTTAAGACCTTAACCAGTAGTCCAGAGTAAGAGTCTAAGACCTTAGCTATTAGGCCAGAGTAAGAGTTATGACCTTAGCTATTAGGCCAGAGTAAGAGTTAAGACCTTAACCAGTAGGCCAGAGTAAGAGTTAAGACCTTAACCAGTAGGCCAGAGTAAGAGTTAAGACCTTAACCTGTAGGCCATAGTACGAGTCTAAGACCTTAGCTATTAGGCCAGAGTAAGAGTTACGACCTTAGCTATTAGGCTAGAGTATGAGTCTAAGACCTTAGCTATTAGGCCAGAGTAAGAGTTAAGACCTTAGCTATTAGGCCAGAATAAGAGTTAAGACCTTAGCTATTAGACCAGAGTAAGAGTTAAGACCTTAACCAGTAGGCCAAAGTAAGAGTTAAGACCTTAACCTGTAGGCCATAGTACGAGTCTAAGACCTTAGCTATTAGGCCAGAGTAAGTGTTAAGACCTTAAACAGCAGGCCAGAGTAAGAGTTAAGACCTTAACCATTAGGCCAGAGTAAGAGTTAAGAACTTAACCAGTAGGCCAGAGTACAAGTCTAAGACCTTAGCAATTTGGCCAGAGCAAGAGTTAAGACCTTAACCTGTAGGCCATAGTATGAGTCTAAGACCTTAGCTATTAGGACAGAGTAAGAGTTAAGACCTTAACCAGTAGGCCAGAGTACGAGTCTAAGACCTTAGCTATTAGGCCAGAGTAAGAGTTAAGATCTTAGCTATTAGGCCAGAGTAAGAGTTAAGACCTTAACTATTAGGCCAGAGTACGAGTCTAAGACCTTAGCAATCAGGCCAGAGTAAGAGTTAAGACCTTAACCAGTAGGCCAGAGCAAGAGTTAAGACCTTAACCAGTAGGCCAGAGTACGAGTCTAAGACCTTAGCTATTAGGCCGGAGTAAGAGTTAAGACCTTAACCATTAGGCCAGAGTACGAGTCTAAGACCTTAGCTATTATGCCAGAGTAAGAGTTAAGACCTTAACCATTAGGCAAGAGTAAGAGCTAAGACCTTAGCTATTAGGCCAGAGTAAGAGTTAAGCCCTTAACCAGTAGGCCAGAGTAAGAGTTAAGACCTTAAACTGTAGGCCATAGTACGAGTATAAGACCTTGGCTATTAGGCCAGAGTAAGAGTTAAGACCTTAACCAGTAGGCCATAGCAAGAGTTAAGACCTTAGCAATTAGGCCAGAGTAAGAGTTAAGACCTTAACCAGTAGGCCAGAGCAAGAGTTAAGACCTTAACCTGTAGGCCATAGTACGAGTCTAAGACCTTAGCTATTAGGCCAGAGTAAGAGTTACGACCTTAGCTATTAGGCTAGAGTATGAGTCTAAGACCTTAGCTATTAGGCCAGAGTAAGAGTTAAGACCTTAGCTATTAGGCCAGAATAAGAGTTAAGACCTTAGCTATTAGACCAGAGTAAGAGTTAAGACCTTAACCAGTAGGCCAGAGGACGAGTCTAAGACCTTAGCTATTAGGCCAGAGTAAGAGTTAAGACCTTAACCAATAGTTCAGAGTACGAGTCTAAGACCTCAGCTATTAGGCCAGAGTAAGAGTTAAGACCTTAGCTATTAGGCCAGAGAAAGAGTTAAGACCTTAGCTATTAGGTTAGCGTAAGAGTTAAGACCTTAAACATTAGGCCAGAGTTTGAGTCTAAGACCTTAGCTATTAGGCCAGAGTAAGAGTTAAGACCTTTGCTATTTGGCCAGAGTAAGAGTTAAGACCTTAGCTTTTAGGCCAGAGTAAGAGTTAAGACCTTAACCAGTAGGACAGAGTAAGAGTTGAGACCTTAGCTATTAGGCCAGAGAACGAGTCTAAGACCTTAGCTATTAGGCCAGAGTAACTGTTAAGACCTTTTCCAGTAGGCCAGAATAAGAGTTAAGACCTTAACCAGTAGGCCAGAGTATGAGTCTAAGACCTTAGCTATTAGGCCAGAGTAAAAGTTAAGACCTTAACCATTAGGCCAGAGTACGAGTTTAAGACCTTAGCAATTAGGCCAGAGTAAGAGTTAAGACCTTAACCAGTAGGCCAGAGCAAGAGTTAAGACCTTAACCAGTAGGCCAGAGGACGAGTCTAAGACCTTAGCTATTAGGCCAGAGTAAGAGTTAAGACCTTAACCAATAGTTCAGAGTACGAGTCTAAGACCTCAGCTATTAGGCCAGAGTAAGAGTTAAGACCTTAGCTATTAGGCCAGAGAAAGAGTTAAGACCTTAGCTATTAGGTTAGCGTAAGAGTTAAGACCTTAAACATTAGGCCAGAGTTTGAGTCTAAGACCTTAGCTATTAGGCCAGAGTAAGAGTTAAGACCTTTGCTATTTGGCCAGAGTAAGAGTTAAGACCTTAGCTATTAGGCCAGAGTACGAGTCTAAGACCTTAGCTATTAGGCTAGAGTAAGAGTTAGGACCTTAACCAGTAGGCCAGAGTAAGAGTTAAGACCTTAGCTATTAGGCCAGAGTAAGAGTTAAGACCTTAACCATTAGGCCAGAGTAAGAGTTAAGACCTTAGCTATTAGGCCAGAGTAAGAGTTAAGATCTTAACCATTAGGCTAGAGTACGAGTCTAAGACCTTAGATATTAGGCCAGAGTAAGAGTTAAGAACTTAACCAGTAGGCCAGAGTAAGAGTTAAGACCTTAGCTATTAGGCCAGAGTAAGAGTTAAGACCTTAACCAGTAGGCCAGAGTAAGAGTTAAGACCTTAACCTGTAGGCCAAAGTACGGGTCTAAGACCTTAGCTATTAGGCCAGAGTAAGAGTTAAGACCTTAACCATTAGGCCAGAGTACGAGTATAAGACCTTAGCTATTAGGCCAGAGTAAGAGTTAAGACCTTAACCAGTAGGCCAGAGTAAGAGTTAAGACCTTAGCTATTAGGCCAGAGTAAGAGTTAAGACCTTAACCATTAGGTCAGAGTAAGAGTTAAGACCTTAGCTATTAGGCTAGAGTAAGAGTTAAGACCTTAACCATTAGGCCAGAGTACGAGTCTAAGACCTTAGCTATTAGGCCAGAGTAAGAGTTAAGACCTTAAGCAGTAGGCCAGAGTAAGAGTCTAAGACCTTAGCTATTAGGCCAGAGTAAGAGTTAAGACCTTAACCATTAGGTCAGAGTACGAGTCTAAGACCTTAGCTATTAGGCCAGAGTAAGAGTTAAGACCGTAGCTATTAGGCCAGAGAAAGAGTTAAGACCTTAGCTATTAGGCGAGAGTAGGAGTCTAAGACCTTAACCAGTAGGCCAGAGTAAGAGTTAAGACCATAGCTATTAGGCAAGAGTAAGAGTTAAGTCCTTAACCTGTAGGCCAGAGTAAGAGTCTAAGACCTTAGCTATTAGGCCAGAGTAAGAGTTAAGACCTTAACCTGTAGGCCATAGTACGAGTCTAAGACCTTAGCTATTAGGCCAGAGTAAGAGTTAAGACCTTAGCTATTAGGCCACAGTAAGTGTTAAGACCTTAACCATTAGGCCAGAGTAAGAGTTAAGACCTTAACCAGTAGGCCAGAGTACGAGTCTAAGACCTTAGCTATTAGGCCAGAGTAAGAGTTAAGACCTTAACCTGTAGGCCATAGTACGAGTCTAAGACCTTAGCTATTAGGACAGAGTAAGAGTTAAGACCTTAACCAGTAGGCCAGAGTACGAGTCTAAGACCTTAGCTATTAGGCCAGAGTAAGAGTTAAGATCTTAGCTATTAGGCCAGAGTAAGAGTTAAGACCTTAACCATTAGGCCAGAGTACGAGTCTAAGACCTTAGCAATTAGGCCAGAGTTAGAGTTAAGACCTTAACCAGTAGGCCAGAGTACGAGTCTAAGACCTTAGCTATTAGGCCAGAGTAAGAGTTAAGATCTTAGCTATTAGGCCAGAGTAAGAGTTAAGACCTTAATCATTAGGCCAGATTACGAGTCTAAGACCTTAACCAGTAGGCCAGAGTAAGAGTTAAGACCTTAACCTGTAGGCCATAGTACGAGTCTAAGACCTTAGCTATTAGGCCAGAGTAAGAGTTAAGACCTTAACCAGTAGGCCAGAGCAAGAGTTAAGACCTTAACCATTAGGCCAGAGTACGAGTCTAAGACCTTAGCTATTAGGCCAGAGTAAGAGTTAAGATCTTAACTATTAGGCCAGAGTAAGAGTTAAGACCTTAATCAGTAGGCCAGAGTAAGAGTCTATGACCTTAGCTATTAGGCCAGAGAAAGAGTTAAGACCTTAACCAATAGTTCAGAGTACGAGTCTAAGACCTCAGCTATTAGGCCAGAGTAAGAGTTAAGACCTTAGCTATTAGGCCAGAGAAAGAGTTAAGACCTTAGCTATTAGGTTAGCGTAAGAGTTAAGACCTTAAACATTAGGCCAGAGTTTGAGTCTAAGACCTTAGCTATTAGGCCAGAGTAAGAGTTAAGACCTTTGCTATTTGGCCAAAGTAAGAGTTAAGACCTTAGCTATTAGGCCAGAGTACGAGTCTAAGACCTTAGCTATTAGGCCAGAGTAAGAGTTAAGACCTTAACCAGTAGGACAGAGTAAGAGTTGAGACCTTAGCTATTAGGCCAGAGAACGAGTCTAAGACGTTAGCTATTAGGCCAGAGTAACTGTTAAGACCTTTTCCAGTAGGCCAGAATAAGAGTTAAGACCTTAACCAGTAGGCCAGAGTATGAGTCTAAGACCTTAGCTATTAGGCCAGAGTAAAAGTTAAGACCTTAACCATTAGGCCAGAGTACGAGTTTAAGACCTTAGCAATTAGGCCAGAGTAAGAGTTAAGACCTTAACCAGTAGGCCAGAGCAAGAGTTAAGACCTTAACCAGTAGGCCAGAGGACGAGTCTAAGACCTTAGCTATTAGGCCAGAGTAAGAGTTAAGACCTTAACCAATAGTTCAGAGTACGAGTCTAAGACCTCAGCTATTAGGCCAGAGTAAGAGTTAAGACCTTAGCTATTAGGCCAGAGAAAGAGTTAAGACCTTAGCTATTAGGTTAGCGTAAGAGTTAAGACCTTAAACATTAGGCCAGAGTTTGAGTCTAAGACCTTAGCTATTAGGCCAGAGTAAGAGTTAAGACCTTTGCTATTTGGCCAGAGTAAGAGTTAAGACCTTAGCTATTAGGCCAGAGTACGAGTCTAAGACCTTAGCTATTAGGCTAGAGTAAGAGTTAGGACCTTAACCAGTAGGCCAGAGTAAGAGTTAAGACCTTAGCTATTAGGCCAGAGTAAGAGTTAAGACCTTAACCATTAGGCCAGAGTAAGAGTTAAGACCTTAGCTATTAGGCCAGAGTAAGAGTTAAGATCTTAACCATTAGGCTAGAGTACGAGTCTAAGACCTTAGATATTAGGCCAGAGTAAGAGTTAAGAACTTAACCAGTAGGCCAGAGTAAGAGTTAAGACCTTAGCTATTAGGCCAGAGTAAGAGTTAAGACCTTAACCAGTAGGCCAGAGTAAGAGTTAAGACCTTAACCTGTAGGCCAAAGTACGGGTCTAAGACCTTAGCTATTAGGCCAGAGTAAGAGTTAAGACCTTAACCATTGGGCCAGAGTACGAGTATAAGACCTTAGCTATTAGGCCAGAGTAAGAGTTAAGACCTTAACCAGTAGGCCAGAGTAAGAGTTAAGACCTTAGCTATTAGGCCAGAGTAAGAGTTAAGACCTTAACCATTAGGCCAGAGTAAGAGTTAAGACCTTAGCTATTAGGCTAGAGTAAGAGTTAAGACCTTAACCATTAGGCCAGAGTACGAGTCTAAGACCTTAGCTATTAGGCCAGAGTAAGAGTTAAGACCTTAAGCAGTAGGCCAGAGTAAGAGTCTAAGACCTTAGCTATTAGGCCAGAGTAAGAGTTAAGACCTTAACCATTAGGTCAGAGTACGAGTCTAAGACCTTAGCTATTAGGCCAGAGTAAGAGTTAAGACCGTAGCTATTAGGCCAGAGAAAGAGTTAAGACCTTAGCTATTAGGCGAGAGTAGGAGTCTAAGACCTTAACCAGTAGGCCAGAGTACGAGTCTAAGACCTTAGCTATTAGGCCAGAGTAAGAGTTAAGACCTTAACCTGTAGGCCATAGTACGAGTCTAAGACCTTAGCTATTAGGACAGAGTAAGAGTTAAGACCTTAACCAGTAGGCCAGAGTACGAGTCTAAGACCTTAGCTATTAGGCCAGAGTAAGAGTTAAGATCTTAGCTATTAGGCCAGAGTAAGAGTTAAGACCTTAACCATTAGGCCAGAGTACGAGTCTAAGACCTTAGCAATTAGGCCAGAGTTAGAGTTAAGACCTTAACCAGTAGGCCAGAGTACGAGTCTAAGACCTTAGCTATTAGGCCAGAGTAAGAGTTAAGATCTTAGCTATTAGGCCAGAGTAAGAGTTAAGACCTTAATCATTAGGCCAGATTACGAGTCTAAGACCTTAACCAGTAGGCCAGAGTAAGAGTTAAGACCTTAACCTGTAGGCCATAGTACGAGTCTAAGACCTTAGCTATTAGGCCAGAGTAAGAGTTAAGACCTTAACCAGTAGGCCAGAGCAAGAGTTAAGACCGTAACAATTAGGCCAGAGTACGAGTCTAAGACCTTAGCTATTAGGCCAGAGTAAGAGTTAAGATCTTAACTATTAGGCCAGAGTAAGAGTTAAGACCTTAATCAGTAGGCCAGAGTAAGAGTCTATGACCTTAGCTATTAGGCCAGAGAAAGAGTTAAGACTTTAATCATTAGGCCAGATTACGAGTCTAAGACCTTAACCAGTAGGCCAGAGTAAGAGTTAAGACCTTAACTTGTAGGCCATAGTACGAGTCTAAGACCTTAGCTATTAGGCCAGAGTAAGAGTTAAGACCTTAACCAGTAGGCCAGAGCAAGAGTTAAGACCTTAACCAGTAGGCCAGAGGACGAGTCTAAGACCTTAGCAATTCGGCCAGAGTTAGAGTTAAGACCTTAACCAGTAGGCCAGAGCAAGAGTTAAGACCTTAACCAGTAGGCCAGAGTTAGAGTCTAAGACCTTAGCTATTAGGCCAGAGTAAGAGTTAAGATCTTAGCTATTAGGCCAGAGTAAGAGTTAAGACCTTAATCAGTAGGCCAGAGTAAGAGTCTATGACCTTAGCTATTAGGCCAGAGTAAGAGTTAAGACCTTAACCAGTAGGCCAGAGTAAGAGTTAAGACCTTAACCATTAGGCCAGAGTACGAGTCTAAGACCTTAGCTATTAGGCCAGAGTAAGAGTTAAGATCTTAACTATTAGGCCAGAGTAAGAGTTAAGACCTTAATCAGTAGGCCAGAGTAAGAGTCTATGACCTTAGCTATTAGGCCAGAGAAAGAGTTAAGACCTTAGCTATTAGGCGAGAGTAGGAGTCTAAGACCTTAACCAGTAGGCCAGAGTAAGAGTTAAGACCATAGCTATTAGGCCAGAGAAAGAGTTAAGTCCTTAACCTGTAGGCCAGAGTAAGAGTCTAAGACCTTAGCTATTAGGCCAGAGTAAGAGTTAAGACCTTAACCTGTAGGCCATAGTAATAGTCTAAGACCTTAGCTATTAGGCCAGAGTAAGAGTTAAGACCTTAACCTGTAGGCCATAGTAATAGTCTAAGACCTTAGCTATTAGGCCAGAGTAAGAGTTAAGACCTTAACCAGTAGGCCAGAGTAAGAGTTAAGACCTTAGCTATTAGGCCAGAGTAAGAGTTAAGACCTTAACCATTAGGCCAGAGTAAGAGTTAAGACCTTAGCTATTAGGCCAGAGTAAGAGTTAAGACCTTAACCATTAGGCCAGAGTACGAGTTAAGACCTTAACCAGTAGGCCAGAGTAAGATTTAAGACCTTAACCAGTAGGCCAGAGTAAGAGTCTAAGACCTTAGCTATTAGGCCAGAGTAAGAGTTAAGACCTTAGCTATTAGGCCAGAGTAAGAATTAAGACCTTAACCAGTAGGCCAGAGTAAGAGTTAAGACCTTAACCAGTAGGCCAGAGTAAGAGTTAATACCTTAACCTGTAGGCCATAGTACGAGTCTAAGACCTTAGCTATTAGGCCAAAGTAAGAGTTAAGACCTTAGCTATTATACCAGAGTATGAGTCTAAGACCTTAGCTATTAGGCCAGAGTAAGAGTTAAGACCTTAGCTATTAGGCCAGAGTAAGAGTTAAGACCTTAGCTATTAGACCAGAGTAAGAGTTAAGACCTTAACCAGTAGGCCAGAGTAAGAGTTAAGACCTTAACCTGTAGGCCATAGTACGAGTCTAAGACCTTAGCTATTAGGCCAGAGTAAGTGTTAAGACCTTAACCAGCAGGCCAGAGTAAGAGTTAAGACCTTAACCAGTAGGACAGAGTAAGAGTTAAGACCTTAACCAGTAGGCCAGAGTACGAGTCTAAGACCTTATCTATTAGGCCAGATTAAAAGTTAAGACCTTAGCTATTAGGCCAGAGTAAGAGTTAAGACCTTAACCATTAGGCCAGAGTAAGAGTTAAGACCTTAACCAGTAGGCCAGAGTACAAGTCTAAGACCTTAGCAATTAGGCCAGAGCAAGAGTTAAGACCTTAACCTGTAGGCCATAGTACGAGTCTAAGACCTTAGCTATTAGGACAGAGTAAGAGTTAAGACCTTAACCAGTAGGCCAGAGTACGAGTCTAAGACCTTAGCTATTAGGCCAGAGTAAGAGTTAAGATCTTAGCTATTAGGCCAGAGTAAGAGTTAAGACCTTAACCATTAGGCCAGAGTACGAATCTAAGACATTAGCAATCAGGCCAGAGTAAGAGTTAAGACCTTAACCAGTAGGCCAGAGCAAGAGTTAAGACCTTAACCAGTAGGCCAGAGTACGAGTCTAAGACCTTAGCTATTAGGCCAGAGTAAGAGTTGAGACCTTAACCATTAGGCCAGAGCACGAGTCTAAGACCTTAGCTATTAGGCCAGAGTAAGAGTTTAGACCTTAGCTATTAGGCCAGAGAAAGAGTAAAGACCTTAGCTATTAGGCCAGAGTAGGAGTCTAAGACCTTAACCAGTAGGCCAGAGTAAGAGTTAAGACCTTAGCTATAAGGCCAGAGTAAGAGATAAGACCTTAACCGGTAGGCCAGAATAAGAGTTAAGATCTTAACCAGGAGGCCAGAGTAAGAGTTAAGACCTTAACCTGTAGGCCATAGTACGAGTCTAAGACCTTAGCTTTTAGGCCAGAGTAAGAGTTATGACCTTAGCTATTAGGCCAGAGTAAGAGTTAAGACCTTAAATATTAGGCCAGAGTACGAGTCTAAGACCTTAGCTATTAGGCCAGAGTAAGAGTTAAGACCTTAGCTATTTGGCCAGAGTAAGAGTTAAGACCTTAGCTATTAGGCCAGAGTACGAGTCTAAGACCTTAGCTATTAGGCTAGAGTAAGAGTTAAGACCTTAACCAGTAGGCCAGAGTAAGAGTTAAGAACTTAGCTATTAGGCCAGAGTAAGAGTTAAGACGTTAACCATTAGGCCACAGTAAGATTTAAGACCTTAGCTATTAGGCCAGAGTAAGAGTTAAGACCTTAGCTATTAGGCCAGAGTAAGAGTTAAGACCTTAACCAGTAGGCCAGAGTAAGAGTTAAGACCTTAACCTGTAGGCCATAGTACGAGTCTAAGACCTTAGCTATTAGGCCAGAGTAAGAGTTAAGACCTTAACCAGTAGGTCAGAGCAAGAGTTAAGACCTTAACCAGTATGCCAGAGGACGAGTCTAAGACCTTAGCTATTAGGCCAGAGTAAGAGTTAAGATCTTAGCTATTAGGCCAGAGTAAGAGTTAAGACCTTAATCATTAGGCCAGATTACGAGTCTAAGACCTCAGCAATTAGGCCAGAGTAAGAGTTAAGACCTTAACCTGTAGGCCAGAGTAAGAGTTAAGACCTTAACCATTAGGCCAGAGTAAGAGTCAAGACCTTAACCAGTAGGCCAGAGTACGAGTCTAAGACCTTAGCTATTAGGCCAGAGTAAGAGTTAAGACCTTAACCAGTAGGCCAGAGTACGAGTCTAAGACCTTAGCTATTAGGCCAGAGTAAGAGTTAAGATCTTAGCTATTAGGCCAGAGTAAGAGTTAAGACCTTAACCATTAGGCCAGAGTATGAGTCTAAGACCTTAGCAATTAGGCCAGAGTAAGAGTTAAGACAGTAACCAGTAGGCCAGAGTACGAGTCTAAGACCTTAGCTATTAGGCCAGAGTAAGAGTTAATATCTTAGCTATTAGGCCAGAGTAAGAGTTAAGACCTTAATCATTAGGCCAGATTACGAGTCTAAGACCTTAGCAATTAGGCCAGAGTAAGAGTTAAGACCTTAACCTGTGGCCAGAGTAAGAGTTAAGACCTTAACCATTAGACCAGAGTACGAGTCTAAGACCTTAGCTATTAGGCCAGAGTAAGAGTTACGATCTTAGCTATTAGGCAGAGTAAGAGTTAAGACCTTAATCAGTAGGCCAGAGTAAGAGTCTATGACCTTAGCTATTAGGCCAGAGTAAGAGTTAAGACCTTAACCTGTAGGCCAGAGTAAGAGTTAAGACCTTAACCATTAGGCCAGAGTACGAGTCTAAGACCTTAGCTATTAGGCCAGAGTAAGAGTTAAGATCTTATCTATTAGGCAGAGTAAGAGTTAAGACCTTAATCGGTAGGCCAGAGTAAGAGTCTATGACCTTAGCTATTAGGCCAGAGTATGAGTCTAAGACCTTAGCTATTAGGCCAGAGTAAGAGTTAAGACCTTAGCTAATAGGCCAGAGTAAGAGTTAAGACCTTAACCAGTAGGCCAGAGTAAGAGTTAAGACCTTAACGTGTAGGCCAGAGTAAGAGTCTAAGACCTTAGCTATTAGGCCAGAGTAAGAGTTAAGACCTTAACCAGTAGGACAAAGTAAGAGTTAAGACCTTAGCTATTAGGCCAGAGAACGAGTCTAAGACCTTAGCTATTAGGCCAGAGTAAGTGTTAAGACCTTTTCCAGTAGGCCAGAGTAAGAGTTAAGACCTTAACCAGTAGGCCAGAGTACGAGTCTAAGACCTTAGCTATTAGGCCAGAGTAAGAGTTAAGACCGTAGCTATTAGGCCAGAGAAAGAGTTAAGACCTTAGCTATTAGGCGAGAGTAGGAGTCTAAGACCTTAACCAGTAGGCCAGAGTAAGAGTTAAGACCATAGCTATTAGGCAAGAGTAAGAGTTAAGTCCTTAACCTGTAGGCCAGAGTAAGAGTCTAAGACCTTAGCTATTAGGCCAGAGTAAGAGTTAAGACCTTAACCTGTAGGCCATAGTACGAGTCTAAGACCTTAGCTATTAGGCCAGAGTAAGAGTTAAGACCTTAGCTATTAGGCCACAGTAAGTGTTAAGACCTTAACCATTAGGCCAGAGTAAGAGTTAAGACCTTAACCAGTAGGCCAGAGTACGAGTCTAAGACCTTAGCTATTAGGCCAGAGTAAGAGTTAAGACCTTAACCTGTAGGCCATAGTACGAGTCTAAGACCTTAGCTATTAGGACAGAGTAAGAGTTAAGATCTTAGCTATTAGGCCAGAGTAAGAGTTAAGACCTTAACCATTAGGCCAGAGTACGAGTCTAAGACCTTAGCAATTAGGCCAGAGTTAGAGTTAAGACCTTAACCAGTAGGCCAGAGTACGAGTCTAAGACCTTAGCTATTAGGCCAGAGTAAGAGTTAAGATCTTAGCTATTAGGCCAGAGTAAGAGTTAAGACCTTAATCATTAGGCCAGATTACGAGTCTAAGACCTTAACCAGTAGGCCAGAGTAAGAGTTAAGACCTTAACCTGTAGGCCATAGTACGAGTCTAAGACCTTAGCTATTAGGCCAGAGTAAGAGTTAAGACCTTAACCAGTAGGCCAGAGCAAGAGTTAAGACCTTAACCATTAGGCCAGAGTACGAGTCTAAGACCTTAGCTATTAGGCCAGAGTAAGAGTTAAGATCTTAACTATTAGGCCAGAGTAAGAGTTAAGACCTTAATCAGTAGGCCAGAGTAAGAGTCTATGACCTTAGCTATTAGGCCAGAGAAAGAGTTAAGACCTTAATCATTAGGCCAGATTACGAGTCTAAGACCTTAACCAGTAGGCCAGAGTAAGAGTTAAGACCTTAACCTGTAGGCCATAGTACGAGTCTAAGACCTTAGCTATTAGGCCAGAGTAAGAGTTAAGACCTTAACCAGTAGGCCAGAGCAAGAGTTAAGACCTTAACCAGTAGGCCAGAGGACGAGTCTAAGACCTTAGCAATTCGGCCAGAGTTAGAGTTAAGACCTTAACCAGTAGGCCAGAGCAAGAGTTAAGACCTTAACCAGTAGGCCAGAGTTAGAGTCTAAGACCTTAGCTATTAGGCCAGAGTAAGAGTTAAGATCTTAGCTATTAGGCCAGAGTAAGAGTTAAGACCTTAATCAGTAGGCCAGAGTAAGAGTCTATGACCTTAGCTATTAGGCCAGAGTAAGAGTTAAGACCTTAACCAGTAGGCCAGAGTAAGAGTTAAGACCTTAACCATTAGGCCAGAGTACGAGTCTAAGACCTTAGCTATTAGGCCAGAGTAAGAGTTAAGATCTTAACTATTAGGCCAGAGTAAGAGTTAAGACCTTAATCAGTAGGCCAGAGTAAGAGTCTATGACCTTAGCTATTAGGCCAGAGAAAGAGTTAAGACCTTAGCTATTAGGCGAGAGTAGGAGTCTAAGACCTTAACCAGTAGGCCAGAGTAAGAGTTAAGACCATAGCTATTAGGCCAGAGAAAGAGTTAAGTCCTTAACCTGTAGGCCAGAGTAAGAGTCTAAGACCTTAGCTATTAGGCCAGAGTAAGAGTTAAGACCTTAACCTGTAGGCCATAGTAATAGTCTAAGACCTTAGCTATTAGGCCAGAGTAAGAGTTAAGACCTTAACCTGTAGGCCATAGTAATAGTCTAAGACCTTAGCTATTAGGCCAGAGTAAGAGTTAAGACCTTAACCAGTAGGCCAGAGTAAGAGTTAAGACCTTAGCTATTAGGCCAGAGTAAGAGTTAAGACCTTAACCATTAGGCCAGAGTAAGAGTTAAGACCTTAGCTATTAGGCCAGAGTAAGAGTTAAGACCTTAACCATTAGGCCAGAGTACGAGTTAAGACCTTAACCAGTAGGCCAGAGTAAGATTTAAGACCTTAACCAGTAGGCCAGAGTAAGAGTCTAAGACCTTAGCTATTAGGCCAGAGTAAGAGTTAAGACCTTAGCTATTAGGCCAGAGTAAGAGTTAAGACCTTAACCAGTAGGCCAGAGTAAGAGTTAAGACCTTAACCAGTAGGCCAGAGTAAGAGTTAATACCTTAACCTGTAGGCCATAGTACGAGTCTAAGACCTTAGCTATTAGGCCAAAGTAAGAGTTAAGACCTTAGCTATTATACCAGAGTATGAGTCTAAGACCTTAGCTATTAGGCCAGAGTAAGAGTTAAGACCTTAGCTATTAGGCCAGAGTAAGAGTTAAGACCTTAGCTATTAGACCAGAGTAAGAGTTAAGACCTTAACCAGTAGGCCAGAGTAAGAGTTAAGACCTTAACCTGTAGGCCATAGTACGAGTCTAAGACCTTAGCTATTAGGCCAGAGTAAGTGTTAAGACCTTAACCAGCAGGCCAGAGTAAGAGTTAAGACCTTAACCAGTAGGACAGAGTAAGAGTTAAGACCTTAACCAGTAGGCCAGAGTACGAGTCTAAGACCTTATCTATTAGGCCAGATTAAAAGTTAAGACCTTAGCTATTAGGCCAGAGTAAGAGTTAAGACCTTAACCATTAGGCCAGAGTAAGAGTTAAGACCTTAACCAGTAGGCCAGAGTACAAGTCTAAGACCTTAGCAATTAGGCCAGAGCAAGAGTTAAGACCTTAACCTGTAGGCCATAGTACGAGTCTAAGACCTTAGCTATTAGGACAGAGTAAGAGTTAAGACCTTAACCAGTAGGCCAGAGTACGAGTCTAAGACCTTAGCTATTAGGCCAGAGTAAGAGTTAAGATCTTAGCTATTAGGCCAGAGTAAGAGTTAAGACCTTAACCATTAGGCCAGAGTACGAATCTAAGACATTAGCAATCAGGCCAGAGTAAGAGTTAAGATTTTAACCAGTAGGCCAGAGCAAGAGTTAAGACCTTAACCAGTAGGCCAGAGTACGAGTCTAAGACCTTAGCTATTAGGCCAGAGTAAGAGTTGAGACCTTAACCATTAGGCCAGAGCACGAGTCTAAGACCTTAGCTATTAGGCCAGAGTAAGAGTTTAGACCTTAGCTATTAGGCCAGAGAAAGAGTAAAGACCTTAGCTATTAGGCCAGAGTAGGAGTCTAAGACCTTAACCAGTAGGCCAGAGTAAGAGTTAAGACCTTAGCTATAAGGCCAGAGTAAGAGATAAGACCTTAACCGGTAGGCCAGAATAAGAGTTAAGATCTTAACCAGGAGGCCAGAGTAAGAGTTAAGACCTTAACCTGTAGGCCATAGTACGAGTCTAAGACCTTAGCTTTTAGGCCAGAGTAAGAGTTATGACCTTAGCTATTAGGCCAGAGTAAGAGTTAAGACCTTAAATATTAGGCCAGAGTACGAGTCTAAGACCTTAGCTATTAGGCCAGAGTAAGAGTTAAGACCTTAGCTATTTGGCCAGAGTAAGAGTTAAGACCTTAGCTATTAGGCCAGAGTACGAGTCTAAGACCTTAGCTATTAGGCTAGAGTAAGAGTTAAGACCTTAACCAGTAGGCCAGAGTAAGAGTTAAGAACTTAGCTATTAGGCCAGAGTAAGAGTTAAGACGTTAACCATTAGGCCACAGTAAGATTTAAGACCTTAGCTATTAGGCCAGAGTAAGAGTTAAGACCTTAGCTATTAGGCCAGAGTAAGAGTTAAGACCTTAACCAGTAGGCCAGAGTAAGAGTTAAGACCTTAACCTGTAGGCCATAGTACGAGTCTAAGACCTTAGCTATTAGGCCAGAGTAAGAGTTAAGACCTTAACCAGTAGGTCAGAGCAAGAGTTAAGACCTTAACCAGTATGCCAGAGGACGAGTCTAAGACCTTAGCTATTAGGCCAGAGTAAGAGTTAAGATCTTAGCTATTAGGCCAGAGTAAGAGTTAAGACCTTAATCATTAGGCCAGATTACGAGTCTAAGACCTCAGCAATTAGGCCAGAGTAAGAGTTAAGACCTTAACCTGTAGGCCAGAGTAAGAGTTAAGACCTTAACCATTAGGCCAGAGTAAGAGTCAAGACCTTAACCAGTAGGCCAGAGTACGAGTCTAAGACCTTAGCTATTAGGCCAGAGTAAGAGTTAAGACCTTAACCAGTAGGCCAGAGTACGAGTCTAAGACCTTAGCTATTAGGCCAGAGTAAGAGTTAAGATCTTAGCTATTAGGCCAGAGTAAGAGTTAAGACCTTAACCATTAGGCCAGAGTATGAGTCTAAGACCTTAGCAATTAGGCCAGAGTAAGAGTTAAGACAGTAACCAGTAGGCCAGAGTACGAGTCTAAGACCTTAGCTATTAGGCCAGAGTAAGAGTTAAGATCTTAGCTATTAGGCCAGAGTAAGAGTTAAGACCTTAATCATTAGGCCAGATTACGAGTCTAAGACCTTAGCAATTAGGCCAGAGTAAGAGTTAAGACCTTAACCTGTGGCCAGAGTAAGAGTTAAGACCTTAACCATTAGACCAGAGTACGAGTCTAAGACCTTAGCTATTAGGCCAGAGTAAGAGTTACGATCTTAGCTATTAGGCAGAGTAAGAGTTAAGACCTTAATCAGTAGGCCAGAGTAAGAGTCTATGACCTTAGCTATTAGGCCAGAGTAAGAGTTAAGACCTTAACCTGTAGGCCAGAGTAAGAGTTAAGACCTTAACCATTAGGCCAGAGTACGAGTCTAAGACCTTAGCTATTAGGCCAGAGTAAGAGTTAAGATCTTATCTATTAGGCAGAGTAAGAGTTAAGACCTTAATCAGTAGGCCAGAGTAAGAGTCTATGACCTTAGCTATTAGGCCAGAGTATGAGTCTAAGACCTTAGCTATTAGGCCAGAGTAAGAGTTAAGACCTTAGCTAATATGCCAGAGTAAGAGTTAAGACCTTAACCAGTAGGCCAGAGTAAGAGTTAAGACCTTAACGTGTAGGCCAGAGTAAGAGTCTAAGACCTTAGCTATTAGGCCAGAGTAAGAGTTAAGACCTTAACCAGTAGGACAAAGTAAGAGTTAAGACCTTAGCTATTAGGCCAGAGAACGAGTCTAAGACCTTAGCTATTAGGCCAGAGTAAGTGTTAAGACCTTTTCCAGTAGGCCAGAGTAAGAGTTAAGACCTTAACCAGTAGGCCAGAGTACGAGTCTAAGACCTTAGCTATTAGGCCAGAGTAAGAGTTAAGATCTTAGCTATTAGGCCAGAGTAAGAGTTAAGACCTTAACCATTAGGCCAGAGTACGAGTTTAAGACCTTAGCAATTAGGCCAGAGTAAGAGTTAAGACCTTAACCAGTAGGCCAGAGCAAGAGTTAAGACCTTAACCAGTAGGCCAGAGGACGAGTCTAAGACCTTAGCTATTAGGCCAGAGTAAGAGTTAAGACCTTAACGATTAGGTCAGAGTACGAGTCTAAGACCTTAGCTATTAGGCCAGAATAAGAGTTAAGACCTTAGCTATTAGGCCAGAGAAAGAGTTACGACCTTAGCTATTAGGCCAGAGTAAGAGTTAAGACCTTAAACATTAGGCCAGAGTTCGAGTCTAAGACCTTAGCTATTAGGCCAGAGTAAGAGTTAAGACCTTAACCAGTAGGCCAGAGTAAGAGTTAAGACCTTAGCTATTAGGCCAGAGTAAGAGTTAAGAGCTTAACCATTAGGCCAGAGTAAGAGTTAAGACCTTAGCTATTAGGCCAGAGTAAGAGTTAAGACCTTAACCATCAGGCCAGAGTACGAGTCTAAGACCTTAGCTATTAGGCCAGAGTAAGAGTTAAGACCTTAACCAGTAGGCCAGAGTAAGAGTTAAGACCTTAACCTGTAGGCCAGAGTACGAGTCTAAGACCTTAGCTATTAGGCCTGAGAAAGAGTTAAGACCTTAACCATTAGGCCAGAGTACGAGTATAAGACCTTAGCTATTAGGCCAGAGTAAGAGTTAAGACCTTAACCAGTAGGCCAGAGTTAGAGTTAAGACCTTAGCTATTAGGCCAGAGTAAGAGTTAAGACCTTAACCATTAGGCCAGAGTAAGAGTTAAGACCTTAGCTATTAGGCTAGAGTAAGAGTTAAGACCTTAACCATTAGGCCAGAGTACGAGTCTAAGACCTTAGCTATTAGGCCAGAGTAAGTGTTAAGACCTTAACCAGCAGGCCAGAGTAAGAGTTAAGACCTTAACCAGTTGGCCAGAGTAAGAGTCTAAGACCTTAGCTATTAGGCTAGAGTAAGAGTTAAGACATTAACCAGTAGGCCAGAGTAAGATTTAAGACCTTAACCAGTAGTCCAGAGTAAGAGTCTAAGACCTTAGCTATTAGGCCAGAGTAAGAGTTATGACCTTAGCTATTAGGCCAGAGTAAGAGTTAAGACCTTAACCAGTAGGCCAGAGTAAGAGTTAAGACCTTAACCAGTAGGCCAGAGTAAGAGTTAAGACCTTAACCTGTAGGCCATAGTACGAGTCTAAGACCTTAGCTATTAGGCCAGAGTAAGAGTTATGACCTTAGCTATTAGGCTAGAGTATGAGTCTAAGACCTTAGCTATTAGGCCAGAGTAAGAGTTAAGACCTTAGCTATTAGGCCAGAATAAGAGTTAAGACCTTAGCTATTAGACCAGAGTAAGAGTTAAGACCTTAACCAGTAGGCCAAAGTAAGAGTTAAGACCTTAACCTGTAGGCCATAGTACGAGTCTAAGACCTTAGCTATTAGGCCAGAGTAAGTGTTAAGACCTTAAACAGCAGGCCAGAGTAAGAGTTAAGACCTTAACCATTAGGCCAGAGTAAGAGTTAAGAACTTAACCAGTAGGCCAGAGTACAAGTCTAAGACCTTAGCAATTTGGCCAGAGCAAGAGTTAAGACCTTAACCTGTAGGCCATAGTATGAGTCTAAGACCTTAGCTATTAGGACAGAGTAAGAGTTAAGACCTTAACCAGTAGGCCAGAGTACGAGTCTAAGACCTTAGCTATTAGGCCAGAGTAAGAGTTAAGATCTTAGCTATTAGGCCAGAGTAAGAGTTAAGACCTTAACTATTAGGCCAGAGTACGAGTCTAAGACCTTAGCAATCAGGCCAGAGTAAGAGTTAAGACCTTAACCAGTAGGCCAGAGCAAGAGTTAAGACCTTAACCAGTAGGCCAGAGTACGAGTCTAAGACCTTAGCTATTAGGCCGGAGTAAGAGTTAAGACCTTAACCATTAGGCCAGAGTACGAGTCTAAGACCTTAGCTATTATGCCAGAGTAAGAGTTAAGACCTTAACCATTAGGCAAGAGTAAGAGTTAAGACCTTAGCTATTAGGCCAGAGTAAGAGTTAAGACCTTAACCAGTAGGCCAGAGTAAGAGTTAAGACCTTAAACTGTAGGCCATAGTACGAGTATAAGACCTTGGTTATTAGGCAAGAGTAAGAGTTAAGACCTTAACCAGTAGGCCATAGCAAGAGTTAAGACCTTAGCAATTAGGCCAGAGTAAGAGTTAAGACCTTAACCAGTAGGCCAGAGCAAGAGTTAAGACCTTAACCTGTAGGCCATAGTACGAGTCTAAGACCTTAGCTATTAGGCCAGAGTAAGAGTTACGACCTTAGCTATTAGGCTAGAGTATGAGTCTAAGACCTTAGCTATTAGGCCAGAGTAAGAGTTAAGACCTTAGCTATTAGGCCAGAATAAGAGTTAAGACCTTAGCTATTAGACCAGAGTAAGAGTTAAGACCTTAACCAGTAGGCCAAAGTAAGAGTCTAAGACCTTAGCTATTAAGCCAGAGTAAGTGTTAAGACCTTAAACAGCAGGCCAGAGTAAGAGTTAAGACCTTAACCATTAGGCCAGTGTAAGAGTTAAGAACTTAACCAGTAGGCCAGAGTACAAGTCTAAGACCTTAGCAATTTGGCCAGAGCAAGAGTTAAGACCTTAACCTGTAGGCCATAGTATGAGTCTAAGACCTTAGCTATTAGGACAGAGTAAGAGTTAAGACCTTAACCAGTAGGCCAGAGTACGAGTCTAAGACCTTAGCTATTAGGCCAGAGTAAGAGTTAAGATCTTAGCTATTAGGCCAGAGTAAGAGTTAAGACCTTAACTATTAGGCCAGAGTACGAGTCTAAGACCTTAGCAATCAGGCCAGAGTAAGAGTTAAGACCTTAACCAGTAGGCCAGAGCAAGAGTTAAGACCTTAACCAGTAGGCCAGAGTATGAGTCTAAGACCTTAGCTATTAGGCCGGAGTAAGAGTTAAGACCTTAACCATTAGGCCAGAGTACGAGTCTAAGACCTTAGCTATTAGGCCAGAGTAAGAGTTAAGATCTTAGCTATTAGGCCAGAGTAAGTGTTAAGACCTTAACCATTAGGCCAGAGTACGAGTTTAAGACCTTAGCAATTAGGCCAGAGTAAGAGTTAAGACCTTAACCAGTAGGCCAGAGCAAGAGTTAAGACCTTAACCAGTAGGCCAGAGGACGAGTCTAAGACCTTAGCTATTAGGCCAGAGTAAGAGTTAAGACCTTAACGATTAGGTCAGAGTACGAGTCTAAGACCTTAGCTATTAGGCCAGAGTAAGAGTTAAGACCCTAGCTATTAGGCCAGAGAAAGAGTTAAGACCTTAGCTATTAGGCCAGAGTAAGAGTTAAGACCCTAGCTATTAGGCCAGAGTAAGAGTTAAGACCTTAGCTATTTGGCCAGAGTAAGAGTTAAGACCTTAGCTATTAGGCCAGAGTACGAGTCTAAGACCTTAGCTATTAGGCTAGAGTAAGAGTTAAGACCTTAACCAGTAGGCCAGAGTAAGAGTTAAGACCTTAGCTATTAGGCCAGAGTAAGCGTTAAGTCTTAACCATTAGGCCAGAGTAAGAGTTAAGACCTTAGCTATCAGGCCAGAGTAAGAGTTAAGACCTTAACCATTAGGCCAGAGTACGAGTCTAAGACCTTAGCTATTAGGCCAGAGTAAGAGTTAAGACCTTAACCAGTAGGCCAGAGTAAGAGTTAAGACCTTAGCTATTAGGCCAGAGTAAGAGTTAAGACCTTAACCAGTAGGCCAGAGTAAGAGTTAAGACCTTAACCATTAGGCCAGAGTATGAGTCTAAGACCTTAGCTATAGGCCAGAGTAAGAGTTAAGACCTTATCCATTAGGCTGGAGCACGAGTCTAAGACCTTAGCTATTAGGCCAGAGTATGAGTCTAAGACCTTAGCTATTAGGACAGAGTAAGAGTTAAGACCTTAGCTATTAGGCCAGAGTAAGAGTTAAGACCTTAACCAGTAGGCCAGAGTAAGAGTTAAGACCTTAACCTGTAGGCCAGAGTAAGAGTCTAAGACCTTAGCTATTAGGCCAGAGTAAGAGTTAAGACCTTAACCAGTAGGACAGAGTACGAGTCTAAGACCTTAGCAATTAGGCCAGAGTAAGAGTTAAGACCTTAACCAGTAGGCCAGAGTACGAGTCTAAGACCTTAGCTATTAGGCCAGAGTAAGAGTTAAGATCTTAGCTATTAGGCCAGAGTAAGAGTTAAGACCTTAACTATTAGGCCAGAGTACGAGTCTAAGACCTTAGCAATCAGGCCAGAGTAAGAGTTAAGACCTTAACCAGTAGGCCAGAGCAAGAGTTAAGACCTTAACCAGTAGGCCAGAGTACGAGTCTAAGACCTTAGCTATTAGGCCGGAGTAAGAGTTAAGACCTTAACCATTAGGCCAGAGTACGAGTCTAAGACCTTAGCTATTATGCCAGAGTAAGAGTTAAGACCTTAACCATTAGGCAAGAGTAAGAGTTAAGACCTTAGCTATTAGGCCAGAGTAAGAGTTAAGACCTTAACCAGTAGGCCAGAGTAAGAGTTAAGACCTTAAACTGTAGGCCATAGTACGAGTATAAGACCTTGGTTATTAGGCAAGAGTAAGAGTTAAGACCTTAACCAGTAGGCCATAGCAAGAGTTAAGACCTTAGCAATTAGGCCAGAGTAAGAGTTAAGACCTTAACCAGTAGGCCAGAGCAAGAGTTAAGACCTTAACCTGTAGGCCATAGTACGAGTCTAAGACCTTAGCTATTAGGCCAGAGTAAGAGTTACGACCTTAGCTATTAGGCTAGAGTATGAGTCTAAGACCTTAGCTATTAGGCCAGAGTAAGAGTTAAGACCTTAGCTATTAGGCCAGAATAAGAGTTAAGACCTTAGCTATTAGACCAGAGTAAGAGTTAAGACCTTAACCAGTAGGCCAAAGTAAGAGTCTAAGACCTTAGCTATTAAGCCAGAGTAAGTGTTAAGACCTTAAACAGCAGGCCAGAGTAAGAGTTAAGACCTTAACCATTAGGCCAGTGTAAGAGTTAAGAACTTAACCAGTAGGCCAGAGTACAAGTCTAAGACCTTAGCAATTTGGCCAGAGCAAGAGTTAAGACCTTAACCTGTAGGCCATAGTATGAGTCTAAGACCTTAGCTATTAGGACAGAGTAAGAGTTAAGACCTTAACCAGTAGGCCAGAGTACGAGTCTAAGACCTTAGCTATTAGGCCAGAGTAAGAGTTAAGATCTTAGCTATTAGGCCAGAGTAAGAGTTAAGACCTTAACTATTAGGCCAGAGTACGAGTCTAAGACCTTAGCAATCAGGCCAGAGTAAGAGTTAAGACCTTAACCAGTAGGCCAGAGCAAGAGTTAAGACCTTAACCAGTAGGCCAGAGTATGAGTCTAAGACCTTAGCTATTAGGCCGGAGTAAGAGTTAAGACCTTAACCATTAGGCCAGAGTACGAGTCTAAGACCTTAGCTATTAGGCCAGAGTAAGAGTTAAGATCTTAGCTATTAGGCCAGAGTAAGTGTTAAGACCTTAACCATTAGGCCAGAGTACGAGTTTAAGACCTTAGCAATTAGGCCAGAGTAAGAGTTAAGACCTTAACCAGTAGGCCAGAGCAAGAGTTAAGACCTTAACCAGTAGGCCAGAGGACGAGTCTAAGACCTTAGCTATTAGGCCAGAGTAAGAGTTAAGACCTTAACGATTAGGTCAGAGTACGAGTCTAAGACCTTAGCTATTAGGCCAGAGTAAGAGTTAAGACCCTAGCTATTAGGCCAGAGAAAGAGTTAAGACCTTAGCTATTAGGCCAGAGTAAGAGTTAAGACCCTAGCTATTAGGCCAGAGTAAGAGTTAAGACCTTAGCTATTTGGCCAGAGTAAGAGTTAAGACCTTAGCTATTAGGCCAGAGTACGAGTCTAAGACCTTAGCTATTAGGCTAGAGTAAGAGTTAAGACCTTAACCAGTAGGCCAGAGTAAGAGTTAAGACCTTAGCTATTAGGCCAGAGTAAGCGTTAAGTCTTAACCATTAGGCCAGAGTAAGAGTTAAGACCTTAGCTATCAGGCCAGAGTAAGAGTTAAGACCTTAACCATTAGGCCAGAGTACGAGTCTAAGACCTTAGCTATTAGGCCAGAGTAAGAGTTAAGACCTTAACCAGTAGGCCAGAGTAAGAGTTAAGACCTTAGCTATTAGGCCAGAGTAAGAGTTAAGACCTTAACCAGTAGGCCAGAGTAAGAGTTAAGACCTTAACCATTAGGCCAGAGTATGAGTCTAAGACCTTAGCTATTAGGCCAGAGTAAGAGTTAAGACCTTATCCATTAGGCTGGAGCACGAGTCTAAGACCTTAGCTATTAGGCCAGAGTATGAGTCTAAGACCTTAGCTATTAGGACAGAGTAAGAGTTAAGACCTTAGCTATTAGGCCAGAGTAAGAGTTAAGACCTTAACCAGTAGGCCAGAGTAAGAGTTAAGACCTTAACCTGTAGGCCAGAGTAAGAGTCTAAGACCTTAGCTATTAGGCCAGAGTAAGAGTTAAGACCTTAACCAGTAGGACAGAGTACGAGTCTAAGACCTTAGCAATTAGGCCAGAGTAAGAGTTAAGACCTTAACCAGTAGGCCAGAGTACGAGTCTAAGACCTTAGCTATTAGGCCAGAGTAAGAGTTAAGACCTTTTCCAGTAGGCCAGAGTAAGAGTTAAGACCTTAACCAGTAGGCCAGAGTACGAGTCTAAGACCTTAGCTATTAGGCCAGAGTAAGAGTTATGATCTTAGCTATTAGGCCAGAGTAAGAGTTAAGACCTTAACCAGTAGGCCAGAGTACGAGTCTAAGACCTTAGCTATTAGGCCAGAGTAAGAGTTAAGATCTTAGCTATTAGGCCAGAGAAAGAGTTAAGACCTTAACCATTAGGCCAGAGTACGAGTCTAAGACCTTAGCAATTAGGCCAGAGTAAGAGTTAAGACCTTAAACAGTAGGCCAGAGTACGAGTCTAAGACCTTAGCTATTAGGCCAGAGTAAGAGTTAAGATCTTAGCTATTAGGCCAGAGTAAGAGTTAAGACCTTAATCATTAGGCCAGATTATGAGTCTAAGACCTTAGCTATTAGGCCAGAGTAAGAGTTAAGACCTTGACCTGTAGGCCAGAGTAAGAGTTAAGACCTTAACCATTAGGCCAGAGTACGAGTCTAAGACCTTAGCTATTAGGCCAGAGTAAGAGTTAAGACCTTATCCATTAGGCTAGAGCACGAGTCTAAGACCTTAGCTATTAGGCCAGAGTATGAGTCTAAGACCTTAGCTATTAGGCCAGAGTAAGAGTTAAGACCTTAGCTATTAAGCCAGAGTAAGAGTTAAGACCTTAGCTATTAGGCCAGAGTAAGAGTTAAGACCTTAACCAGTAGGCCAGAGTAAGAGTTAAGACCTTAACCTGTAGGCCAGAGTAAGAGTCTAAGACCTTAGCTATTAGGCCAGAGTAAGAGTTAAGACCTTAACCAGTAGGACAGAGTAAGAGTTAAGACCTTAGCTATTAGGCCAGAGAACGAGTCTAAGACCTTAGCTATTAGGCCAGAGTAACTGTTAAGACCTTTTCCAGTAGGCCAGTGTAAGAGTTAAGACCTTAACCAGTAGGCCAGAGTACGAGTCTAAGACCTTAGCTATTAGGCCAGAGTAAGAGTTAAGATCTTAGCTATTAGGCCAGAGTAAGAGTTAAGACCTTAACCATTAGGCCAGAGTACGAGTTTAAGACCTTAGCAATTAGGCCAGAGCAAGAGTTAAGACCTTAACCAGTAGGCCAGAGGACGAGTTTAAGACCTTAGCTATTAGGCCAGAGTAAGAGTTAAGACCTTAACCATTAGGTTAGAGTACGAGTCTAAGACCTCAGCTTTTAGGCCAGAGTAAGAGTTAAGACCTTAGCTATTAGGCCAGAGAAAGAGTTAAGACCTTAGCTATTAGGCCAGAGTAAGAGTTAAGACCTTAAACATTAGGCCAGAGTTTGAGTCTAAGACCTTAGCTATTAGGCCAGAGTAGGAGTTAAGACCTTAGCTATTTGGCCAGAGTAAGAGTCAAGACCTTAGCTATTAGGCCAGAGTATGAGTCTAAGACCTTAGCTATTAGGCTAGAGTAAGAGTTAAGACCTTAACCAGTAGGCCAGAGTAAGAGTTAAGACCTTAGCTATTAGGCCTGAGTAAGAGTTAAGACCTTAACCATTAGGCCAGAGTAAGAGTTAAGACCTTAGCTATTAGGCCAGAGTAAGAGTTAAGACCTTAACCATTAGGCCAGAGTACGAGTCTAAGACTTTAGCTATTAGGCCAGAGTAAGAGTTAAGACCTTAACCAGTAGGCCAGAGTAAGAGTTAAGACCTTAGCTATTACGCCAGAGTAAGAGTTAAGCCCTTAGCCATTAGGCCAGAGTGAGAGTTAAGACCTTAACCAGTAGACCAGAGTAAGAGTTAAGACCTTAACCTGTAGGCCAAAGTATGAGTCTAAGACCTTAGCTATTAGGCCAGAGTAAGAGTTAAGACCTTAGCCATTAGGCCAGAGTACGAGTATAAGACCTTAGCTATTAGGCCAGAGTAAGAGTTAAGACCTTAACCAGTAGGTCAGAGTAAGAGTTAAGACTTTAGCTATTAGGCCAGAGTAAGAGTTAAGACCTTAACCATTAGGCCAGAGTAAGAGTTAAGACCTTAGCTATTAGGCTAGAGTAAGAGTTAAGACCTTAACCATTAGGCCAGAGTACGAGTCTAAGACCTTAGCTATTAGGCAAGAGTAAGAGTTAAGACCTTAACCAGTAGGCCAGAGTAAAAGTCTAAGACCTTAGCTATTAGGCCAGAGTAAGAGTTAAGACCTTAACCATTAGGTCAGAGTACGAGTCTAAGACCTTAGCTATTAGGCCAGAGTAAGAGTTAAGACCTTAGCTATTAGGCCAGAGAAAGAGTTAAGACCTTAGCTATTAGGCGAGAGTAGGAGTCTAAGACCTTAACCAGTAGGCCAGAGTGAGAAATAAGACCATAGCTATTAGGCCAGAGTAAGAGTTAAGTCCTTAACCTGTAGGCCAGAGTAAGAGTCTAAGACCTTAGCTATTAGGCCAGAGTAAGAGTTAAGACCTTAACCTGTAGGCCATAGTACGAGTCTAAGACCTTAGCTATTAGGCCAGAGTAAGAGTTAAGACCTTAGCTATTAGGCCACAGTAAGAGTTAAGACCTTAACCATTAGGCCAGAGTAAGAGTTAAGACCTTAACCAGTAGGCCAGAGTACGAGTCTAAGACCTTAGCTATTAGGCCAGAGTAAGAGTTAAGATCTTAGATATTAGGCCAGAGTAAGAGTTAAGACCTTAACCATTAGGCCAGAGTACGAGTCTAAGACCTTAGCAATTAGGCCAGAGTAAGAGTTAAGACCTTAACCAGTAGGCCAGAGTACGAGTCTAAGACCTTAGCTATTAGGCCAGAGTAAGAGTTAAGATCTTAGATATTAGGCCAGAGTAAGAGTTAAGACCTTAACCATTAGGCCAGAGTACGAGTCTAAGACCTTAGCAATTAGGCCAGAGTAAGAGTTAAGACCTTAACCAGTAGGCCAGAGTACGACTCTAAGACCTTAGCTATTAGGCCAGAGTAAGAGTTAAGATCTTAGCTATTAGGCCAGAGTAAGAGTTAAGACCTTAATAATTAGGCCAGATTACGAGTCTAAGACCTTAACCAGTAGGCCAGAGTAAGAGTTAAGACCTTAACCTGTAGGCCATAGTACGAGTCTAAGACCTTAGCTATTAGGCCAGAGTAAGAGTTAAGACCTTAACCAGTAGGCCAGAGCAAGAGTTAAGACCTTAACCAGTAGGCCAGAGGACGAGTCTAAGACCTTAGCAATTCAGCCAGAGTTAGAGTTAAGACCTTAACCAGTAGGCCAGAGCAAGAGTTAAGACCTTAACCAGTAGGCCAGAGTACGAGTCTAAGACCTTAGCTATTAGGCCAGAGTAAGAGTTAAGATCTTAGCTATTAGGCCAGAGTAAGAGTTAAGACCTTAATCATTAGGCCAGATTACGAGTCTAAGACCTTAGCAATTAGGCCAGAGTAAGAGTTAAGACCTTAACCTGTAGGCCAGAGTAAGAGTTAAGACCTTAAACATTAGGCCAGAGTACGAGTCTAAGACCTTAGCTATTAGGCCAGAGTAAGAGTTAAGATCTTAACTATTAGGCCAGAGTAAGAGTTAAGACCTTAATCAGTAGGCCAGAGTAAGAGTCTATGACCTTAGCTATTAGGCCAGAGTAAGAGTTAAGACCTTAACCTGTAGGCCAGAGTAAGAGTTAAGACCTTAACCATTAGGCCAGAGTACGAGTCTAAGACCTTAGCTATTAGGCCAGAGTAAGAGTTAAGATCTTAGCTATTAGGCCAGAGTAAGAGTTAAGACCTTACCAGTAGGACAGAGTAAGAGTTGAGACCTTAGCTATTAGGCCAGAGAACGAGTCTAAGACCTTAGCTATTAGGCCAGAATAAGAGTTAAGACCTTAGCTATTAGGCCAGAGAAAGAGTTACGACCTTAGCTATTAGGCCAGAGTAAGAGTTAAGACCTTAAACATTAGGCCAGAGTTCGAGTCTAAGACCTTAGCTATTAGGCCAGAGTAAGAGTTAAGACCTTAACCAGTAGGCCAGAGTAAGAGTTAAGACCTTAGCTATTAGGCCAGAGTAAGAGTTAAGAGCTTAACCATTAGGCCAGAGTAAGAGTTAAGACCTTAGCTATTAGGCCAGAGTAAGAGTTAAGACCTTAACCATTAGGCCAGAGTACGAGTCTAAGACCTTAGCTATTAGGCCAGAGTAAGAGTTAAGACCTTAACCAGTAGGCCAGAGTAAGAGTTAAGACCTTAACCTGTAGGCCAGAGTACGAGTCTAAGACCTTAGCTATTAGGCCTGAGAAAGAGTTAAGACCTTAACCATTAGGCCAGAGTACGAGTATAAGACCTTAGCTATTAGGCCAGAGTAAGAGTTAAGACCTTAACCAGTAGGCCAGAGTTAGAGTTAAGACCTTAGCTATTAGGCCAGAGTAAGAGTTAAGACCTTAACCATTAGGCCAGAGTAAGAGTTAAGACCTTAGCTATTAGGCTAGAGTAAGAGTTAAGACCTTAACCATTAGGCCAGAGTACGAGTCTAAGACCTTAGCTATTAGGCCAGAGTAAGTGTTAAGACCTTAACCAGCAGGCCAGAGTAAGAGTTAAGACCTTAACCAGTTGGCCAGAGTAAGAGTCTAAGACCTTAGCTATTAGGCTAGAGTAAGAGTTAAGACATTAACCAGTAGGCCAGAGTAAGATTTAAGACCTTAACCAGTAGTCCAGAGTAAGAGTCTAAGACCTTAGCTATTAGGCCAGAGTAAGAGTTATGACCTTAGCTATTAGGCCAGAGTAAGAGTTAAGACCTTAACCAGTAGGCCAGAGTAAGAGTTAAGACCTTAACCAGTAGGCCAGAGTAAGAGTTAAGACCTTAACCTGTAGGCCATAGTACGAGTCTAAGACCTTAGCTATTAGGCCAGAGTAAGAGTTATGACCTTAGCTATTAGGCTAGAGTATGAGTCTAAGACCTTAGCTATTAGGCCAGAGTAAGAGTTAAGACCTTAGCTATTAGGCCAGAATAAGAGTTAAGACCTTAGCTATTAGACCAGAGTAAGAGTTAAGACCTTAACCAGTAGGCCAAAGTAAGAGTTAAGACCTTAACCTGTAGGCCATAGTACGAGTCTAAGACCTTAGCTATTAGGCCAGAGTAAGTGTTAAGACCTTAAACAGCAGGCCAGAGTAAGAGTTAAGACCTTAACCATTAGGCCAGAGTAAGAGTTAAGAACTTAACCAGTAGGCCAGAGTACAAGTCTAAGACCTTAGCAATTTGGCCAGAGCAAGAGTTAAGACCTTAACCTGTAGGCCATAGTATGAGTCTAAGACCTTAGCTATTAGGACAGAGTAAGAGTTAAGACCTTAACCAGTAGGCCAGAGTACGAGTCTAAGACCTTAGCTATTAGGCCAGAGTAAGAGTTAAGATCTTAGCTATTAGGCCAGAGTAAGAGTTAAGACCTTAACTATTAGGCCAGAGTACGAGTCTAAGACCTTAGCAATCAGGCCAGAGTAAGAGTTAAGACCTTAACCAGTAGGCCAGAGCAAGAGTTAAGACCTTAACCAGTAGGCCAGAGTACGAGTCTAAGACCTTAGCTATTAGGCCGGAGTAAGAGTTAAGACCTTAACCATTAGGCCAGAGTACGAGTCTAAGACCTTAGCTATTATGCCAGAGTAAGAGTTAAGACCTTAACCATTAGGCAAGAGTAAGAGTTAAGACCTTAGCTATTAGGCCAGAGTAAGAGTTAAGACCTTAACCAGTAGGCCAGAGTAAGAGTTAAGACCTTAAACTGTAGGCCATAGTACGAGTATAAGACCTTGGTTATTAGGCCAGAGTAAGAGTTAAGACCTTAACCAGTAGGCCATAGCAAGAGTTAAGACCTTAGCAATTAGGCCAGAGTAAGAGTTAAGACCTTAACCAGTAGGCCAGAGCAAGAGTTAAGACCTTAACCTGTAGGCCATAGTACGAGTCTAAGACCTTAGCTATTAGGCCAGAGTAAGAGTTACGACCTTAGCTATTAGGCTAGAGTATGAGTCTAAGACCTTAGCTATTAGGCCAGAGTAAGAGTTAAGACCTTAGCTATTAGGCCAGAATAAGAGTTAAGACCTTAGCTATTAGACCAGAGTAAGAGTTAAGACCTTAACCAGTAGGCCAAAGTAAGAGTCTAAGACCTTAGCTATTAAGCCAGAGTAAGTGTTAAGACCTTAAACAGCAGGCCAGAGTAAGAGTTAAGACCTTAACCATTAGGCCAGTGTAAGAGTTAAGAACTTAACCAGTAGGCCAGAGTACAAGTCTAAGACCTTAGCAATTTGGCCAGAGCAAGAGATAAGACCTTAACCTGTAGGCCATAGTATGAGTCTAAGACCTTAGCTATTAGGACAGAGTAAGAGTTAAGACCTTAACCAGTAGGCCAGAGTACGAGTCTAAGACCTTAGCTATTAGGCCAGAGTAAGAGTTAAGATCTTAGCTATTAGGCCAGAGTAAGAGTTAAGACCTTAACTATTAGGCCAGAGTACGAGTCTAAGACCTTAGCAATCAGGCCAGAGTAAGAGTTAAGACCTTAACCAGTAGGCCAGAGCAAGAGTTAAGACCTTAACCAGTAGGCCAGAGTACGAGTCTAAGACCTTAGCTATTAGGCCGGAGTAAGAGTTAAGACCTTAACCATTAGGCCAGAGTACGAGTCTAAGACCTTAGCTATTAGGCCAGAGTAAGAGTTAAGATCTTAGCTATTAGGCCAGAGTAAGTGTTAAGACCTTAACCATTAGGCCAGAGTACGAGTTTAAGACCTTAGCAATTAGGCCAGAGTAAGAGTTAAGACCTTAACCAGTAGGCCAGAGCAAGAGTTAAGACCTTAACCAGTAGGCCAGAGGACGAGTCTAAGACCTTAGCTATTAGGCCAGAGTAAGAGTTAAGACCTTAACGATTAGGTCAGAGTACGAGTCTAAGACCTTAGCTATTAGGCCAGAGTAAGAGTTAAGACCCTAGCTATTAGGCCAGAGAAAGAGTTAAGACCTTAGCTATTATGCCAGAGTAAGAGTTAAGACCCTAGCTATTAGGCCAGAGTAAGAGTTAAGACCTTAGCTATTTGGCCAGAGTAAGAGTTAAGACCTTAGCTATTTGGCCAGAGTAAGAGTTAAGACCTTAGCTATTAGGCCAGAGTACGAGTCTAAGACCTTAGCTATTAGGCTAGAGTAAGAGTTAAGACCTTAACCAGTAGGCCAGAGTAAGAGTTAAGACCTTAGCTATTAGGCCAGAGTAAGCGTTAAGTCTTAACCATTAGGCCAGAGTAAGAGTTAAGACCTTAGCTATCAGGCCAGAGTAAGAGTTAAGACCTTAACCATTAGGCCAGAGTACGAGTCTAAGACCTTAGCTATTAGGCCAGAGTAAGAGTTAAGACCTTAACCAGTAGGCCAGAGTAAGAGTTAAGACCTTAGCTATTAGGCCAGAGTAAGAGTTAAGACCTTAGCTATTAGGCCAGAGTAAGAGTTAAGACCTTAACCAGTAGGCCAGAGTAAGAGTTAAGACCTTAACCATTAGGCCAGAGTATGAGTCTAAGACCTTAGCTATTAGGCCAGAGTAAGAGTTAAGACCTTATCCATTAGGCTGGAGCACGAGTCTAAGACCTTAGCTATTAGGCCAGAGTATGAGTCTAAGACCTTAGCTATTAGGACAGAGTAAGAGTTAAGACCTTAGCTATTAGGCCAGAGTAAGAGTTAAGACCTTAACCAGTAGGCCAGAGTAAGAGTTAAGACCTTAACCTGTAGGCCAGAGTAAGAGTCTAAGACCTTAGCTATTAGGCCAGAGTAAGAGTTAAGACCTTAACCAGTAGGACAGAGTACGAGTCTAAGACCTTAGCAATTAGGCCAGAGTAAGAGTTAAGACCTTAACCAGTAGGCCAGAGTACGAGTCTAAGACCTTAGCTATTAGGCCAGAGTAAGAGTTAAGACCTTTTCCAGTAGGCCAGAGTAAGAGTTAAGACCTTAACCAGTAGGCCAGAGTACGAGTCTAAGACCTTAGCTATTAGGCCAGAGTAAGAGTTATGATCTTAGCTATTAGGCCAGAGTAAGAGTTAAGACCTTAACCAGTAGGCCAGAGTACGAGTCTAAGACCTTAGCTATTAGGCCAGAGTAAGAGTTAAGATCTTAGCTATTAGGCCAGAGAAAGAGTTAAGACCTTAACCATTAGGCCAGAGTACGAGTCTAAGACCTTAGCAATTAGGCCAGAGTAAGAGTTAAGACCTTAACCAGTAGGCCAGAGTACGAGTCTAAGACCTTAGCTATTAGGCCAGAGTAAGAGTTAAGATCTTAGCTATTAGGCCAGAGTAAGAGTTAAGACCTTAATCATTAGGCCAGATTATGAGTCTAAGACCTTAGCTATTAGGCCAGAGTAAGAGTTAAGACCTTGACCTGTAGGCCAGAGTAAGAGTTAAGACCTTAACCATTAGGCCAGAGTACGAGTCTAAGACCTTAGCTATTAGGCCAGAGTAAGAGTTAAGACCTTATCCATTAGGCTAGAGCACGAGTCTAAGACCTTAGCTATTAGGCCAGAGTATGAGTCTAAGACCTTAGCTATTAGGCCAGAGTAAGAGTTAAGACCTTAGCTATTAAGCCAGAGTAAGAGTTAAGACCTTAGCTATTAGGCCAGAGTAAGAGTTAAGACCTTAACCAGTAGGCCAGAGTAAGAGTTAAGACCTTAACCTGTAGGCCAGAGTAAGAGTCTAAGACCTTAGCTATTAGGCCAGAGTAAGAGTTAAGACCTTAACCAGTAGGACAGAGTAAGAGTTAAGACCTTAGCTATTAGGCCAGAGAACGAGTCTAAGACCTTAGCTATTAGGCCAGAGTAACTGTTAAGACCTTTTCCAGTAGGCCAGCGTAAGAGTTAAGACCTTAACCAGTAGGCCAGAGTACGAGTCTAAGACCTTAGCTATTAGGCCAGAGTAAGAGTTAAGATCTTAGCTATTAGGCCAGAGTAAGAGTTAAGACCTTAACCATAAGGCCAGAGTACGAGTTTAAGACCTTAGCAATTAGGCCAGAGTAAGAGTTAAGACCTTAACCAGTAGGCCAGAGCAAGAGTTAAGACCTTAACCAGTAGGCCAGAGGACGAGTTTAAGACCTTAGCTATTAGGCCAGAGTAAGAGTTAAGACCTTAACCATTAGGTTAGAGTACGAGTCTAAGACCTCAGCTTTTAGGCCAGAGTAAGAGTTAAGACCTTAGCTATTAGGCCAGAGAAAGAGTTAAGACCTTAGCTATTAGGCCAGAGTAAGAGTTAAGACCTTAAACATTAGGCCAGAGTTTGAGTCTAAGACCTTAGCTATTAGGCCAGAGTAAGAGTTAAGACCTTAGCTATTTGGCCAGAGTAAGAGTCAAGACCTTAGCTATTAGGCCAGAGTATGAGTCTAAGACCTTAGCTATTAGGCTAGAGTAAGAGTTAAGACCTTAACCAGTAGGCCAGAGTAAGAGTTAAGACCTTAGCTATTAGGCCTGAGTAAGAGTTAAGACCTTAACCATTAGGCCAGAGTAAGAGTTAAGACCTTAGCTATTAGGCCAGAGTAAGAGTTAAGACCTTAACCATTAGGCCAGAGTACGAGTCTAAGACTTTAGCTATTAGGCCAGAGTAAGAGTTAAGACCTTAACCAGTAGGCCAGAGTAAGAGTTAAGACCTTAGCTATTACGCCAGAGTAAGAGTTAAGCCCTTAGCCATTAGGCCAGAGTGAGAGTTAAGACCTTAACCAGTAGACCAGAGTAAGAGTTAAGACCTTAACCTGTAGGCCAAAGTATGAGTCTAAGACCTTAGCTATTAGGCCAGAGTAAGAGTTAAGACCTTAGCCATTAGGCCAGAGTACGAGTATAAGACCTTAGCTATTAGGCCAGAGTAAAAGTTAAGACCTTAACCAGTAGGTCAGAGTAAGAGTTAAGACTTTAGCTATTAGGCCAGAGTAAGAGTTAAGACCTTAACCATTAGGCCAGAGTAAGAGTTAAGACCTTAGCTATTAGGCTAGAGTAAGAGTTAAGACCTTAACCATTAGGCCAGAGTACGAGTCTAAGACCTTAGCTATTAGGCAAGAGTAAGAGTTAAGACCTTAACCAGTAGGCCAGAGTAAAAGTCTAAGACCTTAGCTATTAGGCCAGAGTAAGAGTTAAGACCTTAACCATTAGGCCAGAGTACGAGTTAAGACCTTAACCAGTAGGCCAGAGTAAGATTTAAGACCTTAACCAGTAGGCCAGAGTAAGAGTCTAAGACCTTAGCTATTAGGCCAGAGTAAGAGTTAAGACCTTAGCTATTAGGTCAGAGTAAGAGTTAAGACCTTAACCAGTAGGCCAGAGTAAGAGTTAAGACCTTAACCTGTAGGCCAGAGTAAGAGTTAAGACCTTAACCATTAGGTCAGAGTACGAGTCTAAGACCTCAGCTATTAGGCCAGAGTAAGAGTTAAGACCTTAGCTATTAGGCCAGAGAAAGAGTTAAGACCTTAGCTATTAGGCGAGAGTAGGAGTCTAAGACCTTAACCAGTAGGCCAGAGTGAGAAATAAGACCATAGCTATTAGGCCAGAGTAAGAGTTAAGTCCTTAACCTGTAGGCCAGAGTAAGAGTCTAAGACCTTAGCTATTAGGCCAGAGTAAGAGTTAAGACCTTAACCTGTAGGCCATAGTACGAGTCTAAGACCTTAGCTATTAGGCCAGAGTAAGAGTTAAGACCTTAGCTATTAGGCCACAGTAAGAGTTAAGACCTTAACCATTAGGCCAGAGTAAGAGTTAAGACCTTAACCAGTAGGCCAGAGTACGAGTCTAAGACCTTAGCTATTAGGCCAGAGTAAGAGTTAAGATCTTAGATATTAGGCCAGAGTAAGAGTTAAGACCTTAACCATTAGGCCAGAGTACGAGTCTAAGACCTTAGCAATTAGGCCAGAGTAAGAGTTAAGACCTTAACCAGTAGGCCAGAGTACGAGTCTAAGACCTTAGCAATTAGGCCAGAGTAAGAGTTAAGACCTTAACCAGTAGGCCAGAGTACGAGTCTAAGACCTTAGCTATTAGGCCAGAGTAAGAGTTAAGATCTTAGATATTAGGCCAGAGTAAGAGTTAAGACCTTAACCATTAGGCCAGAGTACGAGTCTAAGACCTTAGCAATTAGGCCAGAGTAAGAGTTAAGACCTTAACCAGTAGGCCAGAGTACGACTCTAAGACCTTAGCTATTAGGCCAGAGTAAGAGTTAAGATCTTAGCTATTAGGCCAGAGTAAGAGTTAAGACCTTAATAATTAGGCCAGATTACGAGTCTAAGACCTTAACCAGTAGGCCAGAGTAAGAGTTAAGACCTTAACCTGTAGGCCATAGTACGAGTCTAAGACCTTAGATATTAGGCCAGAGTAAGAGTTAAGACCTTAACCAGTAGGCCAGAGCAAGAGTTAAGACCTTAACCAGTAGGCCAGAGGACGAGTCTAAGACCTTAGCAATTCAGCCAGAGTTAGAGTTAAGACCTTAACCAGTAGGCCAGAGCAAGAGTTAAGACCTTAACCAGTAGGCCAGAGTACGAGTCTAAGACCTTAGCTATTAGGCCAGAGTAAGAGTTAAGATCTTAGCTATTAGGCCAGAGTAAGAGTTAAGACCTTAATCATTAGGCCAGATTACGAGTCTAAGACCTTAGCAATTAGGCCAGAGTAAGAGTTAAGACCTTAACCTGTAGGCCAGAGTAAGAGTTAAGACCTTAAACATTAGGCCAGAGTACGAGTCTAAGACCTTAGCTATTAGGCCAGAGTAAGAGTTAAGATCTTAACTATTAGGCCAGAGTAAGAGTTAAGACCTTAATCAGTAGGCCAGAGTAAGAGTCTATGACCTTAGCTATTAGGCCAGAGTAAGAGTTAAGACCTTAACCTGTAGGCCAGAGTAAGAGTTAAGACCTTAACCATTAGGCCAGAGTACGAGTCTAAGACCTTAGCTATTAGGCCAGAGTAAGAGTTAAGATCTTAGCTATTAGGCCAGAGTAAGAGTTAAGACCTTACCAGTAGGACAGAGTAAGAGTTGAGACCTTAGCTATTAGGCCAGAGAACGAGTCTAAGACCTTAGCTATTAGGCCACAGTAACTGTTAAGACCTTTTCCAGTAGGCCAGAATAAGAGTTAAGACCTTAACCAGTAGGCCAGAGTATGAGTCTAAGACCTTAGCTATTAGGCCAGAGTAAGAGTTAAGACCTTAACCATTAGGCCAGAGTACGAGTTTAAGACCTTAGCAATTAGGCCAGAGTAAGAGTTAAGACCTTAACCAGTAGGCCAGAGCAAGAGTTAAGACCTTAACCAGTAGGCCAGAGGACGAGTCTAAGACCTTAGCTATTAGGCCAGAGTAAGAGTTGAGACCTTAACCAATAGTTCAGAGTACGAGTCTAAGACCTCAGCTATTAGGCCAGAGTAAGAGTTAAGACCTTAGCTATTAGGCCAGAGAAAGAGTTAAGACCTTAGCTATTAGGTTAGCATAAGAGTTAAGACCTTAAACATTAGGCCAGAGTTTGAGTCTAAGACCTTAGCTATTAGGCCAGAGTAAGAGTTAAGACCTTTGCTATTTGGCCAGAGTAAGAGTTAAGACCTTAGCTATTAGGCCAGAGTACGAGTCTAAGACCTTAGCTATTAGGCTAGAGTAAGAGTTAAGACCTTAACCAGTAGGCCAGAGTAAGAGTTAAGACCTTAGCTATTAGGCCAGAGTAAGAGTTAAGACCTTAACCATTAGGCCAGAGTAAGAGTTAAGACCTTAGCTATTAGGCCAGAGTAAGAGTTAAGATCTTAACCATTAGGCTAGAGTACGAGTCTAAGACCTTAGCTATTAGGCCAGAGTAAGAGTTAAGAACTTAACCAGTAGGCCAGAGTAAGAGTTAAGACCTTAGCTATTAGGCCAGAGTAAGAGTTAAGACCTTAACCAGTAGGCCAGAGTAAGAGTTAAGACTTTAACCTGTAGGCCAAAGTACGGGTCTAAGACCTTAGCTATTAGGCCAGAGTAAGAGTTAAGACCTTAACCATTAGGCCAGAGTATGAGTATAAGACCTTAGCTATTAGGCCAGAGTAAGAGTTAAGACCTTAAGCAGTAGGCCAGAGTAAGAGTCTAAGACCTTAGCTATTAGGCCAGAGTAAGAGTTAAGACCTTAACCATTAGGTCAGAGTACGAGTCTAAGACCTTAGCTATTAGGCCAGAGTAAGAGTTAAGACCGTAGCTATTAGGCCAGAGAAAGAGTTAAGACCTTAGCTATTAGGCGAGAGTAGGAGTCTAAGACCTTAACCAGTAGGCCAGAGTAAGAGTTAAGACCATAGCTATTAGGCCAGAGTAAGAGTTAAGTCCTTAACCTGTAGGCCAGAGTAAGAGTCTAAGACCTTAGCTATTAGGCCAGAGTAAGAGTTAAGACCTTAACCTGTAGGCCATAGTACGAGTCTAAGACCTTAGCTATTAGGCCAGAGTAAGAGTTAAGACCTTAGCTATTAGGCCACAGTAAGTGTTAAGACCTTAACCATTAGGCCAGAGTAAGAGTTAAGACCTTAACCAGTAGGCCAGAGTACGAGTCTAAGACCTTAGCTATTAGGCCAGAGTAAGAGTTAAGACCTTAACCTGTAGGCCATAGTACGAGTCTAAGACCTTAGCTATTAGGACAGAGTAAGAGTTAAGACCTTAACCATTAGGCCAGAGTACGAGTCTAAGACCTTAGCAATTAGGCCAGAGTTAGAGTTAAGACCTTAACCAGTAGGCCAGAGTACGAGTCTAAGACCTTAGCTATTAGGCCAGAGTAAGAGTTAAGATCTTAGCTATTAGGCCAGAGTAAGAGTTAAGACCTTAATCATTAGGCCAGATTACGAGTCTAAGACCTTAACCAGTAGGCCAGAGTAAGAGTTAAGACCTTAACCTGTAGGCCATAGTACGAGTCTAAGACCTTAGCTATTAGGCCAGAGTAAGAGTTAAGACCTTAACCAGTAGGCCAGAGCAAGAGTTAAGACCTTAACCATTAGGCCAGAGTACGAGTCTAAGACCTTAGCTATTAGGCCAGAGTAAGAGATAAGATCTTAACTATTAGGCCAGAGTAAGAGTTAAGACCTTAATCAGTAGGCCAGAGTAAGAGTCTATGACCTTAGCTATTAGGCCAGAGAAAGAGTTAAGACCTTAATCATTAGGCCAGATTACGAGTCTAAGACCTTAACCAGTAGGCCAGAGTAAGAGTTAAGACCTTAACCTGTAGGCCATAGTACGAGTCTAAGACCTTAGCTATTAGGCCAGAGTAAGAGTTAAGACCTTAACCAGTAGGCCAGAGCAAGAGTTAAGACCTTAACCAGTAGGCCAGAGGACGAGTCTAAGACCTTAGCAATTCGGCCAGAGTTAGAGTTAAGACCTTAACCAGTAGGCCAGAGCAAGAGTTAAGACCTTAACCAGTAGGCCAGAGTTAGAGTCTAAGACCTTAGCTATTAGGCCAGAGTAAGAGTTAAGATCTTAGCTATTAGGCCAGAGTAAGAGTTAAGACCTTAATCAGTAGGCCAGAGTAAGAGTCTATGACCTTAGCTATTAGGCCAGAGTAAGAGTTAAGACCTTAACCAGTAGGCCAGAGTAAGAGTTAAGACCTTAACCATTAGGCCAGAGTACGAGTCTAAGACCTTAGCTATTAGGCCAGAGTAAGAGTTAAGATCTTAACTATTAGGCCAGAGTAAGAGTTAAGACCTTAATCAGTAGGCCAGAGTAAGAGTCTATGACCTTAGCTATTAGGCCAGAGAAAGAGTTAAGACCTTAGCTATTAGGCCATAGTAATAGTCTAAGACCTTAGCTATTAGGCCAGAGTAAGAGTTAAGACCTTAACCTGTAGGCCATAGTAATAGTCTAAGACCTTAGCTATTAGGCCAGAGTAAGAGTTAAGACCTTAACCAGTAGGCCAGAGTAAGAGTTAAGACCTTAGCTATTAGGCCAGAGTAAGAGTTAAGACCTTAACCATTAGGCCAGACTAAGAGTTAAGACCTTAGCTATTAGGCCAGAGTAAGAGTTAAGACCTTAACCATTAGGCCAGAGTACGAGTTAAGACCTTAACCAGTAGGCCAGAGTAAGATTTAAGACCTTAACCAGTAGGCCAGAGTAAGAGTCTAAGACCTTAGCTATTAGGCCAGAGTAAGAGTTAAGACCTTAGCTATTAGGCCAGAGTAAGAGTTAAGACCTTAACCAGTAGGCCAGAGTAAGAGTTAAGACCTTAACCAGTAGGCCAGAGTAAGAGTTAATACCTTAACCTGTAGGCCATAGTACGAGTCTAAGACCTTAGCTATTAGGCCAAAGTAAGAGTTAAGACCTTAGCTATTATACCAGAGTATGAGTCTAAGACCTTAGCTATTAGGCCAGAGTAAGAGTTAAGACCTTAGCTATTAGGCCAGAGTAAGAGTTAAGACCTTAGCTATTAGACCAGTGTAAGAGTTAAGACCTTAACCAGTAGGCCAGAGTAAGAGTTAAGACCTTAACCTGTAGGCCATAGTACGAGTCTAAGACCTTAGCTATTAGGCCAGAGTAAGTGTTAAGACCTTAACCAGCAGGCCAGAGTAAGAGTTAAGACCTTAACCAGTAGGACAGAGTAAGAGTTAAGACCTTAACCAGTAGGCCAGAGTACGAGTCTAAGACCTTATCTATTAGGCCAGATTAAAAGTTAAGACCTTAGCTATTAGGCCAGAGTAAGAGTTAAGACCTTAACCATTAGGCCAGAGTAAGAGTTAAGACCTTAACCAGTAGGCCAGAGTACAAGTCTAAGACCTTAGCAATTAGGCCAGAGCAAGAGTTAAGACCTTAACCTGTAGGCCATAGTACGAGTCTAAGACCTTAGCTATTAGGACAGAGTAAGAGTTAAGACCTTAACCAGTAGGCCAGAGTACGAGTCTAAGACCTTAGCTATTAGGCCAGAGTAAGAGTTAAGATCTTAGCTATTAGGCCAGAGTAAGAGTTAAGACCTTAACCATTAGGCCAGAGTACGAATCTAAGACATTAGCAATCAGGCCAGAGTAAGAGTTAAGACCTTAACCAGTAGGCCAGAGCAAGAGTTAAGACCTTAACCAGTAGGCCAGAGTACGAGTCTAAGACCTTAGCTATTAGGCCAGAGTAAGAGTTGAGACCTTAACCATTAGGCCAGAGCACGAGTCTAAGACCTTAGCTATTAGGCCAGAGTAAGAGTTAAGACCTTAGCTATTAGGCCAGAGAAAGAGTAAAGACCTTAGCTATTAGGCCAGAGTAGGAGTCTAAGACCTTAACCAGTAGGCCAGAGTAGGAGTTAAGACCTTAGCTATAAGGCCAGAGTAAGAGATAAGACCTTAACCGGTAGGCCAGAATAAGAGTTAAGATCTTAACCAGGAGGCCAGAGTAAGAGTTAAGACCTTAACCTGTAGGCCATAGTACGAGTCTAAGACCTTAGCTTTTAGGCCAGAGTAAGAGTTAAGACCTTAGCTATTAGGCCAGAGTAAGAGTTAAGACCTTAAATATTAGGCCAGAGTACGAGTCTAAGACCTTAGCTATTAGGCCAGAGTAAGAGTTAAGACCTTAGCTATTTGGCCAGAGTAAGAGTTAAGACCTTAGCTATTAGACCAGAGTACGAGTCTAAGACCTTAGCTATTAGGCTAGAGTAAGAGTTAAGACCTTAACCAGTAGGCCAGAGTAAGAGTTAAGAACTTAGCTATTAGGCCAGAGTAAGAGTTAAGACGTTAACCATTAGGCCACAGTAAGATTTAAGACCTTAGCTATTAGGCCAGAGTAAGAGTTAAGACCTTAGCTATTAGGCCAGAGTAAGAGTTAAGACCTTAACCAGTAGGCCAGAGTAAGAGTTAAGACCTTAACCTGTAGGCCATAGTACGAGTCTAAGACCTTAGCTATTAGGCCAGAGTAAGAGTTAAGACCTTAACCAGTAGGTCAGAGCAAGAGTTAAGACCTTAACCAGTATGCCAGAGGACGAGTCTAAGACCTTAGCTATTAGGCCAGAGTAAGAGTTAAGATCTTAGCTATTAGGCCAGAGTAAGAGTTAAGACCTTAATCATTAGGCCAGATTACGAGTCTAAGACCTCAGCAATTAGACCAGAGTAAGAGTTAAGACCTTAACCTGTAGGCCAGAGTAAGAGTTAAGACCTTAACCAGTAGGCCAGAGTACGAGTCTAAGACCTTAGCTATTAGGCCAGAGTAAGAGTTAAGACCTTAACCAGTAGGCCAGAGTACGAGTCTAAGACCTTAGCTATTAGGCCAGAGTAAGAGTTAAGATCTTAGCTATTAGGCCAGAGTAAGAGTTAAGACCTTAACCATTAGGCCAGAGTATGAGTCTAAGACCTTAGCAATTAGGCCAGAGTAAGAGTTAAGACAGTAACCAGTAGGCCAGAGTACGAGTCTAAGACCTTAGCTATTAGGCCAGAGTAAGAGTTAAGATCTTAGCTATTAGGCCAGAGTAAGAGTTAAGACCTTAATCATTAGGCCAGATTACGAGTCTAAGACCTTAGCAATTAGGCCAGAGTAAGAGTTAAGACCTTAACCTGTGGCCAGAGTAAGAGTTAAGACCTTAACCATTAGACCAGAGTACGAGTCTAAGACCTTAGCTATTAGGCCAGAGTAAGAGTTACGATCTTAGCTATTAGGCAGAGTAAGAGTTAAGACCTTAATCAGTAGGCCAGAGTAAGAGTCTATGACCTTAGCTATTAGGCCAGAGTAAGAGTTAAGACCTTAACCTGTAGGCCAGAGTAAGAGTTAAGACCTTAACCATTAGGCCAGAGTACGAGTCTAAGACCTTAGCTATTAGGCCAGAGTAAGAGTTAAGATCTTATCTATTAGGCAGAGTAAGAGTTAAGACCTTAATCAGTAGGCCAGAGTAAGAGTCTATGACCTTAGCTATTAGGCCAGAGTATGAGTCTAAGACATTAGCTATTAGGCCAGAGTAAGAGTTAAGACCTTAGCTAATAGGCCAGAGTAAGAGTTAAGACCTTAACCAGTAGGCCAGAGTAAGAGTTAAGACCTTAACGTGTAGGCCAGAGTAAGAGTCTAAGACCTTAGCTATTAGGCCAGAGTAAGAGTTAAGACCTTAACCAGTAGGACAAAGTAAGAGTTAAGACCTTAGCTATTAGGCCAGAGAACGAGTCTAAGACCTTAGCTATTAGGCCAGAGTAAGTGTTAAGACCTTTTCCAGTAGGCCAGAGTAAGAGTTAAGACCTTAACCAGTAGGCCAGAGTACGAGTCTAAGACCTTAGCTATTAGGCCAGAGTAAGAGTTAAGATCTTAGCTATTAGGCCAGAGTAAGAGTTAAGACCTTAACCATTAGGCCAGAGTACGAGTTTAAGACCTTAGCAATTAGGCCAGATTAAGAGTTAAGACCTTAACCAGTAGGCCAGAGCAAGAGTTAAGACCTTAACCAGTAGGCCAGAGGACGAGTCTAAGACCTTAGCTATTAGGCCAGAGTAAGAGTTAAGACCTTAACGATTAGGTCAGAGTACGAGTCTAAGACCTTAGCTATTAGGCCAGAGTAAGAGTTAAGACCTTAGCTATTAGGCCAGAGAAAGAGTTACGACCTTAGCTATTAGGCCACAGTAAGAGTTAAGACCTTAAACATTAGGCCAGAGTTCGAGTCTAAGACCTTAGCTATTAGGCCAGAGTAAGAGTTAAGACCTTAACCAGTAGGCCAGAGTAAGAGTTAAGACCTTAGCTATTAGGCCAGAGTAAGAGTTAAGACCTTAACCATTAGGCCAGAGTAAGAGTTAAGACCTTAGCTATTAGGCCAGAGTAAGAGTTAAGACCTTAACCATTAGGCCAGAGTACGAGTCTAAGACCTTAGCTATTAGGCCAGAGTAAGAGTTAAGACCTTAACCAGTAGGCCAGAGTAAGAGTTAAGACCTTAACCTGTAGGCCAAAGTACGAGTCTAAGACCTTAGCTATTAGGCCTGAGAAAGAGTTAAGACCTTAACCATTAGGCCAGAGTACGAGTATAAGACCTTAGCTATTAGGCCAGAGTAAGAGTTAAGACCTTAACCAGTAGGCCAGAGTTAGAGTTAAGACCTTAGCTATTAGGCCAGAGTAAGAGTTAAGACCTTAACCATTAGGCCAGAGTAAGAGTTAAGACCTTAGCTATTAGGCTAGAGTAAGAGTTAAGACCTTAACCATTAGGCCAGAGTACGAGTCTAAGACCTTAGCTATTAGGCCAGAGTAAGTGTTAAGACCTTAACCAGCAGGCCAGAGTAAGAGTTAAGACCTTAACCAGTTGGCCAGAGTAAGAGTCTAAGACCTTAGCTATTAGGCTAGAGTAAGAGTTAAGACATTAACCAGTAGGCCAGAGTAAGATTTAAGACCTTAACCAGTAGTCCAGAGTAAGAGTCTAAGACCTTAGCTATTAGGCCAGAGTAAGAGTTATGACCTTAGCTATTAGGCCAGAGTAAGAGTTAAGACCTTAACCAGTAGGCCAGAGTAAGAGTTAAGACCTTAACCAGTAGGCCAGAGTAAGAGTTAAGACCTTAACCTGTAGGCCATAGTACGAGTCTAAGACCTTAGCTATTAGGCCAGAGTAAGAGTTACGACCTTAGCTATTAGGCTAGAGTATGAGTCTAAGACCTTAGCTATTAGGCCAGAGTAAGAGTTAAGACCTTAGCTATTAGGCCAGAATAAGAGTTAAGACCTTAGCTATTAGACCAGAGTAAGAGTTAAGACCTTAACCAGTAGGCCAAAGTAAGAGTTAAGACCTTAACCTGTAGGCCATAGTACGAGTCTAAGACCTTAGCTATTAGGCCAGAGTAAGTGTTAAGACCTTAAACAGCAGGCCAGAGTAAGAGTTAAGACCTTAACCATTAGGCCAGAGTAAGAGTTAAGAACTTAACCAGTAGGCCAGAGTACAAGTCTAAGACCTTAGCAATTTGGCCAGAGCAAGAGTTAAGACCTTAACCTATAGGCCATAGTATGAGTCTAAGACCTTAGCTATTAGGACAGAGTAAGAGTTAAGACCTTAACCAGTAGGCCAGAGTACGAGTCTAAGACCTTAGCTATTAGGCCAGAGTAAGAGTTAAGATCTTAGCTATTAGGCCAGAGTAAGAGTTAAGACCTTAACTATTAGGCCAGAGTACGAGTCTAAGACCTTAGCAATCAGGCCAGAGTAAGAGTTAAGACCTTAACCAGTAGGCCAGAGCAAGAGTTAAGACCTTAACCAGTAGGCCAGAGTACGAGTCTAAGACCTTAGCTATTAGGCCGGAGTAAGAGTTAAGACCTTAACCATTAGGCCAGAGTACGAGTCTAAGACCTTAGCTATTATGCCAGAGTAAGAGTTAAGACCTTAGCTATTAGGCCAGAATAAGAGTTAAGACCTTGGCTATTAGGCCAGAGTAAGAGTTAAGACCTTAACCAGTAGGCCATAGCAAGAGTTAAGACCTTAGCAATTAGGCCAGAGTAAGAGTTAAGACCTTAACCAGTAGGCCAGAGCAAGAGTTAAGACCTTAACCTGTAGGCCATAGTACGAGTCTAAGACCTTAGCTATTAGGCCAGAGTAAGAGTTACGACCTTAGCTATTAGGCTAGAGTATGAGTCTAAGACCTTAGCTATTAGGCCAGAGTAAGAGTTAAGACCTTAGCTATTAGGCCAGAATAAGAGTTAAGACCTTAGCTATTAGACCAGAGTAAGAGTTAAGACCTTAACCAGTAGGCCAAAGTAAGAGTCTAAGACCTTAGCTATTAAGCCAGAGTAAGTGTTAAGACCTTAAACAGCAGGCCAGAGTAAGAGTTAAGACCTTAACCATTAGGCCTGTGTAAGAGTTAAGAACTTAACCAGTAGGCCAGAGTACAAGTCTAAGACCTTAGCAATTTGGCCAGAGCAAGAGTTAAGACCTTAACCAGTAGGCCAGAGTACGAGTCTAAGACCTTAGCTATTAGGCCAGAGTAAGAGTTAAGATCTTAGCTATTAGGCCAGAGTAAGAGTTAAGACCTTAACTATTAGGCCAGAGTACGAGTCTAAGACCTTAGCAATCAGGCCAGAGTAAGAGTTAAGACCTTAACCAGTAGGCCAGAGCAAGAGTTAAGACCTTAACCAGTAGGCCAGAGTACGAGTCTAAGACCTTAGCTATTAGGCCGGAGTAAGAGTTAAGACCTTAAACATTAGGCCAGAGTACGAGTCTAAGACCTTAGCTATTAGACCAGAGTAAGAGTTACGATCTTAGCTATTAGGCCAGAGTAAGTGTTAAGACCTTAACCATTAGGCCAGAGTACGAGTTTAAGACCTTAGCAATTAGGCCAGAGTAAGAGTTAAGACCTTAACCAGTAGGCCAGAGCAAGAGTTAAGACCTTAACCAGTAGGCCAGAGGACGAGTCTAAGACCTTAGCTATAAGGCCAGAGTAAGAGTTAAGACCTTAACGATTAGGTCAGAGTACGAGTCTAAGACCTTAGCTATTAGGCCAGAGTAAGAGTTAAGACCCTAGCTATTAGGCCAGAGAAAGAGTTAAGACCTTAGCTATTAGGCCAGAGTAAGAGTTAAGACCCTAGCTATTAGGCCAGAGTAAGAGTTAAGACCTTAGCTATTTGGCCAGAGTAAGAGTTAAGACCTTAGCTATTAGGCCAGAGTACGAGTCTAAGACCTTAGCTATTAGGCTAGAGTAAGAGTTAAGACCTTAACCAGTAGGCCAGAGTAAGAGTTAAGACCTTAGCTATTAGGCCAGAGTAAGCGTTAAGTCTTAACCATTAGGCCAGAGTAAGAGTTAAGACCTTAGCTATCAGGCCAGAGTAAGAGTTAAGACCTTAACCATTAGGCCAGAGTACGAGTCTAAGACCTTAGCTATTAGGCCAGAGTAAGAGTTAAGACCTTAACCAGTAGGCCAGAGTAAGAGTTAAGACCTTAGCTATTAGGCCAGAGTAAGAGTTAAGACCTTAGCTATTAGGCCAGAGTAAGAGTTAAGACCTTAACCAGTAGGCCAGAGTAAGAGTTAAGACCTTAACCATTAGGCCAGAGTATGAGTCTAAGACCTTAGCTATTAGGCCAGAGTAAGAGTTAAGACCTTATCCATTAGGCTGGAGCACGAGTCTAAGACCTTAGCTATTAGGCCAGAGTATGAGTCTAAGACCTTAGCTATTAGGACAGAGTAAGAGTTAAGACCTTAGCTATTAGGCCAGAGTAAGAGTTAAGACCTTAACCAGTAGGCCAGAGTAAGAGTTAAGACCTTAACCTGTAGGCCAGAGTAAGAGTCTAAGACCTTAGCTATTAGGCCAGAGTAAGAGTTAAGACCTTAACCAGTAGGACAGAGTACGAGTCTAAGACCTTAGCAATTAGGCCAGAGTAAGAGTTAAGACCTTAACCAGTAGGCCAGAGTACGAGTCTAAGACCTTAGCTATTAGGCCAGAGTAAGAGTTAAGACCTTTTCCAGTAGGCCAGAGTAAGAGTTAAGACCTTAACCAGTAGGCCAGAGTACGAGTCTAAGACCTTAGCTATTAGGCCAGAGTAAGAGTTATGATCTTAGCTATTAGGCCAGAGTAAGAGTTAAGACCTTAACCAGTAGGCCAGAGTACGAGTCTAAGACCTTAGCTATTAGGCCAGAGTAAGAGTTAAGATCTTAGCTATTAGGCCAGAGAAAGAGTTAAGACCTTAACCATTAGGCCAGAGTACGAGTCTAAGACCTTAGCAATTAGGCCAGAGTAAGAGTTAAGACCTTAACCAGTAGGCCAGAGTACGAGTCTAAGACCTTAGCTATTAGGCCAGAGTAAGAGTTAAGATCTTAGCTATTAGGCCAGAGTAAGAGTTAAGACCTTAATCATTAGGCCAGATTACGAGTCTAAGACCTTAGCTATTAGGCCAGAGTAAGAGTTAAGACCTTGACCTGTAGGCCAGAGTAAGAGTTAAGACCTTAACCATTAGGCCAGAGTACGAGTCTAAGACCTTAGCTATTAGGCCAGAGTAAGAGTTAAGACCTTATCCATTAGGCTAGAGCACGAGTCTAAGACCTTAGCTATTAGGCCAGAGTATGAGTCTAAGACCTTAGCTATTAGGCCAGAGTAAGAGTTAAGACCTTAGCTATTAAGCCAGAGTAAGAGTTAAGACCTTAGCTATTAGGCCAGAGTAAGAGTTAAGACCTTAACCAGTAGGCCAGAGTAAGAGTTAAGACCTTAACCTGTAGGCCAGAGTAAGAGTCTAAGACCTTAGCTATTAGGCCAGAGTAAGAGTTAAGACCTTAACCAGTAGGACAGAGTAAGAGTTAAGACCTTAGCTATTAGGCCAGAGAACGAGTCTAAGACCTTAGCTATTAGGCCAGAGTAACTGTTAAGACCTTTTCCAGTAGGCCAGAGTAAGAGTTAAGACCTTAACCAGTAGGCCAGAGTACGAGTCTAAGACCTTAGCTATTAGGCCAGAGTAAGAGTTAAGATCTTAGCTATTAGGCCAGAGTAAGAGTTAAGACCTTAACCATTAGGCCAGAGTACGAGTTTAAGACCTTAGCAATTAGGCCAGAGTAAGAGTTAAGACCTTAACCAGTAGGCCAGAGCAAGAGTTAAGACCTTAACCAGTAGGCCAGAGGACGAGTCTAAGACCTTAGCTATTAGGCCAGAGTAAGAGTTAAGACCTTAACCATTAGGTTAGAGTACGAGTCTAAGACCTCAGCTATTAGGCCAGAGTAAGAGTTAAGACCTTAGCTATTAGGCCAGAGAAAGAGTTAAGACCTTAGCTATTAGGCCAGAGTAAGAGTTAAGACCTTAAACATTAGGCCAGAGTTTGAGTCTAAGACCTTAGCTATTAGGCCAGAGTAAGAGTTAAGACCTTAGCTATTTGGCCAGAGTAAGAGTCAAGACCTTAGCTATTAGGCCAGAGTATGAGTCTAAGACCTTAGCTATTAGGCTAGAGTAAGAGTTAAGACCTTAACCAGTAGGCCAGAGTAAGAGTTAAGACCTTAGCTATTAGGCCTGAGTAAGAGTTAAGACCTTAACCATTAGGCCAGAGTAAGAGTTAAGACCTTAGCTATTAGGCCAGAGTAAGAGTTAAGACCTTAACCATTAGGCCAGAGTACGAGTCTAAGACTTTAGCTATTAGGCCAGAGTAAGAGTTAAGACCTTAACCAGTAGGCCAGAGTAAGAGTTAAGACCTTAGCTATTACGCCAGAGTAAGAGTTAAGACCTTAGCCATTAGGCCAGAGTGAGAGTTAAGACCTTAACCAGTAGACCAGAGTAAGAGTTAAGACCTTAACCTGTAGGCCAAAGTATGAGTCTAAGACCGTAGCTATTAGGCCAGAGTAAGAGTTAAGACCTTAGCCATTAGGCCAGAGTACGAGTATAAGACCTTAGCTATTAGGCCAGAGTAAGAGTTAAGACCTTAACCAGTAGGTCAGAGTAAGAGTTAAGACTTTAGCTATTAGGCCAGAGTAAGAGTTAAGACCTTAACCATTAGGCCAGAGTAAGAGTTAAGACCTTAGCTATTAGGCTAGAGTAAGAGTTAAGACCTTAACCATTAGGCCAGAGTACGAGTCTAAGACCTTAGCTATTAAGCAAGAGTAAGAGTTAAGACCTTAACCAGTAGGCCAGAGTAAAAGTCTAAGACCTTAGCTATTAGGCCAGAGTAAGAGTTAAGACCTTAACCATTAGGTCAGAGTACGAGTCTAAGACCTTAGCTATTAGGCCAGAGTAAGAGTTAAGACCGTAGCTATTAGGCCAGAGAAAGAGTTAAGACCTTAGCTATTAGGCGAGAGTAGGAGTCTAAGACCTTAACCAGTAGGCCAGAGTGAGAAATAAGACCATAGCTATTAGGCCAGAGTAAGAGTTAAGTCCTTAACCTGTAGGCCAGAGTAAGAGTCTAAGACCTTAGCTATTAGGCCAGAGTAAGAGTTAAGACCTTAACCTGTAGGCCATAGTACGAGTCTAAGACCTTAGCTATTAGGCCAGAGTAAGAGTTAAGACCTTAGCTATTAGGCCACAGTAAGAGTTAAGACCTTAACCATTAGGCCAGAGTAAGAGTTAAGACCTTAACCAGTAGGCCAGAGTACGAGTCTAAGACCTTAGCTATTAGGCCAGAGTAAGAGTTAAGATCTTAGATATTAGGCCAGAGTAAGAGTTAAGACCTTAACCATTAGGCCAGAGTACGAGTCTAAGACCTTAGCAATTAGGCCAGAGTAAGAGTTAAGACCTTAACCAGTAGGCCAGAGTACGAGTCTAAGACCTTAGCTATTAGGCCAGAGTAAGAGTTAAGATCTTAGATATTAGGCCAGAGTAAGAGTTAAGACCTTAACCATTAGGCCAGAGTACGAGTCTAAGACCTTAGCAATTAGGCCAGAGTAAGAGTTAAGACCTTAACCAGTAGGCCAGAGTACGACTCTAAGACCTTAGCTATTAGGCCAGAGTAAGAGTTAAGATCTTAGCTATTAGGCCAGAGTAAGAGTTAAGACCTTAATAATTAGGCCAGATTACGAGTCTAAGACCTTAACCAGTAGGCCAGAGTAAGAGTTAAGACCTTAACCTGTAGGCCATAGTACGAGTCTAAGACCTTAGCTATTAGGCCAGAGTAAGAGTTAAGACCTTAACCAGTAGGCCAGAGCAAGAGTTAAGACCTTAACCAGTAGGCCAGAGGACGAGTCTAAGACCTTAGCAATTCAGCCAGAGTTAGAGTTAAGACCTTAACCAGTAGGCCAGAGCAAGAGTTAAGACCTTAACCAGTAGGCCAGAGTACGAGTCTAAGACCTTAGCTATTAGGCCAGAGTAAGAGTTAAGATCTTAGCTATTAGGCCAGAGTAAGAGTTAAGACCTTAATCATTAGGCCAGATTACGAGTCTAAGACCTTAGCAATTAGGCCAGAGTAAGAGTTAAGACCTTAACCTGTAGGCCAGAGTAAGAGTTAAGACCTTAAACATTAGGCCAGAGTACGAGTCTAAGACCTTAGCTATTAGGCCAGAGTAAGAGTTAAGATCTTAACTATTAGGCCAGAGTAAGAGTTAAGACCTTAATCAGTAGGCCAGAGTAAGAGTCTATGACCTTAGCTATTAGGCCAGAGTAAGAGTTAAGACCTTAACCTGTAGGCCAGAGTAAGAGTTAAGACCTTAACCATTAGGCCAGAGTACGAGTCTAAGACCTTAGCTATTAGGCCAGAGTAAGAGTTAAGATCTTAGCTATTAGGCCAGAGTAAGAGTTAAGACCTTAATCAGTAGGCCAGAGTAAGAGTCTATGACCTTAGCTATTAGGCCAGAGAAATAGTTAAGACCTTAGCTATTAGGCGAGAGTAGGAGTCTAAGACCTTAACCAGTAGGCCAGAGTAAGAGTTAAGACCATAGCTATTAGGCCAGAGTAAGAGTTAAGTCCTTAACCTGTAGGCCAGAGTAAGAGTCTAAGACCTTAGCTATTAGGCCAGAGTAAGAGTTAAGACCTTAACCTGTAGGCCATAGTACGAGTCTAAGACCTTAGCTATTAGGCCAGAGTAAGAGTTAAGACCTTAGCTATTAGGCCAGAGTAAGAGTTAAGACCTTAACCATTAGGCCAGAGTAAGAGTCAAGACCTTAACCAGTAGGCCAGAGTACGAGTCTAAGACCTTAGCTATTAAGCCAGAGTAAGAGTTAAGACCTTAACCTGTAGGCCATAGCACGAGTCTAAGACCTTAGCTATTAGGACAGAGTAAGTGTTAAGACCTTAACCAGTAGGCCAGAGTACGAGTCTAAGACCTTAGCTATTAGGCCAGAGTAAGAGTTAAGATCTTAGCTATTAGGCAGAGTAAGAGTTAAGACCTTAATCAGTAGGCCAGAGTAAGAGTTAAGACCTTAGCTATTAGGCCAGAGTAAGAGTTAAGACCTTAACCATTAGGCCAGAGTACGAGTCTAAGACTTTAGCTAGTAGGCCAGAGTAAGAGTTAAGACCTTAACCAGTAGGCCAGAGTAAGAGTTGAGACCTTAGCTATTACGCCAGAGTACGAGTCTAAGACCTTAGCAATTAGGCCAGAGTAAGAGTTAAGATCTTAGATATTAGGCCAGAGTAAGAGTTAAGACCTTAACCATTAGGCCAGAGTACGAGTCTAAGACCTTAGCAATTAGGCCAGAGTAAGAGTTAAGACCTTAACCAGTAGGCCAGAGTACGACTCTAAGACCTTAGCTATTAGGCCAGAGTAAGAGTTAAGATCTTAGCTATTAGGCCAGAGTAAGAGTTAAGACCTTAATAATTAGGCCAGATTACGAGTCTAAGACCTTAACCAGTAGGCCAGAGTAAGAGTTAAGACCTTAACCTGTAGGCCATAGTACGAGTCTAAGACCTTAGCTATTAGGCCAGAGTAAGAGTTAAGACCTTAACCAGTAGGCCAGAGCAAGAGTTAAGACCTTAACCAGTAGGCCAGAGGACGAGTCTAAGACCTTAGCAATTCAGCCAGAGTTAGAGTTAAGACCTTAACCAGTAGGCCAGAGCAAGAGTTAAGACCTTAACCAGTAGGCCAGAGTACGAGTCTAAGACCTTAGCTATTAGGCCAGAGTAAGAGTTAAGATCTTAGCTATTAGGCCAGAGTAAGAGTTAAGACCTTAATCATTAGGCCAGATTACGAGTCTAAGACCTTAGCAATTAGGCCAGAGTAAGAGTTAAGACCTTAACCTGTAGGCCAGAGTAAGAGTTAAGACCTTAAACATTAGGCCAGAGTACGAGTCTAAGACCTTAGCTATTAGGCCAGGGTAAGAGTTAAGATCTTAACTATTAGGCCAGAGTAAGAGTTAAGACCTTAATCAGTAGGCCAGAGTAAGAGTCTATGACCTTAGCTATTAGGCCAGAGTAAGAGTTAAGACCTTAACCTGTAGGCCAGAGTAAGAGTTAAGACCTTAACCATTAGGCCAGAGTACGAGTCTAAGACCTTAGCTATTAGGCCAGAGTAAGAGTTAAGATCTTAGCTATTAGGCCAGAGTAAGAGTTAAGACCTTAATCAGTAGGCCAGAGTAAGAGTCTATGACCTTAGCTATTAGGCCAGAGAAATAGTTAAGACCTTAGCTATTAGGCGAGAGTAGGAGTCTAAGACCTTAACCAGTAGGCCAGAGTAAGAGTTAAGACCATAGCTATTAGGCCAGAGTAAGAGTTAAGTCCTTAACCTGTAGGCCAGAGTAAGAGTCTAAGACCTTAGCTATTAGGCCAGAGTAAGAGTTAAGACCTTAACCTGTAGGCCATAGTACGAGTCTAAGACCTTAGCTATTAGGCCAGAGTAAGAGTTAAGACCTTAGCTATTAGGCCAGAGTAAGAGTTAAGACCTTAACCATTAGGCCAGAGTAAGAGTCAAGACCTTAACCAGTAGGCCAGAGTACGAGTCTAAGACCTTAGCTATTAAGCCAGAGTAAGAGTTAAGACCTTAACCTGTAGGCCATAGCACGAGTCTAAGACCTTAGCTATTAGGACAGAGTAAGTGTTAAGACCTTAACCAGTAGGCCAGAGTACGAGTCTAAGACCTTAGCTATTAGGCCAGAGTAAGAGTTAAGATCTTAGCTATTAGGCAGAGTAAGAGTTAAGACCTTAATCAGTAGGCCAGAGTAAGAGTTAAGACCTTAGCTATTAGGCCAGAGTAAGAGTTAAGACCTTAACCATTAGGCCAGAGTACGAGTCTAAGACTTTAGCTAGTAGGCCAGAGTAAGAGTTAAGACCTTAACCAGTAGGCCAGAGTAAGAGTTGAGACCTTAGCTATTACGCCAGAGTAAGAGTTAAGACCTTAGCCATTAGGCCAGAGTAAGAGTTAAGACCTTAACCAGTAGGCCAGAGTAAGAGTTAAGACCTTAACCTGTAGGCCAAAGTACGAGTCTAAGACCTTAGCTATTAGGCCAGAGTAAGAGTTAAGACCTTAACCATTAGGCCAGAGTACGAGTATAAGACCTTAGCTATTAGGCCAGAGTAAGAGTTAAGACCTTAACCAGTAGGCCAGAGTAAGAGTTAAGACTTTAGCTATTAGGCCAGAGTAAGAGTTAAGACCTTAACCATTAGGCCAGAGTAAGAGTTAAGACCTTAGCTATTAGGCTAGAGTAAGAGTTAAGACCTTAACCATTAGGCCAGAGTACGAGTCTAAGACCTTAGCTATTAGGCAAGAGTAAGAGTTAAGACCTTAACCAGTAGGCCAGAGTAAGAGTCTAAGACCTTAGCTATTAGGCCAGAGTAAGAGTTAAGACCTTAACCATTAGGTCAGAGTACGAGTCTAAGACCTTAGCTATTAGGCCAGAGTAAGAGTTAAGACCTTAGCTATTAGGCCAGAGAAAGAGTTAAGACCTTAGCTATTAGGCGAGAGTAGGAGTCTAAGACCTTAACCAGTAGGCCAGAGTGAGATTTAAGACCATAGCTATTAGGCCAGAGTAAGAGTTAAGTCCTTAACCTGTAGGCCAGAGTAAGAGTCTAAGACCTTAGCTATTAGGCCAGAGTAAGAGTTAAGACCTTAACCTGTAGGCCATAGTACGAGTCTAAGACCTTAGCTATTAGGCCAGAGTAAGAGTTAAGACCTTAGCTATTAGGCCACAGTAAGAGTTAAGACCTTAACCATTAGGCCAGAGTAAGAGTTAAGACCTTAACCAGTAGGCCAGAGTACGAGTCTAAGACCTTAGCTATTAGGCCAGAGTAAGAGTTAAGATCTTAGATATTAGGCCAGAGTAAGAGTTAAGACCTTAACCATTAGGCCAGAGTACGAGTCTAAGACCTTAGCAATTAGGCCAGAGTAAGAGTTAAGACCTTAACCAGTAGGCCAGAGTACGAGTCTAAGACCTTAGCTATTAGGCCAGAGTAAGAGTTAAGATCTTAGATATTAGGCCAGAGTAAGAGTTAAGACCTTAACCATTAGGCCAGAGTACGAGTCTAAGACCTTAGCAATTAGGCCAGAGTAAGAGTTAAGACCTTAACCAGTAGGCCAGAGTACGAGTCTAAGACCTTAGCTATTAGGCCAGAGTAAGAGTTAAGATCTTAGCTATTAGGCCAGAGTAAGAGTTAAGACCTTAATCATTAGGCCAGATTACGAGTCTAAGACCTTAACCAGTAGGCCAGAGTAAGAGTTAAGACCTTAACCTGTAGGCCATAGTACGAGTCTAAGACCTTAGCTATTAGGCCAGAGTAAGAGTTAAGACCTTAACCAGTAGGCCAGAGCAAGAGTTAAGACCTTAACCAGTAGGCCAGAGGACGAGTCTAAGACCTCAGCTATTAGGCCAGAGTAAGAGTTAAGATCTTAGCTATTAGGCCAGAGTAAGAGTTAAGACCTTAATAATTAGGCCAGATTACGAGTCTAAGACCTTAACCAGTAGGCCAGAGTAAGAGTTAAGACCTTAACCTGTAGGCCATAGTACGAGTCTAAGACCTTAGCTATTAGGCCAGAGTAAGAGTTAAGACCTTAACCAGTAGGCCAGAGCAAGAGTTAAGACCTTAACCAGTAGGCCAGAGGACGAGTCTAAGACCTTAGCAATTCAGCCAGAGTTAGAGTTAAGACCTTAACCAGTAGGCCAGAGCAAGAGTTAAGACCTTAACCAGTAGGCCAGAGTACGAGTCTAAGACCTTAGCTATTAGGCCAGAGTAAGAGTTAAGATCTTAGCTATTAGGCCAGAGTAAGAGTTAAGACCTTAATCATTAGGCCAGATTACGAGTCTAAGACCTTAGCAATTAGGCCAGAGTAAGAGTTAAGACCTTAACCTGTAGGCCAGAGTAAGAGTTAAGACCTTAAACATTAGGCCAGAGTACGAGTCTAAGACCTTAGCTATTAGGCCAGAGTAAGAGTTAAGATCTTAGCTATTAGGCCAGAGTAAGAGTTAAGACCTTAATAATTAGGCCAGATTACGAGTCTAAGACCTTAACCAGTAGGCCAGAGTAAGAGTTAAGACCTTAACCTGTAGGCCATAGTACGAGTCTAAGACCTTAGCTATTAGGCCAGAGTAAGAGTTAAGACCTTAACCAGTAGGCCAGAGCAAGAGTTAAGACCTTAACCAGTAGGCCAGAGGACGAGTCTAAGACCTTAGCAATTCAGCCAGAGTTAGAGTTAAGACCTTAACCAGTAGGCCAGAGCAAGAGTTAAGACCTTAACCAGTAGGCCAGAGTACGAGTCTAAGACCTTAGCTATTAGGCCAGAGTAAGAGTTAAGATCTTAGCTATTAGGCCAGAGTAAGAGTTAAGACCTTAATCATTAGGCCAGATTACGAGTCTAAGACCTTAGCAATTAGGCCAGAGTAAGAGTTAAGACCTTAACCTGTAGGCCAGAGTAAGAGTTAAGACCTTAAACATTAGGCCAGAGTACGAGTCTAAGACCTTAGCTATTAGGCCAGAGTAAGAGTTAAGATCTTAACTATTAGGCCAGAGTAAGAGTTAAGACCTTAATCAGTAGGCCAGAGTAAGAGTCTATGACCTTAGCTATTAGGCCAGAGTAAGAGTTAAGACCTTAACCTGTAGGCCAGAGTAAGAGTTAAGACCTTAACCATTAGGCCAGAGTACGAGTCTAAGACCTTAGCTATTAGGCCAGAGTAAGAGTTAAGATCTTAGCTATTAGGCCAGAGTAAGAGTTAAGACCTTAATCAGTAGGCCAGAGTAAGAGTCTATGACCTTAGCTATTAGGCCAGAGAAATAGTTAAGACCTTAGCTATTAGGCGAGAGTAGGAGTCTAAGACCTTAACCAGTAGGCCAGAGTAAGAGTTAAGACCATAGCTATTAGGCCAGAGTAAGAGTTAAGTCCTTAACCTGTAGGCCAGAGTAAGAGTCTAAGACCTTAGCTATTAGGCCAGAGTAAGAGTTAAGACCTTAACCTGTAGGCCATAGTACGAGTCTAAGACCTTAGCTATTAGGCCAGAGTAAGAGTTAAGACCTTAGCTATTAGGCCAGAGTAAGAGTTAAGACCTTAACCATTAGGCCAGAGTAAGAGTCAAGACCTTAACCAGTAGGGCAGAGTACGAGTCTAAGACCTTAGCTATTAAGCCAGAGTAAGAGTTAGGACCTTAACCTGTAGGCCATAGCACGAGTCTAAGACCTTAGCTATTAGGACAGAGTAAGTGTTAAGACCTTAACCAGTAGGCCAGAGTACGAGTCTAAGACCTTAGCTATTAGGCCAGAGTAAGAGTTAAGATCTTAGCTATTAGGCAGAGTAAGAGTTAAGACCTTAATCAGTAGGCCAGAGTAAGAGTTAAGACCTTAGCTATTAGGCCAGAGTAAGAGTTAAGACCTTAACCATTAGGCCAGAGTACGAGTCTAAGACTTTAGCTAGTAGGCCAGAGTAAGAGTTAAGACCTTAACCAGTAGGCCAGAGTAAGAGTTGAGACCTTAGCTATTACGCCAGAGTAAGAGTTAAGACCTTAGCCATTAGGCCAGAGTAAGAGTTAAGACCTTAACCAGTAGGCCAGAGTAAGAGTTAAGACCTTAACCTGTAGGCCAAAGTACGAGTCTAAGACCTTAGCTATTAGGCCAGAGTAAGAGTTAAGACCTTAACCATTAGGCCAGAGTACGAGTATAAGACCTTAGCTATTAGGCAAGAGTAAGAGTTAAGACCTTAACCAGTAGGCCAGAGTAAGAGTCTAAGACCTTAGCTATTAGGCCAGAGTAAGAGTTAAGACCTTAACCAGTAGGCCAGAGTAAGAGTTAAGACTTTAGCTATTAGGCCAGAGTAAGAGTTAAGACCTTAACCATTAGGCCAGAGTAAGAGTTAAGACCTTAGCTATTAGGCTAGAGTAAGAGTTAAGACCTTAACCATTAGGCCAGAGTACGAGTCTAAGACCTTAGCTATTAGGCAAGAGTAAGAGTTAAGACCTTAACCAGTAGGCCAGAGTAAGAGTCTAAGACCTTAGCTATTAGGCCAGAGTAAGAGTTAAGACCTTAACCATTAGGTCAGAGTACGAGTCTAAGACCTTAGCTATTAGGCCAGAGTAAGAGTTAAGACCTTAGCTATTAGGCCAGAGAAAGAGTTAAGACCTTAGCTATTAGGCGAGAGTAGGAGTCTAAGACCTTAACCAGTAGGCCAGAGTGAGATTTAAGACCATAGCTATTAGGCCAGAGTAAGAGTTAAGTCCTTAACCTGTAGGCCAGAGTAAGAGTCTAAGACCTTAGCTATTAGGCCAGAGTAAGAGTTAAGACCTTAACCTGTAGGCCATAGTACGAGTCTAAGACCTTAGCTATTAGGCCAGAGTAAGAGTTAAGACCTTAGCTATTAGGCCACAGTAAGAGTTAAGACCTTAACCATTAGGCCAGAGTAAGAGTTAAGACCTTAACCAGTAGGCCAGAGTACGAGTCTAAGACCTTAGCTATTAGGCCAGAGTAAGAGTTAAGATCTTAGATATTAGGCCAGAGTAAGAGTTAAGACCTTAACCATTAGGCCAGAGTACGAGTCTAAGACCTTAGCAATTAGGCCAGAGTAAGAGTTAAGACCTTAACCAGTAGGCCAGAGTACGAGTCTAAGACCTTAGCTATTAGGCCAGAGTAAGAGTTAAGATCTTAGATATTAGGCCAGAGTAAGAGTTAAGACCTTAACCATTAGGCCAGAGTACGAGTCTAAGACCTTAGCAATTAGGCCAGAGTAAGAGTTAAGACCTTAACCAGTAGGCCAGAGTACGAGTCTAAGACCTTAGCTATTAGGCCAGAGTAAGAGTTAAGATCTTAGCTATTAGGCCAGAGTAAGAGTTAAGACCTTAATCATTAGGCCAGATTACGAGTCTAAGACCTTAACCAGTAGGCCAGAGTAAGAGTTAAGACCTTAACCTGTAGGCCATAGTACGAGTCTAAGACCTTAGCTATTAGGCCAGAGTAAGAGTTAAGACCTTAACCAGTAGGCCAGAGCAAGAGTTAAGACCTTAACCAGTAGGCCAGAGGACGAGTCTAAGACCTCAGCTATTAGGCCAGAGTAAGAGTTAAGACCTTAGCTATTAGGCCAGAGAAAGAGTTAAGACCTTAGCTATTAGGCCAGAGTAAGAGTTAAGACCTTAAACATTAGGCCAGAGTTTGAGTCTACGACCTTAGCTATTAGGCCAGAGTAAGAGTGAAGACCTTAGCTATTTGGCCAGAGTAAGAGTCAAGACCTTAGCTATTAGGCCAGAGTATGAGTCTAAGACCTTAGCTATTAGGCTAGAGTAAGAGTTAAGACCTTAACCAGTAGGCCAGAGTAAGAGTTAAGACCTTAGCTATTAGGCCAGAGTAAGAGTTAAGACCTTAACCATTAGGCCAGAGTAAGAGTTAAGACCTTAGCTATTAGGCCAGAGTAAGAGTTAAGACCTTAACCATTAGGCCAGAGTACGAGTCTAAGACTTTAGCTATTAGGCCAGAGTAAGAGTTAAGACCTTAACCAGTAGGCCAGAGTAAGAGTTAAGACCTTAGCTATTACGCCAGAGTAAGAGTTAAGACCTTAGCCATTAGGCCAGAGTAAGAGTTAAGACTTTAACCAGTAGGCCAGAGTAAGAGTTAAGACCTTAACCTGTAGGCCAAAGTACGAGTCTAAGACCTTAGCTACTAGGCCAGAGTAAGAGTTAAGACCTTAACCATTAGGCCAGAGTACGAGTATAAGACCTTAGCTATTAGGCCAGAGTAAGAGTTAAGACCTTAACCAGTAGGTCAGAGTAAGAGTTAAGACTTTAGCTATTAGGCCAGAGTAAGAGTTAAGACCTTAACCATTAGGCCAAAGTAAGAGTTAAGACCTTAGCTATTAGGCTAGAGTAAGAGTTAAGACCTTAACCATTAGGCCAGAGTACGAGTCTAAGACCTTAGCTATTAGGCAAGAGTAAGAGTTAAGACCTTAACCAGTAGGCCAGAGTAAGAGTCTAAGACCTTAACCATTAGGTCAGAGTACGAGTCTAAGACCTTAGCTATTAGGCCAGAGTAAGAGTTAAGACCTTAGCTATTAGGCCAGAGAAAGAGTTAAGACCTTAGCTATTAGGCGAGAGTAGGAGTTTAAGACCTTAACCAGTAGGCCAGAGTGAGAAATAAGACCATAGCTATTAGGCCAGAGTAGGAGTTAAGTCCTTAACCTGGATGCCAGAGTAAGAGTCTAAGACCTTAGCTATTAGGCCAGAGTAAGAGTTAAGACCTTAACCTGTAGGCCATAGTACGAGTCTAAGACCTTAGCTATTAGGCCAGAGTAAGAGTTAAGATCTTAACTATTAGGCCAGAGTAAGAGTTAAGACCTTAATCAGTAGGCCAGAGTAAGAGTCTATGACCTTAGCTATTAGGCCAGAGTAAGAGTTAAGACCTTAACCTGTAGGCCAGAGTAAGAGTTAAGACCTTAACCATTAGGCCAGAGTACGAGTCTAAGACCTTAGCTATTAGGCCAGAGTAAGAGTTAAGATCTTAGCTATTAGGCCAGAGTAAGAGTTAAGACCTTAATCAGTAGGCCAGAGTAAGAGTCTATGACCTTAGCTATTAGGCCAGAGAAATAGTTAAGACCTTAGCTATTAGGCGAGAGTAGGAGTCTAAGACCTTAACCAGTAGGCCAGAGTAAGAGTTAAGACCATAGCTATTAGGCCAGAGTAAGAGTTAAGTCCTTAACCTGTAGGCCAGAGTAAGAGTCTAAGACCTTAGCTATTAGGCCAGAGTAAGAGTTAAGACCTTAACCTGTAGGCCATAGTACGAGTCTAAGACCTTAGCTATTAGGCCAGAGTAAGAGTTAAGACCTTAGCTATTAGGCCAGAGTAAGAGTTAAGACCTTAACCATTAGGCCAGAGTAAGAGTCAAGACCTTAACCAGTAGGCCAGAGTACGAGTCTAAGACCTTAGCTATTAAGCCAGAGTAAGAGTTAAGACCTTAACCTGTAGGCCATAGCACGAGTCTAAGACCTTAGCTATTAGGACAGAGTAAGTGTTAAGACCTTAACCAGTAGGCCAGAGTACGAGTCTAAGACCTTAGCTATTAGGCCAGAGTAAGAGTTAAGATCTTAGCTATTAGGCAGAGTAAGAGTTAAGACCTTAATCAGTAGGCCAGAGTAAGAGTTAAGACCTTAGCTATTAGGCCAGAGTAAGAGTTAAGACCTTAACCATTAGGCCAGAGTACGAGTCTAAGACTTTAGCTAGTAGGCCAGAGTAAGAGTTAAGACCTTAACCAGTAGGCCAGAGTAAGAGTTGAGACCTTAGCTATTACGCCAGAGTAAGAGTTAAGACCTTAGCCATTAGGCCAGAGTAAGAGTTAAGACCTTAACCAGTAGGCCAGAGTAAGAGTTAAGACCTTAACCTGTAGGCCAAAGTACGAGTCTAAGACCTTAGCTATTAGGCCAGAGTAAGAGTTAAGACCTTAACCATTAGGCCAGAGTACGAGTATAAGACCTTAGCTATTAGGCCAGAGTAAGAGTTAAGACCTTAACCAGTAGGCCAGAGTAAGAGTTAAGACTTTAGCTATTAGGCCAGAGTAAGAGTTAAGACCTTAACCATTAGGCCAGAGTAAGAGTTAAGACCTTAGCTATTAGGCTAGAGTAAGAGTTAAGACCTTAACCATTAGGCCAGAGTACGAGTCTAAGACCTTAGCTATTAGGCAAGAGTAAGAGTTAAGACCTTAACCAGTAGGCCAGAGTAAGAGTCTAAGACCTTAGCTATTAGGCCAGAGTAAGAGTTAAGACCTTAACCATTAGGTCAGAGTACGAGTCTAAGACCTTAGCTATTAGGCCAGAGTAAGAGTTAAGACCTTAGCTATTAGGCCAGAGAAAGAGTTAAGACCTTAGCTATTAGGCGAGAGTAGGAGTCTAAGACCTTAACCAGTAGGCCAGAGTGAGATTTAAGACCATAGCTATTAGGCCAGAGTAAGAGTTAAGTCCTTAACCTGTAGGCCAGAGTAAGAGTCTAAGACCTTAGCTATTAGGCTAGAGTAAGAGTTAAGACCTTAACCTGTAGGCCATAGTACGAGTCTAAGACCTTAGCTATTAGGCCAGAGTAAGAGTTAAGACCTTTGCTATTAGGCCACAGTAAGAGTTAAGACCTTACCCATTAGGCCAGAGTAAGAGTTAAGACCTTAACCAGTAGGCCAGAGTACGAGTCTAAGACCTTAGCTATTAGGCCAGAGTAAGAGTTAAGATCTTAGATATTAGGCCAGAGTAAGAGTTAAGACCTTAACCATTAGGCCAGAGTACGAGTCTAAGACCTTAGCAATTAGGCCAGAGTAAGAGTTAAGACCTTAACCAGTAGGCCAGAGTACGAGTCTAAGACCTTAGCTATTAGGCCAGAGTAAGAGTTAAGATCTTAGATATTAGGCCAGAGTAAGAGTTAAGACCTTAACCATTAGGCCAGAGTACGAGTCTAAGACCTTAGCAATTAGGCCAGAGTAAGAGTTAAGACCTTAACCAGTAGGCCAGAGTACGAGTCTAAGACCTTAGCTATTAGGCCAGAGTAAGAGTTAAGATCTTAGCTATTAGGCCAGAGTAAGAGTTAAGACCTTAATCATTAGGCCAGATTACGAGTCTAAGACCTTAACCAGTAGGCCAGAGTAAGAGTTAAGACCTTAACCTGTAGGCCATAGTACGAGTCTAAGACCTTAGCTATTAGGCCAGAGTAAGAGTTAAGACCTTAACCAGCAGGCCAGAGCAAGAGTTAAGACCTTAACCAGTAGGCCAGAGGACGAGTCTAAGACCTCAGCTATTAGGCCAGAGTAAGAGTTAAGACCTTAGCTATTAGGCCAGAGAAAGAGTTAAGACCTTAGCTATTAGGCCAGAGTAAGAGTTAAGACCTTAAACATTAGGCCAGAGTTTGAGTCTACGACCTTAGCTATTAGGCCAGAGTAAGAGTGAAGACCTTAGCTATTTGGCCAGAGTAAGAGTCAAGACCTTAGCTATTAGGCCAGAGTATGAGTCTAAGACCTTAGCTATTAGGCTAGAGTAAGAGTTAAGACCTTAACCAGTAGGCCAGAGTAAGAGTTAAGACCTTAGCTATTAGGCCAGAGTAAGAGTTAAGACCTTAACCAGTAGGCCAGAGTAAGAGTTAAGACCTTAACCAGTAGGCCAGAGTAAGAGTTAAGACCTTAACCATTAGGCCAGAGTACGAGTCTAAGACCTTAGCTATTAGGCCAGAGTAAGAGTTAAGACCTTAACCAGTAGGCCAGAGTAAGAGTTAAGACCTTATCCAGTAGGCCAGAGTACGAGTCTAAGACCTTAGCTATTAGGCCAGAGTAAGAGTTAAGACCTTAACCATTAGGCCAGAGTAAGAGTTAAGACCTTAAACAGTAGGCCAGAGTATGAGCCTAAGACCTTAGCTATTAGGCCAGCGTAAGAGTTAAGACCTTAACCAGTAGGCCAGAGTAAGAGTTAAGACCTTAACCATTAGGCCAGAGTACGAGTCTAAGACCTTAGCTATTAGGCCAGAGTAAGAGTTAAGACTGTAACCTGTAGGACAGAGTATGAGTCTAAGACCTTAGCTATTAGGCCATAGTAATAGTTAAGACCTTAGCTATTAGGCCAGAGTAAGAGTTAAGACCTTAACCAGTAGGCCAGAGTAAGAGTTAAGACCTTAACCTGTAGGCCATAGTACGGGTCTAAGACCTTAGCTATTAGGCCAGAGTAAGAGTTAAGACCTTAGTTATTAGGCCAGAGTAAGAGTTAAGACCTTAACCAGTAGGCCAGAGTAAGAGTTAAGACCTTAACCAGTAGGCCAGAGTAAGAGTTAAGACCTTAACCAATAGGCCAGAGTACGAGTCTAAGACCTTAGCAATTAGGCCAGAGTAAGAGTTAAGACCTTAACCAGTAGGCCAGAGTAAGAGTTAAGACCTTATCCAGTAGGCCAGAGTACGAGTCTAAGACCTTAGCTATTAGGCCAGAGTACGAGTCTAAGACCTTAGCTATTAGGCCAGAGTAAGAGTTAAGACCTTAACCAGTAGGCCAGAGTACGAGTCTAAGACCTTAGCTATTAGGCCATAGTACGAGTCTAAGACCTTAGCTATTAGGCCAGAGCAAGAGTTAAGACCTTAACCAGTAGGCCAGAGTACGAGTTAAGAACTTAACCAGTAGGCCAGAGTAAGAGTTAAGACCTTAGCTATTAGGTCAGAGTAAGAGTTAAGACCTTAACCTGTAGGCCAGAGTACGAGTCTAAGACCTTAGCTATTAGGCCAGAGTAAGAGTTAAGACCTTAGCTATTAGGCCAGAGTAAGAGTTAAGACCTTAACCAGTAGGCCAGAGTACGAGTCTAAGACCTTAGCTATTAGGCCATAGTACAAGTCTAAGACCTTAGCTATTAGGCCAGAATAAGAGTTAAGACATTAGCTATTAGTTAAGACCTTAGCTATAAGGCCAGAGTAAGAGTTAAGACCTTAGCTATTAGGCCAGAGTAAGAGTTAGGACCTTAACCAGTAGGCCAAAGTACGAGTTAAGAACTTAACCAGTAGGCCAGAGTAAGAGTTACGACCTTAGCTATTAGGCCAGAGTAAGAGTTAAGACCTTAACCATTAGGCCAGAGTACGAGTCTAAGACCTTAGCTATAAGGCCAGAGTAAGAGTTAAGACCTTAAACAGTAGGCCAGATTAAGAGTCTAAGACCGTTGCTATTAGGCCAGAGAAAGATTTAAGACCTTAGCTATTAGGCCATAGTAAGAGTTAAGACCTTAGCTATTAAGCCAGAGTAAGAGTTAAGACCTTAAACAGTAGGCCAGAGTACGAGCCTAAGACCTTAGCTATTAGGCCAGCTTAAGAGTTAAGACCTTAACCTGTAGGCCATAGTACGAGTCTAAGACCTTAGCTATTAGGCCAGAGTAAGAGTTAAGACCTTAACCATTAGGCCAGAGTACGAGTTAAGACCTTAGCTATTAGGCCAGAGTAAGAGTTAAGACCTTAACCAGTAGGCCAGAGTAAGAGTTAAGACCTTAACCTGTAGGCCATAGTACGAGTCTAAGACCTTAGCTATTAGGCCAGAGTAAGAGTTAAGACCTTAACCAGTAGGCCAGAGTAAGAGTTAAGACCTTAACCAATAGGCCGGAGTGCGAGTCTAAGACCTTAGCAATTAGGCCAGAGTAAGAGTTAAGACCTTAACCAGTAGGCCAGAGTAAGAGTTAAGACCTTATTCAGTAGGCCAGAGTACGAGTCTAAGACCTTAGCTATTAGGCCAGAGTACAAGTCTAAGACCTTAGCTATTAGACCAGAGTAAGAGTATTAAAAAGCAGAAAGAGCTTGGCGAGCAAAGTATCTGGATACGCTGAAGGAGACATACAGAAGGTGCGCCAGGGCCTATCATAAGGATATTCTTCTAGCCAAAAAAACTTATTTCGCTCATCGGATTGAGGAGGCGGCTAACACCAGCAAAGAAATCTTCACAATTGTGAAAGAATTTACCTCTCCAATGGCTATTACACCCAGACGCTCTTTCTCTGAACCTTGGGTTCGGCAATTAGCAAGTTTTTTTGCGGATAAAATTAAAAGCATTCAGGCTACCTTCTCTGCTCTCGCACGGGGAGGAGCTCTTGGGCCTGAAACTAATGCCGCTACCTCGGACCTGGTAAATCCTAGTCTAGAGAGCTTCCCACCGATTACATTCCAATCTTCATTGGAACTCCTTGCTAAAATAAGATCTGGTTCTCCTCTGGACCCATGTCCCGCAAAGTTTTTAGCTAAAATAGCCTGTGCTATCAACCCCCTGGTGAACCCCATTCTAAATTGTTCATTGCTTACGGGGACTGTGCCGCCTGCCTGGAAACAGGCAATGATCATTCCGCTCCTGAAAAAACCATCATTGGATCAGGATGTCCTTGCCAACTATCGACCTATTTCTTTACTCCCCGCTTTGGCCAAAGTGACAGAAAAGCACGTTCAGTCTGTCCTTTCTCACTTCGTGGAGGCCCACGGCCTATTACACCACACCCAATCCGGCTTCCGTACGAACATGAGCACTGAGACTGCTCTGTTAGAGGTGGTGGAGGCCATCAAAGAAGTTCAGGATTCTGGGGGAAAAGCACTGTTGGTGTTACTTGATCTCTCGGCGGCGTTTGACACCGTCCCTCATGACCGCCTTTTGACCCGTCTTGGGGAGATCGGGGTTGGAGGTACGGTGTTTAAATGGTTTAAGTCCTTTCTGACCAACCGCCAACAGACAGTCTGGGCACCTCCGCACTCGGCGACAGTGCCGCCTCTGGAAGTAGGAGTTCCTCAAGGATCCATACTTAGTCCTATCCTCTTCAATATTTATATGTCCCCTCTGGCTGCACTGGTCGAGTCCTTTGGAGCCCAGATTGTCTCTTACGCCGATGACACTCAGCTTCTTTTCACATGCAGCAAAAATTTGGATTTCAATGGAGACCGCATTAAGAGTTGCTTGGCCGCGGTCTTTACATGGTTCCATTGCAATCAACTAAAATGCAACTCTGATAAATCGGAGGTTCTTTTCTTTGGGTGCCCCCCCGATCCGTGTTGGAGATCTTGGTGGCCTGCTGACATGTTTCCCCCTGCGGATGTGGCCTCGGTGGCCAAAAATCTCGGCGTTAAGCTGGACAATTGTCTCACATTAAAACCGCAGATCCAGAGTCTAGTTGGCCAATGCTTTGGCATTTTAAAAATGCTAAGAAAATTTCTTCCTGTTCTATCTCTTGCTCACAGGAAGATCACGGTGCAGGCCTTGATAGGCTCCAGGCTGGACTATGCCAATGTCCTGTACCTGGGTCTCCCTAAGTGCCTTCTCTCGCGCCTACAAGTCATGCAGAATTCGGCTGCACGAGCTATTTTCGGCCTCAGCCATCGCTCCCATGCCACGGGACTACTGCAATCCCTGCACTGGCTCCCTATCGCGAAGCGTATTGAATTTAAGACACTTACCATGACATTTAAAACACTTCATGGCATTGGCCCCCTCTATTTGAGAAAGAGGATCAGTTTTTATCAACCCACCAGATCACTGCGCTCTGCGGCATTGTCCCTCACTGTGGTCCCGGCAACCAGGCGTGCCCGGATCGGAGGGCGTTCCTTTAAACACCTTGCGCCACTTGCATGGAATTCCCTCCCTCTGGCGTTAAGAAAGTGTGCTAACTTGACGACCTTTAGAAAGAAGCTCAAAACTTGGCTTTTCGGCATGTAAGTCCTCCCCCCTGTAGATGCTTTGTGGTCAAGGGTCTGTTAGCGCCGGGACACTCTGCCTGAGTAGCTGAGCGCTCTACAAAACTCTGATAACATAACATAACATAACATTAGGCCAGTGTAAGAGTTAAGACCTTAACCAGTAGGCCAGAGTACGAGTCTAAGACCTTAGCTATTAGGCCATAGTACGAGTCTAAGACCTTAGCTATTAGGCCAGAGCAAGAGTTAAGACCTTAACCAGTAGGCCAGAGTACGAGTTAAGAACTTAACCAGTAGGCCAGAGTAAGAGTTAAGACCTTAGCTATTAGGCCAGAGTAAGAGTTAAGACCTTAACCTGTAGGCCAGAGTACGAGTCTAAGACCTTAGCTATCAGGCCAGAGTAAGAGTTAAGACCTTAGCTTTTAGGCCAGAGTAAGAGTTAAGACCTTAACCAGTAGGCCAAAGTACGAGTTAAGAACTTAACCAGTAGGACAGAGTAAGAGTTAAGACCTTAGATATTAGGCCAGAGTAAGAGTTATGACCTTAACCTGTAGGCCAGAGTACGAGTCTAAGACCTTAGCTATTAGGCCAGAGTAAGAGTTAAGACCATAGCTATTAGGCCAGAGTAAGAGTTAAGACCTTAGCTATTAGGCCAGAGTAAGAGTTGAGACCTTAACCTTTAGGCCAGAGTAAGAGTTAAGACCTTAACCATTAGGCCAGAGTACAAGTCTAAGACCTTAGCTATTAGGCCAGAGTAAGAGTTAAGACCTTAGCTATTAGGCCAGAGTAAGAGTTAAGACCTTAACCAGTAGGCCAAAGTACGAGTTAAGACCTTAACCAGTAGGCCAGAGTAAGAGTTAAGACCTTAGATGTTAGGCCAGAGTAAGAGTTAAGACCTTAACCTGTAGGCCAGAGTAAAAGTCTAAGACCTTAGCTATTAGGCCAGAGTAAGTGTTAAGACCATAGCTATTAGGCCAGAGTAAGAGTTAAGACCTTAGCTATTAGGCCAGAGTAAGAGTTAAGGCCTTAACCAGTAGGCCAGAGTAAGAGTTAAGACCTTAACCAGTAGGCCAGAGTAAGAGTTAAGACCTTAACCATTAGGCCAGAGTACGAGTCTAAGACCTTAGCTATTAGGCCAGAGTAAGAGTTAAGACCTTAACCAGTAGGCCAGAGTAAGAGTTAAGACCTTATCCAGTAGGCCAGAGTACGAGTCTAAGACCTTAGCTATTAGGCCAGAGTAAGAGTTAAGACCTTAACCAGTAGGCCAGAGTAAGAGTTAAGACCTTAACCATTAGGCCAGAGTACGAGTCTAAGACCTTAGCTATTAGGCCAGAGTAAGAGTTAAGACTGTAACCTGTAGGACAGAGTATGAGTCTAAGACCTTAGCTATTAGGCCATAGTAATAGTTAAGACCTTAGCTATTAGGCCAGAGTAAGAGTTAAGACCTTAACCAGTAGGCCAGAGTAAGAGTTAAGACCTTAACCTGTAGGCCATAGTACGGGTCTAAGACCTTAGCTATTAGGCCAGAGTAAGAGTTAAGACCTTAGTTATTAGGCCAGAGTAAGAGTTAAGACCTTAACCAGTAGGCCAGAGTAAGAGTTAAGACCTTAACCAGTAGGCCAGAGTAAGAGTTAAGACCTTAACCAATAGGCCAGAGTACGAGTCTAAGACCTTAGCAATTAGGCCAGAGTAAGAGTTAAGACCTTAACCAGTAGGCCAGAGTAAGAGTTAAGACCTTATCCAGTAGGCCATAGTACGAGTCTAAGACCTTAGCTATTAGGCCAGAGTAAGAGTTAAGACCTTTGCTATTAGGCCACAGTAAGAGTTAAGACCTTAACCATTAGGCCAGAGTAAGAGTTAAGACCTTAACCAGTAGGCCAGAGTACGAGTCTAAGACCTTAGCTATTAGGCCAGAGTAAGAGTTAAGATCTTAGATATTAGGCCAGAGTAAGAGTTAAGACCTTAACCATTAGGCCAGAGTACGAGTCTAAGACCTTAGCAATTAGGCCAGAGTAAGAGTTAAGACCTTAACCAGTAGGCCAGAGTACGAGTCTAAGACCTTAGCTATTAGGCCAGAGTAAGAGTTAAGATCTTAGATATTAGGCCAGAGTAAGAGTTAAGACCTTAACCATTAGGCCAGAGTACGAGTCTAAGACCTTAGCAATTAGGCCAGAGTAAGAGTTAAGACCTTAACCAGTAGGCCAGAGTACGAGTCTAAGACCTTAGCTATTAGGCCAGAGTAAGAGTTAAGATCTTAGCTATTAGGCCAGAGTAAGAGTTAAGACCTTAATCATTAGGCCAGATTACGAGTCTAAGACCTTAACCAGTAGGCCAGAGTAAGAGTTAAGACCTTAACCTGTAGGCCATAGTACGAGTCTAAGACCTTAGCTATTAGGCCAGAGTAAGAGTTAAGACCTTAACCAGTAGGCCAGAGTAAGAGTTAAGACCTTAAACATTAGGCCAGAGTTTGAGTCTACGACCTTAGCTATTAGGCCAGAGTAAGAGTGAAGACCTTAGCTATTTGGCCAGAGTAAGAGTCAAGACCTTAGCTATTAGGCCAGAGTATGAGTCTAAGACCTTAGCTATTAGGCTAGAGTAAGAGTTAAGACCTTAACCAGTAGGCCAGAGTAAGAGTTAAGACCTTAGCTATTAGGCCAGAGTAAGAGTTAAGACCTTAACCAGTAGGCCAGAGTAAGAGTTAAGACCTTAACCAGTAGGCCAGAGTAAGAGTTAAGACCTTAACCATTAGGCCAGAGTACGAGTCTAAGACCTTAGCTATTAGGCCAGAGTAAGAGTTAAGACCTTAACCAGTAGGCCAGAGTAAGAGTTAAGACCTTATCCAGTAGGCCAGAGTACGAGTCTAAGACCTTAGCTATTAGGCCAGAGTAAGAGTTAAGACCTTAACCATTAGGCCAGAGTAAGAGTTAAGACCTTAAACAGTAGGCCAGAGTATGAGCCTAAGACCTTAGCTATTAGGCCAGCGTAAGAGTTAAGACCTTAACCAGTAGGCCAGAGTAAGAGTTAAGACCTTAACCATTAGGCCAGAGTACGAGTCTAAGACCTTAGCTATTAGGCCAGAGTAAGAGTTAAGACTGTAACCTGTAGGACAGAGTATGAGTCTAAGACCTTAGCTATTAGGCCATAGTAATAGTTAAGACCTTAGCTATTAGGCCAGAGTAAGAGTTAAGACCTTAACCAGTAGGCCAGAGTAAGAGTTAAGACCTTAACCTGTAGGCCATAGTACGGGTCTAAGACCTTAGCTATTAGGCCAGAGTAAGAGTTAAGACCTTAGTTATTAGGCCAGAGTAAGAGTTAAGACCTTAACCAGTAGGCCAGAGTAAGAGTTAAGACCTTAACCAATAGGCCAGAGTACGAGTCTAAGACCTTAGCAATTAGGCCAGAGTAAGAGTTAAGACCTTAACCAGTAGGCCAGAGTAAGAGTTAAGACCTTATCCAGTAGGCCAGAGTACGAGTCTAAGACCTTAGCTATTAGGCCAGAGTACGAGTCTAAGACCTTAGCTATTAGGCCAGAGTAAGAGTTAAGACCTTAACCAGTAGGCCAGAGTACGAGTCTAAGACCTTAGCTATTAGGCCATAGTACGAGTCTAAGACCTTAGCTATTAGGCCAGAGCAAGAGTTAAGACCTTAACCAGTAGGCCAGAGTACGAGTTAAGAACTTAACCAGTAGGCCAGAGTAAGAGTTAAGACCTTAGCTATTAGGTCAGAGTAAGAGTTAAGACCTTAACCTGTAGGCCAGAGTACGAGTCTAAGACCTTAGCTATTAGGCCAGAGTAAGAGTTAAGACCTTAGCTATTAGGCCAGAGTAAGAGTTAAGACCTTAACCAGTAGGCCAGAGTACGAGTCTAAGACCTTAGCTATTAGGCCATAGTACAAGTCTAAGACCTTAGCTATTAGGCCAGAATAAGAGTTAAGACATTAGCTATTAGTTAAGACCTTAGCTATAAGGCCAGAGTAAGAGTTAAGACCTTAGCTATTAGGCCAGAGTAAGAGTTAGGACCTTAACCAGTAGGCCAAAGTACGAGTTAAGAACTTAACCAGTAGGCCAGAGTAAGAGTTACGACCTTAGCTATTAGGCCAGAGTAAGAGTTAAGACCTTAACCATTAGGCCAGAGTACGAGTCTAAGACCTTAGCTATAAGGCCAGAGTAAGAGTTAAGACCTTAAACAGTAGGCCAGATTAAGAGTCTAAGACCGTTACTATTAGGCCAGAGAAAGATTTAAGACCTTAGCTATTAGGCCATAGTAAGAGTTAAGACCTTAGCTATTAAGCCAGAGTAAGAGTTAAGACCTTAAACAGTAGGCCAGAGTACGAGCCTAAGACCTTAGCTATTAGGCCAGCTTAAGAGTTAAGACCTTAACCTGTAGGCCATAGTACGAGTCTAAGACCTTAGCTATTAGGCCAGAGTAAGAGTTAAGACCTTAACCATTAGGCCAGAGTACGAGTTAAGACCTTAGCTATTAGGCCAGAGTAAGAGTTAAGACCTTAACCAGTAGGCCAGATTAAGAGTTAAGACCGTAAGCTGTAGGACAGAGTATGAGTCTAAGACCTTAGCTATTAGGCCAGAGTAATAGTTAAGACCTTAGCTATTAGGCCAGAGTAAGAGTTAAGACCTTAACCAGTAGGCCAGAGTAAGAGTTAAGACCTTAACCTGTAGGCCATAGTACGAGTCTAAGACCTTAGCTATTAGGCCAGAGTAAGAGTTAAGACCTTAACCAGTAGGCCAGAGTAAGAGTTAAGACCTTAACCAATAGGCCGGAGTGCGAGTCTAAGACCTTAGCAATTAGGCCAGAGTAAGAGTTAAGACCTTAACCAGTAGGCCAGAGTAAGAGTTAAGACCTTATTCAGTAGGCCAGAGTACGAGTCTAAGACCTTAGCTATTAGGCCAGAGTACAAGTCTAAGACCTTAGCTATTAGACCAGAGTAAGAGTATTAAAAAGCAGAAAGAGCTTGGCGAGCAAAGTATCTGGATACGCTGAAGGAGACATACAGAAGGTGCGCCAGGGCCTATCATAAGGATATTCTTCTAGCCAAAAAAACTTATTTCGCTCATCGGATTGAGGAGGCGGCTAACACCAGCAAAGAAATCTTCACAATTGTGAAAGAATTTACCTCTCCAATGGCTATTACACCCAGACGCTCTTTCTCTGAACCTTGGGTTCGGCAATTAGCAAGTTTTTTTGCGGATAAAATTAAAAGCATTCAGGCTACCTTCTCTGCTCTCGCACGGGGAGGAGCTCTTGGGCCTGAAACAAATGCCGCTACCTCGGACCTGGTAAATCCTAGTCTAGAGAGCTTCCCACCGATTACATTCCAATCTTCATTGGAACTCTTTGCTAAAATAAGATCTGGTTCTCCTCTGGACCCATGTCCCGCAAAGTTTTTAGCTAAAATAGCCTGTGCTATCAACCCCCTGGTGAACCCCATTCTAAATTGTTCATTGCTTACGGGGACTGTGCCGCCTGCCTGGAAACAGGCAATGATCATTCCGCTCCTGAAAAAACCATCATTGGATCAGGATGTCCTTGCCAACTATCGACCTATTTCTTTACTCCCCGCTTTGGCCAAAGTGACAGAAAAGCACGTTCAGTCTGTCCTTTCTCACTTCGTGGAGGCCCACGGCCTATTACACCACACCCAATCCGGCTTCCGTACGAACATGAGCACTGAGACTGCTCTGTTAGAGGTGGTGGAGGCCATCAAAGAAGTTCAGGATTCTGGGGGAAAAGCACTGTTGGTGTTACTTGATCTCTCGGCGGCGTTTGACACCGTCCCTCATGACCGCCTTTTGACCCGTCTTGGGGAGATCGGGGTTGGAGGTACGGTGTTTAAATGGTTTAAGTCCTTTCTGACCAACCGCCAACAGACAGTCTGGGCACCTCCGCACTCGGCGACAGTGCCGCCTCTGGAAGTAGGAGTTCCTCAAGGATCCATACTTAGTCCTATCCTCTTCAATATTTATATGTCCCCTCTGGCTGCACTGGTCGAGTCCTTTGGAGCCCAGATTGTCTCTTACGCCGATGACACTCAGCTTCTTTTCACATGCAGCAAAAATTTGGATTTCAATGGAGACCGCATTAAGAGTTGCTTGGCCGCGGTCTTTACATGGTTCCATTGCAATCAACTAAAATGCAACTCTGATAAATCGGAGGTTCTTTTCTTTGGGTGCCCCCCCGATCCGTGTTGGAGATCTTGGTGGCCTGCTGACATGTTTCCCCCTGCGGATGTGGCCTCGGTGGCCAAAAATCTCGGCGTTAAGCTGGACAATTGTCTCACATTAAAACCGCAGATCCAGAGTCTAGTTGGCCAATGCTTTGGCATTTTAAAAATGCTAAGAAAATTTCTTCCTGTTCTATCTCTTGCTCACAGGAAGATCACGGTGCAGGCCTTGATAGGCTCCAGGCTGGACTATGCCAATGTCCTGTACCTGGGTCTCCCTAAGTGCCTTCTCTCGCGCCTACAAGTCGTGCAGAATTCGGCTGCACGAGCTATTTTCGGCCTCAGCCATCGCTCCCATGCCACGGGACTACTGCAATCCCTGCACTGGCTCCCTATCGCGAAGCGTATTGAATTTAAGACACTTACCATGACATTTAAAACACTTCATGGCATTGGCCCCCTCTATTTGAGAAAGAGGATCAGTTTTTATCAACCCACCAGATCACTGCGCTCTGCGGCATTGTCCCTCACTGTGGTCCCGGCAACCAGGCGTGCCCGGATCGGAGGGCGTTCCTTTAAACACCTTGCGCCACTTGCATGGAATTCCCTCCCTCTGGCGTTAAGAAAGTGTGCTAACTTGACGACCTTTAGAAAGAAGCTCAAAACTTGGCTTTTCGGCATGTAAGTCCTCCCCCCTGTAGATGCTTTGTGGTCAAGGGTCTGTTAGCGCCGGGACACTCTGCCTGAGTAGCTGAGCGCTCTACAAAACTCTGATAACATAACATAACATAACATTAGGCCAGAGTAAGAGTTAAGACCTTAACCAGTAGGCCAGAGTACGAGTCTAAGACCTTAGCTATTAGGCCATAGTACGAGTCTAAGACCTTAGCTATTAGGCCAGAGCAAGAGTTAAGACCTTAACCAGTAGGCCAGAGTACGAGTTAAGAACTTAACCAGTAGGCCAGAGTAAGAGTTAAGACCTTAGCTATTAGGCCAGAGTAAGAGTTAAGACCTTAACCTGTAGGCCAGAGTACGAGTCTAAGACCTTAGCTATCAGGCCAGAGTAAGAGTTAAGACCTTAGCTTTTAGGCCAGAGTAAGAGTTAAGACCTTAACCAGTAGGCCAAAGTACGAGTTAAGAACTTAACCAGTAGGACAGAGTAAGAGTTAAGACCTTAGATATTAGGCCAGAGTAAGAGTTATGACCTTAACCTGTAGGCCAGAGTACGAGTCTAAGACCTTAGCTATTAGGCCAGAGTAAGAGTTAAGACCATAGCTATTAGGCCAGAGTAAGAGTTAGGACCTTAGCTACTAGGCCAGAGTAAGAGTTGAGACCTTAACCTTTAGGCCAGAGTAAGAGTTAAGACCTTAACCATTAGGCCAGAGTACAAGTCTAAGACCTTAGCTATTAGGCCAGAGTAAGAGTTAAGACCTTAGCTATTAGGCCAGAGTAAGAGTTAAGACCTTAACCAGTAGGCCAAAGTACGAGTTAAGACCTTAACCAGTAGGCCAGAGTAAGAGTTAAGACCTTAGATGTTAGGCCAGAGTAAGAGTTAAGACCTTAACCTGTAGGCCAGAGTACGAGTCTAAGACCTTAGCTATTAGGCCAGAGTAAGTGTTAAGACCATAGCTATTAGGCCAGAGTAAGAGTTAAGACCTTAGCTATTAGGCCAGAGTAAGAGTTAAGGCCTTAACCAGTAGGCCAGAGTAAGAGTTAAGACCTTAACCAGTAGGCCAGAGTAAGAGTTAAGACCTTAACCATTAGGCCAGAGTACGAGTCTAAGACCTTAGCTATTAGGCCAGAGTAAGAGTTAAGACCTTAACCAGTAGGCCAGAGTAAGAGTTAAGACCTTATCCAGTAGGCCAGAGTACGAGTCTAAGACCTTAGCTATTAGGCCAGAGTAAGAGTTAAGACCTTAACCAGTAGGCCAGAGTAAGAGTTAAGACCTTAACCATTAGGCCAGAGTACGAGTCTAAGACCTTAGCTATTAGGCCAGAGTAAGAGTTAAGACTGTAACCTGTAGGACAGAGTATGAGTCTAAGACCTTAGCTATTAGGCCATAGTAATAGTTAAGACCTTAGCTATTAGGCCAGAGTAAGAGTTAAGACCTTAACCAGTAGGCCAGAGTAAGAGTTAAGACCTTAACCTGTAGGCCATAGTACGGGTCTAAGACCTTAGCTATTAGGCCAGAGTAAGAGTTAAGACCTTAGTTATTAGGCCAGAGTAAGAGTTAAGACCTTAACCAGTAGGCCAGAGTAAGAGTTAAGACCTTAACCAGTAGGCCAGAGTAAGAGTTAAGACCTTAACCAATAGGCCAGAGTACGAGTCTAAGACCTTAGCAATTAGGCCAGAGTAAGAGTTAAGACCTTAACCAGTAGGCCAGAGTAAGAGTTAAGACCTTATCCAGTAGGCCAGAGTACGAGTCTAAGACCTTAGCTATTAGGCCAGAGTACGAGTCTAAGACCTTAGCTATTAGGCCAGAGTAAGAGTTAAGACCTTAACCAGTAGGCCAGAGTACGAGTCTAAGACCTTAGCTATTAGGCCATAGTACGAGTCTAAGACCTTAGCTATTAGGCCAGAGCAAGAGTTAAGACCTTAACCAGTAGGCCAGAGTACGAGTTAAGAACTTAACCAGTAGGCCAGAGTAAGAGTTAAGACCTTAGCTATTAGGTCAGAGTAAGAGTTAAGACCTTAACCTGTAGGCCAGAGTACGAGTCTAAGACCTTAGCTATTAGGCCAGAGTAAGAGTTAAGACCTTAGCTATTAGGCCAGAGTAAGAGTTAAGACCTTAACCAGTAGGCCAGAGTACGAGTCTAAGACCTTAGCTATTAGGCCATAGTACAAGTCTAAGACCTTAGCTATGAGGCCAGAATAAGAGTTAAGACATTAGCTATTAGTTAAGACCTTAGCTATAAGGCCAGAGTAAGAGTTAAGACCTTAGCTATTAGGCCAGAGTAAGAGTTAGGACCTTAACCAGTAGGCCAAAGTACGAGTTAAGAACTTAACCAGTAGGCCAGAGTAAGAGTTACGACCTTAGCTATTAGGCCAGAGTAAGAGTTAAGACCTTAACCATTAGGCCAGAGTACGAGTCTAAGACCTTAGCTATAAGGCCAGAGTAAGAGTTAAGACCTTAACCAGTAGGCCAGCTTAAGAGTCTAAGACCGTTGCTATTAGGCCAGAGAAAGATTTAAGACCTTAGCTATTAGGCCATAGTAAGAGTTAAGACCTTAGCTATTAAGCCAGAGTAAGAGTTAAGACCTTAAACAGTAGGCCAGAGTACGAGCCTAAGACCTTAGCTATTAGGCCAGCTTAAGAGTTAAGACCTTAACCTGTAGGCCATAGTACGAGTCTAAGACCTTAGCTATTAGGCCAGAGTAAGAGTTAAGACCTTAACCATTAGGCCAGAGTACGAGTTAAGACCTTAGCTATTAGGCCAGAGTAAGAGTTAAGACCTTAACCAGTAGGCCAGATTAAGAGTTAAGACCGTAAGCTGTAGGACAGAGTATGAGTCTAAGACCTTAGCTATTAGGCCAGAGTAATAGTTAAGACCTTAGCTATTAGGCCAGAGTAAGAGTTAAGACCTTAACCAGTAGGCCAGAGTAAGAGTTAAGACCTTAACCTGTAGGCCATAGTACGAGTCTAAGACCTTAGCTATTAGGCCAGAGTAAGAGTTAAGACCTTAGCTATTAGGCCAGGGTAAGAGTTAAGACCTTAACCAGTAGGCCAGAGTAAGAGTTAAGACCTTAACCAGTAGGCCAGAGTAAGAGTTAAGACCTTAACCAATAGGCCGGAGTGCGAGTCTAAGACCTTAGCAATTAGGCCAGAGTAAGAGTTAAGACCTTAACCAGTAGGCCAGAGTAAGAGTTAAGACCTTATTCAGTAGGCCAGAGTACGAGTCTAAGACCTTAGCTATTAGGCCAGAGTACAAGTCTAAGACCTTAGCTATTAGGCCAGAGTAAGAGTTAAGACCTTAACCAGTAGGCCAGAGTACGAGTCTAAGACCTTAGCTATTAGGCCATAGTACGAGTCTAAGACCTTAGCTATTAGGCCAGAGCAAGAGTTAAGACCTTAACCAGTAGGCCAGAGTACGAGTTAAGAACTTAACCAGTAGGCCAGAGTAAGAGTTAAGACCTTAGCTAGTAGGCCAGAGTAAGAGTTAAGACCTTAACCTGTATGCCAGAGTACGAGTCTAAGACCTAAGCAATCAGGCCAGAGTAAGAATTAAGACCTTAGCTATTAGGCCAGAGTAAGAGTTAAGACCTTAACCTGTAGGCCAGAGTACGAGTCTAAGACCTTAGCTATTAGGCCATAGTACAAGTCTAAGACCTTAGCTATTAGGCCAGAATAAGAGTTAAGACGTTAGCTATTAGTTAAGACCTTAGCTATAAGGCCAGAGTAAGAGTTAAGACCTTAGCTATTAGGCCAGAGTAAGAGTTAAGACCTTAACCAGTAGGCCAAAGTACGAGTTAAGAACTTAACCAGTAGGCCAGAGTAAGAGTTAAGACCTTAGCTATTAGGCCAGAGTAAGAGTTAAGACCATAGCTATTAGGCCAGAGTAAGAGTTAAGACCTTAGCTATTAGGCCAGAGTAAGAGTCTAGACCTTAACCTTTAGGCCAGAGTAAGAGTTAAGACCTTAACCATTAGGCCAGAGTACAAGTCTAAGACCTTAGCTATTAGGCCAGAGTAAGAGTTAAGACCTTAGCTATTAGGCCAGAGTAAGAGTTAAGACCTTAACCAGCAGGCCAAAGTACGAGTTAAGACCTTAACCAGTAGGCCAGAGTAAGAGTTAAGACCTTAGATGTTAGGCCAGAGTAAGAGTTAAGACCTTAACCTGTAGGCCAGAGTAAAAGTCTAAGACCTTAGCTATTAGGCCAGAGTAAGAGTTAAGACCATAGCTATTAGGCCAGAGTAAGAGTTAAGACCTTAGCTATTAGGCCAGAGTAAGAGTTAAGACCTTAACCAGTAGGCCAGAGTAAGAGTTAAGACCTTAACCAGTAGGCCAGAGTAAGAGTTAAGACCTTAACCATTAGGCCAGAGTACGAGTCTAAGACCTTAGCTATTAGGCCAGAGTAAGAGTTAAGACCTTAACCAGTAGGCCAGAGTAAGAGTTAAGACCTTATCCAGTAGGCCAGAGTATGAGTCTAAGACCTTAGCTATTAGGCCAGAGTAAGAGTTAAGACCTTAACCATTAGGCCAGAGTAAGAGTTAAGACCTTAAACAGTAGGCCAGAGTACGAGCCTAAGACCTTAGCTATTAGGCCAGCGTAAGAGTTAAGACCTTAACCAGTAGGCCAGAGTAAGAGTTAAGACCTTAACCATTAGGCCAGAGTACGAGTCTAAGACCTTAGCTATTAGGCCAGAGTAAGAGTTAAGACTGTAACCTGTAGGACAGAGTATGAGTCTAAGACCTTAGCTATTAGGCCATAGTAATAGTTAAGACCTTAGCTATTAGGCCAGAGTAAGAGTTAAGACCTTAACCAGTAGGCCAGAGTAAGAGTTAAGACCTTAACCTGTAGGCCATAGTACGAGTCTAAGACCTTAGCTATTAGGCCAGAGTAAGAGTTAAGACCTTAGCTATTAGGCCAGAGTAAGAGTTAAGACCTTAACCAGTAGGCCAGAGTAAGAGTTAAGACCTTAACCAGTAGGCCAGAGTAAGAGTTAAGACCTTAACCAATAGGCCAGAGTACGAGTCTAAGACCTTAGCAATTAGGCCAGAGTAAGAGTTAAGACCTTAACCAGTAGGCCAGAGTAAGAGTTAAGACCTTATCCAGTAGGCCAGAGTACGAGTCTAAGACCTTAGCTATTAGGCCAGAGTACGAGTCTAAGACCTTAGCTATTAGGCCAGAGTAAGAGTTAAGACCTTAACCAGTAGGCCAGAGTACGAGTCTAAGACCTTAGCTATTAGGCCATAGTACGAGTCTAAGACCTTAGCTATTAGGCCAGAGCAAGAGTTAAGACCTTAACCAGTAGGCCAGAGTACGAGTTAAGAACATAACCAGTAGGCCAGAGTAAGAGTTAAGACCTTAGCTATTAGGTCAGAGTAAGAGTTAAGACCTTAACCTGTAGGCCAGAGTACGAGTCTAAGACCTTAGCTATTAGGCCAGAGTAAGAGTTAAGACCTTAGCTATTAGGCCAGAGTAAGAGTTAAGACCTTAACCAGTAGGCCAGAGTACGAGTCTAAGACCTTAGCTATTAGGCCATAGTACAAGTCTAAGACCTTAGCTATTAGGCCAGAATAAGAGTTAAGACGTTAGCTATTAGTTAAGACCTTAGCTATAAGGCCAGAGTAAGAGTTAAGACCTTAGCTATTAGGCCAGAGTAAGAGTTAAGACCTTAACCATTAGGCCAGAGTACGAGTCTAAGACCTTAGCTATAAGGCCAGAGTAAGAGTTAAGACCTTAACCTGTAGGCCAGAGTACGAGTCTAAGACCTTAGCTATCAGGCCAGAGTAAGAGTTAAGACCTTAGCTTTTAGGCCAGAGTAAGAGTTAAGACCTTAACCAGTAGGCCAAAGTACGAGTTAAGAACTTAACCAGTAGGCCAGAGTAAGAGTTACGACCTTAGCTATTAGGCCAGAGTAAGAGTTAAGACCTTAACCATTAGGCCAGAGTACGAGTCTAAGACCTTAGCTATAAGGCCAGAGTAAGAGTTAAGACCTTAACCAGTAGGCCAGATTAAGAGTCTAAGACCGTTGCTATTAGGCCAGAGAAAGATTTAAGACCTTAGCTATTAGGCCATAGTAAGAGTTAAGACCTTAGCTATTAAGCCAGAGTAAGAGTTAAGACCTTAAACAGTAGGCCAGAGTACGAGCCTAAGACCTTAGCTATTAGGCCAGCGTAAGAGTTAAGACCTTAACCTGTAGGCCATAGTACGAGTCTAAGACCTTAGCTATTAGGCCAGAGTAAGAGTTAAGACCTTAACCATTAGGCCAGAGTACGAGTTAAGACCTTAGCTATTAGGCCAGAGTAAGAGTTAAGACCTTAACCAGTAGGCCAGATTAAGAGTTAAGACCGTAAGCTGTAGGACAGAGAATGAGTCTAAGACCTTAGCTATTAGGCCAGAGTAATAGTTAAGACCTTTAGCTATTAGGCCAGAGTAAGAGTTAAGACCTTAACCAGTAGGCCAGAGTAAGAGTTAAGACCTTAACCTGTAGGCCATAGTACGAGTCTAAGACCTTAGCTATTCGGCCAGAGTAAGAGTTAAGACCTTAGCTATTAGGCCAGAGTAAGAGTTAAGACCTTAACCAGTAGGCCAGAGTAAGAGTTGAAACCTTAACCAGTAGGCCAGAGTAAGAGTTAAGACCTTAACCAATAGGCCGGAGTGCGAGTCTAAGACCTTAGCAATTAGGCCAGAGTAAGAGTTAAGACCTTAACCAGTAGGCCAGAGTAAGAGTTAAGACCTTAACCAATAGGCCGGAGTGCGAGTCTAAGACCTTAGCAATTAGGCCAGAGTAAGAGTTAAGACCTTAACCAGTAGGCCAGAGTAAGAGTTAAGACCTTATTCAGTAGGCCAGAGTACGAGTCTAAGACCTTAGCTATTAGGCCAAAGTACAAGTCTAAGACCTTAGCTATTAGGCCAGAGTAAGAGTTAAGACCTTAACCAGTAGGCCAAAGTAAGAGTTAAGATCTTAGCTATTAGGCCAGAGTTAGAGTTAAGACCTTAACCATTAGGCCAGAGTAAGAGTTAAGACCTTAGCTATTAGGCCAGAGTACGAGTCTAAGACCTTAGCTATTAGGCCAGAGCAAGAGTTAAGACCTTAACCAGTAGGCCAGAGTACGAGTTAAGAACTTAACCAGTAGGCCAGAGTAAGAGTTAAGACCTTAGCTATTAGGCCAGAGTAAGAGTTAAGACCTTAACCTGTAGGCCAGAGTACGAGTCTAAGACCTTAGCTATTAGGCCATAGTACGAGTCTAAGACCTTAGCTATTAGGCCAGAGCAAGAGTTAAGACCTTAACCAGTAGGCCAGAGTATGAGTTAAGAACTTAACCAGTAGGCCAGAGTAAGAGTTAAGACCTTAGCTATTAGGCCAGAGTAAGAGTTAAGACCTTAACCTGTAGGCCAGAGTACGAGTCTAAGACCTTAGCTATCAGGCCAGAGTAAGAGTTAAGACCTTAGCTATTAGGCCAGAGTAAGAGTTAATACCTTAACCTGTAGGCCAGAGTACGAGTCTAAGACCTTAGCTATTAGGCCATAGTACAAGTCTAAGACCTTAGCTATTAGGCCAGAATAAGAGTTAAGACGTTAGCTATTAGTTAAGACCTTAGCTATAAGGCCAGAGTAAGAGTTAAGACCTTAGCTATTAGGCCAGAGTAAGAGTTAAGACCTTAACCAGTAGGCCAAAGTACGAGTTAAGAACTTAACCAGTAGGCCAGAGTAAGAGTTAAGACCTTAGATATTAGGCCAGAGTAAGAGTTAAGACCTTAACCTGTAGGCCAGAGTACGAGTCTAAGACCTTAGCTATTAGGCCAGAGTAAGAGTTAAGACCATAGCTATTAGGCCAGAGTAATAGTTAAGACCTTAGCTATTAGGCCAGAGTAAGAGTCTAGACCTTAACCTTTAGGCCAGAGTAAGAGTTAAGACCTTAACCATTAGGCCAGAGTACAAGTCTAAGACCTTAGCTATTAGGCCAGAGTAAGAGTTAAGACCTTAGCTATTAGGCCAGAGTAAGAGTTAAGACCTTAACCAGTAGGCCAAAGTACGAGTTAAGACCTTAACCAGTAGGCCAGAGTAAGAGTTAAGACCTTAGATGTTAGGCCAGAGTAAGAGTTAAGACCTTAACCTGTAGGCCAGAGTAAAAGTCTAAGACCTTAGCTATTAGGCCAGAGTAAGAGTTAAGACCATAGCTATTAGGCCAGAGTAAGAGTTAAGACCTTAGCTATTAGGCCAGAGTAAGAGTTAAGACCTTAACCAGTAGGCCAGAGTAAGAGTTAAGACCTTAACCAGTAGGCCAGAGTAAGAGTTAAGACCTTAACCATTAGGCCAGAGTACGAGTCTAAGACCTTAGCTATTAGGCCAGAGTAAGAGTTAAGACCTTAACCAGTAGGCCAGAGTAAGAGTTAAGACCTTATCCAGTAGGCCAGAGTACGAGTCTAAGACCTTAGCTATTAGGCCAGAGTAAGAGTTAAGACCTTAGCTATTAGGCCAGAATATGAGTTTAAGACATTAGCTATTAGGCCAGAGTAAGAGTTAAGACCTTAACCAGTAGGCCAGAGTAAGAGTTAAGACCTTAACCATTAGGCCAGAGTACGAGTCTAAGACCTTAGCTATTAGGCCAGAGTAAGAGTTAAGACTGTAACCTGTAGGACAGAGTATGAGTCTAAGACCTTAGCTATTAGGCCATAGTAATAGTTAAGACCTTAGCTATTAGGCCAGAGTAAGAGTTAAGACCTTAACCAGTAGGCCAGAGTAAGAGTTAAGACCTTAACCTGTAGGCCATAGTACGAGTCTAAGACCTTAGCTATTAGGCCAGAGTAAGAGTTAAGACCTTAGCTATTAGGCCAGAGTAAGAGTTAAGACCATAGCTATTAGGCCAGAGTAATAGTTAAGACCTTAGCTATTAGGCCAGAGTAAGAGTCTAGACCTTAACCTTTAGGCCAGAGTAAGAGTTAAGACCTTAACCATTAGGCCAGAGTACAAGTCTAAGACCTTAGCTATTAGGCCAGAGTAAGAGTTAAGACCTTAGCTATTAGGCCAGAGTAAGAGTTAAGACCTTAACCAGTAGGCCAAAGTACGAGTTAAGACCTTAACCAGTAGGCCAGAGTAAGAGTTAAGACCTTAGATGTTAGGCCAGAGTAAGAGTTAAGACCTTAACCTGTAGGCCAGAGTAAAAGTCTAAGACCTTAGCTATTAGGCCAGAGTAAGAGTTAAGACCATAGCTATTAGGCCAGAGTAAGAGTTAAGACCTTAGCTATTAGGCCAGAGTAAGAGTTAAGACCTTAACCAGTAGGCCAGAGTAAGAGTTAAGACCTTAACCAGTAGGCCAGAGTAAGAGTTAAGACCTTAACCATTAGGCCAGAGTACGAGTCTAAGACCTTAGCTATTAGGCCAGAGTAAGAGTTAAGACCTTAACCAGTAGGCCAGAGTAAGAGTTAAGACCTTATCCAGTAGGCCAGAGTACGAGTCTAAGACCTTAGCTATTAGGCCAGAGTAAGAGTTAAGACCTTAACCATTAGGCCAGAGTAAGAGTTAAGACCTTAAACAGTAGGCCAGAGTACGAGCCTAAGACCTTAGCTATTAGGCCAGCGTAAGAGTTAAGACCTTAACCAGTAGGCCAGAATAAGAGTTAAGACCTTAACCATTAGGCCAGAGTACGAGTCTAAGACCTTAGCTATTAGGCCAGAGTAAGAGTTAAGACTGTAACCTGTAGGACAGAGTATGAGTCTAAGACCTTAGCTATTAGGCCATAGTAATAGTTAAGACCTTAGCTATTAGGCCAGAGTAAGAGTTAAGACCTTAACCAGTAGGCCAGAGTAAGAGTTAAGACCTTAACCTGTAGGCCATAGTACGAGTCTAAGACCTTAGCTATTAGGCCAGAGTAAGAGTTAAGACCTTAGCTATTAGGCCAGAGTAAGAGTTAAGACCTTAACCAGTAGGCCAGAGTAAGAGTTAAGACCTTAACCAGTAGGCCAGAGTAAGAGTTAAGACCTTAACCAATAGGCCAGAGTACGAGTCTAAGACCTTAGCAATTAGGTCAGAGTAAGAGTTAAGACCTTAACCAGTAGGCCAGAGTAAGAGTTAAGACCTTATCCAGTAGGCCAGAGTACGAGTCTAAGACCTTAGCTATTAGGCCAGAGTAAGAGTTAAGACCTTAACCAGTAGGCCAGAGTACGAGTCTAAGACCTTAGCTATTAGGCCATAGTACGAGTCTAAGACCTTAGCTATTAGGCCAGAGCAAGAGTTAAGACCTTAACCAGTAGGCCAGAGTACGAGTTAAGAACATAACCAGTAGGCCAGAGTAAGAGTTAAGACCTTAGCTATTAGGTCAGAGTAAGAGTTAAGACCTTAACCTGTAGGCCAGAGTACGAGTCTAAGACCTTAGCTATTAGGCCAGAGTAAGAGTTAAGACCTTAGCTATTAGGCCAGAGTAAGAGTTAATACCTTAACCAGTAGGCCAGAGTACGAGTCTAAGACCTTAGCTATTAGGCCATAGTACAAGTCTAAGACCTTAGCTATTAGGCCAGAATAAGAGTTAAGACGTTAGCTATTAGTTAAGACCTTAGCTATAAGGCCAGAGTAAGAGTTAAGACCTTAGCTATTAGGCCAGAGTAAGAGTTAGGACCTTAACCAGTAGGCCAAAGTACGAGTTAAGAACTTAACCAGTAGGCCAGAGTAAGAGTTACGACCTTAGCTATTAGGCCAGAGTAAGAGTTAAGACCTTAACCATTAGGCCAGAGTACGAGTCTAAGACCTTAGCTATAAGGCCAGAGTAAGAGTTAAGACCTTAACCAGTAGGCCAGATTAAGAGTCTAAGACCGTTGCTATTAGGCCAGAGAAAGATTTCAGACCTTAGCTATTAGGCCATAGTAAGAGTTAAGACCTTAGCTATTAAGCCAGAGTAAGAGTTAAGACCTTAAACAGTAGGCCAGAGTACGAGCCTAAGACCTTAGCTATTAGGCCAGCGTAAGAGTTAAGACCTTAACCTGTAGGCCATAGTACGAGTCTAAGACCTTAGCTATTAGGCCAGAGTAAGAGTTAAGACCTTAACCATTAGGCCAGAGTACGAGTTAAGACCTTAGCTATTAGGCCAGAGTAAGAGTTAAGACCTTAACCAGTAGGCCAGATTAAGAGTTAAGACCGTAAGCTGTAGGACAGAGAATGAGTCTAAGACCTTAGCTATTAGGCCAGAGTAATAGTTAAGACCTTAGCTATTAGGCCAGAGTAAGAGTTAAGACCTTAACCAGTAGGCCAGAGTAAGAGTTAAGACCTTAACCTGTAGGCCATAGTACCAGTCTAAGACCTTAGCTATTAGGCCAGAGTAAGAGTTAAGACCTTAGCTATTAGGCCAGAGTAAGAGTTAAGACCTTAACCAGTAGGCCAGAGTAAGAGTTAAGACCTTAACCAGTAGGCCAGAGTAAGAGTTAAGACCTTAACCAATAGGCCGGAGTGCAAGTCTAAGACCTTAGCAATTAGGCCAGAGTAGGAGTTAAGACCTTAACCAGTAGGCCAGAGTAAGAGTTAAGACCTTATTCAGTAGGCCAGAGTACAAGTCTAAGACCTTAGCTATTAGGCCAAAGTACAAGTCTAAGACCTTAGCTATTAGGCCAGAGTAAGAGTTAAGACCTTAACCAGTAGGCCAAAGTAAGAGTTAAGATCTTAGCTATTAGGCCAGAGTTAGAGTTAAGACCTTAACCATTAGGCCAGAGTAAGAGTTAAGACCTTAGCTATTAGGCCAGAGTACGAGTCTAAGACCTTAGCTATTAGGCCAGAGCAAGAGTTAAGACCTTAACCAGTAGGCCAGAGTACGAGTTAAGAACTTAACCAGTAGGCCAGAGTAAGAGTTAAGACCTTAGCTATTAGGCCAGAGTAAGAGTTAAGACCTTAACCTGTAGGCCAGAGTACGAGTCTAAGACCTTAGCTATTAGGCCATAGTACGAGTCTAAGACCTTAGCTATTAGGCCAGAGCAAGAGTTAAGACCTTAACCAGTAGGCCAGAGTACGAGTTAAGAACTTAACCAGTAGGCCAGAGTAAGAGTTAAGACCTTAGCTATTAGGCCAGAGTAAGAGTTAAGACCTTAACCTGTAGGCCAGAGTACGAGTTAAGACCTTAAACAGTAGGCCAGAGTACGAGCCTAAGACCTTAGCTATTAGGCCAGCGTAAGAGTTAAGACCTTAACCAGTAGGCCAGAGTAAGAGTTAAGACCTTAACCATTAGGCCAGAGTACGAGTCTAAGACCTTAGCTATTAGGCCAGAGTAAGAGTTAAGACTGTAACCTGTAGGACAGAGTATGAGTCTAAGACCTTAGCTATTAGGCCATAGTAATAGTTAAGACCTTAGCTATTAGGCCAGAGTAAGAGTTAAGACATTAACCAGTAGGCCAGAGTAAGAGTTAAGACCTTAACCTGTAGGCCATAGTACGAGTCTAAGACCTTAGCTATTAGGCCAGAGTAAGAGTTAAGACCTTAGCTATTAGGCCAGAGTAAGAGTTAAGACCTTAACCAGTAGGCCAGAGTAAGAGTTAAGACCTTAACCAGTAGGCCAGAGTAAGAGTTAAGACCTTAACCAATAGGCCAGAGTACGAGTCTAAGACCTTAGCAATTAAGTCAGAGTAAGAGTTAAGACCTTAACCAGTAGGCCAGAGTAAGAGTTAAGACCTTATCCAGTAGGCCAGAGTACGAGTCTAAGACCTTAGCTATTAGGCCAGAGTAAGAGTTAAGACCTTAACCAGTAGGCCAGAGTACGAGTCTAAGACCTTAGCTATTAGGCCATAGTACGAGTCTAAGACCTTAGCTATTAGGCCAGAGCAAGAGTTAAGACCTTAACCAGTAGGCCAGAGTACGAGTTAAGAACATAACCAGTAGGCCAGAGTAAGAGTTAAGACCTTAGCTATTAGGTCAGAGTAAGAGTTAAGACCTTAACCTGTAGGCCAGAGTACGAGTCTAAGACCTTAGCTATTAGGCCAGAGTAAGAGTTAAGACCTTAGCTATTAGGCCAGAGTAAGAGTTAATACCTTAACCAGTAGGCCAGAGTACGAGTCTAAGACCTTAGCTATTAGGCCATAGTACAAGTCTAAGACCTTAGCTATTAGGCCAGAATAAGAGTTAAGACGTTAGCTATTAGTTAAGACCTTAGCTATAAGGCCAGAGTAAGAGTTAAGACCTTAGCTATTAGGCCAGAGTAAGAGTTAGGACCTTAACCAGTAGGCCAAAGTACGAGTTAAGAACTTAACCAGTAGGCCAGAGTAAGAGTTACGACCTTAGCTATTAGGCCAGAGTAAGAGTTAAGACCTTAACCATTAGGCCAGAGTACGAGTCTAAGACCTTAGCTATAAGGCCAGAGTAAGAGTTAAGACCTTAACCAGTAGGCCAGATTAAGAGTCTAAGACCGTTGCTATTAGGCCAGAGAAAGATTTCAGACCTTAGCTATTAGGCCATAGTAAGAGTTAAGACCTTAGCTATTAAGCCAGAGTAAGAGTTAAGACCTTAAACAGTAGGCCAGAGTACGAGCCTAAGACCTTAGCTATTAGGCCAGCGTAAGAGTTAAGACCTTAACCTGTAGGCCATAGTACGAGTCTAAGACCTTAGCTATTAGGCCAGAGTAAGAGTTAAGACCTTAACCATTAGGCCAGAGTACGAGTTAAGACCTTAGCTATTAGGCCAGAGTAAGAGTTAAGACCTTAACCAGTAGGCCAGATTAAGAGTTAAGACCGTAAGCTGTAGGACAGAGAATGAGTCTAAGACCTTAGCTATTAGGCCAGAGTAATAGTTAAGACCTTAGCTATTAGGCCAGAGTAAGAGTTAAGACCTTAACCAGTAGGCCAGAGTAAGAGTTAAGACCTTAACCTGTAGGCCATAGTACCAGTCTAAGACCTTAGCTATTAGGCCAGAGTAAGAGTTAAGACCTTAGCTATTAGGCCAGAGTAAGAGTTAAGACCTTAACCAGTAGGCCAGAGTAAGAGTTAAGACCTTAACCAGTAGGCCAGAGTAAGAGTTAAGACCTTAACCAATAGGCCGGAGTGCAAGTCTAAGACCTTAGCAATTAGGCCAGAGTAGGAGTTAAGACCTTAACCAGTAGGCCAGAGTAAGAGTTAAGACCTTATTCAGTAGGCCAGAGTACAAGTCTAAGACCTTAGCTATTAGGCCAAAGTACAAGTCTAAGACCTTAGCTATTAGGCCAGAGTAAGAGTTAAGACCTTAACCAGTAGGCCAAAGTAAGAGTTAAGATCTTAGCTATTAGGCCAGAGTTAGAGTTAAGACCTTAACCATTAGGCCAGAGTAAGAGTTAAGACCTTAGCTATTAGGCCAGAGTACGAGTCTAAGACCTTAGCTATTAGGCCAGAGCAAGAGTTAAGACCTTAACCAGTAGGCCAGAGTACGAGTTAAGAACTTAACCAGTAGGCCAGAGTAAGAGTTAAGACCTTAGCTATTAGGCCAGAGTAAGAGTTAAGACCTTAACCTGTAGGCCAGAGTACGAGTCTAAGACCTTAGCTATTAGGCCATAGTACGAGTCTAAGACCTTAGCTATTAGGCCAGAGCAAGAGTTAAGACCTTAACCAGTAGGCCAGAGTACGAGTTAAGAACTTAACCAGTAGGCCAGAGTAAGAGTTAAGACCTTAGCTATTAGGCCAGAGTAAGAGTTAAGACCTTAACCTGTAGGCCAGAGTACGAGTTAAGACCTTAAACAGTAGGCCAGAGTACGAGCCTAAGACCTTAGCTATTAGGCCAGCGTAAGAGTTAAGACCTTAACCAGTAGGCCAGAGTAAGAGTTAAGACCTTAACCATTAGGCCAGAGTACGAGTCTAAGACCTTAGCTATTAGGCCAGAGTAAGAGTTAAGACTGTAACCTGTAGGACAGAGTATGAGTCTAAGACCTTAGCTATTAGGCCATAGTAATAGTTAAGACCTTAGCTATTAGGCCAGAGTAAGAGTTAAGACATTAACCAGTAGGCCAGAGTAAGAGTTAAGACCTTAACCTGTAGGCCATAGTACGAGTCTAAGACCTTAGCTATTAGGCCAGAGTAAGAGTTAAGACCTTAGCTATTAGGCCAGAGTAAGAGTTAAGACCTTAACCAGTAGGCCAGAGTAAGAGTTAAGACCTTAACCAGTAGGCCAGAGTAAGAGTTAAGACCTTAACCAATAGGCCAGAGTACGAGTCTAAGACCTTAGCAATTAAGTCAGAGTAAGAGTTAAGACCTTAACCAGTAGGCCAGAGTAAGAGTTAAGACCTTATCCAGTAGGCCAGAGTACGAGTCTAAGACCTTAGCTATTAGGCCAGAGTAAGAGTTAAGACCTTAACCAGTAGGCCAGAGTACGAGTCTAAGACCTTAGCTATTAGGCCATAGTACGAGTCTAAGACCTTAGCTATTAGGCCAGAGCAAGAGTTAAGACCTTAACCAGTAGGCCAGAGTACGAGTTAAGAAAATAACCAGTAGGCCAGAGTAAGAGTTAAGACCTTAGCTATTAGGCCAGAGTAAGAGTTAATACCTTAACCAGTAGGCCAGAGTACGAGTCTAAGACCTTAGCTATTAGGCCATAGTACAAGTCTAAGACCTTAGCTATTAGGCCAGAATAAGAGTTAAGACGTTAGCTATTAGTTAAGACCTTAGCTATAAGGCCAGAGTAAGAGTTAAGACCTTAGCTATTAGGCCAGAGTAAGAGTTAGGACCTTAACCAGTAGGCCAAAGTACGAGTTAAGAACTTAACCAGTAGGCCAGAGTAAGAGTTACGACCTTAGCTATTAGGCCAGAGTAAGAGTTAAGACCTTAACCATTAGGCCAGAGTACGAGTCTAAGACCTTAGCTATAAGGCCAGAGTAAGAGTTAAGACCTTAACCAGTAGGCCAGATTAAGAGTCTAAGACCGTTGCTATTAGGCCAGAGAAAGATTTCAGACCTTAGCTATTAGGCCATAGTAAGAGTTAAGACCTTAGCTATTAAGCCAGAGTAAGAGTTAAGACCTTAAACAGTAGGCCAGAGTACGAGCCTAAGACCTTAGCTATTAGGCCAGCGTAAGAGTTAAGACCTTAACCTGTAGGCCATAGTACGAGTCTAAGACCTTAGCTATTAGGCCAGAGTAAGAGTTAAGACCTTAACCATTAGGCCAGAGTACGAGTTAAGACCTTAGCTATTAGGCCAGAGTAAGAGTTAAGACCTTAACCAGTAGGCCAGATTAAGAGTTAAGACCGTAAGCTGTAGGACAGAGAATGAGTCTAAGACCTTAGCTATTAGGCCAGAGTAATAGTTAAGACCTTAGCTATTAGGCCAGAGTAAGAGTTAAGACCTTAACCAGTAGGCCAGAGTAAGAGTTAAGACCTTAACCTGTAGGCCATAGTACCAGTCTAAGACCTTAGCTATTAGGCCAGAGTAAGAGTTAAGACCTTAGCTATTAGGCCAGAGTAAGAGTTAAGACCTTAACCAGTAGGCCAGAGTAAGAGTTAAGACCTTAACCAGTAGGCCAGAGTAAGAGTTAAGACCTTAACCAATAGGCCGGAGTGCAAGTCTAAGACCTTAGCAATTAGGCCAGAGTAGGAGTTAAGACCTTAACCAGTAGGCCAGAGTAAGAGTTAAGACCTTATTCAGTAGGCCAGAGTACGAGTCTAAGACCTTAGCTATTAGGCCAAAGTACAGGTCTAAGACCTTAGCTATTAGGCCAGAGTAAGAGTTAAGACCTTAACCAGTAGGCCAAAGTAAGAGTTAAGATCTTAGCTATTAGGCCAGAGTTAGAGTTAAGACCTTAACCATTAGGCCAGAGTAAGAGTTAAGACCTTAGCTATTAGGCCAGAGTACGAGTCTAAGACCTTAGCTATTAGGCCAGAGCAAGAGTTAAGACCTTAACCAGTAGGCCAGAGTACGAGTTAAGAACTTAACCAGTAGGCCAGAGTAAGAGTTAAGACCTTAGCTATTAGGCCAGAGTAAGAGTTAAGACCTTAACCTGTAGGCCAGAGTACGAGTCTAAGACCTTAGCTATTAGGCCATAGTACGAGTCTAAGACCTTAGCTATTAGGCCAGAGCAAGAGTTAAGACCTTAACCAGTAGGCCAGAGTACGAGTTAAGAACTTAACCAGTAGGCCAGAGTAAGAGTTAAGACCTTAGCTATTAGGCCAGAGTAAGAGTTAAGACCTTAACCTGTAGGCCAGAGTACGAGTCTAAGACCTTAGTTATCAGGCCAGAGTAAGAGTTAAGACCTTAGCTATTAGGCCAGAGTAAGAGTTAATACCTTAACCTGTAGGCCAGAGTACGAGTCTAAGACCTTAGCTATTAGGCCATAGTACAAGTCTAAGACCTTAGCTATTAGGCCAGAATAAGAGTTAAGACGTTAGCTATTAGTTAAGACCTTAGCTATAAGGCCAGAGTAAGAGTTAAGACCTTAGCTATTAGGCCAGAGTAAGAGTTAAGACCTAAACCAGTAGGCCAAAGTACGAGTTAAGAACTTAACCAGTAGGCCAGAGTAAGAGTTAAGACCTTAGATATTAGGCCAGAGTAAGAGTTAAGACCTTAACCTGTAGGCCAGAGTACGAGTCTAAGACCTTAGCTATTAGGCCAGAGTAAGAGTTAAGACCATAGCTATTAGGCCAGAGTAATAGTTAAGACCTTAGCTATTAGGCCAGAGTAAGAGTTGAGACCTTAACCTTTAGGCCAGAGTAAGAGTTAAGACCTTAACCATTAGGCCAGAGTACAAGTCTAAGACCTTAGCTATTAGGCCAGAGTAAGAGTTAAGACCTTAGCTATTAGGCCAGAGTAAGAGTTAAGACCTTAACCAGTAGGCCAAAGTACGAGTTAAGACCTTAACCAGTAGGCCAGAGTAAGAGTTAAGACCTTAGATGTTAGGCCAGAGTAAGAGTTAAGACCTTAACCTGTAGGCCAGAGTAAAAGTCTAAGACCTTAGCTATTAGGCCAGAGTAAGAGTTAAGACCATAGCTATTAGGCCAGAGTAAGAGTTAAGACCTTAGCTATTAGGCCAGAGTAAGAGTTAAGACCTTAACCAGTAGGCCAGAGTAAGAGTTAAGACCTTAACCAGTAGGCCAGAGTAAGAGTTAAGACCTTAACCATTAGGCCAGAGTACGAGTCTAAGACCTTAGCTATTAGGCCAGAGTAAGAGTTAAGACCTTAACCTGTAGGCCAGAGTAAGAGTTAAGACCTTATCCAGTAGGCCAGAGTACGAGTCTAAGACCTTAGCTATTAGGCCAGAGTAATTGTTAAGACCTTAACCATTAGGCCAGAGTAAGAGTTAAGACCTTAAACAGTAGGCCAGAGTACGAGCCTAAGACCTTAGCTATTAGGCCAGCGTAAGAGTTAAGACCTTAACCAGTAGGCCAGAGTAAGAGTTAAGACCTTAACCATTAGGCCAGAGTACGAGTCTAAGACCTTAGCTATTAGGCCAGAGTAAGAGTTAAGACTGTAACCTGTAGGACAGAGTATGAGTCTAAGACCTTAGCTATTAGGCCATAGTAATATTTAAGACCTTAGCTATTAGGCCAGAGTAAGAGTTAAGACCTTAACCAGTAGGCCAGAGTAAGAGTTAAGACCTTAACCTGTAGGCCATAGTACGAGTCTAAGACCTTAGCTATTAGGCCAGAGTAAGAGTTAAGACCTTAGCTATTAGGCCAGAGTAAGAGTTAAGACCTTAACCAGTAGGCCAGAGTAAGAGTTAAGACCTTAACCAATAGGCCAGAGTACGAGTCTAAGACCTTAGCAATTAGGCCAGAGTAAGAGTTAAGACCTTAACCAGTAGGCCAGAGTAAGAGTTAAGACCTTATCCAGTAGGCCAGAGTACGAGTCTAAGACCTTAGCTATTAGGCCAGAGTACGAGTCTAAGACCTTAGCTATTAGGCCAGAGTAAGAGTTAAGACCTTAACCAGTAGGCCAGAGTACGAGTCTAAGACCTTAGCTATTAGGCCATAGTACGAGTCTAAGACCTTAGCTATTAGGCCAGAGCAAGAGTTAAGACCTTAACCAGTAGGCCAGAGTACGAGTTAAGAACTTAACCAGTAGGCCAGAGTAAGAGTTAAGACCTTAGCTATTAGGTCAGAGTAAGAGTTAAGACCTTAACCTGTAGGCCAGAGTACGAGTCTAAGACCTTAGCTATTAGGCCAGAGTAAGAGTTAAGACCTTAGCTATTAGGCCAGAGTAAGAGTTAAGACCTTAGCTATTAGGCCATAGTACAAGTCTAAGACCTTAGCTATTAGGCCAGAATAAGAGTTAAGACGTTAGCTATTAGTTAAGACCTTAGCTATAAGGCCAGAGTAAGAGTTAAGACCTTAGCTATTAGGCCAGAGTAAGAGTTAGGACCTTAACCAGTAGGCCAAAGTACGAGTTAAGAACTTAACCAGTAGGCCAGAGTAAGAGTTAAGACCTTAGATATTAGGCCAGAGTAAGAGTTAAGACCTTAACCTGTAGGCCAGAGTACGAGTCTAAGACCTTAGCTATTAGGCCAGAGTAAGAGTTAAGACCATAGCTATTAGGCCAGAGTAAGAGTTAAGACCTTAGCTATTAGGCCAGAGTAATAGTTGAGACCTTAACCTGTAGGCCAGAGTAAGAGTTAAGACCTTAACCATTAGGCCAGAGTACTAGTCTAAGACCTTAGCTATTAGGCCAGAGTAAGAGTTAAGACCTTAACCATTAGGCCAGAGTAAGAGTTAAGACCTTAACCAGTAGGCCAGAGTAAGAGTTAAGACCTTAACCATTAGGCCAGCGTACGAGTCTAAGACCTTAGCTATTAGGCCAGAGTAAGAGTTAAGACCTTAACCAGTAGGCCAGAGTAAGAGTTCAGACCTTAGCTATTAGGCCAGAGTAAGAGTTAAGACCTTAACCATTAGGCCAGAGTAAGAGTTAAGACCTTAACCAGTAGGCCAGAGTAAGAGTTAAGGCCTTAACCATTAGGCCAGCGTACGAGTCTAAGACCTTAGCTATTAGGCCAGAGTAAGAGTTAAGACCTTAACCAGTAGGCCAGAGTAAGAGTTAAGACCTTAACCTGTAGGCCATAGTATGAGCCTAAGACCTGAGCTATTAGGCCAGAGTAAGAGTTAAGACCTTAACCAGTAGGCCAGAGTAAGAGTTAAGACCTTAACCAGTAGGCCAGAGTAAGAGATAAGACGATAACCATTAGGCCAGAGTACGAGTCTAAGACCTTAACCAGTAGGCCGGAGTAAGAGTTAAGACCTTAGCTATTAGGCCAGAGTAAGAGTTAAGACCTTAACCAGTAGGCCAGAGTAAGAGTTAAGACCTTAACCAGTAGGCCAGAGTAAGAGTTAAGACTTTAACCATTAGGCCAGAGTACGAGTCTAAGATCTTAGCTATTAGGCCAGAGTAAGAGTTAAGACATTAACCAGTAGGCCAGAGTACGAGTCTAAGACCTTAGCTATTAGGCCATAGTACGAGTCTAAGACCTTAGCTATTAGGCCAGAGTAAGAGTTAAGACCTTAGCTATTAGTTAAGACCTTACCTATAAGGCCAGAGTAAGAGTTAAGACCTTAGCTATTAGGCCAGAGTAAGAGTTAAGACCTTAACTAGTAGGCCAGAGTAAGAGGTAAGACCTTAACCATTAGGCCAGAGTACGAGTCTAAGACCTTAGCTATTAGGCCAGAGTAAGTGTTAAGACCTTAACCAGTAGGCCAGAGTAAGAGTTAAGACCTTAACCTGTAGGCCAGAGTACGAGTCTAAGACCTTAGCTATTAGGCCAGAGTAAGAGTTAAGACCTTAGCTATTAGGCCAGAGTAAGAGTTAAGACCTTAACCAGTAGGCCAGAGTACGAGTCTAAGACCTTAGCTATTAGGCCATAGTACAAGTCTAAGACCTTAGCTATTAGGCCAGAATAAGAGTTAAGACGTTAGCTATTAGTTAAGACCTTAGCTATAAGGCCAGAGTAAGAGTTAAGACCTTAGCTATTAGGCCAGAGTAAGAGTTAGGACCTTAACCAGTAGGCCAAAGTACGAGTTAAGACCTTATCCAGTAGGCCAGAGTACGAGTCTAAGACCTTAGCTATTAGGCCAGAGTAAGAGTTAAGACCTTAACCATTAGGCCAGAGTAAGAGTTAAGACCTTAAACAGTAGGCCAGAGTATGAGCCTAAGACCTTAGCTATTAGGCCAGCGTAAGAGTTAAGACCTTAACCAGTAGGCCAGAGTAAGAGTTAAGACCTTAACCATTAGGCCAGAGTACGAGTCTAAGACCTTAGCTATTAGGCCAGAGTAAGAGTTAAGACTGTAACCTGTAGGACAGAGTATGAGTCTAAGACCTTAGCTATTAGGCCATAGTAATAGTTAAGACCTTAGCTATTAGGCCAGAGTAAGAGTTAAGACCTTAACCAGTAGGCCAGAGTAAGAGTTAAGACCTTAACCTGTAGGCCATAGTACGAGTCTAAGACCTTAGCTATTAGGCCAGAGTAAGAGTTAAGACCTTAGCTATTAGGCCAGAGTAAGAGTTAAGACCTTAACCAGTAGGCCAGAGTAAGAGTTAAGACCTTAACCAGTAGGCCAGAGTAAGAGTTAAGACCTTAACCAATAGGCCAGAGTACAAGTCTAAGACCTTAGCAATTAGGCCAGAGTAAGAGTTAAGACCTTAACCAGTAGGCCAGAGAAAGAGTTAAGACCTTATCCAGTAGGCCAGAGTACGAGTCTAAGACCTTAGCTATTAGGCCAGAGTACGAGTCTAAGACATTAGCTATTAGGCCACAGTAAGAGTTAAGACCTTAACCAGTAGGCCAGAGTACGAGTCTAAGACCTTAGCTATTAGGCCAGAGCAAGAGTTAAGACCTTAACCACAGGCCAGAGCACGAGTTAAGAACTTAACCAGTAGGCCAGAGTAGGAGTTAAGACCTTAGCTATTAGGTCAGAGTAAGAGTTAAGACCTTAACTTGTAGGCCAGAGTACGAGTCTAAGACCTTAGCTATTAGGCCAGAGTAAGAGTTAAGACCTTAGCTATTAGGCCAGAGTAAGAGTTAAGACCTTAACCAGTAGGCCAGAGTACGAGTCTAAGACCTTAGCTATTAGGCCATAGTACAAGTCTAAGACCTTAGCTATTAGGCCAGAATAAGAGTTAAGACGTTATCTATTAGTTAAGACCTTAGCTATAAGGCCAGAGTAAGAGTTAAGACCTTAGCTATTAGGCCAGAGTAAGAGTTAGGACCTTAACCAGTAGGCCAAAGTACGAGTTAAGAACTTAACCAGTAGGCCAGAGTAAGAGTTAAGACCTTAGATATTAGGCCAGAGTAAGAGTTAAGACCTTAACCTGTAGGCCAGAGTACGAGTCTAAGACCTTAGCTATTAGGCCAGAGTAAGAGTTAAGACCATAGCTATTAGGCCAGAGTAAGAGTTAAGACCTTAGCTATTAGGCCAGAGTAAGAGTTGAGACCTTAACCTGTAGGCCAGAGTAAGAGTTAAGACCTTAACCATTAGGCCAGAGTACTAGTCTAAGACCTTAGCTATTAGGCCAGAGTAAGAGTTAAGACCTTAACCATTAGGCCAGAGTAAGAGTTAAGACCTTAACCAGTAGGCCAGAGTAAGAGTTAAGACCTTAACCATTAGGCCAGCGTACGAGTCTAAGACCTTAGTTATTAGGCCAGAGTAAGAGTTAAGACCTTAACCAGTAGGCCAGAGTAAGAGTTAGAACCTTAGCTATTAGGCCAGAGTAAGAGTTAAGACCTTAACCAATAGGCCAGAGTACAAGTCTAAGACCTTAGCAATTAGGCCAGAGTAAGAGTTAAGACCTTAACCAGTAGGCCAGAGTAAGAGTTAAGACCTTATCCAGTAGGCCAGAGTACGAGTCTAAGACCTTAGCTATTAGGCCAGAGTACGAGTCTAAGACCTTAGCTATTAGGCCACAGTAAGAGTTAAGACCTTAACCAGTAGGCCAGAGTACGAGTCTAAGACCTTAGCTATTAGGGCATAGTACGAGTCTAAGACCTTAGCTATTAGGCCAGAGCAAGAGTTAAGACCTTAACCAGTAGGCCAGAGCACGAGTTAAGAACTTAACCAGTAGGCCAGAGTAAGAGTTAAGACCTTAGCTATTAGGTCAGAGTAAGAGTTAAGACCTTAACCTGTAGGCCAGAGTACGAGTCTAAGACCTTAGCTATTAGGCCAGAGTAAGAGTTAAGACCTTAGCTATTAGGCCAGAGTAAGAGTTAAGACCTTAACCAGTAGGCCAGAGTACGAGTCTAAGACCTTAGCTATTAGGCCATAGTACAAGTCTAAGACCTTAGCTATAAGGCCAGAGTAAGAGTTAAGACCTTAGCTATTAGGCCAGAGTAAGAGTTAGGACCTTAACCAGTAGGCCAAAGTACGAGTTAAGAACTTAACCAGTAGGCCAGAGTAAGAGTTAAGACCTTAGATATTAGGCCAGAGTAAGAGTTAAGACCTTAACCTGTAGGCCAGAGTACGAGTCTAAGACCTTAGCTATTAGGCCAGAGTAAGAGTTAAGACCATAGCTATTAGGCCAGAGTAAGAGTTAAGACCTTAGCTATTAGGCCAGAGTAAGAGTTGAGACCTTAACCTGTAGGCCAGAGTAAGAGTTAAGACCTTAACCATTAGGCCAGAGTACTAGTCTAAGACCTTAGCTATTAGGCCAGAGTAAGAGTTAAGACCTTAACCATTAGGCCAGAGTAAGAGTTAAGACCTTAACCAGTAGGCCAGAGTAAGAGTTAAGACCTTAACCATTAGGCCAGCGTACGAGTCTAAGACCTTAGCTATTAGGCCAGAGTAAGAGTTAAGACCTTAACCAGTAGGCCAGAGTAAGAGTTAAGACCTTAGCTATTAGGCCAGAGTAAGAGTTAAGACCTTAACCATTAGGCCAGAGTAAGAGTTAAGACCTTAACCAGTAGGCCAGAGTACGAGTCTAAGACCTTAGCTATTAGGCCATAGTACAAGTCTAAGACCTTAGCTATTAGGCCAGAATAAGAGTTAAGACGTTAGCTATTAGTTAAGACCTTAGCTATAAGGCCAGAGTAAGAGTTAAGACCTTAGCTATTAGGCCAGAGTAAGAGTTAGGACCTTAACCAGTAGGCCAAAGTACGAGTTAAGAACTTAACCAGTAGGCCAGAGTAAGAGTTACGACCTTAGATATTAGGCCAGAGTAAGAGTTAAGACCTTAACCTGTAGGCCAGAGTACGAGTCTAAGACCTTAGCTATTAGGCCAGAGTAAGAGTTAAGACCATAGCTATTAGGCCAGAGTAAGAGTTGAGACCTTAACCTGTAGGCCAGAGTAAGAGTTAAGACCTTAACCATTAGGCCAGAGTACTAGTCTAAGACCTTAGCTATTAGGCCAGAGTAAGAGTTAAGACCTTAACCATTAGGCCAGAGTAAGAGTTAAGACCTTAACCAGTAGGCCAGAGTAAGAGTTAAGACCTTAACCATTAGGCCAGCGTACGAGTCTAAGACCTTAGCTATTAGGCCAGAGTAAGAGTTAAGACCTTAACCAATAGGCCAGAGTACAAGTCTAAGACCTTAGCAATTAGGCCAGAGTAAGAGTTAAGACCTTAACCAGTAGGCCAGAGTAAGAGTTAAGACCTTATCCAGTAGGCCAGAGTACGAGTCTAAGACCTTAGCTATTAGGCCAGAGTACGAGTCTAAGACCTTAGCTATTAGGCCACAGTAAGAGTTAAGACCTTAACCAGTAGGCCAGAGTACGAGTCTAAGACCTTAGCTATTAGGCCATAGTACGAGTCTAAGACCTTAGCTATTAGGCCAGAGCAAGAGTTAAGACCTTAACCAGTAGGCCAGAGCACGAGTTAAGAACTTAACCAGTAGGCCATAGTAAGAGTTAAGACCTTAGCTATTAGGCCAGAGTAAGAGTTAAGACCTTAACCATTAGGCCAGAGTACGAGTATAAGACCTTAGCTATTAGGCCAGAGTAAGAGTTAAGACCTTAGCTATTAGGCCAGAGTAAGAGTTAAGACCTTAGCTATTAGGCCACAGTAAGAGTTAAGACCTTAACCAGTAGGCCAGAGTAAGAGTTAAGACCTTAGCTATTAGGCCAGAGTAAGAGTTAAGACCTTAGCTATTAGGCCAGAGTAAGAGTTAAGACCTTAACCATTAGGCCAGAGTACGAGTCTAAGACCTTAGCTATTAGGCCAGAGTAAGAGTTAAGACCTTAACCAGTAGGCCAGAGTAAGAGTCTAAGACCGTAGCTATTAGGCCAGAGTAAGAATTAGGACCTTAACCAGTAGGCCAGAGTACGAGTCTAAGGCCTTAGCTATTAGTCCAGAGTAAGAGTTAAGACCTTAGCTATTGGGCCAGAGTAAGAGTTAAGACCTTAACCATTAGGCCAGAGTAAGAGTTAAGACCTTAGCTATTAGGCCAGAGTAAGAGTTAAGACCTTAACCATTAGGCCAGAGTACGAGTCTAAGACCTTAGCTATTAGGCCAGAGTAAGAGTTAAGACCTTAGCTATTAGGCCAGCGTAAGAGTTAAGACCTTAACCAGTAGGCCAGAGTAAGAGTTAAGACCTTAGCTATTAGGCAATAGTAAGAGTTAAGACCTTAGCTATTAGGCCAGAGTAAGAGTTAAGACCTTAACCAGTAGGCCAGAGTAAGAGTTAAGACCTTAGCTATTAGGCCAGAGTAAGAGTTAAGACCTTAACCATTAGGCCAGAGTACGAGTCTAAGACCTTAGCTATTAGGCCAGAGTAAGAGTTAAGACCTTATCTATTAGGCCAGAGTAAGAGTTAAGACCTTAAACAGTAGGCCAGTGTAAGAGTTAAGACCTTAGCTATTAGGCCAGAGTAATAGTTAAGACCTTAGCTATTAGGCCAGAGTAAGAGTTAAGACCTTAACCAGTAGGCCATAGTAAGAGTTAAGACCTTAGCTATTAGGCCAGAGGAAGAGTTAAGACCTTAACCATTAGGCCAGAGTGCGAGTATAAGACCTTAGCTATTAGGCCAGAGTAAGAGTTAAGACCTTAGCTATTAGGCCAGAGTAAGAGTTAAGACCTTAGCTATTAGGCCACAGTAAGAGTTAAGACCTTAACCAGTAGGCCAGAGTAAGAGTTAAGACCTTAGCTATTAGGCCAGACTAAGAGTTAAGACCGTAGCTATTAGGCCAGAGTAAGAGTTAAGACCTTAACCAGTAGGCCAGAGTAAGAGTTAAGACCTTAACCATTAGGCCAGAGTACGAGTCTAAGACCTTATCTAATAGGCCAGAGTAAGAGTTAAGACCTTAACCATTAGGCCAGAGTACGAGTCTAAGACCTTGGCTATTAGGCCAGAGTAAGAGTTAAGACCTTAACCATTAGGCCAGAGTAAGAGTTAAGACCTTAACCTGTAGGCCAGAGTAAGAGTTAAGACCTTAACCATTAGGCCAGAGTGCGAGTCTAAGACCTTAGCGTTTAGGCCAGAGTAAGAGTTAAGACATTAACCATTAGGCCAGAGTGCGAGTCTAAGACCTTAGCTATTAGGCCAGAGTAAGAGTTAAGACCTTAACCATTAGGCCAGAGTAAGAGTTAAGACCTTAGCTATTAGGCCACAGTAAGAGTTGAGACCTTAAACAGTAGGCCAGAGTAAGAGTTAAGACCTTAGCTATTAGGCCAGAGTGAGAGTTAAGACCTTAACCAGTAGGCCAGAGTAAGAGTTAAGACCTTAGCTATTAGGCCAGAGTAAGAGTTAAGACCTTAGCTATTAGGCCAGAGTAAGAGTTAAGACCTTAACCAGTAGGCCAGAGTAAGAGTTAAGACATTAGCTATTAGGCCAGAGTAAGAGTTAAGACCTTAGCTATTAGGCCAGAGTAAGAGTTAAGACCTTAACCATTAGGCCAGAGTACGAGTCTAAGACCTTAGCTATTAGGCCAGAGTAAGAGTTAAGACCTTAACCAGTAGGCCAGAGTAAGAGTCTAAGACCGTAGCTATTAGGCCAGAGTAAGAATTAGGACCTTAACCAGTAGGCCAGAGTACGAGTCTAAGGCCTTAGCTATTAGTCCAGAGTAAGAGTTAAGACCTTAGCTATTAGGCCAGAGTAAGAGTTAAGACCTTAACCATTAGGCCAGAGTAAGAGTTATGACCTTAGCTATTAGGCCAGAGTAAGAGTTAAGACCTTAACCATTAGGCCAGAGTACGAGTCTAAGACCTTAGCTATTAGGCCAGAGTAAGAGTTAAGACCTTAACCAGTAGGCCAGAGTAAGAGTTAAGACCTTAGCTATTAGGCCAGAGTAAGAGTTAAGACCTTAGCTATTAGGCCAGAGTAAGAGTTAAGACCTTAACCATTAGGCCAGAGTACGAGTCTAAGACCTTAGCTATTAGGCCAGAGTAAGAGTTAAGACCTTAACCAGTAGGCCAGAGTAAGAGTCTAAGACCGTAGCTATTAGGCCAGAGTAAGAATTAGGACCTTAACCAGTAGGCCAGAGTACGAGTCTAAGGCCTTAGCTATTAGTCCAGAGTAAGAGTTAAGGCCTTAGCTATTAGGCCAGAGTAAGAGTTAGGACCTTAACCATTAGGCCAGAGTAAGAGTTAAGACCTTAGCTATTAGGCCAGAGTAAGAGTTAAGACCTTAACCATTAGGCCAGAGTACGAGTCTAAGACCTTAGCTATTAGGCCAGAGTAAGAGTTAAGACCTTAGCTATTAGGCCAGCGTAAGAGTTAAGACCTTAACCAGTAGGCCAGAGTAAGAGTTAAGACCTTAGCTATTAGGCCAGAGTAAGAGTTAAGACCTTAACCATTAGGCCAGAGTACGAGTCTAAGACCTTAGCTATTAGGCCAGAGTAAGAGTTAAGACCTTAGCTATTAGGCCAGAGTAAGAGTTAAGACCTTAAACAGTAGGCCAGTGTAAGAGTTAAGACCTTAGCTATTAGGCCGAAGTAATAGTTAAGACCTTAGCTATTAGGACAGAGTAAGAGTTAAGACCTTAACCAGTAGGCCATAGTAAGAGTTAAGACCTTAGCTATTAGGCCAGAGGAAGAGTTAAGACCTTAACCATTAGGCCAGAGTGCGAGTATAAGACCTTAGCTATTAGGCCAGAGTAAGAGTTAAGACCTTAGCTATTAGGCCAGAGTAAGAGTTAAGACCTTAGCTATTAGGCCACAGTAAGAGTTAAGACCTTAACCAGTAGGCCAGAGTAAGAGTTAAGACCTTAGCTATTAGGCCAGACTAAGAGTTAAGACCGTAGCTATTAGGCCAGAGTAAGAGTTAAGACCTTAACCAGTAGGCCAGAGTAAGAGTTAAGACCTTAACCATTAGGCCAGAGTACGAGTCTAAGACCTTATCTAATAGGCCAGAGTAAGAGTTAAGACCTTAACCATTAGGCCAGAGTACGAGTCTAAGACCTTAGCTATTAGGCCAGAGTAAGAGTTAAGACCTTAACCAGTAGGCCAGAGTACGAGTCTAAGACCTTAGCTATTAGGCCATAGTACGAGTCTAAGACCTTAGCTATTAGGCCAGAGCAAGAGTTAAGACCTTAACCAGTAGGCCAGAGCACGAGTTAAGAACTTAACCAGTAGGCCAGAGTAAGAGTTAAGACCTTAGCTATTAGGTCAGAGTAAGAGTTAAGACCTTAAACAGTAGGCCAGAGTACGAGCCTAAGACCTTAGCTATTAGGCCAGCGTAAGAGTTAAGACCTTAACCAGTAGGCCAGAATAAGAGTTAAGACCTTAACCATTAGGCCAGAGTACGAGTCTAAGACCTTAGCTATTAGGCCAGAGTAAGAGTTAAGACTGTAACCTGTAGGACAGAGTACGAGTCTAAGACCTTAGCTATTAGGCCATAGTAATAGTTAAGACCTTAGCTATTAGGCCAGAGTAAGAGTTAAGACCTTAACCAGTAGGCCAGAGTAAGAGTTAAGACCTTAACCTGTAGGCCATAGTACGAGTCTAAGACCTTAGCTATTAGGCCAGAGTAAGAGTTAAGACCTTAGCTATTAGGCCAGAGTAAGAGTTAAGACCTTAACCAGTAGGCCAGAGTAAGAGTTAAGACCTTAACCAGTAGGCCAGAGTAAGAGTTAAGACCTTAACCAATAGGCCAGAGTACGAGTCTAAGACCTTAGCAATTAGGTCAGAGTAAGAGTTAAGACCTTAACCAGTAGGCCAGAGTACGAGTCTAAGACCTTAGCTATTAGGCCAGAGTAAGAGTTAAGACCTTAACCAGTAGGCCAGAGTACGAGTCTAAGACCTTAGCTATTAGGCCATAGTACGAGTCTAAGACCTTAGCTATTAGGCCAGAGCAAGAGTTAAGACCTTAACCAGTAGGCCAGAGTACGAGTTAAGAACATAACCAGTAGGCCAGAGTAAGAGTTAAGACCTTAGCTATTAGGTCAGAGTAAGAGTTAAGACCTTAACCTGTAGGCCAGAGTACGAGTCTAAGACCTTAGCTATTAGGCCAGAGTAAGAGTTAAGACCTTAGCTATTAGGCCAGAGTAAGAGTTAATACCTTAACCAGTAGGCCAGAGTACGAGTCTAAGACCTTAGCTATTAGGCCATAGTACAAGTCTAAGACCTTAGCTATTAGGCCAGAATAAGAGTTAAGACGTTAGCTATTAGTTAAGACCTTAGCTATAAGGCCAGAGTAAGAGTTAAGACCTTAGCTATTAGGCCAGAGTAAGAGTTAGGACCTTAACCAGTAGGCCAAAGTACGAGTTAAGAACTTAACCAGTAGGCCAGAGTAAGAGTTACGACCTTAGCTATTAGGCCAGAGTAAGAGTTAAGACCTTAACCATTAGGCCAGAGTACGAGTCTAAGACCTTAGCTATAAGGCCAGAGTAAGAGTTAAGACCTTAACCAGTAGGCCAGATTAAGAGTCTAAGACCGTTGCTATTAGGCCAGAGAAAGATTTCAGACCTTAGCTATTAGGCCATAGTAAGAGTTAAGACCTTAGCTATTAAGCCAGAGTAAGAGTTAAGACCTTAAACAGTAGGCCAGAGTACGAGCCTAAGACCTTAGCTATTAGGCCAGCGTAAGAGTTAAGACCTTAACCTGTAGGCCATAGTACGAGTCTAAGACCTTAGCTATTAGGCCAGAGTAAGAGTTAAGACCTTAACCATTAGGCCAGAGTACGAGTTAAGACCTTAGCTATTAGGCCAGAGTAAGAGTTAAGACCTTAACCAGTAGGCCAGATTAAGAGTTAAGACCGTAAGCTGTAGGACAGAGAATGAGTCTAAGACCTTAGCTATTAGGCCAGAGTAATAGTTAAGACCTTAGCTATTAGGCCAGAGTAAGAGTTAAGACCTTAACCAGTAGGCCAGAGTAAGAGTTAAGACCTTAACCTGTAGGCCATAGTACCAGTCTAAGACCTTAGCTATTAGGCCAGAGTAAGAGTTAAGACCTTAGCTATTAGGCCAGAGTAAGAGTTAAGACCTTAACCAGTAGGCCAGAGTAAGAGTTAAGACCTTAACCAGTAGGCCAGAGTAAGAGTTAAGACCTTAACCAATAGGCCGGAGTGCAAGTCTAAGACCTTAGCAATTAGGCCAGAGTAGGAGTTAAGACCTTAACCAGTAGGCCAGAGTAAGAGTTAAGACCTTATTCAGTAGGCCAGAGTACAAGTCTAAGACCTTAGCTATTAGGCCAAAGTACAAGTCTAAGACCTTAGCTATTAGGCCAGAGTAAGAGTTAAGACCTTAACCAGTAGGCCAAAGTAAGAGTTAAGATCTTAGCTATTAGGCCAGAGTTAGAGTTAAGACCTTAACCATTAGGCCAGAGTAAGAGTTAAGACCTTAGCTATTAGGCCAGAGTACGAGTCTAAGACCTTAGCTATTAGGCCAGAGCAAGAGTTAAGACCTTAACCAGTAGGCCAGAGTACGAGTTAAGAACTTAACCAGTAGGCCAGAGTAAGAGTTAAGACCTTAGCTATTAGGCCAGAGTAAGAGTTAAGACCTTAACCTGTAGGCCAGAGTACGAGTCTAAGACCTTAGCTATTAGGCCATAGTACGAGTCTAAGACCTTAGCTATTAGGCCAGAGCAAGAGTTAAGACCTTAACCAGTAGGCCAGAGTACGAGTTAAGAACTTAACCAGTAGGCCAGAGTAAGAGTTAAGACCTTAGCTATTAGGCCAGAGTAAGAGTTAAGACCTTAACCTGTAGGCCAGAGTACGAGTTAAGACCTTAAACAGTAGGCCAGAGTACGAGCCTAAGACCTTAGCTATTAGGCCAGCGTAAGAGTTAAGACCTTAACCAGTAGGCCAGAGTAAGAGTTAAGACCTTAACCATTAGGCCAGAGTACGAGTCTAAGACCTTAGCTATTAGGCCAGAGTAAGAGTTAAGACTGTAACCTGTAGGACAGAGTATGAGTCTAAGACCTTAGCTATTAGGCCATAGTAATAGTTAAGACCTTAGCTATTAGGCCAGAGTAAGAGTTAAGACATTAACCAGTAGGCCAGAGTAAGAGTTAAGACCTTAACCTGTAGGCCATAGTACGAGTCTAAGACCTTAGCTATTAGGCCAGAGTAAGAGTTAAGACCTTAGCTATTAGGCCAGAGTAAGAGTTAAGACCTTAACCAGTAGGCCAGAGTAAGAGTTAAGACCTTAACCAGTAGGCCAGAGTAAGAGTTAAGACCTTAACCAATAGGCCAGAGTACGAGTCTAAGACCTTAGCAATTAGGTCAGAGTAAGAGTTAAGACCTTAACCAGTAGGCCAGAGTAAGAGTTAAGACCTTATCCAGTAGGCCAGAGTACGAGTCTAAGACCTTAGCTATTAGGCCAGAGTAAGAGTTAAGACCTTAACCAGTAGGCCAGAGTACGAGTCTAAGACCTTAGCTATTAGGCCATAGTACGAGTCTAAGACCTTAGCTATTAGGCCAGAGCAAGAGTTAAGACCTTAACCAGTAGGCCAGAGTACGAGTTAAGAAAATAACCAGTAGGCCAGAGTAAGAGTTAAGACCTTAGCTATTAGGTCAGAGTAAGAGTTAAGACCTTAACCTGTAGGCCAGAGTACGAGTCTAAGACCTTAGCTATTAGGCCAGAGTAAGAGTTAAGACCTTAGCTATTAGGCCAGAGTAAGAGTTAATACCTTAACCAGTAGGCCAGAGTACGAGTCTAAGACCTTAGCTATTAGGCCATAGTACAAGTCTAAGACCTTAGCTATTAGGCCAGAATAAGAGTTAAGACGTTAGCTATTAGTTAAGACCTTAGCTATAAGGCCAGAGTAAGAGTTAAGACCTTAGCTATTAGGCCAGAGTAAGAGTTAGGACCTTAACCAGTAGGCCAAAGTACGAGTTAAGAACTTAACCAGTAGGCCAGAGTAAGAGTTACGACCTTAGCTATTAGGCCAGAGTAAGAGTTAAGACCTTAACCATTAGGCCAGAGTACGAGTCTAAGACCTTAGCTATAAGGCCAGAGTAAGAGTTAAGACCTTAACCAGTAGGCCAGATTAAGAGTCTAAGACCGTTGCTATTAGGCCAGAGAAAGATTTCAGACCTTAGCTATTAGGCCATAGTAAGAGTTAAGACCTTAGCTATTAAGCCAGAGTAAGAGTTAAGACCTTAAACAGTAGGCCAGAGTACGAGCCTAAGACCTTAGCTATTAGGCCAGCGTAAGAGTTAAGACCTTAACCTGTAGGCCATAGTACGAGTCTAAGACCTTAGCTATTAGGCCAGAGTAAGAGTTAAGACCTTAACCATTAGGCCAGAGTACGAGTTAAGACCTTAGCTATTAGGCCAGAGTAAGAGTTAAGACCTTAACCAGTAGGCCAGATTAAGAGTTAAGACCGTAAGCTGTAGGACAGAGAATGAGTCTAAGACCTTAGCTATTAGGCCAGAGTAATAGTTAAGACCTTAGCTATTAGGCCAGAGTAAGAGTTAAGACCTTAACCAGTAGGCCAGAGTAAGAGTTAAGACCTTAACCTGTAGGCCATAGTACCAGTCTAAGACCTTAGCTATTAGGCCAGAGTAAGAGTTAAGACCTTAGCTATTAGGCCAGAGTAAGAGTTAAGACCTTAACCAGTAGGCCAGAGTAAGAGTTAAGACCTTAACCAGTAGGCCAGAGTAAGAGTTAAGACCTTAACCAATAGGCCGGAGTGCAAGTCTAAGACCTTAGCAATTAGGCCAGAGTAGGAGTTAAGACCTTAACCAGTAGGCCAGAGTAAGAGTTAAGACCTTATTCAGTAGGCCAGAGTACGAGTCTAAGACCTTAGCTATTAGGCCAAAGTACAGGTCTAAGACCTTAGCTATTAGGCCAGAGTAAGAGTTAAGACCTTAACCAGTAGGCCAAAGTAAGAGTTAAGATCTTAGCTATTAGGCCAGAGTTAGAGTTAAGACCTTAACCATTAGGCCAGAGTAAGAGTTAAGACCTTAGCTATTAGGCCAGAGTACGAGTCTAAGACCTTAGCTATTAGGCCAGAGCAAGAGTTAAGACCTTAACCAGTAGGCCAGAGTACGAGTTAAGAACTTAACCAGTAGGCCAGAGTAAGAGTTAAGACCTTAGCTATTAGGCCAGAGTAAGAGTTAAGACCTTAACCTGTAGGCCAGAGTACGAGTCTAAGACCTTAGCTATTAGGCCATAGTACGAGTCTAAGACCTTAGCTATTAGGCCAGAGCAAGAGTTAAGACCTTAACCAGTAGGCCAGAGTACGAGTTAAGAACTTAACCAGTAGGCCAGAGTAAGAGTTAAGACCTTAGCTATTAGGCCAGAGTAAGAGTTAAGACCTTAACCTGTAGGCCAGAGTACGAGTCTAAGACCTTAGCTATCAGGCCAGAGTAAGAGTTAAGACCTTAGCTATTAGGCCAGAGTAAGAGTTAATACCTTAACCTGTAGGCCAGAGTACGAGTCTAAGACCTTAGCTATTAGGCCATAGTACAAGTCTAAGACCTTAGCTATTAGGCCAGAATAAGAGTTAAGACGTTAGCTATTAGTTAAGACCTTAGCTATAAGGCCAGAGTAAGAGTTAAGACCTTAGCTATTAGGCCAGAGTAAGAGTTAAGACCTAAACCAGTAGGCCAAAGTACGAGTTAAGAACTTAACCAGTAGGCCAGAGTAAGAGTTAAGACCTTAGATATTAGGCCAGAGTAAGAGTTAAGACCTTAACCTGTAGGCCAGAGTACGAGTCTAAGACCTTAGCTATTAGGCCAGAGTAAGAGTTAAGACCATAGCTATTAGGCCAGAGTAATAGTTAAGACCTTAGCTATTAGGCCAGAGTAAGAGTTGAGACCTTAACCTTTAGGCCAGAGTAAGAGTTAAGACCTTAACCATTAGGCCAGAGTACAAGTCTAAGACCTTAGCTATTAGGCCAGAGTAAGAGTTAAGACCTTAGCTATTAGGCCAGAGTAAGAGTTAAGACCTTAACCAGTAGGCCAAAGTACGAGTTAAGACCTTAACCAGTAGGCCAGAGTAAGAGTTAAGACCTTAGATGTTAGGCCAGAGTAAGAGTTAAGACCTTAACCTGTAGGCCAGAGTAAAAGTCTAAGACCTTAGCTATTAGGCCAGAGTAAGAGTTAAGACCATAGCTATTAGGCCAGAGTAAGAGTTAAGACCTTAGCTATTAGGCCAGAGTAAGAGTTAAGACCTTAACCAGTAGGCCAGAGTAAGAGTTAAGACCTTAACCAGTAGGCCAGAGTAAGAGTTAAGACCTTAACCATTAGGCCAGAGTACGAGTCTAAGACCTTAGCTATTAGGCCAGAGTAAGAGTTAAGACCTTAACCTGTAGGCCAGAGTAAGAGTTAAGACCTTATCCAGTAGGCCAGAGTACGAGTCTAAGACCTTAGCTATTAGGCCAGAGTAATTGTTAAGACCTTAACCATTAGGCCAGAGTAAGAGTTAAGACCTTAAACAGTAGGCCAGAGTACGAGCCTAAGACCTTAGCTATTAGGCCAGCGTAAGAGTTAAGACCTTAACCAGTAGGCCAGAGTAAGAGTTAAGACCTTAACCATTAGGCCAGAGTACGAGTCTAAGACCTTAGCTATTAGGCCAGAGTAAGAGTTAAGACTGTAACCTGTAGGACAGAGTATGAGTCTAAGACCTTAGCTATTAGGCCATAGTAATATTTAAGACCTTAGCTATTAGGCCAGAGTAAGAGTTAAGACCTTAACCAGTAGGCCAGAGTAAGAGTTAAGACCTTAACCTGTAGGCCATAGTACGAGTCTAAGACCTTAGCTATTAGGCCAGAGTAAGAGTTAAGACCTTAGCTATTAGGCCAGAGTAAGAGTTAAGACCTTAACCAGTAGGCCAGAGTAAGAGTTAAGACCTTAACCAATAGGCCAGAGTACGAGTCTAAGACCTTAGCAATTAGGCCAGAGTAAGAGTTAAGACCTTAACCAGTAGGCCAGAGTAAGAGTTAAGACCTTATCCAGTAGGCCAGAGTACGAGTCTAAGACCTTAGCTATTAGGCCAGAGTACGAGTCTAAGACCTTAGCTATTAGGCCAGAGTAAGAGTTAAGACCTTAACCAGTAGGCCAGAGTACGAGTCTAAGACCTTAGCTATTAGGCCATAGTACGAGTCTAAGACCTTAGCTATTAGGCCAGAGCAAGAGTTAAGACCTTAACCAGTAGGCCAGAGTACGAGTTAAGAACTTAACCAGTAGGCCAGAGTAAGAGTTAAGACCTTAGCTATTAGGTCAGAGTAAGAGTTAAGACCTTAACCTGTAGGCCAGAGTACGAGTCTAAGACCTTAGCTATTAGGCCAGAGTAAGAGTTAAGACCTTAGCTATTAGGCCAGAGTAAGAGTTAAGACCTTAGCTATTAGGCCATAGTACAAGTCTAAGACCTTAGCTATTAGGCCAGAATAAGAGTTAAGACGTTAGCTATTAGTTAAGACCTTAGCTATAAGGCCAGAGTAAGAGTTAAGACCTTAGCTATTAGGCCAGAGTAAGAGTTAGGACCTTAACCAGTAGGCCAAAGTACGAGTTAAGAACTTAACCAGTAGGCCAGAGTAAGAGTTAAGACCTTAGATATTAGGCCAGAGTAAGAGTTAAGACCTTAACCTGTAGGCCAGAGTACGAGTCTAAGACCTTAGCTATTAGGCCAGAGTAAGAGTTAAGACCATAGCTATTAGGCCAGAGTAAGAGTTAAGACCTTAGCTATTAGGCCAGAGTAATAGTTGAGACCTTAACCTGTAGGCCAGAGTAAGAGTTAAGACCTTAACCATTAGGCCAGAGTACTAGTCTAAGACCTTAGCTATTAGGCCAGAGTAAGAGTTAAGACCTTAACCATTAGGCCAGAGTAAGAGTTAAGACCTTAACCAGTAGGCCAGAGTAAGAGTTAAGACCTTAACCATTAGGCCAGCGTACGAGTCTAAGACCTTAGCTATTAGGCCAGAGTAAGAGTTAAGACCTTAACCAGTAGGCCAGAGTAAGAGTTCAGACCTTAGCTATTAGGCCAGAGTAAGAGTTAAGACCTTAACCATTAGGCCAGAGTAAGAGTTAAGACCTTAACCAGTAGGCCAGAGTAAGAGTTAAGGCCTTAACCATTAGGCCAGCGTACGAGTCTAAGACCTTAGCTATTAGGCCAGAGTAAGAGTTAAGACCTTAACCAGTAGGCCAGAGTAAGAGTTAAGACCTTAACCTGTAGGCCATAGTATGAGCCTAAGACCTGAGCTATTAGGCCAGAGTAAGAGTTAAGACCTTAACCAGTAGGCCAGAGTAAGAGTTAAGACCTTAACCAGTAGGCCAGAGTAAGAGATAAGACGATAACCATTAGGCCAGAGTACGAGTCTAAGACCTTAACCAGTAGGCCGGAGTAAGAGTTAAGACCTTAGCTATTAGGCCAGAGTAAGAGTTAAGACCTTAACCAGTAGGCCAGAGTAAGAGTTAAGACCTTAACCAGTAGGCCAGAGTAAGAGTTAAGACTTTAACCATTAGGCCAGAGTACGAGTCTAAGATCTTAGCTATTAGGCCAGAGTAAGAGTTAAGACATTAACCAGTAGGCCAGAGTACGAGTCTAAGACCTTAGCTATTAGGCCATAGTACGAGTCTAAGACCTTAGCTATTAGGCCAGAGTAAGAGTTAAGACCTTAGCTATTAGTTAAGACCTTACCTATAAGGCCAGAGTAAGAGTTAAGACCTTAGCTATTAGGCCAGAGTAAGAGTTAAGACCTTAACTAGTAGGCCAGAGTAAGAGGTAAGACCTTAACCATTAGGCCAGAGTACGAGTCTAAGACCTTAGCTATTAGGCCAGAGTAAGTGTTAAGACCTTAACCAGTAGGCCAGAGTAAGAGTTAAGACCTTAACCTGTAGGCCAGAGTACGAGTCTAAGACCTTAGCTATTAGGCCAGAGTAAGAGTTAAGACCTTAGCTATTAGGCCAGAGTAAGAGTTAAGACCTTAACCAGTAGGCCAGAGTACGAGTCTAAGACCTTAGCTATTAGGCCATAGTACAAGTCTAAGACCTTAGCTATTAGGCCAGAATAAGAGTTAAGACGTTAGCTATTAGTTAAGACCTTAGCTATAAGGCCAGAGTAAGAGTTAAGACCTTAGCTATTAGGCCAGAGTAAGAGTTAGGACCTTAACCAGTAGGCCAAAGTACGAGTTAAGACCTTATCCAGTAGGCCAGAGTACGAGTCTAAGACCTTAGCTATTAGGCCAGAGTAAGAGTTAAGACCTTAACCATTAGGCCAGAGTAAGAGTTAAGACCTTAAACAGTAGGCCAGAGTATGAGCCTAAGACCTTAGCTATTAGGCCAGCGTAAGAGTTAAGACCTTAACCAGTAGGCCAGAGTAAGAGTTAAGACCTTAACCATTAGGCCAGAGTACGAGTCTAAGACCTTAGCTATTAGGCCAGAGTAAGAGTTAAGACTGTAACCTGTAGGACAGAGTATGAGTCTAAGACCTTAGCTATTAGGCCATAGTAATAGTTAAGACCTTAGCTATTAGGCCAGAGTAAGAGTTAAGACCTTAACCAGTAGGCCAGAGTAAGAGTTAAGACCTTAACCTGTAGGCCATAGTACGAGTCTAAGACCTTAGCTATTAGGCCAGAGTAAGAGTTAAGACCTTAGCTATTAGGCCAGAGTAAGAGTTAAGACCTTAACCAGTAGGCCAGAGTAAGAGTTAAGACCTTAACCAGTAGGCCAGAGTAAGAGTTAAGACCTTAACCAATAGGCCAGAGTACAAGTCTAAGACCTTAGCAATTAGGCCAGAGTAAGAGTTAAGACCTTAACCAGTAGGCCAGAGAAAGAGTTAAGACCTTATCCAGTAGGCCAGAGTACGAGTCTAAGACCTTAGCTATTAGGCCAGAGTACGAGTCTAAGACATTAGCTATTAGGCCACAGTAAGAGTTAAGACCTTAACCAGTAGGCCAGAGTACGAGTCTAAGACCTTAGCTATTAGGCCAGAGCAAGAGTTAAGACCTTAACCACAGGCCAGAGCACGAGTTAAGAACTTAACCAGTAGGCCAGAGTAGGAGTTAAGACCTTAGCTATTAGGTCAGAGTAAGAGTTAAGACCTTAACTTGTAGGCCAGAGTACGAGTCTAAGACCTTAGCTATTAGGCCAGAGTAAGAGTTAAGACCTTAGCTATTAGGCCAGAGTAAGAGTTAAGACCTTAACCAGTAGGCCAGAGTACGAGTCTAAGACCTTAGCTATTAGGCCATAGTACAAGTCTAAGACCTTAGCTATTAGGCCAGAATAAGAGTTAAGACGTTATCTATTAGTTAAGACCTTAGCTATAAGGCCAGAGTAAGAGTTAAGACCTTAGCTATTAGGCCAGAGTAAGAGTTAGGACCTTAACCAGTAGGCCAAAGTACGAGTTAAGAACTTAACCAGTAGGCCAGAGTAAGAGTTAAGACCTTAGATATTAGGCCAGAGTAAGAGTTAAGACCTTAACCTGTAGGCCAGAGTACGAGTCTAAGACCTTAGCTATTAGGCCAGAGTAAGAGTTAAGACCATAGCTATTAGGCCAGAGTAAGAGTTAAGACCTTAGCTATTAGGCCAGAGTAAGAGTTGAGACCTTAACCTGTAGGCCAGAGTAAGAGTTAAGACCTTAACCATTAGGCCAGAGTACTAGTCTAAGACCTTAGCTATTAGGCCAGAGTAAGAGTTAAGACCTTAACCATTAGGCCAGAGTAAGAGTTAAGACCTTAACCAGTAGGCCAGAGTAAGAGTTAAGACCTTAACCATTAGGCCAGCGTACGAGTCTAAGACCTTAGTTATTAGGCCAGAGTAAGAGTTAAGACCTTAACCAGTAGGCCAGAGTAAGAGTTAGAACCTTAGCTATTAGGCCAGAGTAAGAGTTAAGACCTTAACCAATAGGCCAGAGTACAAGTCTAAGACCTTAGCAATTAGGCCAGAGTAAGAGTTAAGACCTTAACCAGTAGGCCAGAGTAAGAGTTAAGACCTTATCCAGTAGGCCAGAGTACGAGTCTAAGACCTTAGCTATTAGGCCAGAGTACGAGTCTAAGACCTTAGCTATTAGGCCACAGTAAGAGTTAAGACCTTAACCAGTAGGCCAGAGTACGAGTCTAAGACCTTAGCTATTAGGCCATAGTACGAGTCTAAGACCTTAGCTATTAGGCCAGAGCAAGAGTTAAGACCTTAACCAGTAGGCCAGAGCACGAGTTAAGAACTTAACCAGTAGGCCAGAGTAAGAGTTAAGACCTTAGCTATTAGGTCAGAGTAAGAGTTAAGACCTTAACCTGTAGGCCAGAGTACGAGTCTAAGACCTTAGCTATTAGGCCAGAGTAAGAGTTAAGACCTTAGCTATTAGGCCAGAGTAAGAGTTAAGACCTTAACCAGTAGGCCAGAGTACGAGTCTAAGACCTTAGCTATTAGGCCATAGTACAAGTCTAAGACCTTAGCTATAAGGCCAGAGTAAGAGTTAAGACCTTAGCTATTAGGCCAGAGTAAGAGTTAGGACCTTAACCAGTAGGCCAAAGTACGAGTTAAGAACTTAACCAGTAGGCCAGAGTAAGAGTTAAGACCTTAGATATTAGGCCAGAGTAAGAGTTAAGACCTTAACCTGTAGGCCAGAGTACGAGTCTAAGACCTTAGCTATTAGGCCAGAGTAAGAGTTAAGACCATAGCTATTAGGCCAGAGTAAGAGTTAAGACCTTAGCTATTAGGCCAGAGTAAGAGTTGAGACCTTAACCTGTAGGCCAGAGTAAGAGTTAAGACCTTAACCATTAGGCCAGAGTACTAGTCTAAGACCTTAGCTATTAGGCCAGAGTAAGAGTTAAGACCTTAACCATTAGGCCAGAGTAAGAGTTAAGACCTTAACCAGTAGGCCAGAGTAAGAGTTAAGACCTTAACCATTAGGCCAGCGTACGAGTCTAAGACCTTAGCTATTAGGCCAGAGTAAGAGTTAAGACCTTAACCAGTAGGCCAGAGTAAGAGTTAAGACCTTAGCTATTAGGCCAGAGTAAGAGTTAAGACCTTAACCATTAGGCCAGAGTAAGAGTTAAGACCTTAACCAGTAGGCCAGAGTACGAGTCTAAGACCTTAGCTATTAGGCCATAGTACAAGTCTAAGACCTTAGCTATTAGGCCAGAATAAGAGTTAAGACGTTAGCTATTAGTTAAGACCTTAGCTATAAGGCCAGAGTAAGAGTTAAGACCTTAGCTATTAGGCCAGAGTAAGAGTTAGGACCTTAACCAGTAGGCCAAAGTACGAGTTAAGAACTTAACCAGTAGGCCAGAGTAAGAGTTACGACCTTAGATATTAGGCCAGAGTAAGAGTTAAGACCTTAACCTGTAGGCCAGAGTACGAGTCTAAGACCTTAGCTATTAGGCCAGAGTAAGAGTTAAGACCATAGCTATTAGGCCAGAGTAAGAGTTGAGACCTTAACCTGTAGGCCAGAGTAAGAGTTAAGACCTTAACCATTAGGCCAGAGTACTAGTCTAAGACCTTAGCTATTAGGCCAGAGTAAGAGTTAAGACCTTAACCATTAGGCCAGAGTAAGAGTTAAGACCTTAACCAGTAGGCCAGAGTAAGAGTTAAGACCTTAACCATTAGGCCAGCGTACGAGTCTAAGACCTTAGCTATTAGGCCAGAGTAAGAGTTAAGACCTTAACCAATAGGCCAGAGTACAAGTCTAAGACCTTAGCAATTAGGCCAGAGTAAGAGTTAAGACCTTAACCAGTAGGCCAGAGTAAGAGTTAAGACCTTATCCAGTAGGCCAGAGTACGAGTCTAAGACCTTAGCTATTAGGCCAGAGTACGAGTCTAAGACCTTAGCTATTAGGCCACAGTAAGAGTTAAGACCTTAACCAGTAGGCCAGAGTACGAGTCTAAGACCTTAGCTATTAGGCCATAGTACGAGTCTAAGACCTTAGCTATTAGGCCAGAGCAAGAGTTAAGACCTTAACCAGTAGGCCAGAGCACGAGTTAAGAACTTAACCAGTAGGCCAGAGTAAGAGTTAAGACCTTAGCTATTAGGTCAGAGTAAGAGTTAAGACCTTAACCTGTAGGCCAGAGTACGAGTCTAAGACCTTAGCTATTAGGCCAGAGTAAGAGTTAAGACCTTAGCTATTAGGCCAGAGTAAGAGTTAAGACCTTAACCAGTAGGCCAGAGTACGAGTCTAAGACCTTAGCTATTAGGCCATAGTACAAGTCTAAGACCTTAGCTATTAGGCCAGAATAAGAGTTAAGACGTTAGCTATTAGTTAAGACCTTAGCTATAAGGCCAGAGTAAGAGTTAAGACCTTAGCTATTAGGCCAGAGTAAGAGTTAGGACCTTAACCAGTAGGCCAAAGTACGAGTTAAGAACTTAACCAGTAGGCCAGAGTAAGAGTTAAGACCTTAGATATTAGGCCAGAGTAAGAGTTAAGACCTTAACCTGTAGGCCAGAGTACGAGTCTAAGACCTTAGCTATTAGGCCAGAGTAAGAGTTAAGACCATAGCTATTAGGCTAGAGTAAGAGTTAAGACCTTAACCATTAGGCCAGAGTACTAGTCTAAGACCTTAGCTATTAGGCCAGAGTAAGAGTTAAGACCTTAACCATTAGGCCAGAGTAAGAGTTAAGACCTTAACCAGTAGGCCAGAGTAAGAGTTAAGACCTTAACCATTAGGCCAGCGTACGAGTCTAAGACCTTAGCTATTAGGCCAGAGTAAGAGTTAAGACCTTAACCAGTAGGCCAGAGTAAGAGTTAAGACCTTAGCTATTAGGCCAGAGTAAGAGTTAAGACCTTAACCATTAGGCCAGAGTAAGAGTTAAGACCTTAACCAGTAGGCCAGAGTACGAGTCTAAGACCTTAGCTATTAGGCCATAGTACCAGTCTAAGACCTTAGCTATTAGGCCAGAATAAGAGTTAAGACGTTAGCTATTAGTTAAGACCTTAGCTATAAGGCCAGAGTAAGAGTTAAGACCTTAGCTATTAGGCCAGAGTAAGAGTTAGGACCTTAACCAGTAGGCCAAAGTACGAGTTAAGAACTTAACCAGTAGGCCAGAGTAAGAGTTACGACCTTAGCTATTAGGCCAGAGTAAGAGTTAAGACCTTAACCATTAGGCCAGAGTACGAGTCTAAGACCTTAGCTATAAGGCCAGAGTAAGAGTTAAGACCTTAACCAGTAGGCTAGATTAAGAGTCTAAGACCGTTGCTATTAGGCCAGAGAAAGATTTAAGACCTTAGCTATTAGGCCATAGTAAGAGTTAAGACCTTAGCTATTAAGCCAGAGTAAGAGTTAAGACCTTAAACAGTAGGCCAGAGTACGAGCCTAAGACCTTAGCTATTAGGCCAGCGTAAGAGTTAAGACCTTAACCTGTAGGCCATAGTACGAGTCTAAGACCTTAGCTATTAGGCCAGAGTAAGAGTTAAGACCTTAACCATTAGGCCAGAGTACGAGTTAAGACCTTAGCTATTAGGCCAGAGTAAGAGTTAAGACCTTAACCAGTAGGCCAGATTAAGAGTTAAGACCGTAAGCTGTAGGACAGAGTATGAGTCTAAGACCTTAGCTATTAGGCCAGAGTAATAGTTAAGACCTTAGCTATTAGGCCAGAGTAAGAGTTAAGACCTTAACCAGTAGGCCAGAGTAAGAGTTAAGACCTTAACCTGTAGGCCATAGTACGAGTCTAAGACCTTAGCTATTAGGCCAGAGTAAGAGTTAAGACCTTAGCTATTAGGCCAGAGTAAGAGTTAAGACCTTAACCAGTAGGCCAGAGTAAGAGTTAAGACCTTAACCAGTAGGCCAGAGTAAGAGTTAAGACCTTAACCAATAGGCCTGAGTGCGAGTCTAAGACCTTAGCAATTAGGCCAGAGTAAGAGTTAAGACCTTAACCAGTAGGCCAGAGTAAGAGTTAAGACCTTATTCAGTAGGCCAGAGTACGAGTCTAAGACCTTAGCTATTAGGCCAGAGTACAAGTCTAAGACCTTAGCTATTAGGCCAGAGTAAGAGTTAAGACCTTAACCAGTAGGCCAGAGTACGAGTCTAAGACCTTAGCTATTAGGCCATAGTACGAGTCTAAGACCTTAGCTATTAGGCCAGAGCAAGAGTTAATACCTTAACCAGTAGGCCAGAGTACGAGTTAAGAACTTAACTAGTAGGCCAGAGTAAGAGTTAAGACCTTAGCTATTAGGCCAGAGTAAGAGTTAAGACCTTAACCTTTAGGCCAGAGTACGAGTCTAAGACCTTAGCTATCAGGCCAGAGTAAGAGTTAAGACCTTAGCTATTAGGCCAGAGTAAGAGTTAAGACCTTAACCTGTAGGCCAGAGTACGAGTCTAAGACCTTAGCTATTAGGCCATAGTACAAGTCTAAGACCTTAGCTATTAGGCCAGAATAAGAGTTAAGACGTTAGCTATTAGTTAAGACCTTAGCTATAAGGCCAGAGTAAGAGTTAAGACCTTAGCTATTAGGCCAGAGTAAGAGTTAAGACCTTAACCAGTAGGCCAAAGTACGAGTTAAGAACTTAACCAGTAGGCCAGAGTAAGAGTTAAGACCTTAGATATTAGGCCAGAGTAAGAGTTAAGACCTTAACCTGTAGGCCAGAGTACGAGTCTAAGACCTTAGCTATTAGGCCAGAGTAAGAGTTAAGACCATAGCTATTAGGCCAGAGTAATAGTTAAGACCTTAGCTATTAGGCCAGAGTAAGAGTTGAGACCTTAACCTTTAGGCCAGAGTAAGAGTTAAGACCTTAACCATTAGGCCAGAGTACAAGTCTAAGACCTTAGCTATTAGGCCAGAGTAAGAGTTAAGACCTTAGCTATTAGGCCAGAGTAAGAGTTAAGACCTTAACCAGTAGGCCAAAGTACGAGTTAAGACCTTAACCAGTAGGCCAGAGTAAGAGTTAAGACCTTAGCTATTAGGCCAGAGTAAGAGTTAAGACCTTAACCAGTTGGCCAGAGTACGAGTCTAAGACCTTAGCTATTAGGCCAGAGTAAGAGTTAAGACCTTAACCTGTAGGCCAGAGTAAAAGTCTAAGACCTTAGCTATTAGGCCAGAGTAAGAGTTAAGACCATAGCTATTAGGCCAGAGTAAGAGTTAAGACCTTAGCTATTAGGCCAGAGTAAGAGTTAAGACCTTAACCAGTAGGCCAGAGTAAGAGTTAAGACCTTAACCAGTAGGCCAGAGTAAGAGTTAAGACCTTAACCATTAGGCCAGAGTACGAGTCTAAGACCTTAGTTATTAGGCCAGAGTAAGAGTTAAGACCTTAACCAGTAGGCCAGAGTAAGAGTCTAAGACCTCAGCTATTAGGCCAGAGTAAGAGTTAAGACCTTAGCTATTAGGCCAGAGTAAGAGTTAAGGCCTTAACCAGTAGGCCAGAGTAAGAGTTAAGACCTTAACCAGTAGTCCAGAGCAAGAGTTAAGACCTTAACCTGTAGGCTATAGCACGAGTCTAAGACCTTAACCATTAGGCCAGAGTGCGAGTCTAAGACCTTAGCTATTAGGCCAGAGTAAGAGTTAAGACCTTAACCATTAGGCCAGAGTAAGAGTTAAGACCTTAGCTATTAGGCCAGAGTAAGAGTTAAGACCTTAACCTGTAGGCCAGAGTAAGAGTTAAGACCTTATCCAGTAGGCCAGAGTACGAGTCTAAGACCTTAGCTATTAGGTCAGAGTAATTGTTAAGACCTTAACCATTAGGCCAGAGTAAGAGTTAAGACCTTAAACAGTAGGCCAGAGTACGAGCCTAAGACCTTAGCTATTAAGCCAGCGTAAGAGTTAAGACCTTAACCAGTAGGCAAGAGTAAGAGTTAAGACCTTAACCATTAGGCCAGAGTACGAGTCTAAGACCTTAGCTATTAGGCCAGAGTAAGAGTTAAGACTGTAACCTGTAGGACAGAGTATGAGTCTAAGACCTTAGCTATTAGGCCATAGTAATAGTTAAGACCTTAGCTATTAGGCCAGAGTAAGAGTTAAGACCTTAACCAGTAGGCCAGAGTAAGAGTTAAGACCTTAACCTGTAGGCCATAGTACGAGTCTAAGACCTTAGCTATTAGGCCAGAGTAAGAGTTAAGACCTTAGCTATTAGGCCAGAGTAAGAGTTAAGACCTTAACCAGTAGGCCAGAGTAAGAGTTAAGACCTTAACCAATAGGCCAGAGTACGAGTCTAAGACCTTAGCAATTAGGCCAGAGTAAGAGTTAAGACCTTAACCAGTAGGCCAGAGTAAGAGTTAAGACCTTATCCAGTAGGCCAGAGTACGAGTCTAAGACCTTAGCTATTAGGCCAGAGTACGAGTCTAAGACCTTAGCTATTAGGCCAGAGTAAGAGTTAAGACCTTAACCAGTAGGCCAGAGTACGAGTCTAAGACCTTAGCTATTAGGCCATAGTACGAGTCTAAGACCTTAGCTATTAGGCCAGAGCAAGAGTTAAGACCTTAACCAGTAGGCCAGAGTACGAGTTAAGAACTTAACCAGTAGGCCAGAGTAAGAGTTAAGACCTTAGCTATTAGGTCAGAGTAAGAGTTAAGACCTTAACCTGTAGGCCAGAGTACGAGTCTAAGACCTTAGCTATTAGGCCAGAGTAAGAGTTAAGACCTTAGCTATTAGGCCAGAGTAAGAGTTAAGACCTTAACCAGTAGGCCAGAGTACGAGTCTAAGACCTTAGCTATTAGGCCATAGTACAAGTCTAAGACCTTAGCTATTAGGCCAGAATAAGAGTTAAGACGTTAGCTATTAGTTAAGACCTTAGCTATAAGGCCAGAGTAAGAGTTAAGACCTTAGCTATTAGGCCAGAGTAAGAGTTAGGACCTTAACCAGTAGGCCAAAGTACGAGTTAAGACCTTATCCAGTAGGCCAGAGTACGAGTCTAAGACCTTAGCTATTAGGCCAGAGTAAGAGTTAAGACCTAAACCATTAGGCCAGAGTAAGAGTTAAGACCTTAAACAGTAGGCCAGAGTACGAGCCTAAGACCTTAGCTATTAGGCCAGCGTAAGAGTTAAGACCTTTAGCAGTAGGCCAGAGTAAGAGTTAAGACCTTAACCATTAGGCCAGAGTACGAGTCTAAGACCTTAGCTATTAGGCCAGAGTAAGAGTTAAGACTGTAACCTGTAGGACAGAGTATGAGTCTAAGACCTTAGCTATTAGGCCATAGTAATAGTTAAGACCTTAGCTATTAGGCCAGAGTAAGAGTTAAGACCTTAACCAGTAGGCCAGAGTAAGAGTTAAGACCTTAACCTGTAGCCCATAGTATGAGTCTAAGACCTTAGCTATTAGGCCAGAGTAAGAGTTAAGACCTTAGCTATTAGGCCAGAGTAAGAGTTAAGACCTTAACCAGTAGGCCAGAATAAGAGTTAAGACCTTAACCAGTAGGCCAGAGTAAGAGTTAAGACCTTAACCAATAGGCCAGAGTACAAGTCTAAGACCTTAGCAATTAGGCCAGAGTAAGAGTTAAGACCTTAACCAGTAGGCCAGAGTAAGAGTTAAGACCTTATCCAGTAGGCCAGAGTACGAGTCTAAGACCTTAGCTATTAGGCCAGAGTACGAGTCTAAGACCTTAGCTATTAGGCCACAGTAAGAGTTAAGACCTTAACCAGTAGGCCAGAGTACGAGTCTAAGACCTTAGCTATTAGGCCATAGTACGAGTCTAAGACCTTAGCTATTAGGCCAGAGCAAGAGTTAAGACCTTAACCAGTAGGCCAGAGCACGAGTTAAGAACTTAACCAGTAGGCCAGAGTAAGAGTTAAGACCTTAGCTATTAGGTCAGAGTAAGAGTTAAGACCTTAACCTGTAGGCCAGAGTACGAGTCTAAGACCTTAGCTATTAGGCCAGAGTAAGAGTTAAGACCTTAGCTATTAGGCCAGAGTAAGAGTTAAGACCTTAACCAGTAGGCCAGAGTACGAGTCTAAGACCTTAGCTATTAGGCCATAGTACAAGTCTAAGACCTTAGCTATTAGGCCAGAATAAGAGTTAAGACGTTAGCTATTAGTTAAGACCTTAGCTATAAGGCCAGAGTAAGACTTAAGACCTTAGCTATTAGGCCAGAGTAAGAGTTAGGACCTTAACCAGTAGGCCAAAGTACGAGTTAAGAACTTAACCAGTAGGCCAGAGTAAGAGTTAAGACCTTAGATATTAGGCCAGAGTAAGAGTTAAGACCATAGCTATTAGGCCAGAGTAATAGTTAAGACCTTAGCTATTAGGCCAGAGTAAGAGTTGAGACCTTAACCTTTAGGCCAGAGTAAGAGTTAAGACCTTAACCATTAGGCCAGAGTACAAGTCTAAGACCTTAGCTATTAGGCCAGAGTAAGAGTTAAGACCTTAGCTATTAGGCCAGAGTAAGAGTTAAGACCTTAACCAGTAGGCCAAAGTACGAGTTAAGACCTTAACCAGTAGGCCAGAGTAAGAGTTAAGACCTTAGATGTTAGGCCAGAGTAAGAGTTAAGACCTTAACCTGTAGGCCAGAGTAAAAGTCTAAGACCTTAGCTATTAGGCCAGAGTAAGAGTTAAGACCATAGCTATTAGGCCAGAGTAAGAGTTAAGACCTTAGCTATTAGGCCAGAGTAAGAGTTAAGACCTTAACCAGTAGGCCAGAGTAAGAGTTAAGACCTTAACCAGTAGGCCAGAGTAAGAGTTAAGACCTTAACCATTAGGCCAGAGTACGAGTCTAAGACCTTAGTTATTAGGCCAGAGTAAGAGTTAAGACCTTAGCTATTAGGCCAGAGTAAGAGTTAAGACCTTAGCTATTAGGCCAGAGTAAGAGTTAAGGCCTTAACCAGTAGGCCAGAGTAAGAGTTAAGACCTTAACCAGTAGTCCAGAGCAAGAGTTAAGACCTTAACCTGTAGGCTATAGCACGAGTCTAAGACCTTAGCTATTAGGCCAGAGTAAGAGTTAAGACCTTAGATATTAGGCCAGAGTATGAGTCTAAGACCTTAGCTATTAGGCCAGAGTAAGAGTTAAGACCTTAGCTATTAGGCCAGAGTAAGAGTTAAGACCTTAACCTGTAGGCCAGAGTAAGAGTTAAGACCTTATCCAGTAGGCCAGAGTACGAGTCTAAGACCTTAGCTATTAGGTCAGAGTAATTGTTAAGACCTTAACCATTTGGCCAGAGTAAGAGTTAAGACCTTAAACAGTAGGCCAGAGTACGAGCCTAAGACCTTAGCTATTAAGCCAGCGTAAGAGTTAAGACCTTAACCAGTAGGCAAGAGTAAGAGTTAAGACCTTAACCATTAGGCCAGAGTACGAGTCTAAGACCTTAGCTATTAGGCCAGAGTAAGAGTTAAGACTGTAACCTGTAGGACAGAGTATGAGTCTAAGACCTTAGCTATTAGGCCATAGTAATAGTTAAGACCTTAGCTATTAGGCCAGAGTAAGAGTTAAGACCTTAACCAGTAGGCCAGAGTAAGAGTTAAGACCTTAACCTGTAGGCCATAGTACGAGTCTAAGACCTTAGCTATTAGGCCAGAGTAAGAGTTAAGACCTTAGCTATTAGGCCAGAGTAAGAGTTAAGACCTTAACCAGTAGGCCAGAGTAAGAGTTAAGACCTTAACCAATAGGCCAGAGTACGAGTCTAAGACCTTAGCAATTAGGCCAGAGTAAGAGTTAAGACCTTAACCAGTAGGCCAGAGTAAGAGTTAAGACCTTATCCAGTAGGCCAGAGTACGAGTCTAAGACCTTAGCTATTAGGCCAGAGTACGAGTCTAAGACCTTAGCTATTAGGCCAGAGTAAGAGTTAAGACCTTAACCAGTAGGCCAGAGTACGAGTCTAAGACCTTAGCTATTAGGCCATAGTACGAGTCTAAGACCTTAGCTATTAGGCCAGAGCAAGAGTTAAGACCTTAACCAGTAGGCCAGAGTACGAGTTAAGAACTTAACCAGTAGGCCAGAGTAAGAGTTAAGACCTTAGCTATTAGGTCAGAGTAAGAGTTAAGACCTTAACCTGTAGGCCAGAGTACGAGTCTAAGACCTTAGCTATTAGGCCAGAGTAAGAGTTAAGACCTTAGCTATTAGGCCAGAGTAAGAGTTAAGACCTTAGCTATTAGGCCATAGTACAAGTCTAAGACCTTAGCTATTAGGCCAGAATAAGAGTTAAGACGTTAGCTATTAGTTAAGACCTTAGCTATAAGGCCAGAGTAAGAGTTAAGACCTTAGCTATTAGGCCAGAGTAAGAGTTAGGACCTTAACCAGTAGGACAAAGTACGAGTTAAGAACTTAACCAGTAGGCCAGAGTAAGAGTTAAGACCTTAGATATTAGGCCAGAGTAAGAGTTAAGACCTTAACCTGTAGGCCAGAGTACGAGTCTAAGACCTTAGCTATTAGGCCAGAGTAAGAGTTAAGACCATAGCTATTAGGCCAGAGTAAGAGTTAAGACCTTAGCTATTAGGCCAGAGTAAGAGTTGAGACCTTAACCTGTAGGCCAGAGTAAGAGTTAAGACCTTAACCATTAGGCCAGAGTACTAGTCTAAGACCTTAACCATTAGGCCAGCGTACGAGTCTAAGACCTTAGCTATTAGGCCAGAGTAAGAGTTAAGACCTTAACCAGTAGGCCAGAGTAAGAGTTCAGACCTTAGCTATTAGGCCAGAGTAAGAGTTAAGACCTTAACCATTAGGCCAGAGTAAGAGTTAAGACCTTAACCAGTAGGCCAGAGTAAGAGTTAAGGCCTTAACCATTAGGCCAGTGTACGAGTCTAAGACCTTAGCTATTAGGCCAGAGTAAGAGTTAAGACCTTAACCAGTAGGCCAGAGTAAGAGTTAAGACCTTAACCTGTAGGCCATAGTATGAGCCTAAGACCTGAGCTATTAGGCCAGAGTAAGAGTTAAGACCTTAACCAGTAGGCCAGAGTAAGAGTTAAGACCTTAACCAGTAGGCCAGAGTAAGAGTTAAGACCTTAACCATTAGGCCAGAGTACGAGTCTAAGACCTTAGCTATTAGGCCAGAGTAAGAGTTAAGACCTTAACCAGTAGGCCAGAGTAAGGGTTAAGACCTTAACCAGTAGGCCAGAGTACGAGTCTAAGACCTTAGCTATTAGGCCAGAGTAAGAGATAAGACGTTAACCATTAGGCCAGAGTACGAGTCTAAGACCTTAACCAGTAGGCCGGAGTAAGAGTTAAGACCTTAGCTATTAGGCCAGAGTAAGAGTTAAGACCTTAACCAGTAGGCCAGAGTAAGAGTTAAGACCTTAACCAGTAGGCCAGAGTAAGAGTTAAGACTTTAACCATTAGGCCAGAGTACGAGTCTAAGATCTTAGCTATTAGGCCAGAGTAAGAGTTAAGACATTAACCAGTAGGCCAGAGTACGAGTCTAAGACCTTAGCTATTAGGCCATAGTACGAGTCTAAGACCTTAGCTATTAGGCCAGAGTAAGAGTTAAGACCTTAGCTATTAGTTAAGACCTTACCTATAAGGCCAGAGTAAGAGTTAAGACCTTAGCTATTAGGCCAGAGTAAGAGTTAAGACCTTAACTAGTAGGCCAGAGTAAGAGGTAAGACCTTAACCATTAGGCCAGAGTACGAGTCTAAGACCTTAGCTATTAGGCCAGAGTAAGAGTTAAGACCTTAACCAGTAGGCCAGAGTAAGAGTTAAGACCTTAACCTGTAGGCCAGAGTACGAGTCTAAGACCTTAGCTATTAGGCCAGAGTAAGAGGTAAGACCTTAGCTATTAGGCCAGAGTAAGAGTTAAGACCTTAACCAGTAGGCCAGAGTACGAGTCTAAGACCTTAGCTATTAGGCCATAGTACAAGTCTAAGACCTTAGCTATTAGGCCAGAATAAGAGTTAAGACGTTAGCTATTAGTTAAGACCTTAGCTATAAGGCCAGAGTAAGAGTTAAGACCTTAGCTATTAGGCCAGAGTAAGAGTTAGGACCTTAACCAGTAGGCCAAAGTACGAGTTAAGACCTTATCCAGTAGGCCAGAGTACGAGTCTAAGACCTTAGCTATTAGGCCAGAGTAAGAGTTAAGACCTAAACCATTAGGCCAGAGTAAGAGTTAAGACCTTAAACAGTAGGCCAGAGTACGAGCCTAAGACCTTAGCTATTAGGCCAGCGTAAGAGTTAAGACCTTTAGCAGTAGGCCAGAGTAAGAGTTAAGACCTTAACCATTAGGCCAGAGTACGAGTCTAAGACCTTAGCTATTAGGCCAGAGTAAGAGTTAAGACTGTAACCTGTAGGACAGAGTATGAGTCTAAGACCTTAGCTATTAGGCCATAGTAATAGTTAAGACCTTAGCTATTAGGCCAGAGTAAGAGTTAAGACCTTAACCAGTAGGCCAGAGTAAGAGTTAAGACCTTAACCTGTAGCCCATAGTACGAGTCTAAGACCTTAGCTATTAGGCCAGAGTAAGAGTTAAGACCTTAGCTATTAGGCCAGAGTAAGAGTTAAGACCTTAACCAGTAGGCCAGAGTAAGAGTTAAGACCTTAACCAATAGGCCAGAGTACAAGTCTAAGACCTTAGCAATTAGGCCAGAGTAAGAGTTAAGACCTTAACCAGTAGGCCAGAGTAAGAGTTAAGACCTTATCCAGTAGGCCAGAGTACGAGTCTAAGACCTTAGCTATTAGGCCAGAGTACGAGTCTAAGACCTTAGCTATTAGGCCACAGTAAGAGTTAAGACCTTAACCAGTAGGCCAGAGTACGAGTCTAAGACCTTAGCTATTAGGCCATAGTACGAGTCTAAGACCTTAGCTATTAGGCCAGAGCAAGAGTTAAGACCTTAACCAGTAGGCCAGAGCACGAGTTAAGAACTTAACCAGTAGGCCAGAGTAAGAGTTAAGACCTTAGCTATTAGGTCAGAGTAAGAGTTAAGACCTTAACCTGTAGGCCAGAGTACGAGTCTAAGACCTTAGCTATTAGGCCAGAGTAAGAGTTAAGACCTTAGCTATTAGGCCAGAGTAAGAGTTAAGACCTTAACCAGTAGGCCAGAGTACGAGTCTAAGACCTTAGCTATTAGGCCATAGTACAAGTCTAAGACCTTAGCTATTAGGCCAGAATAAGAGTTAAGACGTTAGCTATTAGTTAAGACCTTAGCTATAAGGCCAGAGTAAGACTTAAGACCTTAGCTATTAGGCCAGAGTAAGAGTTAGGACCTTAACCAGTAGGCTAAAGTACGAGTTAAGAACTTAACCAGTAGGCCAGAGTAAGAGTTAAGACCTTAGATATTAGGCCAGAGTAAGAGTTAAGACCTTAACCTGTAGGCCAGAGTACGAGTCTAAGACCTTAGCTATTAGGCCAGAGTAAGAGTTAAGACCATAGCTATTAGGCCAGAGTAAGAGTTAAGACCTTAGCTATTAGGCCAGAGTAAGAGTTGAGACCTTAACCTGTAGGCCAGAGTAAGAGTTAAGACCTTAACCATTAGGCCAGAGTACTAGTCTAAGACCTTAGCTATTAGGCCAGAGTAAGAGTTAAGACCTTAACCATTAGGCCAGAGTAAGAGTTAAGACCTTAACCAGTAGGCCAGAGTAAGAGTTAAGACCTTAACCATTAGGCCAGTGTACGAGTCTAAGACCTTAGCTATTAGGCCAGAGTAAGAGTTAAGACCTTAACCAGTAGGCCAGAGTAAGAGTTAAGACCTTAGCTATTAGGCCAGAGTAAGAGTTAAGACCTTAACCAATAGGCCAGAGTACAAGTCTAAGACCTTAGCAATTAGGCCAGAGTAAGAGTTAAGACCTTAACCAGTAGGCCAGAGTAAGAGTTAAGACCTTATCCAGTAGGCCAGAGTACGAGTCTAAGACCTTAGCTATTAGGCCAGAGTACGAGTCTAAGACCTTAGCTATTAGGCCACAGTAAGAGTTAAGACCTTAACCAGTAGGCCAGAGTACGAGTCTAAGACCTTAGCTATTAGGCCATAGTACGAGTCTAAGACCTTAGCTATTAGGCCAGAGCAAGAGTTAAGACCTTAACCAGTAGGCCAGAGCACGAGTTAAGAACTTAACCAGTAGGCCAGAGTAAGAGTTAAGACCTTAGCTATTAGGTCAGAGTAAGAGTTAAGACCTTAACCTGTAGGCCAGAGTACGAGTCTAAGACCTTAGCTATTAGGCCAGAGTAAGAGTTAAGACCTTAGCTATTAGGCCAGAGTAAGAGTTAAGACCTTAACCAGTAGGCCAGAGTACGAGTCTAAGACCTTAGCTATTAGGCCATAGTACAAGTCTAAGACCTTAGCTATTAGGCCAGAATAAGAGTTAAGACGTTAGCTATTAGTTAAGACCTTAGCTATAAGGCCAGAGTAAGAGTTAAGACCTTAGCTATTAGGCCAGAGTAAGAGTTAGGACCTTAACCAGTAGGCCAAAGTACGAGTTAAGAACTTAACCAGTAGGCCAGAGTAAGAGTTAAGACCTTAGATATTAGGCCAGAGTAAGAGTTAAGACCTTAACCTGTAGGCCAGAGTACGAGTCTAAGACCTTAGCTATTAGGCCAGAGTAAGAGTTAAGACCATAGCTATTAGGCCAGAGTAAGAGTTAAGACCTTAGCTATTAGGCCAGAGTAAGAGTTGAGACCTTAACCTGTAGGCCAGAGTAAGAGTTAAGACCTTAACCATTAGGCCAGAGTACTAGTCTAAGACCTTAGCTATTAGGCCAGAGTAAGAGGTAAGACCTTAACCATTAGGCCAGAGTAAGAGTTAAGACCTTAACCAGTAGGCCAGAGTAAGAGTTAGGACCTTAACCATTAGGCCAGCGTACGTGTCTAAGACCTTAGCTATTAGGCCAGAGTAAGAGTTAAGACCTTAACCAGTAGGCCAGAGTAAGAGTTAAGACCTTAGCTATTAGGCCAGAGTAAGAGTTAAGACCTTAACCATTAGGCCAGAGTAAGAGTTAAGACCTTAACCAGTAGGCCAGAGTACGAGTCTAAGACCTTAGCTATTAGGCCATAGTACAAGTCTAAGACCTTAGCTATTAGGCCAGAATAAGAGTTAAGACGTTAGCTATTAGTTAAGACCTTAGCTATAAGGCCAGAGTAAGAGTTAAAACCTTAGCTATTAGGCCAGAGTAAGAGTTAGGACCTTAACCAGTAGGCCAAAGTACGAGTTAAGACCTTAACCAGTAGGCCAGAGTAAGAGTTAAGACCTTAACCAGTAGGCCAGAGTAAGAGTTAAGACTTTAACCATTAGGCCAGAGTACGAGTCTAAGATCTTAGCTATTAGGCCAGAGTAAGAGTTAAGACATTAACCAGTAGGCCAGAGTACGAGTCTAAGACCTTAGCTATTAGGCCATAGTACGAGTCTAAGACCTTAGCTATTAGGCCAGAGTAAGAGTTAAGACCTTAGCTATTAGTTAAGACCTTACCTATAAGGCCAGAGTAAGAGTTAAGACCTTAGCTATTAGGCCAGAGTAAGAGTTAAGACCTTAACTAGTAGGCCAGAGTAAGAGGTAAGACCTTAACCATTAGGCCAGAGTACGAGTCTAAGACCTTAGCTATTAGGCCAGAGTAAGAGTTAAGACCTTAACCAGTAGGCCAGAGTAAGAGTTAAGACCTTAACCTGTAGGCCAGAGTACGAGTCTAAGACCTTAGCTATTAGGCCAGAGTAAGAGGTAAGACCTTAGCTATTAGGCCAGAGTAAGAGTTAAGACCTTAACCAGTAGGCCAGAGTACGAGTCTAAGACCTTAGCTATTAGGCCATAGTACAAGTCTAAGACCTTAGCTATTAGGCCAGAATAAGAGTTAAGACGTTAGCTATTAGTTAAGACCTTAGCTATAAGGCCAGAGTAAGAGTTAAGACCTTAGCTATTAGGCCAGAGTAAGAGTTAGGACCTTAACCAGTAGGCCAAAGTACGAGTTAAGACCTTATCCAGTAGGCCAGAGTACGAGTCTAAGACCTTAGCTATTAGGCCAGAGTAAGAGTTAAGACCTAAACCATTAGGCCAGAGTAAGAGTTAAGACCTTAAACAGTAGGCCAGAGTACGAGCCTAAGACCTTAGCTATTAGGCCAGCGTAAGAGTTAAGACCTTTAGCAGTAGGCCAGAGTAAGAGTTAAGACCTTAACCATTAGGCCAGAGTACGAGTCTAAGACCTTAGCTATTAGGCCAGAGTAAGAGTTAAGACTGTAACCTGTAGGACAGAGTATGAGTCTAAGACCTTAGCTATTAGGCCATAGTAATAGTTAAGACCTTAGCTATTAGGCCAGAGTAAGAGTTAAGACCTTAACCAGTAGGCCAGAGTAAGAGTTAAGACCTTAACCTGTAGCCCATAGTACGAGTCTAAGACCTTAGCTATTAGGCCAGAGTAAGAGTTAAGACCTTAGCTATTAGGCCAGAGTAAGAGTTAAGACCTTAACCAGTAGGCCAGAGTAAGAGTTAAGACCTTAACCAGTAGGCCAGAGTAAGAGTTAAGACCTTAACCAATAGGCCAGAGTACAAGTCTAAGACCTTAGCAATTAGGCCAGAGTAAGAGTTAAGACCTTAACCAGTAGGCCAGAGTAAGAGTTAAGACCTTATCCAGTAGGCCAGAGTACGAGTCTAAGACCTTAGCTATTAGGCCAGAGTACGAGTCTAAGACCTTAGCTATTAGGCCACAGTAAGAGTTAAGACCTTAACCAGTAGTCCAGAGTACGAGTCTAAGACCTTAGCTATTAGGCCATAGTACGAGTCTAAGACCTTAGCTATTAGGCCAGAGCAAGAGTTAAGACCTTAACCAGTAGGCCAGAGCACGAGTTAAGAACTTAACCAGTAGGCCAGAGTAAGAGTTAAGACCTTAGCTATTAGGTCAGAGTAAGAGTTAAGACCTTAACCTGTAGGCCAGAGTACGAGTCTAAGACCTTAGCTATTAGGCCAGAGTAAGAGTTAAGACCTTAGCTATTAGGCCAGAGTAAGAGTTAAGACCTTAACCAGTAGGCCAGAGTACGAGTCTAAGACCTTAGCTATTAGGCCATAGTACAAGTCTAAGACCTTAGCTATTAGGCCAGAATAAGAGTTAAGACGTTAGCTATTAGTTAAGACCTTAGCTATAAGGCCAGAGTAAGACTTAAGACCTTAGCTATTAGGCCAGAGTAAGAGTTAGGACCTTAAGCAGTAGGCCAAAGTACGAGTTAAGAACTTAACCAGTAGGCCAGAGTAAGAGTTAAGACCTTAGATATTAGGCCAGAGTAAGAGTTAAGACCTTAACCTGTAGGCCAGAGTACGAGTCTAAGACCTTAGCTATTAGGCCAGAGTAAGAGTTAAGACCATAGCTATTAGGCCAGAGTAAGAGTTAAGACCTTAGCTATTAGGCCAGAGTAAGAGTTGAGACCTTAACCTGTAGGCCAGAGTAAGAGTTAAGACCTTAACCATTAGGCCAGAGTACTAGTCTAAGACCTTAGCTATTAGGCCAGAGTAAGAGTTAAGACCTTAACCATTAGGCCAGAGTAAGAGTTAAGACCTTAACCAGTAGGCCAGAGTAAGAGTTAAGACCTTAACCATTAGGCCAGCGTACGAGTCTAAGACCTTAGCTATTAGGCCAGAGTAAGAGTTAAGACCTTAACCAGTAGGCCAGAGTAAGAGTTAAGACCTTATCTATTAGGCCAGAGTAAGAGTTAAGACCTTAACCAATAGGCCAGAGTACAAGTCTAAGACCTTAGCAATTAGGCCAGAGTAAGAGTTAAGACCTTAACCAGTAGGCCAGAGTAAGAGTTAAGACCTTATCCAGTAGGCCAGAGTACGAGTCTAAGACCTTAGCTATTAGGCCAGAGTACGAGTCTAAGACCTTAGCTATTAGGCCACAGTAAGAGTTAAGACCTTAACCAGTAGGCCAGAGTACGAGTCTAAGACCTTAGCTATTAGGCCATAGTACGAGTCTAAGACCTTAGCTATTAGGCCAGAGCAAGAGTTAAGACCTTAACCAGTAGGCCAGAGCACGAGTTAAGAACTTAACCAGTAGGCCAGAGTAAGAGTTAAGACCTTAGCTATTAGGTCAGAGTAAGAGTTAAGACCTTAACCTGTAGGCCAGAGTACGAGTCTAAGACCTTAGCTATTAGGCCAGAGTAAGAGTTAAGACCTTAGCTATTAGGCCAGAGTAAGAGTTAAGACCTTAACCAGTAGGCCAGAGTACGAGTCTAAGACCTTAGCTATTAGGCCATAGTACAAGTCTAAGACCTTAGCTATTAGGCCAGAATAAGAGTTAAGACGTTAGCTATTAGTTAAGACCTTAGCTATAAGGCCAGAGTAAGAGTTAAGACCTTAGCTATTAGGCCAGAGTAAGAGTTAGGACCTTAACCAGTAGGCCAAAGTACGAGTTAAGAACTTAACCAGTAGGCCAGAGTAAGAGTTAAGACCTTAGATATTAGGCCAGAGTAAGAGTTAAGACCTTAACCTGTAGGCCAGAGTACGAGTCTAAGACCTTAGCTATTAGGCCAGAGTAAGAGTTAAGACCATAGCTATTAGGCCAGAGTAAGAGTTAAGACCTTAGCTTTTAGGCCAGAGTAAGAGTTGAGACCTTAACCTGTAGGCCAGAGTAAGAGTTAAGACCTTAACCATTAGGCCAGAGTACTAGTCTAAGACCTTAGCTATTAGGCCAGAGTAAGAGGTAAGACCTTAACCATTAGGCCAGAGTAAGAGTTAAGACCTTAACCAGTAGGCCAGAGTAAGAGTTAGGACCTTAACCATTAGGCCAGCGTACGTGTCTAAGACCTTAGCTATTAGGCCAGAGTAAGAGTTAAGACCTTAACCAGTAGGCCAGAGTAAGAGTTAAGACCTTAGCTATTAGGCCAGAGTAAGAGTTAAGACCTTAACCATTAGGCCAGAGTAAGAGTTAAGACCTTAACCAGTAGGCCAGAGTACGAGTCTAAGACCTTAGCTATTAGGCCATAGTACAAGTCTAAGACCTTAGCTATTAGGCCAGAATAAGAGTTAAGACGTTAGCTATTAGTTAAGACCTTAGCTATAAGGCCAGAGTAAGAGTTAAGACCTTAGCTATTAGGCCAGAGTAAGAGTTAGGACCTTAACCAGTAGGCCAAAGTACGAGTTAAGAACTTAACCAGTAGGCCAGATTAAGAGTTAAGACCTTAGATATTAGGCCAGAGTAAGAGTTAAGACCATAGCTATTAGGCCAGAGTAAGAGTTAAGACCTTAGCTATTAGGCCAGAGTAAGAGTTGAGACCTTAACCTGTAGGCCAGAGTAAGAGTTAAGACCTTAACCATTAGGCCAGAGTACTAGTCTAAGACCTTAGCTATTAGGCCAGAGTAAGAGTTAAGACCTTAACCATTAGGCCAGAGTAAGAGTTAAGACCTTAACCAGTAGGCCAGAGTAAGAGTTAAGACCTTAACCATTAGGCCAGCGTACGAGTCTAAGACCTTAGCTATTAGGCCAGAGTAAGAGTTAAGACCTTAACCAGTAGGCCAGAGTAAGAGTTAAGACCTTAGCTATTAGGCCAGAGTAAGAGTTAAGACCTTAACCATTAGGCCAGAGTAAGAGTTAAGACCTTAACCAGTAGGCCAGAGTAAGAGTTAAGACCTTAACCATTAGGCCAGCGTACGAGTCTAAGACCTTAGCTATTAGGCCAGAGTAAGAGTTAAGACCTTAACCAGTAGGCCAGAGTAAGAGTTAAGACCTTAACCTGTAGGCCATAGTATGAGCCTAAGACCTGAGCTATTAGGCCAGAGTAAGAGTTAAGACCTTAACCAGTAGGCCAGAGTAAGAGTTAAGACCTTAACCATTAGGCCAGAGTACGAGTCTAAGACCTTAGCTATTAGGCCATAGTAAGAGTTAAGACCTTAACCAGTAGGCCAGAGTAAGGGTTAAGACCTTAACCAGTAGGCCAGAGTACGAGTCTAAGACCTTAGCTATTAGGCCAGAGTAAGAGATAAGACGTTAACCATTAGGCCAGAGTACGAGTCTAAGACCTTAACCAGTAGGCCGGAGTAAGAGTTAAGACCTTAGCTATTAGGCCAGAGTAAGAGTTAAGACCTTAACCAGTAGGCCAGAGTAAGAGTTAAGACTTTAACCATTAGGCCAGAGTACGAGTCTAATATCTTAGCTATTAGGCCAGAGTAAGAGTTAAGACATTAACCAGTAGGCCAGAGTACGAGTCTAAGACCTTAGCTATTAGGCCATAGTACGAGTCTAAGACCTTAGCTATTAGGCCAGAGTAAGAGTTAAGACCTTAGCTATTAGTTAAGACCTTACCTATAAGGCCAGAGTAAGAGTTAAGACCTTAGCTATTAGGCCAGAGTAAGAGTTAAGACCTTAACTAGTAGGCCAGAGTAAGAGGTAAGACCTTAACCATTAGGCCAGAGTACGAGTCTAAGACCTTATCTATTAGGACAGAGTAAGAGTTAAGACCTTAACCAGTAGGCCAGAGTAAGAGTTAAGACCTTAACCTGTAGGCCAGAGTACGAGTCTAAGACCTTAGCTATTAGGCCAGAGTAAGAGTTAAGACCATAGCTATTAGGCCAGAGTAAGAGTTAAGACCTTAGCTATTAGGCCAGAGTAAGAGTTGAGACCTTAACCTGTAGGCCAGAGTAAGAGTTAAGACTTTAACCATTAGGCCAGAGTACAAGTCTAAGACCTTAGCTATTAGGCCAGAGTAAGAGTTAAGACCTTAACCATTAGGCCAGAGTAAGAGTTAAGACCTTAACCAGTAGGCCAGAGTAAGAGTTAAGACCTTAACCATTAGGCCAGCGTACGAGTCTAAGACCTTAGCTATTAGGCCAGAGTAAGAGTTAAGACCTTAACCAGTAGGCCAGAGTAAGAGTTAAGACCTTAGCTATTAGGCCAGAGTAAGAGTTAAGACCTTAACCATTAGGCCAGAGTAAGAGTTAAGACCTTAACCAGTAGGCCAGAGTAAGAGTTAAGACCTTAACCATTAGGCCAGCGTACGAGTCTAAGACCTTAGCTATTAGGCCAGAGTAAGAGTTAAGACCTTAACCAGTAGGCCGGAGTAAGAGTTAAGACCTTAACCTGTAGGCCATAGTATGAGCCTAAGACCTGAGCTATTAGGCCAGAGTAAGAGTTAAGACCTTAACCAGTAGGCCAGAGTAGGAGTTAAGACCTTAACCAGTAGGCCAGAGTAAGAGTTAAGACCTTAACCATTAGGCCAGAGTACGAGTCTAAGACCTTAGCTATTAGGCCAGAGTAAGAGTTAAGACCTTAACCAGTAGGCCAGAGTAAGGGTTAAGACCTTAACCAGTAGGCCAGAGTACGAGTCTAAGACCTTAGCTATTAGGCCAGAGTAAGAGATAAGACGTTAACCATTAGGCCAGAGTACGAGTCTAAGACCTTAACCAGTAGGCCAGAGTAAGAGTTAAGACCTTAGCTATTAGGCCAGAGTAAGAGTTAAGACCTTAACCAGTAGGCCAGAGTAAGAGTTAAGACCTTAACCAGTAGGCCAGAGTAAGAGTTAAGACTTTAACCATTAGGCCAGAGTACGAGTCTAAGATCTTAGCTATTAGGCCAGAGTAAGAGTTAAGACATTAACCAGTAGGCCAGAGTACGAGTCTAAGACCTTAGCTATTAGGCCATAGTACAAGTCTAAGACCTTAGCTATTAGGCCAGAGTAAGAGTTAAGACCTTAGCTATTAGTTAAGACCTTACCTATAAGGCCAGAGTAAGAGTTAAGACCTTAGCTATTAGGCCAGAATAAGAGTTAAGACCTTAACTAGTAGGCCAGAGTAAGAGGTAAGACCTTAAAGATTAGGCCAGAGTACGAGTCTAAGACCTTAGCTATTAGGCCAGAGTAAGAGTTAAGACCTTAACCAGTAGGCCAGAGTAAGAGTTAAGACCTTAACCTGTAGGCCATAGTACGAGTCTAAGACCTTAGCTATTAGGCCAGAGTAAGAGTTAAGACCTTAACCAGTAGGCCAGAGTAAGAGTTAAGACCTTAACCAGTAGGCCAGAGTAAGAGTTAAGACCTTAACCATTAGGCCAGAGTACAAGTCTAAGACCTTAGCTGTTAGGCCAGAGTAATAGTTAAGACCTTATCCAGTAGGCCAGAGTAAGAGTTAAGACCTTAGCTATTAGGTCAGAGTAAGAGTTAAGACCTTAACTAGTAGGCCAGAGTAAGAGGTAAGACCTTAACCATTAGGCCAGAGTACGAGTCTAAGACTTTAGCTATTAGGCCAGAGTAAGAGTTAAGACCTTAACCAGTAGGCCAGAGTAAGAGTTAAGACCTTAACCAGTAGGCCATAGTACGAGTCTAAGACCTTAGCTATTAGGCCAGAGTAAGAGTTAAGACCTTTGCTATTAGGCCAGAGGAAGAGTTAAGACCTTAGCTATTAGTTAGGACCTTAGCTATAAGGCCAGAGTAAGAGTTAAGACCTTAGCTATTAGGCCAGAGTAAGAGTTAAGACCTTAACCATTAGGCCAGAGTAAGAGTTAAGACCTTAACCAGTAGGCCAGAGTAAGAGTTAAGACCTTAACCATTAGGCCAGAATACGAGTCTAAGACCTTAACCAGTAGGCCAGAGTAAGAGTTAAGACCTTAGCTATTAGGCCAGAGTAAGAGTTAAGACCTTAACCAGTAGGCCAGAGTAAGAGTTAAGACCTTAACCAGCAGGCCATAGTACGAGTCTAGGACCTTAGCTATTAGGCCAGAGTAAGAGTTAAGACCTTAGCTATTAGGCCAGAGTAAGAGTTAAGACCTTAGCTATTAGTTAAGACCTTAGCTATAAGGCCAGAGTAAGAGTTAAGACCTTAGCTATTAGGCCAGAGTAAGAGTTAAGACCTTAACCAGTAGGCCAGAGTAAGAGTTAAGACCTTAGCTATAAGGCCAGAGTAAGAGTTAAGACCTTAGCTATTAGGCCAGAGTAAGAGTTAAGACCTTAACCAGTAGGCCAAAGTACGAGTTAAGACCTTAACCAGTAGGCCAGAGTAAGAGTTAAGACCTTAGATGTTAGGCCAGAGTAAGAGTAAAGACCTTAACCTGTAGGCCAGAGTACGAGTCTAAGACCTTAGCTATTAGGCCAGAGTAAGAGTTAAGACCATAGCTATTAGGCCAGAGTAAGAGTTAAGACCTTAGCTATTAGGCCAGAGTAAGAGTTAAGACCTTAACCAGTAGGCCAGAGTAAGAGTTAAGACCTTAACCAGTAGGCCAGAGTAAGACTTAAGACCTTAAACATTAGGCCAGAGTACGAGTCTACGACCTTAACCAGTAGGCCAGAGTAAGAGTTAAGACCTTAGCTATTAGGCCAGAGTAAGAGTTAAGACCTTAACCAGTAGGCCAGAGTAAGACTTAAGACCTTAACCATTAGGCCAGAGTACGAGTCTAAGACCTTAGCTATAAGGCCAGAGTAAGAGTTAAGACCTTAACTAGTAGGCCAGAGTAAGAGGTAAGACCTTAACCATTAGGCCAGAGTACGAGTCTAAGACCTTAGCTATTAGGCCAGAGTAAGAGTTAAGACCTTAACCAGTAGGCCAGAGTAAGAGTTAAGACCTTAACCTGTAGGCCATAGTACGAGTCTAAGACCTTAGCTATTAGGCCAGAGTAAGAGTTAAGACCTTAACCAGTAGGCCAGAGTAAGAGTTAAGACCTTAACCAGTAGGCCAGAGTAAGAGTTAAGACCTTAACCATTAGGCCAGAGTACAAGTCTAAGACCTTAGCTGTTAGGCCAGAGTAATAGTTAAGACCTTATCCAGTAGGCCAGAGTAAGAGTTAAGACCTTAGCTATTAGGTCAGAGTAAGAGTTAAGACCTTAACTAGTAGGCCAGAGTAAGAGGTAAGACCTTAACCATTAGGCCAGAGTACGAGTCTAAGACTTTAGCTATTAGGCCAGAGTAAGAGTTAAGACCTTAACCAGTAGGCCAGAGTAAGAGTTAAGACCTTAACCAGTAGGCCATAGTACGAGTCTAAGACCTTAGCTATTAGGCCAGAGTAAGAGTTAAGACCTTTGCTATTAGGCCAGAGGAAGAGTTAAGACCTTAGCTATTAGTTAAGACCTTAGCTATAAGGCCAGAGTAAGAGTTAAGACCTTAGCTATTAGGCCAGAGTAAGAGTTAAGACCTTAACCATTAGGCCAGAGTAAGAGTTAAGACCTTAACCAGTAGGCCAGAGTAAGAGTTAAGACCTTAACCATTAGGCCAGAATACGAGTCTAAGACCTTAACCAGTAGGCCAGAGTAAGAGTTAAGACCTTAGCTATTAGGCCAGAGTAAGAGTTAAGACCTTAACCAGTAGGCCAGAGTAAGAGTTAAGACCTTAACCAGCAGGCCATAGTACGAGTCTAGGACCTTAGCTATTAGGCCAGAGTAAGAGTTAAGACCTTAGCTATTAGGCCAGAGTAAGAGTTAAGACCTTAGCTATTAGTTAAGACCTTAGCTATAAGGCCAGAGTAAGAGTTAAGACCTTAGCTATTAGGCCAGAGTAAGAGTTAAGACCTTAACCAGTAGGCCAGAGTAAGAGTTAAGACCTTAGCTATAAGGCCAGAGTAAGAGTTAAGACCTTAGCTATTAGGCCAGAGTAAGAGTTAAGACCTTAACCAGTAGGCCAAAGTACGAGTTAAGACCTTAACCAGTAGGCCAGAGTAAGAGTTAAGACCTTAGATGTTAGGCCAGAGTAAGAGTAAAGACCTTAACCTGTAGGCCAGAGTACGAGTCTAAGACCTTAGCTATTAGGCCAGAGTAAGAGTTAAGACCATAGCTATTAGGCCAGAGTAAGAGTTAAGACCTTAGCTATTAGGCCAGAGTAAGAGTTTAGACCTTAACCAGTAGGCCAGAGTAAGAGTTAAGACCTTAACCAGTAGGCCAGAGTAAGACTTAAGACCTTAACCATTAGGCCAGAGTATGAGTCTAAGACCTTAGCTATTAGGCCAGAGTAAGAGTTAAGACCTTAACCATTAGGCCAGAGTAAGAGTTAAGACCTTAAACATTAGGCCAGAGTACGAGTCTACGACCTTAACCAGTAGGCCAGAGTAAGAGTTAAGACCTTAGCTATTAGGCCAGAGTAAGAGTTAAGACCTTAACCAGTAGGCCAGAGTAAGAGTTAAGACCTTAACCAGTAGGCCAGAGTAAGACTTAAGACCTTAACCATTAGGCCAGAGTACGAGTCTAAGACCTTAGCTATAAGGCCAGAGTAAGAGTTAAGACCTTAACCAGTAGGCCAGAGTAAGAGTCTAAGACCTTTGCTATTAGGCCAGAGTAAGATTTAGGACCTTAGCTATTAGGCCATAGTAAGAGTTAAGACCTTAGCTATTAAGCCAGAGTAAGAGTTAAGACCTTAACCAGTAGGCCAGATTAAGAGTTAAGACCGTAACCTGTAGGACAGAGTACGAGTCTAAGACCTTAGCTATTATGCCAGAGTAATAGTTAAGACCTTAGCTATTAGACCAGTGTAAGAGTTATGACCTTAACCAGTAGGCCAGAGTAAGAGTTAAGACCTTAACCTGTAGGCCATAGTACGAGTCTAAGACCTTAGCTCTTAGGCCAGAGTCAGAGTTAAGACCTTAGCTATTAGGCCAGAGTAAGAGTTAAGACCTTAACCAGTAGGCCGGAGTAAGAGTTAAGACCTTAACCAGTAGGCCAGAGTAAGAGTTAAGACCTTAACCAATAGGCCAGAGTACGAGTCTAAGACCTTAGCCATAAGGCCAGAGTAAGAGTTAAGACCTTAACCAGTAGGCCAGAGTAAGAGTTAAGACCTTAGCTATAAGGCCAGAGTAAGAGTTAAGACCTTAGCTATTAGGCCAGAGTAAGAGTTAAGACCTTAACCAGTAGGCCAAAGTACGAGTTAAGACCTTAACCAGTAGGCCAGAGTAAGAGTTAAGACCTTAGATGTTAGGCCAGAGTAAGAGTAAAGACCTTAACCTGTAGGCCAGAGTACGAGTCTAAGACCTTAGCTATTAGGCCAGAGTAAGAGTTAAGACCATAGCTATTAGGCCAGAGTAAGAGTTAAGACCTTAGCTATTAGGCCAGAGTAAGAGTTAAGACCTTAACCAGTAGGCCAGAGTAAGAGTTAAGACCTTAACCAGTAGGCCAGAGTAAGACTTAAGACCTTAAACATTAGGCCAGAGTACAAGTCTACGACCTTAACCAGTAGGCCAGAGTAAGAGTTAAGACCTTAGCTATTAGGCCAGAGTAAGAGTTAAGACCTTAACCAGTAGGCCAGAGTAAGAGTTAAGACCTTAACCAGTAGGCCAGAGTAAGACTTAAGACCTTAACCATTAGGCCAGAGTACGAGTCTAAGACCTTAGCTATAAGGCCAGAGTAAGAGTTAAGACCTTAACTAGTAGGCCAGAGTAAGAGGTAAGACCTTAACCATTAGGCCAGAGTACGAGTCTAAGACCTTAGCTATTAGGCCAGAGTAAGAGTTAAGACCTTAACCAGTAGGCCAGAGTAAGAGTTAAGACCTTAACCTGTAGGCCATAGTACGAGTCTAAGACCTTAGCTATTAGGCCAGAGTAAGAGTTAAGACCTTAACCAGTAGGCCAGAGTAAGAGTTAAGACCTTAACCAGTAGGCCAGAGTAAGAGTTAAGACCTTAACCATTAGGCCAGAGTACAAGTCTAAGACCTTAGCTGTTAGGCCAGAGTAATAGTTAAGACCTTATCCAGTAGGCCAGAGTAAGAGTTAAGACCTTAGCTATTAGGTCAGAGTAAGAGTTAAGACCTTAACTAGTAGGCCAGAGTAAGAGGTAAGACCTTAACCATTAGGCCAGAGTACGAGTCTAAGACTTTAGCTATTAGGCCAGAGTAAGAGTTAAGACCTTAACCAGCAGGCCAGAGTAAGAGTTAAGACCTTAACCAGTAGGCCATAGTACGAGTCTAAGACCTTAGCTATTAGGCCAGAGTAAGAGTTAAGACCTTTGCTATTAGGCCAGAGGAAGAGTTAAGACCTTAGCTATTAGTTAAGACCTTAGCTATAAGGCCAGAGTAAGAGTTAAGACCTTAGCTATTAGGCCAGAGTAAGAGTTAAGACCTTAACCATTAGGCCAGAGTAAGAGTTAAGACCTTAACCAGTAGGCCAGAGTAAGAGTTAAGACCTTAACCATTAGGCCAGAATACGAGTCTAAGACCTTAACCAGTAGGCCAGAGTAAGAGTTAAGACCTTAGCTATTAGGCCAGAGTAAGAGTTAAGACCTTAACCAGTAGGCCAGAGTAAGAGTTAAGACCTTAACCAGCAGGCCATAGTACGAGTCTAGGACCTTAGCTATTAGGCCAGAGTAAGAGTTAAGACCTTAGCTATTAGGCCAGAGTAAGAGTTAAGACCTTAGCTATTAGTTAAGACCTTAGCTATAAGGCCAGAGTAAGAGTTAAGACCTTAGCTATTAGGCCAGAGTAAGAGTTAAGACCTTAACCAGTAGGCCAGAGTAAGAGTTAAGACCTTAGCTATAAGGCCAGAGTAAGAGTTAAGACCTTAGCTATTAGGCCAGAGTAAGAGTTAAGACCTTAACCAGTAGGCCAAAGTACGAGTTAAGACCTTAACCAGTAGGCCAGAGTAAGAGTTAAGACCTTAGATGTTAGGCCAGAGTAAGAGTAAAGACCTTAACCTGTAGGCCAGAGTACGAGTCTAAGACCTTAGCTATTAGGCCAGAGTAAGAGTTAAGACCATAGCTATTAGGCCAGAGTAAGAGTTAAGACCTTAGCTATTAGGCCAGAGTAAGAGTTTAGACCTTAACCAGTAGGCCAGAGTAAGAGTTAAGACCTTAACCAGTAGGTCAGAGTAAGACTTAAGACCTTAACCATTAGGCCAGAGTATGAGTCTAAGACCTTAGCTATTAGGCCAGAGTAAGAGTTAAGACCTTAACCATTAGGCCAGAGTAAGAGTTAAGACCTTAAACATTAGGCCAGAGTACGAGTCTACGACCTTAACCAGTAGGCCAGAGTAAGAGTTAAGACCTTAGCTATTAGGCCAGAGTAAGAGTTAAGACCTTAACCAGTAGGCCAGAGTAAGAGTTAAGACCTTAACCAGTAGGCCAGAGTAAGACTTAAGACCTTAACCATTAGGCCAGAGTACGAGTCTAAGACCTTAGCTATTAGGCCAGAGTAAGAGTTAAGACCTTAGCTATTAGGCCAGAGTAAGAGTTAAGACCTTAACCAGTAGGCCAGAGTACGAGTCTAAGACCTTAGCTATTAGGCCAGAGTAAGAGTTAAGACCTTAGCTATTAGGCCAGAGTAAGAGTTAAGACCTTAACCAGTAGGCCAGAGTAAGAGTTAAGACCTTAACCAGCAGGCCATAGTACGAGTCTAGGACCTTAGCTATTAGGCCAGAGTAAGAGTTAAGACCTTAGCTATTAGGCCAGAGTAAGAGTTAAGACCTTAGCTATTAGTTAAGACCTTAGCTATAAGGCCAGAGTAAGAGTTAAGACCTTAGCTATTAGGCCAGAGTAAGAGTTAAGACCTTAACCAGTAGGCCAGAGTAAGAGTTAAGACCTTAGCTATAAGGCCAGAGTAAGAGTTAAGACCTTAGCTATTAGGCCAGAGTAAGAGTTAAGACCTTAACCAGTAGGCCAAAGTACGAGTTAAGACCTTAACCAGTAGGCCAGAGTAAGAGTTAAGACCTTAGATGTTAGGCCAGAGTAAGAGTAAAGACCTTAACCTGTAGGCCAGAGTACGAGTCTAAGACCTTAGCTATTAGGCCAGAGTAAGAGTTAAGACCATAGCTATTAGGCCAGAGTAAGAGTTAAGACCTTAGCTATTAGGCCAGAGTAAGAGTTTAGACCTTAACCAGTAGGCCAGAGTAAGAGTTAAGACCTTAACCAGTAGGCCAGAGTAAGACTTAAGACCTTAACCATTAGGCCAGAGTATGAGTCTAAGACCTTAGCTATTAGGCCAGAGTAAGAGTTAAGACCTTAACCATTAGGCCAGAGTAAGAGTTAAGACCTTAAACATTAGGCCAGAGTACGAGTCTACGACCTTAACCAGTAGGCCAGAGTAAGAGTTAAGACCTTAGCTATTAGGCCAGAGTAAGAGTTAAGACCTTAACCAGTAGGCCAGAGTAAGAGTTAAGACCTTAACCAGTAGGCCAGAGTAAGACTTAAGACCTTAACCATTAGGCCAGAGTACGAGTCTAAGACCTTAGCTATAAGGCCAGAGTAAGAGTTAAGACCTTAACCAGTAGGCCAGAGTAAGAGTCTAAGACCTTTGCTATTAGGCCAGAGTAAGATTTAGGACCTTAGCTATTAGGCCATAGTAAGAGTTAAGACCTTAGCTATTAAGCCAGAGTAAGAGTTAAGACCTTAACCAGTAGGCCAGATTAAGAGTTAAGACCGTAACCTGTAGGACAGAGTACGAGTCTAAGACCTTAGCTATTATGCCAGAGTAATAGTTAAGACCTTAGCTATTAGGCCAGTGTAAGAGTTATGACCTTAACCAGTAGGCCAGAGTAAGAGTTAAGACCTTAACCTGTAGGCCATAGTACGAGTCTAAGACCTTAGCTCTTAGGCCAGAGTCAGAGTTAAGACCTTAGCTATTAGGCCAGAGTAAGAGTTAAGACCTTAACCAGTAGGCCGGAGTAAGAGTTAAGACCTTAACCAGTAGGCCAGAGTAAGAGTTAAGACCTTAACCAATAGGCCAGAGTACGAGTCTAAGACCTTAGCCATAAGGCCAGAGTAAGAGTTAAGACCTTAGCTATTAGGCCAGAGTAAGTGTTAAGACCTTAAGCAGTAGGCCAAAGTACGAGTTAAGACCTTAACCAGTAGGCCAGAGTAAGAGTTAAGACCTTAGATGTTAGGCCAGAGTAAGAGTTAAGACCTTAACCTGTAGGCCAGAGTACGAGTCTAAGACCTTAGCTATTAGGCCAGAGTAAGAGTTAAGACCATAGCTATTAGGCCAGAGTAAGAGTTAAGACCTTAGCTATTAGGCCAGAGTAAGAGTTAAGACCTTAACCAGTAGGCCAGAGTAAGAGGTAAGACCTTAACCAGTAGGCTAGAGTAAGAGTTAAGACCTTAACCATTAGGCCAGAGTACGAGTCTAAGACCTTAGCTATTAGGCCAGAGTAAGAGTTAAGACCTTAACCAGTAGGCCAGAGTAAGAGTTAAGACCTTATCCAGTAGGCCAGAGTACGAGTCTAAGACCGTAGCTATTAGGCCAGAGTAAGAGTTAAGACCTTAACCATTAGGCCAGAGTAAGAGTTAAGACCTTAACCATTAGGCCAGAGTACGAGTCTAAGACCTTAACCAGTAGGCCAGAGTAAGAGTTAAGACCTTAGCTATTAGGCCAGAGTAAGAGTTAAGACCTTAACCAGTAGGCCAGAGTAAGACTTAAGACCTTAATTATTAGGCCAGAGTACGAGTCTAAGACCTTAACTATAAGGCCAGAGTAAGAGTTAAGACCTTAACCAGTAGGCCAGATTAAGAGTCTAAGACCGTTGCTATTAGGCCAGAGTAAGATTTAAGACCTTAGCTATTAGGCCATAGTAAGAGTTAAGACCTTAGCTATTAAGCCAGAGTAAGAGTTAAGACCTTAAACAGTAGGCCAGAGTACGAGCCTAAGATCTTAGCTATTAGGCCAGCGTAAGAGTTAAGACCTTAACCTGTAGGCCATAGTATGAGTCTAAGACCTTAGCTATTAGGCCAAAGTAAGAGTTAAGACCTTAACCATTAGGCCAGAGTACGAGTTAAGACCTTAGCTATTAGGCCAGAGTAAGAGTTAAGACCTTAACCAGTAGGCCAGATTAAGAGTTAAGACCGTAAGCTGTAGGACAGAGTATGAGTCTAAGACCTTAGCTATTAGGCCAGAGTAATAGTTAAGACCTTAGCTATTAGGCCAGAGTAAGAGTTAAGACCTTAACCAGTAGGCCAGAGTAAGAGTTAAGACCTTAACCTGTAGGCCATAGTACGAGTCTAAGACCTTAGCTATTAGGCCAGAGTAAGAGTTAAGACCTTAGCTATTAGGCCAGAGTAAGAGTTAAGACCTTAACCAGTAGGCCAGAGTAAGAGTTAAGACCTTAACCAGTAGGCCAGAGTAAGAGTTAAGACCTTAACCAATAGGCCGGAGTGCGAGTCTAAGACCTTAGCAATTAGGCCAGAGTAAGAGTTAAGACCTTAACCAGTAGGCCAGAGTAAGAGTTAAGACCTTATTCAGTAGGCCAGAGTATGAGTCTAAGACCTTAGCTATTAGGCCAGAGTACGAGTCTAAGACCTTAGCTATTAGGCCAGAGTAAGAGTTAAGACCTTAACCAGTAGGCCAGAGTACGAGTCTAAGACCTTAGCTATTAGGCCATAGTACGAGTCTAAGACCTTAGCTATTAGGCCAGAGCAAGAGTTAAGACCTTAACCAGTAGGCCAGAGTACGAGTTAAGAACTTAACCAGTAGGCCAGAGTAAGAGTTAAGACCTTAGCTATTAGGCCAGAGTAAGAGTTAAGACCTTAACCTGTAGGCCAGAGTACGAGTCTAAGACCTTAGCTATTAGGCCAGAGTAAGAGTTAAGACCTTAGCTATTAGGCCAGAGTAAGAGTTAAGACCTTAACCTGTAGGCCAGAGTACGAGTCTAAGACCTTAGCTATTAGGCCATAGTACAAGTCTAAGACCTTAGCTATTAGGCCAGAATAAGAGTTAAGACATTAGCTATTAGTTAAGACCTTAGCTATAAGGCCAGAGTAAGAGTTAAGACCTTAGCTATTAGGCCAGAGTAAGAGTTAAGACCTTAACCAGTAGGCCAAAGTACGAGTTAAGAACTTAACCAGTAGGCCAGAGTAAGAGTTAAGACCTTAGATATTAGGCCAGAGTAAGAGTTAAGACCTTAGCTATTAGGCCAGAGTAAGAGTTAAGACCTTAACCAGTAGGCCAGAGTAAGAGTTAAGACCTTAACCAGTAGGCCAGAGTAAGAGTTAAGACCTTAACCAATAGGCCGGAGTGCGAGTCTAAGACCTTAGCAATTAGGCCAGAGTAAGAGTTAAGACCTTAACCAGTAGGCCAGAGTAAGAGTTAAGACCTTATTCAGTAGGCCAGAGTATGAGTCTAAGACCTTAGCTATTAGGCCAGAGTACGAGTCTAAGACCTTAGCTATTAGGCCAGAGTAAGAGTTAAGACCTTAACCAGTAGGCCAGAGTACGAGTCTAAGACCTTAGCTATTAGGCCATAGTACGAGTCTAAGACCTTAGCTATTAGGCCAGAGCAAGAGTTAAGACCTTAACCAGTAGGCCAGAGTACGAGTTAAGAACTTAACCAGTAGGCCAGAGTAAGAGTTAAGACCTTAGCTATTAGGCCAGAGTAAGAGTTAAGACCTTAACCTGTAGGCCAGAGTACGAGTCTAAGACCTTAGCTATTAGGCCAGAGTAAGAGTTAAGACCTTAACCTGTAGGCCAGAGTACGAGTCTAAGACCTTAGCTATTAGGCCATAGTACAAGTCTAAGACCTTAGCTATTAGGCCAGAATAAGAGTTAAGACGTTAGCTATTAGTTAAGACCTTAGCTATAAGGCCAGAGTAAGAGTTAAGACCTTAGCTATTAGGCCAGAGTAAGAGTTAAGACCTTAACCAGTAGGCCAAAGTACGAGTTAAGAACTTAACCAGTAGGCCAGAGTAAGAGTTAAGACCTTAGATATTAGGCCAGAGTAAGAGTTAAGACCTTAACCTGTAGGCCAGAGTACGAGTCTAAGACCTTAGCTATTAGGCCACAGTAAGAGTTAAGACCATAGCTATTAGGCCAGAGTAAGAGTTAAGACCATAGCTATTAGGCAAGAGTAAGAGTTAAGACCTTAGCTATTAGGCCAGAGTAAGAGTTGAGACCTTAACCTTTAGGCCAGAGTAAGAGTTAAGACCTTAACCATTAGGCCAGAGTACAAGTCTAAGACCTTAGCTATTAGGCCAGAGTAAGAGTTAAGACCTTAGCTATTAGGCCAGAGTAAGAGTTAAGACCTTAACCAGTAGGCCAGAGTAAGAGTTAAGACCTTAACCAGCAGGCCATAGTACGAGTCTAGGACCTTAGCTATTAGGCCAGAGTAAGAGTTAAGACCTTAGCTATTAGGCCAGAGTAAGAGTTAAGACCTTAACCAGTAGGCCAAAGTACGAGTTAAGACCTTAACCAGTAGGCCAGAGTAAGAGTTAAGACCTTAGATGTTAGGCCAGAGTACGAGTAAAGACCTTAACCTGTAGGCCAGAGTACGAGTCTAAGACCTTAGCTATTAGGCCAGAGTAAGAGTTAAGACCATAGCTATTAGGCCAGAGTAAGAGTTAAGACCTTAGCTATTAGGCCAGAGTAAGAGTTAAGACCTTAACCAGTAGGCCAGAGTAAGAGTTAAGACCTTAACCAGTAGGCCAGAGTAAGAGTTAAGACCTTAACCATTAGGCAAGAGTACGAGTCTAAGACCTTAGCTATTAGGCCAGAGTAAGAGTTAAGACCTTATCCAGTAGGCCAGAGTATGAGTCTAAGACCTTAGCTATTAGGCCAGAGTAAGAGTTAAGACCTTAACCATTAGGCCAGAGTAAGAGTTAAGACCTTAACCAGTAGGCCAGAGTACGAGTCTAAGACCTTAAACAGTAGGCCAGAGTAAGAGTTAAGACCTTAGCTATTAGGCCAGAGTAAGAGTTAAGACCTTAACCAGTAGGCCAGAGTAAGAGTTAAGACCTTAACCAGTAGGCCAGAGTAAGACTTAAGACCTTAACCATTAGGCCAGAGTACAAGTCTAAGACCTTAGCTATTAGGCCAGAGTAAGAGTTAAGACCTTAACCATTAGGCCAGAGTAAGAGTTAAGACCTTAAACATTAGGCCAGAGTACGAGTCTACGACCTTAACCAGTAGGCCAGAGTAAGAGTTAAGACCTTAGCTATTAGGCCAGAGTAAGAGTTAAGACCTTAACCAGTAGGCCAGAGTAAGAGTTAAGACCTTAACCAGTAGGCCAGAGTAAGACTTAAGACCTTAACCATTAGGCCAGAGTACGAGTCTAAGACCTTAGCTATAAGGCCAGAGTAAGAGTTAAGACCTTAACCAGTAGGCCAGAGTAAGAGTCTAAGACCTTTGCTATTAGGCCAGAGTAAGATTTAGGACCTTAGCTATTAGGCCATAGTAAGAGTTAAGACCTTAGCTATTAAGCCAGAGTAAGAGTTAAGACCTTAACCAGTAGGCCAGATTAGGAGTTAAGACCGTAACCTGTAGGACAGAGTACGAGTCTAAGACCTTAGCTATTATGCCAGAGTAATAGTTAAGACCTTAGCTATTAGGCCAGAGTAAGAGTTAAGACCTTAACCAGTAGGCCAGAGTAAGAGTTAAGACCTTAACCTGTAGGCCATAGTACAAGTCTAAGACCTTAGCTCTTAGGCCAGAGTCAGAGTTAAGACCTTAGCTATTAGGCCAGAGTAAGAGTTAAGACCTTAACCAGTAGGCCAGAGTAAGACATAAGACCTTAACCAGTAGGCCAGAGTAAGAGTTAAGACCTTAACCAATAGGCCAGAGTACGAGTCTAAGACCTTAGCCATAAGGCCAGAGTAAGAGTTAAGACCTTAGCTATTAGGCCAGAGTAAGTGTTAAGACCTTAAGCAGTAGGCCAAAGTACGAGTTAAGACCTTAACCAGTAGGCCAGAGTAAGAGTTAAGACCTTAGATGTTAGGCCAGAGTAAGAGTTAAGACCTTAACCTGTAGGCCAGAGTACGAGTCTAAGATCTTAGCTATTAGGCCAGAGTAAGAGTTAAGACCATAGCTATTAGGCCAGAGTAAGAGTTAAGACCTTAGCTATTAGGCCAGAGTAAGAGTTAAGACCTTAACCAGTAGGCCAGAGTAAGAGGTAAGACCTTAACCAGTAGGCTAGAGTAAGAGTTAAGACCTTAACCAGTAGGCCAGAGTAAGAGTTAAGACCTTAACCATTAGGCCAGAGTACGAGTCTAAGACCTTAGCTATTAGGCCAGAGTAAGAGTTAAGACCTTAACCAGTAGGCCAGAGTAAGAGATAAGACCTTATCCAGTAGGCCAGAGTACGAGTCTAAGACCGTAGCTATTAGGCCAGAGTAAGAGTTAAGACCTTAACCATTAGGACAGAGTAAGAGTTAAGACCTTAACCAGTAGGCCAGAGTAAGACTTAAGACCTTAATTATTAGGCCAGAGTACGAGTCTAAGACCTTAGCTATAAGGCCAAAGTAAGAGTTAAGACCTTAACCAGTAGGCCAGATTAAGAGTCTAAGACCGTTGCTATTAGGCCAGAGTAAGATTTAAGACCTTAGCTATTAGGCCATAGTAAGAGTTAAGACATTAGCTATTAAGCCAGAGTAAGAGTTAAGACCTTAAACAGTAGGCCAGAGTACGAGCCTAAGACCTTAGCTATTAGGCCAGCGTAAGAGTTAAGACCTTAACCTGTAGGCCATAGTACAAGTCTAAGACCTTAGCTATTAGGCCCAAGTAAGAGTTAAGACCTTAACCATTAGGCCAGAGTACGAGTTAAGACCTTAGCTATTAGGCCAGAGTAAGAGTTAAGACCTTAACCAGTAGGCCAGATTAAGAGTTAAGACCGTAAGCTGTAGGACAGAGTATGAGTCTAAGACCTTAGCTATTAGGCCAGAGTAATAGTTAAGACCTTAGCTATTAGGCCAGAGTAAGAGTTAAGACCTTAACCAGTAGTCCAGAGTAAGAGTTAAGACCTTAACCTGTAGGCCATAGTACGAGTCTAAGACCTTAGCTATTAGGCCAGAGTAAGAGTTAAGACCTTAGCGATTAGGCCAGAGTAAGAGTTAAGACCTTAACCAGTAGGCCAGAGTAAGAGTTAAGACCTTAACCAGTAGGCCAGAGTAAGAGTTAAGACCTTAACCAATAGGCCGGAGTGCGAGTCTAAGACCTTAGCTATTAGGCCAGAGTACGAGTTTAAGACCTTAGCTATTAGGCCAGAGTAAGAGTTAAGACCTTAACCAGTAGGCCAGAGTACGAGTCTAAGACCTTAGCTATTAGGCCAGAGTACGAGTTTAAGACCTTAACCAGTAGGCCAGAGTAAGAGTTAAGACCTTAACCAGTAGGCCAGAGTAAGAGTTAAGACCTTATTCAGTAGGCCAGAGTATGAGTCTAAGACCTTAGCTATTAGGCCAGAGTACGAGTTTAAGACCTTAGCTATTAGGCCAGAGTAAGAGTTAAGACCTTAACCAGTAGGCCAGAGTACGAGTCTAAGACCTTAGCTAATAGGCCATAGTACGAGTCTAAGACCTTAGCTATTAGGCCAGAGCAAGAGTTAAGACCTTAACCAGTAGGCCAGAGTACGAGTTAAGAACTTAACCAGTAGGCCAGAGTAAGAGTTAAGACCTTAGCTATTAGGCCAGAGTAAGAGTTAAGACCTTAACCTGTAGGCCAGAGTACGAGTCTAAGACCTTAGCTATTAGGCGAGAGTAAGAGTTAAGACCTTAGCTATTAGGCCAGAGTAAGAGTTAAGACCTTAACCTGTAGGCCAGAGTACGAGTCTAAGACCTTAGCTATTAGGCCATAGTACAAGTCTAAGACCTTAGCTATTAGGCCAGAATAAGAGTTAAGACGTTAGCTATTAGTTAAGACCTTAGCTATAAGGCCAGAGTAAGAGTTAAGACCTTAGCTATTAGGCCAGAGTAAGAGTTAAGACCTTAACCAGTAGGCCAAAGTACGAGTTAAGAACTTAACCAGTAGGCCAGAGTAAGAGTTAAGACCTTAGATATTAGGCCAGAGTAAGAGTTAAGACCTTAACCTGTAGGCCAGAGTACGAGTCTAAGACCTTAGCTATTAGGCCAGAGTAAGAGTTAAGACCATAGCTATTAGGCCAGAGTAAGAGTTAAGACCTTAGCTATTAGGCCAGAGTAAGAGTTGAGACCTTAACCTTTAGGCCAGAGTAAGAGTTAAGACCTTAACCATTAGGCCAGAGTACAAGTCTAAGACCTTAGCTATTAGGCCAGAGTAAGAGTTAAGACCTTAGCTATTAGGCCAGAGTGAGAGTTAAGACCTTAACCAGTAGGCCAGAGTAAGAGTTAAGACCTTAACCAGCAGGCCATAGTACGAGTCTAGGACCTTAGCTATTAGGCCAGAGTAAGAGTTAAGACCTTAGCTATTAGGCCAGAGTAAGAGTTAAGACCTTAGCTATTAGTTAAGACCTTAGCTATAAGGCCAGAGTAAGAGTTAAGACCTTAGCTATTAGGCCAGAGTAAGAGTTAAGACCTTAACCAGTAGGCCAAAGTACGAGTTAAGACCTTAACCAGTAGGCCAAAGTAAAAGTTAAGACCTTAGATGTTAGGCCAGAGTAAGAGTAAAGACCTTAACCTGTAGGCCAGAGTACGAGTCTAAGACCTTAGCTATTAGGCCAGAGTAAGAGTTAAGACCATAGCTATTAGGCCAGAGTAAGAGTTAAGACCTTAGCTATTAGGCCAGAGTAAGAGTTAAGACCTTAACCAGTAGGCCAGAGTAAGAGTTAAGACCTTAACCAGTAGGCCAGAGTAAGAGTTAAGACCTTAACCATTAGGCAAGAGTACGAGTCTAAGACCTTAGCTATTAGGCCAGAATAAGAGTTAAGACCTTATCCAGTAGGCCAGAGTACGAGTCTAAGACCTTAGCTATTAGGCCAGAGTAAGAGTTAAGACCTTAACCTGTAGGCCAGAGTACGAGTCTAAGACCTTAGCTATTAGGCCAGAGTAAGAGTTAAGACCATAGCTATTAGGCCAGAGTAAGAGTTAAGACCTTAGCTATTAGGCCAGAGTAAGAGTTAAGACCTTAACCAGTAGGCCAGAGTAAGAGGTAAGACCTTAACCAGTAGGCTAGAGTAAGAGTTAAGACCTTAACCATTAGGCCAGAGTACGAGTCTAAGACCTTAGCTATTAGGCCAGAGTAAGAGTTAAGACCTTAACCAGTAGGCCAGAGTAAGAGATAAGACCTTATCCAGTAGGCCAGAGTACGAGTCTAAGACCGTAGCTATTAGGCCAGAGTAAGAGTTAAGACCTTAACCATTAGGACAGAGTAAGAGTTAAGACCTTAACCAGTAGGCCAGAGTAAGACTTAAGACCTTAATTATTAGGCCAGAGTACGAGTCTAAGACCTTAGCTATAAGGCCAGAGTAAGAGTTAAGACCTTAACCAGTAGGCCAGATTAAGAGTCTAAGACCGTTGCTATTAGGCCAGAGTAAGATTTAAGACCTTAGCTATTAGGCCATAGTAAGAGTTAAGACATTAGCTATTAAGCCAGAGTAAGAGTTAAGACCTTAAACAGTAGGCCAGAGTACGAGCCTAAGACCTTAGCTATTAGGCCAGCGTAAGAGTTAAGACCTTAACCTGTAGGCCATAGTACGAGTCTAAGACCTTAGCTATTAGGCCAAAGTAAGAGTTAAGACCTTAACCATTAGGCCAGAGTACGAGTCTAAGACCTTAGCTATTAGGCCAGAGTAAGAGATACGACGTTAACCATTAGGCCAGAGTACGAGTCTAAGACCTTAACCAGTAGGCCGGAGTAAGAGTTAAGACCTTAGCTATTAGGCCAGAGTAAGAGTTAAGACCTTAACCAGTAGGCCAGAGTAAGAGTTAAGACTTTAACCATTAGGCCAGAGTACGAGTCTAAGATCTTAGCTATTAGGCCAGAGTAAGAGTTAAGACATTAACCAGTAGGCCAGAGTACGAGTCTAAGACCTTAGCTATTAGGCCATAGTACGAGTCTAAGACCTTAGCTATTAGGCCAGAGTAAGAGTTAAGACCTTAGCTATTAGTTAAGACCTTACCTATAAGGCCAGAGTAAGAGTTAAGACCTTAGCTATTAGGCCAGAGTAAGAGATAAGACCTTAACTAGTAGGCCAGAGTAAGAGGTAAGACCTTAACCATTAGGCCAGAGTACGAGTCTAAGACCTTAGCTATTAGGCCAGAGTAAGAGTTAAGACCTTAACCAGTAGGCCAGAGTAAGAGTTAAGACCTTAACCTGTAGGCCAGAGTACGAGTCTAAGACCTTAGCTATTAGGCCAGAGTAAGAGGTAAGACCTTAACCAGTAGGCCAGAGTAAGAGTTAAGACCTTAACCATTAGGCCAGAGTACAAGTCTAAGACCTTAGCTGTTAGGCCAGAGTAATAGTTAAGACCTTATCCAGTAGGCCAGAGTAAGAGTTAAGACCTTAGCTATTAGGTCAGAGTAAGAGTTAAGACCTTAACTAGTAGGCCAGAGTAAGAGGTAAGACCTTAACCATTAGGCCAGAGTACGAGTCTAAGACTTTAGCTATTAGGCCAGAGTAAGAGTTAAGACCTTAACCAGTAGGCCAGAGTAAGAGTTAAGACCTTAACCAGTAGGCCATAGTACGAGTCTAAGACCTTAGCTATAAGGCCAGAGTAAGAGTTAAGACCTTTGCTATTAGGCCAGAGGAAGAGTTAAGACCTTAGCTATTAGTTAAGACCTTAGCTATAAGGCCAGAGTAAGAGTTAAGACCTTAGCTATTAGGCCAGAGTAAGAGTTAAGACCTTAACCATTAGGCCAGAGTAAGAGTTAAGACCTTAACCAGTAGGCCAGAGTAAGAGTTAAGACCTTAACCATTAGGCCAGAATACGAGTCTAAGACCTTAACCAGTAGGCCAGAGTAAGAGTTAAGACCTTAGCTATTAGGCCAGAGTAAGAGTTAAGACCTTAACCAGTAGGCCAGAGTAAGAGTTAAGACCTTAACCAGCAGGCCATAGTACGAGTCTAGGACCTTAGCTATTAGGCCAGAGTAAGAGTTAAGACGTTAGCTATTAGGCCAGAGTAAGAGTTAAGACCTTAGCTATTAGTTAAGACCTTAGCTATAAGGCCAGAGTAAGAGTTAAGACCTTAACCAGTAGGCCAGAGTAAGAGTAAAGACCTTAACCTGTAGGCCAGAGTACGAGTCTAAGACCTTAGCTATTAGGCCAGAGTAAGAGTTAAGACCTTAGCTATTAGGCCAGAGTAAGAGTTAAGACCTTAACCATAAGGCCAGAGTAAGACTTAAGACCTTAGCTATTAGGCCAGAGTAAGAGTTAAGACCTTAACCATTAGGCCAGAGTACGAGTCTAAGACCTTAGCTATTAGGCCAGAGTAAGAATTAAGACCTTAACCAGTAGGCCAGAGTACGAGTCTAAGACCTTAGCTATTAGGCCAGAGTAAGAGTTAAGACCTTAGCTATTAGGCCAGAGTAAGAGTTAAGACCTTAACCATTAGGCCAGAGTATGAGTCTAAGACCTTAGCTATTAGGCCAGAGTAAGAGTTAAGACCTTAACTTTTAGGCCCGAGTAAGAGTTAAGACCTTAACCATTAGGCCAGAGTACGAGTCTAAGCCCTTAGCTATTAGCCAGAGTAAGAGTTAAGACCTTATCTATCAGGCCAGAGTAAGAGTTAAGACCTTAACTATTAGGCCAGAGTAAGAGTTAAGACCTTAACCTGTAGGCCAGAGTAAGAGTTAAGACCTTAACCATTAGGCCAGAGTAAGAGTTAAGACCTTAGCTATTAGGCCAGAGTAAGAGTTAAGACCTTAACCATTAGGCCAGAGTACGAGTCTAAGACCTTAGCTATTAGGCCAGAGTAAGAGTTAAGACCTTAGCTATTAGGCCAGAGTAAGAGTTAAGACCTTAAACAGTAGGCCAGTGTAAGAGTTAAGACCTTAGCTATTAGGCCAGAGTAAGAGTTAATACCTTAGCTATTAGGCCAGAGTAAGAGTTAAGACCTTAACCATTAGGCCAGAGTACGAGTATAAGACCTTAGCTATTAGGCCAGAGTAAGAATTAAGACCTTAGCTATTAGGCCAGTGTAAGAGTTAAGACCTTAACCAGTAGGCCAGAGTACGAGTCTAAGACCTTAGCTATTAGGCCAGAGTAAGAGTTAAGACCGTAACCAGTAGGCCAGAGTACGAGTCTAAGACCTTAGCTATTAGTCCAGAGTAAGAGTTAAGACCTTAGCTATTAGGCCAGAGTAAGAGTTAAGACCTTAACCATAAGGCCAGAGTAAGACTTAAGACCTTAGCTATTAGGCCAGAGTAAGAGTTAAGACCTTAACCAGTAGGCCAGAGTAAGAGTTAAGACCTAAGCTATTAGGCCAAAGTAAGAGTTAAGACCTTAGCTATTAGGCCAGAGTAAGAGTTAAGACCTTAACCATTAGGCCTGAGTAAGAGTTAAGACTTTAACCTGTAGGCCAGAGTAAGAGTTAAGACCTTAACCATTAGGCCAGAGTACGAGTCTAAGACCTTAGCTATTAGGCCAGAGTAAGATTTAAGACCTTAACCAGTGGGCCAGAGTAAGAGTTAAGACCTTAGCTATTAGGCCAGAGTAAGAGTTAAGACCTTAGCTATTAGGCCAGAGTAAGAGTTAAGACCTTAACGAGTAGGCCAGAGTAAGAGTTAAGACCTTAACCAGTAGGCCAGAGTACGAGTCTAAGACCTTAGCTATTAGGCCAGAGTAAGAGTTAAGACCTTAACCAGTAGGCCAGAGTAAGAGTTAAGACCTTAGCTATTAGGCCAGAGTAAGAGTTAAGACCTTAGCTATTAGGCCAGAATAAGAGTTAAGACCTTAACCATTAGGCCAGAGTACGAGTCTAAGACCTTAGCTATTAGGCCAGAGTAAGAGTTAAGACCTTAGCTATTAGGCCAGAGTAAGAGTTAAGACCTTAACCAGTAGGCCAGAGTAAGAGTTAAGACCTTAGCTGTTAGGCCAGAGTAAGAGTTAAGACCTTAGCTATTAGGCCAGAGTAACAGTTAAGACCTTAACCATTAGGCCAGAGTACAAGTCTAAGACCTTAGCTATTAGGCCAGAGTAAGAGTTAAGACCTTAACCAGTAGGCCAGAGTACGAGTCTAAGACCGTAGCTATTAGGCCAGAGTAAGAATTAGGACCTTAACCAGTAGGCCAGAGTACGAGTCTAAGGCCTTAGCTATTAGTCCAGAGTAAGAGTTAACACCTTAGCTATTAGGCCAGAGTAAAAGTTAAGACCTTAACCAGTAGGCCAGAGTACGAGTCTAAGACCTTAGCTATTAGGCCAGAGTAAGAGTTAAGACCTTAGCTATTAGGCCAGAGTAAGACTTAAGACCTTAACCAGTAGGCCAGAGTAAGAGTTAAGACCTTAGCTATTAGGCCAGAGTAAGAGTTAAGACCATAACCATTAGGCCAGAGTCCGAGTCTAAGACCTTAGCTATTAGGCCAGAGTAAGAGTTAAGACCTTAACAAGTAGGCCAGAGTAAGAGTTAAGACCTTAGCTATTAGGCCAGAGTAAGAGTTAAGACCTTAGCTATTAGGCCAGAGTAAGAGTTAAGACCTTAACCATTAGGCCAGAGTACGAGTCTAAGACCTTAGCTATTAGGCCAGAGTAAGAGTTAAGACCTTAGCTATTAGGCCAGAGTAAGAGTTAAGACCTTAAACAGTAGGCCAGTGTAAGAGTTAAGACCTTAGCTATTAGGCCAGAGTAAGAGTTAAGACCTTAGCTATTAGGCCAGAGTAAGAGTTAAGACCTTAAGCAGTAGGCCATAGTAAGAGTTAAGACCTTAGCTATTAGGCCAGAGTAAGAGTTAAGACCTTAACCATTAGGCCAGAGTACGAGTATAAGACCTTAGCTATTAGGCCAGAGTAAGAGTTAAGACCTTAGCTATTAGGCCATAGTAAGAGTTAAGACCTTAGCTATTAGGCCACAGTAAGAGTTAAGACCTTAACCAGTAGGCCAGAGTAAGAGTTAAGACCTTCGCTATTAGGCCTGAGTAAGAGTTAAGACCTTAGCTATTAGGCCAGAGTAAGAGTTAAGACCTTAACCAGTAGGCCAGAGAAAGAGTTAAGACCTTAACCATTAGGCCAGAGTACGAGTCTAAGACCTTATCTAATAGGCCAGAGTAAGAGTTAAGACCTTAACCATTAGGCCAGAGTACGAGTCTAAGACCTTAGCTATTAGGCCAGAGTAAGAGTTAAGACCTTAACTATTAGGCCAGAGTAATAAATAAGACCTTAACCTGTAGGCCAAAGTAAGAGTTAAGACCTTAACCATTAGGCCAGAGTGCGAGTCTAAGACCTTAGCGTTTAGGTCAGAGTAAGAGTTAAGACCTTAACCATTAGGCCAGAGTGCGAGTCTAAGACCTTAGCTATTAGGCCAGAGTAAGAGTTAAGACCTTAACCATTAGGCCAGAGTAAGAGTTAAGACCTTAGCTATTAGGCCACAGTAAGAGTTGAGACCTTAAACAGTAGGCCAGAGTAAGAGTTAGGACCTTAGCTATTAGGCCAGAGTAAGAGTTAAGACCTTAGCTATTAGGCCAGAGTAAGAGTTAAGACCTTAACCAGTAGGCTATAGTAAGAGTTAAGACCTTAACCTGTAAGCCAGAGTAAGAGTTAAGACCTTAACCATTAGGCCAGAGTAAGAGTTAAGACCTTAACCTGTAGGCCAGAGTACGAGTCTAAGACCTTAACTATTAGGCCAGAGTAAGAGTTAAGACCTTAGCTATTAGGCCAGAGTAAGAGTTAAGACCTTAACCATTAGGCCAGAGTACGAGTCTAAGACCTTAGCTATTAGGCCAGAGTAAGAGTTAAGACCTTAGCTATCAGGCCAGAGTAAGAGATAAGACCTTAGCTATTAGGCCAGAGTAAGAGTTAAGACCTTAACCATTAGGCCAGATTAAGAGTTAAGACCTTAACCTGTAGGCCAGAATAAGAGTTAAGACCTTAACCATTAGGCCAGAGTACGAGTCTAAGACCTTAGCTATTAGGCCAGAGTACGAGTCTAAGACCTTAGCTATTAGGCCAGAGTAAGAGTTAAGACCTTAACCAGTAGGCCAGAGTACGAGTATAAGACCTTAGCTATTAGGCCAGAGTAAGAGTTAAGACCCTAACCAGTAGGCCAGAGTAAGAGTCTAAGACCTTAGCTATTAGGCCAGAGTAAGAGTTAAGACCTTAAACTGTAGGCCAGAGTAAGAGTTAAGACCTTACCCATTAGGCCACAGTACGAGTCTAAGACCTTAGCTATTAGGCCAGAGTAAGAGTTAAGACCTTAACCATTAGGCCAGAGTACGAGTATAAGACCTTAGCTATTAGGCCAGAGTATGACTCTAAGACCTTAGCTATCAGGCCAGAGTAAGAGTTAAGACCTTAGCAATTAGGCCAGAGAAAGAGCTAAGACCTTAGCTATCGGGCCAGAGTAAGAGTTAAGACCTTAACAAGTAGGCCAGAGTAAGAGTTAAGACCTTAACCAGTAGGCCAGAGTAAGAGTTAAGACCTTAGCTATTAGGCCACAGTAAGAGTTAAGACCTTAACCATTAGGCCAGAGTACGAGTCTAAGACCTTAGCTATTAGGCCAGAGTAAGAGTTAAGACCTTAACCAGTAGGCCAGAGTAAGAGTTAAGACCTTAGCTATTAGGCCAGAGTAAGAGTTAAGACCTTAGCTATTAGGCCAGAGTAAGAGTTAAGAACTTAACCAGTAGGCCAGAGTAAGAGTTAAGACCTTAACCTATAGGCCAGAGTACGAGTCTAAGACCTTAGCTATTAGGCCAGAGTAAGAGTTAAGACCTTAACCATTAGGCCAGAGTACGAGTATAAGACCTTAGCTATTAGGCCAGAGTAAGAGTTAAGACCTTAACCAGTAGGCCAGAGTAAGAGTCTAAGACCTTAGCTATTAGGCCAGAGTAAGAGTTAAGACCTTAACCTGTAGGCCATAGTACGAGTTTAAGACCTTAGCTATTAGGCCAGAGTAAGAGTTAAGACCTTAACCATTAGGCCAGAGTAAGAGTTAGGACCTTAACCAGTAGGCCAGAGTAAGAGTTAAGACCTTAGCTATTAGGCCAGAGTACGAGTCTAAGACCTTAGCTTTTAGACCACAGTAAGAGTTAAGACCTTAGCTATTAGGCCAGAGAAAGAGTTAAGACCTTAACCAGTAGGCCAGAGTAAGAGTTAAGACCTTAACCAGTAGGCCAGAGTAAGATTTAAGACCTTAACCTGCAGGCCATAGTACGAGACTAAGACCTTAGCTATTAGGCCAGAGTAAGAGTTAAAACCTTAACCATTAGGCCAGAGTACGAGTCTAAGACCTTAGCTATTCGACCAGAGTAAGAGTTAAGACCTTAACCATTAGGCCAGAGTAAGAGTTAAGACCTTAACCGGTAGGCCAGAGTATGAGTCTAAGACCTTAGCTATTAGGCCAGAGTAAGAGTTAAGACCTTAACCATTAGGCCAGAGTATGAGTCTAAGACCTTGGCTATTAGGCCAGAGTACGAGTATAAGACCTTAACCAATAGGCCAGTGTAATAGATTAGACCTTAGCTATTAGGCCAGAGTAAGAGTTAAGACCTTAGCTATTAGGCCAGAGTAAGAGTTAAGACCTTAACCATTAGGCCAGAGTACGAGTTTAAGACCTTAGCTATTAGGCCAGAGTAAGAGATACAACCATAACCTGTAGGCCATAGTACGAGCCTAAGACCTTAGCTATTAGGCCAGAGTAAGAGTTAAGACCTTAGCTATTAGACCAGAGTAAGAGTTAAGACCTTAGCTATTAGGCCAGAGAAAGAGTTAAGACCTTATCTATTGGGCCAGAGTAAGAGTTAAGACCTTAACAAGTAGGCCAGAGTATGAGTCTAAGACCTTAGCTATTAGGCCAGAGTAAGAGGTAAGACCTTAACCATTAGGCCAGAGTATGAGTCTAAGACCTTAGCTATTAGGCCAGAGTAAGAGTTAAGACCTTAGCTATTACGCCAGAGTAAGAGTTAAGACCTTAGCTATTAGGCCAGAGTAAGAGTTAAGACCTTAACCAGTAGGCCAGAGTAAGAGTTAAGACCTTAGCTATAAGGCCAGAGTAAGAGTTAAGACCTTAGCTATTAGGCCAGAGTAAGAGTTAAGACCTTAACCAGTAGGTCAGAGTAAGAGTTAAGACCTCAGCTATTAGGCCAGAGTAAGAGTTAAGACCTTAGCTATTAGGCCAGAGTAAGAGTTAAGACCTTAACCAGTAGGCCAGAGTAAGAGTTAAGACCTTAACCTGTAGGCCATAGTACGAGTCTAAGACCTTAGCTATTAGGCCAGAGTAAGAGTTAAGACCTTAGCTATTAGGCCAGAGTAAGAGTTAAGACCTTAGCTATTAGGCCAGAGTAAGAGTTAAGACCTTAAGCAGTAAGCCAGAGTAAGAGTTAAGACCTTAACCAGTAGGCCAGAGTACGAGTCTAAGACCTTAGCTATTAGGCCAGAGTAAGAGTTAAGACCTTAGCTATTAGGCCAGAGAAAGCGTTAAGACCTTAACCAGTAGGCCAGAGTAAGAGTTAAGACCTTAACCAGTAGGCCATAGTACGAGTCTAAGACCTTAGCTATTAGGCCAGAGTAAGAGTTAAGACCTTAACCAGTAGGCCAGAGTACGAGTCTAACACCTTAGCTATTAGGCCAGAGTAAGTGTTAAGACCTTAGCTATTAGGCCAGAGTAAGAGTTAAGACCTTAACCAGTAGGCCAGAGTAAGAGTTAAAACCTTAACAAGTAGGCCAGAGTATGAGTCTAAGACCTTAGCTATTAGGCCAGAGTAAGAGTTAAGACCTTAACCATTAGGCCAGAGTACGAGTCTAAGACCTTAGCTATTAGGCCAGAGTAAGAGTTAAGACCTTAACCAGTAGGCCAGAGTAAGAGTTAAGACCTTAACAATTAGGCAAGAGTATGAGTCTAAGACCTTAGCTATTAGGCCAAAGTAAGAGTTAAGACCTTAAACATTAGGCCAGAGTACGAGTCTAAGACCTTAGCTATTAGGCCAGAGTAAGAGTTAAGACCTTAGCTATTACGCCAGAGTAAGAGTTAAGACCTTAGCTATTAGGCCAGAGTAATAGTTAAGACCTTAACCAGTAGGCCAGAGTAAGAGTTAAGACCTTAGCTATAAGGACAGAGTAAGAGTTAAGACCTTAGCTATTAGGCCAGAGTAAGAGTTAAGACCTTAACCAGTAGGCCAGAGTAAGAGTTAAGACCTTAGCTATTAGGCCAGAGTAAGAGTTAAGACCTTAGCTATTAGGCCAGAGTAAGAGTTAAGACCTTAAGCAGTAGGCCAGAGTAAGAGTTAAGACCTTAACCTGTAGGCCATAGTACGAGTCTAAGACCTTAGCTATTAGGCCAGAGTAAGAGTTAGGACCTTAGCTATTAGGCCAGAGAAAGAGTTAAGACCTTAACCAGTAGGCCAGAGTAAGAGTTAAGACCTTAACCAGTAGGCCATAGTACGAGTCTAAGACCTTAGCTATTAGGCCAGAGTAAGAGTTAAGACCTTAACCAGTAGGCCAGAGTACGAGTCTAACACCTTAGCTATTAGGCCAGAGTAAGTGTTAAGACCTTAGCTATTAGGCCAGAGTAAGAGTTAAGACCTTAACCAGTAGGCCAGAGTAAGAGTTAAAACCTTAACAAGTAGGCCAGAGTATGAGTCTAAGACCTTAGCTATTAGGCCAGAGTAAGAGTTAAGACCTTAACCATTAGGCCAGAGTATGAGTCTAAGACCTTAGCTATTAGGCCAGAGTAAGAGTTAAGACCTTAACCAGTAGGCCAGAGTAAGAGTTAAGACCTTAACAATTAGGCAAGAGTATGAGTCTAAGACCTTAGCTATTAGGCCAAAGTAAGAGTTAAGACCTTAAACATTAGGCCAGAGTACGAGTCTAAGACCTTAGCTATTAGGCCAGAGTAAGAGTTAAGACCTTAGCTATTACGCCAGAGTAAGAGTTAAGACCTTAGCTATTAGGCCAGAGTAAGAGTTAAGACCTTAACCAGTAGGCCAGAGTAAGAGTTAAGACCTTAGCTATAAGGACAGAGTAAGAGTTAAGACCTTAGCTATTAGGCCAGAGTAAGAGTTAAGACCTTAACCAGTAGGCCAGAGTAAGAGTTAAGACCTTAGCTATTAGGCCAGAGTAAGAGTTAAGACCTTAGCTATTAGGCCAGAGTAAGAGTTAAGACCTTAAGCAGTAGGCCAGAGTAAGAGTTAAGACCTTAACCTGTAGGCCATAGTACGAGTCTAAGACCTTAGCTATTAGGCCAGAGTAAGAGTTAGGACCTTAGCTATTAGGCCAGAGAAAGAGTTAAGACCTTAGCTATTAGGCCAGAGTAGTAGTCTAAGACCTTAACCAGTAGGCCAGAGTAAGAGTTAAGACCTTAGCTATTAGGCCAAAGTAAGAGTTAAGACCTTAACCAGTAGGCCTGAGTAAGAGTTAAGACCTTAACCAGAAGGCCAGAGTAAGAGTTAAGACCTTAACCTGTAGGCCATAGTACGAGTCTAAGACCTTAGCTATTAGGCCAGAGTAAGAGTTAAGACCTTAGCTATTAGGCCAGAGTACGAGTTAAGACCTTAACCATTAGGCCAGAGTACGAGTCTAAGACCTTAGCTATTAGGCCAGAGTAAGAGTTAATACCTTAGCTATTTGGCCAGAGTAAGAGTTAAGACCTTAGCTATTAGGCCAGAGTGCGAGTCTAAGACTTTAGCTATTAGGCCAGAGTAAGAGTTAAGACCTTAACCAGTAGGCCAGAGTAAGAGTTAAGACCTTAGCTATAAGGCCAGAGTAAGAGTTAAGACATTAACCATTAGGCCAGAGTAAGAGTTAAGACCTTAGCTATTAGGCCAGAGTAAGAGTTAAGACCTTAACCATTAGGCCAGAGTGTGAGTCTAAGACCTTAGCTATTACGCCAGAGTAAGAGTTAAGACCTTAACCAGTAGGCCAGAGTAAGAGTTAAGACCTTAGCTATTAGGCCAGAGTAAGAGTTAAGACCTTAGCTATTAGACCAGAGTAAGAGTTAAGACCTTAACCTGTAGGCCATAGTACGAGTCTAAGACCTTAGCTATTAGGCCAGAGTAAGAGTTAAGACCTTAACCATTAGGCCAGAGTACGAGTATAAGACCTTAGCTATTAGGCCAGAGTAAGAGTTAAGACCTTAACCAGTAGGCCAGAGTAAGAGTTAAGATCTTAGCTATTAGGCCAGAGTTAGAGTTAAGACCTTAACCATTAGGCCAGAGTAAGAGTTAAGACCTTAACCAGTCGGCCAGAGTACAAGTCTAAGACCTTAGCTATTAGGACAGAGTAAGAGTTAAGACCTTAACCAGTAGGCCAGAGTATGAGTCTAAGACCTTAGCTATTAGGCCAGAGTAAGAGTTAAGATCTTAGCTATTAGGCCAGAGTAAGAGTTAAGACCTTAACCATTAGGCCAGAGTACGAGTCTAAGACCTTAGCAATTAGGCCAGAGTAAGAGTTAAGACCTTAACCAGTAGGCCAGAGCAAGAGTTAAGACCTTAACCAGTAGGCCAGAGTACGAGTCTAAGACTTTAGCTATTAGGCCAGAGTAAGAGTTAAGACCTTAACCATTAGGCCAGAGTGCGAGTCTAAGACCTTAGCTATTAGGCCAGAGTAAGAGTTAAGACCTAGGCCAGAGTAAGAGTTAAGACCTTAGCTATTAGGCCAGAGTAAGAGTTAAGACCTTAACCATTAGGCCAGAGTGTGAGTCTAAGACCTTAGCTATTACGCCAGAGTAAGAGTTAAGACCTTAACCAGTAGGCCAGAGTAAGAGTTAAGACCTTAGCTATTAGGCCAGAGTAAGAGTTAAGACCTTAGCTATTAGACCAGAGTAAGAGTTAAGACCTTAACCTGTAGGCCATAGTACGAGTCTAAGACCTTAGCTATTAGGCCAGAGTAAGAGTTAAGACCTTAACCATTAGGCCAGAGTACGAGTATAAGACCTTAGCTATTAGGCCAGAGTAAGAGTTAAGACCTTAACCAGTAGGCCAGAGTAAGAGTTAAGATCTTAGCTATTAGGCCAGAGTTAGAGTTAAGACCTTAACCATTAGGCCAGAGTAAGAGTTAAGACCTTAGCTATTAGGCCAGAGTAAGAGTTAAGACCTTAAATATTAGGCCAGAGTACGTGTCTAAGACCTTATCTATTAGGCCAGAGTAAGAGTTAAGACCTTAACCAGTAGGCCAGAGTAAGAGTTAAGACCTTAGCTATTAGGCCAGAGTAAGAGTTAAGACCTTAGCTATTAGGCCAGAGTAAGAGTTAAGAACTTAACCAGTAGGCCAGAGTAAGAGTTAAGACCTTAACCTGTAGGCCATAGTACGAGTCTAAGACCTTAGCTATTAGGCCAGAGTAAGAGTTAAGACCTTAACCATTAGGCCAGAGTACGAGTATAAGACCTTAGCTATTAGGCCAGAGTAAGAGTTAAGACCTTAACCAGTAGGCCAGAGTAAGAGTCTAAGACCTTAGCTAATAGGCCAGAGTAAGAGTTAAGACCTTAGCTATTAGGCGAGAGTAAGAGTTAAGACCTTAGCTATTAGGCCAGAGTAAGAGTTAAGAACTTAACCAGTAGGCCAGAGTAAGAGTTAAGACCTTAACCTGTAGGCCATAGTATGAGTCTAAGACCTTAGCTATTAGGCCAGAGTAAGAGTTAAGACCTTAACCATTAGGCCAGGGTACGAGTATAAGACCTTAGCTATTAGGCCAGAGTAAGAGTTAAGACCTTAACCAGTAGGCCAGAGTAAGAGTCTAAGACCTTAGCTATTAGGCCAGAGTAAGAGTTAAGACCTTAACCTGTAGGCAAGAGTTAGAGATAAGACCTTGACCATTAGTCCAGAGTACGAGTCTAAGACCTTAGCTATTAGGCCAGAGTACGAATCTAAAACCTTAGCTATCAGGCCAGAGTAAGAGTTAAGACCTTTGCTATTAGGCCAGAGAAAGAGTTAAGACCTTAGCTATTGGGCCAGAGTAAGAGTTAAGACCTTAACAAGTAGGCCATAGTAAGAGTTAAGACCTTAGCTATTAGGCCAGAGTAAGAGTTAAGACCTTAACCATTAGGCCAGAGTACGAGTATAAGACCTTAGCTATTAGGCCAGAGTAAGAGTTAAGACCTTAGCTATTAGGCCACAGTAAGAGTTAAGACCTTAACCAGTAGGCCAGAGTAAGAGTTAAGACCTTAGCTATTAGGCCAGAGTAAGAGTTAAGACCTTAACCAGTAGGCCAGAGAAAGAGTTAAGACCTTAACCAGTAGGTCAGAGTAAGAGTTAAGACCTTAGCTATTAGGCCAGAGTAAGAGTTAAGACCTTAACCAGTAGGCCAGAGTAAGAGTTAAGACCTTAACCTGTAGGCCATAATACGAGTCTAAGACCTTAGCTATTAGGCCAGAGTAAGAGTTAAGACCTTAGCTATTAGGCCAGAGTAAGAGTTAAGACCTTAACCATTAGGCCAGAGTAAGAGTTAAGACCTTAACCAGTAGGCCAGAGTACGAGTCTAAGACCTTAGCTATTAGGCCAGGGTAAAAGTTAAGACCTTAACCTGTAGGCCATAGTACGAGTCTAAGACCTTGGCTATTAGGACAGAGTAAGAGTTAAGACCTTAACCAGTAGGCCAGAGTACGAGTCTAAGACCTTAGCTATTAGGCCAGAGGAAGAGTTAAGACCTTAGCTATTAGGCCAGAGTAAGAGTTAAGACCTTAAGCAGTAGGCCAGAGTAAGACTTAAGACCTTAACCAGTAGGCCACAGTAAGAGTTAAGACCTTAACCAGTAGGCCATAGTACGAGTCTAAGACCTTAGCTATTAGGCCAGAGTAAGAGTTAAGACCTTAACCAGTAGGCCAGAGTACGAGTCTAAGACCTTAGCTATTAGGCCAGAGTAAGAGTCTAAGACCTTAGCTATTAGGCCAGAGTAAGAGTTAAGACCTTAACCAGTAGGCCAGAGTAAGAGTTAAGACCTTAACCTGTAGGCCAAAGTAAGAGTTAAGACCTTAACCTGTAGGCCATAGTACGAGTCTAAGACCTTAGCTATTAGGCCAGAGTAAGAGTTAAGACCTTAGCTATTAGGCCAGAGTATGAGTCTAAGACCTTAGCTATTAGGCCAGAGTAACAGTTAAGACCTTAGCTATTAGGCCAGAGTAAGAGTTAAGACCTTAACCAGTAGGCCAGAGTAACAGTTAAGACCTTAACCAGTAGGCCAGAGTTCGAGTCTAAGACCTTAGCTATTAGGCCAGAGTAAGAGTTAAGACCTTAGCTATTAGGCCAGAGTAAGAGTTAAGACCTTAACCAATAGGCCAGAGTAAGAGTTAAGACCTTAACCAGTAGGCCATAGTATGAGTCTCAGACCTTAGCTATTAGGCCAGAGTAAGAGTTAAGACCTTAACCAGTAGGCCAGAGTACGAGTCTAAGACCTTAGCTATTAGGCCAGAGTAAGAGTCTAAGACCTTAGCTATTAGGCCAGAGTAAGAGTTAAGACCTTAGCTATTAGGCCAGAGTAAGAGTTAAGACCTTAACCAGTAGGCAAGAGTAAGAGTTAAGACCTTAACCAGTAGGCCAGAGTAAGAGTTAAGACCTTAACCTGTAGGCCATAGTACGAGTCTAAGACCTTAGCTATTAGGCCAGAGTAAGAGTTAAGACCTTAGCTATTAGGCCAGAGTATGAGTCTAAGACCTCAGCTATTAGGCCAGAGTAAGAGTTAAGACCTTAGCTATTAGGCCAGAGTAAGAGTTAAGACCTTAGCTATTAGGCCAGAGTGAGAGTTAAGACCTTAACCAGTAGGCCAGAGTAAGAGTTAAGACCTTAAGCTGTAGGCCATAGTACGAGTCTAAGACCTTAGCTTTTAGGCCAGACTAAGTGTTAAGACCTTAACCAGTAGGCCAGAGTAAGAGTTAATACCTTAACCAGTAGACCAGAGTAAGAGTTAAGACCTTTACCAGTAGGCCAGAGTATGAGTCTAAGACCTTAGCTATTAGGCCAGAGTAAGAGTTAAGACCTTAGCTATTAGGCCAGAGTAAGAGTTAAGACCTTAACCATTAGGCCAGAGTAAGAGTTAAGACCTTAACCAGTAGGCCAGAGTACGAGTCTAAGACCTTAGCTATTAGGCCAGAGTAAGAGTTAAGACCTTAGCTATTAGGCCAGAGTAAGAGTTAAGACCTTAACCAGTAGGCCAGAGTAAGAGTTAAGACCTTAACCTGTAGGCCAGAGTAAGAGTTAAGACCTTAACCTGTAGGCCATAGTACGAGTCTAAGACCTTAGCTATTAGGCCAGAGTAAGAGTTAAGACCTTAGCTATTAGGCCAGAGTATGAGTCTAAGACCTTAGCTATTAGGCCAGAGTAACAGTTAAGACCTTAGCTATTAGGCCAGAGTAAGAGTTAAGACCTTAGCTATTAGGCCAGAGAAAGAGTTAAGACCTTAACCAGTAGGCCAGAGTAAGAGTTAAGACCTTAACCAGTAGGCCATAGTACGAGTCTAAGACCTTAGCTATTAGGCCAGAGTAAGAGTTAAGACCTTAACCAGTAGGCCAGAGTACGAGTCTAACACCTTAGCTATTAGGCCAGAGTAAGTGTTAAGACCTTAGCTATTAGGTTAAGACCTTAACCAGTAGGCCAGAGTAAGAGTTAAGACCTTAACAAGTAGGCCAGAGTATGAGTCTAAGACCTTAGCTATTAGGCCAGAGTAAGAGTTAAGACCTTAACCATTAGGCCAGAGTACGAGTCTAAGACCTTAGCTATTAGGCCAGAGTAAGAGTTAAGACCTTAACCAGTAGGCCAGAGTAAGATTTAAGACCTTAACAATTAGGCAAGAGTACGAGTCTAAGACCTTAGCTATTAGGCCAGAGTAAGATTTAAGACCTTAACCAGTGGGCCAGAGTAAGAGTTAAGACCTTAGCTATTAGGCCAGAGTAAGAGTTAAGACCTTAGCTATTAGGCCAGAGTAAGAGTTAAGACCTTAGCTATTAGGCCAGAGTAAGAGTTAAGACCTTAACCAGTAGGCCAGAGTAAGAGTTAAGACCTTAGCTATTAGGCCAGAGTAAGAGTTAAGACCTTAGCTATTAGGCCAGAGTAAGAGTTAAGACCTTAACCATTAGGCCAGAGTACGAGTCTAAGACCTTAGCTATTAGGCCAGAGTAAGAGTTAAGACCTTAACCAGTAGGCCAGAGTACGAGTCTAAGACCGTAGCTATTAGGCCAGAGTAAGAATTAGGACCTTAACCAGTAGGCCAGAGTACGAGTCTAAGGCCTTAGCTATTAGTCCAGAGTAAGAGTTAAGACCTTAGCTATTAGGCCAGAGTAAAAGTTAAGACCTTAACCAGTAGGCCAGAGTAAGAGTTAAGACCTTAGCTATTAGGCCAGAGTAAGAATTAGGACCTTAGCTATTAGGTCAGAATAAGAGTTAAGACCTTAACCATTAGGCCAGAGTACGAGTCTAAGACCTTAGCTATTAGACCAGAGTAAGAGTTAAGACCTTAGCTATTAGGCCAGAGTAAGAGTTAAGACCTTAACCAGTAGGCCAGAGTAAGAGTTAAGACCTTAGCTATTAGGCCAGAGTAAGAGTTAAGACCTTAACCATTAGGCCAGAGTACGAGTCTAAGACCTTAGCTATTAGGCCGGAGTAAGAGTTAAGACCTTAACCAGTAGGCCAGAGTAAGAGTCTAAGACCGTAGCTATTAGGCCAGAGTAAGAATTAGGACCTTAACCAGTAGGCCAGAGTACGAGTCTAAGGCCTTAGCTATTAGTCCAGAGTAATAGTTAAGACCTTAGCTATTAGGCCAGAGTAAGAGTTAAGACCTTAACCATTAGGCCAGAGTAAGAGTTAAGACCTTAGCTATTAGGCCAGAGTAAGAGTTAAGACCTTAACCATTAGGCCAGAGTACGAGTCTAAGACCTTAGCTATTAGGCCAGAGTAAGAGTTAAGACCTTAGCTATTAGGCCAGAGTAAGAGTTAAGACCTTAAACAGTAGGCCAGTGTAAGAGTTAAGACCTTAGCTATTAGGCCAGAGTAAGAGTTAAGACCTTAGCTATTAGGCCAGAGTAAGAGTTAAGACCTTAAGCAGTAGGCCATAGTAAGAGTTAAGACCTTAGCTATTAGGCCAGAGTAAGAGTTAAGACCTTAACCATTAGGCCAGAGTACGAGTATAAGACCTTAGCTATTAGGCCAGAGTAAGAGTTAAGACCTTAGCTATTAGGCCAGAGTAAGAGTTAAGACCTTAGCTATTAGGCCACAGTAAGAGTTAAGACCTTAACCAGTAGGCCAGAGTAAGAGTTAAGACCTTAGCTATTAGGCCAGAGTAAGAGTTAAGACCTTAACCAGTAGGCCAGAGAAAGATTTAAGACCTTAACCATTAGGCCAGAGTACGAGTCTAAGACCTTATCTAATAGGCCAGAGTAAGAGTTAAGACCTTAACCATTAGGCCAGAGTACGACTCTAAGACCTTAGCTATTAGGCCAGAGTAAGAGTTAAGACCTTAGCTATTAGGCCAGAGTAAGAGTTAAGACCTTAACCAGTAGGCCATAGTAAGAGTTAAGACCTTAACCTGTAAGCCAGAGTAAGAGTTAAGACCTTAACCATTAGGCCAGAGTAAGAGTTAAGACCTTAACCTGTAGGCCAGAGTACGAGTCTAAGACCTTAGCTATTAGGCCAGAGTAAGAGTTAAGACCTTAGCTATTAGGCCAGAGTAAGAGTTAAGACCTTAACCATTAGGCCAGAGTATGAGTCTAAGACCTTAGCTATCAGGCCAGAGTAAGAGATAAGACCTTAGCTATTAGGCCAGAGTAAGAGTTAAGACCTTAACCATTAGGCCAGATTAAGAGTTAAGACCTTAACCTGTAGGCCAGAATAAGAGTTAAGACCTTAACCATTAGGCCAGAGTACGAGTCTAAGACCTTAGCTATTAGGCCAGAGTACGAGTCTAAGACCTTAGCTATTAGGCCAGAGTAAGAGTTAAGACCTTAACCAGTAGGCCAGAGTACGAGTCTAAGACCTTAGCTATTAGGCCAGAGTAAGAGTTAAGACCTTAACCAGTAGGCCAGAGTACGAGTCTAAGACCTTAGCTATTAGTCCAGAGTAAGAGTTAAGACCTTAGCTATTAGGCCAGAGTAAGAGTTAAGACCTTAACCATAAGGCCAGAGTAAGACTTAAGACCTTAGCTATTAGGCCAGAGTAAGAGTTAAGACCTTAACCATTAGGCCAGAGTACGAGTCTAAGACCTTAGTTATTAGGCCAGAGTAAGAATTAAGACCTTAACCAGTAGGCCAGAGTACGAGTCTAAGACCTTAGCTATTAGGCCAGAGTAAGAGTTAAGACCTTAGCTATTAGGCCAGAGTAAGAGTTAAGACCTTAACCATTAGGCCAGAGTATGAGTCTAAGACCTTAGCTATTAGGCCAGAGTAAGAGTTAAGACCTTAACGTTTAGGCCAGAGTAAGAGTTAAGACCTTAACCATTAGGCCAGAGTACGAGTCTAAGCCCTTAGCTATTAGCCAGAGTAAGAGTTAAGACCTTATCTATCAGGCCAGAGTAAGAGTTAAGACCTTAACTATTAGGCCAGAGTAAGAGTTAAGACCTTAACCTGTAGGCCAGAGTACGAGTTAAGACCTTAACCATTAGGCCAGAGTAAGAGTTAAGACCTTAGCTATTAGGCCAGAGTAAGAGTTAAGACCTTAACCATTAGGCCAGAGTACGAGTCTAAGACCTTAGCTATTAGGCCAGAGTTAGAGTTAAGACCTTAGCTATTAGGCCAGAGTAAGAGTTAAGACCTTAAACAGTAGGCCAGTGTAAGAGTTAAGACCTTAGCTATTAGGCCAGAGTAAGAGTTAATACCTTAGCTGTTAGGCCAGAGTAAGAGTTAAGACCTTAACCATTAGGCCAGAGTACGAGTATAAGACCTTAGCTATTAGGCCAGAGTAAGAATTAAGACCTTAGCTATTAGGCCAGTGTAAGAGTTAAGACCTTAACCAGTATGCCAGAGTAAGTGTTAAGACCTTAGCTATTAGGCCAGAGTAAGAGTTAAGACCTTAGCTATTAGGGCAGAGTAAGAGTTAAGACCTTAACCACTAGGCCAGAGTAAAAGTTAAGCTCTTAACCATTAGGCCAGAGTACGAGACTAAGACCTTAGCTATTAGGCCAGAGTAAGAGTTAAGACCTTAACCATTAGGCCAGAGTACGAGTCTAAGACCTTAGCTATTAGGCCAGAGTAAGAGTTAAGACCTTAATCAGTAGGCCAAAGTAAGAGTTAAGACCATAGCTATTAGGCCAGAGTAAGAGTTAAGACATTAACTATTTGGCCAGAGTAAGAGTTAAGACATTAACTATTTGGCCAGAGTAAGAGTTAAGACCATAACCATTAGGCCAGAGTCTGAGTCTAAGACCTTAGCTATTAGGCCAGAGTAAGAGTTAAGACATTAGCTTTTAGGCCAGAGTAAGAGTTAAGACCTTAACCAGTAGGCCAGAGTAAGAGTTAAGACCTTAGCTATTAGGCCAAAGTAAGAGTTAAGACCTTAGCTATTAGGCCAGAGTATGAGTTAAGACCTTAACCAGTAGGCCAGAGTAAGAGTTTAGACCTTAACCAGTGGGCCAGAGTTCGAATCTAAGACCTTAGCTATTAGGCCAGAGTAAGAGTTAAGACCTTAGCTATTAGGCCAGAGTAAGAGTTAAGACCTTAACCATTAGGCCTGAGTAAGAGTTAAGACTTTAACCTGTAGGCCAGAGTAAGAGTTAAGACCTTAACCATTAGGCCAGAGTACGAGTCTAAGACCTTAGCTATTAGGCCAGAGTAAGATTTAAGACCTTAACCAGTGGGCCAGAGTAAGAGTTAAGAGCTTAGCTATTAGGCCAGAGTAAGAGTTAAGACCTTAACGAGTAGGCCAGAGTAAGAGTTAAGACCTTAACCAGTAGGCCAGAGTACGAGTCTAAGACCTTAGCTATTAGGCCAGAGTAAGAGTTAAGACCTTAACCAGTAGGCCAGAGTAAGAGTTAAGACCTTAGCTATTAGGCCAGAGTAAGAGTTAAGACCTTAGCTATTAGGCCAGAATAAGAGTTAAGACCTTAACCATTAGGCCAGAGTACGAGTCTAAGACCTTAGCTATTAGGCCAGAGTAAGAGTTAAGACCTTAGCTATTAGGCCAGAGTAAGAGTTAAGACCTTAACCAGTAGGCCAGAGTAAGAGTTAAGACCTTAGCTATTAGGCCAGAGTAAGAGTTAAGACTTTAGCTATTAGGCCAGAGTAAGAGTTAAGACCTTAACCATTAGGCCAGAGTACGAGTCTAAGACCTTAGCTATTAGGCCAGAGTAAGAGTTAAGACCTTAACCAGTAGGCCAGAGTACGAGTCTAAGACCGTAGCTATTAGGCCAGAGTAAGAATTAGGACCTTAACCAGTAGGCCAGAGTACGAGTCTAAGGCCTTAGCTATTAGTCCAGAGTAAGAGTTAACACCTTAGCTATTAGGCCAGAGTAAAAGTTAAGACCTTAACCAGTAGGCCAGAGTACGAGCCTAAGACCTTAGCTATTAGGCCAGAGTAAGAGTTAAGACCTTAGCTATTAGGCCAGAGTAAGAGTTAAGACCTTAACCAGTAGGCCAGAGTAAGAGTTAAGACCTTAGCTATTAGGCCAGAGTAAGAGTTAAGACCTTAACCATTAGGCCAGAGTACGAGTCTAAGACCTTAGCTATTAGGCCAGAGTAAGAGTTAAGACCTTAACCAGTAGGCCAGAGTAAGAGTTAAGACCTTAGCTATTAGGCCAGAGTAAGAGTTAAGACCTTAACCATTAGGCCAGAGTACGAGTCTAAGACCTTAGCTATTAGGCCAGAGTAAGAGTTAAGACCTTAGCTATTAGGCCAGAGTAAGAGTTAAGACCTTAAACAGTAGGCCAGTGTAAGAGTTAAGACCTTAGCTATTAGGCCAGAGTAAGAGTTAAGACCTTAGCTATTAGGCCAGAGTAAGAGTTAAGACCTTAAGCAGTAGGCCATAGTAAGAGTTAAGACCTTAGCTATTAGGCCAGAGTAAGAGTTAAGACCTTAACCATTAGGCCAGAGTACGAGTATAAGACCTTAGCTATTAGGCCAGAGTAAGAGTTAAGACCTTAGCTATTAGGCCAGAGTAAGAGTTAAGACCTTAGCTATAAGGCCACAGTAAGAGTTAAGACCTTAACCAGTAGGCCAGAGTAAGAGTTAAGACCTTAGCTATTAGGCCTGAGTAAGAGTTAAGACCTTAGCTATTAGGCCAGAGTAAGAGTTAAGACCTTAACCAGTAGGCCAGAGAAAGAGTTAAGACCTTAACCATTAGGCCAGAGTACGAGTCTAAGACCTTATCTAATAGGCCAGAGTAAGAGTTAAGACCTTAACCATTAGGCCAGAGTACGAGTCTAAGACCTTAGCTATTAGGCCAGAGTAAGAGTTAAGATCTTAACTATTAGGCCAGAGTAATAGTTAAGACCTTAACCTGTAGGCCAAAGTAAGAGTTAAGACCTTAACCATTAGGCCAGAGTGCGAGTCTAAGACCTTAGCGTTTAGGCCAGAGTAAGAGTTAAGACCTTAACCATTAGGCCAGGGTGCGAGTCTAAGACCTTAGCTATTAGGCCAGAGTAAGAGTTAAGACCTTAACCATTAGGCCAGAGTAAGAGTTAAGACCTTAGCTATTAGGCCACAGTAAGAGTTGAGACCTTAAACAGTAGGCCAGAGTAAGAGTTAGGACCTTAGCTATTAGGCCAGAGTAAGAGTTAAGACCTTAGCTATTAGGCCAGAGTAAGAGTTAAGACCTTAACCAGTAGGCTATAGTAAGAGTTAAGACCTTAACCTGTAAGCCAGAGTAAGAGTTAAGACCTTAACCATTAGGCCAGAGTAAGAGTTAATACCTTAACCTGTAGGCCAGAGTACGAGTCTAAGACCTTAGCTATTAGGCCAGAGTAAGAGTTAAGACCTTAGCTATTAGGCCAGAGTAAGAGTTAAGACCTTAACCATTAGGCCAGAGTACGAGTCTAAGACCTTAGCTATTAGGCCAGAGTAAGAGTTAAGACCTTAGCTATCAGGCCAGAGTAAGAGATAAGACCTTAGCTATTAGGCCAGAGTAAGAGTTAAGACCTTAACCATTAGGCCAGATTAAGAGTTAAGACCTTAACCTGTAGGCCAGAATAAGAGTTAAGACCTTAACCATTAGGCCAGAGTACGAGTCTAAGACCTTAGCTATTAGGCCAGAGTACGAGTCTAAGACCTTAGCTATTAGGCCAGAGTAAGAGTTAAGACCTTAACCAGTAGGCCAGAGTACGAGTCTAAGACCTTAGCTATTAGGCCAGAGTAAGAGTTAAGACCTTAACCAGTAGGCCAGAGTAAGAGTCTAAGACGTTAGCTATTAGTCCAGAGTAAGAGTTAAGACCTTAGCTATTAGGCCAGAGTAAGAGTTAAGACCTTAACCATAAGGCCAGAGTAAGACTTAAGACCTTAGCTATTAGGCCAGAGTAAGAGTTAAGACCTTAACCATTAGGCCAGAGTACGAGTCTAAGACCTTAGCTATTAGGCCAGAGTAAGAATTAAGACCTTAACCAGTAGGCCAGAGTACGAGTCTAAGACCTTAGCTATTAGGCCAGAGTAAGAGTTAAGACCTTAGCTATTAGGCCAGAGTAAGAGTTAAGACCTTAACCATTAGGCCAGAGTATGAGTCTAAGACCTTAGCTATTAGGCCAGAGTAAGAGTTAAGACCTTAGCTTTTAGGCCAGAGTAAGAGTTAAGACCTTAACCATTAGGCCAGAGTACGAGTCTAAGCCCTTAGCTATTAGCCAGAGTAAGAGTTAAGACCTTATCTATCAGGCCAGAGTAAGAGTTAAGACCTTAACTATTAGGCCAGAGTAAGAGTTAAGACCTTAACCTGTAGGCCAGAGTAAGAGTTAAGACCTTAACCATTAGGCCAGAGTAAGAGTTAAGACCTTAGCTATTAGGCCAGAGTCAGAGTTAAGACCTTAAACAGTAGGCCAGTGTAAGAGTTAAGACCTTAGCTATTAGGCCAGAGTAAGAGTTAATACCTTAGCTATTAGGCCAGAGTAAGAGTTAAGACCTTAACCATTAGGCCAGAGTACGAGTATAAGACCTTAGCTATTAGGCCAGAGTAAGAATTAAGACCTTAGCTATTAGGCCAGTGTAAGAGTTAAGACCTTAACCAGTAGGCCAGAGTAAGTGTTAAGACCTTAGCTATTAGGCCAGAGTAAGAGTTAAGACCTTAGCTATTAGGGCAGAGTAAGAGTTAAGACCTTAACCACTAGGCCAGAGTAAGAGTTAAGACCTTAACCATTAGGCCAGAGTACGAGACTAAGACCTTAGCTATTAGGCCAGAGTAAGAGTTAAGACCTTAACCATTAGGCCAGAGTACGAGTCTAAGACCTTAGCTATTAGGCCAGAGTAAGAGTTAAGACCTTAACCAGTAGGCCAAAGTAAGAGTTAAGACCTTAGCTATTAGGCCAGAGTAAGAGTTAAGACATTAACTATTTGGCCAGAGTAAGAGTTAAGACCATAACCATTAGGCCAGAGTCTGAGTCTAAGACCTTAGCTATTAGGCCAGAGTAAGAGTTAAGACCTTAGCTTTTAGGCCAGAGTAAGAGTTAAGACCTTAACCAGTAGGCCAGAGTAAGAGTTAAGACCTTAGCTATTAGGCCAAAGTAAGAGTTAAGACCTTAGCTATTAGGCCAGAGTATGAGTTAAGACCTTAACCAGTAAGCCAGAGTAAGAGTTTAGACCTTAACCAGTGGGCCAGAGTTCGAATTTAAGACCTTAGCTATTAGGCCAGAGTAAGAGTTAAGACGTTAGCTATTAGGCCAGAGTAAGAGTTAAGACCTTAGCTATTAGGCCAGAGTAAGAGTTAAGACCTTAACCATTAGGCCTGAGTAAGAGTTAAGACTTTAACCTGTAGGCCAGAGTAAGAGTTAAGACCTTAACCATTAGGCCAAAGTACGAGTCTAAGACCTTAGCTATTAGGCCAGAGTAAGATTTAAAACCTTAACCAGTGGGCCAGAGTAAGAATTAAGACCTTAGCTATTAGGCCAGAGTAAGAGTTAAGACCTTAGCTATTAGGCCAGAGTAAGAGTTAAGACCTTAACGAGTAGGCCAGAGTAAGAGTTAAGACCTTAACCAGTAGGCCAGAGTACGAGTCTAAGACCTTAGCTATTAGGCCAGAGTAAGAGTTAAGACCTTAACCAGTAGGCCAGAGTAAGAGTTAAGACCTTAGCTATTAGGCCAGAGTAAGAGTTAAGACCTTAGCTATTAGGCCAGAATACGAGTTAAGACCTTAACCATTAGGCCAGAGTACAAGTCTAAGACCTTAGCTATTAGGCCAGAGTAAGAGTTAAGACCTTAGCTATTAGGCCAGAGTAAGAGTTAAGACCTTAGCTATTAGGCCAGAGTAAGAGTTAAGACCTTAGCTATTAGGCCAGAGTAAGAGTTAAGACCTTAACCATTAGGCCAGAGTACAAGTCTAAGACCTTAGCTATTAGGCCAGAGTAAGAGTTAAGACCTTAACCAGTAGGCCAGAGTACGAGTCTAAGACCGTAGCTATTAGGCCAGAGTGAGAATTAGGACCTTAACCAGTAGGCCAGAGTACGAGTCTAAGGCCTTAGCTATTAGTCCAGAGTAAGAGTTAACACCTTAGCTATTAGGCCAGAGTAAAAGTTAAGACCTTAACCAGTAGGCCAGAGTAAGAGTTAAGACCTTAGCTATTAGGCCAGAGTAAGAATTAAGACCTTAGCTATTAGGCCAGAATAAGAGTTAAGACCTTAACCATTAGGCCAGAGTACGAGTCTAAGACCTTAGCTATTAGGCCAGAGTAAGAGTTAAGACCTTAGCTATTAGGCCAGAGTAAGAGTTAAGACCTTAACCAGTAGGCCAGAGTAAGAGTTAAGACCTTAGCTATTAGGCCAGAGTAAGAGTTAAGACCTTAACCATTAGGCCAGAGTACGAGTCTAAGACCTTAGCTATTAGGCCAGAGTAAGAGTTAAGACCTTAACCAGTAGGCCAGAGTAAGAGTCTAAGACCGTAGCTATTAGGCCAGAGTAAGAATTAGGACCTTAACCAGTAGGCCAGAGTACGAGTCTAAGGCCTTAGCTATTAGTCCAGAGTAAGAGTTAAGACCTTAGCTATTAGGCCAGAGTAAGAGTTAAGACCTTAGCTATTAGGCCAGAGTAAGAGTTAAGACCTTAGCTATTAGGCCAGAGTAAGAGTTAAGACCTTAACCAGTAGGCCAGAGTACGAGTCTAAGACCTTAGCTATTAGGCCAGAGTAAGAGTTAAGACCTTAGCTATTAGGCCAGAGTAAGAGTTAAGACCTTAAACAGTAGGCCAGTGTAAGAGTTAAGACCTTAGCTATTAGGCCAGAGTAAGAGTTAAGACCTTAGCTATTAGGCCAGAGTAAGAGTTAAGATCTTAAGCAGTAGGCCATAGTAAGAGTTAAGACCTTAGCTATTAGGCCAGAGTAAGAGTTAAGACCTTAACCATTAGGCCAGAGTACGAGTATAAGACCTTAGCTATTAGGCCAGAGTAAGAGTTAAGACCTTAGCTATTAGGCCGCAGTAAGAGTTAAGACCTTAACCATTAGGCCAGAGTAAGAGTCTAAGACCGTAGCTATTAGGCCAGAGTAAGAATTAGGACCTTAACCAGTAGGCCAGAGTACGAGTCTAAGGCCTTAGCTATTAGTCCAGAGTAATAGTTAAGACCTTAGCTATTAGGCCAGAGTAAGAGTTAAGACATTAACCATTAGGCCAGAGTAAGAGTTAAGACCTTAGCTATTAGGCCAGAGTAAGAGTTAAGACCTTAACCATTAGGCCAGAGTACGAGTCTAAGACCTTAGCTATTAGGCCAGAGTAAGAGTTAAGACCTTAGCTATTAGGCCAGAGTAAGAGTTAAGACCTTAAACAGTAGGCCAGTGTAAGAGTTAAGACCTTAGCTATTAGGCCAGAGTAAGAGTTAAGACCTTAGCTATTAGGCCAGAGTAAGAGTTAAGACCTTAAGCAGTAGGCCATAGTAAGAGTTAAGACCTTAGCTATTAGGCCAGAGTAAGAGTTAAGACCTTAACCATTAGGCCAGAGTACGAGTATAAGACCTTAGCTATTAGGCCAGAGTAAGAGTTAAGACCTTAGCTATTAGGCCAGAGTAAGAGTTAAGACCTTAACCAGTAGGCCAGAGTAAGAGTTAAGACCTTAGCTATTAGGCCAGAGTAAGAGTTAAGACCTTAACCAGTAGGCCAGAGAAAGAGTTAAGACCTTAACCATTAGGCCAGAGTACGAGTCTAAGACCTTATCTAATAGGCCAGAGTAAGAGTTAAGACCTTAACCATTAGGCCAGAGTACGACTCTAAGACCTTAGCTATTAGGCCAGAGTAAGAGTTAAGACCTTAAACAGTAGGCCAGTGTAAGAGTTAAGACCTTAGCTATTAGGCCAGAGTAAGAGTTAAGACCTTAACCAGTAGGCCATAGTAAGAGTTAAGACCTTAACCTGTAAGCCAGAGTAAGAGTTAAGACCTTAACCATTAGGCCAGAGTAAGAGTTAAGACCTTAACCTGTAGGCCAGAGTACGAGTCTAAGACCTTAGCTATTAGGCCAGAGTAAGAGTTAAGACCTTAGCTATTAGGCCAGAGTAAGAGTTAAGACCTTAACCATTAGGCCAGAGTACGAGTCTAAGACCTTAGCTATTAGGCCAGAGTAAGAGTTAAGACCTTAGCTATCAGGCCAGAGTAAGAGATAAGACCTTAGCTATTAGGCCAGAGTAAGAGTTAAGACCTTAACCATTAGGCCAGATTAAGAGTTAAGACCTTAACCTGTAGGCCAGAATAAGAGTTAAGACCTTAACCATTAGGCCAGAGTACGAGTCTAAGACCTTAGCTATTAGGCCAGAGTACGAGTCTAAGACCTTAGCTATTAGGCCAGAGTAAGAGTTAAGACCTTAACCAGTAGGCCAGAGTACGAGTCTAAGACCTTAGCTATTAGGCCAGAGTAAGAGTTAAGACCTTAACCAGTAGGCCAGAGTACGGGTCTAAGACCTTAGCTATTAGTCCAGAGTAAGAGTTAAGACCTTAGCTATTAGGCCAGAGTAAGAGTTAAGACCTTAACCATAAGGCCAGAGTAAGACTTAAGACCTTAGCTATTAGGCCAGAGTAAGAGTTAAGACCTTAACCATTAGGCCAGAGTACGAGTCTAAGACCTTAGCTATTAGGCCAGAGTAAGAATTAAGACCTTAACCAGTAGGCCAGAGTACGAGTCTAAGACCTTAGCTATTAGGCCAGAGTAAGAGTTAAGACCTTAGCTATTAGGCCAGAGTAAGAGTTAAGACCTTAACCATTAGGCCAGAGTATGAGTCTAAGACCTTAGCTATTAGGCCAGAGTAAGAGTTAAGACCTTAACTTTTAGGCCAGAGTAAGAGTTAAGACCTTAACCATTAGGCCAGAGTACGAGTCTAAGCCCTTAGCTATTAGCCAGAGTAAGAGTTAAGACCTTATCTATCAGGCCAGAGTAAGAGTTAAGACCTTAACTATTAGGCCAGAGTAAGAGTTAAGACCTTAACCTGTAGGCCAGAGTAAGAGTTAAGACCTTAACCATTAGGCCAGAGTAAGAGTTAAGACCTTAGCTATTAGGCCAGTGTAAGAGTTAAGACCTTAACCATTAGGCCAGAGTACGAGTCTAAGACCTTAGCTATTAGGCCAGAGTAAGAGTTAAGACCTTAGCTATTAGGCCAGAGTAAGAGTTAAGACCTTAAACAGTAGGCCAGTGTAAGAGTTAAGACCTTAGCTATTAGGCCAGAGTAAGACTTAATACCTTAGCTATTAGGCCAGAGTAAGAGTTAAGACCTTAACCATTAGGCCAGAGTACGAGTATAAGACCTTAGCTATTAGGCCAGAGTAAGAATTAAGACCTTAGCTATTAGGCCAGTGTAAGAGTTAAGACCTTAACCAGTAGGCCAGAGTAAGTGTTAAGACCTTAGCTATTAGGCCAGAGTAAGAGTTAAGACCTTAGCTATTAGGGCAGAGTAAGAGTTAAGACCTTAACCACTAGGCCAGAGTAAAAGTTAAGACCTTAACCATTAGGCCAGAGTACGAGACTAAGACCTTAGCTATTAGGCCAGAGTAAGAGTTAAGACCTTAACCATTAGGCCAGAGTACGAGTCTAAGACCTTAGCTATTAGGCCAGAGTAAGAGTTAAGACCTTAACCAGTAGGCCAAAGTAAGAGTTAAGACCATAGCTATTAGGCCAGAGTAAGAGTTAAGACATTAACTATTTGGCCAGAGTAAGAGTTAAGACATTAACTATTTGGCCAGAGTAAGAGTTAAGACCATAACCATTAGGCCAGAGTCTGAGTCTAAGACCTTAGCTATTAGGCCAGAGTAAGAGTTAAGACCTTAGCTTTTAGGCCAGAGTAAGAGTTAAGACCTTAACCAGTAGGCCAGAGTAAGAGTTAAGACCTTAGCTATTAGGCCAAAGTAAGAGTTAAGACCTTAGCTATTAGGCCAGAGTATGAGTTAAGACCTTAACCAGTAGGCCAGAGTAAGAGTTTAGACCTTAACCAGTGGGCCAGAGTTCGAATCTAAGACCTTAGCTATTAGGCCAGAGTAAGAGTTAAGACGTTAGCTATTAGGCCAGAGTAAGAGTTAAGACCTTAGCTATTAGGCCAGAGTAAGAGTTAAGACCTTAACCATTAGGCCTGAGTAAGAGTTAAGACTTTAACCTGTAGGCCAGAGTAAGAGTTAAGACCTTAACCATTAGGCCAGAGTACGAGTCTAAGACCTTAGCTAATAGGCCAGAGTAAGATTTAAGACCTTAACCAGTGGGCCAGAGTAAGAGTTAAGACCTTAGCTATTAGGCCAGAGTAAGAGTTAAGACCTTAACGAGTAGGCCAGAGTAAGAGTTAAGACCTTAACCAGTAGGCCAGAGTACGAGTCTAAGACCTTAGCTATTAGGCCAGAGTAAGAGTTAAGACCTTAACCAGTAGGCCAGAGTAAGATTTAAGACCTTAGCTATTAGGCCAGAGTAAGAGTTAAGACCTTAGCTATTAGGCCAGAATAAGAGTTAAGACCTTAACCATTAGGCCAGAGTACGAGTCTAAGACCTTAGCTATTAGGCCAGAGTAAGAGTTAAGACCTTAGCTATTAGGCCAGAGTAAGAGTTAAGCCCTTAACCAGTAGGCCAGAGTAAGAGTTAAGACCTTAGCTATTAGGCCAGAGTAAGAGTTAAGACCTTAGCTATTAGGCCAGAGTAAGAGTTAAGACCTTAACCATTAGGCCAGAGTACGAGTCTAAGACCTTAGCTATTAGGCCAGAGTAAGAGTTAAGACCTTAACCAGTAGGCCAGAGTACGAGTCTAAGACCGTAGCTATTAGGCCAGAGTAAGAATTAGGACCTTAACCAGTAGGCCAGAGTACGAGTCTAAGGCCTTAGCTATTAGTCCAGAGTAAGAGTTAACACCTTAGCTATTAGGCCAGAGTAAGAGTTAAGACCTTAAACAGTAGGCCAGTGTAAGAGTTAAGACCTTAGCTATTAGGCCAGAGTAAGAGTTAAGACCTTAGCTATTAGGCCAGAGTAAGAGTTAAGACCTTAACCAGTAGGCCAGAGTAAGAGTTAAGACCTTAGCTATTAGGCCAGAGTAAGAGTTAAGACCTTAACCATTAGGCCAGAGTACGAGTCTAAGACCTTAGCTATTAGGCCAGAGTAAGAGTTAAGACCTTAGCTATTAGGCCAGAGTAAGAGTTAAGACCTTAACCATTAGGCCAGAGTACGAGTCTAAGACCTTAGCTATTAGGCCAGAGTAAGAGTTAAGACCTTAGCTATTAGGCCAGAGTAAGAGTTAAGACCTTAAACAGTAGGCCAGTGTAAGAGTTAAGACCTTAGCTATTAGGCCAGAGTAAGAGTTAAGACCTTAGCTATTAGGCCAGAGTAAGAGTTAAGACCTTAAGCAGTAGGCCATAGTAAGAGTTAAGACCTTAGCTATTAGGCCAGAGTAAGAGTTAAGACCTTAACCATTAGGCCAGAGTACGAGTATAAGACCTTAGCTATTAGGCCAGAGTAAGAGTTAAGACCTTAGCTATTAGGCCAGAGTAAGAGTTAAGACCTTAGCTATTAGGCCACAGTAAGAGTTAAGACCTTAAACAGTAGGCCAGAGTAAGAGTTAAGACCTTAGCTATTAGGCCTGAGTAAGAGTTAAGACCTTAGCTATTAGGCCAGAGTAAGAGTTAAGACCTTAACCAGTAGGCCAGAGAAAGAGTTAAGACCTTAACCATTAGGCCAGAGTACGAGTCTAAGACCTTATCTAATAGGCCAGAGTAAGAGTTAAGACGTTAACCATTAGGCCAGAGTACGAGTCTAAGACCTTAGCTATTAGGCCAGAGTAAGAGTTAAGACCTTAACTATTAGGCCAGAGTAATAGTTAAGACCTTAACCTGTAGGCCAAAGTAAGAGTTAAGACCTTAACCATTAGGCCAGAGTGCGAGTCTAAGACCTTAGCGTTTAGGCCAGAGTAAGAGTTAAGACCTTAACCATTAGGCCAGAGTGCGAGTCTAAGACCTTAGCTATTAGGCCAGAGTAAGAGTTAAGACCTTAACCATTAGGCCAGAGTAAGAGTTAAGACCTTAGCTATTAGGCCACAGTAAGAGTTGAGACCTTAAACAGTAGGCCAGAGTAAGAGTTAGGACCTTAGCTATTAGGCCAGAGTAAGAGTTAAGACCTTAGCTATTAGGCCAGAGTAAGAGTTAAGACCTTAACCAGTAGGCTATAGTAAGAGTTAAGACCTTAACCTGTAAGCCAGAGTAAGAGTTAAGACCTTAACCATTAGGCCAGAGTAAGAGTTAAGACCTTAACCTGTAGGCCAGAGTACGAGTCTAAGACCTTAGCTATTAGGCCAGAGTAAGAGTTAAGACCTTAGCTATTAGGCCAGAGTAAGAGTTAAGACCTTAACCATTAGGCCAGAGTACGAGTCTAAGACCTTAGCTATTAGGCCAGAGTAAGAGTTAAGACCTTAGCTATCAGGCCAGAGTAAGAGATAAGACCTTAGCTATTAGGCCAGAGTAAGAGTTAAGACCTTAACCATTAGGCCAGATTAAGAGTTAAGACCTTAACCTGTAGGCCAGAATAAGAGTTAAGACCTTAACCATTAGGCCAGAGTACGAGTCTAAGACCTTAGCTATTAGGCCAGAGTACGAGTCTAAGACCTTAGCTATTAGGCCAGAGTAAGAGTTAAGACCTTAACCAGTAGGCCAGAGTACGAGTCTAAGACCTTAGCTATTAGGCCAGAGTAAGAGTTAAGACCTTAACCAGTAGGCCAGAGTACGAGTCTAAGACCTTAGCTATTAGTCCAGAGTAAGAGTTAAGACCTTAGCTATTAGGCCAGAGTAAGAGTTAAGACCTTAACCATAAGGCCAGAGTAAGACTTAAGACCTTAGCTATTAGGCCAGAGTAAGAGTTAAGACCTTAACCATTAGGCCAGAGTACGAGTCTAAGACCTTAGCTATTAGGCCAGAGTAAGAATTAAAACCTTAACCAGTAGGCAAGAGTACGAGTCTAAGACCTTAGCTATTAGGCCAGAGTAAGAGTTAAGACCTTAGCTATTAGGCCAGAGTAAGAGTTAAGACCTTAACCATTAGGCCAGAGTATGAGTCTAAGACCTTAGCTATTAGGCCAGAGTAAGAGTTAAGACCTTAGCTTTTAGGCCAGAGTAAGAGTTAAGACCTTAACCATTAGGCCAGAGTACGAGACTAAGCCCTTAGCTATTAGCCAGAGTAAGAGTTAAGACCTTATCTATCAGCCCAGAGTAAGAGTTAAGACCTTAACTATTAGGCCAGAGTAAGAGTTAAGACCTTAACCTGTAGGCCAGAGTAAGAGTTAAGACCTTAACCATTAGGCCAGAGTAAGAGTTAAGACCTTAGCTATTAGGCCAGAGTAAGAGTTAAGACCTTAACCATTAGGCCAGAGTACGAGTCTAAGACCTTAGCTATTAGGCCAGAGTAAGAGTTAAGACCTTAGCTATTAGGCCAGAGTCAGAGTTAAGACCTTAAACAGTAGGCCAGTGTAAGAGTTAAGACCTTAGCTATTAGGCCAGAGTAAGAGTTAATACCTTAGCTATTAGGCCAGAGTAAGAGTTAAGACCTTAACCATTAGGCCAGAGTACGAGTATAAGACCTTAGCTATTAGGCCAGAGTAAGAATTAAGACCTTAGCTATTAGGCCAGTGTAAGAGTTAAGACCTTAACCAGTAGGCCAGAGTAAGTGTTAAGACCTTAGCTATTAGGCCAGAGTAAGAGTTAAGACCTTAGCTATTAGGGCAGAGTAAGAGTTAAGACCTTAACCTGTAGGCCAGAGTACGAGTCTAAGACCTTAGCTATTAGGCCAGAGTAAGAGTTAAGACCTTAGCTATTAGGCCAGAGTAAGAGTTAAGACCTTAACCATTAGGCCAGAGTACGAGTCTAAGACCTTAGCTATTAGGCCAGAGTAAGAGTTAAGACCTTAGCTATCAGGCCAGAGTAAGAGATAAGACCTTAGCTATTAGGCCAGAGTAAGAGTTAAGACCTTAACCATTAGGCCAGATTAAGAGTTAAGACCTTAACCTGTAGGCCAGAATAAGAGTTAAGACCTTAACCATTAGGCCAGAGTACGAGTCTAAGACCTTAGCTATTAGGCCAGAGTACGAGTCTAAGACCTTAGCTATTAGGCCAGAGTAAGAGTTAAGACCTTAACCAGTAGGCCAGAGTACGAGTCTAAGACCTTAGCTATTAGGCCAGAGTAAGAGTTAAGACCTTAACCAGTAGGCCAGAGTACGAGTCTAAGACCTTAGCTATTAGTCCAGAGTAAGAGTTAAGACCTTAGCTATTAGGCCAGAGTAAGAGTTAAGACCTTAACCATAAGGCCAGAGTAAGACTTAAGACCTTAGCTATTAGGCCAGAGTAAGAGTTAAGACCTTAACCATTAGGCCAGAGTACGAGTCTAAGACCTTAGCTATTAGGCCAGAGTAAGAATTAAAACCTTAACCAGTAGGCCAGAGTACGAGTCTAAGACCTTAGCTATTAGGCCAGAGTAAGAGTTAAGACCTTAGCTATTAGGCCAGAGTAAGAGTTAAGACCTTAACCATTAGGCCAGAGTATGAGTCTAAGACCTTAGCTATTAGGCCAGAGTAAGAGTTAAGACCTTAGCTTTTAGGCCAGAGTAAGAGTTAAGACCTTAACCATTAGGCCAGAGTACGAGTCTAAGCCCTTAGCTATTAGCCAGAGTAAGAGTTAAGACCTTATCTATCAGCCCAGAGTAAGAGTTAAGACCTTAACTATTAGGCCAGAGTAAGAGTTAAGACCTTAACCTGTAGGCCAGAGTAAGAGTTAAGACCTTAACCATTAGGCCAGAGTAAGAGTTAAGACCTTAGCTATTAGGCCAGAGTAAGAGTTAAGGCCTTAACCATTAGGCCAGAGTACGAGTCTAAGACCTTAGCTATTAGGCCAGAGTAAGAGTTAAGATCTTAGCTATTAGGCCAGAGTCAGAGTTAAGACCTTAAACAGTAGGCCAGTGTAAGAGTTAAGACCTTAGCTATTAGGCCAGAGTAAGAGTTAATACCTTAGCTATTAGGCCAGAGTAAGAGTTAAGACCTTAACCATTAGGCCAGAGTACGAGTATAAGACCTTAGCTATTAGGCCAGAGTAAGAATTAAGACCTTAGCTATTAGGCCAGTGTAAGAGTTAAGACCTTAACCAGTAGCCCAGAGTAAGTGTTAAGACCTTAGCTATTAGGCCAGAGTAAGAGTTAAGACCTTAGCTATTAGGGCAGAGTAAGAGTTAAGACCTTAACCACTAGGCCAGAGTAAGAGTTAAAACCTTAACCATTAGGCCAGAGTACGAGACTAAGACCTTAGCTATTAGGCCAGAGTAAGAGTTAAGACCTTAACCATTAGGCCAGAGTACGAGTCTAAGACCTTAGCTATTAGGCCAGAGTAAGAGTTAAGACCTTAACCAGTAGGCCAAAGTAAGAGTTAAGACCTTAGCTATTAGGCCAGAGTAAGAGTTAAGACATTAACTATTTGGCCAGAGTAAGAGTTAAGACCATAACCATTAGGCCAGAGTCTGAGTCTAAGACCTTAGCTATTAGGCCAGAGTAAGAGTTAAGACCTTAGCTTTTAGGCCAGAGTAAGAGTTAAGACCTTAACCAGTAGGCCAGAGTAAGAGTTAAGACCTTAGCTATTAGGCCAAAGTAAGAGTTAAGACCTTAGCTATTAGGCCAGAGTATGAGTTAAGACCTTAACCAGTAGGCCAGAGTAAGAGTTTAGACCTTAACCAGTGGGCCAGAGTTCGAATCTAAGACCTTAGCTATTAGGCCAGAGTAAGAGTTAAGACGTTAGCTATTAGGCCAGAGTAAGAGTTAAGACCTTAACCATTAGGCCAGAGTACGAGTATAAGACCTTAGCTATTAGGCCAGAGTAAGAATTAAGACCTTAGCTATTAGGCCAGTGTAAGAGTTAAGACCTTAACCAGTAGGCCAGAGTAAGTGTTAAGACCTTAGCTATTAGGCCAGAGTAAGAGTTAAGACCTTAGCTATTAGGGCAGAGTAAGAGTTAAGACCTTAACCACTAGGCCAGAGTAAGAGTTAAAACCTTAACCATTAGGCCAGAGTACGAGACTAAGACCTTAGCTATTAGGCCAGAGTAAGAGTTAAGACCTTAACCATTAGGCCAGAGTACGAGTCTAAGACCTTAGCTATTAGGCCAGAGTAAGAGTTAAGACCTTAACCAGTAGGCCAAAGTAAGAGTTAAGACCTTAGCTATTAGGCCAGAGTAAGAGTTAAGACATTAACTATTTGGCCAGAGTAAGAGTTAAGACCATAACCATTAGGCCAGAGTCTGAGTCTAAGACCTTAGCTATTAGGCCAGAGTAAGAGTTAAGACCTTAGCTTTTAGGCCAGAGTAAGAGTTAAGACCTTAACCAGTAGGCCAGAGTAAGAGTTAAGACCTTAGCTATTAGGCCAAAGTAAGAGTTAAGACCTTAGCTATTAGGCCAGAGTATGAGTTAAGACCTTAACCAGTAGGCCAGAGTAAGAGTTTAGACCTTAACCAGTGGGCCAGAGTTCAAATCTAAGACCTTAGCTATTAGGCCAGAGTAAGAGTTAAGACGTTAGCTATTAGGCCAGAGTAAGAGTTAAGACCTTAGCTATTAGGCCAGAGTAAGAGTTAAGACCTTAGCTATTAGGCCAGAGTAAGAGTTAAGACCTTAACCATTAGGCCTGAGTAAGAGTTAAGACTTTAACCTGTAGGCCAGAGTAAGAGTTAAGACCTTAACCATTAGGCCAGAGTACGAGTCTAAGACCTTAGCTATTAGGCCAGAGTAAGATTTAAGACCTTAACCAGTGGGCCAGAGTAAGAGTTAAGACCTTAGCTATTAGGCCAGAGTAAGAGTTAAGACCTTAGCTATTAGGCCAGAGTAAGAGTTAAGACCTTAGCTATTAGGCCAGAGTAAGAGTTAAGACCTTAACGAGTAGGCCAGAGTAAGAGTTAAGACCTTAACCAGTAGGCCAGAGTACGAGTCTAAGACCTTAGCTATTAGGCCAGAGTAAGAGTTAAGACCTTAGCTATTAGGCCAGAGTAAGAGTTAAGACCTTAGCTATTAGGCCAGAGTAAGAGTTAAGACCTTAACCATTAGGCCAGAGTACGAGTCTAAGACCTTAGCTATTAGGCCAGAGTAAGAGTTAAGACCTTAGCTATTAGGCCAGAGTAAGAGTTAAGACCTTAAACAGTAGGCCAGTGTAAGAGTTAAGACCTTAGCTATTAGGCCAGAGTAAGCGTTAAGACCTTAGCTATTAGGCCAGAGTAAGAGTTAAGACCTTAAGCAGTAGGCCATGGTAAGAGTTAAGACCTTAGCTATTAGGCCAGAGTAAGAGTTAAGACCTTAACCATTAGGCCAGAGTACGAGTCTAAGACCTTAGCTATTAGGCCAGAGTAAGAATTAAGACCTTAACTATTAGGCCAGAGTAAGAGTTAAGACCTTAACCTGTAGGCCAAAGTAAGAGTTAAGACCTTAACCATTAGGCCATAGTGCGAGTCTAAGACCTTAGCGTTTAGGCCAGAGTAAGAGTTAAGACCTTAACCATTAGGCCAGAGTGCGAGTCTAAGACCTTAGCTATTAGGCCAAAGTAAGAGTTAAGACCTTAACCATTAGGCCAGAGTAAGAGTTAAGACCTTAGCTATTAGGCCACAGTAAGAGTTGAGACCTTAAACAGTAGGCCAGAGTAAGAGTTAGGACCTTAGCTATTGGGCCAGAGTAAGAGTTAATACCTTAGCTATTAGGCCAGAGTAAGAGTTAAGACCTTAACCAGTAGGCCATAGTAAGAGTTAAGACCTTAACCTGTAAGCCAGAGTAAGAGTTAAGACCTTAACCATTAGGCCAGAGTAAGAGTTAAGACCTTAACCTGTAGGCCAGAGTACGAGTCTAAGACCTTAGCTATTAGGCCAGAGTAAGAGTTAAGACCTTAGCTATTAGGCCAGAGTAAGAGTTAAGACCTTAACCATTAGGCCAGAGGACGAGTCTAAGACCTTAGCTATTAGGCCAGAGTAAGAGTTAAGACCTTAGCTATCAGGCCAGAGTAAGAGATAAGACTTTAGCTATTAGGCCAGAGTAAGAGTTAAGACCTTAACCATTAGGCCAGATTAAGAGTTAAGACCTTAACCTGTAGGCCAGAATAAGAGTTAAGACCTTAACCATTAGGCCAGAGTACGAGTCTAAGACCTTAGCTATTAGGCCAGAGTACGAGTCTAAGACCTTAGCTATTAGGCCAGAGTAAGAGTTAAGACCTTAGCTATTAGGCCAGAGTAAGAGTTAAGACCTTAACCATAAGGCCAGAGTAAGACTTAAGACCTTAGCTATTAGGCCAGAGTAAGAGTTAAGACCTTAACCATTAGGCCAGAGTACGAGTCTAAGACCTTAGCTATTAGGCCAGAGTAAGAATTAAGACCTTAACCAGTAGGCCAGAGTACGAGTCTAAGACCTTAGCTATTAGGCAAGAGTAAGAGTTAAGACCTTAGCTATTAGGCCAGAGTAAGAGTTAAGACCTTAACCATTAGGTCAGATTATGAGTCTAAGACCTTAGCTATTAGGCCAGAGTAATAGTTAAGACCTTAGCTTTTAGGCCAGAGTAAGAGTTAAGACCTTAACCATTAGGCCAGAGTACTAGTCTAAGCCCTTAGCTATTAACCAGAGTAAGAGTTAAGACCTTATCTATCAGGCCAGAGTAAGAGTTAAGACCTTAACTATTAGGCCAAAGTAAGAGTTAAGACCTTAACCTGTAGGCCAGAGTAAGAGTTTAGACCTTAACCAGTGGGCCAGAGTTCGAATCTAAGACCTTAGCTATTAGGCCAGAGTAAGATTTAAGACCTTAACCAGTGGGCCAGAGTAAGAGTTAAGACATTAGCTATTAGGCCAGAGTAAGAGTTAAGACCTTAGCTATTAGGCCAGAGTAAGAGTTAAGACCTTAACGAGTAGGCCAGAGTAAGAGTTAAGACCTTAACCAGTAGGCCAGAGTACGAGTCTAAGACCTTAGCTATTAGGCCAGAGTAAGAGTTAAGACCTTAACCAGTAGGCCAGAGTAAGAGTTAAGACCTTAGCTATTAGGCCAGAGTAAGAGTTAAGACCTTAGCTATTAGGCCAGAATAAGAGTTAAGACCTTAACCATTAGGCCAGAGTACGAGTCTAAGACCTTAGCTATTAGGCCAGAGTAAGAGTTAAGACCTTAGCTATTAGGCCAGAGTAAGAGTTAAGACCTTAACCAGTAGGCCAGAGTAAGAGTTAAGACCTTAGCTATTAGGCCAGAGTAAGAGTTAAGACCTTAACCATTAGGCCAGAGTACGAGTCTAAGACCTTAGCTATTAGGCCAGAGTAAGAGTTAAGACCTTAACCAGTAGGCCAGAGTACGAGTCTAAGACCGTAGCTATTAGGCCAGGGTAAGAATTAGGACCTTAACCAGTAGGCCAGAGTACGAGTCTAAGGCCTTAGCTATTAGTCCAGAGTAAGAGTTAACACCTTAGCTATTAGGCCAGAGTAAAAGTTAAGACCTTAACCAGTAGGCCAGAGTAAGAGTTAAGACCTTAGCTATTAGACCAGAGTAAGAATTAAGACCTTAGCTATTAGGCCAGAATAAGAGTTAAGACCTTAACCATTAGGCCAGAGTACGAGTCTAAGACCTTAGCTATTAGGCCAGAGTAAGAGTTAAGACCTTAGCTATTAGGCCAGAGTAAGAGTTAAGACCTTAACCAGTAGGCCAGAGTAAGAGTTAAGACCTTAGCTATTAGGCCAGAGTAAGAGTTAAGACCTTAACCATTAGGCCAGAGTACAAGTCTAAGACCTTAGCTATTAGGCCAGAGTAAGAGTTAAGACCTTAACCAGTAGGCCAGAGTAAGAGTCTAAGACCGTAGCTATTAGGCCAGAGTAAGAATTAGGACCTTAACCAGTAGGCCAGAGTACGAGTCTAAGGCCTTAGCTATTAGTCCAGAGTAAGAGTTAAGACCTTAGCTATTAGGCCAGAGTAAGAGTTAAGACCTTAACCATTAGGCCAGAGTAAGAGTTAAGACCTTAGCTATTAGGCCAGAGTAAGAGTTAAGACCTTAACCATTACGCCAAAGTACGAGTATAAGACCTTAGCTATTAGGCCAGAGTAAGAATTAAGACCTTAGCTATTAGGCCAGTGTAAGAGTTAAGACCTTAACCAGTAGGCCAGAGTAAGTGTTAAGACCTTAGCTATTAGGCCAGAGTAAGAGTTAAGACCTTAGCTATTAGGGCAGAGTAAGAGTTAAGACCTTAACCACTAGGCCAGAGTAAGAGTTAAGACCTTAACCATTAGGCCAGAGTACGAGACTAATACCTTAGCTATTAGGCCAGAGTAAGAGTTAAGACCTTAACCATTAGGCCAGAGTACGAGTCTAAGACCTTAGCTATTAGGCCAGAGTAAGAGTTAAGACCTTAACCAGTAGGCCAAAGTAAGAGTTAAGACCTTAGCTATTAGGCCAGAGTAAGAGTTAAGACATTAACTATTTGGCCAGAGTAAGAGTTAAGACCATAACCATTAGGCCAGAGTCTGAGTCTAAGACCTTAGCTATTAGGCCAGAGTAAGAGTTAAGACTTAGCTTTTAGGCCAGAGTAAGAGTTAAGACCTTAACTATTAGGCCAGAGTAAGAGTTAAGACCTTAACCTGTAGGCCAGAGTAAGAGTTAAGACCTTAACCATTAGGCCAGAGTAAGAGTTAAGACCTTAGCTATTAGGCCAGAGTAAGAGTTAAGGCCTTAACCATTAGGCCAGAGTACGAGTCTAAGACCTTAGCTATTAGGCCAGAGTAAGAGTTAAGATCTTAGCTATTAGGCCAGAGTCAGAGTTAAGACCTTAAACAGTAGGCCAGTGTAAGAGTTAAGACCTTAGATATTAGGCCAGAGTAAGAGTTAATACCTTAGCTATTAGGCCAGAGTAAGAGTTAAGACCTTAACCATTAGGCCAGAGTACGAGTATAAGACCTTAGCTATTAGGCCAGAGTAAGAATTAAGACCTTAGCTATTAGGCCAGTGTAAGAGTTAAGACCTTAACCAGTAGGCCAGAGTAAGTGTTAAGACCTTAGCTATTAGGCCAGAGTAAGAGTTAAGACCTTAGCTATTAGGGCAGAGTAAGAGTTAAGACCTTAACCACTAGGCCAGAGTAAGAGTTAAAACCTTAACCATTAGGCCAGAGTACGAGACTAAGACCTTAGCTATTAGGCCAGAGTAAGAGTTAAGACCTTAACCATTAGGCCAGAGTACGAGTCTAAGACCTTAGCTATTAGGCCAGAGTAAGAGTTAAGACCTTAACCAGTAGGCCAAAGTAAGAGTTAAGACCTTAGCTATTAGGCCAGAGTAAGAGTTAAGACATTAACTATTTGGCCAGAGTAAGAGTTAAGACCATAACCATTAGGCCAGAGTCTGAGTCTAAGACCTTAGCTATTAGGCCAGAGTAAGAGTTAAGACCTTAGCTTTTAGGCCAGAGTAAGAGTTAAGACCTTAACCAGTAGGCCAGAGTAAGAGTTAAGACCTTAGCTATTAGGCCAAAGTAAGAGTTAAGACCTTAGCTATTAGGCCAGAGTATGAGTTAAGACCTTAACCAGTAGGCCAGAGTAAGAGTTTAGACCTTAACCAGTGGGCCAGAGTTCGAATCTAAGACCTTAGCTATTAGGCCAGAGTAAGAGTTAAGACGTTAGCTATTAGGCCAGAGTAAGAGTTAAGACCTTAGCTATTAGGCCAGAGTAAGAGTTAAGACCTTAACCATTAGGCCTGAGTAAGAGTTAAGACTTTAACCTGTAGGCCAGAGTAAGAGTTAAGACCTTAACCATTAGGCCAGAGTACGAGTCTAAGACCTTAGCTATTAGGCCAGAGTAAGATTTAAGACCTTAACCAGTGGGCCAGAGTAAGAGTTAAGACCTTAGCTATTAGGCCAGAGTAAGAGTTAAGACCTTAGCTATTAGGCCAGAGTAAGAGTTAAGACCTTAACGAGTAGGCCAGAGTAAGAGTTAAGACCTTAACCAGTAGGCCAGAGTACGAGTCTAAGACCTTAGCTATTAGGCCAGAGTAAGAGTTAAGACCTTAGCTATTAGGCCAGAGTAAGAGTTAAGACCTTAGCTATTAGGCCAGAGTAAGAGTTAAGACCTTAACCATTAGGCCAGAGTACGAGTCTAAGACCTTAGCTATTAGGCCAGAGTAAGAGTTAAGACCTTAGCTATTAGGCCAGAGTAAGAGTTAAGACCTTAAACAGTAGGCCAGTGTAAGAGTTAAGACCTTAGCTATTAGGCCAGAGTAAGCGTTAAGACCTTAGCTATTAGGCCAGAGTAAGAGTTAAGACCTTAAGCAGTAGGCCATGGTAAGAGTTAAGACCTTAGCTATTAGGCCAGAGTAAGAGTTAAGACCTTAACCATTAGGCCAGAGTACGAGTCTAAGACCTTAGCTATTAGGCCAGAGTAAGAATTAAGACCTTAACTATTAGGCCAGAGTAAGAGTTAAGACCTTAACCTGTAGGCCAAAGTAAGAGTTAAGACCTTAACCATTAGGCCATAGTGCGAGTCTAAGACCTTAGCGTTTAGGCCAGAGTAAGAGTTAAGACCTTAACCATTAGGCCAGAGTGCGAGTCTAAGACCTTAGCTATTAGGCCAGAGTAAGAGTTAAGACCTTAACCATTAGGCCAGAGTAAGAGTTAAGACCTTAGCTATTAGGCCACAGTAAGAGTTGAGACCTTAAACAGTAGGCCAGAGTAAGAGTTAGGACCTTAGCTATTGGGCCAGAGTAAGAGTTAATACCTTAGCTATTAGGCCAGAGTAAGAGTTAAGACCTTAACCAGTAGGCCATAGTAAGAGTTAAGACCTTAACCTGTAAGCCAGAGTAAGAGTTAAGACCTTAACCATTAGGCCAGAGTAAGAGTTAAGACCTTAACCTGTAGGCCAGAGTACGAGTCTAAGACCTTAGCTATTAGGCCAGAGTAAGAGTTAAGACCTTAGCTATTAGGCCAGAGTAAGAGTTAAGACCTTAGCTATTAGGCCAGAGTAAGAGTTAAGACCTTAACGAGTAGGCCAGAGTAAGAGTTAAGACCTTAACCAGTAGGCCAGAGTACGAGTCTAAGACCTTAGCTATTAGGCCAGAGTAAGAGTTAAGACCTTAGCTATTAGGCCAGAGTAAGAGTTAAGACCTTAGCTATTAGGCCAGAGTAAGAGTTAAGACCTTAACCATTAGGCCAGAGTACGAGTCTAAGACCTTAGCTATTAGGCCAGAGTAAGAGTTAAGACCTTAGCTATTAGGCCAGAGTAAGAGTTAAGACCTTAAACAGTAGGCCAGTGTAAGAGTTAAGACCTTAGCTATTAGGCCAGAGTAAGCGTTAAGACCTTAGCTATTAGGCCAGAGTAAGAGTTAAGACCTTAAGCAGTAGGCCATGGTAAGAGTTAAGACCTTAGCTATTAGGCCAGAGTAAGAGTTAAGACCTTAACCATTAGGCCAGAGTACGAGTCTAAGACCTTAGCTATTAGGCCAGAGTAAGAATTAAGACCTTAACTATTAGGCCAGAGTAAGAGTTAAGACCTTAACCTGTAGGCCAAAGTAAGAGTTAAGACCTTAACCATTAGGCCATAGTGCGAGTCTAAGACCTTAGCGTTTAGGCCAGAGTAAGAGTTAAGACCTTAACCATTAGGCCAGAGTGCGAGTCTAAGACCTTAGCTATTAGGCCAGAGTAAGAGTTAAGACCTTAACCATTAGGCCAGAGTAAGAGTTAAGACCTTAGCTATTAGGCCACAGTAAGAGTTGAGACCTTAAACAGTAGGCCAGAGTAAGAGTTAGGACCTTAGCTATTGGGCCAGAGTAAGAGTTAATACCTTAGCTATTAGGCCAGAGTAAGAGTTAAGACCTTAACCAGTAGGCCATAGTAAGAGTTAAGACCTTAACCTGTAAGCCAGAGTAAGAGTTAAGACCTTAACCATTAGGCCAGAGTAAGAGTTAAGACCTTAACCTGTAGGCCAGAGTACGAGTCTAAGACCTTAGCTATTAGGCCAGAGTAAGAGTTAAGACCTTAGCTATTAGGCCAGAGTAAGAGTTAAGACCTTAACCATTAGGCCAGAGGACGAGTCTAAGACCTTAGCTATTAGGCCAGAGTAAGAGTTAAGACCTTAGCTATCAGGCCAGAGTAAGAGATAAGACTTTAGCTATTAGGCCAGAGTAAGAGTTAAGACCTTAACCATTAGGCCAGATTAAGAGTTAAGACCTTAACCTGTAGGCCAGAATAAGAGTTAAGACCTTAACCATTAGGCCAGAGTACGAGTCTAAGACCTTAGCTATTAGGCCAGAGTACGAGTCTAAGACCTTAGCTATTAGGCCAGAGTAAGAGTTAAGACCTTAGCTATTAGGCCAGAGTAAGAGTTAGGACCTTAACCATAAGGCCAGAGTAAGACTTAAGACCTTAGCTATTAGGCCAGAGTAAGAGTTAAGACCTTAACCATTAGGCCAGAGTACGAGTCTAAGACCTTAGCTATTAGGCCAGAGTAAGAATTAAGACCTTAACCAGTAGGCCAGAGTACGAGTCTAAGACCTTAGCTATTAGGCAAGAGTAAGAGTTAAGACCTTAGCTATTAGGCCAGAGTAAGAGTTAAGACCTTAACCATTAGGTCAGATTATGAGTCTAAGACCTTAGCTATTAGGCCAGAGTAATAGTTAAGACCTTAGCTTTTAGGCCAGAGTAAGAGTTAAGACCTTAACCATTAGGCCAGAGTACTAGTCTAAGCCCTTAGCTATTAACCAGAGTAAGAGTTAAGACCTTATCTATCAGGCCAGAGTAAGAGTTAAGACCTTAACTATTAGGCCAAAGTAAGAGTTAAGACCTTAACCTGTAGGCCAGAGTAAGAGTTTAGACCTTAACCAGTGGGCCAGAGTTCGAATCTAAGACCTTAGCTATTAGGCCAGAGTAAGATTTAAGACCTTAACCAGTGGGCCAGAGTAAGAGTTAAGACATTAGCTATTAGGCCAGAGTAAGAGTTAAGACCTTAGCTATTAGGCCAGAGTAAGAGTTAGGACCTTAACGAGTAGGCCAGAGTAAGAGTTAAGACCTTAACCAGTAGGCCAGAGTACGAGTCTAAGACCTTAGCTATTAGGCCAGAGTAAGAGTTAAGACCTTAACCAGTAGGCCAGAGTAAGAGTTAAGACCTTAGCTATTAGGCCAGAGTAAGAGTTAAGACCTTAGCTATTAGGCCAGAATAAGAGTTAAGACCTTAACCATTAGGCCAGAGTACGAGTCTAAGACCTTAGCTATTAGGCCAGAGTAAGAGTTAAGACCTTAGCTATTAGGCCAGAGTAAGAGTTAAGACCTTAACCAGTAGGCCAGAGTAAGAGTTAAGACCTTAGCTATTAGGCCAGAGTAAGAGTTAAGACCTTAACCATTAGGCCAGAGTACGAGTCTAAGACCTTAGCTATTAGGCCAGAGTAAGAGTTAAGACCTTAACCAGTAGGCCAGAGTACGAGTCTAAGACCGTAGCTATTAGGCCTGGGTAAGAATTAGGACCTTAACCAGTAGGCCAGAGTACGAGTCTAAGGCCTTAGCTATTAGTCCAGAGTAAGAGTTAACACCTTAGCTATTAGGCCAGAGTAAAAGTTAAGACCTTAACCAGTAGGCCAGAGTAAGAGTTAAGACCTTAGCTATTAGGCCAGAGTAAGAATTAAGACCTTAGCTATTAGGCCAGAATAAGAGTTAAGACCTTAACCATTAGGCCAGAGTAAGTGTTAAGACCTTAGCTATTAGGCCAGAGTAAGAGTTAAGACCTTAGCTATTAGGGCAGAGTAAGAGTTAAGACCTTAACCAGTAGGCCAGAGTACGAGTCTAAGACCTTAGCTATTAGGCCATAGTACAAGTCTAAGACCTTAGCTATTAGGCCAGAATAAGAGTTAAGACGTTAGCTATTAGTTAAGACCTTAGCTATAAGGCCAGAGTAAGAGTTAAGACCTTAGCTATTAGGCCAGAGTAAGAGTTAAGACCTTAACCATTAGGCCAGAGTAAGAGTTAAGACCTTAGCTATTAGGCCAGAGTAAGAGTTAAGACCTTAACCATTACGCCAAAGTACGAGTATAAGACCTTAGCTATTAGGCCAGAGTAAGAATTAAGACCTTAGCTATTAGGCCAGTGTAAGAGTTAAGACCTTAACCAGTAGGCCAGAGTAAGTGTTAAGACCTTAGCTATTAGGCCAGAGTAAGAGTTAAGACCTTAGCTATTAGGGCAGAGTAAGAGTTAAGACCTTAACCACTAGGCCAGAGTAAGAGTTAAGACCTTAACCATTAGGCCAGAGTACGAGACTAATACCTTAGCTATTAGGCCAGAGTAAGAGTTAAGACCTTAACCATTAGGCCAGAGTACGAGTCTAAGACCTTAGCTATTAGGCCAGAGTAAGAGTTAAGACCTTAACCAGTAGGCCAAAGTAAGAGTTAAGACCTTAGCTATTAGGCCAGAGTAAGAGTTAAGACATTAACTATTTGGCCAGAGTAAGAGTTAAGACCATAACCATTAGGCCAGAGTCTGAGTCTAAGACCTTAGCTATTAGGCCAGAGTAAGAGTTAAGACCTTAGCTTTTAGGCCAGAGTAAGAGTTAAGACCTTAACCAGTAGGCCAGAGTAAGAGTTAAGACCTTAGCTATTAGGCCAAAGTAAGAGTTAAGACCTTAGCTATTAGGCCAGAGTATGAGTTAAGACCTTAACCAGTAGGCCAGAGTAAGAGTTTAGACCTTAACCAGTGGGCCAGAGTTCGAATCTAAGACCTTAGCTATTAGGCCAGAGTAAGAGTTAAGACGTTAGCTATTAGGCCAGAGTAAGAGTTAAGACCTTAGCTATTAGGCCAGAGTAAGAGTTAAGACCTTAACCATTAGGCCTGAGTAAGAGTTAAGACTTTAACCTGTAGGCCAGAGTAAGAGTTAAGACCTTAACCATTAGGCCAGAGTACGAGTCTAAGACCTTAGCTATTAGGCCAGAGTAAGATTTAAGACCTTAACCAGTGGGCCAGAGTAAGAGTTAAGACCTTAGCTATTAGGCCAGAGTAAGAGTTAAGACCTTAGCTATTAGGCCAGAATAAGAGTTAAGACCTTAACCATTAGGCCAGAGTACGAGTCTAAGACCTTAGCTATTAGGCCAGAGTAAGAGTTAAGACCTTAGCTATTAGGCCAGAGTAAGAGTTAAGACCTTAACCAGTAGGCCAGAGTAAGAGTTAAGACCTTAGCTGTTAGGCCAGAGTAAGAGTTAAGACCTTAGCTATTAGGCCAGAGTAAGAGTTAAGACATTAACTATTTGGCCAGAGTAAGAGTTAAGACCATAACCATTAGGCCAGAGTCTGAGTCTAAGACCTTAGCTATTAGGCCAGAGTAAGAGTTAAGACCTTAGCTTTTAGGCCAGAGTAAGAGTTAAGACCTTAACCAGTAGGCCAGAGTAAGAGTTAAGACCTTAACCAGTAGGCCAGAGTAAGATTTAAGACCTTAGCTATTAGGCCAGAGTAAGAGTTAAGACCTTAGCTATTAGGCCAGAGTATGAGTTAAGACCTTAACCAGTAGGCCAGAGTAAGAGTTTAGACCTTAACCAGTGGGCCAGAGTTCGAATCTAAGACCTTAGCTATTAGGCCAGAGTAAGAGTTAAGACGTTAGCTATTAGGCCAGAGTAAGAGTTAAGACCTTAGCTATTAGGCCAGAGTGAGAGTTAAGACCTTAACCATTAGGCCTGAGTAAGAGTTAAGACTTTAACCTGTAGGCCAGAGTAAGAGTTAAGACCTTAACCATTAGGCCAGAGTACGAGTCTAAGACCTTAGCTATTAGGCCAGAGTAAGATTTAAGACCTTAACCAGTGGGCCAGAGTAAGAGTTAAGACCTTAGCTATTAGGCCAGAGTAAGAGTTAAGACCTTAGCTATTAGGCCAGAGTAAGAGTTAAGACCTTAACGAGTAGGCCAGAGTAAGAGTTAAGACCTTAACCAGTAGGCCAGAGTACGAGTCTAAGACCTTAGTTATTAGGCCAGAGTAAGAGTTAAGACCTTCACCAGTAGGCCAGAGTAAGAGTTAAGACCTTAGCTATTAGGCCAGAATAAGAGTTAAGACCTTAACCATTAGGTCAGAGTACGAGTCTAAGACCTTAGCTATTAGGCCAGAGTAAGAGTTAAGACCTTAGCTATTAGGCCAGAGTAAGAGTTACGACCTTAACCAGTAGGCCAGAGTAAGAGTTAAGACCTTAGCTATTAGGCCAGAGTAAGAGTTAAGACCTTAGCTATTAGGCCAGAGTAAGAGTTAAGACCTTAACCATTAGGCCAGAGTACGAGTCTAAGACCTTAGCTATTAGGCCAGAGTAAGAGTTAAGACCTTAACCAGTAGGCCAGCGTACGAGTCTAAGACCGTAGCTATTAGGCCAGAGTAAGAATTAGGACCTTAACCAGTAGGCCAGAGTACGAGTCTAAGGCCTTAGCTATTAGTCCAGAGTAAGAGTTAACACCTTAGCTATTAGGCCAGAGTAAAAGTTAAGACCTTAACCAGTAGGCCAGAGTAAGAGTTAAGACCTTAGCTATTAGGCCAGAGTAAGAATTAAGACCTTAGCTATTAGGCCAGAATAAAAGTTAAGACCTTAACCATTAGGCCAGAGTACGAGTCTAAGACCTTAGCTATTAGGCCAGAGTAAGAGTTAAGACCTTAGCTATTAGGCCAGAGTAAGAGTTAAGACCTTAACCAGTAGGCCAGAGTAAGAGTTAAGACCTTAGCTATTAGGCCAGAGTAAGAGTTAAGACCTTAACCATTAGGCCAGAGTACGAGTATAAGACCTTAGCTATTAGGCCAGAGTAAGAGTTAAGACCTCAACCAGTAGGCCAGAGTAAGAGTCTAAGACCGTAGCTATTAGGCCAGAGTAAGAATTAGGACCTTAACCAGTAGGCCAGAGTACGAGTCTAAGGCCTTAGCTATTAGTCCAGAGTAAGAGTTAAGACCTTAGCTATTAGGCCAGAGTAAGAGTTAAGACCTTAACCATTAGGCCAGAGTAAGAGTTAAGACCTTAGCTATTAGGCCAGAGTAAGAGTTAAGACCTTAACCATTAGGCCAGAGTACGAGTCTAAGACCTTAGCTATTAGGCCAGAGTAAGAGTTAAGACCTTAGCTATTAGGCCAGAGTAAGAGTTAAGACCTTAACCAGTAGGCCAGAGTAAGAGATAAGACCTTAGCTATTAGGCAATAGTAAGAGTTAAGACCTTAGCTTTTAGGCCAGAGTAAGAGTTAAGACCTTAACCAGTAGGCCAGAGTAAGAGTTAAGACCTTAGCTATTAGGCCAGAGTAAGAGTTAAGACCTTAGCTATTAGGCCAGAGTAAGAGTTAAGACCTTAACCATTAGGCCAGAGTACGAGTCTAAGACCTTAGCTATTAGGCCAGAGTAAGAGTTAAGACCTTAGCTATTAGGCCAGAGTAAGAGTTAAGACCTTAAACAGTAGGCCAGTGTAAGAGTTAAGACCTTAGCTATTAGGCCAGAGTAAGCGTTAAGACCTTAGCTATTAGGCCAGAGTAAGAGTTAAGACCTTAAGCAGTAGGCCATAGTAAGAGTTAAGACCTTAGCTATTAGGCCAGAGTAAGAGTTAAGACCTTAACCATTAGGCCAAAGTACGAGTATAAGACGTTAGCTATTAGGCCAGAGTAAGAGTTAAGACCTTAGCTATTAGGCCAGAGTAAGAGTTAAGACCTTAGCTATTAGGCCACAGTAAGAGTTAAGACCTTAACCAGTAGGCCAGAGTAAGAGTTAAGACCTTAGCTATTAGGCCTGAGTAAGAGTTAAGACCTTAGCTATTAGGCCAGAGTAAGAGTTAAGACCTTAACCAGTAGGCCAGAGAAAGAGTTAAGACCTTAACCATTAGGCCAGAGTACGAGTCTAAGACCTTATCTAATAGGCCAGAGTAAGAGTTAAGACCTTAACCATTAGGCCAGAGTACGAGTCTAAGACCTTAGCTATTAGGCCAGAGTAAGAATTAAGACCTTAACTATTAGGCCAGAGTAAGAGTTAAGACCTTAACCTGTAGGCCAAAGTAAGAGTTAAGACCTTAACCATTAGGCCATAGTGCGAGTCTAAGACCTTAGCGTTTAGGCCAGAGTAAGAGTTAAGACCTTAACCATTAGGCCAGAGTGCGAGTCTAAGACCTTAGCTATTAGGCCAGCGTAAGAGTTAAGACCTTAACTATTAGGCCAGAGTAAGAGTTAAGACCTTAGCTATTAGGCCACAGTAAGAGTTGAGACCTTAAACAGTAGGCCAGAGTAAGAGTTAGGACCTTAGCTATTGGGCCAGAGTAAGAGTTAATACCTTAGCTATTAGGCCAGAGTAAGAGTTAAGACCTTAACCAGTAGGCCATAGTAAGAGTTAAGACCTTAACCTGTAAGCCAGAGTAAGAGTTAAGACCTTAACCATTAGGCCAGAGTAAGAGTTAAGACCTTAACCTGTAGGCCAGAGTACGAGTCTAAGACCTTAGCTATTAGGCCAGAGTAAGAGTTAAGACCTTAGCTATTAGGCCAGAGTAAGAGTTAAGACCTTAACCATTAGGCTAGAGGACGAGTCTAAGACCTTAGCTATTAGGCCAGAGTAAGAGTTAAGACCTTAGCTATCAGGCCAGAGTAAGAGATAAGACTTTAGCTATTAGGCCAGAGTAAGAGTTAAGACCTTAACCATTAGGCCAGATTAAGAGTTAAGACCTTAACCTGTAGGCCAGAATAAGAGTTAAGACCTTAACCATTAGGCCAGAGTACGAGTCTAAGACCTTAGCTATTAGGCCAGAGTACGAGTCTAAGACCTTAGCTATTAGGCCAGAGTAAGAGTTAAGACCTTAGCTATTAGGCCAGAGTAAGAGTTAAGACCTTAACCATAAGGCCAGAGTAAGACTTAAGACCGTAGCTATTAGGCCAGAGTAAGAGTTAAGACCTTAACCATTAGGCCAGAGTACGAGTCTAAGACCTTAGCTATTAGGCCAGAGTAAGAATTAAGACCTTAACCAGTAGGCCAGAGTACGAGTCTAAGACCTTAGCTATTAGGCCAGAGTAAGAGTTAAGACCTTAGCTATTAGGCCAGAGTAAGAGTTAAGACCTTAACCATTAGGCCAGATTATGAGTCTAAGACCTTAGCTATTAGGCCAGAGTAAGAGTTAAGACCTTAGCTTTTAGGCCAGAGTAAGAGTTAAGACCTTAACCATTAGGCCAGAGTACTAGTCTAAGCCCTTAGCTATTAACCAGAGTAAGAGTTAAGACCTTATCTATCAGGCCAGAGTAAGAGTTAAGACCTTAACTATTAGGCCAAAGTAAGAGTTAAGACCTTAACCTGTAGGCCAGAGTAAGAGTTAAGACCTTAACCATTAGGCCAGAGTAAGAGTTAAGACCTTAGCTATTAGGCCAGAGTAAGAGTTAAGACCTTAACCATTAGGCCAGAGTACGAGTCTAAGACCTTAGCTATTAGGCCAGAGTAAGATTTAAGACCTTAACCAGTGGGCCAGAGTAAGAGTTAAGACCTTAGCTATTAGGCCAGAGTAAGAGTTAAGACCTTAACCATTAGGCCAGAGTACGAGTCTAAGACCTTAGCTATTAGGCCAGAGTAAAATTTAAGACCTTAACCAGTGGGCCAGAGTAAGATTTAAGACCTTAACCAGTGGGCCAGAGTAAGAGTTAAGACCTTAGCTATTAGGCCAGAGTAAGAGTTAAGACCTTAACCAGTAGGCCAGAGTAAGAGTTAAGACCTTAGCTATTAGGCCAGAGTAAGAGTTAAGACCTTAGCTATTAGGCCAGAGTAAGAGTTAAGACCTTAACCATTAGGCCAGAGTACGAGTCTAAGACCTTAGCTATTAGGCCAGAGTAAGAGTTAAGACCTTACCTATTAGGCCAGAGTAAGAGTTAAGACCTTAAACAGTAGGCCAGTGTAAGAGTTAAGACCTTAGCTATTAGGCCAGAGTAAGAGTTAATACCTTATCTATTAGGCCAGAGTAAGAGTTAAGACCTTAAACAGTAGGCCAGTGTAAGAGTCTAAGACCTTAGCTATTAGGCCAGAGTAAGCGTTAAGACCTTAGCTATTAGGCCAGAGTAAGAGTTAAGACCTTAACCATTAGGCCAGATTATGAGTCTAAGACCTTAGCTATTAGGCCAGAGTAAGAGTTAAGACCTTAGCTATTAGGCCAGAGTAAGAGTTAAGACCTTAACCATTAGGCCAGAGTATGAGTCTAAGACCTTAGCTATTAGGCCAGAGTAAGAGTTAAGACCTTACCTATTAGGCCAGAGTAAGAGTTAAGACCTTAACCAGTAGGCGAGAGTTAAGACCTTAGCTATTAGGCCAGAGTAAGAGTTAAGACCTTAACCATTAGGCCAGAGTACGAGTATGAGACCTTAACCAGTAGGCCAGAGTAAGAGTTAAGACCTTAACCTGTAGGCCATAGTACAAGTCTAAGACCTTAGCTATTAGGCCAGAGTAAGAGTTAAGACCTTAGCTATTAGGCCAGAGTAAGAGTTAAGACCTTAGCTATTAGGCCAGAGTAAGAGTTAAGACCTTAAGCAGTAAGCCAGAGTAAGAGTTAAGACCTTAACCAGTAGGCCAGAGTACGAGTCTAAGACCTTAGCTATTAGGCCAGAGTAAGAGTTAAGACCTTAGCTATTAGGCCAGAGAAAGAGTTAAGACCTTAACCAGTAGGCCAGAGTAAGAGTTAAGACCTTAACCAGTAGGCCATAGTACGAGTCTAAGACCTTAGCTATTAGGCCAGAGTAAGAGTTAAGACCTTAACCAGTAGGCCAGAGTACGAGTCTAACACCTTAGCTATTAGGCCAGAGTAAGTGTTAAGACCTTAGCTATTAGGCCAGAGTAAGAGTTAAGACCTTAACCAGTGGGCCAGAGTAAGAGTTAAGACCTTAACAAGTAGGCCAGAGTATGAGTCTAAGACCTTAGCTATTAGGCCAGAGTAAGAGTTAAGACCTTAACCAGTAGGCCAGAGTAAGAGTTAAGACCTTAACAATTAGGCAAGAGTATGAGTCTAAGACCTTAGCTATTAGGCCAGAGTAAGATTTAAGACCTTAACCAGTGGGCCAGAGTAAGAGTTAAGACCTTAGCTATTAGGCCAGAGTAAGAGTTAAGACCTTAGCTATTAGGCCAGAGTAAGAGTTAAGACCTTAACCAGTAGGCCAGAGTAAGAGTTAAGACCTTAACCAGTAGGCCAGAGTAAGAGTTAAGACCTTAACCAGTAGGCCAGAGTACGAGTCTAAGACCTTAGCTATTAGGCCAGAGTAAGAGTTAAGACCTTAACCAGTAGGCCAGGGTAAGAGTTAAGACCTTAGCTATTAGGCCAGAGTAAGAGTTAAGACCTTAACCATTAGGCCAGAGTACGAGTCTAAGACCTTAGCTATTAGGCCAGAGTAAGAGTTAAGACCTTATCTATTAGGCCAGAGTAAGAGTTAAGACCTTAACCAGTAGGCCAGAGTAAGAGTTAAGACCTTAGCTATTAGGCCAGAGTAAGAGTTAAGACCTTAGCTATTAGGCCAGAGTAAGAGTTAAGACCTTAACCATTAGGCCAGAGTACGAGTCTAAGACCTTAGCTATTAGGCCAGAGTAAGAGTTAAGACCTTAACCAGTAGGCCAGAGTACGAGTCTAAGACCGTTGCTATTAGGCCAGAGTAAGAATTAGGACCTTAACCAGTAGGCCAGAGTACGAGTCTAAGGCCTTAGCTATTAGTCCAGAGTAAGAGTTAAGACCTTAGCTATTAGGCCAGAGTAAAAGTTAAGACCTTAACCAGTAGGCCAGAGTAAGAGTTAAGACCTTAGCTATTAGGCCAGAGTAAGAATTAAGACCTTAGCTATTAGGTCAGAATAAGAGTTAAGACCTTAACCATTAGGCCAGAGTACGAGTCTAAGACCTTAGCTATTAGACCAGAGTAAGAGTTAAGACCTTAGCTATTAGGCCAGAGTAAGAGTTAAGACCTTAACCAGTAGGCCAGAGTAAGAGTTAAGACCTTAGCTATTAGGCCAGAGTAAGAGTTAAGACCTTAACCATTAGGCCAGAGTACGAGTCTAAGACCTTAGCTATTAGGCCGGAGTAAGAGTTAAGACCTTAACCAGTAGGCCAGAGTAAGAGTCTAAGACCGTAGCTATTAGGCCAGAGTAGGAATTAGGACCTTAACCAGTAGGCCAGAGTACGAGTCTAAGGCCTTAGCTATTAGTCCAGAGTAATAGTTAAGACCTTAGCTATTAGGCCAGAGTAAGAGTTAAGACCTTAACCATTAGGCCAGAGTAAGAGTTAAGACCTTAGCTATTAGGCCAGAGTAAGAGTTAAGACCTTAACCATTAGGCCAGAGTACGAGTCTAAGACCTTAGCTATTAGGCCAGAGTAAGAGTTAAGACCTTAGCTAGTAGGCCAGAGTAAGAGTTAAGACCTTAACCGGTAGGCCAGAGTAAGAGTTAAGACCTTAGCTATTAGGCAATAGTAAGAGTTAAGACCTTAGCTATTAGGCCAGAGTAAGAGTTAAGACCTTAACCAGTAGGCCAGAGTAAGAGTTAAGACCTTAGCTATTAGGCCAGAGTAAGAGTTAAGACCTTAGCTATTAGGCCAGAGTAAGAGTTAAGACCTTAACCATTAGGCCAGAGTACGAGTCTAAGACCTTAGCTATTAGGCCAGAGTAAGAGTTAAGACCTTAGCTATTAGGCCAGAGTAAGAGTTAAGACCTTAAACAGTAGGCCAGTGTAAGAGTTAAGACCTTAGCTATTAGGCCAGAGTAAGAGTTAAGACCTTAGCTATTAGGCCAGAGTAAGAGTTAAGACCTTAAGCAGTAGGCCATAGTAAGAGTTAAGACCTTAGCTATTAGGCCAGAGTAAGAGTTAAGACCTTAACCATTAGGCCAGAGTACGAGTATAAGACCTTAGCTATTAGGCCAGAGTAAGAGTTAAGACCTTAGCTATTAGGCCAGAGTAAGAGTTAAGACCTTAGCTATTAGGCCACAGTAAGAGTTAAGACCTTAACCAGTAGGCCAGAGTAAGAGTTAAGACCTTAGCTATTAGGCCTGAGTAAGAGTTAAGACCTTAGCTATTAGCCCAGAGTAAGAGTTAAGACCTTAACCAGTAGGCCAGAGAAAGAGTTAAGACTTTAACCATTAGGCCAGAGTACGAGTCTAAGACCTTATCTAATAGGCCAGAGTAAGAGTTAAGACCTTAACCATTAGGCCAGAGTACGACTCTAAGACCTTAGCTATTAGGCCAGAGTAAGAGTTAAGACCTTAAACAGTAGGCCAGTGTAAGAGTTAAGACCTTAGCTATTAGGCCAGAGTAAGAGTTAAGACCTTAGCTATTAGGCCAGAGTAAGAGTTAAGACCTTAACCAGTAGGCCAGAGTAAGAGTTAAGACCTTAGCTATTAGGCAATAGTAAGAGTTAAGACCTTAGCTATTAGGCCAGAGTAAGAGTTAAGACCTTAACCAGTAGGCCAGAGTAAGAGTTAAGACCTTAGCTATTAGGCCAGAGTAAGAGTTAGACCTTAGCTATTAGGCCAGAGTAAGAGTTAAGACCTTAACCATTAGGCCAGAGTACGAGTCTAAGACCTTAGCTATTAGGCCAGAGTAAGAGTTAAGACCTTAGCTATTAGGCCAGAGTAAGAGTTAAGACCTTAAACAGTAGGCCAGTGTAAGAGTTAAGACCTTAGCTATTAGGCCAGAGTAAGAGTTAAGACCTTAGCTATTAGGCCTGAGTAAGAGTTAAGACCTTAGCTATTAGGCCAGAGTAAGAGTTAAGACCTTAACCAGTAGGCCAGAGAAAGAGTTAAGACCTTAACCATTAGGCCAGAGTACGAGTCTAAGACCTTATCTAATAGGCCAGAGTAAGAGTTAAGACCTTAACCATTAGGCCAGAGTACGAGTATTAGACCGTAGCTATTAGGCCAGAGTAAGAGTTAAGACCTTAGCTATTAGGCCAGAGTAAGAGTTAAGACCTTAACCAGTAGGCCAGAGTAAGTGTTAAGACCTTAGCTATTAGGCCAGAGTAAGAGTTAAGACCTTAGCTATTAGGCCAGAGTAAGAGTTAAGACCTTAAACAGTAGGCCAGTGTAAGAGTTAAGACCTTAGCTATTAGGCCAGAGTAAGAGTTAAGACCTTAGCTATTAGGCCAGAGTAAGAGTTAAGACCTTAACCAGTAGGCCATAGTAAGAGTTAAGACCTTAACCTGTAAGCCAGAGTAAGAGTTAAGACCTTAACCATTAGGCCAGAGTAAGAGTTAAGACCTTAACCTGTAGGCCAGAGTACGAGTCTAAGACCTTAGCTATTAGGCCAGAGTAAGAGTTAAGACCTTAGCTATTAGGCCAGAGTAAGAGTTAAGACCTTAACCATTAGGCCAGAGTACGAGTCTAAGACCTTAGCTATTAGGCCAGAGTAAGAGTTAAGACCTTAGCTATCAGGCCAGAGTAAGAGATAAGACCTTAGCTATTAGGCCAGAGTAAGAGTTAAGACCTTAACCATTAGGCCAGATTAAGAGTTAAGACCTTAACCTGTAGGCCAGAATAAGAGTTAAGACCTTAACCATTAGGCCAGAGTACGAGTCTAAGACCTTAGCTATTAGGCCAGAGTACGAGTCTAAGACCTTAGCTATTAGGCCAGAGTAAGAGTTAAGACCTTAACCAGTAGGCCAGAGTACGAGTCTAAGACATTAGCTATTAGGCCAGAGTAAGAGTTAAGACCTTAACCAGTAGGCCAGAGTATGAGTCTAAGACCTTAGCTATTAGTCCAGAGTAAGAGTTAAGACCTTAGCTATTAGGCCAGAGTAAGAGTTAAGACCTTAACCATAAGGCCAGAGTAAGACTTAAGACCTTAGCTATTAGGCCAGAGTAAGAGTTAAGACCTTAACCATTAGGCCAGAGTACGAGTCTAAGACCTTAGCTATTAGGCCAGAGTAAGAATTAAGACCTTAACCAGTAGGCCAGAGTACGAGTCTAAGACCTTAGCTATAAGGCCAGAGTAAGAGTTAAGACCTTAGCTATTAGGCCAGAGTAAGAGTTAAGACCTTAACCATTAGGCCAGAGTATGAGTCTAAGACCTTAGCTATTAGGCCAGAGTAAGAGTTAAGACCTTAACTTTTAGGCCAGAGTAAGAGTTAAGACCTTAACCATTAGGCCAGAGTACGAGTCTAAGCCCTTAGCTATTAGCCAGAGTAAGAGTTAAGACCTTATCTATCAGGCCAGAGTAAGAGTTAAGACCTTAACTATTAGGCCAGAGTAAGAGTTAAGACCTTAACCTGTAGGCCAGAGTAAGAGTTAAGACCTTAACCATTAGGCCAGAGTAAGAGTTAAGACCTTAGCTATTAGGCCAGAGTAAGAGTTAAGACCTTAACCATTAGGCCAGAGTACGAGACTAAGACCTTAGCTATTAGGCCAGAGTAAGAGTTAATACCTTAGCTATTAGGCCAGAGTAAGAGTTAAGACCTTAAACAGTAGGCCAGTGTAAGAGTTAAGACCTTAGCTATTAGGCCAGAGTAAGAGTTAATACCTTAGCTATTAGGCCAGAGTAAGAGTTAAGACCTTAACCATTAGGCCAGAGTACGAGTATAAGACCTTAGCTATTAGGCCAGAGTAAGAATTAAGACCTTAGCTATTAGGCCAGTGTAAGAGTTAAGACCTTAACCAGTAGGCCAGAGTAAATGTTAAGACCTTAGCTATTAGGCCAGAGTAAGAGTTAAGACCTTAGCTATTAGGGCAGAGTAAGAGTTAAGACCTTAACCACTAGGCCAGAGTAAAAGTTAAGACCTTAACCATTAGGCCAGAGTACGAGACTAAGACCTTAGCTATTAGGCCAGAGTAAGAGTTAAGACCTTAACCAGTAGGCCAAAGTAAGAGTTAAGACCATAGCTATTAGGCCAGAGTAAGAGTTAAGACATTAACTATTTGGCCAGAGTAAGAGTTAAGACCATAACCATTAGGCCAGAGTCTGAGTCTAAGACCTTAGCTATTAGGCCAGAGTAAGAGTTAAGACCTTAGCTTTTAGGCCAGCGTAAGAGTTAAGACATTAACCAGTAGGCCAGAGTAAGAGTTAAGACCTTAGCTATTAGGCCAAAGTAAGTGTTAAGACCTTAGCTATTAGGCCAGAGTATGAGTTAAGACCTTAACCAGTAGGCCAGAGTAAGAGTTTAGACCTTAACCAGTGGGCCAGAGGTCGAATCTAAGACCTTAGCTATTAGGCCAGAGTAAGAGTTAAGACGTTAGCTATTAGGCCAGAGTAAGAGTTAAGACCTTAGCTATTAGGCCAGAGTAAGAGTTAAGACCTTAACCATTAGGCCTGAGTAAGAGTTAAGACTTTAACCTGTAGGCCAGAGTAAGAGTTAAGACCTTAACCATTAGGCCAGAGTACGAGTCTAAGACCTTAGCTATTAGGCCAGAGTAAGATTTAGGACCTTAACCAGTGGGCCAGAGTAAGAGTTAAGACCTTAGCTATTAGGCCAGAGTAAGAGTTAAGACCTTAACGAGTAGGCCAGAGTAAGAGTTAAGACCTTAACCAGTAGGCCAGAGTACGAGTCTAAGACCTTAGCTATTAGGCCAGAGTAAGAGTTAAGACCTTAACCAGTAGGCCAGAGTAAGAGTTAAGACCTTAGCTATTAGGCCAGAGTAAGAGTTAAGACCTTAGCTATTAGGCCAGAATAAGAGTTAAGACCTTAACCATTAGGCCAGAGTACGAGTCTAAGACCTTAGCTATTAGGCCAGAGTAAGAGTTAAGACCATAGCTATTAGGCCAGAGTAAGAGTTAAGACCTTAACCAGTAGGCCAGAGTAAGAGTTAAGACCTTAGCTATTAGGCCAGAGTAAGAGTTAAGACCTTAGCTATAAGGCCAGAGTAAGAGTTAAGACCTTAACCATTAGGCCAGAGTACGAGTCTAAGACCTTAGCTATTAGGCCAGAGTAAGAGTTAAGACCTTAACCAGTAGGCCAGAGTACGAGTCTAAGACCGTAGCTATTAGGCCAGAGTAAGAATTAGGACCTTAACCAGTAGGCCAGAGTACGAGTCTAAGGCCTTAGCTATTAGTCCAGAGTAAGAGTTAACACCTTAGCTATTAGGCCAGAGTAAAAGTTAAGACCTTAACCAGTAGGCCAGAGTACGAGTCTAAGACCTTAGCTATTAGGCCAGAGTAAGAGTTAAGACCTTAGCTATTAGGCCAGAGTAAGAGTTAAGACCTTAACCAGTAGGCCAGAGTAAGAGTTAAGACCTTAGCTATTAGGCCAGAGTAAGAGTTAAGACCTTAACCATTAGGCCAGAGTACGAGTCTAAGACCTTAGCTATTAGGCCAGAGTAAGAGTTAAGACCTTAACCAGTAGGCCAGAGTAAGAGTTGAGACCTTAGCTATTAGGCCAGAGTTAGAGTTAAGACCTTAACCAGTAGGCCAGAGTAAGAGTTAAGACGTTAGCTATTAGGCCAGAGTAAGAGTTAAGACTTTAACCAGTAGGCCAGAGTAAGAGTTAAGACCTTAACCAGTAGGCCGAAGTAAGAATTAAGACCTTAACCTGTAGGCCAGAGTAAGAGTTAAGACCTTAACCATTAGGCCAGAGTACGAGTCTAAGACCTTAGCTATTAGGCCAGAGTAAGAGTTAAGACCTTAGCTATTAGGCCAGAGTAAGAGTTAAGACCTTAAACAGTAGGCCAGTGTAAGAGTTAAGACCTTAGCTATTAGGCCAGAGTAAGAGTTAAGACCTTAGCTATTAGGCCAGAGTAAGAGTTAAGACCTTAAGCAGTAGGCCATAGTAAGAGTTAAGACCTTAGCTATTAGGCCAGAGTAAGAGTTAAGACCTTAACCATTAGGCCAGAGTACGAGTATAAGACCTTAGCTATTAGGCCAGAGTAAGAGTTAAGACCTTAACCATTAGGCCAGAGTAAGAGTTAAGACCTTAGCTATTAGGCCACAGTAAGAGTTGAGACCTTAAACAGTAGGCCAGAGTAAGAGTTAAGACCTTAGCTATTAGGCCTGAGTAAGAGTTAAGACCTTAGCTATTAGGCCAGAGAAAGAGTTAAGACCTTAACCATTAGGCCAGAGTACGAGTCTAAGACCTTATCTAATAGGCCAGAGTAAGAGTTAAGACCTTAACCATTAGGCCAGAGTACGAGTCTAAGTCCTTAGCTATTAGGCCAGAGTAAGAGTTAAGACCTTAACTATTAGGCCAGAGTAAGAGTTAAGACCTTAACCTGTAGGCCAAAGTAAGAGTTAAGACCTTAACCATTAGGCCAGAGTGCGAGTCTAAGACCTTAGCGTTTAGGCCAGAGTAAGAGTTAAGACCTTAACCATTAGGCCAGAGTAAGAGTTAAGACCTTAGCTATTAGGCCACAGTAAGAGTTGAGACCTTAAACAGTAGGCCAGAGTAAGAGTTAGGACCTTAGCTATTAGGCCAGAGTTAGAGTTAAGACCTTAGCTATTAGGCCAGAGTAAGAGTTAAGACCTTAACCAGTAGGCTATAGTAAGAGTTAAGACCTTAACCTGTAAGCCAGAGTAAGAGTTAAGACCTGAACCATTAGGCCAGAGTAAGAGTTAAGACCTTAACCTGTAGGCCAGAGTACGAGTCTAAGACCTTAGCTATTAGGCCAGAGTAAGAGTTAAGACCTTAGCTATTAGGCCAGAGTAAGAGTTAAGACCTTAACCATTAGGCCAGAGTACGAGTCTAAGACCTTAGCTATTAGGCCAGAGTAAGAGTTAAGACCTTAGCTATCAGGCCAGAGTAAGAGATAAGACCTTAGCTATTAGGCCAGAGTAAGAGTTAAGACCTTAACCATTAGGCCAGATTAAGAGTTAAGACCTTAACCTGTAGGCCAGAATAAGAGTTAAGACCTTAACCATTAGGCCAGAGTACGAGTCTAAGACCTTAGCTATTAGGCCAGAGTACGAGTCTAAGACCTTAGCTATTAGGCCAGAGTAAGAGTTAAGACCTTAACCAGTAGGCCAGAGTACGAGTCTAAGACCTTAGCTATTAGGCCAGAGTAAGAGTTAAGACCTTAACCAGTAGGCCAGAGTACGAGTCTAAGACCTTAGCTATTAGTCCAGAGTAAGAGTTAGGACCTTAGCTATTAGGCCAGAGTAAGAGTTAAGACCTTAACCATAAGGCCAGAGTAAGACTTAAGACCTTAGCTATTAGGCCAGAGTAAGAGTTAAGACCTTAACCACTAGGCCAGAGTAAGAGTTAAGACCTTAGCTATTAGGCCAAAGTAAGAGTTAAGACCTTAGCTATTAGGCCAGAGTATGAGTTAAGACCTTAACCAATAGGCCAGAGTAAGAGTTTAGACCTTAACCAGTGGGCCAGAGTTCGAATCTAAGACCTTAGCTATTAGGCCAGAGTAAGAGTTAAGACGTTAGCTATTAGGCCAGAGTAAGAGTTAAGACCTTAGCTTTTAGGCCAGCGTAAGAGTTAAGACCTTAACCAGTAGGCCAGAGTAAGAGTTAAGACCTTAGCTATTAGGCCAAAGTAAGAGTTAAGACCTTAGCTATTAGGCCAGAGTATGAGTTAAGACCTTAGCTATTAGGCCAGAGTAAGAGTTAAGACCTTAAACAGTAGGCCAGTGTAAGAGTTAAGACCTTAGCTATTAGGCCAGAGTAAGAGTTAAGACCTTAGCTATTAGGCCAGAGTAAGAGTTAAGACCTTAAGCAGTAGGCCATAGTAAGAGTTAAGACCTTAGCTATTAGGCCAGAGTAAGAGTTAAGACCTTAACCATTAGGCCAGAGCACGAGTATAAGACCTTAGCTATTAGGCCAGAGTAAGAGTTAAGACCTTAACCATTAGGCCAGAGTAAGAGTTAAGACCTTAGCTATTAGGCCACAGTAAGAGTTGAGACCTTAAACAGTAGGCCAGAGTAAGAGTTAAGACCTTAGCTATTAGGCCTGAGTAAGAGTTAAGACCTTAGCTATTAGGCCAGAGAAAGAGTTAAGACCTTAACCATTAGGCCAGAGTACGAGTCTAAGACCTTATCTAATAGGCCAGAGTAAGAGTTAAGACCTTAACCATTAGGCCAGAGTACGAGTCTAAGTCCTTAGCTATTAGGCCAGAGTAAGAGTTAAGACCTTAATTATTAGGCCAGAGTAAGAGTTAAGACCTTAACCTGTAGGCCAAAGTAAGAGTTAAGACCTTAACCATTAGGCCAGAGTGCGAGTCTAAGACCTTAGCGTTTAGGCCAGAGTAAGAGTTAAGACCTTAACCATTAGGCCAGAGTAAGAGTTAAGACCTTAGCTATTAGGCCACAGTAAGAGTTGAGACCTTAAACAGTAGGCCAGAGTAAGAGTTAGGACCTTAGCTATTAGGCCAGAGTAAGAGTTAAGACCTTAGCTATTAGGCCAGAGTAAGAGTTAAGACCTTAACCAGTAGGCTATAGTAAGAGTTAAGACCTTAACCTGTAAGCCAGAGTAAGAGTTAAGACCTGAACCATTAGGCCAGAGTAAGAGTTAAGACCTTAACCTGTAGGCCAGAGTACGAGTCTAAGACCTTAGCTATTAGGCCAGAGTAAGAGTTAAGACCTTAGCTATTAGGCCAGAGTAAGAGTTAAGACCTTAACCATTAGGCCAGAGTACGAGTCTAAGACCTTAGCTATTAGGCCAGAGTAAGAGTTAAGACCTTAGCTATCAGGCCAGAGTAAGAGATAAGACCTTAGCTATTAGGCCAGAGTAAGAGTTAAGACCTTAACCATTAGGCCAGATTAAGAGTTAAGACCTTAACCTGTAGGCCAGAATAAGAGTTAAGACCTTAACCATTAGGCTAGAGTACGAGTCTAAGACCTTAGCTATTAGGCCAGAGTACGAGTCTAAGACCTTAGCTATTAGGCCAGAGTAAGAGTTAAGACCTTAACCAGTAGGCCAGAGTACGAGTCTAAGACCTTAGCTATTAGGCCAGAGTAAGAGTTAAGACCTTAACCAGTAGGCCAGAGTACGAGTCTAAGACCTTAGCTATTAGTCCAGAGTAAGAGTTAGGACCTTAGCTATTAGGCCAGAGTAAGAGTTAAGACCTTAACCATAAGGCCAGAGTAAGACTTAAGACCTTAGCTATTAGGCCAGAGTAAGAGTTAAGACCTTAACCACTAGGCCAGAGTAAGAGTTAAGACCTTAGCTATTAGGCCAAAGTAAGAGTTAAGACCTTAGCTATTAGGCCAGAGTATGAGTTAAGACCTTAACCAATAGGCCAGAGTAAGAGTTTAGACCTTAACCAGTGGGCCAGAGTTCGAATCTAAGACCTTAGCTATTAGGCCAGAGTAAGAGTTAAGACGTTAGCTATTAGGCCAGAGTAAGAGTTAAGACCTTAGCTTTTAGGCCAGCGTAAGAGTTAAGACCTTAACCAGTAGGCCAGAGTAAGAGTTAAGACCTTAGCTATTAGGCCAAAGTAAGAGTTAAGACCTTAGCTATTAGGCCAGAGTATGAGTTAAGACCTTAACCAGTAGGCCAGAGTAAGAGTTTAGACCTTAACCAGTGGGCCAGAGTTCGAAACTAAGACCTTAGCTATTAGGCCAGAGTAAGAGTTAAGACGTTAGCTATTAGGCCAGAGTAAGAGTTAAGACCTTAAACATTAGGCCTGAGTAAGAGTTAAGACTTTAACCTGTAGGCCAGAGTAAGAGTTAAGACCTTAACCATTAGGCCAGAGTACGAGTCTAAGACCTTAGCTATTAGGCCAGAGTAAGATTTAAGACCTTAACCAGTAGGCCAGAGTAAGAGTTAAGACCTTAGCTATTAGGCCAGAGTAAGAGTTAAGACCTTAGCTATTAGGCCAGAATAAGAGTTAAGACCTTAACCATTAGGCCAGAGTACGAGTCTAAGACCTTAGCTATTAGGCCAGAGTAAGAGTTAAAACCTTAGCTATTAGGCCAGAGTAGGAGTTAAGACCTTAACCAGTAGGCCAGAGTAAGAGTTAAGACCTTAGCTATTAGGCCAGAGTAAGAGTTAAGACCTTAGCTATAAGGCCAGAGTAAGAGTTAAGACCTTAACCATTAGGCCAGAGTACGAGTCTAAGACCTTAGCTATTAGGCCAGAGTAAGAGTTAAGACCTTAGCTATTAGGCCAGAGTAAGAGTTAAGACCTTAACGAGTAGCCCAGAGTAAGAGTTAAGACCTTAACCAGTAGGCCAGAGTACGAGTCTAAGACCTTAGCTATTAGGCCAGAGTAAGAGTTAAGACCTTAACCAGTAGGCCAGAGTAAGAGTTAAGACCTTAGCTATTAGGCCAGAGTAAGAGTTAAGACCTTAGCTATTAGGCCAGAATAAGAGTTAAGACCTTAACCATTAGGCCAGAGTACGAGTCTAAGACCTTAGCTATTAGGCCAGAGTAAGAGTTAAAACCTTAGCTATTAGGCCAGAGTAAGAGTTAAGACCTTAACCAGTAGGCCAGAGTAAGAGTTAAGACCTTAGCTATTAGGCCAGAGTAAGAGTTAAGACCTTAGCTATAAGGCCAGAGTAAGAGTTAAGACCTTAACCATTAGGCCAGAGTACGAGTCTAAAACCTTAGCTATTAGGCCAGAGTAAGAGTTAAGACCTTAACCAGTAGGCCAGAGTACGAGTCTAAGACCGTAGCTATTAGGCCAGAGTAAGAATTAGGTCCTTAACCAGTAGGCCAGAGTACGAGTCCAAGGCCTTAGCTATTAGTCCAGAGTAAGAGTTAACACCTTAGCTATTAGGCCAGAGTAAAAGTTAAGACCTTAACCAGTAGGCCAGAGTACGAGTCTAAGACCTTAGCTATTAGGCCAGAGTAAGAGTTAAGACCTTAGCTATTAGGCCAGAGTAAGAGTTAAGACCTTAACCATTAGGCCAGAGTATGAGTCTAAGACCTTAGCTATTAGGCCAGAGTAAGAGTTAAGACCTTAACCAGTAGGCCAGAGTAAGAGTTGAGACCTTAGCTATTAGGCCAGAGTTAGAGTTAAGACCTTAACCAGTAGGCCAGAGTAAGAGTTAAGACGTTAGCTATTAGGCCAGAGTAAGAGTTAAGACTTTAACCAGTAGGCCGAAGTAAGAGTTAAGACCTTAACCTGTAGGCCAGAGTAAGAGTTAAGACCTTAACCATTAGGCCAGAGTACGAGTCTAAGACCTTAGCTATTAGGCCAGAGTAAGAGTTAAGACCTTAGCTATTAGGCCAGAGTAAGAGTTAAGACCTTAACCATTAGGCCAGAGTACGAGTCTAAGACCTTAGCTATTAGGCCAGAGTAAGAGTTAAGACCTTAGCTATTAGGCCAGAGTAAGAGTTAAGACCTTAAACAGTAGGCCAGTGTAAGAGTTAAGACCTTAGCTATTAGGCCAGAGTAAGAGTTAAGACCTTAAGCAGTAGGCCATAGTAAGAGTTAAGACCTTAGCTATTAGGCCAGAGTAAGAGTTAAGACCTTAACCATTAGGCCAGAGTACGAGTATAAGACCTTAGCTATTAGGCCAGAGTAAGAGTTAAGACCTTAACTATTAGGCCAGAGTAAGAGTTAAGACCTTAGCTATTAGGCCACAGTAAGAGTTAAGACCTTAACCAGTAGGCCAGAGTAAGGGTTAAGACCTTAGCTATTAGGCCTGAGTAAGAGTTAAGACCTTAGCTATTAGGCCAGAGTAAGAGTTAAGACCTTAACCAGTAGGCCAGAGAAAGAGTTAAGACCTTAACCATTAGGCCAGAGTACGAGTCTAAGACCTTATCTAATAGGCCAGAGTAAGAGTTAAGACCTTAACCATTAGGCCAGAGTACGAGTCTAAGTCCTTAGCTATTAGGCCAGAGTAAGAGTTAAGACCTTAACTATGAGGCCAGAGTAAGAGTTAAGACCTTAACCTGTAGGCCAAAGTAAGAGTTAAGACCTTAACCATTAGGCCAGAGTGCGAGTCTAAGACCTTAGCGTTTAGGCCAGAGTAAGAGTTAAGACCTTAACCATTAGGCCAGAGTGCGAGTCTAAGACCTTAGCTATTAGGCCAGAGTAAGAGTTAAGACCTTAACCATTAGGCCAGAGTAAGAGTTAAGACCTTAGCTATTAGGCCACAGTAAGAGTTGAGACCTTAAACAGTAGGCCAGAGTAAGAGTTAGGACCTTAGCTATTAGGCCAGAGTAAGAGTTAAGACCTTAGCTATTAGGCCAGAGTAAGAGTTAAGACCTTAACCAGTAGGCTATAGTAAGAGTTAAGACCTTAACCTGTAAGCCAGAGTAAGAGTTAAGACCTTAACCATTAGGCCAGAGTAAGAGTTAAGACCTTAACCTGTAGGCCAGAGTACGAGTCTAAGACCCTTAGCTATTAGGCCAGAGTAAGAGTTAAGACCTTAGCTATTAGGCCAGAGTAAGAGTTAAGACCTTAACCATTAGGCCAGAGTACGAGTCTAAGACCTTAGCTATTAGGCCAGAGTAAGAGTTAAGACCTTAGCTATCAGGCCAGAGTAAGAGATAAGACCTTAGCTATTAGGCCAGAGTAAGAGTTAAGACCTTAACCATTAGGCCAGATTAAGAGTTAAGACCTTAACCTGTAGGCCAGAATAAGAGTTAAGACCTTAACCATTAGGCCAGAGTACGAGTCTAAGACCTTAGCTATTAGGCCAGAGTACGAGTCTAAGACCTTAGCTATTGGGCCAGAGTAAGAGTTAAGACCTTAACCAGTAGGCCAGAGTACGAGTCTAAGACCTTAGCTATTAGGCCAGAGTAAGAGTTAAGACCTTAACCAGTAGGCCAGAGTACGAGTCTAAGACCTTAGCTATTAGTCCAGAGTAAGAGTTAAGAACTTAGCTATTAGGCCAGAGTAAGAGTTAAGACCTTAACCATAAGGCCAGAGTAAGACTTAAGACCTTAGCTATTAGGCCAGAGTAAGAGTTAAGACCTTAACCAGTAGGCCAGAGTAAGAGTTAAGACCTTAGCTATTAGGCCAAAGTAAGAGTTAAGACCTTAGCTATTAGGCCAGAGTATGAGTTAAGACCTTAACCAGTAGGCCAGAGTAAGAGTTTAGACCTTAACCAGTGGGCCAGAGTTCGAATCTAAGACCTTAGCTATTAGGCCAGAGTAAGAGTTAAGACGTTAGCTATTAGGCCAGAGTAAGAGTTAAGACCTTAGCTATTAGGCCAGAGTAAGAGTTAAGACCTTAACCATTAGGCCTGAGTAAGAGTTAAGACTTTAACCTGTAGGCCAGAGTAAGAGTTAAGACCTTAACCATTAGGCCAGAGTACGAGTCTAAAACCTTAGTTATTAGGCCAGAGTAAGATTTAAGACCTTAACCAGTGGGCCAGAGTAAGAGTTAAGACCTTAGCTATTAGGCCAGAGTAAGAGTTAAGACCTTAGCTATTAGGCCAGAGTAAGAGTTAAGACCTTAACGAGTAGGCCAGAGTAAGAGTTAAGACCTTAACCAGTAGGCCAGAGTACGAGTCTAAGACCTTAGCTATTAGGCCAGAGTAAGAGTTAAGACCTTAACCAGTAGGCCAGAGTAAGAGTTAAGACCTTAGCTATTAGGTCAGAGTAAGAGTTAAGACCTTAGCTATTAGGCCAGAATAAGAGTTAAGACCTTAACCATTAGGCCAGAGTACGAGTCTAAGACCTTAGCTATTAGGCCAGAGTAAGAGTTAAGACCTTAGCTATTAGGCCAGAGTAAGAGTTAAGACCTTAACCAGTAGACCAGAGTAAGAGTTAAGACCCTAGCTATTAGGCCAGAGTAAGAGTTAAGACCTTAGCTATTAGGCCAGAGTAAGAGTTAAGACCTTAACCATTAGGCCAGAGTACGAGTCTAAGACCTTAGCTATTAGGCCAGAGTAAGAGTTAAGATCTTAACCAGTAGGCCAGAGTACGAGTCTAAGACCGTAGCTATTAGGCCAGAGTAAGAATTAGGACCTTAACCAGTAGGCCAGAGTACGAGTCTAAGGCCTTAGCTATTAGTCCAGAGTAAGAGTTAACACCTTAGCTATTAGGCCAGAGTAAAAGTTAAGACCTTAACCAGTAGGCCAGAGTACGAGTCTAAGACCTTAGCTATTAGGCCAGAGTAAGAGTTAAGACCTTAGCTATTAGGCCAGAGTAAGAGTTAAGACCTTAACCAGTAGGCCAGAGTAAGAGTTAAGACCTTAGCTATTAGGCCAGAGTAAGAGTTAAGACCTTAACCATTAGGCCAGAGTACGAGTCTAAGACCTTAGCTATTAGGCCAGAGTAAGAGTTAAGACCTTAACCAGTAGGCCAGAGTAAGAGTTAAGACCTTAGCTATTAGGCCAGAGTAAGAGTTAAGACCTTAGCTATTAGGCCAGAGTAAGAGTTAAGACCTTAACCATTAGGCCAGAGTACGAGTCTAAGACCTTAGCTATTAGGCCAGAGTAAGAGTTAAGACCTTAAACAGTAGGCCAGTGTAAGAGTTAAGACCTTAGCTATTAGGCCAGAGTAAGAGTTAAGACATTAGCTATTAGGCCAGAGTAAGAGTTAAGACCTTAAGCAGTAGGCCATAGTAAGAGTTAAGACCTTAGCTATTAGGCCAGAGTAAGAGTTAAGACCTTAACCATTAGGCCAGAGTATGAGCATAAGACCTTAGCTATTAGGCCAGAGTAAGAGTTAAGACCTTAGCTATTAGGCCAGAGTAAGAGTTAAGACCTTAACCAGTAGGCCAGAGAAAGAGTTAAGACCTTAACCATTAGGCCAGAGTACGATTCTAAGACCTTATCTAATAGGCCAGAGTAAGAGTTAAGACCTTAACCATTAGGCCAGAGTACGAGTCTAAGACCTTAGCTATTAGGCCAGAGTAAGAGTTAAGACCTTAACTATTAGGCCAGAGTAATAGTTAAGACCTTAACCTGTAGGCCAAAGTAAGAGTTAAGACCTTAACCATTAGGCCAGAGTGCGAGTCTAAGACCTTAGCATTTAGGCCAGAGTAAGAGTTAAGACCTTAACCATTAGGCCAGAGTGCGAGTCTAAGACATTAGCTATTAGGCCAGAGTAAGAGTTAAGACCTTAACCATTAGGCCAGAGTAAGAGTTAAGACCTTAGCTATTAGGCCACAGTAAGAGTTGAGACCTTAAACAGTAGGCCAGAGTAAGAGTTAGGACCTTAGCTATTAGGCCAGAGTAAGAGTTAAGACCTTAGCTATTAGGCCAGAGTAAGAGTTAAGACCTTAACCAGTAGGCTATAGTAAGAGTTAAGACCTTAACCTGTAAGCCAGAGTAAGAGTTAAGACCTTAACCATTAGGCCAGAGTAAGAGTTAAGACCTTAACCTGTAGGCCAGAGTACGAGTCTAAGACCTTAGCTATTAGGCCAGAGTAAGAGTTAAGACCTTAGCTATTAGGCCAGAGTAAGAGTTAAGACCTTAACCATTAGGCCAGAGTACGAGTCTAAGACCTTAGCTATTAGGCCAGAGTAAGAGTTAAGACCTTAGCTATCAGGCCAGAGTAAGAGATAAGACCTTAGCTATTAGGCCAGAGTAAGAGTTAAGACCTTAACCATTAGGCCAGATTAAGAGTTAAGACCTTAACCTGTAGGCCAGAATAAGAGTTAAGACCTTAACCATTAGGCCAGAGTACGAGTCTAAGACCTTAGCTATTAGGCCAGAGTAAGAGTTAAGACCTTAACCAGTAGGCCAGAGTACGAGTCTAAGACCTTAGCTATTAGGCCAGAGTAAGAGTTAAGACCTTAACCAGTAGGCCAGAGTACGAGTCTAAGACCTTAGCTATTAGTCCAGAGTAAGAGTTAAGACCTTAGCTATTAGGCCAGAGTAAGAGTTAAGACCTTAACCATAAGGCCAGAGTAAGACTTAAGACCTTAGCTATTAGGCCAGAGTAAGAGTTAAGACCTTAACCATTAGGCCAGAGTACGAGTCTAAGACCTTAGCTATTAGGCCAGAGTAAGAGTTAAGACCTTAACCAGTAGGCCAGAGTAAGAGTTGAGACCTTAGCTATTAGGCCAGAGTTAGAGTTAAGACCTTAACCAGTAGGCCAGAGTAAGAGTTAAGACGTTAGCTATTAGGCCAGAGTAAGAGTTAAGACTTTAACCAGTAGGCCGAAGTAAGAGTTAAGACCTTAACCTGTAGGCCAGAGTAAGAGTTAAGACCTTAACCATTAGGCCAGAGTACGAGTCTAAGACCTTAGCTATTAGGCCAGAGTAAGAGTTAAGACCTTAGCTATTAGGCCAGAGTAAGAGTTAAGACCTTAACCATTAGGCCAGAGTACGAGTCTAAGACCTTAGCTATTAGGCCAGAGTAAGAGTTAAGACCTTAGCTATTAGGCCAGAGTAAGAGTTAAGACCTTAAACAGTAGGCCAGTGTAAGAGTTAAGACCTTAGCTATTAGGCCAGAGTAAGAGTTAAGACCTTAGCTATTAGGCCAGAGTAAGAGTTAAGACCTTAAGCAGTAGGCCATAGTAAGAGTTAAGACCTTAGCTATTAGGCCAGAGTAAGAGTTAAGACCTTAACCATTAGGCCAGAGTACGAGTATAAGACCTTAGCTATTAGGCCAGAGTAAGAGTTAAGACCTTAGCTATTAGGCCAGAGTAAGAGTTAAGACCTTAGCTATTAGGCCACAGTAAGAGTTAAGACCTTAACCAGTAGGCCAGAGTAAGGGTTAAGACCTTAGCTATTAGGCCTGAGTAAGAGTTAAGACCTTAGCTATTAGGCCAGAGTAAGAGTTAAGACCTTAACCAGTAGGCCAGAGAAAGAGTTAAGACCTTAACCATTAGGCCAGAGTACGAGTCTAAGACCTTATCTAATAGGCCAGAGTAAGAGTTAAGACCTTAACCATTAGGCCAGAGTACGAGTCTAAGTCCTTAGCTATTAGGCCAGAGTAAGAGTTAAGACCTTAACTATGAGGCCAGAGTAAGAGTTAAGACCTTAACCTGTAGGCCAAAGTAAGAGTTAAGACCTTAACCATTAGGCCAGAGTGCGAGTCTAAGACCTTAGCGTTTAGGCCAGAGTAAGAGTTAAGACCTTAACCATTAGGCCAGAGTGCGAGTCTAAGACCTTAGCTATTAGGCCAGAGTAAGAGTTAAGACCTTAACCATTAGGCCAGAGTAAGAGTTAAGACCTTAGCTATTAGGCCACAGTAAGAGTTGAGACCTTAAACAGTAGGCCAGAGTAAGAGTTAGGACCTTAGCTATTAGGCCAGAGTAAGAGTTAAGACCTTAGCTATTAGGCCAGAGTAAGAGTTAAGACCTTAACCAGTAGGCTATAGTAAGAGTTAAGACCTTAACCTGTAAGCCAGAGTAAGAGTTAAGACCTTAACCATTAGGCCAGAGTAAGAGTTAAGACCTTAACCTGTAGGCCAGAGTACGAGTCTAAGACCCTTAGCTATTAGGCCAGAGTAAGAGTTAAGACCTTAGCTATTAGGCCAGAGTAAGAGTTAAGACCTTAACCATTAGGCCAGAGTACGAGTCTAAGACCTTAGCTATTAGGCCAGAGTAAGAGTTAAGACCTTAGCTATCAGGCCAGAGTAAGAGATAAGACCTTAGCTATTAGGCCAGAGTAAGAGTTAAGACCTTAACCATTAGGCCAGATTAAGAGTTAAGACCTTAACCTGTAGGCCAGAATAAGAGTTAAGACCTTAACCATTAGGCCAGAGTACGAGTCTAAGACCTTAGCTATTAGGCCAGAGTACGAGTCTAAGACCTTAGCTATTGGGCCAGAGTAAGAGTTAAGACCTTAACCAGTAGGCCAGAGTACGAGTCTAAGACCTTAGCTATTAGGCCAGAGTAAGAGTTAAGACCTTAACCAGTAGGCCAGAGTACGAGTCTAAGACCTTAGCTATTAGTCCAGAGTAAGAGTTAAGACCTTAGCTATTAGGCCAGAGTAAGAGTTAAGACCTTAACCATAAGGCCAGAGTAAGACTTAAGACCTTAGCTATTAGGCCAGAGTAAGAGTTAAGACCTTAACCAGTAGGCCAGAGTAAGAGTTAAGACCTTAGCTATTAGGCCAAAGTAAGAGTTAAGACCTTAGCTATTAGGCCAGAGTATGAGTTAAGACCTTAACCAGTAGGCCAGAGTAAGAGTTTAGACCTTAACCAGTGGGCCAGAGTTCGAATCTAAGACCTTAGCTATTAGGCCAGAGTAAGAGTTAAGACGTTAGCTATTAGGCCAGAGTAAGAGTTAAGACCTTAGCTATTAGGCCAGAGTAAGAGTTAAGACCTTAACCATTAGGCCTGAGTAAGAGTTAAGACTTTAACCTGTAGGCCAGAGTAAGAGTTAAGACCTTAACCATTAGGCCAGAGTACGAGTCTAAGACCTTAGTTATTAGGCCAGAGTAAGATTTAAGACCTTAACCAGTGGGCCAGAGTAAGAGTTAAGACCTTAGCTATTAGGCCAGAGTAAGAGTTAAGACCTTAGCTATTAGGCCAGAGTAAGAGTTAAGACCTTAACGAGTAGGCCAGAGTAAGAGTTAAGACCTTAACCAGTAGGCCAGAGTATGAGTCTAAGACCTTAGCTATTAGGCCAGAGTAAGAGTTAAGACCTTAACCAGTAGGCCAGAGTAAGAGTTAAGACCTTAGCTATTAGGTCAGAGTAAGAGTTAAGACCTTAGCTATTAGGCCAGAATAAGAGTTAAGACCTTAACCATTAGGCCAGAGTACGAGTCTAAGACCTTAGCTATTAGGCCAGAGTAAGAGTTAAGACCTTAGCTATTAGGCCAGAGTAAGAGTTAAGACCTTAACCAGTAGACCAGAGCAAGAGTTAAGACCTTAGCTATTAGGCCAGAGTAAGAGTTAAGACCTTAGCTATTAGGCCAGAGTAAGAGTTAAGACCTTAACCATTAGGCCAGAGTACGAGTCTAAGACCTTAGCTATTAGGCCAGAGTAAGAGTTAAGATCTTAACCAGTAGGCCAGAGTACGAGTCTAAGACCGTAGCTATTAGGCCAGAGTAAGAATTAGGACCTTAACCAGTAGGCCAGAGTACGAGTCTAAGGCCTTAGCTATTAGTCCAGAGTAAGAGTTAACACCTTAGCTATTAGGCCAGAGTAAAAGTTAAGACCTTAACCAGTAGGCCAGAGTACGAGTCTAAGACCTTAGCTATTAGGCCAGAGTAAGAGTTAAGACCTTAGCTATTAGGCCAGAGTAAGAGTTAAGACCTTAACCAGTAGGCCAGAGTAAGAGTTAAGACCTTAGCTATTAGGCCAGAGTAAGAGTTAAGACCTTAACCATTAGGCCAGAGTACGAGTCTAAGACCTTAGCTATTAGGCCAGAGTAAGAGTTAAGACCTTAACCAGTAGGCCAGAGTAAGAGTTAAGACCTTAGCTATTAGGCCAGAGTAAGAGTTAAGACCTTAGCTATTAGGCCAGAGTAAGAGTTAAGACCTTAACCATTAGGCCAGAGTACGAGTCTAAGACCTTAGCTATTAGGCCAGAGTAAGAGTTAAGACCTTAGCTATTAGGCCAGAGTAAGAGTTAAGACCTTAAACAGTAGGCCAGTGTAAGAGTTAAGACCTTAGCTATTAGGCCAGAGTAAGAGTTAAGACATTAGCTATTAGGCCAGAGTAAGAGTTAAGACCTTAAGCAGTAGGCCATAGTAAGAGTTAAGACCTTAGCTATTAGGCCAGAGTAAGAGTTAAGACCTTAACCATTAGGCCAGATTACGAGTATAAGACCTTAGCTATTAGGCCAGAGTAAGAGTTAAGACCTTAGCTATTAGGCCAGAGTAAGAGTTAAGACCTTAACCAGTAGGCCAGAGAAAGAGTTAAGACCTTAACCATTAGGCCAGAGTACGATTCTAAGACCTTATCTAATAGGCCAGAGTAAGAGTTAAGACCTTAACCATTAGGCCAGAGTACGAGTCTAAGACCTTAGCTATTAGGCCAGAGTAAGAGTTAAGACCTTAACTATTAGGCCAGAGTAATAGTTAAGACCTTAACCTGTAGGCCAAAGTAAGAGTTAAGACCTTAACCATTAGGCCAGAGTGCGAGTCTAAGACCTTAGCATTTAGGCCAGAGTAAGAGTTAAGACCTTAACCATTAGGCCAGAGTGCGAGTCTAAGACATTAGCTATTAGGCCAGAGTAAGAGTTAAGACCTTAACCATTAGGCCAGAGTAAGAGTTAAGACCATAGCTATTAGGCCACAGTAAGAGTTGAGACCTTAAACAGTAGGCCAGAGTAAGAGTTAGGACCTTAGCTATTAGGCCAGAGTAAGAGTTAAGACCTTAGCTATTAGGCCAGAGTAAGAGTTAAGACCTTAACCAGTAGGCTATAGTAAGAGTTAAGACCTTAACCTGTAAGCCAGAGTAAGAGTTAAGACCTTAACCATTAGGCCAGAGTAAGAGTTAAGACCTTAACCTGTAGGCCAGAGTACGAGTCTAAGACCTTAGCTATTAGGCCAGAGTAAGAGTTAAGACCTTAGCTATTAGGCCAGAGTAAGAGTTAAGACCTTAACCATTAGGCCAGAGTACGAGTCTAAGACCTTAGCTATTAGGCCAGAGTAAGAGTTAAGACCTTAGCTATCAGGCCAGAGTAAGAGATAAGACCTTAGCTATTAGGCCAGAGTAAGAGTTAAGACCTTAACCATTAGGCCAGATTAAGAGTTAAGACCTTAACCTGTAGGCCAGAATAAGAGTTAAGACCTTAACCATTAGGCCAGAGTACGAGTCTAAGACCTTAGCTATTAGGCCAGAGTAAGAGTTAAGACCTTAACCAGTAGGCCAGAGTACGAGTCTAAGACCTTAGCTATTAGGCCAGAGTAAGAGTTAAGACCTTAACCAGTAGGCCAGAGTACGAGTCTAAGACCTTAGCTATTAGTCCAGAGTAAGAGTTAAGACCTTAGCTATTAGGCCAGAGTAAGAGTTAAGACCTTAACCATAAGGCCAGAGTAAGACTTAAGACCTTAGCTATTAGGCCAGAGTAAGAGTTAAGACCTTAACCATTAGGCCAGAGTACGAGTCTAAGACCTTAGCTATTAGGCCAGAGTAAGAATTAAGACCTTAACCAGTAGGCCAGAGTACGAGTCTAAGACCTTAGATATTAGGCCAGAGTAAGAGTTAAGACCTTAGCTATTAGGCCAGAGTAAGAGTTAAGACCTTAACCATTAGGCCAGAGTATGAGTCTAAGACCTTAGCTATTAGGCCAGAGTAAGAGTTAAGACCTTAGCTTTTAGGCCAGAGTAAGAGTTAAGACCTTAACCATTAGGCCAGAGTACGAGTCTAAGCCCTTAGCTATTAGCCAGAGTAAGAGTTAAGACCTTATCTATCAGGCCAGAGTAAGAGTTAGGACCTTAACTATTAGGCCAGAGTAAGAGTTAAGACCTTAACCTGTAGGCCAGAGTAAGAGTTAAGACCTTAACCATTAGGCCAGAGTAAGAGTTAAGACCTTAGCTATTAGGCCAGAGTAAGAGTTAAGACCTTAACCATTAGGCCAGAGTACGAGTCTAAGACCTTAGCTATTAGGCCAGAGTAAGAGTTAAGACCTTAGCTATTAGGCCAGAGTCAGAGTTAAGACCTTAAACAGTAGGCCAGTGTAAGAGTTAAGACCTTAGCTATTAGGCCAGAGTAAGAGTTAATACCTTAGCTATTAGGCCAGAGTAAGAGTTAAGACCTTAACCATTAGGCCAGAGTACGAGTATAAGACCTTAGCTATTAGGCCAGAGTAAGAATTAAGACCTTAGCTATTAGGCCAGTGTAAGAGTTAAGACCTTAACCAGTAGGCCAGAGTAAGTGTTAAGACCTTAGCTATTAGGCCAGAGTAAGAGTTAAGACCTTAGCTATTAGGGCAGAGTAAGAGTTAAGACCTTAACCACTAGGCCAGAGTAAGAGTTAAGACCTTAACCATTAGGCCAGAGTACGAGACTAAGACCTTAGCTATTAGGCCAGAGTAAGAGTTAAGACCTTAACCATTAGGCCAGAGTACGAGTCTAAGACCTTAGCTATTAGGCCAGAGTAAGAGTTAAGACCTTAACCAGTAGGCCAAAGTAAGAGTTAAGACCTTAGCTATTAGGCCAGAGTAAGAGTTAAGACATTAACTATTTGGCCAGAGTAAGAGTTAAGACCATAACCATTAGGCCAGAGTCTGAGTCTAAGACCTTAGCTATTAGGCCAGAGTAAGAGTTAAGACCTTAGCTTTTAGGCCAGAGTAAGAGTTAAGACCTTAACCAGTAGGCCAGAGTAAGAGTTAAGACCTTAGCTATTAGGCCAAAGTAAGAGTTAAGACCTTAGCTATTAGGCCAGAGTATGAGTTAAGACCTTAACCAGTAGGCCAGAGTAAGAGTTTAGACCTTAACCAGTGGGCCAGAGTTCGAATCTAAGACCTTAGCTATTAGGCCAGAGTAAGAGTTAAGACGTTAGCTATTAGGCCAGAGTAAGAGTTAAGACCTTCGCTATTAGGCCAGAGTAAGAGTTAAGACCTTAACCATTAGGCCTGAGTAAGAGTTAAGACTTTAACCTGTAGGCCAGAGTAAGAGTTAAGACCTTAACCATTAGGCCAGAGTACGAGTCTAAGACCTTAGCTATTAGGCCAGAGTAAGATTTAAGACCTTAACCAGTGGGCCAGAGTAAGAGTTAAGACCTTAGCTATTAGGCCAGAGTAAGAGTTAAGACCTTAGCTATTAGGCCAGAGTAAGAGTTAAGACCTTAACGAGTAGGCCAGAGTAAGAGTTAAGACCTTAACCAGTAGGCCAGAGTACGAGTCTAAGACCTTAGCTATTAGGCCAGAGTAAGAGTTAAGACCTTAACCAGTAGGCCAGAGTAAGAGTTAAGACCTTAGCTATTAGGCCAGAATAAGAGTTAAGACCTTAACCATTAGGCCAGAGTACGAGTCTAAGACCTTAGCTATTAGGCCAGAGTAAGAGTTAAGACCTTAGCTATTAGGCCAGAGTAAGAGTTAAGACCTTAACCAGTAGGCCAGAGTAAGAGTTAAGACCTTAGCTATTAGGCCAGAGTAAGAGTTAAGACCTTAGCTATTAGGCCAGAGTAAGAGTTAAGACCTTAACCATTAGGCCAGAGTACGAGTCTAAGACCTTAGCTATTAGGCCAGAGTAAGAGTTAAGACCTTAACCAGTAGGCCAGAGTACGAGTCTAAGACCGTAGCTATTAGGCCAGAGTAAGAATTAGGACCTTAACCAGTAGGCCAGAGTACGAGTCTAAGGCCTTAGCTATTAGTCCAGAGTAAGAGTTAACACCTTAGATATTAGGCCAGAGTAAAAGTTAAGACCTTAACCAGTAGGCCAGAGTAAGAGTTAAGACCTTAGCTATTAGGCCATAGTAAGAATTAAGACCTTAGCTATTAGGCCAGAATAAGAGTTAAGACCTTAACCATTAGGCCAGAGTACGAGTCTAAGACCTTAGCTATTAGGCCAGAGTAAGAGTTAAGACCTTAGCTATTAGGCCAGAGTAAGAGTTAAGACCTTAACCAGTAGGCCAGAGTAAGAGTTAAGACCTTAGCTATTAGGCCAGAGTAAGAGTTAAGACCTTAACCATTAGGCCAGAGTACGAGTCTAAGACCTTAGCTATTAGGCCAGAGTAAGAGTTAAGACCTTAACCAGTAGGCCAGACTAAGAGTCTAAGACCGTAGCTATTAGGCCAGAGTAAGAATTAGGACCTTAACCGGTAGGCCAGAGTACGAGTCTAAGGCCTTAGCTATTAGTCCAGAGTAAGAGTTAAGACCTTAGCTATTAGGCCAGAGTAAGAGTTAAGACCTTAACCATTAGGCCAGAGTAAGAGTTAAGACCTTAGCTATTAGGCCAGAGTAAGAGTTAAGACCTTAACCATTACGCCAGAGTACGAGTATAAGACCTTAGCTATTAGGCCAGAGTAAGAATTAAGACCTTAGCTATTAGGCCAGTGTAAGAGATAAGACCTTAACCAGTAGGCCAGAGTAAGTGTTAAGACCTTAGCTATTAGGCCAGAGTAAGAGTTAAGACCTTAGCTATTAGGGCAGAGTAAGAGTTAAGACCTTAACCACTAGGCCAGAGTAAGAGTTAAGACCTTAACCATTAGGCCAGAGTACGAGACTAAGACCTTAGCTATTAGGCCAGAGTAAGAGTTAAGACCTTAACCATTAGGCAAGAGTAAGAGTCTAAGACCTTAGCTATTAGGCCAGAGTAAGAGTTAAGACCTTAACCAGTAGGCCAAAGTAGGAGTTAAGACCTTAGCTATTAGGCCAGAGTAAGAGTTAAGACATTAACTATTTGGCCAGAGTAAGAGTTAAGACCATAACCATTAGGCCAGAGTCTGAGTCTAAGACCTTAGCTATTAGGCCAGAGTAAGAGTTAAGACCTTAGATTTTAGGCCAGAGTAAGGGTTAAGACCTTAACCAGTAGGCCAGAGTAAGAGTTAAGACCTTAGCTATTAGGCCAAAGTAAGAGTTAAGACCTTAGCTATTAGGCCAGAGTATGAGTTAAGACCTTAACCAGTAGGCCAGAGTAAGAGTTTAGACCTTAACCAGTGGGCCAGAGTTCGAATCTAAGACCTTAGCTATTAGGCCAGAGTAAGAGTTAAGACGTTAGCTATTAGACCAGAGTAAGAGTTAAGACCTTAGCTATTAGGCCAGAGTAAGAGTTAAGACCTTAACCATTAGGCCTGAGTAAGAGTTAAGACTTTAACCTGTAGGCCAGAGTAAGAGTTAAGACCTTAACCATTAGGCCAGAGTACGAGTCTAAGACCTTAGCTATTAGGCCAGAGTAAGATTTAAGACCTTAACCAGTGGGCCAGAGTAAGAGTTAAGACCTTAGCTATTAGGCCAGAGTAAGAGTTAAGACCTTAGCTATTAGGCCAGAGTAAGAGTTAAGACCTTAACGAGTAGGCCAGAGTAAGAGTTAAGACCTTAACCAGTAGGCCAGAGTACGAGTCTAAGACCTTAGCTATTAGGCCAGAGTAAGAGTTAAGACCTTAACCAGTAGGCCAGAGTAAGAGTTAAGACCTTAGCTATTAGGCCAGAGTAAGAGTTAAGACCTTAGCTATTAGGCCAGAATAAGAGTTAAGACCTTAACCATTAGGTCAGAGTACGAGTCTAAGACCTTAGCTATTAGGCCAGAGTAAGAGTTAAGACCTTAGCTATTAGGCCAGAGTAAGAGTTAAGACCTTAACCAGTAGGCCAGAGTAAGAGTTAAGACCTTAGCTATTAGGCCAGAGTAAGAGTTAAGACCTTAGCTATTAGGCCAGAGTAAGAGTTAAGACCTTAACCATTAGGCCAGAGTAGGAGTCTAAGACCTTAGCTATTAGGCCAGAGTAAGAGTTAAGACCTTAACCAGTAGGCCAGAGTACGAGTCTAAGACCGTAGCTATTAGGCCAGAGTAAGAATTAGGACCTTAACCAGTAGGCCAGAGTACGAGTCTAAGGCCTTAGCTATTAGTCCAGAGTAAGAGTTAACACCTTAGCTATTAGGCCAGAGTAAAAGTTAAGACCTTAACCAGTAGGCCAGAGTAAGAGTTAAGACCTTAGCTATTAGGCCAGAGTAAGAATTAGGACCTTAGCTATTAGGCCAGAATAAGAGTTAAGACCTTAACCATTAGGCCAGAGTACGAGTCTAAGACCTTAGCTATTAGGCCAGAGTAAGAATTAAGACCTTAGCTATTAGGCCAGAGTAAGAGTTAAGACCTTAACCAGTAGGCCAGAGTAAGAGTTAAGACCTTAGCTATTAGGCCAGAGTAAGAGTTAAGACCTTAACCATTAGGCCAGAGTACGAGTCTAAGACCTTAGCTATTAGGCCAGAGTAAGAGTTAAGACCTCAACCAGTAGGCCAGAGTAAGAGTCTAAGACCGTAGCTATTAGGCCAGAGTAAGAATTAGGACCTTAACCAGTAGGCCAGAGTACGAGTCTAAGGCCTTAGCTATTAGTCCAGAGTAAGAGTTAAGACCTTAGCTATTAGGCCAGAGTAAGAGTTAAGACCTTAACCATTAGGCCAGAGTAAAAGTTAAGACCTTAGCTATTAGGCCAGAGTAAGAGTTAAGACCTTAACCATTAGGCCAGAGTACGAGTCTAAGACCTTAGCTATTAGGCCAGAGTAAGAGTTAAGAACTTAGCTATTAGGCCAGAGTAAGAGTTAAGACCTTAACCAGTAGGCCAGAGTAAGAGATAAGACCTTAGCTATTAGGCAATAGTAAGAGTTAAGACCTTAGCTATTAGGCCAGAGTAAGAGTTAAGACCTTAACCAGTAGGCCAGAGTAAGAGTTAAGACCTTAGCTATTAGGCCAGAGTAAGAGTTAAGACCTTAGCTATTAGGCCAGAGTAATAGTTAAGACCTTAACCATTAGGCCAGAGTACGAGTCTAAGACCTTAGCTATTAGGCCAGAGTAAGAGTTAAGACCTTAGCTATTAGGCCAGAGTAAGAGTTAAGACCTTAAACAGTAGGCCATTGTAAGAGTTAAGACCTTAGCTATTAGGCCAGAGTAAGCGTTAAGACCTTAGCTATTAGGCCAGAGTAAGAGTTAAGACCTTAAGCAGTAGGCCATAGTAAGAGTTAAGACCTTAGCTATTAGGCCAGAGTAAGAGTTAAGACCTTAACCATTAGGCCAGAGTACGAGTATAAGACGTTAGCTATCAGGCCAGAGTAAGAGTTAAGACCTTAGCTATTAGGCCAGAATAAGAGTTAAGACCTTAACCATTAGGCCAGAGTACGAGTCTAAGACCTTAGCTATTAGGCCAGAGTAAGAGTTTAGACCTTAGCTATTAGGCCAGAGTAAGAGTTAAGACCTTAACCAGTAGGCCAGAGTAAGAGTTAAGACCTTAGCTATTAGGCCAGAGTAAGAGTTAAGACCTCAACCAGTAGGCCAGAGTAAGAGTCTAAGACCGTAGCTATTAGGCCAGAGTAAGAATTAGGACCTTAACCAGTAGGCCAGAGTACGAGTCTAAGGCCTTAGCTATTAGTCCAGAGTAAGAGTTAAGACCTTAGCTATTAGGCCAGAGTAAGAGTTAAGACCTTAACCATTAGGCCAGAGTAAGAGTTAAGACCTTAGCTATTAGGTCAGAGTAGGAGTTAAGACCTTAACCATTAGGCCAGAGTACGAGTCTAAGACCTTAGCTATTAGGCCAGAGTAAGAGTTAAGACCTTAGCTATTAGGCCAGAGTAAGAGTTAAGACCTTAACCAGTAGGCCAGAGTAAGAGATAAGACCTTAGCTATTAGGCAATAGTAAGAGTTAAGACCTTAGCTATTAGGCCAGAGTAAGAGTTAAGACCTTAACCAGTAGGCCAGAGTAAGAGTTAAGACCTTAGCTATTAGGCCAGAGTAAGAGTTAAGACCTTAGCTATTAGGCCAGAGTAAGAGTTAAGACCTTAGCTATTAGGCCAGAGTAAGAGTTAAGACATTAAACAGTAGGCCAGTGTAAGAGTTAAGACCTTAGCTATTAGGCCAGAGTAAGAGTTAAGACCTTAAGCAGTAGGCCATAGTAAGAGTTAAGACCTTAGCTATTAGGCCAGAGTAAGAGTTAAGACCTTAACCATTAGGCCAGAGTACGAGTATAAGACGTTAGCTATCAGGCCAGAGTAAGAGTTAAGACCTTAGCTATTAGGCCAGAGTAAGAGATAAGACCTTAAACAGTAGGCCAGTGTAAGAGTTAAGACCTTAGCTATTAGGCCAGAGTAATAGTTAAGACCTTAGCTATTATGCAAGAGTAAGAGTTAAGACCTTAACCAGTAGGCCATAGTAAGAGTTAAGACCTTAGCTATTAGGCCAGAGTAAGAGTTAAGACCTTAACCATTAGGCCAGAGTACGAGTATAAGACCTTAGCTATTAGGCCAGAGTAAGAGTTAAGACCTTAGCTATTAGGCCAGAGTAAGAGTTAAGACCTTAGCTATTAGGCCACAGTAAGAGTTAAGACCTTAACCAGTAGGCCAGAGTAAGAGTTAAGACCTTAGCTATTAGGCCAGAGTAAGAGTTAAGACCTTAACCTGTAGGCCAAAGTAAGAGTTAAGACCTTAACCATTAGGCCAGAGTGCGAGTCTAAGACCTTAGCTATTAGGCCAGAGTAAGAGTTAAGACCTTAACCATTAGGCCAGAGTAAGAGTTAAGACCTTAGCTATTAGGCCACAGTAAGAGTTGAGACCTTAAACAGTAGGCCAGAGTAAGAGTTAGGACCTTAGCTATTGGGCCAGAGTAAGAGTTAAGACCTTAGCTATTAGGCCAGAGTAAGAGTTAAGACCTTAACCAGTAGGCCATAGTAAGAGTTAAGACCTTAACCTGTAAGCCAGAGTAAGAGTTAAGACCTTAACCTGTAGGCCAGAGTACGAGTCTAAGACCTTAGCTATTAGGCCAGAGTAAGAGTTAAGACCTTAGCTATTAGGCCAGAGTAAGAGTTAAGACCTTAACCATTAGGCCAGAGTACGAGTCTAAGACCTTAGCTATTAGGCCAGAGTAAGAGTTAAGACCTTAGCTATCAGGCCAGAGTAAGAGATAAGACTTTAGCTATTAGGCCAGAGTAAGAGTTAAGACCTTAACCATTAGGCCAGATTAAGAGTTAAGACCTTAACCTGTAGGCCAGAATAAGAGTTAAGACCTTAACCATTAGGCCAGAGTACGAGTCTAAGACCTTAGCTATTAGGCCAGAGTACGAGTCTAAGACCTTAGCTATTAGGCCAGAGTAAGAGTTAAGACCTTAACCAGTAGGCCAGAGTACGAGTCTAAGACCTTAGCTATTAGGCCAGAGTAAGAGTTAAGACCTTAACCAATAGGCCAGAGTACGAGTCTAAGACCTTAGCTATTAGTCCAGAGTAAGAGTTAAGACCTTAGCTATTAGGCCAGAGTAAGAGTTAAGACCTTAACCATAAGGCCAGAGTAAGACTTAAGACCTTAGCTATTAGGCCAGAGTAAGAGTTAAGACCTTAACCATTAGGCCAGAGTACGAGTCTAAGACCTTAGCTATTAGGCCAGAGTAAGAATTAAGACCTTAACCAGTAGGCCAGAGTACGAGTCTAAGACCTTAGCTATTAGGCCAGAGTAAGAGTTAAGACCTTAGCTATTAGGCCAGAGTAAGAGTTAAGACCTTAACCATTAGGCCAGATTATGAGTCTAAGACCTTAGCTATTAGGCCAGAGTAAGAGTTAAGACCTTAGCTTTTAGGCCAGAGTAAGAGTTAAGACCTTAACCATTAGGCCAGAGTACTAGTCTAAGCCCTTAGCTATTAACCAGAGTAAGAGTTAAGACCTTATCTATCAGGCCAGAGTAAGAGTTAAGACCTTAACCAGTAGGCCAGAGTAAGAGTTAAGACCTTAGCTATTAGGCCAGAGTAAGAGTTAAGACCTTAGCTATTAGGCCAGAGTAAGAGTTAAGACCTTAGCTATTAGGCCAGAGTAAGAGTTAAGACATTAAACAGTAGGCCAGTGTAAGAGTTAAGACCTTAGCTATTAGGCCAGAGTAAGAGTTAAGACCTTAAGCAGTAGGCCATAGTAAGAGTTAAGACCTTAGCTATTAGGCCAGAGTAAGAGTTAAGACCTTAACCATTAGGCCAGAGTACGAGTATAAGACGTTAGCTATCAGGCCAGAGTAAGAGTTAAGACCTTAGCTATTAGGCCAGAGTAAGAGTTAAGACCTTAAACAGTAGGCCAGTGTAAGAGTTAAGACCTTAGCTATTAGGCCAGAGTAATAGTTAAGACCTTAGCTATTATGCAAGAGTAAGAGTTAAGATCTTAACCAGTAGGCCATAGTAAGAGTTAAGACCTTAGCTATTAGGCCAGAGTAAGAGTTAAGACCTTAACCATTAGGCCAGAGTACGAGTATAAGACCTTAGCTATTAGGCCAGAGTAAGAGTTAAGACCTTAGCTATTAGGCCAGAGTAAGAGTTAAGACCTTAGCTATTAGGCCACAGTAAGAGTTAAGACCTTAACCAGTAGGCCAGAGTAAGAGTTAAGACCTTAGCTATTAGGCCAGAGTAAGAGTTAAGACCTTAACCTGTAGGCCAAAGTAAGAGTTAAGACCTTAACCATTAGGCCAGAGTGCGAGTCTAAGACCTTAGCTATTAGGCCAGAGTAAGAGTTAAGACCTTAACCATTAGGCCAGAGTAAGAGTTAAGACCTTAGCTATTAGGCCACAGTAAGAGTTGAGACCTTAAACAGTAGGCCAGAGTAAGAGTTAGGACCTTAGCTATTGGGCCAGAGTAAGAGTTAAGACCTTAGCTATTAGGCCAGAGTAAGAGTTAAGACCTTAACCAGTAGGCCATAGTAAGAGTTAAGACCTTAACCTGTAAGCCAGAGTAAGAGTTAAGACCTTAACCTGTAGGCCAGAGTACGAGTCTAAGACCTTAGCTATTAGGCCAGAGTAAGAGTTAAGACCTTAGCTATTAGGCCAGAGTAAGAGTTAAGACCTTAACCATTAGGCCAGAGTACGAGTCTAAGACCTTAGCTATTAGGCCAGAGTAAGAGTTAAGACCTTAGCTATCAGGCCAGAGTAAGAGATAAGACTTTAGCTATTAGGCCAGAGTAAGAGTTAAGACCTTAACCATTAGGCCAGATTAAGAGTTAAGACCTTAACCTGTAGGCCAGAATAAGAGTTAAGACCTTAACCATTAGGCCAGAGTACGAGTCTAAGACCTTAGCTATTAGGCCAGAGTACGAGTCTAAGACCTTAGCTATTAGGCCAGAGTAAGAGTTAAGACCTTAACCAGTAGGCCAGAGTACGAGTCTAAGACCTTAGCTATTAGGCCAGAGTAAGAGTTAAGACCTTAACCAATAGGCCAGAGTACGAGTCTAAGACCTTAGCTATTAGTCCAGAGTAAGAGTTAAGACCTTAGCTATTAGGCCAGAGTAAGAGTTAAGACCTTAACCATAAGGCCAGAGTAAGACTTAAGACCTTAGCTATTAGGCCAGAGTAAGAGTTAAGACCTTAACCATTAGGCCAGAGTACGAGTCTAAGACCTTAGCTATTAGGCCAGAGTAAGAATTAAGACCTTAACCAGTAGGCCAGAGTACGAGTCTAAGACCTTAGCTATTAGGCCAGAGTAAGAGTTAAGACCTTAGCTATTAGGCCAGAGTAAGAGTTAAGACCTTAACCATTAGGCCAGATTATGAGTCTAAGACCTTAGCTATTAGGCCAGAGTAAGAGTTAAGACCTTAGCTTTTAGGCCAGAGTAAGAGTTAAGACCTTAACCATTAGGCCAGAGTACTAGTCTAAGCCCTTAGCTATTAACCAGAGTAAGAGTTAAGACCTTATCTATCAGGCCAGAGTAAGAGTTAAGACCTTAACTATTAGGCCAAAGTAAGAGTTAAGACCTTAACCTGTAGGCCAGAGTAAGAGTTAAGACCTTAACCATTAGGCCAGAGTAAGAGTTAAGACCTTAGCTATTAGGCCAGAGTAAGAGTTAAGACCTTAACCATTAGGCCAGAGTACGAGTCTAAGACCTTAGCTATTAGGCCAGAGTAAGATTTAAGACCTTAACCAGTGGGCCAGAGTAAGAGTTAAGACCTTAGCTATTAGGCCAGAGTAAGAGTTAAGACCTTAACCATTAGGCCAGAGTACGAGTCTAAGACCTTAGCTATTAGGCCAGAGTAAGATTTAAGACCTTAACCAGTGGGCCAGAGTAAGAGTTAAGACCTTAGCTATTAGGCCAGAGTAAGAGTTAAGACCTTAACCAGTAGGCCAGAGTAAGAGTTAAGACCTTAACTATTAGGCCAGAGTAAGAGTTAAGACCTTAGCTATTAGGCCAGAGTAAGAGTTAAGACCTTAACCATTAGGCCAGAGTACGAGTCTAAGACCTTAGCTATTAGGCCAGAGTAAGAGTTAAGACCTTACCTATTAGGCCAGAGTAAGAGTTAAGACCTTAAACAGTAGGCCAGTGTAAGAGTTAAGACCTTAGCTATTAGGCCAGAGTAAGAGTTAATACCTTATCTATTAGGCCAGAGTAAGAGTTAAGACCTTAACCATTAGGCCAGAGTACGAGTATAAGACCTTAGCTATTAGGCCAGAGTAAGAATTAAGACCTCAGCTATTAGGCCAGAGTAAGAGTTAAGAACTTAACCAGTAGGCCAGAGTAAGTGTTAAGACCTTAGCTATTAGGCCAGAGTAAGAGTTAAGACCTTAGCTATTAGGGCAGAGTAAGAGTTAAGACCTTAACCACTAGGCCAGAGTAAGAGTTAAGACCTTAACCATTAGGCCAGAGTACGAGACTAAGACCTTAGCTATTAGGCCAGAGTAAGAGTTAAGACCTTAACCATTAGGCCAGAGTAAGAGTTAAGACCATAACCATTAGGCCAGAGTCTGAGTCTAAGACCTTAGCTATTAGGCCAGAGTAAGAGTTAAGACCTTAGCTTTTAGGCCAGAGTAAGAGTTAAGACCTTAACCAGTAGGCCAGAGTAAGAGTTAAGACCTTAGCTATCAGGCCAAAGTAAGAGTTAAGACCTTAGCTATTAGGCCAGAGTATGAGTTGAGACCTTAACCAGTAGGCCAGAGTAAGAGTTTAGACCTTAACCAGTGGGCCAGAGTTCGAATCTAAGACCTTAGCTATTAGGCCAGAGTAAGAGTTAAGATGTTAGCTATTAGGCCAGAGTAAGAGTTAAGACCTTAGCTATTAGGCCAGAGTAAGAGTTAAGACCTTAACCATTAGTCCTGAATAAGAGTTAAGACTTTAACCTGTAGGCCAGAGTAAGAGTTAAGACCTTAACCATTAGGCCAGAGTCTGAGTCTAAGACCTTAGCTATTAGGCCAGAGTAAGAGTTAAGACCTTAGCTTTTAGGCCAGAGTAAGAGTTAAGACCTTAACCAGTAGGCCAGAGTAAGAGTTAAGACCTTAGCTATTAGGCCAAAGTAAGAGTTAAGACCTTAGCTATTAGGCCAGAGTATGAGTTAAGACCTTAACCAGTAGGCCAGAGTAAGAGTTTAGACCTTAACCAGTGGGCCAGAGTTCGAATCTAAGACCTTAGCTATTAGGCCAGAGTAAGAGTTAAGACGTTAGCTATTAGGCCAGAGTAAGAGTTAAGACCTTAGCTATTAGGCCAGAGTAAGAGTTAAGACCTTAACCATTAGTCCTGAGTAAGAGTTAAGACTTTAACCTGTAGGCCAGAGTAAGAGTTAAGACCTTAGCTATTAGGCCAGAGTAAGAGTTAAGACCTTAACCATTAGGCCAGAGTAAGAGTTAAGACCTTAGATATTAGGCCAGAGTAAGAGTTAAGACCTTAACCATTAGGCCAGAGTACGAGTCTAAGACCTTAGCTATTAGGCCAGAGTAAGAGTTAAGACCTTAGCTATTAGGCCAGAGTAAGAGTTAAGACCTTAACCAGTAGGCCAGAGTAAGAGATAAGACCTTAGCTATTAGGCAATAGTAAGAGTTAAGACCTTAGCTATTAGGCCAGAGTAAGAGTTAAGACCTTAACCAGTAGGCCAGAGTAAGAGTTAAGACCTTAGCTATTAGGCCAGAGTAAGAGTTAAGACCTTAGCTATTAGGCCAGAGTAAGAGTTAAGACCTTAACCATTAGGCCAGAGTACGAGTCTAAGACCTTAGCTATTAGGCCAGAGTAAGAGTTAAGACCTTAGCTATTATGCCAGAGTAAGAGTTAAGACCTTAAACAGTAGGCCAGTGTAAGAGTTAAGACCTTAGCTATTAGGCCAGAGTAAGAGTTAAGACCTTAAGCAGTAGGCCATAGTAAGAGTTAAGACCTTAGCTATTAGGCCAGAGTAAGAGTTAAGACCTTAACCATTAGGCCAGAGTACGAGTATAAGACGTTAGCTATCAGGCCAGAGTAAGAGTTAAGACCTTAGCTATTAGGCCAGAGTAAGAGTTAAGACCTTAGCTATTAGGCCACAGTAAGAGTTAAGACCTTAACCAGTAGGCCAGAGTAAGAGTTAAGACCTTAGCTATTAGGCCTGAGTAAGAGTTAAGACCTTAGCTATTAGGCCAGAGTAAGAGTTAAGACCTTAACCAGTAGGCCAGAGAAAGAGTTAAGACCTTAACCATTAGGCCAGAGTACGAGTCTAAGACCTTATCTAATAGGCCAGAGTAAGAGTTAAGACATTATCCATTAGGCCAGAGTACTAGTCTAAGACCTTAGCTATTAGGCCAGAGTAAGAGTTAAGACCTTAACTATTAGGCCAGAGTAAGAGTTAAGACCTTAACCTGTAGGCCAAAGTAAGAGTTAAGACCTTAACCATTAGGCCAGAGTGCGAGTCTAAGACCTTAGCTATTAGGCCAGAGTAAGAGTTAAGACCTTAACCATTAGGCCAGAGTAAGAGTTAAGACCTTAGCTATTAGGCCACAGTAAGAGTTGAGACCTTAACCAGTAGGCCAGAGTAAGAGTTAGGACCTTAGCTATTGGGCCAGAGTAAGAGTTAAGACCTTAGCTATTAGGCCAGAGTAAGAGTTAAGACCTTAACCAGTAGGCCATAGTAAGAGTTAAGACCTTAACCTGTAAGCCAGAGTAAGAGTTAAGACCTTAACCATTAGGCCAGAGTAAGAGCTAAGACCTTAACCTGTAGGCCAGAGTACGAGTCTAAGACCTTAGCTATTAGGCCAGAGTAAGAGTTAAGACCTTAGCTATTAGGCCAGAGTAAGAGTTAAGACCTTAACCATTAGGCCAGAGTACGAGTCTAAGACCTTAGCTATTAGGCCAGAGTAAGAGTTAAGACCTTAGCTATCAGGCCAGAGTAAGAGATAAGACTTTAGCTATTAGGCCAGAGTAAGAGTTAAGACCTTAACCATTAGGCCAGATTAAGAGTTAAGACCTTAACCTGTAGGCCAGAATAAGAGTTAAGACCTTAACCATTATGCCAGAGTACGAGTCTAAGACCTTAGCTATTAGGCCAGAGTACGAGTCTAAGACCTTAGCTATTAGGCCAGAGTAAGAGTTAAGACCTTAACCAGTAGGCCAGAGTACGAGTCTAAGACCTTAGCTATTAGGCCAGAGTAAGAGTTAAGACCTTAACCAATAGGCCAGAGTACGAGTCTAAGACCTTAGCTATTAGGCCAGAGTAAGAGTTAAGACCTTAACCATAAGGCCAGAGTAAGATTTAAGACCTTAGCTATTAGGCCAGAGTAAGAGTTAAGATCTTAACCATTAGGCCAGAGTACGAGTCTAAGACCTTAGCTATTAGGCCAGAGTAAGAGTTAAGACCTTAACCATTAGGCCAGATTATGAGTCTAAGACCTTAGCTATTAGGCCAGAGTAAGAGTTAAGACCTTAGCTTTTAGGCCAGAGTAAGAGTTAAGACCTTAACCATTAGGCCAGAGTACTAGTCTAAGCCCTTAGCTATTAACCAGAGTAAGAGTTAAGACCTTATCTATCAGGCCAGAGTAAGAGTTAAGGCCTTAACTATTAGGCCAAAGTAAGAGTTAAGACCTTAACCTGTAGGCCAGAGTAAGAGTTAAGACCTTAGCTATTAGGCCAGAGTAAGAGTTAAGACCTTAACCAATAGGCCAGAGTACGAGTCTAAGACCTTAGCTATTAGGCCAGAGTAAGATTTAAGACCTTAACCAGTGGGCCAGAGTAAGAGTTAAGACCTTAGCTATTAGGCCAGAGTAAGAGTTAAGACCTTAACCATTAGGCCAGAGTACGAGTCTAAGACCTTAGCTATTAGGCCAGAGTAAGATTTAAGACCTTAACCAGTGGGCCAGAGTAAGAGTTAAGACCTTAGCTATTAGGCCAGAGTAAGAGTTAAGACCTTAACCAGTAGGCCAGAGTAAGAGTTAAGACCTTAGCTATTAGGCCAGAGTAAGAGTTAAGACCTTAGCTATTAGGCCAGAGTAAGAGTTAAGACCTTAACCATTAGGCCAGAGTACGAGTCTAAGACCTTAGCTATTAGGCCAGAGTAAGAGTTAAGACCTTACCTATTAGGCCAGAGTAAGAGTTAAGACCTTAAACAGTAGGCCAGTGTAAGAGTTAAGACCTTAGCTATTAGGCCAGAGTAAGAGTTAATACCTAATCTATTAGGCCAGAGTAAGAGTTAAGACCTTAACCATTAGGCCAGAGTACGAGTATAAGACCTTAGCTATTAGGCCAGAGTAAGAATTAAGACCTCAGCTATTAGGCCAGAGTAAGAGTTAAGAACTTAACCAGTAGGCCAGAGTAAGTGTTAAGACCTTAGCTATTAGGCCAGAGTAAGAGTTAAGACCTTAGCTATTAGGGCAGAGTAAGAGTTAAGACCTTAACCACTAGGCCAGAGTAAGAGTTAAGACCTTAACCATTAGGCCAGAGTACGAGACTAAGACCTTAGCTATTAGGCCAGAGTAAGAGTTAAGACCTTAACCATTAGGCCAGAGTAAGAGTTAAGACCATAACCATTAGGCCAGAGTCTGAGTCTAAGACCTTAGCTATTAGGCCAGAGTAAGAGTTAAGACCTTAGCTTTTAGGCCAGAGTAAGAGTTAAGACCTTAACCAGTAGGCCAGAGTAAGAGTTAAGACCTTAGCTATTAGGCCAAAGTAAGAGTTAAGACCTTAGCTATTAGGCCAGAGTATGAGTTAAGACCTTAACCAGTAGGCCAGAGTAAGAGTTTAGACCTTAACCAGTGGGCCAGAGTTCGAATCTAAGACCTTAGCTATTAGGCCAGAGTAAGAGTTAAGACCTTAGCTATTAGGCCAGAGTAAGAGTTAAGAACTTAACCATTAGTCCTGAGTAAGAGTTAAGACTTTAACCTGTAGGCCAGAGTAAGAGTTAAGACCTTAACCATTAGGCCAGAGTACGAGTCTAAGACCTTAGCTATTAGGCCAGAGTAAGATTTAAGACCTTAACCAGTGGGCCAGAGTAAGAGTTAAGACCTTAGCTATTAGGCCAGAGTAAGAGTTAAGACCTTAGCTATTAGGCCAGAGTAAGAGTTAAGACCTTAACCAGTGGGCCAGAGTACGAGTCTAAGACCTTAGCTATTAGGCCAGAGTAAGAGTTAAGACCTTAACCAGAAGGCCAGAGTAAGAGTTAAGACCTTAGCTATTAGGCCAGAGTAAGAGTTAAGACCTTAGCTATTAGGCCAGAATAAGAGTTAAGACCTTAACCATTAGGCCAGAGTACGAGTCTAAGACCTTAGCTATTAGGCCAGAGTAAGAGTTAAGACCTTAGCAATTAGGACAGAGTAAGAGTTAAGACCTTAACCAGTAGGCCAGAGTAAGAGTTAAGACCTTAGCTATTAGGCCAGAGTAAGAGTTAAGACCTTAGCTATTAGGCCAGAGTAAGAGTTAAGACCTTAACCATTAGGCCAGAGTGCGAGTCTAAGACCTTAGCTATTAGGCCAGAGTAAGAGTTAAGACCTTAACCAGTAGGCCAGAGTACGAGTCTAAGACCGTAGCTATTAGGCCAGAGTAAGAATTAGGACCTTAACCAGTAGGCCAGAGTACGAGTTTAAGGCCTTAGCTATTAGTCCAGAGTAAGAGTTAAGACCTTAGCTATTAGGCCAGAGTAAGAGTTAAGACCTTAACCAGTAGGCCAGAGTAAGAGTTAAGACCTTAGCTATTAGGCCAGAGTAAGAGTTAAGACCTTAGCTATTAGGCCAGAGTAAGAGTTAAGACCTTAACCATTAGGCCAGAGTACTAGTCTAAGACCTTAGCTATTAGGCCAGAGTAAGAGTTAAGACCTTAGCTATTAGGCCAGAATAAGAGTTAAGACCTTAGCTATTAGGGCAGAGTAAGAGTTAAGACCTTAACCACTAGGCCAGAGTAAGAGTTAAGACCTTAACCATTAGGCCAGAGTACGAGACTAAGACCTTAGCTATTAGGCCAGAGTAAGAGTTAAGACCTTAACCATTAGGCCAGAGTAAGAGTTAAGACCATAACCATTAGGCCAGAGTCTCAGTCTAAGACCTTAGCTATTAGGCCAGAGTAAGAGTTGAGACCTTAGCTTTTAGGCCAGAGTAAGAGTTAAGACCTTAACCAGTAGGCCAGAGTAAGAGTTAAGACCTTAGCTATCAGGCCAAAGTAAGAGTTAAGACCTTAGCTATTAGGCCAGAGTATGAGTTAAGACCTTAACCAGTAGGCCAGAGTAAGAGTTTAGACCTTAACCAGTGGGCCAGAGTTCGAATCTAAGACCTTAGCTATTAGGCCAGAGTAAGAGTTAAGATGTTAGCTATTAGGCCAGAGTAAGAGTTAAGACCTTAGCTATTAGGCCACAGTAAGAGTTAAGACCTTAACCAGTAGGCCAGAGTAAGAGTTAAGACCTTAGCTATTAGGCCTGAGTAAGAGTTAAGACCTTAGCTATTAGGCCAGAGTAAGAGTTAAGACCTTAACCAGTAGGCCAGAGAAAGAGTTAAGACCTTAACCATTAGGCCAGAGTACGAGTCTAAGACCTTATCTAATAGGCCAGAGTAAGAGTTAAGACATTATCCATTAGGCCAGAGTACTAGTCTAAGACCTTAGCTATTAGGCCAGAGTAAGAGTTAAGACCTTAACTATTAGGCCAGAGTAAGAGTTAAGACCTTAACCTGTAGGCCAAAGTAAGAGTTAAGACCTTAACCATTAGGCCAGAGTGCGAGTCTAAGACCTTAGCTATTAGGCCAGAGTAAGAGTTAAGACCTTAACCATTAGGCCAGAGTAAGAGTTAAGACCTTAGCTATTAGGCCACAGTAAGAGTTGAGACCTTAACCAGTAGGCCAGAGTAAGAGTTAGGACCTTAGCTATTGGGCCAGAGTAAGAGTTAAGACCTTAGCTATTAGGCCAGAGTAAGAGTTAAGACCTTAACCAGTAGGCCATAGTAAGAGTTAAGACCTTAACCTGTAAGCCAGAGTAAGAGTTAAGACCTTAACCATTAGGCCAGAGTAAGAGCTAAGACCTTAACCTGTAGGCCAGAGTACGAGTCTAAGACCTTAGCTATTAGGCCAGAGTAAGAGTTAAGACCTTAGCTATCAGGCCAGAGTAAGAGATAAGACTTTAGCTATTAGGCCAGAGTAAGAGTTAAGACCTTAACCATTAGGCCAGATTAAGAGTTAAGACCTTAACCTGTAGGCCAGAATAAGAGTTAAGACCTTAACCATTATGCCAGAGTACGAGTCTAAGACCTTAGCTATTAGGCCAGAGTACGAGTCTAAGACCTTAGCTATTAGGCCAGAGTAAGAGTTAAGACCTTAACCAGTAGGCCAGAGTACGAGTCTAAGACCTTAGCTATTAGGCCAGAGTAAGAGTTAAGACCTTAACCAATAGGCCAGAGTACGAGTCTAAGACCTTAGCTATTAGGCCAGAGTAAGAGTTAAGACCTTAACCATAAGGCCAGAGTAAGATTTAAGACCTTAGCTATTAGGCCAGAGTAAGAGTTAAGATCTTAACCATTAGGCCAGAGTACGAGTCTAAGACCTTAGCTATTAGGCCAGAGTAAGAGTTAAGACCTTAACCATTAGGCCAGATTATGAGTCTAAGACCTTAGCTATTAGGCCAGAGTAAGAGTTAAGACCTTAGCTTTTAGGCCAGAGTAAGAGTTAAGACCTTAACCATTAGGCCAGAGTACTAGTCTAAGCCCTTAGCTATTAACCAGAGTAAGAGTTAAGACCTTATCTATCAGGCCAGAGTAAGAGTTAAGGCCTTAACTATTAGGCCAAAGTAAGAGTTAAGACCTTAACCTGTAGGCCAGAGTAAGAGTTAAGACCTTAGCTATTAGGCCAGAGTAAGAGTTAAGACCTTAACCAATAGGCCAGAGTACGAGTCTAAGACCTTAGCTATTAGGCCAGAGTAAGATTTAAGACCTTAACCAGTGGGCCAGAGTAAGAGTTAAGACCTTAGCTATTAGGCCAGAGTAAGAGTTAAGACCTTAACCATTAGGCCAGAGTACGAGTCTAAGACCTTAGCTATTAGGCCAGAGTAAGATTTAAGACCTTAACCAGTGGGCCAGAGTAAGAGTTAAGACCTTAGCTATTAGGCCAGAGTAAGAGTTAAGACCTTAACCAGTAGGCCAGAGTAAGAGTTAAGACCTTAGCTATTAGGCCAGAGTAAGAGTTAAGACCTTAGCTATTAGGCCAGAGTAAGAGTTAAGACCTTAACCATTAGGCCAGAGTACGAGTCTAAGACCTTAGCTATTAGGCCAGAGTAAGAGTTAAGACCTTACCTATTAGGCCAGAGTAAGAGTTAAGACCTTAAACAGTAGGCCAGTGTAAGAGTTAAGACCTTAGCTATTAGGCCAGAGTAAGAGTTAATACCTAATCTATTAGGCCAGAGTAAGAGTTAAGACCTTAACCATTAGGCCAGAGTACGAGTATAAGACCTTAGCTATTAGGCCAGAGTAAGAATTAAGACCTCAGCTATTAGGCCAGAGTAAGAGTTAAGAACTTAACCAGTAGGCCAGAGTAAGTGTTAAGACCTTAGCTATTAGGCCAGAGTAAGAGTTAAGACCTTAGCTATTAGGGCAGAGTAAGAGTTAAGACCTTAACCACTAGGCCAGAGTAAGAGTTAAGACCTTAACCATTAGGCCAGAGTACGAGACTAAGACCTTAGCTATTAGGCCAGAGTAAGAGTTAAGACCTTAACCATTAGGCCAGAGTAAGAGTTAAGACCATAACCATTAGGCCAGAGTCTGAGTCTAAGACCTTAGCTATTAGGCCAGAGTAAGAGTTAAGACCTTAGCTTTTAGGCCAGAGTAAGAGTTAAGACCTTAACCAGTAGGCCAGAGTAAGAGTTAAGACCTTAGCTATTAGGCCAAAGTAAGAGTTAAGACCTTAGCTATTAGGCCAGAGTATGAGTTAAGACCTTAACCAGTAGGCCAGAGTAAGAGTTTAGACCTTAACCAGTGGGCCAGAGTTCGAATCTAAGACCTTAGCTATTAGGCCAGAGTAAGAGTTAAGACCTTAGCTATTAGGCCAGAGTAAGAGTTAAGAACTTAACCATTAGTCCTGAGTAAGAGTTAAGACTTTAACCTGTAGGCCAGAGTAAGAGTTAAGACCTTAACCATTAGGCCAGAGTACGAGTCTAAGACCTTAGCTATTAGGCCAGAGTAAGATTTAAGACCTTAACCAGTGGGCCAGAGTAAGAGTTAAGACCTTAGCTATTAGGCCAGAGTAAGAGTTAAGACCTTAGCTATTAGGCCAGAGTAAGAGTTAAGACCTTAACCAGTGGGCCAGAGTACGAGTCTAAGACCTTAGCTATTAGGCCAGAGTAAGAGTTAAGACCTTAACCAGAAGGCCAGAGTAAGAGTTAAGACCTTAGCTATTAGGCCAGAGTAAGAGTTAAGACCTTAGCTATTAGGCCAGAATAAGAGTTAAGACCTTAACCATTAGGCCAGAGTACGAGTCTAAGACCTTAGCTATTAGGCCAGAGTAAGAGTTAAGACCTTAGCAATTAGGACAGAGTAAGAGTTAAGACCTTAACCAGTAGGCCAGAGTAAGAGTTAAGACCTTAGCTATTAGGCCAGAGTAAGAGTTAAGACCTTAGCTATTAGGCCAGAGTAAGAGTTAAGACCTTAACCATTAGGCCAGAGTGCGAGTCTAAGACCTTAGCTATTAGGCCAGAGTAAGAGTTAAGACCTTAACCAGTAGGCCAGAGTACGAGTCTAAGACCGTAGCTATTAGGCCAGAGTAAGAATTAGGACCTTAACCAGTAGGCCAGAGTACGAGTTTAAGGCCTTAGCTATTAGTCCAGAGTAAGAGTTAAGACCTTAGCTATTAGGCCAGAGTAAGAGTTAAGACCTTAACCAGTAGGCCAGAGTAAGAGTTAAGACCTTAGCTATTAGGCCAGAGTAAGAGTTAAGACCTTAGCTATTAGGCCAGAGTAAGAGTTAAGACCTTAACCATTAGGCCAGAGTACTAGTCTAAGACCTTAGCTATTAGGCCAGAGTAAGAGTTAAGACCTTAGCTATTAGGCCAGAATAAGAGTTAAGACCTTAGCTATTAGGGCAGAGTAAGAGTTAAGACCTTAACCACTAGGCCAGAGTAAGAGTTAAGACCTTAACCATTAGGCCAGAGTACGAGACTAAGACCTTAGCTATTAGGCCAGAGTAAGAGTTAAGACCTTAACCATTAGGCCAGAGTAAGAGTTAAGACCATAACCATTAGGCCAGAGTCTCAGTCTAAGACCTTAGCTATTAGGCCAGAGTAAGAGTTGAGACCTTAGCTTTTAGGCCAGAGTAAGAGTTAAGACCTTAACCAGTAGGCCAGAGTAAGAGTTAAGACCTTAGCTATCAGGCCAAAGTAAGAGTTAAGACCTTAGCTATTAGGCCAGAGTATGAGTTAAGACCTTAACCAGTAGGCCAGAGTAAGAGTTTAGACCTTAACCAGTGGGCCAGAGTTCGAATCTAAGACCTTAGCTATTAGGCCAGAGTAAGAGTTAAGATGTTAGCTATTAGGCCAGAGTAAGAGTTAAGACCTTAGCTATTAGGCCAGAGTAAGAGTTAAGACCTTAACCATTAGTCCTGAGTAAGAGTTAAGACTTTAACCTGTAGGCCAGAGTAAGAGTTAAGACCTTAACCATTAGGCCAGAGTCTGAGTCTAAGACCTTAGCTATTAGGCCAGAGTAAGAGTTAAGACCTTAGCTTTTAGGCCAGAGTAAGAGTTAAGACCTTAACCAGTAGGCCAGAGTAAGAGTTAAGACCTTAGCTATTAGGCCAAAGTAAGAGTTAAGACCTTAGCTATTAGGCCAGAGTATGAGTTAAGACCTTAACCAGTAGGCCAGAGTAAGAGTTTAGACCTTAACCAGTGGGCCAGAGTTCGAATCTAAGACCTTAGCTATTAGGCCAGAGTAAGAGTTAAGACGTTAGCTATTAGGCCAGAGTAAGAGTTAAGACCTTAGCTATTAGGCCAGAGTAAGAGTTAAGACCTTAACCATTAGTCCTGAGTAAGAGTTAAGACTTTAACCTGTAGGCCAGAGTAAGAGTTAAGACCTTAACCATTAGGCCAGAGTACGAGTCTAAGACCTTAGCTATTAGGCCAGAGTAAGATTTAAGACCTTAACCAGTGGGCCAGAGTAAGAGTTAAGACCTTAGCTATTAGGCCAGAGTAAGAGTTAAGACCTTAGCTATTAGGCCAGAGTAAGAGTTAAGACCTTAACCAGTAGGCCAGAGTAAGAGTTAAGACCTTAACCAGTGGGCCAGAGTACGAGTCTAAGACCTTAGCTATTAGGCCAGAGTAAGAGTTAAGACCTTAACCAGAAGGCCAGAGTAAGAGTTAAGACCTTAGCTATTAGGCCAGAGTAAGAGTTAAGACCTTAGCTATTAGGCCAGAGTAAGAGTTAAGACCTTAACCATTAGGCCAGAGTGCGAGTCTAAGACCTTAGCTATTAGGCCAGAGTAAGAGTTAAGACCTTAACCAGTAGGCCAGAGTACGAGTCTAAGACCGTAGCTATTAGGCCAGAGTAAGAATTAGGACCTTAACCAGTAGGCCAGAGTACGAGTCTAAGGCCTTAGCTATTAGTCCAGAGTAAGAGTTAAGACCTTAGCTATTAGGCCAGAGTAAGAGTTAAGACCTTAACCAGTAGGCCAGAGTAAGAGTTAAGACCTTAGCTATTAGGCCAGAGTAAGAGTTAATACCTTAGCTATTAGGCCAGAGTAAGAGTTAAGACCTTAACCATTAGGCCAGAGTACTAGTCTAAGACCTTAGCTATTAGGCCAGAGTAAGAGTTAAGACCTTAGCTATTAGGCCAGAGTAAGAGTTAAGACCTTAACCAGTAGGCCAGAGTAAGAGTTAAGACCTTAGCTATTAGGCCAGAGTAAGAGTTAAGACCTTAGCTATTAGGCCAGAGTAAGAGTTAAGACCTTAACCATTAGGGCAGAGTACGAGTCTAAGACCTTAGCTATTAGGCCAGAGTAAGAGTTAAGACCTTAACCAGTAGGCCAGAGTAAGAGTCTAAGACCGTAGCTATTAGGCCAGAGTAAGAATTAGGACCTTAACCAGTAGGCCAGAGTACGAGTCTAAGGCCTTAGCTATTAGTCCAGAGGAAGAGTTAAGACCTTAGCTATTAGGCCAGAGTAAGAGTTAAGACCTTAACCATTAGGCCAGAGTAAGAGTTAAGACCTTAGCTATTAGGCCAGAGTAAGAGTTAAGACCTTAACCATTAGGCCAGAGTACGAGTCTAAGACCTTAGCTATTAGGCCAGAGTAAGAGTTAAGACCTTAGCTATTAGGCCAGCGTAAGAGTTAAGACCTTAACCAGTAGGCCAGAGTCAGAGTTAAGACCTTAGCTATTAGGCCAGAGTAAGAGTTAAGACCTTAACCATTAGGCCAGAGTACGAGTCTAAGACCTTAGCTATTAGGCCAGAGTAAGAGTTAAGACCTTAGCTATTAGGCCAGAGTAAGAGTTAAGACCTTAAACAGTAGGCCAGTGTAAGAGTTAAGACCTTAGCTATTAGGCCAGAGTAATAGTTAAGACCTTAGCTATTAGGACAGAGTAAGAGTTAAGACCTTAACCAGTAGGCCATAGTAAGAGTTAAGACCTTAGCTATTAGGCCAGAGGAAGAGTTAAGACCTTAACCATTAGGCCAGAGTGCGAGTATAAGACCTTAGCTATTAGGCCAGAGTAAGAGTTAAGACCTTAGCTATTAGGCCAGAGTAAGAGTTAAGACCTTAGCTATTAGGCCACAGTAAGAGTTAAGACCTTAACCAGTAGGCCAGAGTAAGAGTTAAGACCTTAGCTATTAGGCCAGACTAAGAGTTAAGACCGTAGCTATTAGGCCAGAGTAAGAGTTAAGACCTTAACCAGTAGGCCAGAGTAAGAGTTAAGACCTTAGCTATTAGGCCAGAGTAAGAGTTAAGACCTTAGCTATTAGGCCAGAGTAAGAGTTAAGACCTTAACCATTAGGCCAGAGTACGAGTCTAAGACCTTAGCTATTAGGCCAGAGTAAGAGTTAAGACCTTAACCAGTAGGCCAGAGTAAGAGTCTAAGACCGTAGCTATTAGGCCAGAGTAAGAATTAGGACCTTAACCAGTAGGCCAGAGTACGAGTCTAAGGCCTTAGCTATTAGTCCAGAGGAAGAGTTAAGACCTTAGCTATTAGGCCAGAGTAAGAGTTAAGACCTTAACCATTAGGCCAGAGTAAGAGTTAAGACCTTAGCTATTAGGCCAGAGTAAGAGTTAAGACCTTAACCATTAGGCCAGAGTACGAGTCTAAGACCTTAGCTATTAGGCCAGAGTAAGAGTTAAGACCTTAGCTATTAGGCCAGAGTAAGAGTTAAGACCTTAACCAGTAGGCCAGAGTAAGAGATAAGACCTTAGCTATTAGGCAATAGTAAGAGTTAAGACCTTAGCTATTAGGCCAGAGTAAGAGTTAAGACCTTAACCAGTAGGCCAGAGTAAGAGTTAAGACCTTAGCTATTAGGCCAGAGTAAGAGTTAAGACCTTAGCTATTAGGCCAGAGTAAGAGTTAAGACCTTAGCTATTAGGCCAGAGTAAGAGTTAAGACATTAAACAGTAGGCCAGTGTAAGAGTTAAGACCTTAGCTATTAGGCCAGAGTAAGAGTTAAGACCTTAAGCAGTAGGCCATAGTAAGAGTTAAGACCTTAGCTATTAGGCCAGAGTAAGAGTTAAGACCTTAACCATTAGGCCAGAGTACGAGTATAAGACGTTAGCTATCAGGCCAGAGTAAGAGTTAAGACCTTAGCTATTAGGCCAGAGTAAGAGATAAGACCTTAAACAGTAGGCCAGTGTAAGAGTTAAGACCTTAGCTATTAGGCCAGAGTAATAGTTAAGACCTTAGCTATTATGCAAGAGTAAGAGTTAAGACCTTAACCAGTAGGCCATAGTAAGAGTTAAGACCTTAGCTATTAGGCCAGAGTAAGAGTTAAGACCTTAACCATTAGGCCAGAGTACGAGTATAAGACCTTAGCTATTAGGCCAGAGTAAGAGTTAAGACCTTAGCTATTAGGCCAGAGTAAGAGTTAAGACCTTAGCTATTAGGCCACAGTAAGAGTTAAGACCTTAACCAGTAGGCCAGAGTAAGAGTTAAGACCTTAGCTATTAGGCCAGAGTAAGAGTTAAGACCTTAACCTGTAGGCCAAAGTAAGAGTTAAGACCTTAACCATTAGGCCAGAGTGCGAGTCTAAGACCTTAGCTATTAGGCCAGAGTAAGAGTTAAGACCTTAACCATTAGGCCAGAGTAAGAGTTAAGACCTTAGCTATTAGGCCACAGTAAGAGTTGAGACCTTAAACAGTAGGCCAGAGTAAGAGTTAGGACCTTAGCTATTGGGCCAGAGTAAGAGTTAAGACCTTAGCTATTAGGCCAGAGTAAGAGTTAAGACCTTAACCAGTAGGCCATAGTAAGAGTTAAGACCTTAACCTGTAAGCCAGAGTAAGAGTTAAGACCTTAACCTGTAGGCCAGAGTACGAGTCTAAGACCTTAGCTATTAGGCCAGAGTAAGAGTTAAGACCTTAGCTATTAGGCCAGAGTAAGAGTTAAGACCTTAACCATTAGGCCAGAGTACGAGTCTAAGACCTTAGCTATTAGGCCAGAGTAAGAGTTAAGACCTTAGCTATCAGGCCAGAGTAAGAGATAAGACTTTAGCTATTAGGCCAGAGTAAGAGTTAAGACCTTAACCATTAGGCCAGATTAAGAGTTAAGACCTTAACCTGTAGGCCAGAATAAGAGTTAAGACCTTAACCATTAGGCCAGAGTACGAGTCTAAGACCTTAGCTATTAGGCCAGAGTACGAGTCTAAGACCTTAGCTATTAGGCCAGAGTAAGAGTTAAGACCTTAACCAGTAGGCCAGAGTACGAGTCTAAGACCTTAGCTATTAGGCCAGAGTAAGAGTTAAGACCTTAACCAATAGGCCAGAGTACGAGTCTAAGACCTTAGCTATTAGTCCAGAGTAAGAGTTAAGACCTTAGCTATTAGGCCAGAGTAAGAGTTAAGACCTTAACCATAAGGCCAGAGTAAGACTTAAGACCTTAGCTATTAGGCCAGAGTAAGAGTTAAGACCTTAACCATTAGGCCAGAGTACGAGTCTAAGACCTTAGCTATTAGGCCAGAGTAAGAATTAAGACCTTAACCAGTAGGCCAGAGTACGAGTCTAAGACCTTAGCTATTAGGCCAGAGTAAGAGTTAAGACCTTAGCTATTAGGCCAGAGTAAGAGTTAAGACCTTAACCATTAGGCCAGATTATGAGTCTAAGACCTTAGCTATTAGGCCAGAGTAAGAGTTAAGACCTTAGCTTTTAGGCCAGAGTAAGAGTTAAGACCTTAACCATTAGGCCAGAGTACTAGTCTAAGCCCTTAGCTATTAACCAGAGTAAGAGTTAAGACCTTATCTATCAGGCCAGAGTAAGAGTTAAGACCTTAACCAGTAGGCCAGAGTAAGAGTTAAGACCTTAGCTATTAGGCCAGAGTAAGAGTTAAGACCTTAGCTATTAGGCCAGAGTAAGAGTTAAGACCTTAGCTATTAGGCCAGAGTAAGAGTTAAGACATTAAACAGTAGGCCAGTGTAAGAGTTAAGACCTTAGCTATTAGGCCAGAGTAAGAGTTAAGACCTTAAGCAGTAGGCCATAGTAAGAGTTAAGACCTTAGCTATTAGGCCAGAGTAAGAGTTAAGACCTTAACCATTAGGCCAGAGTACGAGTATAAGACGTTAGCTATCAGGCCAGAGTAAGAGTTAAGACCTTAGCTATTAGGCCAGAGTAAGAGTTAAGACCTTAAACAGTAGGCCAGTGTAAGAGTTAAGACCTTAGCTATTAGGCCAGAGTAATAGTTAAGACCTTAGCTATTATGCAAGAGTAAGAGTTAAGATCTTAACCAGTAGGCCATAGTAAGAGTTAAGACCTTAGCTATTAGGCCAGAGTAAGAGTTAAGACCTTAACCATTAGGCCAGAGTACGAGTATAAGACCTTAGCTATTAGGCCAGAGTAAGAGCTAAGACCTTAGCTATTAGGCCAGAGTAAGAGTTAAGACCTTAGCTATTAGGCCACAGTAAGAGTTAAGACCTTAACCAGTAGGCCAGAGTAAGAGTTAAGACCTTAGCTATTAGGCCAGAGTAAGAGTTAAGACCTTAACCTGTAGGCCAAAGTAAGAGTTAAGACCTTAACCATTAGGCCAGAGTGCGAGTCTAAGACCTTAGCTATTAGGCCAGAGTAAGAGTTAAGACCTTAACCATTAGGCCAGAGTAAGAGTTAAGACCTTAGCTATTAGGCCACAGTAAGAGTTGAGACCTTAAACAGTAGGCCAGAGTAAGAGTTAGGACCTTAGCTATTGGGCCAGAGTAAGAGTTAAGACCTTAGCTATTAGGCCAGAGTAAGAGTTAAGACCTTAACCAGTAGGCCATAGTAAGAGTTAAGACCTTAACCTGTAAGCCAGAGTAAGAGTTAAGACCTTAACCTGTAGGCCAGAGTACGAGTCTAAGACCTTAGCTATTAGGCCAGAGTAAGAGTTAAGACCTTAGCTATTAGGCCAGAGTAAGAGTTAAGACCTTAACCATTAGGCCAGAGTACGAGTCTAAGACCTTAGCTATTAGGCCAGAGTAAGAGTTAAGACCTTAGCTATCAGGCCAGAGTAAGAGATAAGACTTTAGCTATTAGGCCAGAGTAAGAGTTAAGACCTTAACCATTAGGCCAGATTAAGAGTTAAGACCTTAACCTGTAGGCCAGAATAAGAGTTAAGACCTTAACCATTAGGCCAGAGTACGAGTCTAAGACCTTAGCTATTAGGCCAGAGTACGAGTCTAAGACCTTAGCTATTAGGCCAGAGTAAGAGTTAAGACCTTAACCAGTAGGCCAGAGTACGAGTCTAAGACCTTAGCTATTAGGCCAGAGTAAGAGTTAAGACCTTAACCAATAGGCCAGAGTACGAGTCTAAGACCTTAGCTATTAGTCCAGAGTAAGAGTTAAGACCTTAGCTATTAGGCCAGAGTAAGAGTTAAGACCTTAACCATAAGGCCAGAGTAAGACTTAAGACCTTAGCTATTAGGCCAGAGTAAGAGTTAAGACCTTAACCATTAGGCCAGAGTACGAGTCTAAGACCTTAGCTATTAGGCCAGAGTAAGAATTAAGACCTTAACCAGTAGGCCAGAGTACGAGTCTAAGACCTTAGCTATTAGGCCAGAGTAAGAGTTAAGACCTTAGCTATTAGGCCAGAGTAAGAGTTAAGACCTTAACCATTAGGCCAGATTATGAGTCTAAGACCTTAGCTATTAGGCCAGAGTAAGAGTTAAGACCTTAGCTTTTAGGCCAGAGTAAGAGTTAAGACCTTAACCATTAGGCCAGAGTACTAGTCTAAGCCCTTAGCTATTAACCAGAGTAAGAGTTAAGACCTTATCTATCAGGCCAGAGTAAGAGTTAAGACCTTAACTATTAGGCCAAAGTAAGAGTTAAGACCTTAACCTGTAGGCCAGAGTAAGAGTTAAGACCTTAACCATTAGGCCAGAGTAAGAGTTAAGACCTTAGCTATTAGGCCAGAGTAAGAGTTAAGACCTTAACCATTAGGCCAGAGTACGAGTCTAAGACCTTAGCTATTAGGCCAGAGTAAGATTTAAGACCTTAACCAGTGGGCCAGAGTAAGAGTTAAGACCTTAGCTATTAGGCCAGAGTAAGAGTTAAGACCTTAACCATTAGGCCAGAGTACGAGTCTAAGACCTTAGCTATTAGGCCAGAGTAATATTTAAGACCTTAACCAGTGGGCCAGAGTAAGAGTTAAGACCTTAGCTATTAGGCCAGAGTAAGAGTTAAGACCTTAACCAGTAGGCCAGAGTAAGAGTTAAGACCTTAACTATTAGGCCAGAGTAAGAGTTAAGACCTTAGCTATTAGGCCAGAGTAAGAGTTAAGACCTTAACCATTAGGCCAGAGTACGAGTCTAAGACCTTAGCTATTAGGCCAGAGTAAGAGTTAAGACCTTACCTATTAGGCCAGAGTAAGAGTTAAGACCTTAAACAGTAGGCCAGTGTAAGAGTTAAGACCTTAGCTATTAGGCCAGAGTAAGAGTTAATACCTTATCTATTAGGCCAGAGTAAGAGTTAAGACCTTAACCATTAGGCCAGAGTACGAGTATAAGACCTTAGCTATTAGGCCAGAGTAAGAATTAAGACCTCAGCTATTAGGCCAGAGTAAGAGTTAAGAACTTAACCAGTAGGCCAGAGTAAGTGTTAAGACCTTAGCTATTAGGCCAGAGTAAGAGTTAAGACCTTAGCTATTAGGGCAGAGTAAGAGTTAAGACCTTAACCACTAGGCCAGAGTAAGAGTTAAGACCTTAACCATTAGGCCAGAGTACGAGACTAAGACCTTAGCTATTAGGCCAGAGTAAGAGTTAAGACCTTAACCATTAGGCCAGAGTAAGAGTTAAGACCATAACCATTAGGCCAGAGTCTGAGTCTAAGACCTTAGCTATTAGGCCAGAGTAAGAGTTAAGACCTTAGCTTTTAGGCCAGAGTAAGAGTTAAGACCTTAACCAGTAGGCCAGAGTAAGAGTTAAGACCTTAGCTATCAGGCCAAAGTAAGAGTTAAGACCTTAGCTATTAGGCCAGAGTATGAGTTGAGACCTTAACCAGTAGGCCAGAGTAAGAGTTTAGACCTTAACCAGTGGGCCAGAGTTCGAATCTAAGACCTTAGCTATTAGGCCAGAGTAAGAGTTAAGATGTTAGCTATTAGGCCAGAGTAAGAGTTAAGACCTTAGCTATTAGGCCAGAGTAAGAGTTAAGACCTTAACCATTAGTCCTGAATAAGAGTTAAGACTTTAACCTGTAGGCCAGAGTAAGAGTTAAGACCTTAACCATTAGGCCAGAGTCTGAGTCTAAGACCTTAGCTATTAGGCCAGAGTAAGAGTTAAGACCTTAGCTTTTAGGCCAGAGTAAGAGTTAAGACCTTAACCAGTAGGCCAGAGTAAGAGTTAAGACCTTAGCTATTAGGCCAAAGTAAGAGTTAAGACCTTAGCTATTAGGCCAGAGTATGAGTTAAGACCTTAACCAGTAGGCCAGAGTAAGAGTTTAGACCTTAACCAGTGGGCCAGAGTTCGAATCTAAGACCTTAGCTATTAGGCCAGAGTAAGAGTTAAGACGTTAGCTATTAGGCCAGAGTAAGAGTTAAGACCTTAGCTATTAGGCCAGAGTAAGAGTTAAGACCTTAACCATTAGTCCTGAGTAAGAGTTAAGACTTTAACCTGTAGGCCAGAGTAAGAGTTAAGACCTTAGCTATTAGGCCAGAGTAAGAGTTAAGACCTTAACCATTAGGCCAGAGTAAGAGTTAAGACCTTAGCTATTAGGCCAGAGTAAGAGTTAAGACCTTAACCATTAGGCCAGAGTACGAGTCTAAGACCTTAGCTATTAGGCCAGAGTAAGAGTTAAGACCTTAGCTATTAGGCCAGAGTAAGAGTTAAGACCTTAACCAGTAGGCCAGAGTAAGACATAAGACCTTAGCTATTAGGCAATAGTAAGAGTTAAGACCTTAGCTATTAGGCCAGAGTAAGAGTTAAGACCTTAACCAGTAGGCCAGAGTAAGAGTTAAGACCTTAGCTATTAGGCCAGAGTAAGAGTTAAGACCTTAGCTATTAGGCCAGAGTAAGAGTTAAGACCTTAACCATTAGGCCAGAGTACGAGTCTAAGACCTTAGCTATTAGGCCAGAGTAAGAGTTAAGACCTTAGCTATTATGCCAGAGTAAGAGTTAAGACCTTAAACAGTAGGCCAGTGTAAGAGTTAAGACCTTAGCTATTAGGCCAGAGTAAGAGTTAAGACCTTAAGCAGTAGGCCATAGTAAGAGTTAAGACCTTAGCTATTAGGCCAGAGTAAGAGTTAAGACCTTAACCATTAGGCCAGAGTACGAGTATAAGACGTTAGCTATCAGGCCAGAGTAAGAGTTAAGACCTTAGCTATTAGGCCAGAGTAAGAGTTAAGACCTTAGCTATTAGGCCACAGTAAGAGTTAAGACCTTAACCAGTAGGCCAGAGTAAGAGTTAAGACCTTAGCTATTAGGCCTGAGTAAGAGTTAAGACCTTAGCTATTAGGCCAGAGTAAGAGTTAAGACCTTAACCAGTAGGCCAGAGAAAGAGTTAAGACCTTAACCATTAGGCCAGAGTACGAGTCTAAGACCTTATCTAATAGGCCAGAGTAAGAGTTAAGACATTATCCATTAGGCCAGAGTACTAGTCTAAGACCTTAGCTATTAGGCCAGAGTAAGAGTTAAGACCTTAACTATTAGGCCAGAGTAAGAGTTAAGACCTTAACCTGTAGGCCAAAGTAAGAGTTAAGACCTTAACCATTAGGCCAGAGTGCGAGTCTAAGACCTTAGCTATTAGGCCAGAGTAAGAGTTAAGACCTTAACCATTAGGCCAGAGTAAGAGTTAAGACCTTAGCTATTAGGCCACAGTAAGAGTTGAGACCTTAACCAGTAGGCCAGAGTAAGAGTTAGGACCTTAGCTATTGGGCCAGAGTAAGAGTTAAGACCTTAGCTATTAGGCCAGAGTAAGAGTTAAGACCTTAACCAGTAGGCCATAGTAAGAGTTAAGACCTTAACCTGTAAGCCAGAGTAAGAGTTAAGACCTTAACCATTAGGCCAGAGTAAGAGTTAAGACCTTAACCTGTAGGCCAGAGTACGAGTCTAAGACCTTAGCTATTAGGCCAGAGTAAGAGTTAAGACCTTAGCTATTAGGCCAGAGTAAGAGTTAAGACCTTAACCATTAGGCCAGAGTACGAGTCTAAGACCTTAGCTATTAGGCCAGAGTAAGAGTTAAGACCTTAGCTATCAGGCCAGAGTAAGAGATAAGACTTTAGCTATTAGGCCAGAGTAAGAGTTAAGACCTTAACCATTAGGCCAGATTAAGAGTTAAGACCTTAACCTGTAGGCCAGAATAAGAGTTAAGACCTTAACCATTAGGCCAGAGTACGAGTCTAAGACCTTAGCTATTAGGCCAGAGTACGAGTCTAAGACCTTAGCTATTAGGCCAGAGTAAGAGTTAAGACCTTAACCAGTAGGCCAGAGTACGAGTCTAAGACCTTAGCTATTAGGCCAGAGTAAGAGTTAAGACCTTAACCAATAGGCCAGAGTACGAGTCTAAGACCTTAGCTATTAGGCCAGAGTAAGAGTTAAGACCTTAACCATAAGGCCAGAGTAAGATTTAAGACCTTAGCTATTAGGCCAGAGTAAGAGTTAAGATCTTAACCATTAGGCCAGAGTACGAGTCTAAGACCTTAGCTATTAGGCCAGAGTAAGAGTTAAGACCTTAACCATTAGGCCAGATTATGAGTCTAAGACCTTAGCTATTAGGCCAGAGTAAGAGTTAAGACCTTAGCTTTTAGGCCAGAGTAAGAGTTAAGACCTTAACCATTAGGCCAGAGTACTAGTCTAAGCCCTTAGCTATTAACCAGAGTAAGAGTTAAGACCTTATCTATCAGGCCAGAGTAAGAGTTAAGGCCTTAACTATTAGGCCAAAGTAAGAGTTAAGACCTTAACCTGTAGGCCAGAGTAAGAGTTAAGACCTTAGCTATTAGGCCAGAGTAAGAGTTAAGACCTTAACCAATAGGCCAGAGTACGAGTCTAAGACCTTAGCTATTAGGCCAGAGTAAGATTTAAGACCTTAACCAGTGGGCCAGAGTAAGAGTTAAGACCTTAGCTATTAGGCCAGAGTAAGAGTTAAGACCTTAACCATTAGGCCAGAGTACGAGTCTAAGACCTTAGCTATTAGGCCAGAGTAAGATTTAAGACCTTAACCAGTGGGCCAGAGTAAGAGTTAAGACCTTAGCTATTAGGCCAGAGTAAGAGTTAAGACCTTAACCAGTAGGCCAGAGTAAGAGTTAAGACCTTAGCTATTAGGCCAGAGTAAGAGTTAAGACCTTAGCTATTAGGCCAGAGTAAGAGTTAAGACCTTAACCATTAGGCCAGAGTACGAGTCTAAGACCTTAGCTATTAGGCCAGAGTAAGAGTTAAGACCTTACCTATTAGGCCAGAGTAAGAGTTAAGACCTTAAACAGTAGGCCAGTGTAAGAGTTAAGACCTTAGCTATTAGGCCAGAGTAAGAGTTAATACCTAATCTATTAGGCCAGAGTAAGAGTTAAGACCTTAACCATTAGGCCAGAGTACGAGTATAAGACCTTAGCTATTAGGCCAGAGTAAGAATTAAGACCTCAGCTATTAGGCCAGAGTAAGAGTTAAGAACTTAACCAGTAGGCCAGAGTAAGTGTTAAGACCTTAGCTATTAGGCCAGAGTAAGAGTTAAGACCTTAGCTATTAGGGCAGAGTAAGAGTTAAGACCTTAACCACTAGGCCAGAGTAAGAGTTAAGACCTTAACCATTAGGCCAGAGTACGAGACTAAGACCTTAGCTATTAGGCCAGAGTAAGAGTTAAGACCTTAACCATTAGGCCAGAGTAAGAGTTAAGACCATAACCATTAGGCCAGAGTCTGAGTCTAAGACCTTAGCTATTAGGCCAGAGTAAGAGTTAAGACCTTAGCTTTTAGGCCAGAGTAAGAGTTAAGACCTTAACCAGTAGGCCAGAGTAAGAGTTAAGACCTTAGCTATTAGGCCAAAGTAAGAGTTAAGACCTTAGCTATTAGGCCAGAGTATGAGTTAAGACCTTAACCAGTAGGCCAGAGTAAGAGTTTAGACCTTAACCAGTGGGCCAGAGTTCGAATCTAAGACCTTAGCTATTAGGCCAGAGTAAGAGTTAAGACCTTAGCTATTAGGCCAGAGTAAGAGTTAAGAACTTAACCATTAGTCCTGAGTAAGAGTTAAGACTTTAACCTGTAGGCCAGAGTAAGAGTCAAGACCTTAACCATTAGGCCAGAGTACGAGTCTAAGACCTTAGCTATTAGGCCAGAGTAAGATTTAAGACCTTAACCAGTGGGCCAGAGTAAGAGTTAAGACCTTAGCTATTAGGCCAGAGTAAGAGTTAAGACCTTAGCTATTAGGCCAGAGTAAGAGTTAAGAACTTAACCAGTGGGCCAGAGTACGAGTCTAAGACCTTAGCTATTAGGCCAGAGTAAGAGTTAAGACCTTAACCAGAAGGCCAGAGTAAGAGTTAAGACCTTAGCTATTAGGCCAGAGTAAGAGTTAAGACCTTAGCTATTAGGCCAGAATAAGAGTTAAGACCTTAACCATTAGGCCAGAGTACGAGTCTAAGACCTTAGCTATTAGGCCAGAGTAAGAGTTAAGACCTTAGCAATTAGGACAGAGTAAGAGTTAAGACCTTAACCAGTAGGCCAGAGTAAGAGTTAAGACCTTAGCTATTAGGCCAGAGTAAGAGTTAAGACCTTAGCTATTAGGCCAGAGTAAGAGTTAAGACCTTAACCATTAGGCCAGAGTGCGAGTCTAAGACCTTAGCTATTAGGCCAGAGTAAGAGTTAAGACCTTAACCAGTAGGCCAGAGTACGAGTCTAAGACCGTAGCTATTAGGCCAGAGTAAGAATTAGGACCTTAACCAGTAGGCCAGAGTACGAGTTTAAGGCCTTAGCTATTAGTCCAGAGTAAGAGTTAAGACCTTAGCTATTAGGCCAGAGTAAGAGTTAAGACCTTAACCAGTAGGCCAGAGTAAGAGTTAAGACCTTAGCTATTAGGCCAGAGTAAGAGTTAAGACCTTAGCTATTAGGCCAGAGTAAGAGTTAAGACCTTAACCATTAGGCCAGAGTACTAGTCTAAGACCTTAGCTATTAGGCCAGAGTAAGAGTTAAGACCTTAGCTATTAGGCCAGAATAAGAGTTAAGACCTTAGCTATTAGGGCAGAGTAAGAGTTAAGACCTTAACCACTAGGCCAGAGTAAGAGTTAAGACCTTAACCATTAGGCCAGAGTACGAGACTAAGACCTTAGCTATTAGGCCAGAGTAAGAGTTAAGACCTTAACCATTAGGCCAGAGTAAGAGTTAAGACCATAACCATTAGGCCAGAGTCTCAGTCTAAGACCTTAGCTATTAGGCCAGAGTAAGAGTTGAGACCTTAGCTTTTAGGCCAGAGTAAGAGTTAAGACCTTAACCAGTAGGCCAGAGTAAGAGTTAAGACCTTAGCTATCAGGCCAAAGTAAGAGTTAAGACCTTAGCTATTAGGCCAGAGTATGAGTTAAGACCTTAACCAGTAGGCCAGAGTAAGAGTTTAGACCTTAACCAGTGGGCCAGAGTTCGAATCTAAGACCTTAGCTATTAGGCCAGAGTAAGAGTTAAGATGTTAGCTATTAGGCCAGAGTAAGAGTTAAGACCTTAGCTATTAGGCCAGAGTAAGAGTTAAGACCTTAACCATTAGTCCTGAGTAAGAGTTAAGACTTTAACCTGTAGGCCAGAGTAAGAGTTAAGACCTTAACCATTAGGCCAGAGTCTGAGTCTAAGACCTTAGCTATTAGGCCAGAGTAAGAGTTAAGACCTTAGCTTTTAGGCCAGAGTAAGAGTTAAGACCTTAACCAGTAGGCCAGAGTAAGAGTTAAGACCTTAGCTATTAGGCCAAAGTAAGAGTTAAGACCTTAGCTATTAGGCCAGAGTATGAGTTAAGACCTTAACCAGTAGGCCAGAGTAAGAGTTTAGACCTTAACCAGTGGGCCAGAGTTCGAATCTAAGACCTTAGCTATTAGGCCAGAGTAAGAGTTAAGACGTTAGCTATTAGGCCAGAGTAAGAGTTAAGACCTTAGCTATTAGGCCAGAGTAAGAGTTAAGACCTTAACCATTAGTCCTGAGTAAGAGTTAAGACTTTAACCTGTAGGCCAGAGTAAGAGTTAAGACCTTAACCATTAGGCCAGAGTACGAGTCTAAGACCTTAGCTATTAGGCCAGAGTAAGATTTAAGACCTTAACCAGTGGGCCAGAGTAAGAGTTAAGACCTTAGCTATTAGGCCAGAGTAAGAGTTAAGACCTTAGCTATTAGGCCAGAGTAAGAGTTAAGACCTTAACCAGTAGGCCAGAGTAAGAGTTAAGACCTTAACCAGTGGGCCAGAGTACGAGTCTAAGACCTTAGCTATTAGGCCAGAGTAAGAGTTAAGACCTTAACCAGAAGGCCAGAGTAAGAGTTAAGACCTTAGCTATTAGGCCAGAGTAAGAGTTAAGACCTTAGCTATTAGGCCAGAGTAAGAGTTAAGACCTTAACCATTAGGCCAGAGTGCGAGTCTAAGACCTTAGCTATTAGGCCAGAGTAAGAGTTAAGACCTTAACCAGTAGGCCAGAGTACGAGTCTAAGACCGTAGCTATTAGGCCAGAGTAAGAATTAGGACCTTAACCAGTAGGCCAGAGTACGAGTCTAAGGCCTTAGCTATTAGTCCAGAGTAAGAGTTAAGACCTTAGCTATTAGGCCAGAGTAAGAGTTAAGACCTTAACCAGTAGGCCAGAGTAAGAGTTAAGACCTTAGCTATTAGGCCAGAGTAAGAGTTAATACCTTAGCTATTAGGCCAGAGTAAGAGTTAAGACCTTAACCATTAGGCCAGAGTACTAGTCTAAGACCTTAGCTATTAGGCCAGAGTAAGAGTTAAGACCTTAGCTATTAGGCCAGAGTAAGAGTTAAGACCTTAACCAGTAGGCCAGAGTAAGAGTTAAGACCTTAGCTATTAGGCCAGAGTAAGAGTTAAGACCTTAGCTATTAGGCCAGAGTAAGAGTTAAGACCTTAACCATTAGGCCAGAGTACGAGTCTAAGACCTTAGCTATTAGGCCAGAGTAAGAGTTAAGACCTTAACCAGTAGGCCAGAGTAAGAGTCTAAGACCGTAGCTATTAGGCCAGAGTAAGAATTAGGACCTTAACCAGTAGGCCAGAGTACGAGTCTAAGGCCTTAGCTATTAGTCCAGAGGAAGAGTTAAGACCTTAGCTATTAGGCCAGAGTAAGAGTTAAGACCTTAACCATTAGGCCAGAGTAAGAGTTAAGACCTTAGCTATTAGGCCAGAGTAAGAGTTAAGACCTTAACCATTAGGCCAGAGTACGAGTCTAAGACCTTAGCTATTAGGCCAGAGTAAGAGTTAAGACCTTAGCTATTAGGCCAGCGTAAGAGTTAAGACCTTAACCAGTAGGCCAGAGTCAGAGTTAAGACCTTAGCTATTAGGCCAGAGTAAGAGTTAAGACCTTAACCATTAGGCCAGAGTACGAGTCTAAGACCTTAGCTATTAGGCCAGAGTAAGAGTTAAGACCTTAGCTATTAGGCCAGAGTAAGAGTTAAGACCTTAAACAGTAGGCCAGTGTAAGAGTTAAGACCTTAGCTATTAGGCCAGAGTAATAGTTAAGACCTTAGCTATTAGGACAGAGTAAGAGTTAAGACCTTAACCAGTAGGCCATAGTAAGAGTTAAGACCTTAGCTATTAGGCCAGAGGAAGAGTTAAGACCTTAACCATTAGGCCAGAGTGCGAGTATAAGACCTTAGCTATTAGGCCAGAGTAAGAGTTAAGACCTTAGCTATTAGGCCAGAGTAAGAGTTAAGACCTTAGCTATTAGGCCACAGTAAGAGTTAAGACCTTAACCAGTAGGCCAGAGTAAGAGTTAAGACCTTAGCTATTAGGCCAGACTAAGAGTTAAGACCGTAGCTATTAGGCCAGAGTAAGAGTTAAGACCTTAACCAGTAGGCCAGAGTAAGAGTTAAGACCTTAGCTATTAGGCCAGAGTAAGAGTTAAGACCTTAGCTATTAGGCCAGAGTAAGAGTTAAGACCTTAACCATTAGGCCAGAGTACGAGTCTAAGACCTTAGCTATTAGGCCAGAGTAAGAGTTAAGACCTTAACCAGTAGGCCAGAGTAAGAGTCTAAGACCGTAGCTATTAGGCCAGAGTAAGAATTAGGACCTTAACCAGTAGGCCAGAGTACGAGTCTAAGGCCTTAGCTATTAGTCCAGAGGAAGAGTTAAGACCTTAGCTATTAGGCCAGAGTAAGAGTTAAGACCTTAACCATTAGGCCAGAGTAAGAGTTAAGACCTTAGCTATTAGGCCAGAGTAAGAGTTAAGACCTTAACCATTAGGCCAGAGTACGAGTCTAAGACCTTAGCTATTAGGCCAGAGTAAGAGTTAAGACCTTAGCTATTAGGCCAGCGTAAGAGTTAAGACCTTAACCAGTAGGCCAGAGTCAGAGTTAAGACCTTAGCTATTAGGCCAGAGTAAGAGTTAAGACCTTAACCATTAGGCCAGAGTACGAGTCTAAGACCTTAGCTATTAGGCCAGAGTAAGAGTTAAGACCTTAGCTATTAGGCCAGAGTAAGAGTTAAGACCTTAAACAGTAGGCCAGTGTAAGAGTTAAGACCTTAGCTATTAGGCCAGAGTAATAGTTAAGACCTTAGCTATTAGGACAGAGTAAGAGTTAAGACCTTAACCAGTAGGCCATAGTAAGAGTTAAGACCTTAGCTATTAGGCCAGAGGAAGAGTTAAGACCTTAACCATTAGGCCAGAGTGCGAGTATAAGACCTTAGCTATTAGGCCAGAGTAAGAGTTAAGACCTTAGCTATTAGGCCAGAGTAAGAGTTAAGACCTTAGCTATTAGGCCACAGTAAGAGTTAAGACCTTAACCAGTAGGCCAGAGTAAGAGTTAAGACCTTAGCTATTAGGCCAGACTAAGAGTTAAGACCGTAGCTATTAGGCCAGAGTAAGAGTTAAGACCTTAACCAGTAGGCCAGAGTAAGAGTTAAGACCTTAACCATTAGGCCAGAGTACGAGTCTAAGACCTTATCTAATAGGCCAGAGTAAGAGTTAAGACCTTAACCATTAGGCCAGAGTATGAGTCTAAGACCTTAGCTATTAGGCCAAAGTAAGAGTTAAGACCTTAACCAGTAGGCCAGAGTAAGATTTAAGACCTTAACCATTAGGCCAGAGTAAGAGTTAAGACCTTAACCTGTAGGCCAGAGTAAGAGTTAAGACCTTAACCATTAGGCCAGAGTGCGAGTCTAAGACCTTAGCGTTTAGGCCAGAGTAAGAGTTAAGACATTAACCATTAGGCCAGAGTGCGAGTCTAAGACCTTAGCTATTAGGCCAGAGTAAGAGTTAAGACCTTAACCATTAGGCCAGAGTAAGAGTTAAGACCTTAGCTATTAGGCCACAGTAAGAGTTGAGACCTTAAACAGTAGGCCAGAGTAAGAGTTAAGACCTTAGCTATTAGGCCAGAGTGAGAGTTAAGACCTTAACCAGTAGGCCAGAGTAAGAGTTAAGACCTTAGCTATTAGGCCAGAGTAAGAGTTAAGACCTTAGCTATTAGGCCAGAGTAAGAGTTAAGACCTTAACCAGTAGACCAGAGTAAGAGTTAAGACATTAGCTATTAGGCCAGAGTAAGAGTTAAGACCTTAGCTATTAGGCCAGAGTAAGAGTTAAGACCTTAACCATTAGGCCAGAGTACGAGTCTAAGACCTTAGCTATTAGGCCAGAGTAAGAGTTAAGACCTTAACCAGTAGGCCAGAGTAAGAGTCTAAGACCGTAGCTATTAGGCCAGAGTAAGAATTAGGACCTTAACCAGTAGGCCAGAGTACGAGTCTAAGGCCTTAGCTATTAGTCCAGAGTAAGAGTTAAGACCTTAGCTATTAGGCCAGAGTAAGAGTTAAGACCTTAACCATTAGGCCAGAGTAAGAGTTATGACCTTAGCTATTAGGCCAGAGTAAGAGTTAAGACCTTAACCATTAGGCCAGAGTACGAGTCTAAGACCTTAGCTATTAGGCCAGAGTAAGAGTTAAGACCTTAACCAGTAGGCCAGAGTAAGAGTTAAGACCTTAGCTATTAGGCCAGAGTAAGAGTTAAGACCTTAGCTATTAGGCCAGAGTAAGAGTTAAGACCTTAACCATTAGGCCAGATTACGAGTCTAAGACCTTAGCTATTAGGCCAGAGTAAGAGTTAAGACCTTAACCAGTAGGCCAGAGTAAGAGTCTAAGACCGTAGCTATTAGGCCAGAGTAAGAATTAGGACCTTAACCAGTAGGCCAGAGTACGAGTCTAAGGCCTTAGCTATTAGTCCAGAGTAAGAGTTAAGACCTTAGCTATTAGGCCAGAGTAAGAGTTAGGACCTTAACCATTAGGCCAGAGTAAGAGTTAAGACCTTAGCTATTAGGCCAGAGTAAGAGTTAAGACCTTAACCATTAGGCCAGAGTACGAGTCTAAGACCTTAGCTATTAGGCCAGAGTAAGAGTTAAGACCTTAGCTATTAGGCCAGCGTAAGAGTTAAGACCTTAACCAGTAGGCCAGAGTAAGAGTTAAGACCTTAGCTATTAGGCCAGAGTAAGAGTTAAGACCTTAACCATTAGGCCAGAGTACGAGTCTAAGACCTTAGCTATTAGGCCAGAGTAAGAGTTAAGACCTTAGCTATTAGGCCAGAGTAAGAGTTAAGACCTTAAACAGTAGGCCAGTGTAAGAGTTAAGACCTTAGTATTAGGCCAGAGTAATAGTTAAGACCTTAGCTATTAGGACAGAGTAAGAGTTAAGACCTTAACCAGTAGGCCATAGTAAGAGTTAAGACCTTAGCTATTAGGCCAGAGGAAGAGTTAAGACCTTAACCATTAGGCCAGAGTGCGAGTATAAGACCTTAGCTATTAGGCCAGAGTAAGAGTTAAGACCTTAGCTATTAGGCCAGAGTAAGAGTTAAGAACTTAGCTATTAGGCCACAGTAAGAGTTAAGACCTTAACCAGTAGGCCAGAGTAAGAGTTAAGACCTTAGCTATTAGGCCAGACTAAGAGTTAAGACCGTAGCTATTAGGCCAGAGTAAGAGTTAAGACCTTAACCAGTAGGCCTGAGTAAGAGTTAAGACCTTAACCATTAGGCCAGAGTACGAGTCTAAGACCTTATCTAATAGGCCAGAGTAAGAGTTAAGACCTTAACCATTAGGCCAGAGTACGAGTCTAAGACCTTAGCTATTAGGCCAGAGTAAGAGTTAAGACCTTAACCAGTAGGCCAGAGTAAGATTTAAGACCTTAACCATTAGGCCAGAGTAAGAGTTAAGACCTTAACCTGTAGGCCAGAGTAAGAGTTAAGACCTTAACCATTAGGCCAGATGCGAGTCTAAGACCTTAGCGTTTAGGCCAGACTAAGAGTTAAGACATTAACCATTAGGCCAGAGTGCGAGTCTAAGACCTTAGCTATTAGGCCAGAGTAAGAGTTAAGACCTTAACCATTAGGCCAGAGTAAGAGTTAAGACCTTAGCTATTAGGCCACAGTAAGAGTTGAGACCTTAAACAGTAGGCCAGAGTAAGAGTTAAGACCTTAGCTATTAGGCCAGAGTGAGAGTTAAGACCTTAACCAGTAGGCCAGAGTAAGAGTTAAGACCTTAGCTATTAGGCCAGAGTAAGAGTTAAGACCTTAGCTATTAGGCCAGAGTAAGAGTTAAGACCTTAACCAGTAGGCCAGAGTAAGAGTTAAGACATTAGCTATTATGCCAGAGTAAGAGTTAAGACCTTAGCTATTAGGCCAGAGTAAGAGTTAAGACCTTAACCATTAGGCCAGAGTACGAGTCTAAGACCTTAGCTATTAGGCCAGAGTAAGAGTTAAGACCTTAACCAGTAGGCCAGAGTAAGAGTCTAAGACCGTAGCTATTAGGCCAGAGTAAGAATTAGGACCTTAACCAGTAGGCCAGAGTACGAGTCTAAGGCCTTAGCTATTAGTCCAGAGTAAGAGTTAAGACCTTAGCTATTAGGCCAGAGTAAGAGTTAAGACCTTAACCATTAGGCCAGAGTAAGAGTTATGACCTTAGCTATTAGGCCAGAGTAAGAGTTAAGACCTTAACCATTAGGCCAGAGTACGAGTCTAAGACCTTAGCTATTAGGCCAGAGTAAGAGTTAAGACCTTAGCTATTAGGCCAGAGTAAGAGTTAAGACCTTAACCAGTAGGCCAGAGTAAGAGTTAAGACCTTAACCAGTAGGCCAGAGTAAGAGTCTAAGACCGTAGCTATTAGGCCAGAGTAAGAATTAGGACCTTAACCAGTAGGCCAGAGTACGAGTCTAAGGCCTTAGCTATTAGTCCAGAGTAAGAGTTAAGACCTTAGCTATTAGGCCAGAGTAAGAGTTAAGACCTTAACCATTAGGCCAGAGTAAGAGTTATGACCTTAGCTATTAGGCCAGAGTAAGAGTTAAGACCTTAACCATTAGGCCAGAGTACGAGTCTAAGACCTTAGCTATTAGGCCAGAGTAAGAGTTAAGACCTTAACCAGTAGGCCAGAGTAAGAGTTAAGACCTTAGCTATTAGGCCAGAGTAAGAGTTAAGACCTTAGCTATTAGGCCAGAGTAAGAGTTAAGACCTTAACCATTAGGCCAGATTACGAGTCTAAGACCTTAGCTATTAGGCCAGAGTAAGAGTTAAGACCTTAACCAGTAGGCCAGAGTAAGAGTCTAAGACCGTAGCTATTAGGCCAGAGTAAGAATTAGGACCTTAACCAGTAGGCCAGAGTACGAGTCTAAGGCCTTAGCTATTAGTCCAGAGTAAGAGTTAAGACCTTAGCTATTAGGCCAGAGTAAGAGTTAGGACCTTAACCATTAGGCCAGAGTAAGAGTTAAGACCTTAGCTATTAGGCCAGAGTAAGAGTTAAGACCTTAACCATTAGGCCAGAGTACGAGTCTAAGACCTTAGCTATTAGGCCAGAGTAAGAGTTAAGACCTTAGCTATTAGGCCAGCGTAAGAGTTAAGACCTTAACCAGTAGGCCAGAGTAAGAGTTAAGACCTTAGCTATTAGGCCAGAGTAAGAGTTAAGACCTTAACCATTAGGCCAGAGTACGAGTCTAAGACCTTAGCTATTAGGCCAGAGTAAGAGTTAAGACCTTAGCTATTAGGCCAGAGTAAGAGTTAAGACCTTAAACAGTAGGCCAGTGTAAGAGTTAAGACCTTAGTATTAGGCCAGAGTAATAGTTAAGACCTTAGCTATTAGGACAGAGTAAGAGTTAAGACCTTAACCAGTAGGCCATAGTAAGAGTTAAGACCTTAGCTATTAGGCCAGAGGAAGAGTTAAGACCTTAACCATTAGGCCAGAGTGCGAGTATAAGACCTTAGCTATTAGGCCAGAGTAAGAGTTAAGACCTTAGCTATTAGGCCAGAGTAAGAGTTAAGAACTTAGCTATTAGGCCACAGTAAGAGTTAAGACCTTAACCAGTAGGCCAGAGTAAGAGTTAAGACCTTAGCTATTAAGCCAGACTAAGAGTTAAGACCGTAGCTATTAGGCCAGAGTAAGAGTTAAGACCTTAACCAGTAGGCCTGAGTAAGAGTTAAGACCTTAACCATTAGGCCAGAGTACGAGTCTAAGACCTTATCTAATAGGCCAGAGTAAGAGTTAAGACCTTAACCATTAGGCCAGAGTACGAGTCTAAGACCTTAGCTATTAGGCCAGAGTAAGAGTTAAGACCTTAACCAGTAGGCCAGAGTAAGATTTAAGACCTTAACCATTAGGCCAGAGTAAGAGTTAAGACCTTAACCTGTAGGCCAGAGTAAGAGTTAAGACCTTAACCATTAGGCCAGATGCGAGTCTAAGACCTTAGCGTTTAGGCCAGAGTAAGAGTTAAGACATTAACCATTAGGCCAGAGTGCGAGTCTAAGACCTTAGCTATTAGGCCAGAGTAAGAGTTAAGACCTTAACCATTAGGCCAGAGTAAGAGTTAAGACCTTAGCTATTAGGCCACAGTAAGAGTTGAGACCTTAAACAGTAGGCCAGAGTAAGAGTTAAGACCTTAGCTATTAGGCCAGAGTGAGAGTTAAGACCTTAACCAGTAGGCCAGAGTAAGAGTTAAGACCTTAGCTATTAGGCCAGAGTAAGAGTTAAGACCTTAGCTATTAGGCCAGAGTAAGAGTTAAGACCTTAACCAGTAGGCCAGAGTAAGAGTTAAGACATTAGCTATTATGCCAGAGTAAGAGTTAAGACCTTAGCTATTAGGCCAGAGTAAGAGTTAAGACCTTAACCATTAGGCCAGAGTACGAGTCTAAGACCTTAGCTATTAGGCCAGAGTAAGAGTTAAGACCTTAACCAGTAGGCCAGAGTAAGAGTCTAAGACCGTAGCTATTAGGCCAGAGTAAGAATTAGGACCTTAACCAGTAGGCCAGAGTACGAGTCTAAGGCCTTAGCTATTAGTCCAGAGTAAGAGTTAAGACCTTAGCTATTAGGCCAGAGTAAGAGTTAAGACCTTAACCATTAGGCCAGAGTAAGAGTTATGACCTTAGCTATTAGGCCAGAGTAAGAGTTAAGACCTTAACCATTAGGCCAGAGTACGAGTCTAAGACCTTAGCTATTAGGCCAGAGTAAGAGTTAAGACCTTAGCTATTAGGCCAGAGTAAGAGTTAAGACCTTAACCAGTAGGCCAGAGTAAGAGTTAAGACCTTAACCAGTAGGCCAGAGTAAGAGTTAAGACCTTAGCTATTAGGCCAGAGTACGAGTCTAAGACCTTAGCTATTAGGCCAGAGTAAGAGTTAAGACCTTAAACAGTAGGCCAGTGTAAGATTTAAGACCTTAGCTATTAGGCCAGATTAATAGTTAAGACCTTAGCTATGAGGCAAGAGTAAGAGTTAAGACCTTAACCAGTAGGCCATAGTAAGAGTTAAGACCTTAGCTATTAGGCCAGAGTAAGAGTTAAGACCTTAACCATTAGGCCAGAGTACGAGTATAAGACCTTAGCTATTAGGCCAGAGTAAGAGTTAAGACCTTAGCTATTAGGCCAGAGTAAGAGTTAAGACCTTAGCTATTAGGCCACAGTAAGAGTTAAGACCTTAACCAGTAGGCCAGAGTAAGAGTTAAGACCTTAGCTATTAGGCCAGAGTAAGAGTTAAGACCTTAGCTATTAGGCCAGAGTAAGAGTTAAGACCTTAACCATTAGGCCAGAGTACGAGTCTAAGACCTTAGCTATTAGGCCAGAGTAAGAGTTAAGACCTTAACCAGTAGGCCAGAGTAAGAGTCTAAGACCGTAGCTATTAGGTCAGAGTAAGAATTAGGACCTTAACCAGTAGGCCAGAGTACGAGTCTAAGGCCTTAGCTATTAGTCCAGAGTAAGAGTTAAGACCTTAGCTATTGGGCCAGAGTAAGAGTTAAGACCTTAACCATTAGGCCAGAGTAAGAGTTAAGACCTTAGCTATTAGGCCAGAGTAAGAGTTAAGACCTTAACCATTAGGCCAGAGTACGAGTCTAAGACCTTAGCTATTAGGCCAGAGTAAGAGTTAAGACCTTAGCTATTAGGCCAGCGTAAGAGTTAAGACCTTAACCAGTAGGCCAGAGTAAGAGTTAAGACCTTAGCTATTAGGCAATAGTAAGAGTTAAGACCTTAGCTATTAGGCCAGAGTAAGAGTTAAGACCTTAACCAGTAGGCCAGAGTAAGAGTTAAGACCTTAGCTATTAGGCCAGAGTAAGAGTTAAGACCTTAGCTATTAGGCCAGAGTAAGAGTTAAGACCTTATCCAGTAGGCCATAGTAAGAGTTAAGACCTTAGCTATTAGGCCAGAGGAAGAGTTAAGACCTTAACCATTAGGCCAGAGTGCGAGTATAAGACCTTAGCTATTAGGCCAGAGTAAGAGTTAAGACCTTAGCTATTAGGCCAGAGTAAGAGTTAAGACCTTAGCTATTAGGCCACAGTAAGAGTTAAGACCTTAACCAGTAGGCCAGAGTAAGAGTTAAGACCTTAGCTATTAGGCCAGACTAAGAGTTAAGACCGTAGCTATTAGGCCAGAGTAAGAGTTAAGACCTTAACCAGTAGGCCAGAGTAAGAGTTAAGACCTTAACCATTAGGCCAGAGTACGAGTCTAAGACCTTATCTAATAGGCCAGAGTAAGAGTTAAGACCTTAACCATTAGGCCAGAGTACGAGTCTAAGACCTTGGCTATTAGGCCAGAGTAAGAGTTAAGACCTTAACCATTAGGCCAGAGTAAGAGTTAAGACCTTAACCTGTAGGCCAGAGTAAGAGTTAAGACCTTAACCATTAGGCCAGAGTGCGAGTCTAAGACCTTAGCGTTTAGGCCAGAGTAAGAGTTAAGACATTAACCATTAGGCCAGAGTGCGAGTCTAAGACCTTAGCTATTAGGCCAGAGTAAGAGTTAAGACCTTAACCATTAGGCCAGAGTAAGAGTTAAGACCTTAGCTATTAGGCCACAGTAAGAGTTGAGACCTTAAACAGTAGGCCAGAGTAAGAGTTAAGACCTTAGCTATTAGGCCAGAGTGAGAGTTAAGACCTTAACCAGTAGGCCAGAGTAAGAGTTAAGACCTTAGCTATTAGGCCAGAGTAAGAGTTAAGACCTTAGCTATTAGGCCAGAGTAAGAGTTAAGACCTTAACCAGTAGGCCAGAGTAAGAGTTAAGACATTAGCTATTAGGCCAGAGTAAGAGTTAAGACCTTAGCTATTAGGCCAGAGTAAGAGTTAAGACCTTAACCATTAGGCCAGAGTACGAGTCTAAGACCTTAGCTATTAGGCCAGAGTAAGAGTTAAGACCTTAACCAGTAGGCCAGAGTAAGAGTCTAAGACCGTAGCTATTAGGCCAGAGTAAGAATTAGGACCTTAACCAGTAGGCCAGAGTACGAGTCTAAGGCCTTAGCTATTAGTCCAGAGTAAGAGTTAAGACCTTAGCTATTAGGCCAGAGTAAGAGTTAAGACCTTAACCATTAGGCCAGAGTAAGAGTTATGACCTTAGCTATTAGGCCAGAGTAAGAGTTAAGACCTTAACCATTAGGCCAGAGTACGAGTCTAAGACCTTAGCTATTAGGCCAGAGTAAGAGTTAAGACCTTAACCAGTAGGCCAGAGTAAGAGTTAAGACCTTAGCTATTAGGCCAGAGTAAGAGTTAAGACCTTAGCTATTAGGCCAGAGTAAGAGTTAAGACCTTAACCATTAGGCCAGAGTACGAGTCTAAGACCTTAGCTATTAGGCCAGAGTAAGAGTTAAGACCTTAACCAGTAGGCCAGAGTAAGAGTCTAAGACCGTAGCTATTAGGCCAGAGTAAGAATTAGGACCTTAACCAGTAGGCCAGAGTACGAGTCTAAGGCCTTAGCTATTAGTCCAGAGTAAGAGTTAAGGCCTTAGCTATTAGGCCAGAGTAAGAGTTAGGACCTTAACCATTAGGCCAGAGTAAGAGTTAAGACCTTAGCTATTAGGCCAGAGTAAGAGTTAAGACCTTAACCATTAGGCCAGAGTACGAGTCTAAGACCTTAGCTATTAGGCCAGAGTAAGAGTTAAGACCTTAGCTATTAGGCCAGCGTAAGAGTTAAGACCTTAACCAGTAGGCCAGAGTAAGAGTTAAGACCTTAGCTATTAGGCCAGAGTAAGAGTTAAGACCTTAACCATTAGGCCAGAGTACGAGTCTAAGACCTTAGCTATTAGGCCAGAGTAAGAGTTAAGACCTTAGCTATTAGGCCAGAGTAAGAGTTAAGACCTTAAACAGTAGGCCAGTGTAAGAGTTAAGACCTTAGCTATTAGGCCGAAGTAATAGTTAAGACCTTAGCTATTAGGACAGAGTAAGAGTTAAGACCTTAACCAGTAGGCCATAGTAAGAGTTAAGACCTTAGCTATTAGGCCAGAGTAAGAGTTAAGACCTTAACCATTAGGCCAGAGTGCGAGTATAAGACCTTAGCTATTAGGCCAGAGTAAGAGTTAAGACCTTAGCTATTAGGCCAGAGTAAGAGTTAAGACCTTAGCTATTAGGCCACAGTAAGAGTTAAGACCTTAACCAGTAGGCCAGAGTAAGAGTTAAGACCTTAGCTATTAGGCCAGACTAAGAGTTAAGACCGTAGCTATTAGGCCAGAGTAAGAGTTAAGACCTTAACCAGTAGGCCAGAGTAAGAGTTAAGACCTTAACCATTAGGCCAGAGTACGAGTCTAAGACCTTATCTAATAGGCCAGAGTAAGAGTTAAGACCTTAACCATTAGGCCAGAGTACGAGTCTAAGACCTTAGCTATTAGGCCAGAGTAAGAGTTAAGACCTTAACCAGTAGGCCAGAGTAAGATTTAAGACCTTAACCATTAGGCCAGAGTAAGAGTTAAGACCTTAACCTGTAGGCCAGAGTAAGAGTTAAGACCTTAACCATTAGGCCAGAGTGCGAGTCTAAGACCTTAGCGTTTAGGCCAGAGTAAGAGTTAAGACATTAACCATTAGGCCAGAGTGCGAGTCTAAGACCTTAGCTATTAGGCCAGAGTAAGAGTTAAGACCTTAACCATTAGGCCAGAGTAAGAGTTAAGACCTTAGCTATTAGGCCACAGTAAGAGTTGAGACCTTAAACAGTAGGCCAGAGTAAGAGTTAAGACCTTAGCTATTAGGCCAGAGTGAGAGTTAAGACCTTAACCAGTAGGCCAGAGTAAGAGTTAAGACCTTAGCTATTAGGCCAGAGTAAGAGTTAAGACCTTAGCTATTAGGCCAGAGTAAGAGTTAAGACCTTAGCTATTAGGCCACAGTAAGAGTTAAGACCTTAACCAGTAGGCCAGAGTAAGAGTTAAGACCTTAGCTATTAGGCCAGACTAAGAGTTAAGACCGTAGCTATTAGGCCAGAGTAAGTGTTAAGACCTTAACCAGTAGGCCAGAGTAAGAGTTAAGACCTTAACCATTAGGCCAGAGTACGAGTCTAAGACCTTATCTAATAGGCCAGAGTAAGAGTTAGGACCTTAACCAGTAGGCCAGAGTAAGAGTTAAGACCTTAGCTATTAGGCCAGAGTAAGAGTTAAGACCTTAGCTATTAGGCCAGAGTAAGAGTTAAGACCTTAACCATTAGGCCAGAGTACGAGTCTAAGACCTTAGCTATTAGGCCAGAGTAAGAGTTAAGACCTTATCTATTAGGCCAGAGTAAGAGTTAAGACCTTAAACAGTAGGCCAGTGTAAGAGTTAAGACCTTAGCTATTAGGCCAGAGTAATAGTTAAGACCTTAGCTATTAGGCCAGAGTAAGAGTTAAGACCTTAACCAGTAGGCCATAGTAAGAGTTAAGACCTTAGCTATTAGGCCAGAGGAAGAGTTAAGACCTTAACCATTAGGCCAGAGTGCGAGTATAAGACCTTAGCTATTAGGCCAGAGTAAGAGTTAAGACCTTAGCTATTAGGCCAGAGTAAGAGTTAAGACCTTAGCTATTAGGCCACAGTAAGAGTTAAGACCTTAACCAGTAGGCCAGAGTAAGAGTTAAGACCTTAGCTATTAGGCCAGACTAAGAGTTAAGACCGTAGCTATTAGGCCAGAGTAAGAGTTAAGACCTTAACCAGTAGGCCAGAGTAAGAGTTAAGACCTTAACCATTAGGCCAGAGTACGAGTCTAAGACCTTATCTAATAGGCCAGAGTAAGAGTTAAGACCTTAACCATTAGGCCAGAGTACGAGTCTAAGACCTTGGCTATTAGGCCAGAGTAAGAGTTAAGACCTTAACCAGTAGGCCAGAGTAAGATTTAAGACCTTAACCATTAGGCCAGAGTAAGAGTTAAGACCTTAACCTGTAGGCCAGAGTAAGAGTTAAGACCTTAACCATAAGGCCAGAGTGCGAGTCTAAGACCTTAGCGTTTAGGCCAGAGTAAGAGTTAAGACATTAACCATTAGGCCAGAGTGCGAGTCTAAGACCTTAGCTATTAGGCCAGAGTAAGAGTTAAGACCTTAACCATTAGGCCAGAGTAAGAGTTAAGACCTTAGCTATTAGGCCACAGTAAGAGTTGAGACCTTAAACAGTAGGCCAGAGTAAGAGTTAAGACCTTAGCTATTAGGCCAGAGTGAGAGTTAAGACCTTAACCAGTAGGCCAGAGTAAGAGTTAAGACCTTAGCTATTAGGCCAGAGTAAGAGTTAAGACCTTAGCTATTAGGCCAGAGTAAGAGTTAAGACCTTAACCAGTAGGCCAGAGTAAGAGTTAAGACATTAGCTATTAGGCCAGAGTAAGAGTTAAGACCTTAGCTATTAGGCCAGAGTAAGAGTTAAGACCTTAACCATTAGGCCAGAGTACGAGTCTAAGACCTTAGCTATTAGGCCAGAGTAAGAGTTAAGACCTTAACCAGTAGGCCAGAGTAAGAGTCTAAGACCGTAGCTATTAGGCCAGAGTAAGAATTAGGACCTTAACCAGTAGGCCAGAGTACGAGTCTAAGGCCTTAGCTATTAGTCCAGAGTAAGAGTTAAGACCTTAGCTATTAGGCCAGAGTAAGAGTTAAGACCTTAACCATTAGGCCAGAGTAAGAGTTATGACCTTAGCTATTAGGCCAGAGTAAGAGTTAAGACCTTAACCATTAGGCCAGAGTACGAGTCTAAGACCTTAGCTATTAGGCCAGAGTAAGAGTTAAGACCTTAACCAGTAGGCCAGAGTAAGAGTTAAGACCTTAGCTATTAGGCCAGAGTAAGAGTTAAGACCTTAGCTATTAGGCCAGAGTAAGAGTTAAGACCTTAACCATTAGGCCAGAGTACGAGTCTAAGACCTTAGCTATTAGGCCAGAGTAAGAGTTAAGACCTTAACCAGTAGGCCAGAGTAAGAGTCTAAGACCGTAGCTATTAGGCCAGAGTAAGAATTAGGACCTTAACCAGTAGGCCAGAGTACGAGTCTAAGGCCTTAGCTATTAGTCCAGAGTAAGAGTTAAGGCCTTAGCTATTAGGCCAGAGTAAGAGTTAGGACCTTAACCATTAGGCCAGAGTAAGAGTTAAGACCTTAGCTATTAGGCCAGAGTAAGAGTTAAGACCTTAACCATTAGGCCAGAGTACGAGTCTAAGACCTTAGCTATTAGGCCAGAGTAAGAGTTAAGACCTTAGCTATTAGGCCAGCGTAAGAGTTTAGACCTTAACCAGTAGGCCAGAGTAAGAGTTAAGACCTTAGCTATTAGGCCAGAGTAAGAGTTAAGACCTTAACCATTAGGCCAGAGTACGAGTCTAAGACCTTAGCTATTAGGCCAGAGTAAGAGTTAAGACCTTAGCTATTAGGCCAGAGTAAGAGTTAAGACCTTAAACAGTAGGCCAGTGTAAGAGTTAAGACCTTAGCTATTAGGCCGAAGTAATAGTTAAGACCTTAGCTATTAGGACAGAGTAAGAGTTAAGACCTTAACCAGTAGGCCATAGTAAGAGTTAAGACCTTAGCTATTAGGCCAGAGGAAGAGTTAAGACCTTAACCATTAGGCCAGAGTGCGAGTATAAGACCTTAGCTATTAGGCCAGAGTAAGAGTTAAGACCTTAGCTATTAGGCCAGAGTAAGAGTTAAGACCTTAGCTATTAGGCCACAGTAAGAGTTAAGACCTTAACCAGTAGGCCAGAGTAAGAGTTAAGACCTTAGCTATTAGGCCAGACTAAGAGTTAAGACCGTAGCTATTAGGCCAGAGTAAGAGTTAAGACCTTAACCAGTAGGCCAGAGTAAGAGTTAAGACCTTAACCATTAGGCCAGAGTACGAGTCTAAGACCTTATCTAATAGGCCAGAGTAAGAGTTAAGACCTTAACCATTAGGCCAGAGTACGAGTCTAAGACCTTAGCTATTAGGCCAGAGTAAGAGTTAAGACCTTAACCAGTAGGCCAGAGTAAGATTTAAGACCTTAACCATTAGGCCAGAGTAAGAGTTAAGACCTTAACCTGTAGGCCAGAGTAAGAGTTAAGACCTTAACCATTAGGCCAGAGTGCGAGTCTAAGACCTTAGCGTTTAGGCCAGAGTAAGAGTTAAGACATTAACCATTAGGCCAGAGTGCGAGTCTAAGACCTTAGCTATTAGGCCAGAGTAAGAGTTAAGACCTTAACCATTAGGCCAGAGTAAGAGTTAAGACCTTAGCTATTAGGCCACAGTAAGAGTTGAGACCTTAAACAGTAGGCCAGAGTAAGAGTTAAGACCTTAGCTATTAGGCCAGAGTGAGAGTTAAGACCTTAACCAGTAGGCCAGAGTAAGAGTTAAGACCTTAGCTATTAGGCCAGAGTAAGAGTTAAGACCTTAGCTATTAGGCCAGAGTAAGAGTTAAGACCTTAACCAGTAGGCCAGAGTAAGAGTTAAGACATTAGCTATTAGGCCAGAGTAAGAGTTAAGACCTTAGCTATTAGGCCAGAGTAAGAGTTAAGACATTAACCATTAGGCCAGAGTACGAGTCTAAGACCTTAGCTATTAGGCCAGAGTAAGAGTTAAGACCTTAACCAGTAGGCCAGAGTAAGAGTCTAAGACCGCAGCTATTAGGCCAGAGTAAGAATTAGGACCTTAACCAGTAGGCCAGAGTACGAGTCTAAGGCCTTAGCTATTAGTCCAGAGTAAGAGTTATGACCTTAGCTATTAGGCCAGAGTAAGAGTTAAGACCTTAACCATTAGGCCAGAGTACGAGTCTAAGACCTTAGCTATTAGGCCAGAGTAAGAGTTAAGACCTTAGCTATTAGGCCAGAGTAAGAGTTAAGACCTTAACCAGTAGGCCAGAGTAAGAGTTAAGACCTTAGCTATTAGGCCAGAGTACGAGTCTAAGAGCTTAGCTATTAGGCCAGAGTAAGAGTTAAGACCTTAAACAGTAGGCCAGTGTAAGATTTAAGACCTTAGCTATTAGGCCAGAGTAATAGTTAAGACCTTAGCTATGAGGCAAGAGTAAGAGTTAAGACCTTAACCAGTAGGCCATAGTAAGAGTTAAGACCTTAGCTATTAGGCCAGAGTAAGAGTTAAGACCTTAACCATTAGGCCAGAGTACGAGTATAAGACCTTAGCTATTAGGCCAGAGTAAGAGTTAAGACCTTAGCTATTAGGCCAGAGTAAGAGTTAAGACCTTAGCTATTAGGCCACAGTAAGAGTTAAGACCTTAACCAGTAGGCCAGAGTAAGAGTTAAGACCTTAGCTATTAGGCCAGAGTAAGAGTTAAGACCTTAGCTATTAGGCCAGAGTAAGAGTTAAGACCTTAACCATTAGGCCAGAGTACGAGTCTAAGACCTTAGCTATTAGGCCAGAGTAAGAGTTAAGACCTTAACCAGTAGGCCAGAGTAAGAGTCTAAGACCGTAGCTATTAGGCCAGAGTAAGAATTAGGACCTTAACCAGTAGGCCAGAGTACGAGTCTAAGGCCTTAGCTATTAGTCCAGAGTAAGAGTTAAGGCCTTAGCTATTAGGCCAGAGTAAGAGTTAGGACCTTAACCATTAGGCCAGAGTAAGAGTTAAGACCTTAGCTATTAGGCCAGAGTAAGAGTTAAGACCTTAACCATTAGGCCAGAGTACGAGTCTAAGACCTTAGCTATTAGGCCAGAGTAAGAGTTAAGACCTTAGCTATTAGGCCAGCGTAAGAGTTAAGACCTTAACCAGTAGGCCAGAGTAAGAGTTAAGACCTTAGCTATTAGGCCAGAGTAAGAGTTAAGACCTTAACCATTAGGCCAGAGTACGAGTCTAAGACCTTAGCTATTAGGCCAGAGTAAGAGTTAAGACCTTAGCTATTAGGCCAGAGTAAGAGTTAAGACCTTAAACAGTAGGCCAGTGTAAGAGTTAAGACCTTAGCTATTAGGCCGAAGTAATAGTTAAGACCTTAGCTATTAGGACAGAGTAAGAGTTAAGACCTTAACCAGTAGGCCATAGTAAGAGTTAAGACCTTAGCTATTAGGCCAGAGGAAGAGTTAAGACCTTAACCATTAGGCCAGAGTGCGAGTATAAGACCTTAGCTATTAGGCCAGAGTAAGAGTTAAGACCTTAGCTATTAGGCCAGAGTAAGAGTTAAGACCTTAGCTATTAGGCCACAGTAAGAGTTAAGACCTTAACCAGTAGGCCAGAGTAAGAGTTAAGACCTTAGCTATTAGGCCAGACTAAGAGTTAAGACCGTAGCTATTAGGCCAGAGTAAGAGTTAAGACCTTAACCAGTAGGCCAGAGTAAGAGTTAAGACCTTAACCATTAGGCCAGAGTACGAGTCTAAGACCTTATCTAATAGGCCAGAGTAAGAGTTAAGACCTTAACCATTAGGCCAGAGTACGAGTCTAAGACCTTAGCTATTAGGCCAGAGTAAGAGTTAAGACCTTAACCAGTAGGCCAGAGTAAGATTTAAGACCTTAACCATTAGGCCAGAGTAAGAGTTAAGACCTTAACCTGTAGGCCAGAGTAAGAGTTAAGACCTTAACCATTAGGCCAGAGTGCGAGTCTAAGACCTTAGCGTTTAGGCCAGAGTAAGAGTTAAGACATTAACCATTAGGCCAGAGTGCGAGTCTAAGACCTTAGCTATTAGGCCAGAGTAAGAGTTAAGACCTTAACCATTAGGCCAGAGTAAGAGTTAAGACCTTAGCTATTAGGCCACAGTAAGAGTTGAGACCTTAAACAGTAGGCCAGAGTAAGAGTTAAGACCTTAGCTATTAGGCCAGAGTGAGAGTTAAGACCTTAACCAGTAGGCCAGAGTAAGAGTTAAGACCTTAGCTATTAGGCCAGAGTAAGAGTTAAGACCTTAGCTATTAGGCCAGAGTAAGAGTTAAGACCTTAACCAGTAGGCCAGAGTAAGAGTTAAGACATTAGCTATTAGGCCAGAGTAAGAGTTAAGACCTTAGCTATTAGGCCAGAGTAAGAGTTAAGACCTTAACCATTAGGCCAGAGTACGAGTCTAAGACCTTAGCTATTAGGCCAGAGTAAGAGTTAAGACCTTAACCAGTAGGCCAGAGTAAGAGTCTAAGACCGTAGCTATTAGGCCAGAGTAAGAATTAGGACCTTAACCAGTAGGCCAGAGTACGAGTCTAAGGCCTTAGCTATTAGTCCAGAGTAAGAGTTAAGACCTTAGCTATTAGGCCAGAGTAAGAGTTAAGACCTTAACCATTAGGCCAGAGTAAGAGTTATGACCTTAGCTATTAGGCCAGAGTAAGAGTTAAGACCTTAACCATTAGGCCAGAGTACGAGTCTAAGACCTTAGCTATTAGGCCAGAGTAAGAGTTAAGACCTTAGCTATTAGGCCAGAGTAAGAGTTAAGACCTTAACCAGTAGGCCAGAGTAAGAGTTAAGACCTTAACCAGTAGGCCAGAGTAAGAGTTAAGACCTTAGCTATTAGGCCAGAGTACGAGTCTAAGAGCTTAGCTATTAGGCCAGAGTAAGAGTTAAGACCTTAAACAGTAGGCCAGTGTAAGATTTAAGACCTTAGCTATTAGGCCAGAGTAATAGTTAAGACCTTAGCTATGAGGCAAGAGTAAGAGTTAAGACCTTAACCAGTAGGCCATAGTAAGAGTTAAGACCTTAGCTATTAGGCCAGAGTAAGAGTTAAGACCTTAACCATTAGGCCAGAGTACGAGTATAAGACCTTAGCTATTAGGCCAGAGTAAGAGTTAAGACCTTAGCTATTAGGCCAGAGTAAGAGTTAAGACCTTAGCTATTAGGCCACAGTAAGAGTTAAGACCTTAACCAGTAGGCCAGAGTAAGAGTTAAGACCTTAGCTTTTAGGCCAGAGTAAGAGTTAAGACCTTAGCTATTAGGCCAGAGTAAGAGTTAAGACCTTAACCATTAGGCCAGAGTACGAGTCTAAGACCTTAGCTATTAGGCCAGAGTAAGAATTAGGACCTTAACCAGTAGGCCAGAGTACGAGTTTAAGGCCTTAGCTATTAGTCCAGAGTAAGAGTTAAGACCTTAACCAGTAGGCCAGAGTAAGAGTTAAGACCTTAGCTATTAGGCCAGAGTAAGAGTTAAGACCTTAGCTATTAGGCCAGAGTAAGAGTTAAGACCTTAACCATTAGGCCAGAGTACGAGTCTAAGACCTTAGCTATTAGGCCAGAGTAAGAGTTAAGACCTTACCTATTAGGCCAGAGTAAGAGTTAAGACCTTAAACAGTAGGCCAGAGTAAGAGTCTAAGACCGTAGCTATTAGGCCAGAGTAAGAATTAGGACCTTAACCAGTAGGCCAGAGTACGAGTCTAAGGCCTTAGCTATTAGTCCAGAGTAAGAGTTAAGACCTTAGCTATTAGGCCAGAGTAAGAGTTAAGACCTTAACCATTAGGCCAGAGTAAGAGTTAAGACCTTAGCTATTAGGCCAGAGTAAGAGTTAAGACCTTAACCATTAGGCCAGAGTACGAGTCTAAGACCTTAGCTATTAGGCCAGAGTAAGAGTTAAGACCTTAGCTATTAGGCCAGCGTAAGAGTTAAGACCTTAACCAGTAGGCCAGAGTAAGAGTTAAGACCTTAGCTATTAGGCAATAGTAAGAGTTAAGACCTTAGCTATTAGGCCAGAGTAAGAGTTAAGACCTTAACCAGTAGGCCAGAGTAAGAGTTAAGACCTTAGCTATTAGGCCAGAGTAAGAGTTAAGACCTTAGCTATTAGGCCAGAGTAAGAGTTAAGACCTTAACCATTAGGCCAGAGTACGAGTCTAAGACCTTAGCTATTAGGCCAGAGTAAGAGTTAAGACCTTATCTATTAGGCCAGAGTAAGAGTTAAGACCTTAAACAGTAGGCCAGTGTAAGAGTTAAGACCTTAGCTATTAGGCCAGAGTAATAGTTAAGACCTTAGCTATTAGGCCAGAGTAAGAGTTAAGACCTTAACCAGTAGGCCATAGTAAGAGTTAAGACCTTAGCTATTAGACCAGAGGAAGAGTTAAGACCTTAACCATTAGGCCAGAGTGCGAGTATAAGACCTTAGCTATTAGGCCAGAGTAAGAGTTAAGACCTTAGCTATTAGGCCAGAGTAAGAGTTAAGACCTTAGCTATTAGGCCACAGTAAGAGTTAAGACCTTAACCAGTAGGCCAGAGTAAGAGTTAAGACCTTAGCTATTAGGCCAGACTAAGAGTTAAGACCGTAGCTATTAGGCCAGAGTAAGAGTTAAGACCTTAACCAGTAGGCCAGAGTAAGAGTTAAGACCTTAACCATTAGGCCAGAGTACGAGTCTAAGACCTTATCTAATAGGCCAGAGTAAGAGTTAAGACCTTAACCATTAGGCCAGAGTACGAGTCTAAGACCTTGGCTATTAGGCCAGAGTAAGAGTCAAGACCTTAACCAGTAGGCCAGAGTAAGATTTAAGACCTTAACCATTAGGCCAGAGTAAGAGTTAAGACCTTAACCAGTAGGCCAGAGTAAGAGTTAAGACCTTAACCATTAGGCCAGAGTGCGAGTCTAAGACCTTAGCGTTTAGGCCAGAGTAAGAGTTAAGACATTAACCATTAGGCCAGAGTGCGAGTCTAAGACCTTAGCTATTAGGCCAGAGTAAGAGTTAAGACCTTAACCATTAGGCCAGAGTAAGAGTTAAGACCTTAGCTATTAGGCCACAGTAAGAGTTGAGACCTTAAACAGTAGGCCAGAGTAAGAGTTAAGACCTTAACCAGTAGGCCAGAGTAAGATTTAAGACCTTAACCATTAGGCCAGAGTAAGAGTTAAGACCTTAACCTGTAGGCCAGAGTAAGAGTTAAGACCTTAACCATTAGGCCAGAGTGCGAGTCTAAGACCTTAGCGTTTAGGCCAGAGTAAGAGTTAAGACATTAACCATTAGGCCAGAGTGCGAGTCTAAGACCTTAGCTATTAGGCCAGAGTAAGAGTTAAGACCTTAACCATTAGGCCAGAGTAAGAGTTAAGACCTTAGCTATTAGGCCACAGTAAGAGTTGAGACCTTAAACAGTAGGCCAGAGTAAGAGTTAAGACCTTAGCTATTAGGCCAGAGTGAGAGTTAAGACCTTAACCAGTAGGCCAGAGTAAGAGTTAAGACCTTAGCTATTAGGCCAGAGTAAGAGTTAAGACCTTAGCTATTAGGCCAGAGTAAGAGTTAAGACCTTAACCAGTAGGCCAGAGTAAGAGTTAAGACCTTAGCTATTAGGCCAGAGTGAGAGTTAAGACCTTAACCAGTAGGCCAGAGTAAGAGTTAAGACCTTAGCTATTAGGCCAGAGTAAGAGTTAAGACCTTAGCTATTAGGCCAGAGTAAGAGTTAAGACCTTAACCATTAGGCCAGAGTACGAGTCTAAGACCTTAGCTATTAGGCCAGAGTAAGAGTTAAGACCTTAGCTATTAGGCCAGAGTAAGAGTTAAGACCTTAAACAGTAGGCCAGTGTAAGAGTTAAGACCTTAGCTATTAGGCCACAGTAAGAGTTAAGACCTTAACCAGTAGGCCAGAGTAAGAGTTAAGACCTTAGCTATTAGGCCTGAGTAAGAGTTAAGACCTTAGCTATTAGGCCAGAGTAAGAGTTAAGACCTTAACCTGTAGGCCAAAGTAAGAGTTAAGACCTTAACCATTAGGCCAGTGTGCGAGTCTAAGACCTTAGCGTTTAGGCCAGATTAAGAGTTAAGACCTTAACCATTAGGCCAGAGTACGAGTCTAAGACCTTATATAATAGGCCTGAGTAAGAGTTAAGACCTTAACCATTAGGCCAGAGTACGAGTCTAAGACCTTAGCTATTAGGCCAGAGTAAGAGTTAAGACCTTAACTATTAGGCCAGAGTAAGAGTTAAGACCTTAACCTGTAGGCCAAAGTAAGAGTTAAGACCTTAACCATTAGGCCAGAGTGCGAGTCTAAGACCTTAGCGTTTAGGCCAGAGTAAGAGTTAAGACCTTAACCATTAGGCCAGAGTGCGAGTCTAAGACCTTAGCTATTAGGCCAGAGTAAGAGTTAAGACCTTAACCATTAGGCCAGAGTAAGAGTTAAGACCTTAGCTATTAGGCCACAGTAAGAGTTGAGACCTTAAACAGTAGGCCAGAGTAAGAGTTAGGACCTTAGCTATTGGGCCAGAGTAAGAGTTAAGACCTTAGCTATTAGGCCAGAGTAAGAGTTAAGACCTTAACCAGTAGGCCATAGTAAGAGTTAAGACCTTAACCTGTAAGCCAGAGTAAGAGTTAAGACCTTAACCATTAGGCCAGAGTAAGAGTTAAGACCTTAACCTCTAGGCCAGAGTACGAGTCTAAGACCTTAGCTATTAGGCCAGAGTTAGAGTTAAGACCTTAGCTATTAGGCCAGAGTAAGAGTTAAGACCTTAACCATTAGGCCAGAGTACGAGTCTAAGACCTTAGCTATTAGGCCAGAGTAAGAGTTAAGACCTTAGCTATCAGGCCAGAGTAAGAGATAAGACCTTAGCTATTAGGCCAGAGTAAGAGTTAAGACCTTAACCATTAGGCCAGATTAAGAGTTAAGACCTTAACCTGTAGGCCAGAATAAGAGTTAAGACCTTAACCATTAGGCCAGAGTACGAGTCTAAGACCTTAGCTATTAGGCCAGAGTACGAGTCTAAGACCTTAGCTATTAGGCCAGAGTAAGAGTTAAGACCTTAACCAGTAGGCCAGAGTACGAGTCTAAGACCTTAGCTATTAGGCCAGAGTAAGAGTTAAGACCTTAACCAATAGGCCAGAGTACGAGTCTAAGACCTTAGCTATTAGTCCAGAGTAAGAGTTAAGACCTTAGCTATTAGGCCAGAGTAAGAGTTAAGACCTTAACCATAAGGCCAGAGTAAGACTTAAGACCTTAGCTATTAGGCCAGAGTAAGAATTAAGACCTTAGCTATTAGGCAATAGTAAGAGTTAAGACCTTGGCTATTAGGCCAGAGTGAGAGTTAAGACCTTAACCAGTAGGCCAGAGTTAGAGTTAAGACCTTAGCTATTAGGCCAGAGTAAGAGTTAAGACCTTAGCTATTAGGCCAGAGTAAGAGTTAAGACCTTAACCATTAGGCCAGAGTACGAGTCTAAGACCTTAGCTATTAGGCCAGAGTAAGAGTTAAGACCTTAGCTATTAGGCCAGAGTAAGAGTTAAGACCTTAAACAGTAGGCCAGTGTAAGAGTTAAGACCTTAGCTATTAGGCCACAGTAAGAGTTAAGACCTTAACCAGTAGGCCAGAGTAAGAGTTAAGACCTTAGCTATTAGGCCTGAGTAAGAGTTAAGACCTTAGCTATTAGGCCAGAGTAAGAGTTAAGACCTTAACCAGTAGGCCAGAGAAAGAGTTAAGACCTTAACCATTAGGCCAGAGTACGAGTCTAAGACCTTATCTAATAGGCCAGAGTAAGAGTTAAGACCTTAACCATTAGGCCAGAGTACGAGTCTAAGACCTTAGCTATTAGGCCAGAGTAAGAGTTAAGACCTTAACTATTAGGCCAGAGTAAGAGTTAAGACCTTAACCTGTAGGCCAAAGTAAGAGTTAAGACCTTAACCATTAGGCCAGAGTGCGAGTCTAAGACCTTAGCGTTTAGGCCAGAGTAAGAGTTAAGACCTTAACCATTAGGCCAGAGTGCGAGTCTAAGACCTTAGCTATTAGGCCAGAGTAAGAGTTAAGACCTTAACCATTAGGCCAGAGTAAGAGTTAAGACCTTAGCTATTAGGCCACAGTAAGAGTTGAGACCTTAAACAGTAGGCCAGAGTAAGAGTTAGGACCTTAGCTATTGGGCCAGAGTAAGAGTTAAGACCTTAGCTATTAGGCCAGAGTAAGAGTTAAGACCTTAACCAGTAGGCCATAGTAAGAGTTAAGACCTTAACCTGTAAGCCAGAGTAAGAGTTAAGACCTTAACCATTAGGCCAGAGTAAGAGTTAAGACCTTAACCTGTAGGCCAGAGTACGAGTCTAAGACCTTAGCTATTAGGCCAGAGTAAGAGTTAAGACCTTATCTATTAGGCCAGAGTAAGAGTTAAGACCTTAACCATTAGGCCAGAGTACGAGTCTAAGACCTTAGCTATTAGGCCAGAGTAAGAGTTAAGACCTTAGCTATCAGGCCAGAGTAAGAGATAAGACCTTAGCTATTAGGCCAGAGTAAGAGTTAAGACCTTAACCATTAGGCCAGATTAAGAGTTAAGACCTTAACCTGTAGGCCAGAATAAGAGTTAAGACCTTAACCATTAGGCCAGAGTACGAGTCTAAGACCTTAGCTATTAGGCCAGAGTAAGAATTAAGACCTTAACCAGTAGGCCAGAGTACGAGTCTAATACCTTAGCTATTAGGCCAGAGTAAGAGTTAAGACCTTAACCAATAGGCCAGAGTACGAGTCTAAGACCTTAGCTATTAGTCCAGAGTAAGAGTTAAGACCTTAGCTATTAGGCCAGAGTAAGAGTTAAGACCTTAACCATAAGGCCAGAGTAAGACTTAAGACCTTAGCTATTAGGCCAGAGTAAGAGTTAAGACCTTAACCATTAGGCCAGAGTACGAGTCTAAGACCTTAGCTATTAGGCCAGAGTAAGAATTAAGACCTTAACCAGTAGGCCAGAGTATGAGTCTAAGACCTTAGCTATTAGGCCAGAGTAAGAGTTACGACCTTAGTTATTAGGCCAGAGTAAGAGTTAAGACCTTAACCATTAGGCCAGATTATGAGTCTAAGACCTTAGCTATTAGGCCAGAGTAATAGTTAAGACCTTAGTTTTAGGCCAGAGTAAGAGTTAAGACCTTAACCATTAGGCCAGAGTACTAGTCTAAGCCCTTAGCTATTAGCCAGAGTAAGAGTTAAGACCTTATCTATCAGGCCAGAGTAAGAGTTAAGACCTTAACTATTAGGCCAGAGTAAGAGTTAAGACCTTAACCTGTAGGCCAGAGTAAGAGTTAAGACCTTAACCATTAGGCCAGAGTAAGAGTTAAGACCTTAGCTATTAGGCCAGAGTAAGAGTTAAGACCTTAACCATTAGGCCAGAGTACGAGTCTAAGACCTTAGCTATTAGGCCAGAGTAAGATTTAAGACCTTAACCAGTGGGCCAGAGTAAGAGTTAAGACCTTAGCTATTAGGCCAGAGTAAGAGTTAAGACCTTAACCATTAGGCCAGAGTACGAGTCTAAGACCTTAGCTATTAGGCCAGAGTAAGATTTAAGACCTTAACCAGTGGGCCAGAGTAAGAGTTAAGACCTTAGCTATTAGGCCAGAGTAAGAGTTAAGACCTTAACCAGTAGGCCAGAGTAAGAGTTAAGACCTTAGCTATTAGGCCAGAGTAAGAGTTAAGACCTTAGCTATTAGGCCAGAGTAAGAGTTAAGACCTTATCCATTATGCCAGAGTACGAGTCTAAGACCTTAGCTATTAGGCCAGAGTAAGAGTTAAGACCTTAGCTATTAGGCCAGAGTAAGAGTTAAGACCTTAACCAGTAGTCCAGAGTAAGAGTTAAGACCTTAGCTATTAGGCCAGAGTAAGAGTTAAGACCTTAGCTATTAGGCCAGAGTAAGAGTTAAGACCTTAACCATTAGGCCAGAGTACGAGTCTAAGACCTTAGCTATTAGGCCAGAGTAAGAGTTAAGACCTTATCTATTAGGCCAGAGTAAGAGTTAAGACCTTAAACAGTAGGCCAGTGTAAGAGTTAAGACCTTAGCTATTAGGCCAGAGTAATAGTTAAGACCTTAGCTATTAGGCCAGAGTAATAGTTAAGACCTTAGTTTTAGGCCAGAGTAAGAGTTAAGACCTTAACCATTAGGCCAGAGTACTAGTCTAAGCCCTTAGCTATTAGCCAGAGTAAGAGTTAAGACCTTATCTATCAGGCCAGAGTAAGAGTTAAGACCTTAACTATTAGGCCAGAGTAAGAGTTAAGACCTTAACCTGTAGGCCAGAGTAAGAGTTAAGACCTTAACCATTAGGCCAGAGTAAGAGTTAAGACCTTAGCTATTAGGCCAGAGTAAGAGTTAAGACCTTAACCATTAGGCCAGAGTACGAGTCTAAGACCTTAGCTATTAGGCCAGAGTAAGATTTAAGACCTTAACCAGTGGGCCAGAGTAAGAGTTAAGACCTTAGCTATTAGGCCAGAGTAAGAGTTAAGACCTTAACCATTAGGCCAGAGTACGAGTCTAAGACCTTAGCTATTAGGCCAGAGTAAGATTTAAGACCTTAACCAGTGGGCCAGAGTAAGAGTTAAGACCTTAGCTATTAGGCCAGAGTAAGAGTTAAGACCTTAACCAGTAGGCCAGAGTAAGAGTTAAGACCTTAGCTATTAGGCCAGAGTAAGAGTTAAGACCTTAGCTATTAGGCCAGAGTAAGAGTTAAGACCTTATCCATTATGCCAGAGTACGAGTCTAAGACCTTAGCTATTAGGCCAGAGTAAGAGTTAAGACCTTAGCTATTAGGCCAGAGTAAGAGTTAAGACCTTAACCAGTAGTCCAGAGTAAGAGTTAAGACCTTAGCTATTAGGCCAGAGTAAGAGTTAAGACCTTAGCTATTAGGCCAGAGTAAGAGTTAAGACCTTAACCATTAGGCCAGAGTACGAGTCTAAGACCTTAGCTATTAGGCCAGAGTAAGAGTTAAGACCTTATCTATTAGGCCAGAGTAAGAGTTAAGACCTTAAACAGTAGGCCAGTGTAAGAGTTAAGACCTTAGCTATTAGGCCAGAGTAATAGTTAAGACCTTAGCTATTAGGCCAGAGTAAGAGTTAAGACCTTAACCAGTAGGCCATAGTAAGAGTTAAGACCTTAGCTATTAGGCCAGAGGAAGAGTTAAGACCTTAACCATTAGGCCAGAGTGCGAGTATAAGACCTTAGCTATTAGGCCAGAGTAAGAGTTAAGACCTTAGCTATTAGGCCAGAGTAAGAGTTAAGACCTTAGCTATTAGGCCACAGTAAGAGTTAAGACCTTAACCAGTAGGCCAGAGTAAGAGTTAAGACCTTAGCTATTAGGCCAGACTAAGAGTTAAGACCGTAGCTATTAGGCCAGAGTAAGAGTTAAGACCTTAACCTGTAGGCCAGAGTAAGAGTTAAGACCTTAACCATTAGGCCAGAGTACGAGTCTAAGACCTTATCTAATAGGCCAGAGTAAGAGTTAAGACCTTAACCATTAGGCCAGAGTACGAGTCTAAGACCTTGGCTATTAGGCCAGAGTAAGAGTTAAGACCTTAACCAGTAGGCCAGAGTAAGATTTAAGACCTTAACCATTAGGCCAGAGTAAGAGTTAAGACCTTAACCTGTAGGCCAGAGTAAGAGTTAAGACCTTAACCATTAGGCCAGAGTGCGAGTCTAAGACCTTAGCGTTTAGGCCAGAGTAAGAGTTAAGACATTAACCATTAGGCCAGAGTGCGAGTCTAAGACCTTAGCTATTAGGCCAGAGTAAGAGTTAAGACCTTAACCATTAGGCCAGAGTAAGAGTTAAGACCTTAGCTATTAGGCCACAGTAAGAGTTGAGACCTTAAACAGTAGGCCAGAGTAAGAGTTAAGACCTTAGCTATTAGGCCAGAGTGAGAGTTAAGACCTTAACCAGTAGGCCAGAGTAAGAGTTAAGACCTTAGCTATTAGGCCAGAGTAAGAGTTAAGACCTTAGCTATTAGGCCAGAGTAAGAGTTAAGACCTTAGCTATTAGGCCACAGTAAGAGTTAAGACCTTAACCAGTAGGCCAGAGTAAGAGTTAAGACCTTAGCTATTAGGCCAGACTAAGAGTTAAGACCGTAGCTATTAGGCCAGAGTAAGAGTTAAGACCTTAACCAGTAGGCCAGAGTAAGAGTTAAGACCTTAACCATTAGGCCAGAGTACGAGTCTAAGACCTTATCTAATAGGCCAGAGTAAGAGTTAAGACCTTAACCAGTAGGCCAGAGTAAGAGTTAAGACCTTAGCTATTAGGCCAGAGTAAGAGTTAAGACCTTAGCTATTAGGCCAGAGTAAGAGTTAAGACCTTAACCATTAGGCCAGAGTACGAGTCTAAGACCTTAGCTATTAGGCCAGAGTAAGAGTTAAGACCTTATCTATTAGGCCAGAGTAAGAGTTAAGACCTTAAACAGTAGGCCAGTGTAAGAGTTAAGACCTTAGCTATTAGGCCAGAGTAATAGTTAAGACCTTAGCTATTAGGCCAGAGTAAGAGTTAAGACCTTAACCAGTAGGCCATAGTAAGAGTTAAGACCTTAGCTATTAGGCCAGAGGAAGAGTTAAGACCTTAACCATTAGGCCAGAGTGCGAGTATAAGACCTTAGCTATTAGGCCAGAGTAAGAGTTAAGACCTTAGCTATTAGGCCAGAGTAAGAGTTAAGACCTTAGCTATTAGGCCACAGTAAGAGTTAAGACCTTAACCAGTAGGCCAGAGTAAGAGTTAAGACCTTAGCTATTAGGCCAGACTAAGAGTTAAGACCGTAGCTATTAGGCCAGAGTAAGAGTTAAGACCTTAACCAGTAGGCCAGAGTAAGAGTTAAGACCTTAACCATTAGGCCAGAGTACGAGTCTAAGACCTTATCTAATAGGCCAGAGTAAGAGTTAAGACCTTAACCATTAGGCCAGAGTACGAGTCTAAGACCTTGGCTATTAGGCCAGAGTAAGAGTTAAGACCTTAACCAGTAGGCCAGAGTAAGATTTAAGACCTTAACCATTAGGCCAGAGTAAGAGTTAAGACCTTAACCTGTAGGCCAGAGTAAGAGTTAAGACCTTAACCATAAGGCCAGAGTGCGAGTCTAAGACCTTAGCGTTTAGGCCAGAGTAAGAGTTAAGACATTAACCATTAGGCCAGAGTGCGAGTCTAAGACCTTAGCTATTAGGCCAGAGTAAGAGTTAAGACCTTAACCATTAGGCCAGAGTAAGAGTTAAGACCTTAGCTATTAGGCCACAGTAAGAGTTGAGACCTTAAACAGTAGGCCAGAGTAAGAGTTAAGACCTTAGCTATTAGGCCAGAGTGAGAGTTAAGACCTTAACCAGTAGGCCAGAGTAAGAGTTAAGACCTTAGCTATTAGGCCAGAGTAAGAGTTAAGACCTTAGCTATTAGGCCAGAGTAAGAGTTAAGACCTTAACCAGTAGGCCAGAGTAAGAGTTAAGACCTTAGCTATTAGGCCAGAGTAAGAGTTAAGACCTTAGCTATTAGGCCAGAGTAAGAGTTAAGACCTTAACCATTAGGCCAGAGTACGAGTCTAAGACCTTAGCTATTAGGCCAGAGTAAGAGTTAAGACCTTAACCAGTAGGCCAGAGTAAGAGTCTAAGACCGTAGCTATTAGGCCAGAGTAAGAATTAGGACCTTAACCAGTAGGCCAGAGTACGAGTCTAAGGCCTTAGCTATTAGTCCAGAGTAAGAGTTAAGACCTTAGCTATTAGGCCAGAGTAAGAGTTAAGACCTTAACCATTAGGCCAGAGTAAGAGTTATGACCTTAGCTATTAGGCCAGAGTAAGAGTTAAGACCTTAACCATTAGGCCAGAGTACGAGTCTAAGACCTTAGCTATTAGGCCAGAGTAAGAGTTAAGACCTTAACCAGTAGGCCAGAGTAAGAGTTAAGACCTTAGCTATTAGGCCAGAGTAAGAGTTAAGACCTTAGCTATTAGGCCAGAGTAAGAGTTAAGACCTTAACCATTAGGCCAGAGTACGAGTCTAAGACCTTAGCTATTAGGCCAGAGTAAGAGTTAAGACCTTAACCAGTAGGCCAGAGTAAGAGTCTAAGACCGTAGCTATTAGGCCAGAGTAAGAATTAGGACCTTAACCAGTAGGCCAGAGTACGAGTCTAAGGCCTTAGCTATTAGTCCAGAGTAAGAGTTAAGGCCTTAGCTATTAGGCCAGAGTAAGAGTTAGGACCTTAACCATTAGGCCAGAGTAAGAGTTAAGACCTTAGCTATTAGGCCAGAGTAAGAGTTAAGACCTTAACCAGTAGTCCAGAGTAAGAGTTAAGACCTTAGCTATTAGGCCAGAGTAAGAGTTAAGACCTTAGCTATTAGGCCAGAGTAAGAGTTAAGACCTTAACCATTAGGCCAGAGTACGAGTCTAAGACCTTAGCTATTAGGCCAGAGTAAGAGTTAAGACCTTATCTATTAGGCCAGAGTAAGAGTTAAGACCTTAAACAGTAGGCCAGTGTAAGAGTTAAGACCTTAGCTATTAGGCCAGAGTAATAGTTAAGACCTTAGCTATTAGGCCAGAGTAAGAGTTAAGACCTTAACCAGTAGGCCATAGTAAGAGTTAAGACCTTAGCTATTAGGCCAGAGGAAGAGTTAAGACCTTAACCATTAGGCCAGAGTGCGAGTATAAGACCTTAGCTATTAGGCCAGAGTAAGAGTTAAGACCTTAGCTATTAGGCCAGAGTAAGAGTTAAGACCTTAGCTATTAGGCCACAGTAAGAGTTAAGACCTTAACCAGTAGGCCAGAGTAAGAGTTAAGACCTTAGCTATTAGGCCAGACTAAGAGTTAAGACCGTAGCTATTAGGCCAGAGTAAGAGTTAAGACCTTAACCTGTAGGCCAGAGTAAGAGTTAAGACCTTAACCATTAGGCCAGAGTACGAGTCTAAGACCTTATCTAATAGGCCAGAGTAAGAGTTAAGACCTTAACCATTAGGCCAGAGTACGAGTCTAAGACATTGGCTATTAGGCCAGAGTAAGAGTTAAGACCTTAACCAGTAGGCCAGAGTAAGATTTAAGACCTTAACCATTAGGCCAGAGTAAGAGTTAAGACCTTAACCTGTAGGCCAGAGTAAGAGTTAAGACCTTAACCATTAGGCCAGAGTGCGAGTCTAAGACCTTAGCGTTTAGGCCAGAGTAAGAGTTAAGACATTAACCATTAGGCCAGAGTGCGAGTCTAAGACCTTAGCTATTAGGCCAGAGTAAGAGTTAAGACCTTAACCATTAGGCCAGAGTAAGAGTTAAGACCTTAGCTATTAGGCCACAGTAAGAGTTGAGACCTTAAACAGTAGGCCAGAGTAAGAGTTAAGACCTTAGCTATTAGGCCAGAGTGAGAGTTAAGACCTTAACCAGTAGGCCAGAGTAAGAGTTAAGACCTTAGCTATTAGGCCAGAGTAAGAGTTAAGACCTTAGCTATTAGGCCAGAGTAAGAGTTAAGACCTTAGCTATTAGGCCACAGTAAGAGTTAAGACCTTAACCAGTAGGCCAGAGTAAGAGTTAAGACCTTAGCTATTAGGCCAGACTAAGAGTTAAGACCGTAGCTATTAGGCCAGAGTAAGAGTTAAGACCTTAACCAGTAGGCCAGAGTAAGAGTTAAGACCTTAACCATTAGGCCAGAGTACGAGTCTAAGACCTTATCTAATAGGCCAGAGTAAGAGTTAAGACCTTAACCAGTAGGCCAGAGTAAGAGTTAAGACCTTAGCTATTAGGCCAGAGTAAGAGTTAAGACCTTAGCTATTAGGCCAGAGTAAGAGTTAAGACCTTAACCATTAGGCCAGAGTACGAGTCTAAGACCTTAGCTATTAGGCCAGAGTAAGAGTTAAGACCTTATCTATTAGGCCAGAGTAAGAGTTAAGACCTTAAACAGTAGGCCAGTGTAAGAGTTAAGACCTTAGCTATTAGGCCAGAGTAATAGTTAAGACCTTAGCTATTAGGCCAGAGTAAGAGTTAAGACCTTAACCAGTAGGCCATAGTAAGAGTTAAGACCTTAGCTATTAGGCCAGAGGAAGAGTTAAGACCTTAACCATTAGGCCAGAGTGCGAGTATAAGACCTTAGCTATTAGGCCAGAGTAAGAGTTAAGACCTTAGCTATTAGGCCAGAGTAAGAGTTAAGACCTTAGCTATTAGGCCACAGTAAGAGTTAAGACCTTAACCAGTAGGCCAGAGTAAGAGTTAAGACCTTAGCTATTAGGCCAGACTAAGAGTTAAGACCGTAGCTATTAGGCCAGAGTAAGAGTTAAGACCTTAACCAGTAGGCCAGAGTAAGAGTTAAGACCTTAACCATTAGGCCAGAGTACGAGTCTAAGACCTTATCTAATAGGCCAGAGTAAGAGTTAAGACCTTAACCATTAGGCCAGAGTACGAGTCTAAGACCTTGGCTATTAGGCCAGAGTAAGAGTTAAGACCTTAACCAGTAGGCCAGAGTAAGATTTAAGACCTTAACCATTAGGCCAGAGTAAGAGTTAAGACCTTAACCTGTAGGCCAGAGTAAGAGTTAAGACCTTAACCATAAGGCCAGAGTGCGAGTCTAAGACCTTAGCGTTTAGGCCAGAGTAAGAGTTAAGACATTAACCATTAGGCCAGAGTGCGAGTCTAAGACCTTAGCTATTAGGCCAGAGTAAGAGTTAAGACCTTAACCATTAGGCCAGAGTAAGAGTTAAGACCTTAGCTATTAGGCCACAGTAAGAGTTGAGACCTTAAACAGTAGGCCAGAGTAAGAGTTAAGACCTTAGCTATTAGGCCAGAGTGAGAGTTAAGACCTTAACCAGTAGGCCAGAGTAAGAGTTAAGACCTTAGCTATTAGGCCAGAGTAAGAGTTAAGACCTTAGCTATTAGGCCAGAGTAAGAGTTAAGACCTTAACCAGTAGGCCAGAGTAAGAGTTAAGACCTTAGCTATTAGGCCAGAGTAAGAGTTAAGACCTTAGCTATTAGGCCAGAGTAAGAGTTAAGACCTTAACCATTAGGCCAGAGTACGAGTCTAAGACCTTAGCTATTAGGCCAGAGTAAGAGTTAAGACCTTAACCAGTAGGCCAGAGTAAGAGTCTAAGACCGTAGCTATTAGGCCAGAGTAAGAATTAGGACCTTAACCAGTAGGCCAGAGTACGAGTCTAAGGCCTTAGCTATTAGTCCAGAGTAAGAGTTAAGACCTTAGCTATTAGGCCAGAGTAAGAGTTAAGACCTTAACCATTAGGCCAGAGTAAGAGTTATGACCTTAGCTATTAGGCCAGAGTAAGAGTTAAGACCTTAACCATTAGGCCAGAGTACGAGTCTAAGACCTTAGCTATTAGGCCAGAGTAAGAGTTAAGACCTTAACCAGTAGGCCAGAGTAAGAGTTAAGACCTTAGCTATTAGGCCAGAGTAAGAGTTAAGACCTTAGCTATTAGGCCAGAGTAAGAGTTAAGACCTTAACCATTAGGCCAGAGTACGAGTCTAAGACCTTAGCTATTAGGCCAGAGTAAGAGTTAAGACCTTAACCAGTAGGCCAGAGTAAGAGTCTAAGACCGTAGCTATTAGGCCAGAGTAAGAATTAGGACCTTAACCAGTAGGCCAGAGTACGAGTCTAAGGCCTTAGCTATTAGTCCAGAGTAAGAGTTAAGGCCTTAGCTATTAGGCCAGAGTAAGAGTTAGGACCTTAACCATTAGGCCAGAGTAAGAGTTAAGACCTTAGCTATTAGGCCAGAGTAAGAGTTAAGACCTTAACCATTAGGCCAGAGTACGAGTCTAAGACCTTAGCTATTAGGCCAGAGTAAGAGTTAAGACCTTAGCTATTAGGCCAGCGTAAGAGTTAAGACCTTAACCAGTAGGCCAGAGTAAGAGTTAAGACCTTAGCTATTAGGCCAGAGTAAGAGTTAAGACCTTAACCATTAGGCCAGAGTACGAGTCTAAGACCTTAGCTATTAGGCCAGAGTAAGAGTTAAGACCTTAGCTATTAGGCCAGAGTAAGAGTTAAGACCTTAAACAGTAGGCCAGTGTAAGAGTTAAGACCTTAGCTATTAGGCCGAAGTAATAGTTAAGACCTTAGCTATTAGGACAGAGTAAGAGTTAAGACCTTAACCAGTAGGCCATAGTAAGAGTTAAGACCTTAGCTATTAGGCCAGAGGAAGAGTTAAGACCTTAACCATTAGGCCAGAGTGCGAGTATAAGACCTTAGCTATTAGGCCAGAGTAAGAGTTAAGACCTTAGCTATTAGGCCAGAGTAAGAGTTAAGACCTTAGCTATTAGGCCACAGTAAGAGTTAAGACCTTAACCAGTAGGCCAGAGTAAGAGTTAAGACCTTAGCTATTAGGCCAGACTAAGAGTTAAGACCGTAGCTATTAGGCCAGAGTAAGAGTTAAGACCTTAACCAGTAGGCCAGAGTAAGAGTTAAGACCTTAACCATTAGGCCAGAGTACGAGTCTAAGACCTTATCTAATAGGCCAGAGTAAGAGTTAAGACCTTAACCATTAGGCCAGAGTACGAGTCTAAGACCTTAGCTATTAGGCCAGAGTAAGAGTTAAGACCTTAACCAGTAGGCCAGAGTAAGATTTAAGACCTTAACCATTAGGCCAGAGTAAGAGTTAAGACCTTAACCTGTAGGCCAGAGTAAGAGTTAAGACCTTAACCATTAGGCCAGAGTGCGAGTCTAAGACCTTAGCGTTTAGGCCAGAGTAAGAGTTAAGACATTAACCATTAGGCCAGAGTGCGAGTCTAAGACCTTAGCTATTAGGCCAGAGTAAGAGTTAAGACCTTAACCATTAGGCCAGAGTAAGAGTTAAGACCTTAGCTATTAGGCCACAGTAAGAGTTGAGACCTTAAACAGTAGGCCAGAGTAAGAGTTAAGACCTTAGCTATTAGGCCAGAGTGAGAGTTAAGACCTTAACCAGTAGGCCAGAGTAAGAGTTAAGACCTTAGCTATTAGGCCAGAGTAAGAGTTAAGACCTTAGCTATTAGGCCAGAGTAAGAGTTAAGACCTTAGCTATTAGGCCACAGTAAGAGTTAAGACCTTAACCAGTAGGCCAGAGTAAGAGTTAAGACCTTAGCTATTAGGCCAGACTAAGAGTTAAGACCGTAGCTATTAGGCCAGAGTAAGAGTTAAGACCTTAACCAGTAGGCCAGAGTAAGAGTTAAGACCTTAACCATTAGGCCAGAGTACGAGTCTAAGACCTTATCTAATAGGCCAGAGTAAGAGTTAAGACCTTAACCAGTAGGCCAGAGTAAGAGTTAAGACCTTAGCTATTAGGCCAGAGTAAGAGTTAAGACCTTAGCTATTAGGCCAGAGTAAGAGTTAAGACCTTAACCATTAGGCCAGAGTACGAGTCTAAGACCTTAGCTATTAGGCCAGAGTAAGAGTTAAGACCTTATCTATTAGGCCAGAGTAAGAGTTAAGACCTTAAACAGTAGGCCAGTGTAAGAGTTAAGACCTTAGCTATTAGGCCAGAGTAATAGTTAAGACCTTAGCTATTAGGCCAGAGTAAGAGTTAAGACCTTAACCAGTAGGCCATAGTAAGAGTTAAGACCTTAGCTATTAGGCCAGAGGAAGAGTTAAGACCTTAACCATTAGGCCAGAGTGCGAGTATAAGACCTTAGCTATTAGGCCAGAGTAAGAGTTAAGACCTTAGCTATTAGGCCAGAGTAAGAGTTAAGACCTTAGCTATTAGGCCACAGTAAGAGTTAAGACCTTAACCAGTAGGCCAGAGTAAGAGTTAAGACCTTAGCTATTAGGCCAGACTAAGAGTTAAGACCGTAGCTATTAGGCCAGAGTAAGAGTTAAGACCTTAACCAGTAGGCCAGAGTAAGAGTTAAGACCTTAACCATTAGGCCAGAGTACGAGTCTAAGACCTTATCTAATAGGCCAGAGTAAGAGTTAAGACCTTAACCATTAGGCCAGAGTACGAGTCTAAGACCTTGGCTATTAGGCCAGAGTAAGAGTTAAGACCTTAACCAGTAGGCCAGAGTAAGATTTAAGACCTTAACCATTAGGCCAGAGTAAGAGTTAAGACCTTAACCTGTAGGCCAGAGTAAGAGTTAAGACCTTAACCATAAGGCCAGAGTGCGAGTCTAAGACCTTAGCGTTTAGGCCAGAGTAAGAGTTAAGACATTAACCATTAGGCCAGAGTGCGAGTCTAAGACCTTAGCTATTAGGCCAGAGTAAGAGTTAAGACCTTAACCATTAGGCCAGAGTAAGAGTTAAGACCTTAGCTATTAGGCCACAGTAAGAGTTGAGACCTTAAACAGTAGGCCAGAGTAAGAGTTAAGACCTTAGCTATTAGGCCAGAGTGAGAGTTAAGACCTTAACCAGTAGGCCAGAGTAAGAGTTAAGACCTTAGCTATTAGGCCAGAGTAAGAGTTAAGACCTTAGCTATTAGGCCAGAGTAAGAGTTAAGACCTTAACCAGTAGGCCAGAGTAAGAGTTAAGACCTTAGCTATTAGGCCAGAGTAAGAGTTAAGACCTTAGCTATTAGGCCAGAGTAAGAGTTAAGACCTTAACCATTAGGCCAGAGTACGAGTCTAAGACCTTAGCTATTAGGCCAGAGTAAGAGTTAAGACCTTAACCAGTAGGCCAGAGTAAGAGTCTAAGACCGTAGCTATTAGGCCAGAGTAAGAATTAGGACCTTAACCAGTAGGCCAGAGTACGAGTCTAAGGCCTTAGCTATTAGTCCAGAGTAAGAGTTAAGACCTTAGCTATTAGGCCAGAGTAAGAGTTAAGACCTTAACCATTAGGCCAGAGTAAGAGTTATGACCTTAGCTATTAGGCCAGAGTAAGAGTTAAGACCTTAACCATTAGGCCAGAGTACGAGTCTAAGACCTTAGCTATTAGGCCAGAGTAAGAGTTAAGACCTTAACCAGTAGGCCAGAGTAAGAGTTAAGACCTTAGCTATTAGGCCAGAGTAAGAGTTAAGACCTTAGCTATTAGGCCAGAGTAAGAGTTAAGACCTTAACCATTAGGCCAGAGTACGAGTCTAAGACCTTAGCTATTAGGCCAGAGTAAGAGTTAAGACCTTAACCAGTAGGCCAGAGTAAGAGTCTAAGACCGTAGCTATTAGGCCAGAGTAAGAATTAGGACCTTAACCAGTAGGCCAGAGTACGAGTCTAAGGCCTTAGCTATTAGTCCAGAGTAAGAGTTAAGGCCTTAGCTATTAGGCCAGAGTAAGAGTTAGGACCTTAACCATTAGGCCAGAGTAAGAGTTAAGACCTTAGCTATTAGGCCAGAGTAAGAGTTAAGACCTTAACCATTAGGCCAGAGTACGAGTCTAAGACCTTAGCTATTAGGCCAGAGTAAGAGTTAAGACCTTAGCTATTAGGCCAGCGTAAGAGTTAAGACCTTAACCAGTAGGCCAGAGTAAGAGTTAAGACCTTAGCTATTAGGCCAGAGTAAGAGTTAAGACCTTAACCATTAGGCCAGAGTACGAGTCTAAGACCTTAGCTATTAGGCCAGAGTAAGAGTTAAGACCTTAGCTATTAGGCCAGAGTAAGAGTTAAGACCTTAAACAGTAGGCCAGTGTAAGAGTTAAGACCTTAGCTATTAGGCCGAAGTAATAGTTAAGACCTTAGCTATTAGGACAGAGTAAGAGTTAAGACCTTAACCAGTAGGCCATAGTAAGAGTTAAGACCTTAGCTATTAGGCCAGAGGAAGAGTTAAGACCTTAACCATTAGGCCAGAGTGCGAGTATAAGACCTTAGCTATTAGGCCAGAGTAAGAGTTAAGACCTTAGCTATTAGGCCAGAGTAAGAGTTAAGACCTTAGCTATTAGGCCACAGTAAGAGTTAAGACCTTAACCAGTAGGCCAGAGTAAGAGTTAAGACCTTAGCTATTAGGCCAGACTAAGAGTTAAGACCGTAGCTATTAGGCCAGAGTAAGAGTTAAGACCTTAACCAGTAGGCCAGAGTAAGAGTTAAGACCTTAACCATTAGGCCAGAGTACGAGTCTAAGACCTTATCTAATAGGCCAGAGTAAGAGTTAAGACCTTAACCATTAGGCCAGAGTACGAGTCTAAGACCTTAGCTATTAGGCCAGAGTAAGAGTTAAGACCTTAACCAGTAGGCCAGAGTAAGATTTAAGACCTTAACCATTAGGCCAGAGTAAGAGTTAAGACCTTAACCTGTAGGCCAGAGTAAGAGTTAATACCTTAACCATTAGGCCAGAGTGCGAGTCTAAGACCTTAGCGTTTAGGCCAGAGTAAGAGTTAAGACATTAACCATTAGGCCAGAGTGCGAGTCTAAGACCTTAGCTATTAGGCCAGAGTAAGAGTTAAGACCTTAACCATTAGGCCAGAGTAAGAGTTAAGACCTTAGCTATTAGGCCACAGTAAGAGTTGAGACCTTAAACAGTAGGCCAGAGTAAGAGTTAAGACCTTAGCTATTAGGCCAGAGTGAGAGTTAAGACCTTAACCAGTAGGCCAGAGTAAGAGTTAAGACCTTAGCTATTAGGCCAGAGTAAGAGTTAAGACCTTAGCTATTAGGCCAGAGTAAGAGTTAAGACCTTAACCAGTAGGCCAGAGTAAGAGTTAAGACATTAGCTATTAGGCCAGAGTAAGAGTTAAGACCTTAGCTATTAGGCCAGAGTAAGAGTTAAGACATTAACCATTAGGCCAGAGTACGAGTCTAAGACCTTAGCTATTAGGCCAGAGTAAGAGTTAAGACCTTAACCAGTAGGCCAGAGTAAGAGTCTAAGACCGTAGCTATTAGGCCAGAGTAAGAATTAGGACCTTAACCAGTAGGCCAGAGTACGAGTCTAAGGCCTTAGCTATTAGTCCAGAGTAAGAGTTATGACCTTAGCTATTAGGCCAGAGTAAGAGTTAAGACCTTAACCATTAGGCCAGAGTACGAGTCTAAGACCTTAGCTATTAGGCCAGAGTAAGAGTTAAGACCTTAGCTATTAGGCCAGAGTAAGAGTTAAGACCTTAACCAGTAGGCCAGAGTAAGAGTTAAGACCTTAGCTATTAGGCCAGAGTACGAGTCTAAGAGCTTAGCTATTAGGCCAGAGTAAGAGTTAAGACCTTAAACAGTAGGCCAGTGTAAGATTTAAGACCTTAGCTATTAGGCCAGAGTAATAGTTAAGACCTTAGCTATGAGGCAAGAGTAAGAGTTAAGACCTTAACCAGTAGGCCATAGTAAGAGTTAAGACCTTAGCTATTAGGCCAGAGTAAGAGTTAAGACCTTAACCATTAGGCCAGAGTACGAGTATAAGACCTTAGCTATTAGGCCAGAGTAAGAGTTAAGACCTTAGCTATTAGGCCAGAGTAAGAGTTAAGACCTTAGCTATTAGGCCACAGTAAGAGTTAAGACCTTAACCAGTAGGCCAGAGTAAGAGTTAAGACCTTAGCTATTAGGCCAGAGTAAGAGTTAAGACCTTAGCTATTAGGCCAGAGTAAGAGTTAAGACCTTAACCATTAGGCCAGAGTACGAGTCTAAGACCTTAGCTATTAGGCCAGAGTAAGAGTTAAGACCTTAACCAGTAGGCCAGAGTAAGAGTCTAAGACCGTAGCTATTAGGCCAGAGTAAGAATTAGGACCTTAACCAGTAGGCCAGAGTACGAGTCTAAGGCCTTAGCTATTAGTCCAGAGTAAGAGTTAAGGCCTTAGCTATTAGGCCACAGTAAGAGTTGAGACCTTAAACAGTAGGCCAGAGTAAGAGTTAAGACCTTAGCTATTAGGCCAGAGTGAGAGTTAAGACCTTAACCAGTAGGCCAGAGTAAGAGTTAAGACCTTAGCTATTAGGCCAGAGTAAGAGTTAAGACCTTAGCTATTAGGCCAGAGTAAGAGTTAAGACCTTAACCAGTAGGCCAGAGTAAGAGTTAAGACATTAGCTATTAGGCCAGAGTAAGAGTTAAGACCTTAGCTATTAGGCCAGAGTAAGAGTTAAGACATTAACCATTAGGCCAGAGTACGAGTCTAAGACCTTAGCTATTAGGCCAGAGTAAGAGTTAAGACCTTAACCAGTAGGCCAGAGTAAGAGTCTAAGACCGTAGCTATTAGGCCAGAGTAAGAATTAGGACCTTAACCAGTAGGCCAGAGTACGAGTCTAAGGCCTTAGCTATTAGTCCAGAGTAAGAGTTATGACCTTAGCTATTAGGCCAGAGTAAGAGTTAAGACCTTAACCATTAGGCCAGAGTACGAGTCTAAGACCTTAGCTATTAGGCCAGAGTAAGAGTTAAGACCTTAGCTATTAGGCCAGAGTAAGAGTTAAGACCTTAACCAGTAGGCCAGAGTAAGAGTTAAGACCTTAGCTATTAGGCCAGAGTACGAGTCTAAGAGCTTAGCTATTAGGCCAGAGTAAGAGTTAAGACCTTAAACAGTAGGCCAGTGTAAGATTTAAGACCTTAGCTATTAGGCCAGAGTAATAGTTAAGACCTTAGCTATGAGGCAAGAGTAAGAGTTAAGACCTTAACCAGTAGGCCATAGTAAGAGTTAAGACCTTAGCTATTAGGCCAGAGTAAGAGTTAAGACCTTAACCATTAGGCCAGAGTACGAGTATAAGACCTTAGCTATTAGGCCAGAGTAAGAGTTAAGACCTTAGCTATTAGGCCAGAGTAAGAGTTAAGACCTTAGCTATTAGGCCACAGTAAGAGTTAAGACCTTAACCAGTAGGCCAGAGTAAGAGTTAAGACCTTAGCTATTAGGCCAGAGTAAGAGTTAAGACCTTAACCATTAGGCCAGAGTACGAGTCTAAGACCTTAGCTATTAGGCCAGAGTAAGAGTTAAGACCTTAACCAGTAGGCCAGAGTAAGAGTCTAAGACCGTAGCTATTAGGCCAGAGTAAGAATTAGGACCTTAACCAGTAGGCCAGAGTACGAGTCTAAGGCCTTAGCTATTAGTCCAGAGTAAGAGTTAAGGCCTTAGCTATTAGGCCAGAGTAAGAGTTAGGACCTTAACCATTAGGCCAGAGTAAGAGTTAAGACCTTAGCTATTAGGCCAGAGTAAGAGTTAAGACCTTAACCATTAGGCCAGAGTACGAGTCTAAGACCTTAGCTATTAGGCCAGAGTAAGAGTTAAGACCTTAGCTATTAGGCCAGCGTAAGAGTTAAGACCTTAACCAGTAGGCCAGAGTAAGAGTTAAGACCTTAGCTATTAGGCCAGAGTAAGAGTTAAGACCTTAACCATTAGGCCAGAGTACGAGTCTAAGACCTTAGCTATTAGGCCAGAGTAAGAGTTAAGACCTTAGCTATTAGGCCAGAGTAAGAGTTAAGACCTTAAACAGTAGGCCAGTGTAAGAGTTAAGACCTTAGCTATTAGGCCGAAGTAATAGTTAAGACCTTAGCTATTAGGACAGAGTAAGAGTTAAGACCTTAACCAGTAGGCCATAGTAAGAGTTAAGACCTTAGCTATTAGGCCAGAGGAAGAGTTAAGACCTTAACCATTAGGCCAGAGTGCGAGTATAAGACCTTAGCTATTAGGCCAGAGTAAGAGTTAAGACCTTAGCTATTAGGCCAGAGTAAGAGTTAAGACCTTAGCTATTAGGCCACAGTAAGAGTTAAGACCTTAACCAGTAGGCCAGAGTAAGAGTTAAGACCTTAGCTATTAGGCCAGACTAAGAGTTAAGACCGTAGCTATTAGGCCAGAGTAAGAGTTAAGACCTTAACCAGTAGGCCAGAGTAAGAGTTAAGACCTTAACCATTAGGCCAGAGTACGAGTCTAAGACCTTATCTAATAGGCCAGAGTAAGAGTTAAGACCTTAACCATTAGGCCAGAGTACGAGTCTAAGACCTTAGCTATTAGGCCAGAGTAAGAGTTAAGACCTTAACCAGTAGGCCAGAGTAAGATTTAAGACCTTAACCATTAGGCCAGAGTAAGAGTTAAGACCTTAACCTGTAGGCCAGAGTAAGAGTTAAGACCTTAACCATTAGGCCAGAGTGCGAGTCTAAGACCTTAGCGTTTAGGCCAGAGTAAGAGTTAAGACATTAACCATTAGGCCAGAGTGCGAGTCTAAGACCTTAGCTATTAGGCCAGAGTAAGAGTTAAGACCTTAACCATTAGGCCAGAGTAAGAGTTAAGACCTTAGCTATTAGGCCACAGTAAGAGTTGAGACCTTAAACAGTAGGCCAGAGTAAGAGTTAAGACCTTAGCTATTAGGCCAGAGTGAGAGTTAAGACCTTAACCAGTAGGCCAGAGTAAGAGTTAAGACCTTAGCTATTAGGCCAGAGTAAGAGTTAAGACCTTAGCTATTAGGCCAGAGTAAGAGTTAAGACCTTAACCAGTAGGCCAGAGTAAGAGTTAAGACATTAGCTATTAGGCCAGAGTAAGAGTTAAGACCTTAGCTATTAGGCCAGAGTAAGAGTTAAGACCTTAACCATTAGGCCAGAGTACGAGTCTAAGACCTTAGCTATTAGGCCAGAGTAAGAGTTAAGACCTTAACCAGTAGGCCAGAGTAAGAGTCTAAGACCGTAGCTATTAGGCCAGAGTAAGAATTAGGACCTTAACCAGTAGGCCAGAGTACGAGTCTAAGGCCTTAGCTATTAGTCCAGAGTAAGAGTTAAGACCTTAGCTATTAGGCCAGAGTAAGAGTTAAGACCTTAACCATTAGGCCAGAGTAAGAGTTATGACCTTAGCTATTAGGCCAGAGTAAGAGTTAAGACCTTAACCATTAGGCCAGAGTACGAGTCTAAGACCTTAGCTATTAGGCCAGAGTAAGAGTTAAGACCTTAGCTATTAGGCCAGAGTAAGAGTTAAGACCTTAACCAGTAGGCCAGAGTAAGAGTTAAGACCTTAACCAGTAGGCCAGAGTAAGAGTTAAGACCTTAGCTATTAGGCCAGAGTACGAGTCTAAGAGCTTAGCTATTAGGCCAGAGTAAGAGTTAAGACCTTAAACAGTAGGCCAGTGTAAGATTTAAGACCTTAGCTATTAGGCCAGAGTAATAGTTAAGACCTTAGCTATGAGGCAAGAGTAAGAGTTAAGACCTTAACCAGTAGGCCATAGTAAGAGTTAAGACCTTAGCTATTAGGCCAGAGTAAGAGTTAAGACCTTAACCATTAGGCCAGAGTACGAGTATAAGACCTTAGCTATTAGGCCAGAGTAAGAGTTAAGACCTTAGCTATTAGGCCAGAGTAAGAGTTAAGACCTTAGCTATTAGGCCACAGTAAGAGTTAAGACCTTAACCAGTAGGCCAGAGTAAGAGTTAAGACCTTAGCTTTTAGGCCAGAGTAAGAGTTAAGACCTTAGCTATTAGGCCAGAGTAAGAGTTAAGACCTTAACCATTAGGCCAGAGTACGAGTCTAAGACCTTAGCTATTAGGCCAGAGTAAGAATTAGGACCTTAACCAGTAGGCCAGAGTACGAGTTTAAGGCCTTAGCTATTAGTCCAGAGTAAGAGTTAAGACCTTAACCAGTAGGCCAGAGTAAGAGTTAAGACCTTAGCTATTAGGCCAGAGTAAGAGTTAAGACCTTAGCTATTAGGCCAGAGTAAGAGTTAAGACCTTAACCATTAGGCCAGAGTACGAGTCTAAGACCTTAGCTATTAGGCCAGAGTAAGAGTTAAGACCTTACCTATTAGGCCAGAGTAAGAGTTAAGACCTTAAACAGTAGGCCAGAGTAAGAGTCTAAGACCGTAGCTATTAGGCCAGAGTAAGAATTAGGACCTTAACCAGTAGGCCAGAGTACGAGTCTAAGGCCTTAGCTATTAGTCCAGAGTAAGAGTTAAGACCTTAGCTATTAGGCCAGAGTAAGAGTTAAGACCTTAACCATTAGGCCAGAGTAAGAGTTAAGACCTTAGCTATTAGGCCAGAGTAAGAGTTAAGACCTTAACCATTAGGCCAGAGTACGAGTCTAAGACCTTAGCTATTAGGCCAGAGTAAGAGTTAAGACCTTAGCTATTAGGCCAGCGTAAGAGTTAAGACCTTAACCAGTAGGCCAGAGTAAGAGTTAAGACCTTAGCTATTAGGCAATAGTAAGAGTTAAGACCTTAGCTATTAGGCCAGAGTAAGAGTTAAGACCTTAACCAGTAGGCCAGAGTAAGAGTTAAGACCTTAGCTATTAGGCCAGAGTAAGAGTTAAGACCTTAGCTATTAGGCCAGAGTAAGAGTTAAGACCTTAACCATTAGGCCAGAGTACGAGTCTAAGACCTTAGCTATTAGGCCAGAGTAAGAGTTAAGACCTTATCTATTAGGCCAGAGTAAGAGTTAAGACCTTAAACAGTAGGCCAGTGTAAGAGTTAAGACCTTAGCTATTAGGCCAGAGTAATAGTTAAGACCTTAGCTATTAGGCCAGAGTAAGAGTTAAGACCTTAACCAGTAGGCCATAGTAAGAGTTAAGACCTTAGCTATTAGACCAGAGGAAGAGTTAAGACCTTAACCATTAGGCCAGAGTGCGAGTATAAGACCTTAGCTATTAGGCCAGAGTAAGAGTTAAGACCTTAGCTATTAGGCCAGAGTAAGAGTTAAGACCTTAGCTATTAGGCCACAGTAAGAGTTAAGACCTTAACCAGTAGGCCAGAGTAAGAGTTAAGACCTTAGCTATTAGGCCAGACTAAGAGTTAAGACCGTAGCTATTAGGCCAGAGTAAGAGTTAAGACCTTAACCAGTAGGCCAGAGTAAGAGTTAAGACCTTAACCATTAGGCCAGAGTACGAGTCTAAGACCTTATCTAATAGGCCAGAGTAAGAGTTAAGACCTTAACCATTAGGCCAGAGTACGAGTCTAAGACCTTGGCTATTAGGCCAGAGTAAGAGTCAAGACCTTAACCAGTAGGCCAGAGTAAGATTTAAGACCTTAACCATTAGGCCAGAGTAAGAGTTAAGACCTTAACCAGTAGGCCAGAGTAAGAGTTAAGACCTTAACCATTAGGCCAGAGTGCGAGTCTAAGACCTTAGCGTTTAGGCCAGAGTAAGAGTTAAGACATTAACCATTAGGCCAGAGTGCGCGTCTAAGACCTTAGCTATTAGGCCAGAGTAAGAGTTAAGACCTTAACCATTAGGCCAGAGTAAGAGTTAAGACCTTAGCTATTAGGCCACAGTAAGAGTTGAGACCTTAAACAGTAGGCCAGAGTAAGAGTTAAGACCTTAGCTATTAAGCAATAGTAAGAGTTAAGACCTTAGCTATTAGGCCAGAGTGAGAGTTAAGACCTTAACCAGTAGGCCAGAGTAAGAGTTAAGACCTTAGCTATTAGGCCAGAGTAAGAGTTAAGACCTTAGCTATTAGGCCAGAGTAAGAGTTAAGACCTTAACCATTAGGCCAGAGTACGAGTCTAAGACCTTAGCTATTAGGCCAGAGTAAGAGTTAAGACCTTAGCTATTAGGCCAGAGTAAGAGTTAAGACCTTAAACAGTAGGCCAGTGTAAGAGTTAAGACCTTAGCTATTAGGCCACAGTAAGAGTTAAGACCTTAACCAGTAGGCCAGAGTAAGAGTTAAGACCTTAGCTATTAGGCCTGAGTAAGAGTTAAGACCTTAGCTATTAGGCCAGAGTAAGAGTTAAGACCTTAACCTGTAGGCCAAAGTAAGAGTTAAGACCTTAACCATTAGGCCAGTGTGCGAGTCTAAGACCTTAGCGTTTAGGCCAGATTAAGAGTTAAGACCTTAACCATTAGGCCAGAGTACGAGTCTAAGACCTTATATAATAGGCCTGAGTAAGAGTTAAGACCTTAACCATTAGGCCAGAGTACGAGTCTAAGACCTTAGCTATTAGGCCAGAGTAAGAGTTAAGACCTTAACTATTAGGCCAGAGTAAGAGTTAAGACCTTAACCTGTAGGCCAAAGTAAGAGTTAAGACCTTAACCATTAGGCCAGAGTGCGAGTCTAAGACCTTAGCGTTTAGGCCAGAGTAAGAGTTAAGACCTTAACCATTAGGCCAGAGTGCGAGTCTAAGACCTTAGCTATTAGGCCAGAGTAAGAGTTAAGACCTTAACCATTAGGCCAGAGTAAGAGTTAAGACCTTAGCTATTAGGCCACAGTAAGAGTTGAGACCTTAAACAGTAGGCCAGAGTAAGAGTTAGGACCTTAGCTATTGGGCCAGAGTAAGAGTTAAGACCTTAGCTATTAGGCCAGAGTAAGAGTTAAGACCTTAACCAGTAGGCCATAGTAAGAGTTAAGACCTTAACCTGTAAGCCAGAGTAAGAGTTAAGACCTTAACCATTAGGCCAGAGTAAGAGTTAAGACCTTAACCTCTAGGCCAGAGTACGAGTCTAAGACCTTAGCTATTAGGCCAGAGTTAGAGTTAAGACCTTAGCTATTAGGCCAGAGTAAGAGTTAAGACCTTAACCATTAGGCCAGAGTACGAGTCTAAGACCTTAGCTATTAGGCCAGAGTAAGAGTTAAGACCTTAGCTATCAGGCCAGAGTAAGAGATAAGACCTTAGCTATTAGGCCAGAGTAAGAGTTAAGACCTTAACCATTAGGCCAGATTAAGAGTTAAGACCTTAACCTGTAGGCCAGAATAAGAGTTAAGACCTTAACCATTAGGCCAGAGTACGAGTCTAAGACCTTAGCTATTAGGCCAGAGTACGAGTCTAAGACCTTAGCTATTAGGCCAGAGTAAGAGTTAAGACCTTAACCAGTAGGCCAGAGTACGAGTCTAAGACCTTAGCTATTAGGCCAGAGTAAGAGTTAAGACCTTAACCAATAGGCCAGAGTACGAGTCTAAGACCTTAGCTATTAGTCCAGAGTAAGAGTTAAGACCTTAGCTATTAGGCCAGAGTAAGAGTTAAGACCTTAACCATAAGGCCAGAGTAAGACTTAAGACCTTAGCTATTAGGCCAGAGTAAGAATTAAGACCTTAGCTATTAGGCAATAGTAAGAGTTAAGACCTTGGCTATTAGGCCAGAGTGAGAGTTAAGACCTTAACCAGTAGGCCAGAGTTAGAGTTAAGACCTTAGCTATTAGGCCAGAGTAAGAGTTAAGACCTTAGCTATTAGGCCAGAGTAAGAGTTAAGACCTTAACCATTAGGCCAGAGTACGAGTCTAAGACCTTAGCTATTAGGCCAGAGTAAGAGTTAAGACCTTAGCTATTAGGCCAGAGTAAGAGTTAAGACCTTAAACAGTAGGCCAGTGTAAGAGTTAAGACCTTAGCTATTAGGCCACAGTAAGAGTTAAGACCTTAACCAGTAGGCCAGAGTAAGAGTTAAGACCTTAGCTATTAGGCCTGAGTAAGAGTTAAGACCTTAGCTATTAGGCCAGAGTAAGAGTTAAGACCTTAACCAGTAGGCCAGAGAAAGAGTTAAGACCTTAACCATTAGGCCAGAGTACGAGTCTAAGACCTTATCTAATAGGCCAGAGTAAGAGTTAAGACCTTAACCATTAGGCCAGAGTACGAGTCTAAGACCTTAGCTATTAGGCCAGAGTAAGAGTTAAGACCTTAACTATTAGGCCAGAGTAAGAGTTAAGACCTTAACCTGTAGGCCAAAGTAAGAGTTAAGACCTTAACCATTAGGCCAGAGTGCGAGTCTAAGACCTTAGCGTTTAGGCCAGAGTAAGAGTTAAGACCTTAACCATTAGGCCAGAGTGCGAGTCTAAGACCTTAGCTATTAGGCCAGAGTAAGAGTTAAGACCTTAACCATTAGGCCAGAGTAAGAGTTAAGACCTTAGCTATTAGGCCACAGTAAGAGTTGAGACCTTAAACAGTAGGCCAGAGTAAGAGTTAGGACCTTAGCTATTGGGCCAGAGTAAGAGTTAAGACCTTAGCTATTAGGCCAGAGTAAGAGTTAAGACCTTAACCAGTAGGCCATAGTAAGAGTTAAGACCTTAACCTGTAAGCCAGAGTAAGAGTTAAGACCTTAACCATTAGGCCAGAGTAAGAGTTAAGACCTTAACCTGTAGGCCAGAGTACGAGTCTAAGACCTTAGCTATTAGGCCAGAGTAAGAGTTAAGACCTTATCTATTAGGCCAGAGTAAGAGTTAAGACCTTAACCATTAGGCCAGAGTACGAGTCTAAGACCTTAGCTATTAGGCCAGAGTAAGAGTTAAGACCTTAGCTATCAGGCCAGAGTAAGAGATAAGACCTTAGCTATTAGGCCAGAGTAAGAGTTAAGACCTTAACCATTAGGCCAGATTAAGAGTTAAGACCTTAACCTGTAGGCCAGAATAAGAGTTAAGACCTTAACCATTAGGCCAGAGTACGAGTCTAAGACCTTAGCTATTAGGCCAGAGTAAGAATTAAGACCTTAACCAGTAGGCCAGAGTACGAGTCTAATACCTTAGCTATTAGGCCAGAGTAAGAGTTAAGACCTTAACCAATAGGCCAGAGTACGAGTCTAAGACCTTAGCTATTAGTCCAGAGTAAGAGTTAAGACCTTAGCTATTAGGCCAGAGTAAGAGTTAAGACCTTAACCATAAGGCCAGAGTAAGACTTAAGACCTTAGCTATTAGGCCAGAGTAAGAGTTAAGACCTTAACCATTAGGCCAGAGTACGAGTCTAAGACCTTAGCTATTAGGCCAGAGTAAGAATTAAGACCTTAACCAGTAGGCCAGAGTATGAGTCTAAGACCTTAGCTATTAGGCCAGAGTAAGAGTTACGACCTTAGTTATTAGGCCAGAGTAAGAGTTAAGACCTTAACCATTAGGCCAGATTATGAGTCTAAGACCTTAGCTATTAGGCCAGAGTAATAGTTAAGACCTTAGTTTTAGGCCAGAGTAAGAGTTAAGACCTTAACCATTAGGCCAGAGTACTAGTCTAAGCCCTTAGCTATTAGCCAGAGTAAGAGTTAAGACCTTATCTATCAGGCCAGAGTAAGAGTTAAGACCTTAACTATTAGGCCAGAGTAAGAGTTAAGACCTTAACCTGTAGGCCAGAGTAAGAGTTAAGACCTTAACCATTAGGCCAGAGTAAGAGTTAAGACCTTAGCTATTAGGCCAGAGTAAGAGTTAAGACCTTAACCATTAGGCCAGAGTACGAGTCTAAGACCTTAGCTATTAGGCCAGAGTAAGATTTAAGACCTTAACCAGTGGGCCAGAGTAAGAGTTAAGACCTTAGCTATTAGGCCAGAGTAAGAGTTAAGACCTTAACCATTAGGCCAGAGTACGAGTCTAAGACCTTAGCTATTAGGCCAGAGTAAGATTTAAGACCTTAACCAGTGGGCCAGAGTAAGAGTTAAGACCTTAGCTATTAGGCCAGAGTAAGAGTTAAGACCTTAACCAGTAGGCCAGAGTAAGAGTTAAGACCTTAGCTATTAGGCCAGAGTAAGAGTTAAGACCTTAGCTATTAGGCCAGAGTAAGAGTTAAGACCTTATCCATTATGCCAGAGTACGAGTCTAAGACCTTAGCTATTAGGCCAGAGTAAGAGTTAAGACCTTAGCTATTAGGCCAGAGTAAGAGTTAAGACCTTAACCAGTAGTCCAGAGTAAGAGTTAAGACCTTAGCTATTAGGCCAGAGTAAGAGTTAAGACCTTAGCTATTAGGCCAGAGTAAGAGTTAAGACCTTAACCATTAGGCCAGAGTACGAGTCTAAGACCTTAGCTATTAGGCCAGAGTAAGAGTTAAGACCTTATCTATTAGGCCAGAGTAAGAGTTAAGACCTTAAACAGTAGGCCAGTGTAAGAGTTAAGACCTTAGCTATTAGGCCAGAGTAATAGTTAAGACCTTAGCTATTAGGCCAGAGTAATAGTTAAGACCTTAGTTTTAGGCCAGAGTAAGAGTTAAGACCTTAACCATTAGGCCAGAGTACTAGTCTAAGCCCTTAGCTATTAGCCAGAGTAAGAGTTAAGACCTTATCTATCAGGCCAGAGTAAGAGTTAAGACCTTAACTATTAGGCCAGAGTAAGAGTTAAGACCTTAACCTGTAGGCCAGAGTAAGAGTTAAGACCTTAACCATTAGGCCAGAGTAAGAGTTAAGACCTTAGCTATTAGGCCAGAGTAAGAGTTAAGACCTTAACCATTAGGCCAGAGTACGAGTCTAAGACCTTAGCTATTAGGCCAGAGTAAGATTTAAGACCTTAACCAGTGGGCCAGAGTAAGAGTTAAGACCTTAGCTATTAGGCCAGAGTAAGAGTTAAGACCTTAACCATTAGGCCAGAGTACGAGTCTAAGACCTTAGCTATTAGGCCAGAGTAAGATTTAAGACCTTAACCAGTGGGCCAGAGTAAGAGTTAAGACCTTAGCTATTAGGCCAGAGTAAGAGTTAAGACCTTAACCAGTAGGCCAGAGTAAGAGTTAAGACCTTAGCTATTAGGCCAGAGTAATAGTTAAGACCTTAACTATTAGGCCAGAGTAAGAGTTAAGACCTTAACCAGTAGGCCATAGTAAGAGTTAAGACCTTAGCTATTAGGCCAGAGGAAGAGTTAAGACCTTATCCATTAGGCCAGAGTGCGAGTATAAGACCTTAGCTATTAGGCCAGAGTAAGAGTTAAGACCTTAGCTATTAGGCCAGAGTAAGAGTTAAGACCTTAGCTATTAGGCCACAGTAAGAGTTAAGACCTTAACCAGTAGGCCAGAGTAAGAGTTAAGACCTTAGCTATTAGGCCAGACTAAGAGTTAAGACCGTAGCTATTAGGCCAGAGTAAGAGTTAAGACCTTAACCAGTAGGCCAGAGTAAGAGTTAAGACCTTAACCATTAGGCCAGAGTACGAGTCTAAGACCTTATCTAATAGGCCAGAGTAAGAGTTAAGACCTTAACCATTAGGCCAGAGTACGAGTCTAAGACCTTGGCTATTAGGCCAGAGTAAGAGTTAAGACCTTAACCAGTAGGCCAGAGTAAGATTTAAGACCTTAACCATTAGGCCAGAGTAAGAGTTAAGACCTTAACCTGTAGGCCAGAGTAAGAGTTAAGACCTTAACCATTAGGCCAGAGTGCGAGTCTAAGACCTTAGCGTTTAGGCCAGAGTAAGAGTTAAGACATTAACCATTAGGCCAGAGTGCGAGTCTAAGACCTTAGCTATTAGGCCAGAGTAAGAGTTAAGACCTTAACCATTAGGCCAGAGTAAGAGTTAAGACCTTAGCTATTAGGCCACAGTAAGAGTTGAGACCTTAAACAGTAGGCCAGAGTAAGAGTTAAGACCTTAGCTATTAGGCCAGAGTGAGAGTTAAGACCTTAACCAGTAGGCCAGAGTAAGAGTTAAGACCTTAGCTATTAGGCCAGAGTAAGAGTTAAGACCTTAGCTATTAGGCCAGAGTAAGAGTTAAGACCTTAACCAGTAGGCCAGAGTAAGAGTTAAGACATTAGCTATTAGGCCAGAGTAAGAGTTAAGACCTTAGCTATTAGGCCAGAGTAAGAGTTAAGACCTTAACCATTAGGCCAGAGTACGAGTCTAAGACCTTAGCTATTAGGCCAGAGTAAGAGTTAAGACCTTAACCAGTAGGCCAGAGTAAGAGTCTAAGACCGTAGCTATTAGGCCAGAGTAAGAATTAGGACCTTAACCAGTAGGCCAGAGTACGAGTCTAAGGCCTTAGCTATTAGTCCAGAGTAAGAGTTAAGACCTTAGCTATTAGGCCAGAGTAAGAGTTAAGACCTTAACCATTAGGCCAGAGTAAGAGTTATGACCTTAGCTATTAGGCCAGAGTAAGAGTTAAGACCTTAACCATTAGGCCAGAGTACGAGTCTAAGACCTTAGCTATTAGGCCAGAGTAAGAGTTAAGACCTTAACCAGTAGGCCAGAGTAAGAGTTAAGACCTTAGCTATTAGGCCAGAGTAAGAGTTAAGACCTTAGCTATTAGGCCAGAGTAAGAGTTAAGACCTTAACCATTAGGCCAGAGTACGAGTCTAAGACCTTAGCTATTAGGCCAGAGTAAGAGTTAAGACCTTAACCAGTAGGCCAGAGTAAGAGTCTAAGACCGTAGCTATTAGGCCAGAGTAAGAATTAGGACCTTAACCAGTAGGCCAGAGTACGAGTCTAAGGCCTTAGCTATTAGTCCAGAGTAAGAGTTAAGACCTTAGCTATTAGGCCAGAGTAAGAGTTAGGACCTTAACCATTAGGCCAGAGTAAGAGTTAATACCTTAGCTATTAGGCCAGAGTAAGAGTTAAGACCTTAACCATTAGGCCAGAGTACGAGTCTAAGACCTTAGCTATTAGGCCAGAGTAAGAGTTAAGACCTTAGCTATTAGGCCAGCGTAAGAGTTAAGACCTTAACCAGTAGGCCAGAGTAAGAGTTAAGACCTTAGCTATTAGGCCAGAGTAAGAGTTAAGACCTTAACCATTAGGCCAGAGTACGAGTCTAAGACCTTAGCTATTAGGCCAGAGTAAGAGTTAAGACCTTAGCTATTAGGCCAGAGTAAGAGTTAAGACCTTAAACAGTAGGCCAGTGTAAGAGTTAAGACCTTAGCTATTAGGCCAGAGTAATAGTTAAGACCTTAGCTATTAGGACAGAGTAAGAGTTAAGACCTTAACCAGTAGGCCATAGTAAGAGTTAAGACCTTAGCTATTAGGCCAGAGGAAGAGTTAAGACCTTAACCATTAGGCCAGAGTGCGAGTATAAGACCTTAGCTATTAGGCCAGAGTAAGAGTTAAGACCTTAGCTATTAGGCCAGAGTAAGAGTTAAGACCTTAGCTATTAGGCCACAGTAAGAGTTAAGACCTTAACCAGTAGGCCAGAGTAAGAGTTAAGACCTTAGCTATTAGGCCAGACTAAGAGTTAAGACCGTAGCTATTAGGCCAGAGTAAGAGTTAAGACCTTAACCAGTAGGCCAGAGTAAGAGTTAAGACCTTAACCATTAGGCCAGAGTACGAGTCTAAGACCTTATCTAATAGGCCAGAGTAAGAGTTAAGACCTTAACCATTAGGCCAGAGTACGAGTCTAAGACCTTAGCTATTAGGCCAGAGTAAGAGTTAAGACCTTAACCAGTAGGCCAGAGTAAGATTTAAGACCTTAACCATTAGGCCAGAGTAAGAGTTAAGACCTTAACCTGTAGGCCAGAGTAAGAGTTAAGACCTTAACCATTAGGCCAGAGTGCGAGTCTAAGACCTTAGCGTTTAGGCCAGAGTAAGAGTTAAGACATTAACCATTAGGCCAGAGTGCGAGTCTAAGACCTTAGCTATTAGGCCAGAGTAAGAGTTAAGACCTTAACCATTAGGCCAGAGTAAGAGTTAAGACCTTAGCTATTAGGCCACAGTAAGAGTTGAGACCTTAAACAGTAGGCCAGAGTAAGAGTTAAGACCTTAGCTATTAGGCCAGAGTGAGAGTTAAGACCTTAACCAGTAGGCCAGAGTAAGAGTTAAGACCTTAGCTATTAGGCCAGAGTAAGAGTTAAGACCTTAGCTATTAGGCCAGAGTAAGAGTTAAGACCTTAACCAGTAGGCCAGAGTAAGAGTTAAGACCTTAACCATTAGGCCAGAGTAAGAGTTAAGACCTTAGCTATTAGGCCAGAGTAAGAGTTAAGACCTTAACCATTAGGCCAGAGTACGAGTCTAAGACCTTAGCTATTAGGCCAGAGTAAGAGTTAAGACCTTAACCATTAGGCCAGAGTACGAGTCTAAGACCTTAGCTATTAGGCCAGAGTAAGAGTTAAGACCTTAGCTATTAGGCCAGAGTAAGAGTTAAGACCTTAACCAGTAGGCCAGAGTAAGAGTTAAGACCTTAACCAGTAGGCCAGAGTAAGAGTTAAGACCTTAGCTATTAGGCCAGAGTACGAGTCTAAGAGCTTAGCTATTAGGCCAGAGTAAGAGTTAAGACCTTAAACAGTAGGCCAGTGTAAGATTTAAGACCTTAGCTATTAGGCCAGAGTAATAGTTAAGACCTTAGCTATGAGGCAAGAGTAAGAGTTAAGACCTTAACCAGTAGGCCAGAGTAAGAGTTAAGACCTTAGCTATTAGGCCAGAGTAAGAGTTAAGACCTTAGCTATTAGGCCAGAGTAAGAGTTAAGACCTTAACCATTAGGCCAGAGTACGAGTCTAAGACCTTAGCTATTAGGCCAGAGTAAGAGTTAAGACCTTAACCAGTAGGCCAGAGTAAGAGTCTAAGACCGTAGCTATTAGGCCAGAGTAAGAATTAGGACCTTAACCAGTAGGCCAGAGTACGAGTCTAAGGCCTTAGCTATTAGTCCAGAGTAAGAGTTAAGGCCTTAGCTATTAGGCCAGAGTAAGAGTTAGGACCTTAACCATTAGGCCAGAGTAAGAGTTAAGACCTTAGCTATTAGGCCAGAGTAAGAGTTAAGACCTTAACCATTAGGCCAGAGTACGAGTCTAAGACCTTAGCTATTAGGCCAGAGTAAGAGTTAAGACCTTAGCTATTAGGCCAGCGTAAGAGTTAAGACCTTAACCAGTAGGCCAGAGTAAGAGTTAAGACCTTAGCTATTAGGCCAGAGTAAGAGTTAAGACCTTAACCATTAGGCCAGAGTACGAGTCTAAGACCTTAGCTATTAGGCCAGAGTAAGAGTTAAGACCTTAGCTATTAGGCCAGAGTAAGAGTTAAGACCTTAAACAGTAGGCCAGTGTAAGAGTTAAGACCTTAGCTATTAGGCCGAAGTAATAGTTAAGACCTTAGCTATTAGGACAGAGTAAGAGTTAAGACCTTAACCAGTAGGCCATAGTAAGAGTTAAGACCTTAGCTATTAGGCCAGAGGAAGAGTTAAGACCTTAACCATTAGGCCAGAGTGCGAGTATAAGACCTTAGCTATTAGGCCAGAGTAAGAGTTAAGACCTTAGCTATTAGGCCAGAGTAAGAGTTAAGACCTTAGCTATTAGGCCACAGTAAGAGTTAAGACCTTAACCAGTAGGCCAGAGTAAGAGTTAAGACCTTAGCTATTAGGCCAGACTAAGAGTTAAGACCGTAGCTATTAGGCCAGAGTAAGAGTTAAGACCTTAACCAGTAGGCCAGAGTAAGAGTTAAGACCTTAACCATTAGGCCAGAGTACGAGTCTAAGACCTTATCTAATAGGCCAGAGTAAGAGTTAAGACCTTAACCATTAGGCCAGAGTACGAGTCTAAGACCTTAGCTATTAGGCCAGAGTAAGAGTTAAGACCTTAACCAGTAGGCCAGAGTAAGATTTAAGACCTTAACCATTAGGCCAGAGTAAGAGTTAAGACCTTAACCTGTAGGCCAGAGTAAGAGTTAAGACCTTAACCATTAGGCCAGAGTGCGAGTCTAAGACCTTAGCGTTTAGGCCAGAGTAAGAGTTAAGACATTAACCATTAGGCCAGAGTGCGAGTCTAAGACCTTAGCTATTAGGCCAGAGTAAGAGTTAAGACCTTAACCATTAGGCCAGAGTAAGAGTTAAGACCTTAGCTATTAGGCCACAGTAAGAGTTGAGACCTTAAACAGTAGGCCAGAGTAAGAGTTAAGACCTTAGCTATTAGGCCAGAGTGAGAGTTAAGACCTTAACCAGTAGGCCAGAGTAAGAGTTAAGACCTTAGCTATTAGGCCAGAGTAAGAGTTAAGACCTTAGCTATTAGGCCAGAGTAAGAGTTAAGACCTTAACCAGTAGGCCAGAGTAAGAGTTAAGACATTAGCTATTAGGCCAGAGTAAGAGTTAAGACCTTAGCTATTAGGCCAGAGTAAGAGTTAAGACCTTAACCATTAGGCCAGAGTACGAGTCTAAGACCTTAGCTATTAGGCCAGAGTAAGAGTTAAGACCTTAACCAGTAGGCCAGAGTAAGAGTCTAAGACCGTAGCTATTAGGCCAGAGTAAGAATTAGGACCTTAACCAGTAGGCCAGAGTACGAGTCTAAGGCCTTAGCTATTAGTCCAGAGTAAGAGTTATGACCTTAGCTATTAGGCCAGAGTAAGAGTTAAGACCTTAACCATTAGGCCAGAGTACGAGTCTAAGACCTTAGCTATTAGGCCAGAGTAAGAGTTAAGACCTTAGCTATTAGGCCAGAGTAAGAGTTAAGACCTTAACCAGTAGGCCAGAGTAAGAGTTAAGACCTTAACCAGTAGGCCAGAGTAAGAGTTAAGACCTTAGCTATTAGGCCAGAGTACGAGTCTAAGAGCTTAGCTATTAGGCCAGAGTAAGAGTTAAGACCTTAAACAGTAGGCCAGTGTAAGATTTAAGACCTTAGCTATTAGGCCAGAGTAAGAGTTAAGACCTTAACCATTAGGCCAGAGTAAGAGTTAAGACCTTAGCTATTAGGCCACAGTAAGAGTTGAGACCTTAAACAGTAGGCCAGAGTAAGAGTTAAGACCTTAGCTATTAGGCCAGAGTGAGAGTTAAGACCTTAACCAGTAGGCCAGAGTAAGAGTTAAGACCTTAGCTATTAGGCCAGAGTAAGAGTTAAGACCTTAGCTATTAGGCCAGAGTAAGAGTTAAGACCTTAACCAGTAGGCCAGAGTAAGAGTTAAGACATTAGCTATTAGGCCAGAGTAAGAGTTAAGACCTTAGCTATTAGGCCAGAGTAAGAGTTAAGACCTTAACCATTAGGCCAGAGTACGAGTCTAAGACCTTAGCTATTAGGCCAGATTAAGAGTTAAGACCTTAACCAGTAGGCCAGAGTAAGAGTCTAAGACCATAGCTATTAGGCCAGAGTAAGAATTAGGACCTTAACCAGTAGGCCAGAGTACGAGTCTAAGGCCTTAGCTATTAGTCCAGAGTAAGAGTTAAGACCTTAGCTATTAGGCCAGAGTAAGAGTTAAGACCTTAACCATTAGGCCAGAGTAAGAGTTATGACCTTAGCTATTAGGCCAGAGTAAGAGTTAAGACCTTAACCATTAGGCCAGAGTACGAGTCTAAGACCTTAGCTATTAGGCCAGAGTAAGAGTTAAGACCTTAACCAGTAGGCCAGAGTAAGAGTTAAGACCTTAGCTATTAGGCCAGAGTAAGAGTTAAGACCTTAGCTATTAGGCCAGAGTAAGAGTTAAGACCTTAACCATTAGGCCAGAGTACGAGTCTAAGACCTTAGCTATTAGGCCAGAGTAAGAGTTAAGACCTTAACCAGTAGGCCAGAGTAAGAGTCTAAGACCGTAGCTATTAGGCCAGAGTAAGAATTAGGACCTTAACCAGTAGGCCAGAGTACGAGTCTAAGGCCTTAGCTATTAGTCCAGAGTAAGAGTTAAGACCTTAGCTATTAGGCCAGAGTAAGAGTTAGGACCTTAACCATTAGGCCAGAGTAAGAGTTAATACCTTAGCTATTAGGCCAGAGTAAGAGTTAAGACCTTAACCATTAGGCCAGAGTACGAGTCTAAGACCTTAGCTATTAGGCCAGAGTAAGAGTTAAGACCTTAGCTATTAGGCCAGCGTAAGAGTTAAGACCTTAACCAGTAGGCCAGAGTAAGAGTTAAGACCTTAGCTATTAGGCCAGAGTAAGAGTTAAGACCTTAACCATTAGGCCAGAGTACGAGTCTAAGACCTTAGCTATTAGGCCAGAGTAAGAGTTAAGACCTTAGCTATTAGGCCAGAGTAAGAGTTAAGACCTTAAACAGTAGGCCAGTGTAAGAGTTAAGACCTTAGCTATTAGGCCAGAGTAATAGTTAAGACCTTAGCTATTAGGACAGAGTAAGAGTTAAGACCTTAACCAGTAGGCCATAGTAAGAGTTAAGACCTTAGCTATTAGGCCAGAGGAAGAGTTAAGACCTTAACCATTAGGCCAGAGTGCGAGTATAAGACCTTAGCTATTAGGCCAGAGTAAGAGTTAAGACCTTAGCTATTAGGCCAGAGTAAGAGTTAAGACCTTAGCTATTAGGCCACAGTAAGAGTTAAGACCTTAACCAGTAGGCCAGAGTAAGAGTTAAGACCTTAGCTATTAGGCCAGACTAAGAGTTAAGACCGTAGCTATTAGGCCAGAGTAAGAGTTAAGACCTTAACCAGTAGGCCAGAGTAAGAGTTAAGACCTTAACCATTAGGCCAGAGTACGAGTCTAAGACCTTATCTAATAGGCCAGAGTAAGAGTTAAGACCTTAACCATTAGGCCAGAGTACGAGTCTAAGACCTTAGCTATTAGGCCAGAGTAAGAGTTAAGACCTTAACCAGTAGGCCAGAGTAAGATTTAAGACCTTAACCATTAGGCCAGAGTAAGAGTTAAGACCTTAACCTGTAGGCCAGAGTAAGAGTTAAGACCTTAACCATTAGGCCAGAGTGCGAGTCTAAGACCTTAGCGTTTAGGCCAGAGTAAGAGTTAAGACATTAACCATTAGGCCAGAGTGCGAGTCTAAGACCTTAGCTATTAGGCCAGAGTAAGAGTTAAGACCTTAACCATTAGGCCAGAGTAAGAGTTAAGACCTTAGCTATTAGGCCACAGTAAGAGTTGAGACCTTAAACAGTAGGCCAGAGTAAGAGTTAAGACCTTAGCTATTAGGCCAGAGTGAGAGTTAAGACCTTAACCAGTAGGCCAGAGTAAGAGTTAAGACCTTAGCTATTAGGCCAGAGTAAGAGTTAAGACCTTAGCTATTAGGCCAGAGTAAGAGTTAAGACCTTAACCAGTAGGCCAGAGTAAGAGTTAAGACCTTAACCATTAGGCCAGAGTAAGAGTTAAGACCTTAGCTATTAGGCCAGAGTAAGAGTTAAGACCTTAACCATTAGGCCAGAGTACGAGTCTAAGACCTTAGCTATTAGGCCAGAGTAAGAGTTAAGACCTTAACCAGTAGGCCAGAGTAAGAGTCTAAGACCGTAGCTATTAGGCCAGAGTAAGAATTAGGACCTTAACCAGTAGGCCAGAGTACGAGTCTAAGGCCTTAGCTATTAGTCCAGAGTAAGAGTTAAGACCTTAGCTATTAGGCCAGAGTAAGAGTTAAGACCTTAACCATTAGGCCAGAGTAAGAGTTATGACCTTAGCTATTAGGCCAGAGTAAGAGTTAAGACCTTAACCATTAGGCCAGAGTACGAGTCTAAGACCTTAGCTATTAGGCCAGAGTAAGAGTTAAGACCTTAGCTATTAGGCCAGAGTAAGAGTTAAGACCTTAACCAGTAGGCCAGAGTAAGAGTTAAGACCTTAACCAGTAGGCCAGAGTAAGAGTTAAGACCTTAGCTATTAGGCCAGAGTACGAGTCTAAGAGCTTAGCTATTAGGCCAGAGTAAGAGTTAAGACCTTAAACAGTAGGCCAGTGTAAGATTTAAGACCTTAGCTATTAGGCCAGAGTAATAGTTAAGACCTTAGCTATGAGGCAAGAGTAAGAGTTAAGACCTTAACCAGTAGGCCAGAGTAAGAGTTAAGACCTTAGCTATTAGGCCAGAGTAAGAGTTAAGACCTTAGCTATTAGGCCAGAGTAAGAGTTAAGACCTTAACCATTAGGCCAGAGTACGAGTCTAAGACCTTAGCTATTAGGCCAGAGTAAGAGTTAAGACCTTAACCAGTAGGCCAGAGTAAGAGTCTAAGACCGTAGCTATTAGGCCAGAGTAAGAATTAGGACCTTAACCAGTAGGCCAGAGTACGAGTCTAAGGCCTTAGCTATTAGTCCAGAGTAAGAGTTAAGGCCTTAGCTATTAGGCCAGAGTAAGAGTTAGGACCTTAACCATTAGGCCAGAGTAAGAGTTAAGACCTTAGCTATTAGGCCAGAGTAAGAGTTAAGACCTTAACCATTAGGCCAGAGTACGAGTCTAAGACCTTAGCTATTAGGCCAGAGTAAGAGTTAAGACCTTAGCTATTAGGCCAGCGTAAGAGTTAAGACCTTAACCAGTAGGCCAGAGTAAGAGTTAAGACCTTAGCTATTAGGCCAGAGTAAGAGTTAAGACCTTAACCATTAGGCCAGAGTACGAGTCTGAGACCTTAGCTATTAGGCCAGAGTAAGAGTTAAGACCTTAGCTATTAGGCCAGAGTAAGAGTTAAGACCTTAAACAGTAGGCCAGTGTAAGAGTTAAGACCTTAGCTATTAGGCCGAAGTAATAGTTAAGACCTTAGCTATTAGGACAGAGTAAGAGTTAAGACCTTAACCAGTAGGCCATAGTAAGAGTTAAGACCTTAGCTATTAGGCCAGAGGAAGAGTTAAGACCTTAACCATTAGGCCAGAGTGCGAGTATAAGACCTTAGCTATTAGGCCAGAGTAAGAGTTAAGACCTTAGCTATTAGGCCAGAGTAAGAGTTAAGACCTTAGCTATTAGGCCACAGTAAGAGTTAAGACCTTAACCAGTAGGCCAGAGTAAGAGTTAAGACCTTAGCTATTAGGCCAGACTAAGAGTTAAGACCGTAGCTATTAGGCCAGAGTAAGAGTTAAGACCTTAACCAGTAGGCCAGTGTAAGAGTTAAGACCTTAACCATTAGGCCAGAGTACGAGTCTAAGACCTTATCTAATAGGCCAGAGTAAGAGTTAAGACCTTAACCATTAGGCCAGAGTACGAGTCTAAGACCTTAGCTATTAGGCCAGAGTAAGAGTTAAGACCTTAACCAGTAGGCCAGAGTAAGATTTAAGACCTTAACCATTAGGCCAGAGTAAGAGTTAAGACCTTAACCTGTAGGCCAGAGTAAGAGTTAAGACCTTAACCATTAGGCCAGAGTGCGAGTCTAAGACCTTAGCGTTTAGGCCAGAGTAAGAGTTAAGACATTAACCATTAGGCCAGAGTGCGAGTCTAAGACCTTAGCTATTAGGCCAGAGTAAGAGTTAAGACCTTAACCATTAGGCCAGAGTAAGAGTTAAGACCTTAGCTATTAGGCCACAGTAAGAGTTGAGACCTTAAACAGTAGGCCAGAGTAAGAGTTAAGACCTTAGCTATTAGGCCAGAGTGAGAGTTAAGACCTTAACCAGTAGGCCAGAGTAAGAGTTAAGACCTTAGCTATTAGGCCAGAGTAAGAGTTAAGACCTTAGCTATTAGGCCAGAGTAAGAGTTAAGACCTTAACCAGTAGGCCAGAGTAAGAGTTAAGACATTAGCTATTAGGCCAGAGTAAGAGTTAAGACCTTAGCTATTAGGCCAGAGTAAGAGTTAAGACCTTAACCATTAGGCCAGAGTACGAGTCTAAGACCTTAGCTATTAGGCCAGAGTAAGAGTTAAGACCTTAACCAGTAGGCCAGAGTAAGAGTCTAAGACCGTAGCTATTAGGCCAGAGTAAGAATTAGGACCTTAACCAGTAGGCCAGAGTACGAGTCTAAGGCCTTAGCTATTAGTCCAGAGTAAGAGTTATGACCTTAGCTATTAGGCCAGAGTAAGAGTTAAGACCTTAACCATTAGGCCAGAGTACGAGTCTAAGACCTTAGCTATTAGGCCAGAGTAAGAGTTAAGACCTTAGCTATTAGGCCAGAGTAAGAGTTAAGACCTTAACCAGTAGGCCAGAGTAAGAGTTAAGACCTTAACCAGTAGGCCAGAGTAAGAGTTAAGACCTTAGCTATTAGGCCAGAGTACGAGTCTAAGAGCTTAGCTATTAGGCCAGAGTAAGAGTTAAGACCTTAAACAGTAGGCCAGTGTAAGATTTAAGACCTTAGCTATTAGGCCAGAGTAATAGTTAAGACCTTAGCTATGAGGCAAGAGTAAGAGTTAAGACCTTAACCAGTAGGCCATAGTAAGAGTTAAGACCTTAGCTATTAGGCCAGAGTAAGAGTTAAGACCTTAACCATTAGGCCAGAGTACGAGTATAAGACCTTAGCTATTAGGCCAGAGTAAGAGTTAAGACCTTAGCTATTAGGCCAGAGTAAGAGTTAAGACCTTAGCTATTAGGCCACAGTAAGAGTTAAGACCTTAACCAGTAGGCCAGAGTAAGAGTTAAGACCTTAGCTATTAGGCCAGAGTAAGAGTTAAGACCTTAGCTATTAGGCCAGAGTAAGAGTTAAGACCTTAACCATTAGGCCAGAGTACGAGTCTAAGACCTTAGCTATTAGGCCAGAGTAAGAGTTAAGACCTTAACCAGTAGGCCAGAGTAAGAGTCTAAGACCGTAGCTATTAGGCCAGAGTAAGAATTAGGACCTTAACCAGTAGGCCAGAGTACGAGTCTAAGGCCTTAGCTATTAGTCCAGAGTAAGAGTTAAGGCCTTAGCTATTAGGCCAGAGTAAGAGTTAGGACCTTAACCATTAGGCCAGAGTAAGAGTTAAGACCTTAGCTATTAGGCCAGAGTAAGAGTTAAGACCTTAACCATTAGGCCAGAGTACGAGTCTAAGACCTTAGCTATTAGGCCAGAGTAAGAGTTAAGACCTTAGCTATTAGGCCAGCGTAAGAGTTAAGACCTTAACCAGTAGGCCAGAGTAAGAGTTAAGACCTTAGCTATTAGGCCAGAGTAAGAGTTAAGACCTTAACCATTAGGCCAGAGTACGAGTCTAAGACCTTAGCTATTAGGCCAGAGTAAGAGTTAAGACCTTAGCTATTAGGCCAGAGTAAGAGTTAAGACCTTAAACAGTAGGCCAGTGTAAGAGTTAAGACCTTAGCTATTAGGCCGAAGTAATAGTTAAGACCTTAGCTATTAGGACAGAGTAAGAGTTAAGACCTTAACCAGTAGGCCATAGTAAGAGTTAAGACCTTAGCTATTAGGCCAGAGGAAGAGTTAAGACCTTAACCATTAGGCCAGAGTGCGAGTATAAGACCTTAGCTATTAGGCCAGAGTAAGAGTTAAGACCTTAGCTATTAGGCCAGAGTAAGAGTTAAGACCTTAGCTATTAGGCCACAGTAAGAGTTAAGACCTTAACCAGTAGGCCAGAGTAAGAGTTAAGACCTTAGCTATTAGGCCAGACTAAGAGTTAAGACCGTAGCTATTAGGCCAGAGTAAGAGTTAAGACCTTAACCAGTAGGCCAGAGTAAGAGTTAAGACCTTAACCATTAGGCCAGAGTACGAGTCTAAGACCTTATCTAATAGGCCAGAGTAAGAGTTAAGACCTTAACCATTAGGCCAGAGTACGAGTCTAAGACCTTAGCTATTAGGCCAGAGTAAGAGTTAAGACCTTAACCAGTAGGCCAGAGTAAGATTTAAGACCTTAACCATTAGGCCAGAGTAAGAGTTAAGACCTTAACCTGTAGGCCAGAGTAAGAGTTAAGACCTTAACCATTAGGCCAGAGTGCGAGTCTAAGACCTTAGCGTTTAGGCCAGAGTAAGAGTTAAGACATTAACCATTAGGCCAGAGTGCGAGTCTAAGACCTTAGCTATTAGGCCAGAGTAAGAGTTAAGACCTTAACCATTAGGCCAGAGTAAGAGTTAAGACCTTAGCTATTAGGCCACAGTAAGAGTTGAGACCTTAAACAGTAGGCCAGAGTAAGAGTTAAGACCTTAGCTATTAGGCCAGAGTGAGAGTTAAGACCTTAACCAGTAGGCCAGAGTAAGAGTTAAGACCTTAGCTATTAGGCCAGAGTAAGAGTTAAGACCTTAGCTATTAGGCCAGAGTAAGAGTTAAGACCTTAACCAGTAGGCCAGAGTAAGAGTTAAGACATTAGCTATTAGGCCAGAGTAAGAGTTAAGACCTTAGCTATTAGGCCAGAGTAAGAGTTAAGACCTTAACCATTAGGCCAGAGTACGAGTCTAAGACCTTAGCTATTAGGCCAGAGTAAGAGTTAAGACCTTAACCAGTAGGCCAGAGTAAGAGTCTAAGACCGTAGCTATTAGGCCAGAGTAAGAATTAGGACCTTAACCAGTAGGCCAGAGTACGAGTCTAAGGCCTTAGCTATTAGTCCAGAGTAAGAGTTAAGACCTTAGCTATTAGGCCAGAGTAAGAGTTAAGACCTTAACCATTAGGCCAGAGTAAGAGTTATGACCTTAGCTATTAGGCCAGAGTAAGAGTTAAGACCTTAACCATTAGGCCAGAGTACGAGTCTAAGACCTTAGCTATTAGGCCAGAGTAAGAGTTAAGACCTTAGCTATTAGGCCAGAGTAAGAGTTAAGACCTTAACCAGTAGGCCAGAGTAAGAGTTAAGACCTTAACCAGTAGGCCAGAGTAAGAGTTAAGACCTTAGCTATTAGGCCAGAGTACGAGTCTAAGAGCTTAGCTATTAGGCCAGAGTAAGAGTTAAGACCTTAAACAGTAGGCCAGTGTAAGATTTAAGACCTTAGCTATTAGGCCAGAGTAATAGTTAAGACCTTAGCTATGAGGCAAGAGTAAGAGTTAAGACCTTAACCAGTAGGCCATAGTAAGAGTTAAGACCTTAGCTATTAGGCCAGAGTAAGAGTTAAGACCTTAACCATTAGGCCAGAGTACGAGTATAAGACCTTAGCTATTAGGCCAGAGTAAGAGTTAAGACCTTAGCTATTAGGCCAGAGTAAGAGTTAAGACCTTAGCTATTAGGCCACAGTAAGAGTTAAGACCTTAACCAGTAGGCCAGAGTAAGAGTTAAGACCTTAGCTATTAGGCCAGAGTAAGAGTTAAGACCTTAGCTATTAGGCCAGAGTAAGAGTTAAGACCTTAACCATTAGGCCAGAGTACGAGTCTAAGACCTTAGCTATTAGGCCAGAGTAAGAGTTAAGACCTTAACCAGTAGGCCAGAGTAAGAGTCTAAGACCGTAGCTATTAGGCCAGAGTAAGAATTAGGACCTTAACCAGTAGGCCAGAGTACGAGTCTAAGGCCTTAGCTATTAGTCCAGAGTAAGAGTTAAGACCTTAGCTATTAGGCCAGAGTAAGAGTTAAGACCTTAACCATTAGGCCAGAGTAAGAGTTAAGACCTTAGCTATTAGGCCAGAGTAAGAGTTAAGACCTTAACCATTAGGCCAGAGTACGAGTCTAAGACCTTAGCTATTAGGCCAGAGTAAGAGTTAAGACCTTAGCTATTAGGCCAGCGTAAGAGTTAAGACCTTAACCAGTAGGCCAGAGTAAGAGTTAAGACCTTAGCTATTAGGCAATAGTAAGAGTTAAGACCTTAGCTATTAGGCCAGAGTAAGAGTTAAGACCTTAACCAGTAGGCCAGAGTAAGAGTTAAGACCTTAGCTATTAGGCCAGAGTAAGAGTTAAGACCTTAGCTATTAGGCCAGAGTAAGAGTTAAGACCTTAACCATTAGGCCAGAGTACGAGTCTAAGACCTTAGCTATTAGGCCAGAGTAAGAGTTAAGACCTTATCTATTAGGCCAGAGTAAGAGTTAAGACCTTAAACAGTAGGCCAGTGTAAGAGTTAAGACCTTAGCTATTAGGCCAGAGTAATAGTTAAGACCTTAGCTATTAGGCCAGAGTAAGAGTTAAGACCTTAACCAGTAGGCCATAGTAAGAGTTAAGACCTTAGCTATTAGACCAGAGGAAGAGTTAAGACCTTAACCATTAGGCCAGAGTGCGAGTATAAGACCTTAGCTATTAGGCCAGAGTAAGAGTTAAGACCTTAGCTATTAGGCCAGAGTAAGAGTTAAGACCTTAGCTATTAGGCCACAGTAAGAGTTAAGACCTTAACCAGTAGGCCAGAGTAAGAGTTAAGACCTTAGCTATTAGGCCAGACTAAGAGTTAAGACCGTAGCTATTAGGCCAGAGTAAGAGTTAAGACCTTAACCAGTAGGCCAGAGTAAGAGTTAAGACCTTAACCATTAGGCCAGAGTACGAGTCTAAGACCTTGGCTATTAGGCCAGAGTAAGAGTCAAGACCTTAACCAGTAGGCCAGAGTAAGATTTAAGACCTTAACCATTAGGCCAGAGTAAGAGTTAAGACCTTAACCAGTAGGCCAGAGTAAGAGTTAAGACCTTAACCATTAGGCCAGAGTGCGAGTCTAAGACCTTAGCGTTTAGGCCAGAGTAAGAGTTAAGACATTAACCATTAGGCCAGAGTGCGAGTCTAAGACCTTAGCTATTAGGCCAGAGTAAGAGTTAAGACCTTAACCATTAGGCCAGAGTAAGAGTTAAGACCTTAGCTATTAGGCCACAGTAAGAGTTGAGACCTTAAACAGTAGGCCAGAGTAAGAGTTAAGACCTTAGCTATTAAGCAATAGTAAGAGTTAAGACCTTAGCTATTAGGCCAGAGTGAGAGTTAAGACCTTAACCAGTAGGCCAGAGTAAGAGTTAAGACCTTAGCTATTAGGCCAGAGTAAGAGTTAAGACCTTAGCTATTAGGCCAGAGTAAGAGTTAAGACCTTAACCATTAGGCCAGAGTACGAGTCTAAGACCTTAGCTATTAGGCCAGAGTAAGAGTTAAGACCTTAGCTATTAGGCCAGAGTAAGAGTTAAGACCTTAAACAGTAGGCCAGTGTAAGAGTTAAGACCTTAGCTATTAGGCCACAGTAAGAGTTAAGACCTTAACCAGTAGGCCAGAGTAAGAGTTAAGACCTTAGCTATTAGGCCTGAGTAAGAGTTAAGACCTTAGCTATTAGGCCAGAGTAAGAGTTAAGACCTTAACCTGTAGGCCAGAGTAAGAGTTAAGACCTTAGCTATTAGGCCACAGTAAGAGTTAAGACCTTAACCATTAGGCCAGAGTGCGAGTCTAAGACCTTAGCTATTAGGCCAGAGTAAGAGTTAAGACCTCAGCTATTAGACCAGAGTACGAGTTAAGACCTTAACCATTAGGCCAGAGTAAGAGTTAAGACCTTAACCAGTAGGCCAGAGTAAGAGTTAAGACCTTAACCAGTAGGCCAGAGTAAGAGTCTAAGACCTTAACCATTAGGCCAGAGTACGAGTCTAAGACCTTAGCTATTAGGCCAGAGTAAGAGTTAAGCCCTTAACCAGTAGGCCAGAGTAAGAGTTGAGACCTTAACCAGTAGGCCAGAGTACGAGTCTAAGACCTTAGCTATTAGGCCAGAGTAAGAGTTAAGACCTTAGCTATTAGGCCAGAGTAAGAGTTAAGACCTTAACCAGTAGGCCAGAGTAAGAGTTAAGACCTTAGCTATTAGGCCAGAGTAAGAGTTAAGACCTTAACCGGTAGGCCAAAGTACGAGTCTAAGACCTTAGCTATTAGGCCAGAGTAAGAGTTAAGACCTTAGCTATAAGGCCAGAGTAAGAGTTAAGACCTTAACCAGTAGGCCAGAGTAAGAGTTAAGACGTTAGCTATTAGGCCAGAGTAAGAGTTAAGACCTTAACCAGTAGGCCAGAGTAAGAGTTGAGACCTTAACCAGTAGGCCATAGTACGAGTCTAAGACCTTAGCTATTAGGCCAGAGTAAGAGTTAAGACCTTAACCAGTAGGCCAGAGTACGAGTCTAAGACCTTGGCTATTAGGCCACAGTAAGAGTATAAGACCTTAGCTATTAGGCCAGAGTAAGAGTTAAGACATTAGCTATTAGGCCAGAGTAAGAGTTAAGACCTTAACCTGTAGGCCATAGTACGAGTCTAATACCTTAGCTATTAGGCCAGAGTAAGAGTTAAGACCTTAACCAGTAGGCCAGAGTAAGACTTAAGACCTTAACCAGTAGGCCAGAGTAAGAGTTAAGACCTTAACCTGTAGGCGATAGTACGAGTCTAAGACATTAGCTATTAGGCCAGAGTAAGAGTTAAGATCTTAGCTATTAGGCCAGAGTAAGAGTTAAGACCTTAACCAGTAGGCCAGAGTAAGAGTTAAGACCTTAACCTGTAGGCCAGAGTACGAGTCTAAGACCTTAGCTATTAGGCCAGAGTAAGAGTTAAGACCTTAGCTATTAGGCCAGAGTAAGAGTTAAGACCTTAACCAGTAGGCCAGAGTAAGAGTTAAGACCTTAGCTATTAGGCCAGTGTAAGAGTTAAGACCTTAACCAGTAGGCCAAAGTATAAGTCTAAGACCTTAGCTATTAGGCCAGAGTAAGAGTTAAGACCTTAACCAGTAGGCCAGAGTACGAGTCTAAGACCTTAGCTATTAGGCCAGAGTAAGAGTTAAGACCTTAGCTATTAGGCCAGAGTAAGAGTTAAGACCTTAGCTATTAAGCCAGAGTAAGAGTTAAGACCTTAACCATTAGGCCAGAGTAAGAGTTAAGACCTTAACCTGTAGGCCAGAGTAAGAGTTAAGACCTTAACAAGTAGGCCAGAGTAAGAGTTAAGACCTCAGCTATTAGGCCAGAGTACGAGTTAAGACCTTAACCATTAGGCCAGAGTAAGAGTTAAGACCTTAACCAGTAGGCCAGAGTAAGAGTTAAGACCTTAACCAGTAGGCCAGAGTAAGAGTCTAAGACCTTAACCATTAGGCCAGAGTACGAGTCTAAGACCTTAGCTATTAGGCCAGAGTAAGAGTTAAGCCCTTAACCAGTAGGCCAGAGTAAGAGTTGAGACCTTAACCAGTAGGCCAGAGTACGAGTCTAAGACCTTAGCTATTAGGCCAGAGTAAGAGTTAAGACCTTAGCTATTAGGCCAGAGTAAGAGTTAAGACCTTAACCAGTAGGCCAGAGTAAGAGTTAAGACCTTAGCTATTAGGCCAGAGTAAGAGTTAAGACCTTAACCGGTAGGCCAAAGTACGAGTCTAAGACCTTAGCTATTAGGCCAGAGTAAGAGTTAAGACCTTAACCAGTAGGCCAGAGTACGAGTCTAAGACCTTAGCTATTAGGCCAGAGTAAGAGTTAGGACCTTAACCAGTAGGCCAGAGTAAGAGTTAAGACCTTAACCATTAGGCCAGAGTACGAGTCTAAGACCTTAACCATTAGGCCAGAGTACGAGTCTAAGACCTTAGCTATTAGGCCAGAATAAGAGTTAAGATCTTAGCTATTAGGCCAGAGTAAGAGTTAAGACCTTAACCTTTAGGCCAGAGTACGAGTCTAAGTCCTTAGCTATTAGGCCAGAGTAAGAGTTAAGACCTTAACCTGTAGGCCATAGTACGAGTCTAAGACCTTAGCTATTAGGCCAGAGTAAGAGTTAAGACCTTAGCTATTAGGCCAGATTAAGAATTAAGACCAAAACCAGTGGGCCAGAGTACGAGTCTAAGACCTTAGCTATTAGGCCAGAGTACGAGTTAAGACCTTAGCTATTAGGCCAGAGTAAGAGTTAAGACCTTAGCTATTAGGCTAGAGTAAGATTTAAGACCTTAACCTGTAGGCCAGAGTAAGAGTCTAAGACCTTAACCAGTAGGCCAGAGTAAGAGTTAAGACCTTTACCAGTAGGCCAGAGTAAGAGTTAAGACCTTAACCATTAGGCCAGAGTAAGAGTTAAGACCTTAACCATTAGGCCAGAGTAAGAGTCTAAGACCTTAGCTATTAGGCCAGAGTAAGAGTTAAGACCTTAACCAGTAGGCCAGAGTAAGAGTTAAGACCTTAGCTATTAGGCCAGAGTACGAGTCTAAGACCTTAGCTATTAGGCCAGAGTAAGGGTTAAGACCTTAACCAGTAGGCCAGAGAAAGAGTTAAGACCTTAACCTGTAGGCCATAGTACGAGTCTAAGACCTTAGCTATTAGGCCAGAGCAAGTGTTCAGACCTTAACCAGTAGGCCAGAGTAAGAGTTAAGACCTTAACCAGTAGGCCAGAGTAAGAGTTAAGACCTTAACCAGTAGGCCAGAGTACGAGTCCAAGACCTTAGCTATTAGGCCAGAGTAAGAGTTAAGACCTAAGCTATTAGGCCAGAGTAAGAGTTAAGACCTTAACCAGTAGGCCAGAGTAAGAGTTAAGACCTTAACCTGTAGGCCAGAGTACGAGTCTAAGACCTTAGCTATTAGGCCAGAGTAAGAGTTAAGACGTTAGCTATTAGGCCAGAGTAAGAGTTAAGACCTTAACCAGTAGGCCAGAGTAAGAGTTGAGACCTTAACCAGTAGGCCATAGTACGAGTCTAAGACTTTAGCTATTAGGCCAGAGTAAGAATTAAGACCTTAACCAGTAGGCCAGAGTACGAGTCTAAGACCTTGGCTATTAGGCCAGAGTAAGAGTCTAAGACCTTAGCTATTAGGCCAGAGTAAGGGTTAAGACCTTGGCTATTAGGCCAGAGTAAGAGTTAAGACCTTAACCAGTAGGCCAGAGTAAGAGTTAAGACCTTAACCTGTAGGCCATAGTGCGAGTCTAATACCTTAGCTATTAGGCCAGAGTAAGAGTTAAGACCTTAACCAGTAGGCCAGAGTAAGAGTTAAGACCTTAACCAGTAGGCCAGAGTAAGAGTTAAGACCTTAACCTGTAGGCGATAGTACGAGTCTAAGACATTAGCTATTAGGCCAGAGTAAGAGTTAAGATCTTAGCTATTAGGCCAGAGTAAGAGTTAAGACCTTAACCAGTAGGCCAGAGTAAGAGTTAAGACCTTAACCTGTAGGCCAGAGTACGAGTCTAAGACCTTAGCTATTAGGCCAGAGTAAGAGTTAAGACCTTAGCTATTAGGCCAGAGTAAGAGTTAAGACGTTAGCTATTAGGCCAGAGTAAGAGTTAAGACCTTAAGCAGTAGGCCAGAGTAAGAGTTAAGACCTTAACCAGTAGGCCAGAGTACGAGTCTAAGACCTTAGCTATTAGGCCAGAGTAAGAGTAAAGACCTTAGCTATTAGGCCAGAGTAAGAGTTTAGACCTTAACCAGTAGGCCAGAGTAAGAGTTCAGACCTTAACCAGTAGGCCAGAGTAAGAGACTAAGACCTTAACCATTAGGCCAGAGTACGAGTCTTAGACCTTAGCTATTAGGCCAGAGTAAGAGTTAAGACCTTAAGCAGTAGGCCAGAGTACGAGTCTAAGACCTTAGCTATTAGGCCAGAGTAAGAGCTAAGACCTTAACCTGTAGGCCATAGAACGAGTCTAAGACCTTAGCTATTAGGACAGAGTAAGAGTTAAGACCTTAACCAGTAGGCCAGAGTACGAGTCTAAGACCTTAGCTATTAGGCCAGAGTAAGAGTTAAGACCTTAGCTATTAGGCCAGAGTAAGAGTTAAGACCTTACCCAGTAGGCCAGAGTAAGAGTTAAGACCTTAGCTATTAAGCCAGAGTAAGAGTTAAGACCTTAAACAGTAGGCCAAAGTACGATTCTAAGACCTTAGCTATTAGGCCAGAGTAAGAGTTAAGACCTTAACCAGTAGGCCAGAGTACGAGTCTAAGACCTTAGCTATTAGGCCAGAGTAAGAGTTAAGACCTTAACCTTTAGGCTAGAGTACGGGTCTAAGACCTTAGCTTTTAGGCCAGAGTAAGAGTTAAGACCTTAACCTGTAGGCCATAAGACGAGTCTAAGACATTAGCTATTAGGCCAGAGTAAGAGTTAAGACCTTAGCTATTAGGCCAGAGTAAGAGTTAAGACCAAAACCAGTATGCCAGAGTACGAGTCTAAGACCTTAGCTATTAGGCCAGAGTACGAGTTAAGACCTTAGCTATTAGGCCAGAGTAAGAGTTAATACCTTAACCAGTAGGCGAGAGTAAGAGATAAGACCTTAACCAGTAGGCCAGAGTAAGAGTTAAGACCTTAACCAGTAGGCCAGAGAAAGAGTCTAAGACCTTAACCATTAGGCCAGAGTACGAGTCTAAGACCTTAGCTATTAGGCCAGAATAAGAGTTAAGACCTTAGCTATTAGGTCAGAGTAAGAGTTAAGACCTTAACCATTAGGCCAGAGTAAGAGTTAAGACCTTAACCTGTAGGCCAGAGTAAGAGTTAAGACCTTAACAAGTAGGCCAGAGTAAGAGTTAAGACCTTAGCTATTAGGCCAGAGTAAGAGTTAAAACCTTAACCACTAGGCCAGAGTAAGAGTTAAGACCTTAACCAGTAGGCCAGATTAAGAGTTAAGACCTTAACCAGTAGGCCAGAGTAAGAGTCTAAGACCTTAACCATTAGGCCAGAGTACGAGTCTAAGACCTTAGCTATTAGGCCAGAGTAAGAGTTAAGACCTTAACCAGTAGGCCAGAGTAAGAGTTAAGACCTTAACCAGTAGGCCAGAGTACGAGTCTAAGACCTTAGCTATTAGGCCAGAGTAAGAGTTAAGACCTTAACCAGTAGGCCAGAGTACGAGTCTAAGACCTTAACCATTAGGCCAGAGTACGAGTCTAAGACCTTAGCTATTAGGCCAGAATAAGTGTTAAGACCTTAGCTATTAGGCCAGAGTAAGAGTTAAGTTCTTAACCTTTAGGCCAGAGTACGAGTCTAGGACCTTAGCTATTAGGCCAGAGTAAGAGTTAAGACCTTAACCTGTAGGCCATAGTACGAGTCTAAGACCTTAGCTATTAGGCCAGAGTAAGAGTTAAGACCAAAACCAGTAGGCCAGAGTACGAGTCTAAGACCTTAGCTATTAGGCCAGAGTACGAGTTAAGACCTTAGCTATTAGGCCAGAGTAAGAGTTAAGACCTTAGCTATTAGGCTAGAGTAAGAGTTAAGACCTTAACCAGTAGGCCAGAGTAAGATTTAAGACCTTAACCTGTAGGCCAGAGTAGGAGTCTAAGACCTTAACCAGTAGGCAAGAGTAAGAGTTAAGACCTTAACCTGTAGGCCAGAGTAAGAGTCTAAGACCTTAGCTATTAGGCCAGAGAAAGAGTTAAGACATTAACCAGTAGGCCAGAGTAAGAGTTAAGACCTTAGTTATTAGGCCAGAGTACGAGTCTAAGACCTTAGCTATTAGGCCAGAGTAAGAGTTAAGACCTTAACCAGTAGGCCAGAGAAAGAGTTAAGACCTTAACCTGTAGGCCATAGTACGAGTCTAAGACCTTAGCTATTAGGCCAGAACAAGTGTTAAGACCTTAACCAGGAGGCCAGAGTAAGAGTTAAGACCTTAACCAGTAGGCCAGAGTAAGAGTTAAGACCTTAACCAGTAGGCCAGAGTACGAGTCTAAGACCTTAGCTATTAGGCCAGAGTAAGAGTTAAGACCTTAGCTATTAGGCCAGAGTAAGAGTTAAGACCTTAACCAGTAGGCCAGAGTAAGAGTTAAGACCTTAACCTGTAGGCCAGAGTACGAGTCTAAGACCTTAGCTATTAGGCCAGAGTAAGAGTTAAGACGTTAGCTATTAGGCCAGAGTAAGAGTTAAGACCTTAACCAGTAGGCCAGAGTAAGAGTTGAGACCTTAACCAGTAGGCCATAGTACGAGTCTAAGACCTTAGCTATTAGGCCAGAGTAAGAGTTAAGACCTTAACCAGTAGGCCAGAGTACGAGTCTAAGACCTTGGCTATTAGGCCAGAGTAAGAGTCGAAGACCTTAGCTATTAGGCCAGAGTAAGAGTTAAGACCTTAGATATTATGCCAGAGTAAGAGTTAAGACCTTAACCAGTAGGCCAGAGTAAGAGTTAAGACCTTAACCAGTAGGCCAGAGTAAGAGTTAAGACCTTAACCTGTAGGCCATAGTACGAGTCTAATATCTTAGCTATTAGGCCAGAGTAAGAGTTAAGACCTTAACCAGTAGGCCAGAGTAAGAGTTAAGACCTTAACCAGTAGGCCAGAGTAAGAGTTAAGACCTTAACCTGTAGGCGATAGTACGAGTCTAAGACATTAGCTATTAGGCCAGAGTAAGAGTTAAGATCTTAGCTATTAGGCCAGAGTAAGAGTTAAGACCTTAACCAGTAGGCCAGAGTAAGAGTTAAGACCTTAACCTGTAGGCCAGAGTACGAGTCTACGACCTTAGCTATTAGGCCAGAGTAAGAGTTAAGACCTTAGCTATTAGGCCAGAGTAAGAGTTAAGACCTTAACCATTAGGCCAGAGTACGAGTCTAAGACCTTAGCAATTAGGCCAGAGTAAGAGTTAAGACCTTAACCAGTAGGCCAGAGTAAGAGTCTAAGACCTTAGCTATTAGGCCAGAGTAAGAGTTAAGACCTTAGCTATTAGGCCAGAGTAAGAGTTAAGACCTTAACCTGTAGGCCATAGTACGAGTCTAATACCTTAGCTATTAGGCCAGAGTAAGAGTTAATACCTTAACCAGTAGGCCAGAGTAAGACTTAAGACCTTAACCAGTAGGCCAGAGTAAGAGTTAAGACCTTAACCTGTAGGCCAGAGTATGAGTCTAAGACCTTAGCTATTAGGCCAGAGTAAGAGTTAAGACCTTAGCTATTAGGCCAGAGTAAGAGTTAAGACCTTAACCAGTAGGCCAGAGTAAGAGTTAAGACCTTAGCTATTAGGCCAGTGTAAGTGTTAAGACCTTAACCAGTAGGCCAAAGTACGAGTCTAAGACCTTAGCTATTAGGCCAGAGTAAGAGTTAAGACCTTAACCAGTAGGCCAGAGAACGAGTCTAAGACCTTAGCTATTAGGCCAGAGTAAGAGTTAAGACCTTAGCTATTAGGCCAGAGTAAGAGTTAAGACCTTAGCTATTAAGCCAGAGTAAGAGTTAAGACCTTAACCATTAGGCCAGAGTAAGAGTTAAGACCTTAACCTGTAGGCCAGAGTAAGAGTTAAGACCTTAACAAGTAGGCCAGAGTAAGAGTTAAGACCTCAGCTATTAGACCAGAGTATGAGTTAAGACCTTAACCATTAGGCCAGAGTAAGAGTTAAGACCTTAACCAGTAGGCCAGAGTAAGAGTTAAGACCTTAACCAGTAGGCCAGAGTAAGAGTCTAAGACCTTAACCATTAGGCCAGAGTACGAGTCTAAGACCTTAGCTATTAGGCCAGAGTAAGAGTTAAGCCCTTAACCAGTAGGCCAGAGTAAGAGTTGAGACCTTAACCAGTAGGCCAGAGTACGAGTCTAAGACCTTAGCTATTAGGCCAGAGTAAGAGTTAAGACCTTAGCTATTAGGCCAGAGTAAGAGTTAAGACCTTAACCAGTAGGCCAGAGTAAGAGTTAAGACCTTAGCTATTAGGCCAGAGTAAGAGTTAAGACCTTAACCGGTAGGCCAAAGTACGAGTCTAAGACCTTAGCTATTAGGCCAGAGTAAGAGTTCAGACCTTAGCTATAAGGCCAGAGTAAGAGTTAAGACCTTAACCAGTAGGCCAGAGTAAGAGTTAAGACGTTAGCTATTAGGCCAGAGTAAGAGTTAAGACCTTAACCAGTAGGCCAGAGTAAGAGTTGAGACCTTAACCAGTAGGCCATAGTACGAGTCTAAGACCTTAGCTATTAGGCCAGAGTAAGAGTTAAGACCTTAACCAGTAGGCCAGAGTACGAGTCTAAGACCTTGGCTATTAGGCCAGAGTAAGAGTATAAGACCTTAGCTATTAGGCCAGAGTAAGAGTTAAGACATTAGCTATTAGGCCAGAGTAAGAGTTAAGACCTTAACCTGTAGGCCATAGTACGAGTCTAATACCTTAGCTATTAGGCCAGAGTAAGAGTTAAGACCTTAACCAGTAGGCCAGAGTAAGACTTAAGACCTTAACCAGTAGGCCAGAGTAAGAGTTAAGACCTTAACCTGTAGGCGATAGTACGAGTCTAAGACATTAGCTATTAGGCCAGATTAAGAGTTAAGATCTTAGCTATTAGGCCAGAGTAAGAGTTAAGACCTTAACCAGTAGGCCAGAGTAAGAGTTAAGACCTTAACCTGTAGGCCAGAGTACGAGTCTAAGACCTTAGCTATTAGGCCAGAGTAAGAGTTAAGACCTTAGCTATTAGGCCAGAGTAAGAGTTAAGACCTTAACCAGTAGGCCAGAGTAAGAGTTAAGACCTTAGCTATTAGGCCAGTGTAAGAGTTAAGACCTTAACCAGTAGGCCAAAGTATGAGTCTAAGACCTTAGCTATTAGGCCAGAGTAAGAGTTAAGACCTTAACCAGTAGGCCAGAGTACGAGTCTAAGACCTTAGCTATTAGGCCAGAGTAAGAGTTAAGACCTTAGCTATTAGGCCAGAGTAAGAGTTAAGACCTTAGCTATTAAGCCAGAGTAAGAGTTAAGACCTTAACCATTAGGCCAGAGTAAGAGTTAAGACCTTAACCTGTAGGCCAGAGTAAGAGTTAAGACCTTAACAAGTAGGCCAGAGTAAGAGTTAAGACCTCAGCTATTAGGCCAGAGTACGAGTTAAGACCTTAACCATTAGGCCAGAGTAAGAGTTAAGACCTTAACCAGTAGGCCAGAGTAAGAGTTAAGACCTTAACCAGTAGGCCAGAGTAAGAGTCTAAGACCTTAACCATTAGGCCAGAGTACGAGTCTAAGACCTTAGCTATTAGGCCAGAGTAAGAGTTAAGCCCTTAACCAGTAGGCCAGAGTAAGAGTTGAGACCTTAACCAGTAGGCCAGAGTACGAGTCTAAGACCTTAGCTATTAGGCCAGAGTAAGAGTTAAGACCTTAGCTATTAGGCCAGAGTAAGAGTTAAGACCTTAACCAGTAGGCCAGAGTAAGAGTTAAGACCTTAGCTATTAGGCCAGAGTAAGAGTTAAGACCTTAACCGGTAGGCCAAAGTACGAGTCTAAGACCTTAGCTATTAGGCCAGAGTAAGAGTTAAGACCTTAACCAGTAGGCCAGAGTACGAGTCTAAGACCTTAGCTATTAGGCCAAAATAAGAGTTAGGACCTTAACCAGTAGGCCAGAGTAAGAGTTAAGACCTTAACCATTAGGCCAGAGTACGAGTCTAAGACCTTAACCATTAGGCCAGAGTACGAGTCTAAGACCTTAGCTATTAGGCCAGAATAAGAGTTAAGATCTTAGCTATTAGGCCAGAGTAAGAGTTAAGACCTTAACCTTTAGGCCAGAGTACGAGTCTAAGTCCTTAGCTATTAGGCCAGAGTAAGAGTTAAGACCTTAACCTGTAGGCCATAGTACGAGTCTAAGACCTTAGCTATTAGGCCAGAGTAAGAGTTAAGACCTTAGCTATTAGGCCAGAGTAAGAATTAAGACCAAAACCAGTGGGCCAGAGTACGAGTCTAAGACCTTAGCTATTAGGCCAGAGTACGAGTTAAGACCTTAGCTATTAGGCCAGAGTAAGAGTTAAGACCTTAGCTATTAGGCTAGAGTAAGATTTAAGACCTTAACCTGTAGGCCAGAGTAAGAGTCTAAGACCTTAACCAGTAGGCCAGAGTAAGAGTTAAGACCTTTACCAGTAGGCCAGAGTAAGAGTTAAGACCTTAACCATTAGGCCAGAGTAAGAGTTAAGACCTTAACCATTAGGCCAGAGTAAGAGTCTAAGACCTTAGCTATTAGGCCAGAGTAAGAGTTAAGACCTTAACCAGTAGGCCAGAGTAAGAGTTAAGACCTTAGCTATTAGGCCAGAGTACGAGTCTAAGACCTTAGCTATTAGGCCAGAGTAAGGGTTAAGACCTTAACCAGTAGGCCAGAGAAAGAGTTAAGACCTTAACCTGTAGGCCATAGTACGAGTCTAAGACCTTAGCTATTAGGCCATAGCAAGTGTTCAGACCTTAACCAGTAGGCCAGAGTAAGAGTTAAGACCTTAACCAGTAGGCCAGAGTAAGAGTTAAGACCTTAGCTATTAGGCCAGAGTACGAGTCTAAGACCTTAGCTATTAGGCCAGAGTAAGGGTTAAGACCTTAACCAGTAGGCCAGAGAAAGAGTTAAGACCTTAACCTGTAGGCCATAGTACGAGTCTAAGACTTTAGCTATTAGGCCAGAGCAAGTGTTCAGACCTTAACCAGTAGGCCAGAGTAAGAGTTAAGACCTTAACCAGTAGGCCAGAGTAAGAGTTAAGACCTTAACCAGTAGGCCAGAGTACGAGTCCAAGACCTTAGCTATTAGGCCAGAGTAAGAGTTAAGACCTTAGCTATTAGGCCAGAGTAAGAGTTAAGACCTTAACCAGTAGGCCAGAGTAAGAGTTAAGACCTTAACCTGTAGGCCAGAGTACGAGTCTAAGACCTTAGCTATTAGGCCAGAGTAAGAGTTAAGATGTTAGCTATTAGGCCAGAGTAAGAGTTAAGACCTTAACCAGTAGGCCAGAGTAAGAGTTGAGACCTTAACCAGTAGGCCATAGTACGAGTCTAAGACTTTAGCTATTAGGCCAGAGTAAGAATTAAGACCTTAACCAGTAGGCCAGAGTACGAGTCTAAGACCTTGGCTATTAGGCCAGAGTAAGAGTCTAAGACCTTAGCTATTAGGCCAGAGTAAGGGTTAAGACCTTGGCTATTAGGCCAGAGTAAGAGTTAAGACCTTAACCAGTAGGCCAGAGTAAGAGTTAAGACCTTAACCTATAGGCCATAGTACGAGTCTAATACCTTAGCTATTAGGCCAGAGTAAGAGTTAAGACCTTAACCAGTAGGCCAGAGTAAGAGTTAAGACCTTAACCAGTAGGCCAGAGTAAGAGTTAAGACCTTAACCTGTAGGCGATAGTACGAGTCTAAGACATTAGCTATTAGGCCAGAGTAAGAGTTAAGATCTTAGCTATTAGGCCAGAGTAAGAGTTAAGACCTTAACCGGTAGGCCAGAGTAAGAGTTAAGACCTTAACCTGTAGGCCAGAGTACGAGTCTAAGACCTTAGCTATTAGGCCAGAGTAAGAGTTAAGACCTTAGCTATTAGGCCAGAGTAAGAGTTAAGACGTTAGCTATTAGGCCAGAGTAAGAGTTAAGACCTTAAGCAGTAGGCCAGAGTAAGAGTTAAGACCTTAACCCGTAGGCCAGAGTACGAGTCTAAGACCTTAGCTATTAGGCCAGAGTAAGAGTAAAGACCTTAGCTATTAGGCCAGAGTAAGAGTTTAGACCTTAACCAGTAGGCCAGAGTAAGAGTTCAGACCTTAACCAGTAGGCCAGAGTAAGAGACTAAGACCTTAACCATTAGGCCAGAGTACGAGTCTTAGACCTTAGCTATTAGGCCAGAGTAAGAGTTAAGACCTTAAGCAGTAGGCCAGAGTACGAGTCTAAGACCTTAGCTATTAGGCCAGAGTAAGAGTTAAGACCTTAACCTGTAGGCCATAGAACGAGTCTAAGACCTTAGCTATTAGGACAGAGTAAGAGTTAAGACCTTAACCAGTAGGCCAGAGTACGAGTCTAAGACCTTAGCTATTAGGCCAGAGTAAGAGTTAAGACCTTAGCTATTAGGCCAGAGTAAGAGTTAAGACCTTACCCAGTAGGCCAGAGTAAGAGTTAAGACCTTAGCTATTAAGCCAGAGTAAGAGTTAATACCTTAAACAGTAGGCCAAAGTACGATTCTAAGACCTTAGCTATTAGGCCAGAGTAAGAGTTAAGACCTTAACCAGTAGGCCAGAGTACGAGTCTAAGACCTTAGCTATTAGGCCAGAGTAAGAGTTAAGACCTTAACCTTTAGGCTAGAGTACGAGTCTAAGACCTTAGCTTTTAGGCCAGAGTAAGAGTTAAGACCTTAACCTGTAGGCCATAAGACGAGTCTAAGACATTAGCTATTAGGCCAGAGTAAGAGTTAAGACCTTAGCTATTAGGCCAGAGTAAGAGTTAAGACCAAAACCAGTATGCCAGAGTACGAGTCTAAGACCTTAGCTATTAGGCCAGAGTACGAGTTAAGACCTTAGCTATTAGGCCAGAGTAAGAGTTAATACCTTAACCAGTAGGCGAGAGTAAGAGATAAGACCTTAACCAGTAGGCCAGAGTAAGAGTTAAGACCTTAACCAGTAGGCCAGAGAAAGAGTCTAAGACCTTAACCATTAGGCCAGAGTACGAGTCTAAGACCTTAGCTATTAGGCCAGAATAAGAGTTAAGACCTTAGCTATTAGGTCAGAGTAAGAGTTAAGACCTTAACCTTTAGGCCAGAGTACGAGTCTAAGACCTTAGCTATTAGGCCAGAGTAAGAGTTAAGACCTTAACCTGTAGGCCATAGTACGAGTCTAAGACCTTAGCTATTAGGCCAGAGTAAGAGTTAAGACCTTAGCTATTAGGCCAGAGTAAGAGTTAAGACCTTAACCAGTAGGCCAGAGTACGAGTCTCAGACCTTAGCTATTAGGCCAGAGTACGAGTTAAGACCTTAGCTATTAGGCCAGAGTAAGAGTTAAGACCTTAGCTATTAGGCTATAGTAAGAGTTAAGACCTTAACCAGCAGGCCAGAGTAAGAGTTAAGACCTTAACCTGTAGGCCAGAGTAAGAGTCTAAGACCTTAACTAGTAGGCCAGAGTAAGAGTTAAGACCTTAACCTGTAGGCCAGAGTAAGAGTCTAAGAACTTTACCAGTAGGCCAGAGTAAGAGTTAAGACCTTAACCATTAGGCCAGAGTAAGAGTTAAGACCTTAACCATTAGGCCAGAGTAAGAGTCTAAGACCTTAGCTATTAGGCCAGAGTAAGAGTAAAGACCTTAACCAGTAGGCCAGAGTAAGAGTTAAGACCTTAGCTATTAGGCCAGAGTACGAGTCTAAGACCTTAGCTATTAGGCCAGAGTAAGAGTTAAGACCTTAACCAGTAGGCCAGAGAAAGAGTTAAGACCTTAACCTGTAGTCCATAGTACGAGTCTAAGACCTTAGCTATTAGGCCAGAGTAAGAGTTAAGACCTTAATCATTAGGCCAGAGTACGAGTCTAAAACCTTAGCTATTAGGCCAGAGTGCGAGTCTAAGACCTTAGCTATTAGGCCAGAGAAAGAGTTAAGACCTTAACCATTAGGCCAGAGTACGAGTCTAAAACCTTAGCTATTAGGCCAGAGTAAGAGTTAAGACCTTAGCTATTAGGCCAGAGTAAGAGTTAAGACCTTAGCTATTAAGCCAGAGTAAGAGTTAAGACCTTAACCCTTAGGCCAGAGTAAGAGTTAAGACCTTAACCTGTAGGCCAGAGTAAGAGTTAAGACCTTAACAAGTAGGCCAGAGTAAGAGTTAAGACCTTAGCTATTAGGCCAGAGTAAGAGTTAAGACCTTAACCATTAGGCCAGAGTAAGAGTTAAGACCATAACCAGTAGGCCAGAGTAAGAGTTAAGACCTTAACCTGTAGGCCAGAGTAAGAGTCTAAGACCTTAACCATTAGGCCAGAGTACGAGTCTAAGACCTTAGCTATTAGGCCAGAGTAAGAGTTAAGACCTTAACCAGTAGGCCAGAATAAGTGTTAAGACGTTAACCAGTAGGCCAGAGTAAGAGTCTAAGACCTTAACCATTAGGCCAGAGTACGAGTCTAAGACCTTAGCTATTAGGCCAGAGTAAGAGTTAAGACCTTAACCAGTAGGCCAGAGTAAGAGTTAAGACCTTAGCTATTAGGCCAGAGTAAGAGTTCAGACCTTATCCAGTAGGCCAAAGTACGAGTCTAAGACCTTAGCTATTAGGCCAGAGTAAGAGTTAAGACCTTAACCAGTAGGCCAGAATACGAGTCTAAGACCTTAGCTATTAGGCCAGAGTAAGAGTTAAGACCTTAACCAGTAGGCCAGAGTAAGAGTTAAGACCCTAAACATTAGGCCAGAGTACGAGTCTAAGACCTTAACCATTAGGCCAGAGTACGAGTCTAAGACCTTAGCTATTGGGCCAGAATAAGAGTTAAAACCTTAGCTATTAGGCCAGAGTAAGAGTTAAGACCTTAACCTTTAGGCCAGAGTACGAGTCTAAGACCTTAGCTATTAGGCCAGAGTAAGAGTTAAGACCTTAGCTATTAGGCCAGAGTAAGAGTTAAGACCTTAACCAGTAGGCCAGAGTACGAGTCTAAGACCTTAGCTATTAGGCCAGAGTACAAGTTAAGACCTTACATATTAGGCAAGAGTAAGAGTTAAGACCTTAGCTATTAGGCTAGAGTAAGAGTTAAGACCTTAACCAGTAGGCCAGAGTAAGAGTTAAGACCTTAACCTGTAGGCCAGAGTAAGAGTCTAAGACCTTAACCAGTAGGCCAGAGTAAGAGTTAAGACCTTAACCTGTAGGCCAGAGTAAGAGTCTAAGACCTTTACCAGTAGGCCAGAGTAAGAGTTAAGACCTTAACCATTAGGCCAGAGTAAGAGTCTAAGACCTTAGCTATTAGGCCAGAGTAAGAGTTAAGACCTTAACCAGTAGGCCAGAGTAAGAGTTAAGACCTTAGCTATTAGGCCAGAGTACGAGTCTAAGACCTTAGCTATTAGGCCAGAGTAAGAGTTAAGACCTTAACCAGTAGGCCAGAGAAAGAGTTAAGACCTTAACCTGTAGGCCATAGTACGAGTCTAAGACCTTAGCTATTAGGCCAGAGTAAGAGTTAAGACCTTAATCATTAGGCCAGAGTACGAGTCTAAAACCTTAGCTATTAGGCCACAGTACGAGTCTAAGACCTTAGCTATTAGGCCAGAGTAAGAGTTAAGACCTTAGCTATTAGGCCAGAGTACGAGTCTAAGACCTTAGCTATTAGGCCAGAGTAAGAGTTAAGACCTTAACCATTAAACCAGAGTACGAGTCTAAGACCTTAACCATTAGGCCAGAGTACGAGTCTAAGACCTTAGCTAATAGGCCAGAGTACGAGTTAAGACCGTAGCTATTAGGCCAGAGTAAGAGTTGAGACCTTAGCTATTCAGCCAGAGTAAGAGTTAAGACCTTAACCATTAGGCCAGAGTAAGAGTTAAGACCTTAACCTGTAGGCCAGAGTAAGAGTTAAGACCTTAACAAGTAGGCCAGAGTAAGAGTTAAGACCTTAGCTATTAGGCCAGAGTAAGAGTTAAAACCTTAACCACTAGGCCAGAGTAAGAGTTAAGACCTTAACCAGTAGGCCAGATTAAGAGTTAAGACCTTAACCAGTAGGCCAGAGTAAGAGTCTAAGACCTTAAACATTAGGCCAGAGTACGAGTCTAAGACCTTAGCTATTAGGCCAGAGTAAGAGTTAAGACCTTAACCAGTAGGCCAGAGTAAGAGTTAAGACCTTAGCTATTAGGCCAGAGTAAGAGTTAAGACCTTAACCAGTAGGCCAAAGTACGAGTCTAAGACCTTAGCTATTAGGCAAGAGTAAGAGTTAAGACCTTAACCAGTAGGCCAGAGTACGAGTCTAAGACCTTAGCTATTAGGCCAGAGTAAGGGTTAAGACCTTAACCAGTAGGCCAGAGTAAGAGTTAAGACCCTAACCATTAGGCCAGAGTACGAGTCTAAGACCTTAACCATTAGGCCAGAGTACGAGTCTAAGACCTTAGCTATTAGGCCAGAATAAGAGTTAAAACCTTAGCTATTAGGCCAGAGTAAGAGTTAAGACCTTAACCTTTAGGCCAGAGTACGAGTCTAAGACCTTAGCTATTAGGCCAGAGTAAGAGTTAAGACCTTAGCTATTAGGCCAGAGTAAGAGTTAAGACCTTAACCAGTAGGCCAGAGTACGAGTCTAAGACCTTAGCTATTAGGCCAGAGTACGAGTTAAGACCTTACATATTAGGCAAGAGTAAGAGTTAAGACCTTAGCTATTAGGCTAGAGTAAGAGTTAAGACCTTAACCAGTAGGCCAGAGTAAGAGTTAAGACCTTAACCTGTAGGCCAGAGTAAGAGTCTAAGACCTTAACCAGTAGGCCAGAGTAAAAGTTAAGACCTTAACCTGTAGGCCAGAGTAAGAGTCTAAGACCTTTACCAGTAGGCCAGAGTACGAGTCTAAGACCTTAGCTATTAGGCCAGAATAAGTGTTAAGACCTTAGCTATTAGGCCAGAGTAAGAGTTAAGACCATAACCTTTAGGCCAGAGTACGAGTCTAAGACCTTAGCTATTAGGCCAGAGTAAGAGTTAAGACCTTAACCTGTAGGCCAAATTACGAGTCTAAGACCTTAGCTATTAGGCCAGAGTAAGAGTTAAGACCTTAGCTATTAGGCCAGAGTAAGAGTTAAGACCAAAACCGGTAGGCCAGAGTACGAGTCTAAGACCTTAGCTATTAGGCCAGAGTACGAGTTAAGACCTTAGCTATTAGGCCAGAGTAAGAGTTAAGACCTTAGCTATTAGGCTAGAGTAAGAGTTAAGACCTTAACCAGTAGGCCAGAGTAAGATTTAAGACCTTAACATGTAGGCCAGAGTAAGAGTCTAAGACCTTAACCAGTAGGCCAGAGTAAGAGTTAAGACCTTAACCTGTAGGCCAGAGTAAGAGTCTAAGACCTTTACCAGTAGGCCAGAGTAAGAGTTAAGACCTTAACCATTAGGCCAGAGTAAGAGTTAAGACCTTAACCATTAGGCCAGAGTAAGAGTCTAAGACCGTAGCTATTAGGCCAGAGAAAGAGTTAAGACCTTAACCAGTAGGCCAGAGTAAGAGTTAAGACCTTAGTTATTAGGCCAGAGTACGAGTCTAAGACCTTAGCTATTAGGCCAGAGTAAGAGTTAAGACCTTAACCAGTAGGCCAGAGAAAGAGTTAAGACCTTAATCTGTAGGCCATAGTACGAGTCTAAGACCTTAGCTATTAGGCCAGAGCAAGTGTTAAGACCTTAACCAGTAGGCCAGAGTGAGAGTTAAGACCTTAACCAGTAGGCCAGAGTAAGAGTTAAGACCTTAATCATTAGGCCAGAGTACGAGTCTAAAACCTTAGCTATTAGGCCAGAGAACGAGTCTAAGACCTTAGCTATTAGGCCAGAGAAAGAGTTAAGACCTTAGCTATTAGGCCAGAGTACGAGTCTAAGACCCTAGCTATTACGCCAGAGTAAGAGTTAAGACCTTAACCATTAGGCCAGAGTACGAGTCTAAGACCTTAACCATTAGGCCAGAGTACGAGTCTAAAACCTTAGCTATTAGGCCAGAGTAAGAGTTAAGACCTTAGCTATTAGGCCAGAGTAAGAGTTAAGACCTTAGCTATTAAGCCAGAGTAAGAGTTAAGACCTTAACCCTTAGGCCAGAGTAAGAGTTAAGACCTTAACCTGTAGGCCAGAGTAAGAGTTAAGACCTTAACAAGTAGGCCAGAGTAAGAGTTAAGACCTTAGCTATTAGGCCAGAGTAAGAGTTAAGACCTTAACCATTAGGCCAGAGTAAGAGTTAAGACCATAACCAGTAGGCCAGAGTAAGAGTTAAGACCTTAACCTGTAGGCGAGAGTAAGAGTCTAAGACCTTAACCATTAGGCCAGAGTACGAGTCTAAGACCTTAGCTATTAGGCCAGAGTAAGAGTTAAGACCTTAACAAGTAGGCCAGAATAAGTGTTAAGACGTTAACCAGTAGGCCAGAGTAAGAGTCTAAGACCTTAACCATTAGGCCAGAGTACGAGTCTAAGACCTTAGCTATTAGGCCAGAGTAAGAGTTAAGACCTTAACCAGTAGGCCAGAGTAAGAGTTAAGACCTTAGCTATTAGGCCAGAGTAAGATTTAAGACCTTAACCAGTAGGCCAAAGTACGAGTCTAAGACCTTAGCTATTAGGCCAGAGTAAGAGTTAAGACCTTAACCAGTAGGCCAGAGTACGAGTCTAAGACCTTAGCTATTAGGCCAGAGTAGGAGTTAAGACCTTAACCAGTAGGCCAGAGTAAGAGTTAAGACCCTAACCATTAGGCCAGAGTACGAGTCTAAGACCTTAACCATTAGGCCAGAGTACGAGTCTAAGACCTTAGTTATTAGGCCAGAATAAGAGTTAAAACCTTAGCTATTAGGCCAGAGTAAGAGTAAAGACCTTAACCTTTAGGCCAGAGTACGAGTCTAAGACCTTAGCTATTAGGCCAGAGAAAGAGTTAAGACCTTAGCTATTAGGCCAGAGTACGAGTCTAAGACCCTAGCTATTACGCCAGAGTAAGAGTTAAGACCTTAACCATTAGGCCAGAGTACGAGTCTAAGACCTTAACCATTAGGCCAGAGTACAAGTCTAAAACCTTAGCTATTAGGCCAGAGTAAGAGTTAAGACCTTAGCTATTAGGCCAGAGTAAGAGTTAAGACCTTAGCTATTAAGCCAGAGTAAGAGTTAAGACCTTAACCCTTAGGCCAGAGTAAGAGTTAAGACCTTAACCTGTAGGCCAGAGTAAGAGTTAAGACCTTAACAAGTAGGCCAGAGTAAGAGTTAAGACCTTAGCTATTAGGCCAGAGTAAGAGTTAAGACCTTAACCATTAGGCCAGAGTAAGAGTTAAGACCATAACCAGTAGGCCAGAGTAAGAGTTAAGACATTAACCTGTAGGCGAGAGTAAGAGTCTAAGACCTTAACCATTAGGCCAGAGTACGAGTCTAAGACCTTAGCTATTAGGCCAGAGTAAGAGTTAAGACCTTAACAAGTAGGCCAGAATAAGTGTTAAGACGTTAACCAGTAGGCCAGAGTAAGAGTCTAAGACCTTAACCATTAGGCCAGAGTACGAGTCTAAGACCTTAGCTATTAGGCCAGAGTAAGAGTTAAGACCTTAACCAGTAGGCCAGAGTAAGAGTTAAGACCTTAGCTATTAGGCCAGAGTAAGATTTAAGACCTTAACCAGTAGGCCAAAGTACGAGTCTAAGACCTTAGCTATTAGGCCAGAGTAAGAGTTAAGACCTTAACCAGTAGGCCAGAGTACGAGTCTAAGACCTTAGCTATTAGGCCAGAGTAGGAGTTAAGACCTTAACCAGTAGGCCAGAGTAAGAGTTAAGACCCTAACCATTAGGCCAGAGTACGAGTCTAAGACCTTAACCATTAGGCCAGAGTACGAGTCTAAGACATTAGTTATTAGGCCAGAATAAGAGTTAAAACCTTAGCTATTAGGCCAGAGTAAGAGTTAAGACCTTAACCTTTAGGCCAGAGTACGAGTCTAAGACCTTAGCTATTAGGCCAGAGAAAGAGTTAAGACCTTAGCTATTAGGCCAGAGTACGAGTCTAAGACCCTAGCTATTACGCCAGAGTAAGAGTTAAGACCTTAACCATTAGGCCAGAGTACGAGTCTAAGACCTTAACCATTAGGCCAGAGTACAAGTCTAAAACCTTAGCTATTAGGCCAGAGTAAGAGTTAAGACCTTAGCTATTAGGCCAGAGTAAGAGTTAAGACCTTAGCTATTAAGCCAGAGTAAGAGTTAAGACCTTAACCCTTAGGCCAGAGTAAGAGTTAAGACCTTAACCTGTAGGCCAGAGTAAGAGTTAAGACCTTAACAAGTAGGCCAGAGTAAGAGTTAAGACCTTAGCTATTAGGCCAGAGTAAGAGTTAAGACCTTAACCATTAGGCCAGAGTAAGAGTTAAGACATTAACCTGTAGGCGAGAGTAAGAGTCTAAGACCTTAACCATTAGGCCAGAGTACGAGTCTAAGACCTTAGCTATTAGGCCAGAGTAAGAGTTAAGACCTTAACAAGTAGGCCAGAATAAGTGTTAAGACGTTAACCAGTAGGCCAGAGTAAGAGTCTAAGACCTTAACCATTAGGCCAGAGTACGAGTCTAAGACCTTAGCTATTAGGCCAGAGTAAGAGTTAAGACCTTAACCAGTAGGCCAGAGTAAGAGTTAAGACCTTAGCTATTAGGCCAGAGTAAGAGTTAAGACCTTAACCAGTAGGCCAAAGTACGAGTCTAAGACCTTAGCTATTAGGCCAGAGTAAGAGTTAAGACCTTAACCAGTAGGCCAGAGTAAGAGTTAAGACCTTAGCTATTAGGCCAGAGTAAGAGTTAAAACCTTAACCACTAGGCCAGAGTAAGAGTTAAGACCTTAACCAGTAGGCCAGATTAAGAGTTAAGACCTTAACCAGTAGGCCAGAGTAAGAGTCTAAGACCTTAAACATTAGGCCAGAGTACGAGTCTAAGACCTTAGCTATTAGGCCAGAGTAAGAGTTAAGACCTTAACCAGTAGGCCAGAGTAAGAGTTAAGACCTTAGCTATTAGGCCAGAGTAAGAGTTAAGACCTTAACCAGTAGGCCAAAGTACGAGTCTAAGACCTTAGCTATTAGGCCAGAGTAAGAGTTAAGACCTTAACCAGTAGGCCAGAGTAAGAGTTAAGACCCTAACCATTAGGCCAGAGTACGAGTCTAAGACCTTAACCATTAGGCCAGAGTACGAGTCTAAGACCTTAGCTATTAGGCCAGAATAAGAGTTAAAACCTTAGCTATTAGGCCAGAGTAAGAGTTAAGACCTTAACCTTTAGGCCAGAGTACGAGTCTAAGACCTTAGCTATTAGGCCAGAGTAAGAGTTAAGACCTTAGCTATTAGGCCAGAGTAAGAGTTAAGACCTTAACCAGTAGGCCAGAGTACGAGTCTAAGACCTTAGCTATTAGGCCAGAGTACGAGTTAAGACCTTACATATTAGGCAAGAGTAAGAGTTAAGACCTTAGCTATTAGGCTAGAGTAAGAGTTAAGACCTTAACCAGTAGGCCAGAGTAAGAGTTAAGACCTTAACCTGTAGGCCAGAGTAAGAGTCTAAGACCTTAACCAGTAGGCCAGAGTAAGAGTTAAGACCTTAACCTGTAGGCCAGAGTAAGAGTCTAAGACCTTTACCAGTAGGCCAGAGTAAGAGTTAAGACCTTAACCATTAGGCCAGAGTAAGAGTCTAAGACCTTAGCTATTAGGCCAGAGTAAGAGTTAAGACTAAGCCTGGGCGTTGAACTACGCTCCGTTCGCGGAGCTTGCGATGTTTTGGTAACTTCGCGCTTCGCGTAGATCGCGAAGTTGCAGATTGCTACGCAATCTAGCGCGTAGCGTAGTAAATTTGCTTCCTCGCGTGCTCAATATTCATTCTCGCGCGCGCGGTAATGTCTTACCTTGATTCTGCGATCGCCAACTTGCTTTTCTGTCTGTTTGCGAGCGCCACGAGATTTGTACTATGGCTGCCCAAGCCCGCGAGAGTGTGCGCCCCCGAACACGTCATTGGTGCGCGCGAACTGACTTCCGGCGGCTGTTTTGGTAAGATCGCGATCCCGAACATGGAAAAACTGCAATCTGGCAAAGAATATCTCGCGAGCTTCATAAAACCTTCTCTAAAATGTTCATTTTGCTCAGAAAACTCCTCAGATTGTGATCTTGCTGTAGTCTTTGTGTAAGAAAGAGTCCTTTAATTTTTTTAACACTTTTTTTTCAAGAGGAAGGAAGTGCCCCTGACACTGCAACTTCCTGTTCCTGTCCAGCAGGCTCCTCCCACGTGCTTTGTGCATGTGTTGTTCACTTTCATTTGGATTTGGAGCTGGAAGGATCACTTTTTGTGTCTGTCTGCTGCATCACACCATTTTTTTGGATTTATTTGAGGAATTTTTGATTTGAGATTTAATTTACGACAAGTAAGTTGGAGAATTGGTGTGATTGTTTCATTGGGGCTTGTTTGTACCTACATTTTTCTGGGATTTTTATTGTTTTAAAAAATTATTGTTGTGGTGGGTGGCCTGTACTACTTTCAATATGGGCCTAGTTGTTTTTCTCTGCAATTTCAGCCAGTAGGGTACCCATAGGTCCATGTTTTGTGGTGTCTGTAGAATTTCTACATCATGTAGGGCATGGATGGCATAGGATTGAAATGCTAAACGTGGCTGTGGTGTATTTCACTGTTGGTGTGTGTGTGTGATTTACCTTTGTTGGATGTGTGTGCTTGTGGCCTAGTAGTCTTCCACTAGGCCCAGAGGTAGTCAGCCTCCAAGCTGTGGTGCGTGATTTTGAATGTACAGTTGGTGTTGTCTGGTGATTTTCCTTTACTCCACGGATGGCTTTGGATTTTGTTGCAAAAGGTGTGTTTGGGGTGCAATAGCATTTTTTGGGTGTGTGCTAAACAAATTGGGCTATTTTGGCCTGCATTTAAGGCAAGGGATTCAGCTCGCGAACTTTCGGTAACTCTGCACAGCGCGACAACGCGGACTTACAGTTTTCGTCATTTTTGCGCTTGCAATATGCGTGTTCGCGCACGCGAGAAAGCCTTTTTGTACAGTTCGCGATCCCGAACATGCAGCTTTTGCAATCTGGCAAACAATATCTCGCGAGCAACATAGACCCTTCTCGAAAACGCTTTTTTGTGCATTTCTGCACAAAAAACTCCTCAGGCTGTCATTGAGCTGTAGGTTTGGAGCAGGGAGAAGCTGTTATTTGTCTGGAAACCATTTTTATGAGAGGGATTAAGTTCCACAGACACTCCAACTTCCTCTTCCTGTCCTTTCCAATCACTTTCTTGTGTGTTATTGTGGTGAGGGGGCTGGGCATGTGTGTGGCGGCCATTTTGGGAAGGCATGCATTGTGCCTTTGCCATAGGCGTCCATTGACTGTCTCCCATTTCTTGTGGTTGTTGTGGGTGTGTGGCGGCCATTTTGTGAAGCCATCCAAGCAGTGTGCTTGCTTTTGCCATCCGGAAGGAAGTGCCCCTGACACTGCAACTTCCTGTTCCTGTCCAGCAGGCTCCTCCCACGTGCTTTGTGCATGTGTTGTTCACTTTCATTTGAATTTGGAGCTGGAAGGATCACTTTTTGTGTCTGTCTGCTGCATCACACCATTTTTTTGGATTTATTTGAGGAATTTTTGATTTGAGATTTAATTTACGACAAGTAAGTTGGAGAATTGGTGTGATTGTTTCATTGGGGCTTGTTTGTACCTACATTTTTCTGGGATTTTTATTGTTTTAAAAAATTATTGTTGTGGTGGGTGGCCTGTACTACTTTCAATATGGGCCTAGTTGTTTTTCTCTGCAATTTCAGCCAGTAGGGTACCCATAGGTCCATGTTTTGTGGTGTCTGTAGAATTTCTACATCATGTAGGGCATGGATGGCATAGGATTGAAATGCTAAACGTGGCTGTGGTGTATTTCACTGTTGGTGTGTGTGTGTGATTTACCTTTGTTGGATGTGTGTGCTTGTGGCCTAGTAGTCTTCCACTAGGCCCAGAGGTAGTCAGCCTCCAAGCTGTGGTGCGTGATTTTTAATGTACAGTTGGTGTTGTCTGGTGATTTTCCTTTACTCCACGGATGGCTTTGGATTTTGTTGCAAAAGGTGTGTTTGGGGTGCAATAGCATTTTTTGGGTGTGTGCTAAACAAATTGGGCTATTTTGGCCTGCATTTAAGGCAAGGGATTCAGCTCGCGAACTTTCGGTAACTCTGCACAGCGCGACAACGCGGACTTACAGTTTTCGTCATTTTTGCGCTCGCAGTATGCGTGTTCGCGCACGCGAGAAAGCCTTTTTGTACAGTTCGCGATCCCGATCACGCAGCTTTTGCAATCTGGCAAACAATATCTCGCGAGCAACATAGACCCTTCTCGAAAACGCTTTTTTGTGCATTTCTGCACAAAAAACTCCTCAGGCTGTCATTGAGCTGTAGGTTTGGAGCAGGGAGAAGCTGTTATTTGTCTGGAAACCATTTTTATGAGAGGGATTAAGTTCCACAGACACTCCAACTTCCTCTTCCTGTCCTTTCCAATCACTTTCTTGTGTGTTATTGTGGTGGGGGGGCTGGGCATGTGTGTGGCGGCCATTTTGGGAAGGCATGCATTGTGCCTTTGCCATAGGCGTCAATTGACTGTCTCCCATTTCTTGTGGTTGTTGTGGGTGTGTGGCGGCCATTTTGTGAAGCCATCCAAGCAGTGTGCTTGCTTTTGCCATCCGGAAGGAAGTGCCCCTGACACTGCAACTTCCTGTTCCTGTCCAGCAGGCTCCTCCCACGTGCTTTGTGCATGTGTTGTTCACTTTCATTTGGATTTGGAGCTGGAAGGATCACTTTTTGTGTCTGTCTGCTGCATCACACCATTTTTTTGGATTTATTTGAGGAATTTTTGATTTGAGATTTAATTTACGACAAGTAAGTTGGAGAATTGGTGTGATTGTTTCATTGGGGCTTGTTTGTACCTACATTTTTCTGGGATTTTTATTGTTTTAAAAAATTATTGTTGTGGTGGGTGGCCTGTACTACTTTCAATATGGGCCTAGTTGTTTTTCTCTGCAATTTCAGCCAGTAGGGTACCCATAGGTCCATGTTTTGTGGTGTCTGTAGAATTTCTACATCATGTAGGGCATGGATGGCATAGGATTGAAATGCTAAACGTGGCTGTGGTGTATTTCACTGTTGGTGTGTGTGTGTGATTTACCTTTGTTGGATGTGTGTGCTTGTGGCCTAGTAGTCTTCCACTAGGCCCAGAGGTAGTCAGCCTCCAAGCTGTGGTGCGTGATTTTGAATGTACAGTTGGTGTTGTCTGGTGATTTTCCTTTACTCCACGGATGGCTTTGGATTTTGTTGCAAAAGGTGTGTTTGGGGTGCAATAGCATTTTTTGGGTGTGTGCTAAACAAATTGGGCTATTTTGGCCTGCATTTAAGGCAAGGGATTCAGCTCGCGAACTTTCGGTAACTCTGCACAGCGCGACAACGCGGACTTACAGTTTTCGTCATTTTTGCGCTCGCAATATGCGTGTTCGCGCACGCGAGAAAGCCTTTTTGTACAGTTCGCGATCCCGAACACGCAGCTTTTGCAATCTGGCAAACAATATCTCGCGAGCAACATAGACCCTTCTCGAAAACGCTTTTTTGTGCATTTCTGCACAAAAAACTCCTCAGGCTGTCATTGAGCTGTAGGTTTGGAGCAGGGAGAAGCTGTTATTTGTCTGGAAACCATTTTTATGAGAGGGATTAAGTTCCACAGACACTCCAACTTCCTCTTCCTGTCCTTTCCAATCACTTTCTTGTGTGTTATTGTGGTGGGGGGGCTGGGCATGTGTGTGGCGGCCATTTTGGGAAGGCATGCATTGTGCCTTTGCCATAGGCGTCCAAACTTGTGGCCTAGTCGTACAGTAGGCCCAGGGGTACAACTCAGCAATCATCACGGCGGGTTTTTTTTCCTTGCTATTCTTCTTCCTAAGTGTACACTACACAGTACAAATACAACAGGATCCCTGGCCTTGTCAGTCTCTTAATGGCTGGCTATACTGTTGATGTTGTTCACTGACTGCATGAAATTTAATAATTGTGATGACCACCCACGAGACAATAATAAATTATATATTATATTATGGATCTTTTGACTGATGTTCTTCTGGCTTTTTTGCTTTTAGGTGCACAAAAGACAGAGGTGTGTCATCATCATCCACTGTTGTGGTGCCAGACCGACGTCCTGCTGCTGTAGTGTACACAACGTGACGTGTCAGCGACCTGACCAGGCATCTCTGCAACTTGTGCAACTGAGTGCTGTTTTGACATCTGTTGAAGATGCCCCCAAAGAAAGCAGGTAGCACGTCCTCCGGTACCAAGAAAGTTGCCATGGAGAAGAAGGAACAGAAGAAGAAGGAAGTGTCACTTAAGTCTGGTGTGCCTCCCAAAACCTTTTTTGGTTCAACAAAAATGAGGCCTGCAGCAGCGGTGTCGGGGGGGCAAGCTGGGGGCAGCACCTCCACATCAGTGGGCCCAACCCACCAACCCATGCCCAAGCAGATGAGTGTGGAAGAGGTAGCCAGCCTTATGGTAGAAAGCAGTGATGCTGAGCCTGAACTAAACTTATCGCTATCTCAAAGTAGTACACAATCCACGCAGGAGGGAACATCATCAACACAGCAGATAAGTGGTCAACAGCCGCAGCTACCGCCCGCAATAGTAGCTGTTCCTCCTGAAGTAGGGGCAGTTCAGGAAATTGAGCCTCATGCAGAGGAAGAAGAGGAAGCCACTCCTTTAGAAGTTGCATTGGCTTTTAAATCCCCAGCAAGGAAAAGGAGGGTTAGTATATCAAGTTCTTCACCAAGCCCCCCTTCTGATGATCTAGATGTCACTTGGAAGCCACAAACAGAGTCTGAGAGGGAAACACATCACAAGAGCAGGCATGGCAAAAGGAAGGTTCCAGAAAGCCTTACACTTATGGATGTTGATGTAGAAGAGCAGGTTGATGATGATGATGAGCCAGTCATCACAAACATCACTCCCGGGCCTGAGGAGATGGAGAGCAACATTTTTACATTATCCAAAATGGATGCGAGGGATGTAGCACGCATACCTCCAACACAGGTAACACCAACACGACCTCCAGCTTCCATATTTACATTAGCAAAGGGCCGGCAGCGTCCTACATCAAGCACAACAAGCACCACCTCAGCAGAAGTAGGTAGTGGTCCTGCACAGAGTCAAATTCAACACACACCCTCCAGTTCATCCGGCATTGGAAGTGGGAGTGGCACCTCCAGCAGGAGACAAAAGTTAAGCTCCCCAGTGTGGGACTACTTTACGGTTAGCCCAAAGGAGGAGAACATTGCTGTATGCTCCGTTTGTCATTCCTCTGTTAGCCGTGGACAGCTTGGTACAAACTATGGTACCGGAGGCCAAATGACCCATCTGAAAAAACACCACGCAATCCAGTGGGAGGAGCACCTTAGGCTCATCAAAACTGGAGCCATTGCTGTTGGGCATAAACGAGAAGAAAGTCCGCTCACGGTGGAACAGGAAGAAGAGGGAGACATTCTCTGTGCTAGTGGTACACAAAGTAACCCTGTCCCCAGCACTGCAGTGGTAACGCCCACATCCTCAGCCACATCTCATTGGCACAAGAGTAAGAGCCAGCCTGAGACACCAAGGAGTACTGCTGGGCAAAAAAGTGCGACGTCGACCACAGGAAGGAATACCATGCAGCCTACCATTCTTAGCATGTTTAGTAGGCCGGAGGGGCAGTACGAACGCAATCACCCAATAGCACGTTTGTACAATGCTAAGCTGGCAAAAATGTTAGCACTGGACCTTCTCCCTTTTTCTTTTGTTGAAGGGGTGGGTTTTCTTGAGTTTGTGACCACCATCTGCCCAAAATGGAAAGTTCCCAGCCGCTACTATTTTGCAAGAGTTGCTGTTCCAGCACTACATCACGACGTGCTGGAATTGCTTTGAAAAGCCTTAAAACAGAGTGCTGTTCAGAGTAAACACCTGACAACAGACATGTGGACCAGTTGCCAAGCCACTGATTACATGTGCATCACTGCACACTGGGTCTCTTTTTCGGGTGTTAAAGATAAGATATCTGACGGCGTTGTTGACACCGCTGAGATTTTTAAAGACACTCGCAAACATGCAACTGTAGCCATGTTTGCAATGGAGAAATCTCATACTGCTGCTAACATTTTGGATGAGTTTAACAGCAAGGTGTTGGAGTGGCTGCGACCAAGAGGTCTTACCATTGGTTTTGTTGCCACGGACAATGGCAGTAATGTAGTTCGGGCCATGAAAGATGGTGGGTATTTCAGGGTGCCATGTTTGGCACACTGCATTAACATTGTTGTGCAAGACTTTCTGAAAAATGAAAGCAAAGTCAGCAGCTTACTGACCACCTGCAGAAGAATATGCACACATTTCAACCATTCTTTTAAAGCCCGGAAGGAGCTGAGGGTGATTCAACGTGAGCATAAAATGCCAGTCAAAGCACTCATCCAAGAGGTGCCAACACGTTGGAACTCAACGTATTACATGCTTGAGCGTCTGTTTGAGCAGTATATACCACTTAATGCTTATGTCATGAAAAGGTCAGGGGATCCTACAGTGAAAGGCATGAGAGTTGAGATGACCCAATGGGACCTTGTCAAAAGCCTGACAGAGATGCTACTTCCTTTTGAGGTCTTCACCCGTGAAGTGAGCCGGGAGGACTGTACTATGGGCCAAGCTATCCCATTGTTGTACATGCTAGAGCAACAGCTGAAGGATGTGGCAGAAATGTACGCAGATGTGGATGACAAAGTAGAAGCACATTCTTTGGCAGACACCTTATCCGCTCGCTTATCTCACAATACAAGGCTTCAAAATAACATTCTGTCAGATCCACATTACATTACTGCCTCAATTTTGGATCCACGTTACAAATTATTGCTGCGCAGTAATGAAGTCATTCCTTTTTCAGAATTGAATGTTGCCCAGTACAAAACTTGGATAGCTGAGGAAGCCACTGAGTTTGAAAACGAAAGGATCTTCATTAAAGGCCCGCCCCTCCAGGTCAGAAAAAGTACTGCAGGGCACCCAGAACGAAGTTCTACTTCAGAAGCCAAGAGCAGTGCGTTTGCCTCCCAGCAGTCAACACTGCCAGCAGCAATAACATCAACAGCACCAACAGGATCATCAGGCACATTTCCAAAAACGGCAGGGGATTGGTTTCTACGGAAAGGGTATTGCACATCAATGACTGATGCAAAGGCAAAAGAGGCCCAGGAAATCGGAGCACCCCTGAACATTGAGCGGATGGTTCAGGCCTATCTAGATGACACAACAGAGGTCTACATGGAGCAAAGCCCATTGGTGTATTGGTATGGGAAAAGAAGCCAATGGCCAGTGCTCAGCAGGCTGGCGATAAAGTATGTGGCTTGCCCTGTTGCAAGTGTCTCTTCAGAGCGTGTTTTCAGTGCTGCTGGTGCCATTGTTACTGTCAAAAGGACCAGTCTCTCACCCAAAAGTGTTGAGAGGTTAACCATGATCAAAATGAATCAACACTTTATACCACCAGAGTACAAAATACGTGAATCACAGGAGGAAGAGGAGAGTGACTTTGATGACATAAGTAGTGGATTGTTAGACGTAGTGCTGTCCGAACCACCAGAGTTTGAGGACGAGCTCCTCTTCCCTGACAACTAGGCTTTCAAATTGTTCTCCCTTCCTTTATTTGTGTGTGACTGTGTGTATCTGTTTTTCTGGTTCAAAATCTACATTCACAACAATGCCATCAACAGTCTCCTTTTTTTATTTCCCTATTGGAGTTGCACGTCTGTGCATAACTGTCCACTCCACTCCTCAGGGTCCTGCTCCATGTTCCGTACTCTCCCTAAGTACATTTCAAGCAAGTCAGACATTGGATGGAGATGGAGAATAGTACAATACATGTTGCCTCTAACAGTCCCTCCATAAGAAGTGAAACGTGACTCCACCTATATTCCATTTTGTTTCCAATCCGAAAGAAACTCATCACTGACTGGCAGAAGGCTAGGCAGGCATCAGATCAGACAGCCAAAGAGAACACCAAGACAGGTAATGAGTGATTATTGTGAATGATGGTGGCATGCATTGCATTGGATGCTGGCTCACTACGAAGAATTGTGCATGCCATGAAGTAGAACTATACTAGTTTACCGACAAAGTACAAGTGACTCAGGTGTGGTGACAGTTAATGTTTCCTTGCTGTTTAATAATGACCACATTGTACTCCTACCACTGCAGGTGCCGGCCAATATCCGTTGCAATTTGGTAATATGGAATATATTATAAACTTAATCAGTCACTACAGACTGAGTTGGTGTTGGAGAATACGTACCACACGGTCACCATCATTGAGGATGCTGAGCATACTATCTTTGCACACAGTCAGTTGGATTGGAGAAAATGTATGGAATAACGGCGTTTGATGGGCTGACATAAAAGGTAAAAAGTTTGAACAAGAACCACAGCAGACCTAGGCTAGATGTCCTTGTAGTGGTGTGGACTGGAGTAGAGTGTTGTGGTATGACGGACAGTGGCGCATTGATTTAGTCACTTCATTGGGAAAATTCTAGGTTGCTGCAGTGCATTTGACATTTCTCTGGCTCGGTCAAAATGTAAGTAAGGGGTAGGGTGCCTGGCCTGTGCCGCGGTTCTCCTGTCCTGTGGCTGTGCTGGCTCCTGAATCCTGTCCCGTTGTTGTTGTACCTTAATGCTTGCTGTAGAGTAGACACACTATGTAGCCTATCCAAGCTGCCTCAGTCTGAAAGTGTTCTCTCCAGAGTGTTGTCTTGCACTCCACTGTAATTGAGTTTATTGTTGTAAAGGCTGTAATTTTTCAATACCCCGTTTGTTTTTCCATCTACACTTACAGGCCGGCCGGCCCTTTACCCTGTGCTACAGTGGGAGAAACGACTCACACGTACCTTACCAATACGCATCAGGCAGGCAGTGATACCCAAGATTGATGTGCGGAGTGTCCATGGAAGGGAGGACCAAGGAGAATGACGAGAATGATGCAACTCCTCATTTGGACCAGGATAATACAGTAACTTTAGTATCATCATTCGTCTTTACATTTATTTGCTTGCTTTTTTCTCTTTAATCATTACGACTGTGTGTTGTGGTTTGTTTGTTAATTGATCCAACTTTTTTTTAGTTTCCTTAGCTAGCTTGAAAAATGAAAGTAAGCCCGGTAGAGCAGGTAATTGGGTTCGGTCTGAGCTCTGAGGGCGTCAGACAGGCAAGGCAAATTTCAATTTCGTCCCTGACTGTACTGTCTCATTGGGTCATAGTAGTTATAGTACAACTCATTATCTCATTAACCATCAAGTTATCCTCCTCAGCATGCATGCATTTGCTTTCTCTCACTTCATACTTTGATTTCTTTGATAATGGATCATGGTCGTCTTACAAGATTGTGTTTTACTTTTGTTGTGTCCATGCATATTGTCTGTTTTTCTTTCTCAAACCTTTCCCAAAACCCCACTTCCCATCCAATCATCAATCCCTAACCCTCTTCCCCCGGGCTGTGTGATTTATATTGAGGTGTGATGTGATGACTATGTACACCAATTGATCACACGCTTGCTGGGGCAGATGTGGTGAAAGCAACAGTAATTCAATTTCAACTAAGGCAGGGCAAGGATCTTCTTCTGCTTGACCACCCATGCTGTAGTTTACTTTGTGTTCTGTTCCACTCCTCCTCCCTGAGTCTCAGTCAAGTGACTTTCTCTTTCTTTTTTCAAACGCTATTGCCAGTGTCTACTACTACCACCACTATAATGGCATCTACTCCGTCAATTTGAGAAACCAACCATGCAGCCATCAGTGTGCCGAACTTCATCATCAATCACAGGTAAGATAAGTTTGGTGGGAGGTATGGACTAGGAGGAGAGACTGACAGTACTATGACAATTAAAAATAACTCAGTGAGGGGTACTGCATCTATCGGTTTGTGTGTTACAAAATCGGCAGATCTTTTAAATCAAACACTGGCTGTGGGCATGCAGCAGCACGGAAACAAAGTAAACAACCATGTAACTTACATTGAATTCAGAAAACTGTAACCCACCACAAAAAACATTAACATCATATAAATAAATAGTAAGTATATTTTTAATATCCCCTAACAAAAATAAACTATCCCGCTCTGACCTAACCCACCCCCCTCCCTAACCCCAACGAAACAAAAGTCCAAAGTCCCAATGTCCGTTGAAATCCCCAACGCCCACAAACCCACCCACCAACAAAAGGAATTAAAAAAGGGGCAAACGATGAGGTCCTCTACTGTCGGCGGGCCTTAAGGTGTTTGTCCACCAGGATCTTGACCCGCTCCTCCATGTTCTCCTCCCAGCGGGCCATCCGGCGGAGCAGCTGGCGGCGAAATGCCCTAAAGTTGCTTCCAGGGTGGGGGGCAGCAGTGCTGGAAATCGAGGCGCGGCGGCGGGCAAATGCCGGACCACGGCGCCGTGAAAGTGGAGGCCGGGCCTGACTGGGGCCCGGGGCATTGGAGGAGGCTGCAGCTTCAGCCGCCTCCTCCTCCTCCTCCTCCTGAGCCACCAGCCGGCGATAATGCTCGCAGATGGCCTCCAGTTTCCGGCGCCGGGCCCTAGCGGCCAACTCCTTCCTTGATGGTTTTTTGGAAGGAGTATCATCTATATCAAAAAAGAACAAGAACATGTTGGAGCCAATACTCTTAGCAAAACAGGAACACTAATCATTCAACACATAGTGTCACAGTATCACTAGCAAGCACAGTTAATAACATTTGGTATTTGGTGCTGGGGTAAGTATCTCTAATCCTACTTCCTTGGACTCTAACATTTGTGACCGTTTCAGACATTATTTATAAATATAATCGTACTATGTATGTACTGCGGTACACCAGTCGTGCTGTTCTTATCTGTAGTTTAGCCCAATTACATAACCTTGTTGTAGGCGGCATGCCAGGTCCATCAGCTAAGCTTGCACCCAAGAGAAACAGATATGAGCCACATGATGATGCAGACTCACGTTACTTTTATTTACTACTACTGTCTGCAGGTGGGGAAGCTCATCTTTTTGTCTGACGCCTTACGGCCGTTGGCACTGGTCATACTCTGTTACATGAGGGCAAATGGCATGCACAATTTCACTTACACCCTACCATGGGTACTACAAAAAGGCTGATTATTTATTTATCGGATCCAACGATCATTGCTTATATTCATATTATAGATGCTGCTAGTGCTAATACGATATACGACATCAGGTCGGTAGCGGTCGGTGGTGGGAGTGCTGCCGGTCGGTGACGTGGGAAGGTGCAGGGTGGGGATAGTAAACGATGGATTAAGGACATTCACAGGTAATTAAAGAATACATTAAAAAAAAAACATTGCTGCACACAGTAGCACACACTGCATCGCATTCGGCGGTGCAGTGCGCACCTTGAAAATAGTTTAATTTATTTTTATGTTGATTACCTGTATTTGGCCGTAACAGTAATACACAGTTTACTCGCCAGTGCCACCCACCCGTCCCCTCCCCATGTTGCCGCCCGCCAACAATCCCACCACCAACCGCTACTGCAGAGGGTACATTGCTTTCATTGCTTGTGTAACCAATATACATAAACATTAAACAACAGATAGGCCACCCTTTGCAGGCTGGCTGCCCCAATCGAAAATACATTAATAATAATAGGTAGGGAGTGGTCCCCAGAGTGGGAGGAAGGGGTTTCCGCTTGATAATATATGACGTGCTTGCAAACTACTGCAAGTGTACTGTATGCTCATAATACTACCTTGATTCCTCTAGGCTTTGCTACTGTCGCGCAGTTTCTGTTACATTTTCTTCAAGGTAAGAATCTCCAGTGACACTTTCCACCTATACTGTCTCTTGGTGATAGTACATCCAGGCATACATCCATTAAAGTAAACGTCTATCCTTTTGTATATATCTCTTAACAAACCTTAGTTGGTTTCACCAACAAACACCCATGCTTCTGCTCCTTCCTTCCTTGCCTTGGCTTTGAGTTTGAACCAAAAACACCGCTGATTCTTGCTATCTAGTACTATCCACCCATACTGTGTCGCCCACCCAGGCAGGCATTCTTTCACCTTCCACCCATCCTTCAACAACCCATGCATCTGATCTTATTACTATCAGACTCCTATACATGCTTCCAACAACATATCCTTCTCTGCCGGTCAGTCATATTGTTTATCTCGCCCGTCCTTCCACCCTTAGTGCTTTCCCTCTATGTTCAACACATCCATGAAGGTCATCTGATCTGAGTTTGTCTTCTCCATAAAACATTCACAGCTGATTTTGGAATCAAATAGAAGAGGCCATTGGTTACTCTACTCACGCTGGTAATGCTACGTAAAGGGTGTCTTCTTCAACCGTTGTATAATGTCGCACAGTACAGTGAAATAGTGAACACAGTTCCATCTAGCTGTAATGTCAAGAAGTAATGAATATAACTCACCGCCGCCGGCCACTGCTGCTGGATCCCCCCTGGGCCCTGTGTCTCCTGCAGGTGCCGCCAGTTCGCCTGCCCCCTCCGAAATGGCCGCATCGCTGGCCCCGACGGCACTGGTGGATGGTAGTGTGCCTAGAAAAAAGCATCAAATTTTTTAGATGCCTGTAAACCTCCCCCTATTTTAAGTGTTCACTTGGAACATTGAACAAAAAGTTAATGCGATGCAACATACATCAGCACTAGACAGTAAGTACAGTCAGTAGACAGACACTAGTAGGATATGGTTCCACTTCCTAGGGTCATCTAGTCCTACTCTACTCTTTTGAAAGTTAGCCTGAGCCATGAGTAACCCTTTTAGATTCATCATGTCGACTACTACTCTTTTGGTGCATATTATACCTGCCAGCGTATTCATGTGCAGTAGATGCCTTTAAGGCCGCTTGACTGTTGCGTACAAGTGAAGAGGTCGAAAAAAAACAACATATTGACTTTGTTTAGTTTATATTGCTTAGCCATCACACATACATGTTACACTTTTTGGCATGACTGCAAAATGCTAGCATCATTCACCAGTATACTATCTAACGGCTAACTCGCAGTGTTTTTCTCATATATCATAGGCGAAAGATTCCCTTCTACAAACCAGAGATTTACAGAGCATAGTGGATGCAAGATGATGTAACCGGTATTTCTACGTTCTACGGTGAGGGATCTTCCACAATTATAAAGATCTTGGCTCTTGTTCTTGTTGTCAATCATGCACTTGTAAATGTTTACTGTTTTAATGTTAGGCTTTTTGCTGGCTTATTGACTATGGCTGTCGTAAATTAAATTTCATATTAACGATGTACAGAGTTTGATACTTGTTTCAAATAAACCTTTGGAACTTACACATAGACTCTGTGGTATTTGGTGTGGTGGAGTGGACTTACACAAGTGTGTGAGCAAAATGGTGTTTGTTATTATGTTCTGGATTGTCTCTGTCTCCGTCATCATCAACATTGTGTATCGTCTTCGTGGGGGGGTCGGGAGTGGGACCCTAATGTGAGACACTATAGCTAGTCTGTTAGGGGATCCTGGGTTTTTCGGACTGAGGTGTGATCAGTAAGATCCAACCTCCCATCACCACTATCCTATTTTGTTGTGCATAGTTCTGTATGTGGCTCTGCAGAATCATAGACAATAGTAGTATCATGTACTATCCAATCAAAAATACTAGTCAAATATCTGGTTGGGCATTTTGTTTGTGGTAATTGTCAAAGCCTCAACATTGAGAAGACTTGAAGAGGACAACCCAAAGGACAGGACCCAGTGGCTAGAGCTATTGGTCAATCAGAGTTTTATTGTTGCAAAGAAAACCTTCTATTAAAGAGTGGGCAACTGTGCAAGCTTCGCTACACACAGAGTAATAATAGTAATAGTAGTAGTAGTAGTAGTAGTAGCACAGAGAGTCATAGCAGAGGGAGTTAGAAGCAACTTCGAGGCAGGGATAAACAGAATTAGTAAACAGATAGTCAAGGTCAAAGAAGTAAGCTTTTGTAAAAAAGAGATTCAGAAAGTGGAACCATAATTTAGAGTTGGGGAAAAAAAAGATGCAGTAACATAACATTTAGGGAAATATAAATGTCAATCTAACCAATGGAGGACTTACTGGGGCCAGCTGCAGGAGCCTCAGTAGAGGAGAGGTCCTGGGGTTCCCCCGCCGACTCCGACCCCGTCTTCTTGCCCCTGGGTGGTGCTGATGATCATGTAAAATATAATAGAGAAAGAGACCAACATTAAGGAGTGCTGTGAGAAAAATAATAAATCATTTGGAAAAACAATAAGTCAAAGAACATTTTAGGAAACAACAAGTGCAATAAAATTGCCCTATCTAATCAGATGGATCGACTACTGGCTGCTTCCTAGTGCATTTACGGATCGTCTACTTATTTATGAACAATCCAGTGTTCCTTGATCATTCTGATTCCAAATACTAACAAAGCCGAGTAAGTACCACCTGACCTACACCACCTATTCCAGACGGGCCAATTGTTCACTAAGTCTGCACTTGAATTTTTTTCAGCCATCAAATGCATAGATGATGAGATGGAGGACACATGCATAGTTGCATACATTAGTGCATACATACAACAAATTGTGGGTTGGTTGCATAATGCTGATCTAGTTCTGCTACTGACTGACCATGCTAAGCCTACCACACACTAAACAAAGTACAAAAGGTTCGACGGAGGACTGGGGTAAGCAGCACTCAGTGACAGAGGATGCGTCACGCAGACCGCATAAAACAATTAGTAACTACTACTAACAAACTAAACCTAGTATCCAATATCCATCCACCACTATTTCACAGTAGGACAATGGAAGGACTAGAGTCTCTCTAGCAAATCGCATTACCTAACTTCAGTTCTGTAAAGTAAACTCTTACATAATCAGCATCAGCACAAGCTAGCACAAACTACGTTGCAAACAAGTAAGAGTACCACCGTGCACCTGGGTCCTTAAATCAAAGAACATTTTGCTTTTTGGAACGTAATACCAGCAACGCTTGGCACGCAGCAGTAATCTTGTTGTTCATCTAATTTAATATACACAATCAGTTACTCACCAAGCCCGATGACCTCGACACCTAGCAGGTCCAACAGGTCCTGCTCCCGGTCCAGGATGTCGGACCACCGGTGAGCTAGCTGGTTGTGGGTGCGCCGGATCCCAGTGCACCGGAACACGGCCCGGCGCACCTTCGCCCACCGACGGTGCCGCTCCTGGGTAGCGTACCCGGAGCCGGGCCTGCCGCCTGCTGCCAAGGTCAAGGGGAGGAGGCGCTGGATGAAAAAAACAAGAGCCGCCACCTCCTCCTCCCCAAACAGTTGCCGGGCCTGCACCCCTGCAGGACGCATTCTGCCGCAAGGCAGGCAGCGCTTCTCTGCGCCTGCAGGTCCCTTGCCCTTGGGACTTGGTGTGCCCTTGGCCATGGTTCTGGGGTGGGTGGGAGGCGGAAAAGAAAAGTCCGAAGGGGAAAAAAAGTTAGGGGGAAGAAGATAGAAAGAACTTTATAAAAGTAACAAAAACACAGTAAAAGTAGAAATAAAATGCAAAATATAAACTGAGGCAAACAGAGAGATAGATAATAACTAAAAAAAGTCAGGAAAAAGGCTTTAAAGACAAAGGATTGCTGAGATAAAGGGAGGATACAAAAGTAGGCCCAGAAACATGGCATACAGTGAAAAACAAGATGGCCGCGCCCATTCGCGACCGCGTGGGTAAGTTCACGCGATATTTCTCGCGAACATGTACAATTTATCGCGAACAAGTAAAATGCGCTCCCGAACACGTCAATGCACATCGCGAACACGCTATCCGCGACCCGGAACAGGAAATAAGGCATCGCGAGCGGGCGGGACTATAGAAAAACAAGATGGCCGCGCCCATTGGCGACCGCATGGGTAAGATCGCGAGATATATCCCCGAGCATGCAAACAGTTCCCCGAACATGCTTACCGCGCTCGCGAACAAGAAAAAGCCATCGCGAACAGGTTGCCACAAGCAACTACGCAAGCTCGCGAAGCTTCGCGAAGGTCGCGTAGTGCAATGACATCTTCGCGAAGCTTCGCGAAGCGCGACTACGCGAACTACGCCCAGGGTTAGTTAAGACCTTAACCAGTAGGCCAGAGTAAGAGTTAAGACCTTAGCTATTAGGCCAGAGTACGAGTCTAAGACCTTAGCTATTAGGCCAGAGTAAGAGTTAAGACCTTAACCAGTAGGCCAGAGAAAGAGTTAAGACCTTAACCTGTAGGCCATAGTACGAGTCTAAGACCTTAGCTATTATGCCAGAGTAAGAGTTAAGACCTTAATCATTAGGCCAGAGTACGAGTCTAAAACCTTAGCTATTAGGCCACAGTACGAGTCTAAGACCTTAGCTATTAGGCCAGAGTAAGAGTTAAGACCTTAGCTATTAGGCCAGAGTACGAGTCTAAGACCTTAGCTATTAGGCCAGAGTAAGAGTTAAGACCTTAACCATTAAACCAGAGTACGAGTCTAAGACCTTAACCATTAGGCCAGAGTACGAGTCTAAGACCTTAGCTAATAGGCCAGAGTACGAGTTAAGACCTTAGCTATTAAGCCAGAGTAAGAGTTAAGACCTTAACCATTAGGCCAGAGTAAGAGTTAAGACCTTAACTTGTAGGCCAGAGTAAGAGTTAAGACCTTAACAAGTAGGCCAGAGTAAGAGTTAAGACCTTAGCTATTAGGCCAGAGTAAGAGTTAAAACCTTAACCACTAGGCCAGAGTAAGAGTTAAGACCTTAACCAGTAGGCCAGATTAAGAGTTAAGACCTTAACCAGTAGGCCAGAGTAAGAGTCTAAGACCTTAACCATTAGGCCAGAGTACGAGTCTAAGACCTTAGCTATTAGGCCAGAGTAAGAGTTAAGACCTTAACCAGTAGGCCAGAGTAAGAGTTAAGACCTTAACCAGTAGGCCAGAGTACGAGTCTAAGACCTTAGCTATTAGGCCAGAGTAAGAGTTAAGACCTTAACCAGTAGGCCAGAGTACGAGTCTAAGACCTTAACCATTAGGCCAGAGTACGAGTCTAAGACCTTAGCTATTAGGCCAGAATAAGTGTTAAGACCTTAGCTATTAGGCCAGAGTAAGAGTTAAGACCTTAACCTTTAGGCCAGAGTACGAGTCTAAGACCTTAGCTATTAGGCCAGAGTAAGAGTTAAGACCTTAACCTGTAGGCCATATTACGAGTCTAAGACCTTAGCTATTAGGCCAGAGTAAGAGTTAAGACCTTAGCTATTAGGCCAGAGTAAGAGTTAAGACCAAAACCGGTAGGCCAGAGTACGAGTCTAAGACCTTAGCTATTAGGCCAGAGTACGAGTTAAGACCTTAGCTATTAGGCCAGAGTAAGAGTTAAGACCTTAGCTATTAGGCTAGAGTAAGAGTTAAGACCTTAACCAGTAGGCCAGAGTAAGATTTAAGACCTTAACATGTAGGCCAGAGTAAGAGTCTAAGACCTTAACCAGTAGGCCAGAGTAAGAGTTAAGACCTTAACCTGTAGGCCAGAGTAAGAGTCTAAGACCTTTACCAGTAGGCCAGAGTAAGAGTTAAGACCTTAACCATTAGGCCAGAGTAAGAGTTAAGACCTTAACCATTAGGCCAGAGTAAGAGTCTAAGACCTTAGCTATTAGGCCAGAGAAAGAGTTAAGACCTTAACCAGTAGGCCAGAGTAAGAGTTAAGACCTTAGTTATTAGGCCAGAGTACGAGTCTAAGACCTTAGCTATTAGGCCAGAGTAAGAGTTAAGACCTTAACCAGTAGGCCAGAGAAAGAGTTAAGACCTTAATCTGTAGGCCATAGTACGAGTCTAAGACCTTAGCTATTAGGCCAGAGCAAGTGTTAAGACCTTAACCAGTAGGCCAGAGTGAGAGTTAAGACCTTAACCAGTAGGCCAGAGTAAGAGTTAAGACCTTAATCATTAGGCCAGAGTACGAGTCTAAAACCTTAGCTATTAGGCCAGAGTACGAGTCTAAGACCTTAGCTATTAGGCCAGAGAAAGAGTTAAGACCTTAGCTATTAGGCCAGAGTACGAGTCTAAGACCCTAGCTATTACGCCAGAGTAAGAGTTAAGACCTTAACCATTAGGCCAGAGTACGAGTCTAAGACCTTAACCATTAGGCCAGAGTACGAGTCTAAAACCTTAGCTATTAGGCCAGAGTAAGAGTTAAGACCTTAGCTATTAGGCCAGAGTAAGAGTTAAGACCTTAGCTATTAAGCCAGAGTAAGAGTTAAGACCTTAACCCTTAGGCCAGAGTAAGAGTTAAGACCTTAACCTGTAGGCCAGAGTAAGAGTTAAGACCTTAACAAGTAGGCCAGAGTAAGAGTTAATACCTTAGCTATTAGGCCAGAGTAAGAGTTAAGACCTTAACCATTAGGCCAGAGTAAGAGTTAAGACCATAACCAGTAGGCCAGAGTAAGAGTTAAGACCTTAACCTGTAGGCGAGAGTAAGAGTCTAAGACCTTAACCATTAGGCCAGAGTAAGAGTTAAGACCTTAACAAGTAGGCCAGAATAAGTGTTAAGACGTTAACCAGTAGGCCAGAGTAAGAGTCTAAGACCTTAACCATTAGGCCAGAGTACGAGTCTAAGACCTTAGCTATTAGGCCAGAGTAAGAGTTAAGACCTTAACCAGTAGGCCAGAGAAAGAGTTAAGACCTTAATCTGTAGGCCATAGTACGAGTCTAAGACCTTAGCTATTAGGCCAGAGCAAGTGTTAAGACCTTAACCAGTAGGCCAGAGTGAGAGTTAAGACCTTAACCAGTAGGCCAGAGTAAGAGTTAAGACCTTAATCATTAGGCCAGAGTACGAGTCTAAAACCTTAGCTATTAGGCCAGAGTACGAGTCTAAGACCTTAGCTATTAGGCCAGAGAAAGAGTTAAGACCTTAGCTATTAGGCCAGAGTACGAGTCTAAGACCCTAGCTATTACGCCAGAGTAAGAGTTAAGACCTTAACCATTAGGCCAGAGTACGAGTCTAAGACCTTAACCATTAGGCCAGAGTACGAGTCTAAAACCTTAGCTATTAGGCCAGAGTAAGAGTTAAGACCTTAGCTATTAGGCCAGAGTAAGAGTTAAGACCTTAGCTATTAAGCCAGAGTAAGAGTTAAGACCTTAACCCTTAGGCCAGAGTAAGAGTTAAGACCTTAACCTGTAGGCCAGAGTAAGAGTTGAGACCTTAACAAGTAGGCCAGAGTAAGAGTTAAGACCTTAGCTATTAGGCCAGAGTAAGAGTTAAGACCTTAACCATTAGGCCAGAGTAAGAGTTAAGACCATAACCAGTAGGCCAGAGTAAGAGTTAAGACCTTAACCTGTAGGCGAGAGTAAGAGTCTAAGACCTTAACCATTAGGCCAGAGTACGAGTCTAAGACCTTAGCTATTAGGCCAGAGTAAGAGTTAAGACCTTAACAAGTAGGCCAGAATAAGTGTTAAGACGTTAACCAGTAGGCCAGAGTAAGAGTCTAAGACCTTAACCATTAGGCCAGAGTACGAGTCTAAGACCTTAGCTATTAGGCCAGAGTAAGAGTTAAGACCTTAACCAGTAGGCCAGAGTAAGAGTTAAGACCTTAGCTATTAGGCCAGAGTAAGAGTTAAGACCTTAACCAGTAGGCCAAAGTACGAGACTAAGACCTTAGCTATTAGGCCAGAGTAAGAGTTAAGACCTTAACCAGTAGGCCAGAGTACGAGTCTAAGACCTTAGCTATTAGGCCAGAGTAGGAGTTAAGACCTTAACCAGTAGGCCAGAGTAAGAGTTAAGACCCTAACCATTAGGCCAGAGTACGAGTCTAAGACCTTAACCATTAGGCCAGAGTACGAGTCTAAGACCTTAGCTATTAGGCCAGAATAAGAGTTAAAACCTTAGCTATTAGGCCAGAGTAAGAGTTAAGACCTTAACCTTTAGGCCAGAGTACGAGTCTAAGACCTTAGCTATTAGGCCAGAGTAAGAGTTAAGACCTTAGCTATTAGGCCAGAGTAAGAGTTAAGACCTTAACCAGTAGGCCAGAGTACGAGTCTAAGACCTTAGCTATTAGGCCAGAGTACGAGTTAAGACCTTAGCTATTAGGCCAGAGTAAGAGTTAAGACCTTAGCTATTAGGCTAGAGTAAGAGTTAAGACCTTAACCAGTAGGCCAGAGTAAGAGTTTAGACCTTAACCTGTAGGCCAGAGTAAGAGTCTAAGACCTTAACCAGTAGGCCAGAGTAAGAGTTAAGACCTTAACCTGTAGGCCAGAGTAAGAGTCTAAGACCTTTACCAGTAGGCCAGAGTAAGAGTTAAGACCTTAACCATTAGGCCAGAGTAAGAGTCTAAGACCTTAGCTATTAGGCCAGAGTAAGAGTTAAGACCTTAACCAGTAGGCCAGAGTAAGAGTTAAGACCTTAGCTATTAGGCCAGAGTACGATTCTAAGACCTTAGCTATTAGGCCAGAGTAAGAGTTAAGACCTTAACCAGTAGGCCAGAGAAAGAGTTAAGACCTTAACCTGTAGGCCATAGTACGAGTCTAAGACCTTAGGTATTAGGCCAGAGTACGAGTCTAAGACCTTACCTATTAGGCCAGAGTAAGAGTTAAGACCTTAACCAGTAGGCCAGAGAAAGAGTTAAGACCTTAACCTGTAGGCCATAGTACGAGTCTAAGACCTTAGCTATTAGGCCAGAGTAAGAGTTAAGACCTTAATCATTAGGCCAGAGTACGAGTCTAAAACCTTAGCTATTAGGCCACAGTACGAGTCTAAGACCTTAGCTATTAGGCCAGAGTAAGAGTTAAGACCTTAGCTATTAGGCCAGAGTACGAGTCTAAGACCTTAGCTATTAGGCCAGAGTAAGAGTTAAGACCTTAACTATTAGGCCAGAGTACGAGTCTAAGACCTTAACCATTAGGCCAGAGTACGAGTCTAAGACCTTAGCTAATAGGCCAGAGTACGAGTTAAGACCTTAGCTATTAGGCCAGAGTAAGAGTTGAGACCTTAGCTATTAAGCCAGAGTAAGAGTTAAGACCTTAACCATTAGGCCAGAGTAAGAGTTCAGACCTTAACCTGTAGGCCAGAGTAAGAGTTAAGACCTTAACAAGTAGGCCAGAGTAAGAGTTAAGACCTTAGCTATTAGGCCAGAGTAAGAGTTAAAACCTTAACCACTAGGCCAGAGTAAGAGTTAAGACCTTAACCAGTAGGCCAGATTAAGAGTTAAGACCTTAACTAGTAGGCCAGAGTAAGAGTCTAAGACCTTAACCATTAGGCCAGAGTACGAGTCTAAGACCTTAGCTATTAGGCCAGAGTAAGAGTTAAGACCTTAACCAGTAGGCCAGAGTAAGAGTTAAGACCTTATCCAGTAGGCCAGAGTACGAGTCTAAGACCTTAGCTATTAGGCCAGAGTAAGAGTTAAGACCTTAACCAGTAGGCCAGAGTACGAGTCTAAGACCTTAGCTATTAGGCAAGAATAAGTGTTAAGACCTTAGCTATTAGGCCAGAGTAAGAGTTAAGACCTTAACCTTTAGGCCAGAGTACGAGTCTAAGACCTTAGCTATTAGGCCAGAGTAAGAGTTAAGACCTTAACCTGTAGGCCATAGTACGAGTCTAAGACCTTAGCTATTAGGCCAGAGTAAGAGTTAAGACCTTAGCTATTAGGCCAGAGTAAGAGCTAAGACCAAAACCGGTAGGCCAGAGTACGAGTCTAAGACCTTAGCTATTAGGCCAGAGTATGAGTTAAGACCTTAGCTATTAGCCCAGAGTAAGAGTTAAGACCTTTGCTATTAGGCTAGAGTAAGAGTTAAGACCTTAACCAGTAGGCCAGAGTAAGATTTAATACCTTAACCTGTAGGCCAGAGTAAGAGTCTAAGACCTTAACCAGTAGGCCAGAGTAAGAGTTAAGACCTTAACCTGTAGGCCAGAGTAAGAGTCTAAGACCTTTACCAGTAGGCCAGAGTAAGAGTTAAGACCTTAACCATTAGGCCAGAGTAAGAGTAAGACCTTAACCATTAGGCCAGAGTAAGAGTCTAAGACCTTAGCTATTAGGCCAGAGAAAGAGTTAAGACCTTAACCAGTAGGCCAGAGTAAGAGTTAAGACCTTAGTTATTAGGCCAGAGTACGAGTCTAAGACCTTAGCTATTAGGCCAGAGTAAGGGTTAAGACCTTAACCAGTAGGCCATAGTACTAGTCTAAGACCTTAGCTATTAGGCCAGAGCAAGTGTTAAGACCTTAACCAGTAGGCCAGAGAAAGAGTTAAGACCTTAACCAGTAGGCCAGAGTACGAGTCTAAGACCTTAGCTATTAGGCCAGAGTAAGAGTTAAGACCTTAGCTATTAGGCCAGAGTGAGAGTTGAGACCTTAACCAGTAGGCCAGAGTAAGAGTTAAGACCTCAACCTGTAGGCCAGAGTACGAGTCTAAGACCTTAGCTATTAGGCCAGAGTAAGAGTTAAGACGTTATCTATTAGGCCAGAGTAAGAGTTAAGACCTTAACCAGTAGGCCAGAGTAAGAGTTGAGACCTTAACCAGTAGGCCATAGTACGAGTCTAAGACCATAGCTATTAGGCCAGAGTAAGAGTTAAGACCTTAACCAGTAGGCCAGAGTACGAGTCTAAGACCTTGGCTATTAGGCCAGAGTAAGAGTCTAAGACCTTAGCTATTAGGCCAGAGTAAGAGTTAAGACCTTAGCTATTAGGCCAGAGTAAGAGTTAAGACCTTAACCAGTAGGCCAGAGTGAGAGTTAAGACCTTAACCAGTAGGCCAGAGTAAGAGTTAAGACCTTAACCTGTAGGCCATAGTACGAGTCTAATATCTTAGCTATTAGGCCAGAGTAAGAGTTAAGACCTTAACCAGTAGGCAAGAGTAAGAGTTAAGACCTTAACCAGTAGGCCAGAGTAAGAGTTAAGACCTTAACCAGTAGGCCAGAGTAAGAGTTAAGACCTTAACCAGTAGGCCAGAGTAAGAGTCTAAGACCTTAACCATTAGGCCAGAGTACGAGTCTAAGACCTTAGCTATTAGGCCAGAGTAAGAGTTAAGATCTTAGCTATTAGTCCAGAGTAAGAGTTAAGACCTTAACAAGTAGGCCAGAGTAAGAGTTAAGACCTTAGCTATTAGGCCAGAGTAAGAGTTAAAACCTTAACCACTAGGCCAGAGTAAGAGTTAAGACCTTAACCAGTAGGCCAGATTAAGAGTTAAGACCTTAACCAGTAGGCCAGAGTAAGAGTCTAAGACCTTAACCATTAGGCCTGAGTACGAGTCTAAGACCTTAGCTATTAGGCCAGAGTAAGAGTTAAGACCTTAACCAGTAGGCCAGAGTAAGAGTTAAGACCTTAACCAGTAGGCCAGAGTACGAGTCTAAGACCTTAGCTATTAGGCCAGAGTAAGAGTTAAGACCTTAACCTGTAGGCCATAGTACGAGTCTAAGACCTTAGCTATTAGGCCAGAGTAAGAGTTAAGACCTAAGCTATTAGGCCAGAGTAAGAGTTAAGACCAAAACCGGTAGGGCAGAGTACGAGTCTAAGACCTTAGCTATTAGGCCAGAGTACGAGTTAAGACCTTAGCTATTAGGCCAGAGTAAGAGTTAAGACCTTAGCTATTAGGCTAGAGTAAGAGTTAAGACCTTAACCAGTAGGCCAGAGTAAGATTTAAGACCTTAACCTGTAGGCCAGAGTAAGAGTCTAAGACCTTAACCAGTAGGCCAGAGTAAGAGTTAAGACCTTAACCTGTAGGCCAGAGTAAGAGTCTAAGACCTTTACCAGTAGGCCAGAGTAAGAGTTAAGACCTTAACCATTAGGCCAGAGTAAGAGTTAAGACCTTAACCATTAGGCCAGAGTAAGAGTCTAAGACCTTAGCTATTAGGCCAGAGAAAGAGTTAAGACCTTAACCAGTAGGCCAGAGTAAGCGTTAAGACCTTAGTTATTAGGCCAGAGTACGAGTCTAAGACCTTAGCTATTAGGCCAGAGTAAGAGTTAAGACCTTAACCAGTAGGCCAGAGAAAGAGTTAAGACCTTAACCTGTAGGCCATAGTACGAGTCTAAGACCTTAGCTATTAGGCCAGAGCAAGTGTTAAGACCTTAACCAGTAGGCCAGAGTGAGAGTTAAGTCCTTAACCAGTAGGCCAGAGTAAGAGTTAAGACCTTAACCAGTAGGCCAGAGTACGAGTCTAAGACCTTAGCTATTAGGCCAGAGTAAGAGTTAAGACCTTAGCTATTAGGCCAGAGTAAGAGTTAAGACCTTAACCAGTAGGCCAGAGTAAGAGTTAAGACCTTAACCTGTAGGCCAGAGTATGAGTCTAAGACCTTAGCTATTAGGCCAGAGTAAGAGTTAAGACGTTAGCTATTAGGCCAGAGTAAGAGTTAAGACCTTAACCAGTAGGCCAGAGTAAGAGTTGAGACCTTAACCAGTAGGCCATGGTACGAGTCTAAGACCTTAGCTATTAGGCCAGAGTAAGAGTTAAGACCTTAACCAGTAGGCCGGAGTACGAGTCTAAGACCTTGGCTATTAGGCCAGAGTAAGAGTCTAAGACCTTAGCTATTAGGCCAGAGTAAGAGTTAAGACCTTAGCTATTAGGCCAGAGTAAGAGTTAAGACCTTAACCAGTAGGCCAGAGTAAGAGTTAAGACCTTAACCAGTAGGCCAGAGTAAGAGTTAAGACCTTAACCTGTAGGCGATAGTACGAGTCTAAGACATTAGCTATTAGGCCAGAGTAAGAGTTAAGATCTTAGCTATTAGTCCAGAGTAAGAGTTAAGACCTTAACCAGTAGGCCAGAGTAAGAGTTAAGACCTTAACCTGTAGGCCAGAGTACGAGTCTACGACCTTAGCTATTAGGCCAGAGTAAGAGTTAAGACCTTAGCTATTAGGCCAGAGTAAGAGTTAAGACGTTAGCTATTAGGCCAGAGTAAGAGTTAAGACCTTAAGCAGTAGGCCAGAGTAAGAGTTAAGATCTTAACCAGTAGGCCAGAGTAAGAGTTAAGACCTTAACCAGTAGGCCAGAGTACGAGTCTAAGACCTTAGCTATTAGGCCAGAGTAAGAGTTAAGACATTAGCTATTAGGCCAGAGTAAGAGTTAAGACCTTAACCAGTAGGCCAGAGTAAGAGTTAAGACCTTAACCAGTAGGCCATAGTACGAGTCTAAGACCTTAGCTATTAGGCCAGAGTAAGAGTTAAGACCTTAACCAGTAGGCCAGAGTACGAGTCTAAGACCTTAGCTATTAGGCCAGAGTAAGAGTCTAAGACCTTAGCTATTAGGCCAGAGCAAGAGTTAAGACCTTAGCTATTAGGCCAGAGTAAGAGTAAAGACCTTAACCAGTAGGCCAGAGTAAGAGTTAAGACCTTAACCAGTAGGCCTGAGTAAGAGTTAAGACCTTAAGCTGTAGGCCATAGTACGAGTCTAAGACCTTAGCTATTAGGCCAGAGTAAGAGTTAAGACCTTAACCAGTAGGCCAGAGTAAGAGTTAAGACCTTAAGCTGTAGGCCATAGTACGAGTCTAAGACCTTAGCTATTAGGCCAGAGTAAGAGTCTAAGACCTTAGCTATTAGGCCAGAGTAAGAGTTAAGACCTTAGCTATTAGGCTAGAGTAAGAGTTAAGACCTTAACCAGTAGGCCAGAGTAAGAGTTAAGACCTTAACCTGTAGGCCATAGTACGAGTCTAAGACCTTAGCTATTAGGCCAGAGTAAGAGTTAAGACCTTAGCTATTAGGCCAGAGTAAGAGTTAAGACCTTAACCAGTAGGCCAGAGTAAGAGTTAAGACGTTAGCTATTAGGCCAGAGTAAGAGTTAAGACCTTAACCAGTAGGCCAGAGTAAGAGTTGAGACCTTAACCAGTAGGCCATAGTACGAGTCTAAGACCTTAGCTATTAGGCCAGAGTAAGAGTTAAGACCTTAACCAGTAGGCCAGAGTACGAGTCTAAGACCTTGGCTATTAGGCCAGAGTAAGAGTCTAAGACCTTAGCTATTAGGCCAGAGTAAGAGTTAAGACCTTAGCTATTAGGCCAGAGTAAGAGTTAAGACCTTAACCAGTAGGCCAGAGTAAGAGTTAAGACCTTAACCTGTAGGCCATAGTACGAGTCTAATACCTTAGCTATTAGGCCAGAGTAAGAGTTAAGACCTTAACCAGTAGGCCAGAGTAAGACTTAAGACCTTAACCAGTAGGCCAGAGTAAGAGTTAAGACCTTAACCTGTAGGCGATAGTACGAGTCTAAGACATTAGCTATTAGGCCAGAGTAAGAGTTAAGATCTTAGCTATTAGGCCAGAGTAAGAGTTAAGACCTTAACCAGTAGGCCAGAGTAAGAGTTAAGACCTTAACCTGTAGGCCAGAGTACGAGTCTAAGACCTTAGCTATTAGGCCAGAGTAAGAGTTAAGACCTTAACCAGTAGGCCAGAGTACGAGTCTAAGACCATAGCTATTAGGCCAGAGTAAGAGTTAAGACCTTAGCTATTAAGCCAGAGTAAGAGTTAAGACCTTAACCATTAGGCCAGAGTAAGAGTTAAGACCTTAACCTGTAGGCCAGAGTAAGAGTTAAGACCTTAACAAGTAGGCCAGAGTAAGAGTTAAGACCTCAGCTATTAGGCCAGAGTACGAGTTAAGACCTTAACCATTAGGCCAGAGTAAGAGTTAAGACCTTAACCAGTAGGCCAGAGTAAGAGTCTAAGACCTTAACCATTAGGCCAGAGTACGAGTCTAAGACCTTAGCTATTAGGCCAGAGTAAGAGTTAAGACCTTAACCAGTAGGCCAGAGTAAGAGTTGAGACCTTAACCAGTAGGCCAGAGTACGAGTCTAAGACCTTAGCTATTAGGCCAGAGTAAGAGTTAAGACCTTAGCTATTAGGCCAGAGTAAGAGTTAAGACGTTAACCAGTAGGCCAGAGTAAGAGTTAAGACCTTAGCTATTAGGCCAGAGTAAGAGTTAAGACCTTAACCGGTAGGCCAAAGTACGAGTCTAAGACCTTAGCTATTAGGCCAGAGTAAGAGTTAAGACCTTAACCAGTAGGCCAGAGTACGAGTCTAAGACCTTAGCTATTAGGCCAGAGTAAGAGTTAAGACCTTAACCAGTAGGCCAGAGTAAGAGTTAAGACCTTAACCATTAGGCCAGAGTACAAGTCTAAGACCTTAACCATTAGGCCAGAGTACGAGTCTAAGACCTTAGCTATTAGGCCAGAATAAGAGTTAAGATCTTAGCTATTAGGCCAGAGTAAGAGTTAAGACCTTAACCTTTAGGCCAGAGTACGAGTCTAAGACATTAGCTATTAGGCCAGAGTACGAGTCTAAGACCATAGCTATTAGGCCAGAGTAAGAGTTAAGACCTTAGCTATTAAGCCAGAGTAAGAGTTAAGACCTTAACCATTAGGCCAGAGTAAGAGTTAAGACCTTAACCTGTAAGCCAGAGTAAGAGTTAAGACCTTAACAAGTAGGCCAGAGTAAGAGTTAAGACCTCAGCTATTAGGCCAGAGTACGAGTTAAGACCTTAACCATTAGGCCAGAGTAAGAGTTAAGACCTTAACCAGTAGGCCAGAGTAAGAGTCTAAGACCTTAACCATTAGGCCAGAGTACGAGTCTAAGACCTTAGCTATTAGGCCAGAGTAAGAGTTAAGACCTTAACCAGTAGGCCAGAGTAAGAGTTGAGACCTTAACCAGTAGGCCAGAGTACGAGTCTAAGACCTTAGCTATTAGGCCAGAGTAAGAGTTAAGACGTTAACCAGTAGGCCAGAGTAAGAGTTAAGACCTTAGCTATTAGGCCAGAGTAAGAGTTAAGACCTTAACCGGTAGGCCAAAGTACGAGTCTAAGACCTTAGCTATTAGGCCAGAGTAAGAGTTAAGACCTTAACCAGTAGGCCAGAGTACGAGTCTAAGACCTTAGCTATTAGGCCAGAGTAAGAGTTAAGACCTTAACCAGTAGGCCAGAGTAAGAGTTAAGACCTTAACCATTAGGCCAGAGTACGAGTCTAAGACCTTAACCATTAGGCCAGAGTACGAGTCTAAGACCTTAGCTATTAGTCCAGAATAAGAGTTAAGATCTTAGCTATTAGGCCAGAGTAAGAGTTAAGACCTTAACCTTTAGGCCAGAGTACGAGTCTAAGACCTTAGCTATTAGGCCAGAGTAAGAGTTAAGACCTTAACCAGTAGGCCAGAGTAAGAGTTAAGACCTTAGCTATTAGGCCAGAGTACGAGTCTAAGACCTTAGCTATTAAGCCAGAGTAAGAGTTAAGACCTTAACCAGTAGGCCAGAGAAAGAGTTAAGACCTTAACCTGTAGGCCATAGTACGAGTCTAAGACCTTAGCTATTAGGCCAGAGCAAGTGTTCAGACCTTAACCAGTAGGCCAGAGTAAGAGTTAAGACCTTAACCAGTAGGCCAGAGTAAGAGTTAAGACCTTAACCAGTAGGCCAGAGTACGAGTCTAAGACCTTAGCTATTAGGCCAGAGTAAGAGTTAAGACCTTAACCAGTAGGCCAGAGTAAGAGTTGAGACCTTAACCAGTAGGCCATAGTACGAGTCTAAGACCTTAGCTATTAGGCCAGAGTAAGAATTAAGACCTTAACCAGTAGGCCAGAGTACGAGTCTAAGACCTTGGCTATTAGGCCAGAGTAAGAGTCTAAGACCTTAGCTATTAGGCCAGAGTAAGAGTTAAGACCTTGGCTATTAGGCCAGAGTAAGAGTTAAGACCTTAACCAGTAGGCCAGAGTAAGAGTTAAGACCTTAACCAGTAGGCCAGAGTAAGAGTTAAGACCTTAACCTGTAGGCCATAGTACGAGTCTAATACCTTAGCTATTAGGCCAGAGTAAGAGTTAAGACCTTAACCAGTAGGCCAGAGTAAGAGTGAAGACCTTAACCAGTAGGCCAGAGTAAGAGTTAAGACCTTAACCTGTAGGCGATAGTACGAGTCTAAGACATTAGCTATTAGGCCAGAGTAAGAGTTAAGATCTTAGCTATTAGGCCAGAGTAAGAGTTAAGACCTTAACCAGTAGGCCAGAGTAAGAGTTAAGACCTTAACCTGTAGGCCAGAGTACGAGTCTAAGACCTTAGCTATTAGGCCAGAGTAAGAGTTAAGACCTTAGCTATTAGGCCAGAGTAAGAGTTAAGATGTTAGCTATTAAGCCAGAGTATGAGTTAAGACCTTAGCTATTAGGCCAGAGTAAGAGTTTAGACATTAACCAGTAGGCCAGAGTAAGAGTTAAGACCTTAACCAGTAGGCCATAGTACGAGTCTAAGACCTTAGCTATTAGGCCAGAGTAAGAGTAAAGACCTTAACCAGTAGGCCAGAGTAAGAGTTAAGACCTTAACCAGTAGGCCTGAGTAAGAGTTAAGACCTTATCCAGTAGGCCAGAGTACGAGTCTAAGACCTTAGCTATTAGGCCAGAGTAAGAGTCTAAGACCTTAGCTATTAGGCCAGAGTAAGAGTAAAGACCTTAACCAGTAGGCCAGAGTAAGAGTTAAGACCTTAACCAGTAGGCCTGAGTAAGAGTTAAGACCTTATCCAGTAGGCCAGAGTACGAGTCTAAGACCTTAGCTATTAGGCCAGAGTAAGAGTTAAGACCTTAACCAGTAGGCCAGAGTACGAGTCTAAGACCTTAGCTATTAGGCCAGAATAAGTGTTAAGACCTTAGCTATTAGGCCAGAGTAAGAGTTAAGACCTTAACCTTTAGGCCAGAGTACGAGTCTAAGACCTTAGCTATTAGGCCAGAGTAAGAGTTAAGACCTTAACCTGTAGGCCATAGTACGAGTCTAAGACCTTAGCTATTAGGCCAGAGTAAGAGTTAAGACCTTAGCTATTAGGCCAGAGTAAGAGTTAAGACCAAAACCGGTAGGCCAGAGTACGAGTCTAAGACCTTTACCAGTAGGCCAGAGTAAGAGTTAAGACCTTAACCATTAGGCCAGAGTAAGAGTTAAGACCTTAACCATTAGGCCAGAGTAAGAGTCTAAGACCTTAGCTATTAGGCCAGAGAAAGAGTTAAGACCTTAACCAGTAGGCCAGAGTAAGAGTTAAGACCTTAGTTATTAGGCCAGAGTACGAGTCTAAGACCTTAGCTATTAGGCCAGAGTAAGGGTTAAGACCTTAACCAGTAGGCCAGAGAAAGAGTTAAGACCTTAATCTGTAGGCCATAGTACGAGTCTAAGACCTTAGCTATTAGGCCAGAGCAAGTGTTAAGACCTTAACCAGTAGGCCAGAGTGAGAGTTAAGACCTTAACCAGTAGGCCAGAGAAAGAGTTAAGACCTTAACCAGTAGGCCAGAGTACGAGTCTAAGACCTTAGCTATTAGGCCAGAGTAAGAGTTAAGACCTTAGCTATTAGGCCAGAGTAAGAGTTGAGACCTTAACCAGTAGGCCAGAGTAAGAGTTAAGACCTTAACCTGTAGGCCAGAGTACGAGTCTAAGACCTTAGCTATTAGGCCAGAGTAAGAGTTAAGACGTTAGCTATTAGGCCAGAGTAAGAGTTAAGACCTTAACCAGTAGGCCAGAGTAAGAGTTGAGACCTTAACCAGTAGGCCATAGTACGAGTCTAAGCCCTTAGCTATTAGGCCAGAGCAAGAGTTAAGACCTTAACCAGTAGGCCAGAGTACGAGTCTAAGACCTTGGCTATTAGGCCAGAGTAAGAGTCTAAGACCTTAGCTATTAGGCCAGAGTAAGAGTTAAGACCTTAGCTATTAGGCCAGAGTAAGAGTTAAGACCTTAACCAGTAGGCCAGAGTGAGAGTTAAGACCTTAACCAGTAGGCCAGAGTAAGAGTTAAGACCTTAACCTGTAGGCCATAGTACGAGTCTAATATCTTAGCTATTAGGCCAGAGTAAGAGTTAAGATCTTAACCAGTAGGCCAGAGTAAGAGTTAAGACCTTAACCAGTAGGCCAGAGTAAGAGTTAAGACCTTAACCAGTAGGCCAGAGTAAGAGTTAAGACCTTAACCAGTAGGCCAGAGTAAGAGTCTAAGACCTTAACCATTAGGCCAAAGTACGAGTCTAAGACCTTAGCTATTAGGCCAGAGTAAGAGTTAAGATCTTAGCTATTAGTCCAGAGTAAGAGTTAAGACCTTAACAAGTAGGCCAGAGTAAGAGTTAAGACCTTAGCTATTAGGCCAGAGTAAGAGTTAAAACCTTAACCACTAGGCCAGAGTAAGAGTTAAGACCTTAACCAGTAGGCCAGATTAAGAGTTAAGACCTTAACCAGTAGGCCAGAGTACGAGTCTAAGACCTTAGCTATTAGGCCAGAGTAAGAGTTAAGACCTTAACCAGTAGGCCAGAGTAAGAGTTAAGTCCTTAACCAGTAGGCCAGAGTACGAGTCTAAGACCTTAGCTATTAGGCCAGAGTAAGAGTTAAGACCTTAACCAGTAGGCCAGAGTAAGAGTTGAGACCTTAACCAGTAGGCCATAGTACGAGTCTAAGACCTTAGCTATTAGGCCAGAGTAAGAATTAAGACCTTAACCAGTAGGCCAGAGTACGAGTCTAAGACCTTGGCTATTAGGCCAGAGTAAGAGTCTAAGACCTTAGCTATTAGGCCAGAGTAAGAGTTAAGACCTTGGCTATTAGGCCAGAGTAAGAGTTAAGACCTTAACCAGTAGGCCAGAGTAAGAGTTAAGACCTTAACCAGTAGGCCAGAGTAAGAGTTAAGACCTTAACCTGTAGGCCATAGTACGAGTCTAATACCTTAGCTATTAGGCCAGAGTAAGAGTTAAGACCTTAACCAGTAGGCCAGAGTAAGAGTGAAGACCTTAACCAGTAGGCCAGAGTAAGAGTTAAGACCTTAACCTGTAGGCGATAGTACGAGTCTAAGACATTAGCTATTAGGCCAGAGTAAGAGTTAAGATCTTAGCTATTAGGCCAGAGTAAGAGTTAAGACCTTAACCAGTAGGCCAGAGTAAGAGTTAAGACCTTAACCTGTAGGCCAGAGTACGAGTCTAAGACCTTAGCTATTAGGCCAGAGTAAGAGTTAAGACCTTAGCTATTAGGCCAGAGTAAGAGTTAAGACGTTAGCTATTAAGCCAGAGTAAGAGTTTAGACCTTAACCAGTAGGCCAGAGTAAGAGTTAAGACCTTAACCAGTAGGCCATAGTACGAGTCTAAGACCTTAGCTATTAGGCCAGAGTAAGAGTTAAGACCTTAACCAGTAGGCCAGAGTACGAGTCTAAGACCTTAGCTATTAGGCCAGAGTAAGAGTCTAAGACCTTAGCTATTAGGCCAGAGTAAAAGTTAAGACCTTAGCTATTAGGCCAGAGTAAGAGTAAAGACCTTAACCAGTAGGCCAGAGTAAGAGTTAAGACCTTAACCAGTAGGCCTGAGTAAGAGTTAAGACCTTATCCAGTAGGCCAGAGTACGAGTCTAAGACCTTAGCTATTAGGCCAGAGTAAGAGTTAAGACCTTAACCAGTAGGCCAGAGTACGAGTTAAGACCTTAACCTGTAGGCGATAGTACGAGTCTAAGACATTAGCTATTAGGCCAGAGTAAGAGTTAAGATCTTAGCTATTAGGCCAGAGTAAGAGTTAAGACCTTAACCAGTAGGCCAGAGTAAGAGTTAAGACCTTAACCTGTAGGCCAGAGTACGAGTCTAAGACCTTAGCTATTAGGCCAGAGTAAGAGTTAAGACCTTAGCTATTAGGCCAGAGTAAGAGTTAAGACGTTAGCTATTAAGCCAGAGTAAGAGTTTAGACCTTAACCAGTAGGCCAGAGTAAGAGTTAAGACCTTAACCAGTAGGCCATAGTACGAGTCTAAGACCTTAGCTATTAGGCCAGAGTAAGAGTTAAGACCTTAACCAGTAGGCCAGAGTACGAGTCTAAGACCTTAGCTATTAGGCCAGAGTAAGAGTCTAAGACCTTAGCTATTAGGCCAGAGTAAAAGTTAAGACCTTAGCTATTAGGCCAGAGTAAGAGTAAAGACCTTAACCAGTAGGCCAGAGTAAGAGTTAAGACCTTAACCAGTAGGCCTGAGTAAGAGTTAAGACCTTATCCAGTAGGCCAGAGTACGAGTCTAAGACCTTAGCTATTAGGCCAGAGTAAGAGTTAAGACCTTAACCAGTAGGCCAGAGTACGAGTCTAAGACCTTAGCTATTAGGCCAGAATAAGTGTTAAGACCTTAGCTATTAGGCCAGAGTAAGAGTTAAGACCTTAACCTTTAGGCCAGAGTACGAGTCTAAGACCTTAGCTATTAGGCCAGAGTAAGAGTTAAGACCTTAACCTGTAGGCCATAGTACAAGTCTAAGACCTTAGCTATTAGGCCAGAGTAAGAGTTAAGACCTTAGCTATTAGGCCAGAGTAAGAGTTAAGACCAAAACCGGTAGGCCAGAGTACGAGTCTAAGACCTTTACCAGTAGGCCAGAGTAAGAGTTAAGACCTTAACCATTAGGCCAGAGTAAGAGTTAAGACCTTAACCATTAGGCCAGAGTAAGAGTCTAAGACCTTAGCTATTAGGCCAGAGAAAGAGTTAAGACCTTAACCAGTAGGCCAGAGTAAGAGTTAAGACCTTAGTTATTAGGCCAGAGTACGAGTCTAAGACCTTAGCTATTAGGCCAGAGTAAGGGTTAAGACCTTAACCAGTAGGCCAGAGAAAGAGTTAAGACCTTAATCTGTAGGCCATAGTACGAGTCTAAGACCTTAGCTATTAGGCCAGAGCAAGTGTTAAGACCTTAACCAGTAGGCCAGAGTGAGAGTTAAGACCTTAACCAGTAGGCCAGAGAAAGAGTTAAGACCTTAACCAGTAGGCCAGAGTACGAGTCTAAGACCTTAGCTATTAGGCCAGAGTAAGAGTTAAGACCTTAGCTATTAGGCCAGAGTAAGAGTTGAGACCTTAACCAGTAGGCCAGAGTAAGAGTTAAGACCTTAACCTGTAGGCCAGAGTACGAGTCTAAGACCTTAGCTATTAGGCCAGAGTAAGAGTTAAGACGTTAGCTATTAGGCCAGAGTAAGAGTTAAGACCTTAACCAGTAGGCCAGAGTAAGAGTTGAGACCTTAACCAGTAGGCCAGAGTACGAGTCTAAGACCTTAGCTATTAGGCCAGAGTAAGAGTTAAGACCTTAGCTATTAGGCCAGAGTAAGAGTTAAGACCTTAACCAGTAGGCCAGAGTAAGAGTTAAGACCTTAACCTGTAGGCCAGAGTATGAGTCTAAGACCTTAGCTATTAGGCCAGAGTAAGAGTTAAGACGTTAGCTATTAGGCCAGAGTAAGAGTTAAGACCTTAACCAGTAGGCCAGAGTAAGAGTTGAGACCTTAACCAGTAGGCCATGGTACGAGTCTAAGACCTTAGCTATTAGGCCAGAGTAAGAGTTAAGACCTTAACCAGTAGGCCGGAGTACGAGTCTAAGACCTTGGCTATTAGGCCAGAGTAAGAGTCTAAGACCTTAGCTATTAGGCCAGAGTAAGAGTTAAGACCTTAGCTATTAGGCCAGAGTAAGAGTTAAGACCTTAACCAGTAGGCCAGAGTAAGAGTTAAGACCTTAACCAGTAGGCCAGAGTAAGAGTTAAGACCTTAACCTGTAGGCGATAGTACGAGTCTAAGACATTAGCTATTAGGCCAGAGTAAGAGTTAAGATCTTAGCTATTAGTCCAGAGTAAGAGTTAAGACCTTAACCAGTAGGCCAGAGTAAGAGTTAAGACCTTAACCTGTAGGCCAGAGTACGAGTCTACGACCTTAGCTATTAGGCCAGAGTAAGAGTTAAGACCTTAGCTATTAGGCCAGAGTAAGAGTTAAGACGTTAGCTATTAGGCCAGAGTAAGAGTTAAGACCTTAAGCAGTAGGCCAGAGTAAGAGTTAAGATCTTAACCAGTAGGCCAGAGTAAGAGTTAAGACCTTAACCAGTAGGCCAGAGTACGAGTCTAAGACCTTAGCTATTAGGCCAGAGTAAGAGTTAAGACATTAGCTATTAGGCCAGAGTAAGAGTTAAGACCTTAACCAGTAGGCCAGAGTAAGAGTTAAGACCTTAACCAGTAGGCCATAGTACGAGTCTAAGACCCTTAGCTATTAGGCCAGAGTAAGAGTTAAGACCTTAACCAGTAGGCCAGAGTACGAGTCTAAGACCTTAGCTATTAGGCCAGAGTAAGAGTCTAAGACCTTAGCTATTAGGCCAGAGCAAGAGTTAAGACCTTAGCTATTAGGCCAGAGTAAGAGTAAAGACCTTAACCAGTAGGCCAGAGTAAGAGTTAAGACCTTAACCAGTAGGCCTGAGTAAGAGTTAAGACCTTAAGCTGTAGGCCATAGTACGAGTCTAAGACCTTAGCTATTAGGCCAGAGTAAGAGTTAAGACCTTAACCAGTAGGCCAGAGTAAGAGTTAAGACCTTAAGCTGTAGGCCATAGTACGAGTCTAAGACCTTAGCTATTAGGCCAGAGTAAGAGTCTAAGACCTTAGCTATTAGGCCAGAGTAAGAGTTAAGACCTTAGCTATTAGGCTAGAGTAAGAGTTAAGACCTTAACCAGTAGGCCAGAGTAAGAGTTAAGACCTTAACCTGTAGGCCATAGTACGAGTCTAAGACCTTAGCTATTAGGCCAGAGTAAGAGTTAAGACCTTAGCTATTAGGCCAGAGTAAGAGTTAAGACCTTAACCAGTAGGCCAGAGTAAGAGTTAAGACGTTAGCTATTAGGCCAGAGTAAGAGTTAAGACCTTAACCAGTAGGCCAGAGTAAGAGTTGAGACCTTAACCAGTAGGCCATAGTACGAGTCTAAGACCTTAGCTATTAGGCCAGAGTAAGAGTTAAGACCTTAACCAGTAGGCCAGAGTACGAGTCTAAGACCTTGGCTATTAGGCCAGAGTAAGAGTCTAAGACCTTAGCTATTAGGCCAGAGTAAGAGTTAAGACCTTAGCTATTAGGCCAGAGTAAGAGTTAAGACCTTAACCAGTAGGCCAGAGTAAGAGTGAAGACCTTAACCAGTAGGCCAGAGTAAGAGTTAAGACCTTAACCTGTAGGCGATAGTACGAGTCTAAGACATTAGCTATTAGGCCAGAGTAAGAGTTAAGATCTTAGCTATTAGGCCAGAGTAAGAGTTAAGACCTTAACCAGTAGGCCAGAGTAAGAGTTAAGACCTTAACCTGTAGGCCAGAGTACGAGTCTAAGACCTTAGCTATTAGGCCAGAGTAAGAGTTAAGACCTTAGCTATTAGGCCAGAGTAAGAGTTAAGACGTTAGCTATTAAGCCAGAGTAAGAGTTTAGACCTTAACCAGTAGGCCAGAGTAAGAGTTAAGACCTTAACCAGTAGGCCATAGTACGAGTCTAAGACCTTAGCTATTAGGCCAGAGTAAGAGTTAAGACCTTAACCAGTAGGCCAGAGTACGAGTCTAAGACCTTAGCTATTAGGCCAGAGTAAGAGTCTAAGACCTTAGCTATTAGGCCAGAGTAAAAGTTAAGACCTTAGCTATTAGGCCAGAGTAAGAGTAAAGACCTTAACCAGTAGGCCAGAGTAAGAGTTAAGACCTTAACCAGTAGGCCTGAGTAAGAGTTAAGACCTTATCCAGTAGGCCAGAGTACGAGTCTAAGACCTTAGCTATTAGGCCAGAGTAAGAGTTAAGACCTTAACCAGTAGGCCAGAGTACGAGTTAAGACCTTAACCTGTAGGCGATAGTACGAGTCTAAGACATTAGCTATTAGGCCAGAGTAAGAGTTAAGATCTTAGCTATTAGGCCAGAGTAAGAGTTAAGACCTTAACCAGTAGGCCAGAGTAAGAGTTAAGACCTTAACCTGTAGGCCAGAGTACGAGTCTAAGACCTTAGCTATTAGGCCAGAGTAAGAGTTAAGACCTTAGCTATTAGGCCAGAGTAAGAGTTAAGACGTTAGCTATTAAGCCAGAGTAAGAGTTTAGACCTTAACCAGTAGGCCAGAGTAAGAGTTAAGACCTTAACCAGTAGGCCATAGTACGAGTCTAAGACCTTAGCTATTAGGCCAGAGTAAGAGTTAAGACCTTAACCAGTAGGCCAGAGTACGAGTCTAAGACCTTAGCTATTAGGCCAGAGTAAGAGTCTAAGACCTTAGCTATTAGGCCAGAGTAAAAGTTAAGACCTTAGCTATTAGGCCAGAGTAAGAGTAAAGACCTTAACCAGTAGGCCAGAGTAAGAGTTAAGACCTTAACCAGTAGGCCTGAGTAAGAGTTAAGACCTTATCCAGTAGGCCAGAGTACGAGTCTAAGACCTTAGCTATTAGGCCAGAGTAAGAGTTAAGACCTTAACCAGTAGGCCAGAGTACGAGTCTAAGACCTTAGCTATTAGGCCAGAATAAGTGTTAAGACCTTAGCTATTAGGCCAGAGTAAGAGTTAAGACCTTAACCTTTAGGCCAGAGTACGAGTCTAAGACCTTAGCTATTAGGCCAGAGTAAGAGTTAAGACCTTAACCTGTAGGCCATAGTACAAGTCTAAGACCTTAGCTATTAGGCCAGAGTAAGAGTTAAGACCTTAGCTATTAGGCCAGAGTAAGAGTTAAGACCAAAACCGGTAGGCCAGAGTACGAGTCTAAGACCTTTACCAGTAGGCCAGAGTAAGAGTTAAGACCTTAACCATTAGGCCAGAGTAAGAGTTAAGACCTTAACCATTAGGCCAGAGTAAGAGTCTAAGACCTTAGCTATTAGGCCAGAGAAAGAGTTAAGACCTTAACCAGTAGGCCAGAGTAAGAGTTAAGACCTTAGTTATTAGGCCAGAGTACGAGTCTAAGACCTTAGCTATTAGGCCAGAGTAAGGGTTAAGACCTTAACCAGTAGGCCAGAGAAAGAGTTAAGACCTTAATCTGTAGGCCATAGTACGAGTCTAAGACCTTAGCTATTAGGCCAGAGCAAGTGTTAAGACCTTAACCAGTAGGCCAGAGTGAGAGTTAAGACCTTAACCAGTAGGCCAGAGAAAGAGTTAAGACCTTAACCAGTAGGCCAGAGTACGAGTCTAAGACCTTAGCTATTAGGCCAGAGTAAGAGTTAAGACCTTAGCTATTAGGCCAGAGTAAGAGTTGAGACCTTAACCAGTAGGCCAGAGTAAGAGTTAAGACCTTAACCTGTAGGCCAGAGTACGAGTCTAAGACGTTAGCTATTAGGCCAGAGTAAGAGTTAAGACCTTAACCAGTAGGCCAGAGTAAGAGTTGAGACCTTAACCAGTAGGCCAGAGTACGAGTCTAAGACCTTAGCTATTAGGCCAGAGTAAGAGTTAAGACCTTAGCTATTAGGCCAGAGTAAGAGTTAAGACCTTAACCAGTAGGCCAGAGTAAGAGTTAAGACCTTAACCTGTAGGCCAGAGTATGAGTCTAAGACCTTAGCTATTAGGCCAGAGTAAGAGTTAAGACGTTAGCTATTAGGCCAGAGTAAGAGTTAAGACCTTAACCAGTAGGCCAGAGTAAGAGTTGAGACCTTAACCAGTAGGCCATGGTACGAGTCTAAGACCTTAGCTATTAGGCCAGAGTAAGAGTTAAGACCTTAACCAGTAGGCCGGAGTACGAGTCTAAGACCTTGGCTATTAGGCCAGAGTAAGAGTCTAAGACCTTAGCTATTAGGCCAGAGTAAGAGTTAAGACCTTAGCTATTAGGCCAGAGTAAGAGTTAAGACCTTAACCAGTAGGCCAGAGTAAGAGTTAAGACCTTAACCAGTAGGCCAGAGTAAGAGTTAAGACCTTAACCTGTAGGCGATAGTACGAGTCTAAGACATTAGCTATTAGGCCAGAGTAAGAGTTAAGATCTTAGCTATTAGTCCAGAGTAAGAGTTAAGACCTTAACCAGTAGGCCAGAGTAAGAGTTAAGACCTTAACCTGTAGGCCAGAGTACGAGTCTACGACCTTAGCTATTAGGCCAGAGTAAGAGTTAAGACCTTAGCTATTAGGCCAGAGTAAGAGTTAAGACGTTAGCTATTAGGCCAGAGTAAGAGTTAAGACCTTAAGCAGTAGGCCAGAGTAAGAGTTAAGATCTTAACCAGTAGGCCAGAGTAAGAGTTAAGACCTTAACCAGTAGGCCAGAGTACGAGTCTAAGACCTTAGCTATTAGGCCAGAGTAAGAGTTAAGACATTAGCTATTAGGCCAGAGTAAGAGTTAAGACCTTAACCAGTAGGCCAGAGTAAGAGTTAAGACCTTAACCAGTAGGCCATAGTACGAGTCTAAGACCTTAGCTATTAGGCCAGAGTAAGAGTTAAGACCTTAACCAGTAGGCCAGAGTACGAGTCTAAGACCTTAGCTATTAGGCCAGAGTAAGAGTCTAAGACCTTAGCTATTAGGCCAGAGCAAGAGTTAAGACCTTAGCTATTAGGCCAGAGTAAGAGTAAAGACCTTAACCAGTAGGCCAGAGTAAGAGTTAAGACCTTAACCAGTAGGCCTGAGTAAGAGTTAAGACCTTAAGCTGTAGGCCATAGTACGAGTCTAAGACCTTAGCTATTAGGCCAGAGTAAGAGTTAAGACCTTAACCAGTAGGCCAGAGTAAGAGTTAAGACCTTAAGCTGTAGGCCATAGTACGAGTCTAAGACCTTAGCTATTAGGCCAGAGTAAGAGTCTAAGACCTTAGCTATTAGGCCAGAGTAAGAGTTAAGACCTTAGCTATTAGGCTAGAGTAAGAGTTAAGACCTTAACCAGTAGGCCAGAGTAAGAGTTAAGACCTTAACCTGTAGGCCATAGTACGAGTCTAAGACCTTAGCTATTAGGCCAGAGTAAGAGTTAAGACCTTAGCTATTAGGCCAGAGTAAGAGTTAAGAACTTAACCAGTAGGCCAGAGTAAGAGTTAAGACGTTAGCTATTAGGCCAGAGTAAGAGTTAAGACCTTAACCAGTAGGCCAGAGTAAGAGTTGAGACCTTAACCAGTAGGCCATAGTACGAGTCTAAGACCTTAGCTATTAGGCCAGAGTAAGAGTTAAGACCTTAACCAGTAGGCCAGAGTACGAGTCTAAGACCTTGGCTATTAGGCCAGAGTAAGAGTCTAAGACCTTAGCTATTAGGCCAGAGTAAGAGTTAAGACCTTAGCTATTAGGCCAGAGTAAGAGTTAAGACCTTAACCAGTAGGCCAGAGTAAGAGTTAAGACCTTAACCTGTAGGCCATAGTACGAGTCTAATACCTTAGCTATTAGGCCAGAGTAAGAGTTAAGACCTTAACCAGTAGGCCAGAGTAAGACTTAAGACCTTAACCAGTAGGCCAGAGTAAGAGTTAAGACCTTAACCTGTAGGCGATAGTACGAGTCTAAGACATTAGCTATTAGGCCAGAGTAAGAGTTAAGATCTTAGCTATTAGGCCAGAGTAAGAGTTAAGACCTTAACCAGTAGGCCAGAGTAAGAGTTAAGACCTTAACCTGTAGGCCAGAGTACGAGTCTAAGACCTTAGCTATTAGGCCAGAGTAAGAGTTAAGACCTTAACCAGTAGGCCAGAGTACGAGTCTAAGACCATAGCTATTAGGCCAGAGTAAGAGTTAAGACCTTAGCTATTAAGCCAGAGTAAGAGTTAAGACCTTAACCATTAGGCCAGAGTAAGAGTTAAGACCTTAACCTGTAGGCCAGAGTAAGAGTTAAGACCTTAACAAGTAGGCCAGAGTAAGAGTTAAGACCTCAGCTATTAGGCCAGAGTACGAGTTAAGACCTTAACCATTAGGCCAGAGTAAGAGTTAAGACCTTAACCAGTAGGCCAGAGTAAGAGTCTAAGACCTTAACCATTAGGCCAGAGTACGAGTCTAAGACCTTAGCTATTAGGCCAGAGTAAGAGTTAAGACCTTAACCAGTAGGCCAGAGTAAGAGTTGAGACCTTAACCAGTAGGCCAGAGTACGAGTCTAAGACCTTAGCTATTAGGCCAGAGTAAGAGTTAAGACCTTAGCTATTAGGCCAGAGTAAGAGTTAAGACGTTAACCAGTAGGCCAGAGTAAGAGTTAAGACCTTAGCTATTAGGCCAGAGTAAGAGTTAAGACCTTAACCGGTAGGCCAAAGTACGAGTCTAAGACCTTAGCTATTAGGCCAGAGTAAGAGTTAAGACCTTAACCAGTAGGCCAGAGTACGAGTCTAAGACCTTAGCTATTAGGCCAGAGTAAGAGTTAAGACCTTAACCAGTAGGCCAGAGTAAGAGTTAAGACCTTAACCATTAGGCCAGAGTACGAGTCTAAGACCTTAACCATTAGGCCAGTGTACGAGTCTAAGACCTTAGCTATTAGGCCAGAATAAGAGTTAAGATCTTAGCTATTAGGCCAGAGTAAGAGTTAAGACCTTAACCTTTAGGCCAGAGTACGAGTCTAAGACCTTAGCTATTAGGCCAGAGTACGAGTCTAAGACCATAGCTATTAGGCCAGAGTAAGAGTTAAGACCTTAGCTATTAAGCCAGAGTAAGAGTTAAGACCTTAACCATTAGGCCAGAGTAAGAGTTAAGACCTTAACCTGTAGGCCAGAGTAAGAGTTAAGACCTTAACAAGTAGGCCAGAGTAAGAGTTAAGACCTCAGCTATTAGGCCAGAGTACGAGTTAAGACCTTAACCATTAGGCCAGAGTAAGAGTTAAGACCTTAACCAGTAGGCCAGAGTAAGAGTCTAAGACCTTAACCATTAGGCCAGAGTACGAGTCTAAGACCTTAGCTATTAGGCCAGAGTAAGAGTTAAGACCTTAACCAGTAGGCCAGAGTAAGAGTTGAGACCTTAACCAGTAGGCCAGAGTACGAGTCTAAGACCTTAGCTATTAGGCCAGAGTAAGAGTTAAGACCTTAGCTATTAGGCCAGAGTAAGAGTTAAGACGTTAACCAGTAGGCCAGAGTAAGAGTTAAGACCTTAGCTATTAGGCCAGAGTAAGAGTTAAGACCTTAACCGGTAGGCCAAAGTACGAGTCTAAGACCTTAGCTATTAGGCCAGAGTAAGAGTTAAGACCTTAACCAGTAGGCCAGAGTACGAGTCTAAGACCTTAGCTATTAGGCCAGAGTAAGAGTTAAGACCTTAACCAGTAGGCCAGAGTAAGAGTTAAGACCTTAACCATTAGGCCAGAGTACGAGTCTAAGACCTTAACCATTAGGCCAGAGTACGAGTCTAAGACCTTAGCTATTAGGCCAGAATAAGAGTTAAGATCTTAGCTATTAGGCCAGAGTAAGAGTTAAGACCTTAAGCAGTAGGCCAGAGTAAGAGTTAAGACCTTAACCAGTAGGCCAGAGTAAGAGTTAAGACCTTAACCAGTAGGCCAGAGTACGAGTCTAAGACCTTAGCTATTAGGCCAGAGTAAGAGTTAAGACCTTAACCAGTAGGCCAGAGTAAGAGTTGAGACCTTAACCAGTAGGCCATAGTACGAGTCTAAGACCTTAGCTATTAGGCCAGAGTAAGAATTAAGACCTTAACCAGTAGGCCAGAGTACGAGTCTAAGACCTTGGCTATTAGGCCAGAGTAAGAGTCTAAGACCTTAGCTATTAGGCCAGAGTAAGAGTTAAGACCTTGGCTATTAGGCCAGAGTAAGAGTTAAGACCTTAACCAGTAGGCCAGAGTAAGAGTTAAGACCTTAACCAGTAGGCCAGAGTAAGAGTTAAGACCTTAACCTGTAGGCCATAGTACGAGTCTAATACCTTAGCTATTAGGCCAGAGTAAGAGTTAAGACCTTAACCAGTAGGCCAGAGTAAGAGTGAAGACCTTAACCAGTAGGCCAGAGTAAGAGTTAAGACCTTAACCTGTAGGCGATAGTACGAGTCTAAGACATTAGCTATTAGGCCAGAGTAAGAGTTAAGATCTTAGCTATTAGGCCAGAGTAAGAGTTAAGACCTTAACCAGTAGGCCAGAGTAAGAGTTAAGACCTTAACCTGTAGGCCAGAGTACGAGTCTAAGACCTTAGCTATTAGGCCAGAGTAAGAGTTAAGACCTTAGCTATTAGGCCAGAGTAAGAGTTAAGATGTTAGCTATTAAGCCAGAGTAAGAGTTAAGACCTTAGCTATTAGGCCAGAGTAAGAGTTTAGACATTAACCAGTAGGCCAGAGTAAGAGTTAAGACCTTAACCAGTAGGCCATAGTACGAGTCTAAGACCTTAGCTATTAGGCCAGAGTAAGAGTTAAGACCTTAACCAGTAGGCCAGAGTACGAGTCTAAGACCTTAGCTATTAGGCCAGAGTAAGAGTCTAAGACCTTAGCTATTAGGCCAGAGTAAAAGTTAAGACCTTAGCTATTAGGCCAGAGTAAGAGTAAAGACCTTAACCAGTAGGCCAGAGTAAGAGTTAAGACCTTAACCAGTAGGCCTGAGTAAGAGTTAAGACCTTATCCAGTAGGCCAGAGTACGAGTCTAAGACCTTAGCTATTAGGCCAGAGTAAGAGTTAAGACCTTAACCAGTAGGCCAGAGTACGAGTCTAAGACCTTAGCTATTAGGCCAGAATAAGTGTTAAGACCTTAGCTATTAGGCCAGAGTAAGAGTTAAGACCTTAACCTTTAGGCCAGAGTACGAGTCTAAGACCTTAGCTATTAGGCCAGAGTAAGAGTTAAGACCTTAACCTGTAGGCCATAGTACGAGTCTAAGACCTTAGCTATTAGGCCAGAGTAAGAGTTAAGACCTTAGCTATTAGGCCAGAGTAAGAGTTAAGACCAAAACCGGTAGGCCAGAGTACGAGTCTAAGACCTTTACCAGTAGGCCAGAGTAAGAGTTAAGACCTTAACCATTAGGCCAGAGTAAGAGTTAAGACCTTAACCATTAGGCCAGAGTAAGAGTCTAAGACCTTAGCTATTAGGCCAGAGAAAGAGTTAAGACCTTAACCAGTAGGCCAGAGTAAGAGTTAAGACCTTAGTTATTAGGCCAGAGTACGAGTCTAAGACCTTAGCTATTAGGCCAGAGTAAGGGTTAAGACCTTAACCAGTAGGCCAGAGAAAGAGTTAAGACCTTAATCTGTAGGCCATAGTACGAGTCTAAGACCTTAGCTATTAGGCCAGAGCAAGTGTTAAGACCTTAACCAGTAGGCCAGAGTGAGAGTTAAGACCTTAACCAGTAGGCCAGAGAAAGAGTTAAGACCTTAACCAGTAGGCCAGAGTACGAGTCTAAGACCTTAGCTATTAGGCCAGAGTAAGAGTTAAGACCTTAGCTATTAGGCCAGAGTAAGAGTTGAGACCTTAACCAGTAGGCCAGAGTAAGAGTTAAGACCTTAACCTGTAGGCCAGAGTACGAGTCTAAGACCTTAGCTATTAGGCCAGAGTAAGAGTTAAGACGTTAGCTATTAGGCCAGAGTAAGAGTTAAGACCTTAACCAGTAGGCCAGAGTAAGAGTTGAGACCTTAACCAGTAGGCCATAGTACGAGTCTAAGCCCTTAGCTATTAGGCCAGAGTAAGAGTTAAGACCTTAACCAGTAGGCCAGAGTACGAGTCTAAGACCTTGGCTATTAGGCCAGAGTAAGAGTCTAAGACCTTAGCTATTAGGCCAGAGTAAGAGTTAAGACCTTAGCTATTAGGCCAGAGTAAGAGTTAAGACCTTAACCAGTAGGCCAGAGTGAGAGTTAAGACCTTAACCAGTAGGCCAGAGTAAGAGTTAAGACCTTAACCTGTAGGCCATAGTACGAGTCTAATATCTTAGCTATTAGGCCAGAGTAAGAGTTAAGACCTTAACCAGTAGGCCAGAGTAAGAGTTAAGACCTTAACCAGTAGGCCAGAGTAAGAGTTAAGACCTTAACCAGTAGGCCAGAGTAAGAGTTAAGACCTTAACCAGTAGGCCAGAGTAAGAGTCTAAGACCTTAACCATTAGGCCAAAGTACGAGTCTAAGACCTTAGCTATTAGGCCAGAGTAAGAGTTAAGATCTTAGCTATTAGTCCAGAGTAAGAGTTAAGACCTTAACAAGTAGGCCAGAGTAAGAGTTAAGACCTTAGCTATTAGGCCAGAGTAAGAGTTAAAACCTTAACCACTAGGCCAGAGTAAGAGTTAAGACCTTAACCAGTAGGCCAGATTAAGAGTTAAGACCTTAACCAGTAGGCCAGAGTACGAGTCTAAGACCTTAGCTATTAGGCCAGAGTAAGAGTTAAGACCTTAACCAGTAGGCCAGAGTAAGAGTTAAGTCCTTAACCAGTAGGCCAGAGTACGAGTCTAAGACCTTAGCTATTAGGCCAGAGTAAGAGTTAAGACCTTAACCAGTAGGCCAGAGTAAGAGTTGAGACCTTAACCAGTAGGCCATAGTACGAGTCTAAGACCTTAGCTATTAGGCCAGAGTAAGAATTAAGACCTTAACCAGTAGGCCAGAGTACGAGTCTAAGACCTTGGCTATTAGGCCAGAGTAAGAGTCTAAGACCTTAGCTATTAGGCCAGAGTAAGAGTTAAGACCTTGGCTATTAGGCCAGAGTAAGAGTTAAGACCTTAACCAGTAGGCCAGAGTAAGAGTTAAGACCTTAACCAGTAGGCCAGAGTAAGAGTTAAGACCTTAACCTGTAGGCCATAGTACGAGTCTAATACCTTAGCTATTAGGCCAGAGTAAGAGTTAAGACCTTAACCAGTAGGCCAGAGTAAGAGTGAAGACCTTAACCAGTAGGCCAGGGTAAGAGTTAAGACCTTAACCTGTAGGCGATAGTACGAGTCTAAGACATTAGCTATTAGGCCAGAGTAAGAGTTAAGATCTTAGCTATTAGGCCAGAGTAAGAGTTAAGACCTTAACCAGTAGGCCAGAGTAAGAGTTAAGACCTTAACCTGTAGGCCAGAGTACGAGTCTAAGACCTTAGCTATTAGGCCAGAGTAAGAGTTAAGACCTTAGCTATTAGGCCAGAGTAAGAGTTAAGACGTTAGCTATTAAGCCAGAGTAAGAGTTTAGACCTTAACCAGTAGGCCAGAGTAAGAGTTAAGACCTTAACCAGTAGGCCATAGTACGAGTCTAAGACCTTAGCTATTAGGCCAGAGTAAGAGTTAAGACCTTAACCAGTAGGCCAGAGTACGAGTCTAAGACCTTAGCTATTAGGCCAGAGTAAGAGTCTAAGACCTTAGCTATTAGGCCAGAGTAAAAGTTAAGACCTTAGCTATTAGGCCAGAGTAAGAGTAAAGACCTTAACCAGTAGGCCAGAGTAAGAGTTAAGACCTTAACCAGTAGGCCTGAGTAAGAGTTAAGACCTTATCCAGTAGGCCAGAGTACGAGTCTAAGACCTTAGCTATTAGGCCAGAGTAAGAGTTAAGACCTTAACCAGTAGGCCAGAGTACGAGTTAAGACCTTAACCTGTAGGCGATAGTACGAGTCTAAGACATTAGCTATTAGGCCAGAGTAAGAGTTAAGATCTTAGCTATTAGGCCAGAGTAAGAGTTAAGACCTTAACCAGTAGGCCAGAGTAAGAGTTAAGACCTTAACCTGTAGGCCAGAGTACGAGTCTAAGACCTTAGCTATTAGGCCAGAGTAAGAGTTAAGACCTTAGCTATTAGGCCAGAGTAAGAGTTAAGACGTTAGCTATTAAGCCAGAGTAAGAGTTTAGACCTTAACCAGTAGGCCAGAGTAAGAGTTAAGACCTTAACCAGTAGGCCATAGTACGAGTCTAAGACCTTAGCTATTAGGCCAGAGTAAGAGTTAAGACCTTAACCAGTAGGCCAGAGTACGAGTCTAAGACCTTAGCTATTAGGCCAGAGTAAGAGTCTAAGACCTTAGCTATTAGGCCAGAGTAAAAGTTAAGACCTTAGCTATTAGGCCAGAGTAAGAGTAAAGACCTTAACCAGTAGGCCAGAGTAAGAGTTAAGACCTTAACCAGTAGGCCTGAGTAAGAGTTAAGACCTTATCCAGTAGGCCAGAGTACGAGTCTAAGACCTTAGCTATTAGGCCAGAGTAAGAGTTAAGACCTTAACCAGTAGGCCAGAGTACGAGTCTAAGACCTTAGCTATTAGGCCAGAATAAGTGTTAAGACCTTAGCTATTAGGCCAGAGTAAGAGTTAAGACCTTAACCTTTAGGCCAGAGTACGAGTCTAAGACCTTAGCTATTAGGCCAGAGTAAGAGTTAAGACCTTAACCTGTAGGCCATAGTACGAGTCTAAGACCTTAGCTATTAGGCCAGAGTAAGAGTTAAGACCTTAGCTATTAGGCCAGAGTAAGAGTTAAGACCAAAACCGGTAGGCCAGAGTACGAGTCTAAGACCTTTACCAGTAGGCCAGAGTAAGAGTTAAGACCTTAACCATTAGGCCAGAGTAAGAGTTAAGACCTTAACCATTAGGCCAGAGTAAGAGTCTAAGACCTTAGCTATTAGGCCAGAGAAAGAGTTAAGACCTTAACCAGTAGGCCAGAGTAAGAGTTAAGACCTTAGTTATTAGGCCAGAGTACGAGTCTAAGACCTTAGCTATTAGGCCAGAGTAAGGGTTAAGACCTTAACCAGTAGGCCAGAGAAAGAGTTAAGACCTTAATCTGTAGGCCATAGTACGAGTCTAAGACCTTAGCTATTAGGCCAGAGCAAGTGTTAAGACCTTAACCAGTAGGCCAGAGTGAGAGTTAAGACCTTAACCAGTAGGCCAGACAAAGAGTTAAGACCTTAACCAGTAGGCCAGAGTACGAGTCTAAGACCTTAGCTATTAGGCCAGAGTAAGAGTTAAGACCTTAGCTATTAGGCCAGAGTAAGAGTTGAGACCTTAACCAGTAGGCCAGAGTAAGAGTTAAGACCTTAACCTGTAGGCCAGAGTACGAGTCTAAGACCTTAGCTATTAGGCCAGAGTAAGAGTTAAGACGTTAGCTATTAGGCCAGAGTAAGAGTTAAGACCTTAACCAGTAGGCCAGAGTAAGAGTTGAGACCTTAACCAGTAGGCCATAGTACGAGTCTAAGACCTTAGCTATTAGGCCAGAGTAAGAGTTAAGACCTTAACCAGTAGGCCAGAGTACGAGTCTAAGACCTTGGCTATTAGGCCAGAGTAAGAGTCTAAGACCTTAGCTATTAGGCCAGAGTAAGAGTTAAGACCTTAGCTATTAGGCCAGAGTAAGAGTTAAGACCTTAACCAGTAGGCCAGAGTGAGAGTTAAGACCTTAACCAGTAGGCCAGAGTAAGAGTTAAGACCTTAACCTGTAGGCCATAGTACGAGTCTAATATCTTAGCTATTAGGCCAGAGTAAGAGTTAAGACCTTAACCAGTAGGCCAGAGTAAGAGTTAAGACCTTAACCAGTAGGCCAGAGTAAGAGTTAAGACCTTAACCAGTAGGCCAGAGTAAGAGTTAAGACCTTAACCAGTAGGCCAGAGTAAGAGTCTAAGACCTTAACCATTAGGCCAAAGTACGAGTCTAAGACCTTAGCTATTAGGCCAGAGTAAGAGTTAAGATCTTAGCTATTAGTCCAGAGTAAGAGTTAAGACCTTAACAAGTAGGCCAGAGTAAGAGTTAAGACCTTAGCTATTAGGCCAGAGTAAGAGTTAAAACCTTAACCACTAGGCCAGAGTAAGAGTTAAGACCTTAACCAGTAGGCCAGATTAAGAGTTAAGACCTTAACCAGTAGGCCAGAGTAAGAGTCTAAGACCTTAACCATTAGGCCAGAGTACGAGTCTAAGACCTTAGCTATTAGGCCAGAGTAAGAGTTAAGACCTTAACCAGTAGGCCAGAGTAAGAGTTAAGACCTTAACCAGTAGGCCAGAGTATGAGTCTAAGACCTTAGCTATTAGGCCAGAGTAAGAGTTAAGACCTTAACCAGTAGGCCAGAGTACGAGTCTAAGACCTTAACCATTAGGCCAGAGTACGAGTCTAAGACCTTAGCTATTAGGCCAGAATAAGTGTTAAGACCTTAGCTATTAGGCCAGAGTAAGAGTTAAGACCTTAACCTTTAGGCCAAAGTACGAGTCTAAGACCTTATCTATTAGGCCAGAGTAAGAGTTAAGACCTTAACCTGTAGGCCATAGTACGAGTCTAAGACCTTAGCTATTAGGCCAGAGTAAGAGTTAAGACCTTAGCTATTAGGCCAGAGTAAGAGTTAAGACCAAAACCGGTAGGCCAGAGTACGAGTCTAAGACCTTAGCTATTAGGCCAGAGTACGAGTTAAGACCTTAGCTATTAGGCCAGAGTAAGAGTTAAGACCTTAGCTATTAGGCTAGAGTAAGAGTTAAGACCTTAACCAGTAGGCCAGAGTAAGATTTAAGACCTTAACCTGTAGGCCAAAGTAAGAGTCTAAGACCTTAACCAGTAGGCCAGAGTAAGAGTTAAGACCTTAACCTGTAGGCCAGAGTAAGAGTCTAAGACCTTTACCAGTAGGCCAGAGTAAGAGTTAAGACCTTAACCATTAGGCCAGAGTAAGAGTTAAGACCTTAACCATTAGGCCAGAGTAAGAGTCTAAGACCTTAGCTATTAGGCCAGAGAAAGAGTTAAGACCTTAACCAGTAGGCCAGAGTAAGAGTTAAGACCTTAGTTATTAGGCCAGAGTACGAGTCTAAGACCTTAGCTATTAGGCCAGAGTAAGAGTTAAGACCTTAACCAGTAGGCCAGAGAAAGAGTTAAGACCTTAACCTGTAGGCCATAGTACGAGTCTAAGACCTTAGCTATTAGGCCAGAGCAAGTGTTAAGACCTTAACCAGTAGGCCAGAGTGAGAGTTAAGACCTTAACCAGTAGGCCATAGTACGAGTCTAAGACCTTAGCTATTAGGCCAGAGTAAGAGTTAAGACCTTAACCAGTAGGCCGGAGTACGAGTCTAAGACCTTGGCTATTAGGCCAGAGTAAGAGTCTAAGACCTTAGCTATTAGGCCAGAGTAAGAGTTAAGACCTTAGCTATTAGGCCAGAGTAAGAGTTAAGACCTTAACCAGTAGGCCAGAGTAAGAGTTAAGACCTTAATCAGTAGGCCAGAGTAAGAGTTAAGACCTTAACCTGTAGGCCATAGTACAAGTCTAATATCTTAGCTATTAGGCCAGAGTAAGAGTTAAGACCTTAACCAGTAGGCCAGAGTAAGAGTTAAGACCTTAACCAGTAGGCCAGAGTAAGAGTTAAGACCTTAACCTCTAGGCGATAGTACGAGTCTAAGACATTTGCTATTAGGCCAGAGTAAGAGTTAAGACCTTAGCTATTAGGCCAGAGTAAGAGTTAAGACCTTAACCAGTAGGCCAGAGTAAGAGTTAAGACCTTAACCTGTAGGCCAGAGTATGAGTCTAAGACCTTAGCTATTAGGCCAGAGTAAGAGTTAAGACGTTAGCTATTAGGCCAGAGTAAGAGTTAAGACCTTAACCAGTAGGCCAGAGTAAGAGTTGAGACCTTAACCAGTAGGCCATAGTACGAGTCTAAGACCTTAGCTATTAGGCCAGAGTAAGAGTTAAGACCTTAACCAGTAGGCCGGAGTACGAGTCTAAGACTTTGGCTATTAGGCCAGAGTAAGAGTCTAAGACCTTAGCTATTAGGCCAGAGTAAGAGTTAAGACCTTAGCTATTAGGCCAGAGTAAGAGTTAAGACCTTAACCAGTAGGCCAGAGTAAGAGTTAAGACCTTAATCAGTAGGCCAGAGTAAGAGTTAAGACCTTAACCTGTTGGCCATAGTACGAGTCTAATATCTTAGCTATTAGGCCAGAGTAAGAGTTAAGACCTTAACCAGTAGGCCAGAGTAAGAGTTAAGACCTTAACCAGTAGGCCAGAGTAAGAGTTAAGACCTTAACCTGTAGGCGATAGTACGAGTCTAAGACATTAGCTATTAGGCCAGAGTAAGAGTTAAGATCTTAGCTATTAGTCCAGAGTAAGAGTTAAGACCTTAACCAGTAGGCCAGAGTAAGAGTTAAGACCTTAACCTGTAGGCCAGAGTACGAGTCTACGACCTTAGCTATTAGGCCAGAGTAAGAGTTAAGACCTTAGCTCTTAGGCCAGAGTAAGAGTTAAGACGTTAGCTATTAGGCCAGAGTAAGAGTTAAGACCTTAAGCAGTAGGCCAGAGTAAGAGTTAAGATCTTAACCAGTAGGCCAGAGTAAGAGTTAAGACCTTAACCAGTAGGCCAGAGTACGAGTCTAAGACCTTAGCTATTAGGCCAGAGTAAGAGTTAAGACATTAGCTATTAGGCCAGAGTAAGAGTTAAGACCTTAGCTATTAGGCCAGAGTAAGAGTAAAGACCTTAACCAGTAGGCCAGAGTAAGAGTTAAAACCTTAACCAGTAGGCCTGAGTAAGAGTTAAGACCTTAAGCTGTAGGCCATAGTACGAGTCTAAGACCTTAGCTATTAGGCCAGAGTAAGAGTTAAGACCTTAACCAGTAGGCCAGAGTAAGAGTTAAGACCTTAAGCTGTAGGCCATAGTACGAGTCTAAGACCTTAGCTATTAGGCCAGAGTAAGAGTCTAAGACCTTAGCTATTAGGCCAGAGTAAGAGTTAAGACCTTAGCTATTAGGCTAGAGTAAGAGTTAAGACCTTAACCAGTAGGCCAGAGTAAGAGTTAAGACCTTAACCTGTAGGCCATAGTACGAGTCTAAGACCTTAGCTATTAGGCCAGAGTAAGAGTTAAGACCTTAGCTATTAGGCCAGAGTAAGAGTTAAGACCTTAACCAGTTGGCCAGAGTAAGAGTTAAGACGTTAGCTATTAGGCCAGAGTAAGAGTTAAGACCTTAACCAGTAGGCCAGAGTAAGAGTTGAGACCTTAACCTGTAGGCCATAGTACGAGTCTAAGACCTTAGCTATTAGGGCAGAGTAAGAGTTAAGACCTTAACCAGTAGGCCAGAGTACGAGTCTAAGACCTTGGCTATTAGGCCAGAGTAAGAGTCTAAGACCTTAGCTATTAGGCCAGAGTAAGAGTTAAGACCTTAGCTATTAGGCCAGAGTAAGAGTTAAGACCTTAACCAGTAGGCCAGAGTAAGAGTTAAGACCTTAACCTGTAGGCCATAGTACGAGTCTAATACCTTAGCTATTAGGCCAGAGTAAGAGTTAAGACCTTAACCAGTAGGCCAGAGTAAGACTTAAGACCTTAACAAGTAGGCCAGAGTAAGAGTTAAGACCTTAACCTGTAGGCGATAGTACGAGTCTAAGACATTAGCTATTAGGCCAGAGTAAGAGTTAAGATCTTAGCTATTAGGCCAGAGTAAGAGTTAAGACCTTAACCAGTAGGCCAGAGTAAGAGTTAAGACCTTAACCTGTAGGCCAGAGAACGAGTCTAAGACCTTAGCTATTAGGCCAGAGTAAGAGTTAAGACCTTAGCTATTAGGCCAGAGTAAGAGTTAAGACCTTAACCAGTAGGCCAGAGTAAGAGTTAAGACCTTAGCTATTAGGCCAGTGTAAGAGTTAAGACCTTAACCAGTAGGCCATAGTACGAGTCTAAGACCTTAGCTATTAGGCCAGAGTAAGAGTTAAGACCTTAACCAGTAGGCCAGAGTACGAGTCTAAGACCTTAGCTATTAGGCCAGAGTAAGAGTCTAAGACCTTAGCTATTAGGCCAGAGTAAAAGTTAAGACCTTAGCTATTAGGCCAGAGTAAGAGTAAAGACCTTAACCAGTAGGCCAGAGTAAGAGTTAAGACCTTAACCAGTAGGCCTGAGTAAGAGTTAAGACCTTATCCAGTAGGCCAGAGTACGAGTCTAAGACCTTAGCTATTAGGCCAGAGTAAGAGTTAAGACCTTAACCAGTAGGCCAGAGTACGAGTCTAAGACCTTAGCTATTAGGCCAGAATAAGTGTTAAGACCTTAGCTATTAGGCCAGAGTAAGAGTTAAGACCTTAACCTTTAGGCCAGAGTACGAGTCTAAGACCTTAGCTATTAGGCCAGAGTAAGAGTTAAGACCTTAACCTGTAGGCCATAGTACGAGTCTAAGACCTTAGCTATTAGGCCAGAGTAAGAGTTAAGACCTTAGCTATTAGGCCAGAGTAAGAGTTAAGACCAAAACCGGTAGGCCAGAGTACGAGTCTAAGACCTTTACCAGTAGGCCAGAGTAAGAGTTAAGACCTTAACCATTAAGCCAGAGTAAGAGTTAAGACCTTAACCATTAGGCCAGAGTAAGAGTCTAAGACCTTAGCTATTAGGCCAGAGAAAGAGTTAAGACCTTAACCAGTAGGCCAGAGTAAGAGTTAAGACCTTAGTTATTAGGCCAGAGTACGAGTCTAAGACCCTAGCTATTAGGCCAGAGTAAGGGTTAAGACCTTAACCAGTAGGCCAGAGAAAGAGTTAAGACCTTAATCTGTAGGCCATAGTACGAGTCTAAGACCTTAGCTATTAGGCCAGAGCAAGTGTTAAGACCTTAACCAGTAGGCCAGAGTGAGAGTTAAGACCTTAACCAGTAGGCCAGAGAAAGAGTTAAGACCTTAACCAGTAGGCCAGAGTACGAGTCTAAGACCTTAGCTATTAGGCCAGAGTAAGAGTTAAGACCTTAGCTATTAGGCCAGAGTAAGAGTTGAGACCTTAACCAGTAGGCCAGAGTAAGAGTTAAGACCTTAACCTGTAGGCCAGAGTACGAGTCTAAGACCTTAGCTATTAGGCCAGAGTAAGAGTTAAGACGTTAGCTATTAGGCCAGAGTAAGAGTTAAGACCTTAACCAGTAGGCCAGAGTAAGAGTTGAGACCTTAACCAGTAGGCCATAGTACGAGTCTAAGCCCTTAGCTATTAGGCCAGAGTAAGAGTTAAGACCTTAACCAGTAGGCCAGAGTACGAGTCTAAGACCTTGGCTATTAGGCCAGAGTAAGAGTCTAAGACCTTAGCTATTAGGCCAGAGTAAGAGTTAAGACCTTAGCTATTAGGCCAGAGTAAGAGTTAAGACCTTAACCAGTAGGCCAGAGTGAGAGTTAAGACCTTAACCAGTAGGCCAGAGTAAGAGTTAAGACCTTAACCTGTAGGCCATAGTACAAGTCTAATATCTTAGCTATTAGGCCAGAGTAAGAGTTAAGACCTTAACCAGTAGGCCAGAGTAAGAGTTAAGACCTTAACCAGTAGGCCAGAGTAAGAGTTAAGACCTTAACCAGTAGGCCAGAGTAAGAGTCTAAGACCTTAACCATTAGGCCAAAGTACGAGTCTAAGACCTTAGCTATTAGGCCAGAGTAAGAGTTAAGATCTTAGCTATTAGTCCAGAGTAAGAGTTAAGACCTTAACAAGTAGGCCAGAGTAAGAGTTAAGACCTTAGCTATTAGGCCAGAGTAAGAGTTAAAACCTTAACCACTAGGCCAGAGTAAGAGTTAAGACCTTAACCAGTAGGCCAGATTAAGAGTTAAGACCTTAACCAGTAGGCCAGAGTACGAGTCTAAGACCTTAGCTATTAGGCCAGAGTAAGAGTTAAGACCTTAACCAGTAGGCCAGAGTAAGAGTTAAGTCCTTAACCAGTAGGCCAGAGTACGAGTCTAAGACCTTAGCTATTAGGCCAGAGTAAGAGTTAAGACCTTAACCAGTAGGCCAGAGTAAGAGTTGAGACCTTAACCAGTAGGCCATAGTACGAGTCTAAGACCTTAGCTATTAGGCCAGAGTAAGAATTAAGACCTTAACCAGTAGGCCAGAGTACGAGTCTAAGACCTTGGCTATTAGGCCAGAGTAAGAGTCTAAGACCTTAGCTATTAGGCCAGAGTAAGAGTTAAGACCTTGGCTATTAGGCCAGAGTAAGAGTTAAGACCTTAACCAGTAGGCCAGAGTAAGAGTTAAGACCTTAACCAGTAGGCCAGAGTAAGAGTTAAGACCTTAACCTGTAGGCCATAGTACGAGTCTAATACCTTAGCTATTAGGCCAGAGTAAGAGTTAAGACCTTAACCAGTAGGCCAGAGTAAGAGTGAAGACCTTAACCAGTAGGCCAGAGTAAGAGTTAAGACCTTAACCTGTAGGCGATAGTACGAGTCTAAGACATTAGCTATTAGGCCAGAGTAAGAGTTAAGATCTTAGCTATTAGGCCAGAGTAAGAGTTAAGACCTTAACCAGTAGGCCAGAGTAAGAGTTAAGACCTTAACCTGTAGGCCAGAGTACGAGTCTAAGACCTTAGCTATTAGGCCAGAGTAAGAGTTAAGACCTTAGCTATTAGGCCAGAGTAAGAGTTAAGACGTTAGCTATTAAGCCAGAGTAAGAGTTTAGACCTTAACCAGTAGGCCAGAGTAAGAGTTAAGACCTTAACCAGTAGGCCATAGTACGAGTCTAAGACCTTAGCTATTAGGCCAGAGTAAGAGTTAAGACCTTAACCAGTAGGCCAGAGTACGAGTCTAAGACCTTAGCTATTAGGCCAGAGTAAGAGTCTAAGACCTTAGCTATTAGGCCAGAGTAAAAGTTAAGACCTTAGCTATTAGGCCAGAGTAAGAGTAAAGACCTTAACCAGTAGGCCAGAGTAAGAGTTAAGACCTTAACCAGTAGGCCTGAGTAAGAGTTAAGACCTTATCCAGTAGGCCAGAGTACGAGTCTAAGACCTTAGCTATTAGGCCAGAGTAAGAGTTAAGACCTTAACCAGTAGGCCAGAGTACGAGTTAAGACCTTAACCTGTAGGCGATAGTACGAGTCTAAGACATTAGCTATTAGGCCAGAGTAAGAGTTAAGATCTTAGCTATTAGGCCAGAGTAAGAGTTAAGACCTTAACCAGTAGGCCAGAGTAAGAGTTAAGACCTTAACCTGTAGGCCAGAGTACGAGTCTAAGACCTTAGCTATTAGGCCAGAGTAAGAGTTAAGACCTTAGCTATTAGGCCAGAGTAAGAGTTAAGACGTTAGCTATTAAGCCAGAGTAAGAGTTTAGACCTTAACCAGTAGGCCAGAGTAAGAGTTAAGACCTTAACCAGTAGGCCATAGTACGAGTCTAAGACCTTAGCTATTAGGCCAGAGTAAGAGTTAAGACCTTAACCAGTAGGCCAGAGTACGAGTCTAAGACCTTAGCTATTAGGCCAGAGTAAGAGTCTAAGACCTTAGCTATTAGGCCAGAGTAAAAGTTAAGACCTTAGCTATTAGGCCAGAGTAAGAGTAAAGACCTTAACCAGTAGGCCAGAGTAAGAGTTAAGACCTTAACCAGTAGGCCTGAGTAAGAGTTAAGACCTTATCCAGTAGGCCAGAGTACGAGTCTAAGACCTTAGCTATTAGGCCAGAGTAAGAGTTAAGACCTTAACCAGTAGGCCAGAGTACGAGTCTAAGACCTTAGCTATTAGGCCAGAATAAGTGTTAAGACCTTAGCTATTAGGCCAGAGTAAGAGTTAAGACCTTAACCTTTAGGCCAGAGTACGAGTCTAAGACCTTAGCTATTAGGCCAGAGTAAGAGTTAAGACCTTAACCTGTAGGCCATAGTACGAGTCTAAGACCTTAGCTATTAGGCCAGAGTAAGAGTTAAGACCTTAGCTATTAGGCCAGAGTAAGAGTTAAGACCAAAACCGGTAGGCCAGAGTACGAGTCTAAGACCTTTACCAGTAGGCCAGAGTAAGAGTTAAGACCTTAACCATTAGGCCAGAGTAAGAGTTAAGACCTTAACCATTAGGCCAGAGTAAGAGTCTAAGACCTTAGCTATTAGGCCAGAGAAAGAGTGAAGACCTTAACCAGTAGGCCAGAGTAAGAGTTAAGACCTTAGTTATTAGGCCAGAGTACGAGTCTAAGACCTTAGCTATTAGGCCAGAGTAAGGGTTAAGACCTTAACCAGTAGGCCAGAGAAAGAGTTAAGACCTTAATCTGTAGGCCATAGTACGAGTCTAAGACCTTAGCTATTAGGCCAGAGCAAGTGTTAAGACCTTAACCAGTAGGCCAGAGTGAGAGTTAAGACCTTAACCAGTAGGCCAGACAAAGAGTTAAGACCTTAACCAGTAGGCCAGAGTACGAGTCTAAGACCTTAGCTATTAGGCCAGAGTAAGAGTTAAGACCTTAGCTATTAGGCCAGAGTAAGAGTTGAGACCTTAACCAGTAGGCCAGAGTAAGAGTTAAGACCTTAACCTGTAGGCCAGAGTACGAGTCTAAGACCTTAGCTATTAGGCCAGAGTAAGAGTTAAGACGTTAGCTATTAGGCCAGAGTAAGAGTTAAGACCTTAACCAGTAGGCCAGAGTAAGAGTTGAGACCTTAACCAGTAGGCCAT